>NC_134418.1:12200181-13538931 GCF_030867145.1 Opisthocomus hoazin
CCGACCTGGCGTCCAAGTCCTCCGTGCTCCAAGTTTTACCAGCTCACAAGGAATTTCTTCATTTACCTTTTCAGCTGCTGCTTCACATTTTGTACCTCTGTTCCCCTTCCCTTCTCTCGTCCTGTCGTTCTCCCTTAATGGGACGTTTCGCCCCACCAGAGCCACCAGCTTGTACAGGAGATCGCAAGACAGATGCAACGAATTGGGCATTTGGCCAACAATTTTGTTGATGGAAGAAGGATATATTTTTTCTTTCTTGCCTGTTGGAAAAAGTACAGCTCTCCAGCAGACAGCTGCATTAAAATCCGAGTGCATTTACGAAGTGAAACAAATATTCATGAAAAAGTACTGAAACTCGCTCTCTCAAGTACCAGTGCGTTAAAGATTAACACAGTCCGAAGCCTTAAGATGCCCTGATTTTAGCTCACAGAATCTCTGGCACTACAACACTTTACAGCCTGTCAGCATTTCTGCTGTCAACTCTTTTTCAAGGGCTTCTCACTCGCCCTCAGCAGCTTTCGAGGTGGAAACCTGAAGATTCGGAGTAAAAGGCCTCTTAAAACCCGGTTGGGGACATTTCCCTCGCTTTACACAGGGGCGCAGGGAAGGAGCAGGCTCCCTGCGCTCCACAGCTGGTGGCGGCCCTAACGTAGCTGGGTGCCCTGCCTTGAGCAGTGCAAACCGTTTGTAAAACATTGCAGTCTTGGCAGGATCTCTGGATCTCTTACAACTTTTAGCCCTTGAGAACTACGGAAGAGCTCTACAGACCCACGGGGGTGGATTTCGCGGTGGCTCCCTTTCTTCCTAGGGGAGCTCCGCATATTCTGCCTGAGGGTCTGCAGGCGGAAGGACCAGAGGGAAGGGGCTGGGGCTGTAGGGACTGCTCTTCCCCAGGGCCCCCCATACCCTCACAACGGCATCGACCGCCTGCAGCAAATGCCCTCAGCAGACTGCCTGGGGTCGTGCCCGGCGCTGTACAAACACATGGCAGGGTTTCCCCGGCTCCCAGCATCCCCTTTCCCCCCTGCCCTCTCCCACCTCCATCCCTGCCTTCCCTTGCGGCACTCCCCCCCATTCCCCGGCTCTCACTTCCACTCCTCTCCCTCCACCCTTCTCCTTCACTCCGGAGACATTCCTCCTGCCATCTCCCCTTCTCTTCCTCTTTCCCCTGGGCTCCCTCGGGCCCGGCTCTTCCTCCTCCCCAGCAGCCAAGGGCCCGAGCAGGAGGGCCCCCATCCAGCCCAGCCCCGGCTGCCCGGGGCAGCCCCTCGGGGTTCGCCTCACCGGCGGCGAGGGAAGGAGCACCCGGGCGCGCCGCCCCCCACCCCTTCCTCCCCGCTCCCCTCCAGCTCCGTCCGTTCTGCTCCTCCGCTCTCTCTCTTCCCCGCCGCCTCCCCTCCCTCTCTCCGTCCCCCGCGCCGCTCCCCCTGTCCTCCGGCTCCCTCTGGCTCCATCCATCCCCTCCCTCTGCCGCCCCGACCCCTCCTTCCCCCCCCGCCCAACCACCCTTCCCTCCGCCCTCCCGCCGCAGACGGACCCGCCGCCGGCTCGGCTCGGCCCTGCTCTGCTCGGCCCTGCTCGGCTCGGCCCCGCTCGGCCCAGCCCGCCATGGTGCAGCTCGGGGGCGGCCGCCAAGCCCCGCCGCCGGCCTTCAGCATCGACAGCATCCTGCAGCCCGGCCCCCGCCGCCCGGCCCGGGAGCAGGGCAGAGCCCGCTGCGCGCTGCCGGAGGAGGAAGAGGAGGAGGAGGAGGAGGAAGAGGGGCCTGTGGAGCAAGACGCCAGTAAAGGCTCCAGCAACTCGGGTACGGAGCCGGCAGCCCGCCTCAGGCTGCCCCGCACCGTCGGGTCGCAGCCCCTTCCCCCCCCGCCCCGCCCAGGCGGTGTCCCCGGCCCGGCCCGCAGCGGGGTCTGCCCCGGAGGTCCCCACGGGCCAGGGCCGCGCACACGCAGGGGCAGACACGCACACGGGCACACGCAGCCCGAGGAGGAAGGGAGGCTCGGGAGGAGATGCCGCCGGCGCACCCACGCACACTCACGCACCGACCTGCTTCCAGGGGCTTTACCGGGACGTTTCACCCCCCTCCAGGCCTCCTCGGCCGGCCCGGAGCCTCTGGCTGCTCTGTGCTGCAGCCGACGGGGAGAAACCCTCCGACCCTCGCTGGAAGATCCGCACCCTTCTCCCCTCTGGAGGGTGGGGGGCCGCGACCAGCTCTCGGCAGCCCCCTTCCCACCCGATCCCCCACGAGTGCGTGCATGCGGGGCGGGGGCGCGGGCGGCGTGGGGAGGGGGCTCACCCTGTGTGCTTCGCCCTTGCAGGCAGCCAGCCCCGCCGGCTGCAGGCGGAGCGGAAAGGCCGCGGCTCCCCGCTCCCCGAGCAGGGGATTCCCGGACCCCGGCAGCCCTCCCCGCGGGAGGCCGGGGGCTGCGGCGGGGAGAGCGGTAGGTCGCCAGCGGCGGGCGGCAGGAAGAAGACGAGGACCATCTTCTCCAAGAGCCAGGTCTTCCAGCTGGAGTCCACCTTCGACGTGAAGCGCTACCTGAGCAGCTCGGAGCGGGCCGGGCTGGCCGCCTCGCTGCACCTCACCGAGACCCAGGTGAAGATCTGGTTCCAGAACCGTCGCAACAAGCTCAAGAGACAGATGTCGGCCGAACCCGAGGGCCTGGGGCCGGCGGAGCCCCCCAGGGACCCGCCGCCCCCCGGCGCCGCGGCTCTCCCCGTCCCGGTCCTGTACGAGGAGAGCACCCTGCTCCGCCGCTGCCTGCTGCCGCTGCCCTTCCCGCTGCTCTACCCGGCCAGCGCCATCCCCTACCTCTGCCTCCCCGGGCCCGGCAAACGCTTCAGCCTGATGGAGCGGGACGTATAGCCTCTCCCCCCACCCCGGCCCCCCACCGTCCTCTCGCCGGGGGCCGTCCCGAGGTTATTTATGCCGTGTCGGTGGGATGCCCGCCTGCGGCACAGCCGGCGGCAGCCGCCCCCCGGCCCACGGAGGGGCCGCCCGGGTTCCCCCCACGCCTGTCCGTGGGCAGTCAACACGTTCTCGAAGCTTCAAAGGGCGCTGCCAGCCCGCCCTCGCTCTTGCAGCGCTTTTTCCCTCGTCAGAACGGAGGAGATAGCAGGAAGCCACCAAAGACACCGGGATGTGTTCTGCCTCCCTCTCAAAATATCCCGTGCCCGTATTGCAGGGGAGCCGACTCTCTGCCCCAGCCCACGGGGACTGTGTCCCCACTCCTGCCCCAGCGCCCCGGCCGTCGCTGTGCCGTGACCCGAGTGGCTTCTGACACAGCTTGCTAAATGCAAAGGCCGCGATGTGCTCCGCTGTCTCGACCTCTCCACCTCTAACATCCCTCAGATGAACTTCTCCCCGTCTTTGGCATTAGAGAAATGTAGACACCTTTCCTCAGATCCGGTTCTTAAACTGTGGCTTCTCCGAATTCTTTTTCCCCTCCCGAAAAAGATCCGAGCTCTCTCTCGCACTGGTTGTGCTGGCCGGTTCCCAGCCCGCGGCTCGCCTGATGCTCCTGCAGAGCAGGGCGAGCTGTCACCCACGCTGCTTGTGCTAACCCCGCCTCCCGAAATCGCGTGGGACAGTTTTATCTGCTATCCTAAAGAGGTGTCATTTTTTTCATAAATTCCAAACGCTTTTGTCGTCCTTTGGTTTGCAAGTTCGCAAGCTTTACATTCGAAGGTTGGAAATAAACCCCTTCAGAAAGCTGAGGTGCATGCCCTTTCTACACAGTTACTGCTAGGCAGTGCCAAACACAGGATATTGCCTAGAGTGCATAGATGGGTTTTTATTTTAAAAATAAAAGTTAAAAACGCAATCGCGCAAATGGGTTTTGTTTTAAAAAAAAAGTTCAAAACGCAATCGCGGCATTACGAAATTCACCCGTGCCTGCGAAAACGGGCAACTTGTCGGGTTTCCCGGTGGGGAAAAAAAGCAATAGGTGGTTCGGCTAGGTAAGAACGTGTTTTTCCTTCCTTTTCCCGCTCTTGTTCTGTTTGTCTTTCCGTGGGTGATGAATACAGATGTGCGACGAACCTCGGCGCAGACGCCTGGGCCAGCCCGGCGAGGAGAGCCCGGTGCAAGCGGGAGCCCCGCAGCTAGGAGCCGCCGTCGGGGTTCGCCCCCCCGAGCAGCGGGGTGCAGGAGGGGGCCGGAGGGCCTCTGCCGAGGCAGCCCCTGCCCCTGCCGGGCGCTGGAAAGCGGTTTCGACGGCTGCGGGGAGTTTTCTGACGGTTGCGATGATCTGGGAGAGTTGTTTGACCTCTACTCTCGCTTTTTGGTCGGTCTCGAATTAGGGTCAAGCGGCAGCAGGAGTCTCAAGGGTGCCCTTGCTCTGGGGGGAAAAAAAAATGTTATCAGGGCTGATGCAAGGGTGGTATAACGAAGCGGACACGGCGAAGGGGACCTGGTGGGTGCACTTCACAGCTCAGGTTCCCCCAGACTGTAGCTCCCGGGAAGGTGCAGGCGACGAATTGACGGCTTGGGTCACACGACGGACCCCTTGCTTCTGACCTGACTTTATGACGAGAGTTAAAAAAATCAATATCCTCTGAGTCCTTGAGTGGCTAATAACGTGTGGAGACACATGTAAGCGGCAGTATCCTAATTTCTGAGGGTGAAGTGATACTGTTCGTGTGTGCCTGTTTTTTCATAACTGATGATCTGTATCGGGACCTCCCTTTGGTTGCTACTTCTAACATTTCCAGTGTCGATACACCCTTACTTGATTACCTCCAGGAGATTAATCAATACCGACAGAGGCAAATCCAGCTTTTTCCAATTCCCTGGCAGTGGAAGCTTGATCAGATGCAGCAGCTATATACTAAGGTCCTTTTCTTTAGTTCTTTAACATAAAACTAAAATTCATTTAAAGAAACTGCCCTTCCACTTCACTGCAGCCTCAGATGTCTCCGTGGTGAAAGATAATTATGTAAGAAGTCGATATTCGGCAATTAATCTAATTTTCACCCCATTTATCAAACAATTTTCTGTCTTACTCTCCTCTCTGTTTTATCAGTCTGGAGGTACAGAGGCAACTGAAAGAAAAGATGAACCTAAAACCCGGAGAGAGTTATTTTATAATAAAACCAACAGAAAGAGACCTTTTGCCCGCCGTAGTTTCAGTGCGCAACCCGATTTTATAACTTGCTGTCGACGAACTCCAAAGCCAGTATTGTTAGGAGTTAAGTGTTGCCATCGGTGCATGCCTGAAACACCCGGGCACCTGGAGAAAGTGAATAACCACCCCGAAATACTCGTCCCCCATCAAAATATAACTGCTCGTATTGAGCTCATTGGCCAAAAATATTAACCAAACTGTTGCTACTGAGTGTAACACAGGCAGTGGCAAGGTGGATTTCTTTGAAGAAAATAAAGTTCAGGATGTGTCAGGATTCCCAGCTGAGCAGCCCATGCTGGTCGCACTGAAAACTGCTGACATTTCTTGTAGAGACTAAAACCATTTCATTTGCGATTATAAATCGTTCCTTACTGCTTCAGGAGATTTCAATTAGCTACCAAACGGCAGGAGATTAGTGCTGGTAACCTATTGATTGGACACTTTAAGAAACAAAACAAACAGCAGCAAAACTAAATAAAAAACCCTCTGTAGGAGCTGACAAACAGTTTGAGAAGAAAAAAAAAAAAAACAGAACAAAACAAAAGCCAAACCAAAACCCAAACAGTGCTAGAACTGGTAAGTCGCTGGAAATGAGACTTAAAAACATGCTCTTCAGGTTTGACATGACGGAAAGAGACAGTGCAGCTGGGTGACAAGTGGGTGGAAGACACGATGTGTCTCCATATTGCAGGGATTCTTTATTAAACACTCATATAGAGTGCTGCATTTTTTTTTTTTTTTTTTTTTTTTCATCAGAAGAATAGCTAGAAGCCCTACCTGTGCTGGGAGATCTCTTGTGTTACACATGACACATATGTCATGACAGGCTGCCCCAGACTGCGTCATAGAATGATTAGAAAAGAAAGATATGTTTGAGACCTGGCCCCTGAAACTTCCGGCAGAAAGACTGTAATCAAACAGAACCTTTCTCAACAGGAAAATATATTTGAAAAGCAATTGAATACATACATAAACGCATTGCTCATGAAACAGCGCAATACAAAGGTTTAAAAAAGCTGGTCCCTCTCTCTCTCTTCTACCTCTTTGTAAATGCCCCACATGGCTGATCCTAAACACAGCAGCTCCAGGAAACTTGATTTTCATCTCACCTGTGATGTTGTAAAATTCCTTGGGATTAGGATGATCAATCTCACTGCTGCATGTGGCAGCTTTTCTTCTTCAAGAGCATGCCGAGAATCAGAAGATCAAATTATTTCTGCTGGAGACTAAGCACTCTCACTTGTCTGCTCCGGTGGCAGGTTTTGCAAAACTCCCCCGGGACTGGTTTCCCGCTGGAGGCTCCTGATCCCGAGGCTGAACTTGCCACCGTTTTGTTTTGCTTTGCTGTTCTCTAATCACTGTGCACATAGATAACTTTGTGGACCAGCACAAGGACTCTATGTCAGTCCTTCTTGTCAGCTCCCCTGATTTTTGGACTTCTGCTTCTAACCAGGCTGGTGCTCAGCTCCAGAAGGTGAGGGAAGGTGCGGTACAGACTATGCATCTACATTTGCCTTGACACTGATGTTGAACACACCTTTACATTCGTGAGATGTGATTGCTGATCAGTTCATCTGTAACTTTAAAGTAAAGATCATGCTTAAATTGCTTAAAAGAAAAAGCTGGAAACTGCTACTAAAAATGAAGGCCAGCAAACAACACAGGAATATTTATCCTGTGTCCCATTCGGTGTTCCAGTACCTGGGAAGTGCTCTGCCCCTAAAAGCCAGAAGCCTTTTATTTCAGAGAAGAATGTAATTCCAGAGAAGACAGTGTGTTCTGGAATGGGAAACAGTGATTGCAAGATAATCAGTGCAGAGAGGGGAGAATCATACCTGCCTCTATTCTGCTCTCAGCAAATCAATTACATTGGGACTGGTCTTTGTACAAAATCCAACAGAGACCAGAAAACATTGCCAGACATTCTAAGAAAAATGAAATGTGAAGGAATGTCCAGTGTGAAACAGCACAATATTCCCAGCTGTATCATAAAAATCAAGTTCTTTTGCACAAAAAAATACCGAGAACATACAAGCAGAGAAAGTCTGCAAGATCAGAAAATCTGCAGTAACCTAAAAGGTATAAAGCAGGAGAGGCAGGCGCAGACTTGCCTGAAGATGGCTCTAAAGAGGGCTGAAGCACGTCAGCGGGTGACAAATTTTCAAGTAAAGTTTTGTGCCCAGCTGTGAGCCTTTTTGGACCTAGAGGACAAGGGAGGCTTCTTTCACAAGCAGGTGTGTGGTCAGGGGGTCAGGAGCCATATCTGGAGTCAGCAATCCAATATACCAGATACAAATCACAAGTCTACCAGGACAATGGGTGTTGTGCCAGACCAGAATCGATGGGTGGGTTTGAGGACAAAGGCAGTGGCAGAGCTTTGTGTAAAGACATCATTGTACAGACCCACATCTGGATTTAGGTTCTCCACAGTGTACTGCAGTCTTATGTATCCTTTGGGACAGTGAGGTCTGAGTTGGTCTGGCTGGAGCAGAAGCCACCCTAGTTTGCTCAAAGTTTTTTCTTTAGTTGTTTGTGAATCATTCAGAAAGAAATAACACCTTGTTAATCAACATATACTTTCCCACAGTTTTGATTTTTTCATTACTTTCAACTCAGATTTACAGAGCTCAGAAGTATGACCTTTATAAACAATGCACCCATACAAGAGGATTGTTGGGAAAGTTCTTCTTCAAGGTATTCTGCTATCTTGGATTTAAATTATTGAACCAGCGTGACTCTTCTCAAGTAGGGATGGCATCCTAGCAATTGATGAAGATCAGCACTTGATTGAATCTGGATCAGCTTTCATCGTGGCTCTTCTCCCTAGACCTGCCAGATCCAGCTCTCCATTTCTTTCAACAGCCAACTATGGGACAGCTACAAGAACCTCTGTTCAGCCTGTAGATTTTCTCTAGGAACACTTCAAATTTTTATTTGTGACCACTAGTGAGAAAACCAAAGCTACGCACACAGCCAACACAACTGGAAAGACTGGTGTGAACTCTAGTTCTTTCTAAGCATCATAAATGGAATACTTTACTGAAAAACAATCTCTATATGTAATTGTTCTGTTCTTCCAGTATTCAAATCAGAAAGGAGATTTGGCTACCAGTTAACCACAATGTTCTCCGAGTTCCAGACCTCTAAGAGATATATATCAATATACATGTCAAAAATATACTCACTATGCAATGTATACTTCCTTAAGTTACTCCTGACAACATAAACAAAGCTTATTTCTCATTTTTGTAAGTGAAAATTTTAGATCTATTTTGCAAATAAATAGCTGGGACCCATAGACAAATGTATTTTATTCTTTCCTTAAGTTTGCAATGTCTACCGAATCTTTCCCTGTCTGCTACTGAGTTGGAGTGAATCCTTTGTGCGAACAGATAAAGATCTGAACGTCTCCATGTTCCTTCATGCAGACTAAGATCTGTAATATCTTTACACTTATTCCTAGTTATTAGCTGAGTATATAACTGGTGCTCATATGTTTTCAGATGTATCTGTATGTGTCTTAGCACATAAAAGAACACTAAAAAATGCTAAATGGTTAAAAAAGTTATATTTATAGCAGTCTCTAACATTTTGCACGTGTAGGATTGCTTGACAACTTCTCTGACGCATACAGTGACATAACTATCTTCCTGCCTTTTTGTACAACACCAGGGAACCAGTCTGGAGCTGTTATGGTATATTACTGTGTAATTTCAATGTTTACTTAGAGAGTCACTAATGTGAAATTATAGATGCAAAGAACTCTAATTACTCTGTAGGAAATGTTCTGTGGTAAGACGTGCATGTGTTTTTAAAAGAGCCTGTAATTTGTGGATTTGTAACTAAATATCTGCATTTGATTTCCATTATTAGATAATTACTTCACATATGTGTCTGCCTCCCCAGACTCCTAAACCTGACTTTTTAACGGGTAAGGAGCACAGCACTAGTTTATATATCCTTGTGTCAACAAGCTTTTAGTAACCGTGTGGTAAAACTTATTAAATTGGGATCCAGGCAAAACAGATGAAAAGGTAGCAGCTAAATTAAAAAAAGAAGTATGCTTAGCATACTGAACTTAATGATTGCATCATGAAATCTGTGAAAAAGTACCTGGAAAATAAAGTCATATTAAGGGGGTCACAGACATAAAAACATAGCAAACAGTAACGGTTTCTTAAGGTTTCCATGGTGTTATTTTGCTAGATGAATTTCATCCTAAAAGAATACTGCTTTTCTTGAAAAGGAGATTTCTGATTTAGAAACGCAAAATAGTTTGAAAAGAAGTATTAAGACTAGCAACTTTGTCATTAAGACAAATCCCACCTTTAATGAAGTCTCCCAATAATAGAAATGCGATCTCTCAGTTATTTGCATGTGTCAAGAGAGACAGAGAATCTGTGACCATTGCTCTCAGAAATAGCAGATGGCCGACACAGTTAGGACATCAGTCCCCTTTGTCATGTCATTGGACTGTGGTCTGAATCAATGGCAAAATGTCCCTAATATGTCTACTTGTCCCTTTATTGTGTGATCTTTTGCCCTAGATCAGATGCCAGGAGCAAGGGTTTCTCATGTATTCTGCTGAATTCACTGACTGCATATTATCGAAGGGGCTACTAAGGACGGTGTCACTAATAGCAGGGGACTGCACTTGATGAACTGAAAGCGCCTTCCACTGTAAGCCTGGCTGGGGATTACTGTAAGCAACACCAAGAAACATTGTAAGTATTCTGGGGAGAGGCTCTGGGAACTTCTCAAGGGCATGGATTTTTAAATATATGACTTTTTGCTCTGAAGTTATGTTTTGGTGAAGTGCTATTGTCCAACTTGATTAGATTACTCTAACCTGCACAGATCTGCTTGGAAGCTGAGGAACACATCTAGCAAACCCATGATACTGAAGTAAGTCCAGTGGCTTGGAAAGAGTCTCTTTTGATCTGATCTTTTCTGAAAGGGAATCTGGGTGCTCCTCTCAATAAAAATGGCAAGAAAACCATAGCTTAATTTACTGGAGGCAAGACCTGAAATGTGTCATACCTCAGGCTCTTAGAAATGGCTAATGAAAATGAGAAGCTCTTGCATTTAGTGAAAGGCTACGTGCACGAATTTTCTACTCCTGTTTATGCTTTCTGCTACTAGCCCCAGAGGAATATACTGTTTATATTCTCAGATTGTTTTATATACTCAGACTATTCCAAGGTCTTTTTTAAGAACGTGCAAAAAACTACAATGAAATGTCAGATTCACACATTGAACATAACACTCTCCCAGTATGAATGAAATAAAGGAGCAGGGACTTATCTTCAGTAGACTTTGTAGGTCAGGCCCTTTTCCAGTGTCAGACAGCATCAACTTTGCAAAAATTAAAATTAACAGAATAATATATAGGTCTGTGAAATAGAGTTGGGTCTCATTCCTAAATAGAATATATATGGCTTCTGGCTGTGTTTGAGAGCATGTACATTCCAGTTCAGTTTTTAATAAAATTAATACTTGCACCTGGCACCACCCTTTTCTAGTGTTGGTGGAAGAGATCTATAATTGCAATTACTCTCCTCCTGGGTGATTTAGTTCAACTCCCTGCATCATGCAAGATATTCCCCTACATTATTTCTACTGCTTATCTAATCTATTATTGAATAGTTCTGGTGATGGTGCCTCAATTACCTCCATTACCTCTCTCCCAATGCTTAACTGCTCTGACTGATACGATTCCCTCTCGCCCTGCAACGAACAGCTTGGATCGTAGGATGTGTATTATTAGACTATATTCCTTGGTTTGATTCCTTGCACATTGTTTGAAATCCCCAGTTTTTAGAGGTTTACAGTGTCATCAGGACTCATTGTGTAATCTCTTCCATCCTCAGGCTTACGAAGTGGGATCCTGTCCAATCCTTCTAACCATTGACGTGGCTTTTCCTTACCTCTCCTGAAGTCTTTATTGGGTGTGTTCTGCTTTGTTTTCTTCCCAAATGCCTAGACCAGGAATTCTCACAGCACAGTGAAGTGGTACTTTAGCTGGTGATGTACAACCAAAGGTTAAAAAAGCTTGCTGTATCCCCTTTTCTTCATATTTCGGTGGCACAATACACTGCAATACAACGACAATTTTCTGTATGATTTTTGTTCAGGGTCAGTGTTTTAATATGTTGTTTAGTTTTATTTACAAATGAATCCTTTTATCTACACACCTATCTGCCTATCTGTCTGTCTGTCAATATATCTATCTTACTTCCACTTCCACTATGCAATCTAACCACAGCATATCGATAACACCACGTATTTTGCTCACAGAAGCAGATATACGGCTCCTATCCTTATTTTCAAGTAAGCATCACCTCTCTCAAGAGCATTTGCCAGTGACCCCACTGCCCTAAACATTATGTCCAAGGGAAAATGGTAAAGAAGAAATATAATTTAGTACGTATTTAGCATAGCAAAATGGGACTCATCTGAGATATGTTCTTAAGGGGTAACAAATACAAGTGCATCACACATCAGCAATGATGCTAATGGTGGGGTTAGCAATCCTCTGCTGAGTAAAGATGAAGTAACTTGAAATCTGCTCCAGCTTTCTCACAGTGTGTGTGGTGGAGAACAGAGTCCAGCTAGGGAGAGCCTGGATGTCACCAAATACAGATAAGCAAAACAGAAGCACCTTATATTAGTGAAGATTTCTGTGGTTACATGTGAACAGATGGGAATGACTGGAAAAGTAGCATGATTCTTTAGGGCAGAAGGTGGAAGATAGATGTGAGGGGAACATGTGTACCATGTGGGTTGTCTAATCTCTAGGAAAGGTGTAGTGTGGACTCAGATTTATGCCAATTTCCTTTCATAAGTGTTGTGGGAGAAATGGGCTATCAAATATAAAGTGCATAACCTGTTCACCACTCCAGTAGGTTTTCAGAGCTAGTGCTGGTGTCCTCCCTCCACTGTTGCTTCTGACCAACAGATCTAACTGTCCCTGGCAGAACCCGAGAGCACTTTGCCAGTTGAAAGGTCTAACTTGGCCCTAAATAATGTATCTTGCCTTGCTAGGCATTACCTAATGTATAGCAGTACTGGGTGGTATTGACCCAGGGATGAAAAAAATGAAAAGGGGACAATGAAAGGACAGGGATAACTAATCAAGCTGCTTGGGGTTATGTGATTAAACTGTGATGAGGTTAGGATCAAACCCCAGGCCTACAGGAATTTGCTATCCCCACAGGTTAAAGGCAATCTCAATGTCTATCATCACCAGAATCTCAAAGTTCATGTTTTCTTTTTACCATTTGCCCTTAGACAGGAATACTGGCTGTAGATCTGGTAAGATTTTTTTCAGCAAAATATTTCTTTAACTGTAAATGCTGATTCATCCAAAACCCATCATGGAAGAGGGAGTATTTGGCTGAAATACTTGGCTCTTTGGCATTCTGGAAACACTGTAAAATCATCAGAGTTTTTAGATGCAACATTTTCAAAACAACAAGTGCTTTGTGATTTGAAATAGTGTTGTGTTTTTTTTTTCCTAAAAGAGGAAAAAAAATTACAGATCAACTGAAAAAATTTTCAAATATCTGAAATAGAAATGAAGTATTGACAAAATAGAGAAGCTGATTTTCAAATATTTGTGGGGTTTTTTCCATTTTTGAAAGCTTTATTTGAAATAGGAACATTTTAAAAGCCAGATTATTCAAGGGACTGGAAAATTATTTTATTAACAAATTGAAAAAATCAATAAGGATTAGAGAGGAGAAAAATTCAGATCCTTTTGAGCAATTTTCATTAATTTTAGCATTCAAAGTTGTGTTTCGTTATTGCATTTAAGGCTGGCTTCTTGTCATGTTAGAGGCCAACCCAACTCAAAGTCATGCTTTGGGCTCTGAAGGCACCTGGATAGCTGCAAAATCCAGACTCCCCAGGCCCATTCTATTGCACAAGTCAATGCATGCAGATTGTTCAAGCAGTATTTCCAATGACAATATGGTGAAATCAGTATTATTTAAATTACATTTTGGAAGAACCCCATGGACTAGTTCACAAGCAAAAAGTTGAGGAGGAGTGCATGCAACTCTACGTGTGCAAGTGTAACAAACGGAGTCTGACACAACCAGCAAGAATCAGCTTTGAATAGCCCAGCTTTGTGCACTCGGACAGACTTCCACAACCACTCTATGGGGCATGAAATAAAAGTCCAAAGTGTGACTGCAACTTTGCCAACAATGGGCATGTTTCACCATACTCTCTATCATTCCCTGAAAAGAGTGAGAAATCATGCCCTTTCCCCATGACTTATGCAACCCCATGGAAGAAGTAACACACACTTACAATTTTTGTAAGCAGTTGAGGTAACACAAACTCTTGAGAACTTGTAATACAGAATATGAACCAAGCAGATGTCACACTCTTGGGAAGGAGAGTGGAGCCTGTTTCAAAATGTTTTGGAATCTATAAATAGCAGATTGAGTACCATCTAAATTCAATTTGTAGATCCTGGGAAGACAACATGTTGTTGTTGGAAACCAGATTCCTTTCATAACTAAGGGCTCAATTCTGCAAGCGCTCCAGGTGGAAAAATCCTCTCGGAGTCATTCTGAGAAAAATCTTCCAGAATCAGGACCTCACTTGCCTGTAAAGCAAAATAAGAAGTACCAATGACATAAAAAGTTACTATATCAACAATAAAGCAGTGATTACACTAGGAACCAAGGAAATACTTGAGCCCTGAAAAAGCAGTCAGAAACTCACATTGTTGATTGGTTCTGTAAGTATGGAAAGAGAACCCAAAGTAGGGGAAGGGAAAAGTGCAGTTATAGCATTTGGAGAATAAGGATTCAGTGAATGTTATCAGTCTGCAGAATTATCAGTGACCTTGTTTCTTGTTGGATTAAAACGTGTTTAACTTGCATCGTCATCTCTGTATTGGATATTACTAGTGGTGAGATTCTGGTTTTAATTGAACGTGGTCAAAAATAAACTACCGTCAGAACAAGCAAGTGTGGAGCAGGTCAAGTTGTCTGAAAATGCATGAAGTCCTCTGCGTAGTGGATGACCACTTAGGATCAGGCGCAAGAACATAAAGCTGTGATAACTTTAGTTAAGCCAATGTGTCTTGTCCTGAGTTATGGCAGAGGATTTGCACCAAAGTCTAGAGTTGCAGAGGATTCTATCTTCTTTTCTTCAGGCTTGCTGAACAAACTACAGACCTATGAACTAGGACCTGGGTAAAATGATTCATCTTTACTGATGGCTTAGAAAATTTATGACAATAGTTGTAGATAATTTGGTGTCTGTAATATAATCTAATTTACTAATGAACTCCTGATTTAACGTCTCTTGTGATTTGATATGCCTGTTTGTATATTTTCAAGATTTCTTCCAAATGAAGGGGCACTACAAAAAATTCAGACAGTTGTTCATACTTATCTACTTGTTTTACAGGCAGACAATTGATATAACCAGGCCCTAGACCCAGAGACAATTTTTGCTGTGGAAAAAAGACCTTAAAGGTAATTTCCTTGACCGTTTGGGGACTTTCTGGTGAAAGAAGATGTTGTGGTCTGACTTTGTCCTTCAGTATGCTCCACCTCTTTGAAGTCTGAACTCAATAGAAAAACAGTTAGTCTTGAGGCTTCTCTGAGTAACACTGCTGGAGACCTGGTCCTTGGTCACTTCTTGACTTGTCAGTGAGAACATAAGGTTGACTAAATTGACTAACACAGGTCCAGTTCTGCACGGGACTTATCTATGTCCAAAAACCTAGTTCTGTGAAAATTATACACTTTCTAAGATTCCTAACTGAACCTTGCACTTGTCCAGTTTATTCATAAATCAACCAAGGAATACAGATATGCATTTCTGCAATTCATTCTTAGAACAGTACTCAGTAAGTACTTACAGAGAAGAAACCCCTGTTGAGCTAGTTAATCATTATTTTGAGAGCAAAGGAAAAAAGAGACCTAAACTATAATTACAACCTTGGTGATAATGTATGTAGGAATCTTTCTTAATCCAGGCTAATCTTGTTCCATGTTCTTACCTACTATAAAATTCTGAACGATTTTTGACAAGATCCAAAGTTTTGTCAGTTGTTAAGAATTAATTGAAAAAATTACCAGAGCACAGCAGCCATTTCAAAGGGACTGACCCAGAACCAATTAGAATTTTGTAACAATTGACCATTCACCACAAAACAGTTATCATGAGCTTTGGCCTCTGAAGTGTGGTGTTGGGGGTGGGGGAGAATCAGATTAAAGAAACTTTAATTTTTTTACCCCGTTAACTAAAATATCTTTAGTAGCAGCTTTCTCAACACAACTATCAATCAGCCTATCTGGGTTTTAAAGGCTATGCTCAGCTTGCAGGAACAGCAGTACAGAGTATAATGGATGATTATCCCCTGGCTTTAGATGATACACAATATAGGTTACTATCTTGAAAAAACAGGTCAGACATAGGAACATTCTTTATCAAATTGCTGTTGACAGCCCAAACAAGAGGTTGAAGAATACCACAAAAAGGTTCTTTCATCTAAAGACAACAGAGTTTATAATTGGTCTTTCTTTCCTCCTTCATCCTCTTCTTCTCAGCAGAAAAAAGAAAATTCCTAGTGCAGTTTCTTGAACATGGTCAGCACGAGGGTAGGCTGGTGTACACTGAGAAATAGATTCAGCGTTCAGTCTTTCCTCTTAGTGTTCAAACTACTGAGGTGGGGACGAAAAGCCAACAGCAGTCTTAAATAGTAAAAAGGAATGAAAGTAAGGTAGAACTTTGTGCTGGATTTTCGATATTTTGGGACGGCAAATATGTAGTTGCTTCGAAAGAGGAAAGAAAAGTCAAAGGCATAAATATTTACCAGATAATTCTCTAATATCTGCAATGTTCTGTCTCTTACCTTCAGTCCAAAACAAATATATGTAGCAGTCACATAACTACATAGAACTGTATGTATTATCACATCATATATTTCAATATATACTGCTTATATGTGTTCATATAGGTATAAAACATAATGATATTAGATAGATTGAAAAGGATGCTAAAGACAGGTTTTCTGTGATGAAGACATTAGGATCACTGTGTTCACGATGAAAAAGAGTACTCTGTCAGTTCAATTTTCTGCCTGTTTCAGGCTGTTATGTTTCACACAGTTACCTCTCATTTAAGGTGTCTTGGGCTGGTTAAGGTGTATTTCCAGGAGATGCTTGCAAACTTAATTTGAAAATACCAGAGCTGGAATATTTGTTATCTTCTTGGGTGGTTTCCTCTACCAGTCAATCCTCATGAAGAGTAGCTAAAAAAAAAATTGAGATCAGAGCAATTAAATCACTGTCTCACAAACACTCATGCTTTTGCTTACCCTGACACATGAGAGTAGCTCCACTGAACTCAAAATAAAGATAAATCAATAGAACTGCTAATGTGTATCAAGTTAAATATATGAATAAGTGGTTTTAGATGTGCAGCCTGAAAATGGCTTGGAAAAAGTCTACAAGAAGATTTTTACAGATTTTATAAATGAACTTCCTCCTGAAGAAGATTCATCCAGCAGATTCATAACATGCACAAACTGATCCTACCATTATCCTACAAAAATACTCTACTCTGTTCATGTTTCTTTAGCTCTGGTTTGCTGTTCTCACTGACAATAGCAGTAAAAAGCCAGAAACTGCACAAGATAAAGCTTCTTATGGATCCTCTATGCATGCTAACTGAAAGAAGAAGCAACCATATTTGCCAAATGCCTGCAAGAAATTGGTTATACATCTAAATAATCTTAAACTACCTCTCCAGGGACTGAGAGGTAGTAGACATCTAATAATAACACTTGTTTCAAGATGTTGAGAAGAGAAATAGCTGTTGTGTGCTTCTTAGTGAAGTGTAAAGGCCTTTGTTGACAGGGGCTTCTGTAGGGAAGTTTCCTAGGTAGGAAGCATAAGGACTGTACAGCCCTGATATTTTTAAGAGGTAAACAAAACTAGGTGCTGGATGAGAAGAAGTTTGCTGATGCAAGGCCTCACTGAGAATGAGTTATAGTCTGAAGTCTTTCCATCTCTTGGCTGGAGTGTCCTTCAGGCACTTGTGCTGTTGGTAGTTGCTACTTTAAAATGACTAAAGGGAGAGAGTTATTGACAAAGGAAGGACTCTAAAGGTGCTTTACTTCTCTAGGTTTCTGGCAGAAGACTAGGAAAATTTGTGGGCTCTGTTCTATGTTATTTTACTCTATATGGCTTTGAGTAAAAACCATTCTAAGAGAGTAAACAATCCTGTCATCTCCTTCCTATGAAATTCAGGATGTTGAAAGGCAGGAGAGGAGATGAAGTCCCCTTTGAAGAATATACTTTGGTGATGCTTAATGGCATAGCACTGTCCAAAACCCCTAATGGGGCAGGGAAAAATGAGACCTGCAAAATAAGGACCTCTTTGCTTCCCTGCTTGGGCAAGGACACTATGTGGGAGACTCCCTTGAGCTTGGTTTCTATATGAATGTAATTCCAGTCACTTCAGTGGATTTATTTTCAATTAATTTAATCTCATTGTGAAAAGAAACAGACACAAAGTTTGCTTTGGCGCTGCACGTTGTGTTGCGTCACTGTCTAGCAAGCTTCCCATTACACATTTTTTCAAATGGAAGCATCTGCCAACCCAATACAAACAAAAATAACTTGCATGTGTCTTATGTTACAGCTGAATGAGAAATGTGATGCCACAACAGTGTTGTCCATTCACCAATTAAAGCTGTAATGTCTCATTAAAGACATCAGAGAAAGGGTATGCATGTTTTTTTCTTTCCTTGTTAATGCATAAAGGATTGGATCAACTCTGTAACAGTTTCCATTCAGATAACTTTTAGAAGTCCCTTTATTTCTGCATGGCATCAGGATCCTTTTGTGCCATCTTGTCATATTTGTCTGCATATCATGATCTGTCTTGGAACCATTTCTAGCCTTATTTTCATGGTCACAACTCAGTGGTAGCTAACGTGACAAATCCTGAAAATCTCAGTTCACATGGGATCTGGAAAATCTGCAGTGCTCCAGAGGTTGCGCAGACTCTCTAGAGTTCTTGCTATGACTTAAATGCTCATTTCGCCTTCTGTTTCTTTCTGTCTCATCTGGTTCACGCACTTCTCCACTGACGAAATGTTCTGTTTTGTATTGCTCTGCTCTTCCTGTGTCTTAAAGCCATTAGGTACTCTCAATATTTTCTCCCAGACAAGCTTCCTAGAATGAGTTCTTTCGTATCTTGATGGTGGGAGCAGAGCGCTGTTTACAGGATTCTCTGGTTTTGCTCTCAGTCTATTCAGTGTAGCCCCATCAGTCCTGCCTTGAGCTCACCCTCTCCCCGTGTGCACTGGACTGTGCCCTCCGAGGCAGGCCAGTAGTTGCTTCCATACAAGTGTTTCAACTGGAAAATTGACTCAAAACTCAACCTACCACAATAAAGTGTGTTTTGTTTGGCTAATTTGTCTTGTGCGGCCATGTCAATGAAGTGATAGCTTGGTGGCAGGCACCATTTTTGTCTATCTTTCTCTCGATATTTTATTCTTTGTGCAACAGAAATAACACAAATAACACAAAAAAATAACAGCAAAATAGTTGCAGGCCTGTTATTTCTCCCGGAAGATGTTTCAAATAACAGCTACTGTTGCTGAGTTTTGTTATTTCTTTTTTTCCCCTACAGTTGAATAGAAGAGATTGCCTTTTTTTTTTTTTTAAAGCACAGCAATGTATTTGTATTATAGCATATCTAAAGGCAGTAGCCAGCCCAAGGGATCCATTGTGTGGCTTTGTGCTCACAGTGTAAAACAGATTTTACTGCTCATCGCTGTCGATCTAAGTGAGTGAGACAAATAGTATGTTTTCCTTAATCTGTAGGGTGGTGGGGAACAAAAAAATTTCTGGCAAAACGAAGAGTTGAAACAAGCCCATTGAATACCAGGCTATGTCTTAATCCCCAGCCCATCCTCATCTTTATGCTTGTCATTTGTAGATGGCTTTCTGCTTTTCATGAATGCAGAAGAATACTCTTAATTTGGATTCCCCATTCTCTCTCATCTACACTTTGCTGTGATTTATTATTGGCCAGAAAGAGAGAGGCTGTGATGGTCTGCAGAATGCACCTTTCAGCTGACTTTCTGGCCTTTCGTTATGTCACAGTGTCCTGATTTTGGCTGGGATAGGCTTAATTTTCCTCCCAGTAGCTGCTATGCTTTGGGTTTAGTACAAAAAGGATGTTGATAACCCTGATGCTTTTAGTTGTTGCTATGAAATCAAGGACTTTTTCCAGTTTCTCGTATTCAGCTAATGAGCATGTCTGCACGAGCTGTAAGGGAGCACAGCCAGACAGGTGGCCAAGCTGGCCAATGGAGATATTCCATACAATAGACATCATGCTCAGTTTATGAAAGGGATTGGCCAGGGGGCACAGAGATTTCTGCTCTTCTCGTTTCTGTGAGTTCAAATCCTCTCCTGTCTGGGAGTTTGAACTTTTTTTGGAAATTTGGGGTTTCGGGGTTCTGCGATTGCTGCTCCGGGACTGGCCACAGATCAGTCTTCAGGTGGTGAGAAAAATTGTATTGCATATTGTTTGTTTTGCACATTCGTTATTATCATTGTTATTATCAATAGTAGTAGTAGTAATATTAATATTAGTATGTACTTTGTTGTTTTTTTAAAGTGTCTTTATCTCACTGGGGGGGGAAGGGAAGGGGTGTGTGAGCGCCTGTCTGGAGCATGGTTGCCTGCTGCTGAGTTAAATTATGACACATATTTCAAGTCAAGGAGAAGATAAGAGCATGAAGGAACACCAGAGAATTTATTCTTAACAGAAACACTATAATCTGTGTCTCAAATGATCATGTTCTTACCCTTCTAGTACCTTTTCCTGGTGCTAGTTTTTTACTGGGGATAGATGAGTCAAGCCATTACCAGAGTTGTTCAATAAGAGGTCAGTCTTTTCTCATGTTTGTCAGCCAAGACTCGTATTTTACCACCTTCATCAACTCTCTCAGTGACAGACCTCCCATATGTAGTGCTGACCATAATAGCAATAGCAGTAGTGAATGAAATACATATTTCTAACTGTGTTATGCTAAGGAAGTAATAAAATAGACAAGGCTTGTGGGTTGATGCAACTTGCAGCTGCCCTTACTACTTTCCCTTTTATAGTGTTCCCTTTTATGGTGATTAATACTGAGTTTATACAATTTAGCAGTACACGATAGAAAATTTTTCCCCTCTGGCTCTGCTCCTGCAGGTTTGAAATATGGAATGAAGATGTAATGTGCTTTTACCACAATGTCCTCTTGATATACTTCCAATTGTAACAGAAAGCAACTCACAAATAACTCAAGAGAGTTTACCATCTTTTTCCTTTAAGAGGAATGTCTAGAAGGAGACCATGATTTCCTCAATATTCATTGTAGGAAATCTGCTATTCCCATCTAAATAAATAGTGTTTAGAGGTTTTTGGCTCATATGTTGTGTTCAGTCCACATGGCCACAACAGTTCTCCGTGGGAGCTGTGCTGATCGGTGGTAACTACTCGGGTGAGTAATGTGATACTGAGCCCATGGTCATGTATGCCAGCGAAGATTTATGAATACAAATAGAAAACTTGGCTGCCACAAGCACTCATGGTGAGTCTCAGCATTTGTTTCCCCAGAGTGTCTCTGCTTACAAAACCTGAAGGTATAGATCAATTCTAATATAGCTGGATGTAAGCATATACGAATTTTCTACAGTGCAAGTGACTTCAGTGTGGTGACTGGAGTGCCATAGGAGAATTTGGTATGTCATTGACATAAACTGACATTGTTATCTCAGAAACTCTGTTTCAAAAGGTCACTCAGCTGTATTTTCCACATCCAAATTAAAATCTTCTGTGGCATCTTTGTTTGTTTGCTTGGCACAAGGGACATAACTGTGCTATGACAATATAATTAAAACAGATTATGGAATTGTCATGCCATAGTTAGGAAACCTACTTCTAGATATAGTCAGGCCATTTGGCATCAAGTCTAGGCTGAAGGGTTTGCTGAGAATTAAGAGGCTTTTAAAAAGGCTGAATTGTCTTGGATGATGCAGCGGATTTAGAAAGTAAAACAATACATTAATACAATGAGGAAAAAAAAAGAAGTTGATTCCCCCATCCCCTAGTCCATTATGTTTTGCATAAAGGAGAACAGAATCGTGGGACTTGTGCAGTTCTGGCTGTCCTTGGGGCAGCCCTGCAAAATGATGTGGCAGCAGGAGCATCTCGCATACCCCTTGCTCCGAGGAGAGCGGCTGAAACAAACGTGCTGCATCTCTGACTTGCAGGCGACTGTTGAACGCTTATAAATACCTTTGATATGCCTCTCTGAGTCTTTTGGAGCTTGTGGCTTTCTGGAAGCTCAGATGACTCGGTCCCTGGAGACTACACTGGCTCTGAAGGGGCCAGGGCCTCTGCTTCAGAGGAATGTCCAATGTTGTGCTTCTCTGTTCAACAGTCTTAGAAACCTATCCTTTGGGATGCTCTGGGGGTTAAAGAAGCCTTTCATATTGTACTGCAGCTACTTTCTCCAGTTTCTCCTTCGTCAGGAATATGTTAAAAGGAACATACATGGATAGCAAGTTGAAAAAAAACCAAACCAAATACAAGTGCTTGTTACGAACATTTTTACAGACTGTGAACTCACACATTTGTATGCTGTCCTGGCAGTGCATGGATGGCAAAAAATGCAGACTTGCTCCCAGATTTTCTTGTTGTGTCTTAACCAGGCTACTTAACTTGCTGAAGTGAGTTTTCCTGTCACTTCCCCAGCTTTGTGTTATCTGTGACTTTTCATTTTGCATGTTTTTCTACTTAGCTGGTACTTGGTCAGGCAGGATAAGTTCAAGCACAGGTGAAGACAATGCAAAATACCTGGTTATACGGTTACTTGATACTACTAGTTTCAAGTTTTCTTGAATGTGTCAGAGCTATGAAGAGTTTTAACTGTCAAAGTAGTGTGCCAATGGGTACCAGCAAAGAGGGCTTCTGGAAGCAAAGACTCTCTACAACACTGTGGTTTGAACTAACATCATTATTTTCTGGATTTATCTTCCTTTTCCAA
The DNA here is from genome assembly GCF_030867145.1 of Opisthocomus hoazin. Lineage (NCBI taxonomy): Eukaryota > Metazoa > Chordata > Aves > Opisthocomiformes > Opisthocomidae > Opisthocomus > Opisthocomus hoazin. The sequence goes on from NC_134418.1 coordinate 12,222,394, forward strand.
ATAAACTGATTGAATACTAGTAAACTTCAATGTAAACTTTTTTCTTTTATTTTTAAATTCAGCTAATTTATTGATGTGGGTGAAATATTTGGGTTCTTCAAGTTAGGAAAACAGCTGATTAAGGTAATCTACTTCCCCTTCTATCTTAATTTGCTCAATGTGCATAAAAAGTCATCTGATACTCGAACTTACCATCTTTGGCTATTGTTTGCTTTTCTGGTGCAATTAGTGGATACCTCAGAGATCTGAGGAAGAGTTCAGTAAAATCAGCAGAATTTTGTATCCTGAGCACTCTGTGGATTTCAAGCTCCAAATTCTGCTTCTTGGGGGCAACTGAGTTAAGTGCTTGTTTGAACGAGGAGTAAGAATGTGCTCCCAGTGCACTCTCTCCTTTTCAACGAGAAATGTCCAGATCAGCTTCATCCCTGCTAGCAGCTTGCAAAGCAGGTGAGTAGCCTGCTATGACCTGTTTCTTATCTTCCCCTTGTGCCTAAATGAAAGAGGAAAAAAACTCTGGCTGCTCCCTTGCTTTGTTCCCTTCTCACTTTCCAAAGCCCTGGACCAGCCAGCTGCCTGGCCATTCCAGAGGAAAACACTCTCCATAAAACTGTATAGCTTACAATGCCAGCTGTGAGTCCAGAGCAACACTCAGAGGTGCAGGGAGAAAAAACCAGTGCCTTGCCTAATGAGCTTCCATTAATGGATAATTTATGGTGCAGATAATGAAAGTATTGACTAGGCCTCTTTAACTTTGAAATAGTACATTTAGCTTGAGGCCATAAAGATTGTTTATTATAGCAGTGATAATGACACTTTGGAAACAGCAATGTCTATTGACCTCTGTGGGTCTCCACAAAAAATAGGGAAAAAATATTTTTAAAGGTCATCAAGGTATGGAGGGCAGGGGACTGATTTTTGCAGGACAGTAAAGATGGTATTTCTACAGATATCCCTTACATGATCCCACTTAGGGCCAGGAATAATGTCTGTTACTCATAGCAGACCTGAGCATCAAGGCCATACATGCTGGTACAGATATTCCCCAACGAAGGCTGGCTTCTCTTTTGGAAGAATCATTTCAATTTGTAGAGTATCCTAACTTGGAAATGGATGCTGGGGTCTGAGGAGTCTTCAGAGCCCCAACCTTGCTCCCCAAACCAACATCTGGGTCTGCCAGGCACTCTACTCTTTGGTTGGTACAAAAATGTGGGGTACCATAAGATCAAATGAAGGCTGCCGTCTTTGGCAAAATGAATCTTTCTGCTTCTGTTTGCCAAAGAGCTGTAAATATGTATCTGATTTATTGCAAAAGACTGCTGGGAAAGAGCATCCACTGATGTTTTGTAAAATGATATGAAATTGAAACAGCTATGTCATTGCCGTAGTCTGCATTGAATGAAAATGTTTCTATTAAACTTACTGATGTTTTCAGAAGATATATCAGAATTCTCAACATTTCTTTACATAATACACAACTGATTGATCAGTCTTCAAAGCATTCAACAGCCTGTCATGGCCTGTGTATGAAATGCTGAGGCATGTGACACATTACTACAGTCCTACACCAGTGGAGGATGCTGAAGCAGACTGTACACAGATAGCAACAGTGCTGGCTATTAAATGGGAATTGCTAGATTTATTTCCATCATTCAGTCTCCTAAAGTTTTGACAGCTTGATCAAACTGATGAACACAAAAATGACAGACATATTGGTTGACTAATATTAGGTTACCAGTCTTTGCCTTCAACCCCCATTAACGCTTCTTGCTTTGCTTGCTAATGCTAGGATAACAGACAGCAGCCAGACTTTCTGGCTCTACCCGTGTACAAAACTTCTAAACATTGGGCCATTTTTGTCTCCCACTGCACTTTGCTATAAAACCACAAGGTTAACATGACCTTCTGGCCCATTCCATCTTGTGTCTTGTTTTGAGTCAAGCTTTGTTAGGGACAAAAATCTATGTTGTATTCCATCTGATCAAAGTACTTCAGAGGAAGACATGCCATCTGTATTCATTTAGTGATATCTAAGACTATAGAGCATTACAGTGGTGTTTCGTGCATAGTATTGATTGCCTTCATTTGTAGCTATTATAGACACTGGACACTGTTCATTTTTAAATCTGAGAGTCAGATTTCCCATCTGCAATCTCCAGGCACTCTCTTCCCAGCCCCCTGCTTCCACCGTAGCTTTCAAAGGCTCCGTTTGAGCAAGTTTCCTTTAAAATGATTGAACTAGTGTTGCATGTTCTATATTGCAGTTTTCTTCTCACAGTTTCATATATCGTTATATATGTTACGTGTCCCAGCCACCCCAGTGGAGGAAAGGTGTTTAAATCCATAATTTCATCCACATCTCCCAGATGAGTCTGTTTGTGCTTGGTTGCTGTTATTGGTAGTAGCTGTACATTTTGCATTGCTGTAGAGTGTTGTTATGAAGCATATCTCTATAAGTTAAGCATTGTATTTTTTGTCTGCTGTTGTTTAGCTCCTGCTTCATATTTGGAAGCATGGTCACAGACCGGTCGACTTGCGTCTTGGTATGAATAGGTGCCCAAAGCCAGCCTAACCTACAAGTATTTAGATGAGTTCTGGCCATGGTAATATGTGTTAGAGGTAAAGAAAAAGGTAATAACTCCAAAGTTTACACATGAGCAAACTTGATACATGTGGTGTTTTGAGCAGACTTGGAATTTGCACTTGACCATATCAGCTAAAAATGTAATCTGTTTTCCTGGTTAAGCCTAAGAAGATGAAGCAGACTTGTTTCAGTAGAATTTTTTCAAAAAGAAAAAGTTATAAAAATAATGAAAAGTTATTAAAGGATTTTATTGTTGCTGCTGGTTACCTTTTAGAAGAACTTCCTGCAAGTGTTAATCAGAATCTGACTGAGCAAAGTATTCAAGCACAAACTCAGGTTTAGACCTGTGGACAGATAGATTTCTGTTCCAAAAAAGAGGCCATCACCCACAGTGAGAGAAAACAGGTGTTATGTCCATTAGGACCTATTTAAAGCTACAAAATGTCACAATAAGAAATCTAGCAGGAAGTCTGGGAATCGCAGTGGCCATGTAATCACAGACAGGTGTGAGAGTACCTGAACCAGCAAAGACTTGGAAGCTGTCACTGTGAGAGGTGCTTTACAAAACCAGGGGAAAAAGTAAACAATTCCCAATAGTAACAGGAACACATGGATATTCTCAAAGCATTAAGAAGCCTTCTTTTCCAAATCAATGAAAGGCATACAGGTTTCCATCCCCCTCTCTCTAGCCTAGGGTAGCTGCTGTTTCATTCATCTTCCTCTTGTCATGCTCATATACCTGCACGCACATCACAAGGTGCAGTACTCTGTATGGGGTGTGGAGGCAGGGAATAAGGGAAGGAAGAGAGAACAGTTCAGAAAATTCTTTGATGATGGTGAACTCATACACTGATACATGCAATAGGTTGGCATTTTTTGAAGCAACTGGAGTAAATGAAAACTTTCCCTGTGGTGACAGCAGAAGTGCAAGGTGTCTGTCTCTTGATGTCTTCAGCAGAAATGAGAGGACGACAATGACTGTAAATCTACTGCCTCTGAAGTGACTCTGGGCAGTCACTTCTAGAGCATCTGTAGAAGACCCCTTCCGAAAACAAGCAGTGAACTTTGTGCAGAAAGTCTGCTTCTAGCACTGGCTCCTCACTGCCATTCATGGCTGATTAAAAACCCACTGGAGTATGAAGTAGAAAAGGCAAGTTCTCCATTTTAAAGGCTTGAATGAACTTCAGGCTTAAACAGCTTAATTTTCAGAAAAAGATGAAAAATCAACTGAAAGATTCAGTGAAGATTTGTTTTATTAATTATCAGGCACCTGGCCTGTAAAATGATTTTTAGTGCAGGCAGCAACCAGATGTTTCAGCTGGGTGAGATATTTGGGGGAAAGCTGTATCTACAGAACAGAGAGCAGACTTTGTTCTCATTGCTGCCCTGTAAAGGGGAATGAATGCTAGAATGGTGACTTAACAGCAAGAAATCATTGCTACTGGTATACCTTTGTAACAACCTTTAACACAGGAATGACAAAATCAAGACCCAGATCTTCAAATACCAATGAAAAGAATAGTTTTTCCCACAGGTACACTGCATCATTCTGTAAAGAACAAAAATGCCTAGGAAAGGTTTGCAAGAGATTATTCTCTGCAAAAAGATAAAATTTATCAAGGAATGCCCAATGATCTATTTTTATAAAGCTTAAGTCATTACAGAAATGTGAAAGTCTTCCTGGACAGATGAGACTCCAGACTTGAGCTTTAACTAAAAATAGTGTTCAGCAAGTTGCCTGACACTGAAAGAATAAATCAGGCAACATACAATTTATTGGGGGGATTCAGTACTGATAGTAGGCAAATGTCTTTTGAATTCATACAGACCATAGACAGCTGGGAAACTAGCCTCAATATCCATTTTCAGGGTTTTTTTTATCCCTCTTTCCCAAATAAAGAAGTCTACATATCTATGAAATGATGTTTTGTACAAGAGTAAAACTTCTAGTAAAAAAATATGGAGGAGCTGATAGTACATGCCTGGGAGAAAAGAATAGTTACGCAATGATGTCCTTGCAAATGGGAGTAAAGCATGTAGGGAAAAGAACTTGTCCATCAGCATAGGTATTCATCCCAAAGGCCAAGCACTCAGTTCAAAACACATTAAGTCTAGCATATGGCTGCAAGAATTTTGTTTTCTGTCCGAAAAAAAACTGGCACAACCACAGTTCCCATATGCAGCAGAGTGCTGAAATAATGATATGATTGTGCACTGCTTGGACTCATACTTCCCCTCTGCTGACCACCAGGGAAAGATCACTTAAAAAAGCATTAAAAAGACATGGCTGGTTCATTCAGCAAAATAGAGGAACTGAACATGTTAAGAAAGATATCTTCCAAAAAAAATAGGCTCTAAGCCTCTTCACAAACATCGCTGCTTTGCTGCATAGAAGTGGAATTGCTTGGTTTTATCATTAGAAAGGCATGCTGGTTGGCTCATCTATAATAAGCAAGATCTGGGCAGTGAAGTGGAGCAATAGTAAGAACCAACACCTCAGTTCTGTGTGTGATATGGGAAAACAAAGCGCTTAAACTCATCTGCCAACTTCCACAATCTCTGGCTGTGTATTAAAGGACTTTGTGACTTCTGGTAGACATGAAAGATAACATTACCAAACTTTTCTTTTTTTTTTTTTTTTTGAACATGGAACTATGAAGATGCAAATGAGAAAACAGTTTGCAAACAACTTTAAAAAAAAATACCAGCATCACATGGGAAAGTTATCTGTGCTATGAGTCGCATGCACCTCTGGGTGGTTAGGACTCTGTGATAGCACAGAGTGCAGTCTGTGCTCAGGAGTGATGCAATGTTGCACCGTGCCAGTGAATTTTGGAGGATGAATGCATTTCTTGGTCTGTGGCTTTAAGCCGCAGATTTACTCAGTACTTATACATTCCTCAAAACTCACATCTAAAGAAATGACTGAGATCAAGAGTTTTTCATCAACAAACTTTCTAGAGGCCTTTTAAAAATATATCCATGGCCTGTCTTCTTCCAGTGCAGTGTCAGAGCAGTTTAAATGTCCAGAAAGGGACAGCTGAAATATGGAGTCATATTCTAGACATCTCCAAACATAGGATGGGTGTTTGCAAGGCTTCAAACATGGGGAACTGGCCTTGAGAGAGTTTTCTACAGTGTATACAAAATGATTGACAAAATGTCATATAAATCATGTGTAATATGAACAAAAGAGATATATTGTATATTATATGATTGTAACAGGTGTGGTCCAAAAAAGCACCTGAGAGATTTGAGACTGGAGAGGAAAATTGCTGGAAAAGATGTGGCTCTGTTACAATCTAGAGAGCTAGTTAATATTCTAGAATTCTGTCGATGCTGGCTGAGGATCTTGGCCTTGGAGTCAGACCAAAGTCTGCAGTCCTCAGTGGTACAATCTAATGTCCTTGTTTACAATTAATTTTAAATGGGTCGTAAGAGAGACGGAATTGGGCTACAAGTGTGAGCAGCTAATAAAGTGCCAGACAAATAGCAAGTCTCTGTCTCTCATGGTTCCTCTATGTTTGTATAAAAGATTTGTGCACAGTGTGAGGAACAATGCAGCACAGAACCTGAACCTTTAAATGCTGGTCACCTCTATGAACAGCAAAACCAACTGGGGAAGGTAGTTTTTGGCTTGAAATACCTTGATTCTGAGTATGGTTCTCATCTTTGTCTAGTTCCCACAACGGAACTTCAGTGCTGTGATTATAATCACTCTAGTCTCACTTTAAAGTCAAATTAGGGAGGAATTCTTTGCAGTGTGCCCCAAACTGAACATCGTGATTGCATGTTTCATCATCCATCCTACCAGAGGGAGTGGCAGAAGTTTAAGAATATGGGCAGCTAAAACGGATGGAAATGCTGATATGTAACTCTGAGAAGACTACAGGGGTGAAGACTAAAGGTACCTTCTGCGTTAAACCTGTTAGTTCAATGTGGTTGACCTACCTGAAAATCTAGTTGAACCTAATGGTAGAAAAAACAAAAAAAGCCCAATGAAAATGGTATTAATCCTCCAACCAATACTGTTTAGATAATGGAAAGAGGTCATCTGCTTTCACTTCACTGTTACTTGTTTGTCATCATCGAGGGATCTTTAAGGATCCGGCTGAGAGCCAGTTTTCCAACAAAATGAGAAATGAAAGCAATTAAAAAATGGAAGTAGATGATTGCTTGTATGGTAAAAATCAAAAGGAAATTGAGAACCTCATCTTTGAGGAGTAACAAATATTTTGGCCAGGAGCATGGTATTTAACTTTGAGGAGACAGAAAGCCGCTTCATCAATATTAGCTTAGTGTGGTGCTTTTGGCAAAGACCTAAAGAGTTATCATCTGTTATCCTCTGAGGAGCTGGGGGAAGGGAAGAATTCCTCTCAGGATACAAGTTCATTTATACATTGCCATAATACATATCCTCTGTTTCTGATCTGTTTTCTGTCTTTTTTACCTATTAACGGGTTAGAAACTGAGATGTGTAACATGGTAAAAACCAGCATTGAACTTCAGGCTTTTTCACCAGTTGCTTCAACTATTTGCATTCTCAGCCTGCTTCTTAGAGGCACTTTTTAGTATTGACACATGTATATAAATGGCCCTTAGCACTGGAGGGAAGGGGGTTACAAACAGTACTCTTTAAATATCTGGCCACACACTCATTATATTTGCTGTACTTGGCACCATGTCACTTGTGATCTAGTGGGCTCCATTCAACTTCCATCCTAAGGCCTCTGCGTAAAGAGTCACTGTGATTGTTTTTAACACTGTGGCAGGAACAGATGGCAAACATATTTTAAAGCACTAAAAATATGGAAGGGCAGTAGAAATCTACATGGCAGACATCTATTAAGCTCCCGCAGCTGTGACCAATTTTATTTTTAAATAATAAATATATTATTTGGAAGTCCAGGCCCTAGAAATAAAGTCTCCTTTGAAATCTGTTGGCATTTTGAATTTGCCTGGGCTACAGCAAAGGACAGAATAAACTTCAGCTTGTAGTTTCCAGTTTATCTCAGTCATACTAATGAAAAGAAACAAGTAAGTGTGGAGAGGGACATCTGAACCCTGTCTCACTGCAGTGGAGCAGCAAGTAGAGGGCAGCCCCTATAGATCACTGTCTCATGGACACCCTGTTTTGTCACTCTGAACAGACTCCTAACGTGGGATTTTTATAGCCTTCACAGATGTTTCAAGTTTCTGTCCATCCGTCATGCTCTGAGAGGATGATTTCTTTTGGAAGATGCCCTGCGGCTCAAGCAGCAATCTGTATGCATAGCTGTCAGGCTGAAAAGGCTAATGCCCATCCGCTCTGTCACATGCTGTAATCTTATAAGTGCCAAGATGGGAACCCACATTAAAAACACAGAATATTTCTTAATGAGTTGCTTGTCACTGGCTAATGACAAAGCCCATGGAGGAGCCTGAAGGCCAGGGTACTTTTCTTAACTTTTGCTGAGGTGTTCCTTGCCAGAAGCCTGATAAAGTCACGAACTGGAACATCTCACCTGTGAGAGAGGTTACTCTCGATGAAGAGATGGTGTAGGGATGCTACTCCTCTTTGCCCCAGTGCAAGGGATGGGTGGCTGGTGACTCTGTTCTGAGTGACGCTGGCACACAGACAAGCCCAACTGCTCTCCCTGTGCCTTTGGGCCTCATGGGTGCTGGCTTTTCTGCCCCCACCACAGCACGGCAGCCATTGCAGTGGTGCTGGTGTGAAAGTGGAGCAGCCCAGCGCATGGGGCAGCTTGGTCTGGCCGTGGGACTGTGGGGTGGGCAGGACGCTTCCCACAGAGGTTAGGAGGCAGGTGCTGTCTCGTTAAGCATCTTAATCCTAATGAGCTGGGAGTTCTAACTGCTCCATACATCACAGCATCCTGCTCTGCTTGCACTACCCAAAAAAGCCCTCCCAAAGCTGTGTCTCCACAGCAGTGCTGGTTCCTGGTTGTGTGGTAGGCAACATCGAGCTGAACTCCTCTGGCCATGGCTTCCTGCTGGCAGCTCTTGGCACTTGACACACTTAAACTTGACTTGTTTAAGCCCCCGAGCAACAGCCTTACCCAAATTGTCTCCTCCCAAAGCAGGACAGAGCGGTGTCTCTCCTGACAGGCAGTACACTGCCCCAGGATGATGAAGCCCATGGGGAAACCTTGGTGTAGAAGTCACACATCTATAAGTTTTCAGGGCCTAATGTTTGCATGTGGTGTTTGCTGCAGCCCAGTCTGTGCTCTCAGCAAGGGCTGTGCTGGAAATGGTGTTGAAAATGATCCCACGGAGGCCTTTGCTGTGATGTGTAGAGCCACCCAGGTCAGCCCCATGCTGCCTGACGGCAGCGACTTCCTCACAGCCCAGGGATGTGGCTCAGAGGTCCTCGTCCTGCTACACTGGAGGCATCATTTGGGGAAGGGCTGAAGGATGTAGACCCTGGCTGTGCTCCCCCAGCCACACCTGGGACATTGCTGCAGAGCCCCCCGTAACCCCTGCAGATGTGCCTCGGGGAGCTGAGGGTGTGGGCCTTTCCAGTGGAGCCTCCCTGGGTCTTATGGGGCAAGATCGGATGTATCTGTGTTTGTTTGTTAGTACTCTCAAAAACTGGGGTATCTAAAAGCCTTCAAAATTCTGGCTGTTTTGGTCTTTAATGTCGCATTCAGTTTTCTTCGTGTTATAAACACTCTGGGGGGCAACAAGCCATCACCTCTGGTTAACTTCCCCTGCAGGAAACCGAGTCGGGAAGAGATTTTTTTCTGTGCAAGAAATAAAGATGATAGAATGCAAAGAGGAGGCAGACTTCTAGGGGAAAATGATCTTGAGGGGAGTGCCAGGTCGGGCCTTTAAACTGCTGCTGCTTGTTACACACACACATATGCACACACATCGTGATCTTGATTTAGTTTGCCTTAGCCTGTAGATCCCAACACGCACTTAAGGAACTCTGTTCAAATGAAAACATGTTCCTATCAAAGCGGAAAGCAGAACGCCTAGCCCAGGAAAAACTTTACAGCTATTAACAACTTCTTTATAAGCAGCGTAAGCTAACAGCTAACATGTGGTTGGGCTTTGGCCCTCAGATGCTTGCTGGGCTCGGGGAAGGAATAGTATGAGCTAGATCTCATAGCTGGCCAACATCTGGGGGCAGGAGGCTCTTTGTGCCTGGTGACACAGCAGGTGACATTGGGCAGGACAGGCAGACGGCCAGAGTGCTGTGTGTGATGGCTGGAAGGTTGATGGCAGCTGGAGGGCTGTGGCTTCTAGCAGGGCAAACCTGGGCCATACTCAGAACCAGAGACTAGTGTAATAATACAGTTAATATGTATGCTAACCTAAGTCTTCAGTGGTATAGTTACGATAAAAAAACAATGATAATAGAGACATGTTACTCTAGCTGAAGGCAAAATATAAACAATTTATGTCACACCTATTTCCAGGATAAGCTTTTCTTCTACCGTTAGGCTCTGTTCTGCAAATATTTGACAGAAGTATTTACTTTTGCATACATACATAGTTCCACTGAAGCAGGGGGAGTGTTTAAAATGAGTATGTGAGCAAGATTTTAACTACACTAGGAATGCTTTACTGTAGAGGAACACAAAATTACTGGCCTGACAGAGCTGGTTTTTTGCAGATGCAGCTCTGGTGGAGTACACCAGTTAGCGTAGAAACACTGGCAGAGCAAAAACACCCCTAAGAGCCAGACAAGCTCAATCACAAAGGCAATTTTTGCTGGCCCAAATTTGTCTAAGCTATGAGGAGAGACAGAGAGAGATATTCTGGTCCCTATTGCCTTCTAGTTGTCTCCTTTTGCCTGCAGACTCAAAGGCAGCAGAGCTGGGACACTATTCCCTTCCTCTCTTGCCCCCTTGCTATAGCCATGGCTATGGTGCTTCAGGGATACAGCACTGCTCCTTGCAGCACTGACCAGTAGAGCAAAATGGTCTGAAGTCTGAAAAAGTATCATTTATGGCTTTGCATACATACAGTATAGCCCCTTCATCTCAACATACAAAGAAAAGAAGGCGTATGGACAGCTATATTGTCTTTACTGAAATCTCAGATAGGCACTCTCTGGCTTTAGAGTATCTTTACCCTAGATTTTTAGGGCAGCAATTTCTGGGTCTGACTGTGTTCTATACAGTTCTCAGAGTAAATTAGCTTTATCATTTTCTGCTGTGCTAACTACCAACCCATGTGGTTGCTTACATTTAGGTGCTATCAAACCCTCATGTAGCATCTTAACACAAACTGAAAACAGATTCAGTGCTGATGGGTTATGCGCCATGTATCAATTAATTTAACCTAATGAAATGGTTTCTGCATCTCAGAAATTTCATAAATGGCCAGACACATTCTTCAGATTGTGATACTGTCCTTGCTTCAGCTGCAACATTCAGCATTTACTTAGATTATTTTTTTTCTGCCAGTGAACCCAGTGGGAACAGCATGTGGATAGCATAGCCAAGACAGCGCTCAGAGATTTTAATCAATATGGCTGAAATCCAGAGCCTGTTGAAGAAATGGCAGCACTCCCATTGACTTCAGCAGGATCAGGATTTCATGGCTGTCATGTGAAAAAGTTTTCCCAGCACCCAGTATCTGCAGATTTAATTTATGATACAGCTTGAAAACTGCATTAAAAATTTTGGGATCCTGTGACGCTTGGCTCAGATAAGGTGTTTAAAAATAGCTTTAAACTTAATTGAAGACAAGATGAATCTCCCTTGTCTCTTCATTCAGGGTCAAAAGGCATGAATTTCATTCACTAAATTATCAACACTTAAAACTTCTTCTGCATGATTAGACTATTACTATGAGTCAGGACAGCAGAGATCCTCCCACTGCATTGACCTGTGAACTTTGTTAAATCTTTTGACAGGGGTCATTGTCTATAGCATGATAGTGAATGACTTTCCAAAATGGAGCCATTCTTTCTGTTGTAACATGAAGCTGGTGCTCTTTGCTAATGGGTTGAAAATGTTAATTTACATTGATGACATTTCTTGTCAATTTATTTGTCAGTTGAATTTGGTGATTAGTCACAAATGATGATGTCCTGCTTATGGACTGTTATTATTGTACCTTTACAAAACACTTCAGATACTTCAAATACTTTCAGAATTAGAAATCACTTATTTCCTTCATGTGTGTGACACTTTAATCAGAAACTAATACTTAGAAGGATGTATTTAACAAATGAATCCTCTGGAGGGTACTAAGTGGGAAGTTGCCTAGGAAGAAACTTTTTATACCTTTCCTCTGAACAGGTATGCCACATTTCTAAATGCCTTGTTATAACTTAAATCTTTTGTATATTATTTTTGTGGAAACAGTTCTTTCAGGAGTCCCACTGTTATAGTCTACAAGCCGTTTAGTCTGAGCTGACAATTTGTAAGACGTCATCTCCAAACTTTTTCCCCAGTCTCAGTTTCCTTTCTTCTGTTGTATATATTTCAAATTTTCTGAAAGCATTTTGCAACTCTGATGACAAAGGACAGCAAACAACAGTGAAATTGAACTTCTTTTGGATTACAGTGTCCTTCTGTAGAATATGTGCCCAGTTACTGTCCTCCACAGTAACCTTCCTTAAAAACCTTCCTTAAAACACTTCTTTTCAGTAATGTGTACAGGTAAAACACTGCCAAAGATTAGGTGGCTGATATGCTGGAACTGTTTTTTCCCATGATCTTTCATAATAGTCTTGGTGGTCCCCTTAGTCAGTGAGGTCTTAATTTGTACACTGGAGAGATACGTGTGCTTCAGGCACAAATATTACAGAATCACAGAATCACAGTATGGTAGGGGCTGGAAGGGACCTCTGTGGGTCATCTAGTCCAACCCTCCTGCTGAAGCAGAGTCACCTACAATAGGCTGTAGAGGACCTTGTCCAGGCAGGTCTTGAATATCTGCAGAGAAGGAGACTCCACAACCTCCCTGGGCAGCCTGTTCCAGTGCTCCGTCACCCTCAGAGGGAACAAGTTCTTCCTCATGTTCAGATGGAACTTCCTGTGCTTCAGTTTGTGCCCATTGCCCCTTGTCCTGTCGCTGGACACCACTGAATAGCGTTTGGCCCCTTCCTCCTGACACCTACCCTTCAGATATTTGTAAGTATATATTAGGTCCCCTCGCAGCCTTCTCTTCTTCAGGCTGAACAAGCCCAGCTCCCTCAGCCTCTCCTCATAGGAGAGATGCTCCAGTCCCCTCACCATCCTTGTAGCCCTCCGCTGGACTCTCTCCAGTAGCTCTTCATCTTTCTTGAAGTGGGGAGCCCAGAACTGGACAGAGTACTCCAGATGAGGCCTCACCAGGGCAGTGTAGAGGGGAAGGAGAAAGTCCTTCGACCTGCTGGCCACACTCCTCCTAATGCACCTCAGAAAGCCATTGGCCTTCTTGGCAGCCAGGGCACACTGCTGGCTCATGGTTAACCTGTCATCCACCAGCACTCCCAGGTCCCTCTCCACAGAGCTGCTCTCCAGCAGGTCCACCCCAAGCCTGTACTGGTGCATGAGGTTGTTCCTCCCCAGGTGCAGGACCCTATATTTGCCCTTGTTGAACCTCATCAGGTTCCTCTCTGCCCAACTTTCCAGCCTGTCCAGGTCACGCTGAATGACAGCACAGCCTTCTGGTGTATCTGCCACTCCTCCCAGTTTTCTGTCGTCAGCAAAACTGCTGAGGGTACACTCTAACTCTTCATCCGGGTCATTGATGAAGAAGTTGAACAAGGCTGGGCCCAGTACTGACCCCTGGGGGACACCGCTAGTTACCGGCCTCCAACTAGACTCAGCGCTGCTGACGACAACCCTCTGAGTTCTGCCATTCAGCCAGTTCTCAATCCACTTCACTGACCACTCATCCAGCCCATACTTCCTAAGCTTCCCTAGGAAGATATTATGGAGACTATGTCGAAAGCCTTGCTGAAGTCGAGGTAGACAACATCCACGGCTCTCCCTTCATCTACCCAGCCAGTCATGCCATCGTAGAAAGCTATCAGATTGGTCAGGCACGATTTCCCCTTGGTGAATCCATGCTGACTACTCCTGATAACCTTCTTTTCCTCCACTTTCTTGTTGATGACCTCCAGGATAAGCTGCTCCATCACCTTTCCCGGGATGGAGGTGAGGCTGACCGGCCTGTCGTTCCCTGGGTCCTCCTTCTTGCCCTTTTTGAAGATTGGAGTGACATTGGCCTTTCTCCAGTCCTCGGGCACCTCTCCTGTCCTCCAGGACCTCTCAAAGATGATGGAGAGTAGCTCAGCAATGACATCCGCCAGCTCCCTCAGCACGCGTGGGTGCATTCCATCGGGGCCCATGGATTTATTAATGTCCAGATTGCTTAAGTGATCCGTCACACAGTCCTCGTCGACCAAGGGAAAGTCGTCCTCTCTGTGGGCCTCTTCTCTTACCTCTGGGACCTGGGATTCCTGAGGGCCTGCCTTAGCACTGAAGACTGAAGCAAAGAAGGCATTCAGTCGCTCTGCCTTCTCTACATCCTCCGTCACCAGGACACCCGCCTCATTCAGCAGCGGCCCCAAATTGTCCCTAGCCTTCTTTTTGCTGCTGATGTAGTTGAAGAAGCCCTTCTTGTTGTTTTTGACATCCCTTGCCAGCTTCAATTCCTCGTGGCCTTTGGCCTTCCTCGTCGCATCCCTGCACGCTCAGACCACTTTGCTGTACTCTTCCCAAGTGGCCTGTCCCTCTTTCCACATTCCATGGACCTTTCTCTTCCACCTGATCTCTGCTAGAAGCTCCTTGTTTAACCATGCAGGTCTCCTGCCTCCTTTGCTAGATTTCTTTCTCAGGGGGATGCACCACTCCTGAGCGTGGAGGAAGTGACGTTTAAAGAGGGACCAGGACTCTTGGACCCCCCTGCCTTCGAGAGCCCTGGCCCACAGGATTCCTCCCAGTAGCTCCCTGAAGAGGCCAAAGTTAGCCCTCCTGAGGTCCAAGGCTTTGATCCTGCTTATCGCCCTGCTTCCTCCACGCAGAATCCTGAACTTGACCATTTCATGGTCACTGCAGCCGAGTCTACCTCCGACCTTCACATCCTCCACCAGTCCCTCCTTGTTTGTTAATACAAGGTCTAGCAAAGCGCCTTTCCTTGTTAGTTCCTCCACCACTTGCATCAGAAAGTTATCATCGATGCTCTGTAGGAACCTCCTGGATTGCGCCTGCCTAGCTGTATGGTCTTCCCAGCTGATGTCAGGGTGGTTGAAGTCCCCCATGAGAACCAGGGCCTGTGATTGTGTGGCTGCTTGCAGCTGCCTGTAGAAGGCCTCATCAACCTCCTCCTCCTGGTCAGGTGGCCTGTAGTACACACCCACAGTAATGTCACCCTTATGAGCCTGTCCCTTAATTCTAACCCACAAGCTCTCAACTCTTTCCTCATTTGCCCCCAGGCCAAGCTCAATGCATTCCAGTTGCTCCCTCACATATAGAGCAACTCCACTACCTCTCCTTGTTGACCTGTCTTTCCTAAAGAGTCTGTAGCCATCTATGACAGCATGCCAGTCATGCGAGTTGTCCCACCACGTTTCTGTGATGGCGACCAAGTCGTAGCTGTCCTGCTGTATAATGGCTTCCAGCTCCTCCTGTTTATTGCCCATGCTACATGCGTTAGATACACTTGAGCTGGGCTGTCAATCTCACCCCTGACCCTGGCACACCAAGCCTGGGCTCATCCCTAGTGAGCTGGGTGATGTCCCCTTCCCCCTTCGAACCTAGTTTAAAGCCCTCTCAATGAGCCCCGCCAGCTCATGGCCAAGAATCCTTTTTCCCCTTTGAGATAGCCGTAATCCACCTGTCACCAGCAGGCCCGGTGCTGTGTACACCTCCCCGTGATCAAAGAAGCCAAAATTTGACCGATGGCACCAGTCCCTGAGCCACCTGTTAACCAGGTGAGTTTTCCTGCCCCTTTCAGTGCTGTTCCCTGTCACTGATGGGATGGAGGGAAACACCACCTCCGCCGCTGATCCCTCAACCAGTCGCCCCAGTGCCCTGAAGTCCCTTTTGATGGCCTCGGGGCTTCTCTCTGCTATCTCCTCCCTGCCAACCTGCATTACCAAGAGGGGGTAATAATCAGAAGGCTGCACCAGACCAGGGAGTTTCTTCGCAACATCCCTAACCCGGGCCCCAGGGAGGCAGTAGACTTCCCTGTGGGATGGGTCCAGTCGGCAGATCGGGCCCTCTGTTCCCCTCAGAAGGGAATTGCCTATGACAATGACCCTCCTTTTTTTCTTTCTATATAAAACCAATGTGATCTTAGCTTGCAACTTAGCTTGCAACTTAGCTCTCCAGTGATTTAAATGTGTCTGTTCTTACAGGCTGAGACTTGAAGGCAATCTTTTCAAGCCAGTTCTTCTTTTATGTACGTCAGAGAATCTGAGAAACTTTATAGCTTTTGCAAGGTGTGAAGGCTGTTCTAGAGCAAGAGCCACTCCCCTCCTCTCCAACAAAAGGATGGGTTACAGCCAGTCGTGCTTTTTGGATATGTCCGTAGATGTTTGTGCTGGTTACTTACCCCGGTATTCCTGGTGTATTTGTAATGAATTACTATGGTCTCTTCCTTTGTCAATTCAGCTGTATACGTGACTTAGCAGTATTATTTTGTAGATGGTCTCATTTAAATTATGGATGATTGCTATATATTATTGAAGACTTGTCTGTCTTATATTGTTATTGCTGACACAAGTAATAACTGACAATTTGCTTGATAAATGACGTCAGGACAACCAGGTTGTGGCTTGAACTGCATGTGGCGTGCAAACAGTTTGCAACAACTTCAGTGCCAGAATACATAATGTGACCCAAACCAAATCAGCTTGGGAGGCCGCTGGGATTTTTCTGCCCTCCAGGTCTTCACATTTTGTGTAAACTTTTCTTCATGAGGGCTGGGGAGGTACAAATTTCATCCCTACTGGTGCACATATAGCCCCAGCATGACCAGTGCATAGTGCTAGCATGGTTTTCTTGCATAACTGATATTCCTGATGAGGCTGCTATGGGACACAGCAGTGCCTCAGCTCAGTTGCATCCTACAGCGGCAATAGATGTCTCCTCCTGGCTCTCTGAGATACAGAGCATGTGTTTCATGGCCCTCAAACATATATGAATAGTTCTGATGACAGGGTCAAAAAATTCGATTATTTTTTTCGCTAGAGGATTTAGAAACTGAGGAGTAAAGTCTCTGTTACAGTCATAGAATCAGAATCATAGAATGGTTTGGGTTGGAAGAGACCTCAAAGGTCATCTAGTTCTAACTGCACTGCCATGGGCAAAGGCATCTTCCACTAGACCAAGTTGCCCAAAGCCACACCCAACTTGTCCTTGAACACTTCCAGGGAGGGGGCATCTACCACCTCTCCGGGCAACATGTTCCAGCACCTCACCTCCCTCATAGTAAAGAATTTCTTTCTTATATCTAATCTGAATCTATCCCCTCTTAGTTTAAAGCCATTACCCCATGTCCTATTACTGCATGCCCTTGTAAAAAGTCCCTCTCCATCTATACTGTAGTCCCCCTTCAGGTACTGGAAGGCTGCTATGAGGTGACCCTGGAGCCTTCTCTTCTCTAGGCTCTCCCAACCTTTCCTCACAGGAGAGGTGTTCTACCCCTCTGCTCATTTTCATGGCCCTCCCCTGGACCCGCTCCAACAGGTCCACATCTTCTTACGTTGGGAACCCCAGAGCTGGATGCAGGACTCCAGGTGGCGTCTTACCAGAATAGAGTAGAAGGGCAGAATCCCCTCCCTTGACTTGCCGGCCATGTTGCTTTTGATGCAGCCCAGGATACAGTTGATCTTCTGGGCTGTGAGCGCACATTTCCAGGTCATGTTAAACTTCTTGTCTACCAAGACCTCAAAGTCATTCTTCTCAGAGCTGCTCTCAATCCATTCTCTGCCCAGCCTGCATTTGTGCTCGTGATTTCCCTAACCTGTGTGCAGGATTTTGCAACTGGCCTTGTTGAACTTCATGCGGTTTGCACACGCCCACCTCTCACACCTGTGAAGGTCCCTGTGGGTGGCATCCCTTCCCTCCAGTGTGTCGACTGCACCACACATCTTGGTGTCATTGGCAAACTTGTTGAGGGTGCACTCGATCCCACTGTCCATGTAACCAACAAACAGGTTAAATGGCACCGGTCCCAGTACTGACCCCTGAGGAACACCACTTGTCACTGGTTTCCACTTGGACATCAAACCAATGGCCGCAACTGTTTTGAGTATGACCTTCTGGCCAATTCCTTATGCAAGGAGTGGTCCACCCGTCAAACCTATGTCTCTCCAATTTAGAGATAAGGATGTTGTGTGGAACAATGTCAAATACTTTGCACTTCATAATAAGTGAAATAAGCTAAACAAGATAAATAATAAGGGAAATAAGCTAAATGAGGAGAATAATAATATATAATAACATAAGAAGCTAAATAACATAATAAGCTAAATAAGGGGAGAAGCTTCCTTCAGATAACTTGCAAGAGTAGATTATGCTTATGAAGTATTCTGTACATCTTAACATTAGTAAATCTATGAATTAAAAGCTAGTGGTTCTGTACCTTTGCTGTACTTAGTGAAAGCCAATAAATTGAAGCATGCCCTGGGATGGGCATCTGGGG
Organism: Opisthocomus hoazin; assembly: GCF_030867145.1. Classification (NCBI taxonomy): domain Eukaryota; kingdom Metazoa; phylum Chordata; class Aves; order Opisthocomiformes; family Opisthocomidae; genus Opisthocomus; species Opisthocomus hoazin. The sequence continues at coordinate 12,240,572 of NC_134418.1, forward strand.
ACTGGAATGAAATTTTAGGCTAGTAAATTGTTAAAATGGCCCATTCCACTCCCTGGGTACATGCTTGCAGTGCCAGCATATTTGTACATAAATAAATAATATTTTTAATCAGGGTGAGTTTTTAATCTGATCCCTATGGTTTCCAACCCTGACTACAGATAGACACCAAAGTGTAGGAGAGGGGCTCAAGTCTCTCTTCAACGTTACCTATATCCATTTGAGACTGCTGGATGCCCCTGCAGATCCAGCTGCAGATCCTAAAGCTGTGATTCAGAGTAGTATATAGGGATTACTTTCCTGATGCAGAGACCTGCGCTTATTAGTTTTGCTGGAACTGGTATAGTGTTACAGAGAGACTGGGTACATCAAAATGGAGGGTAATATAAGAGTCACTGGTGATACCACCAGTTAGCTTACAGTGTAGTGTTAAGGGTGGTACAGGAAGCTGCACCTGTACTGTTTGCAAAGTGAGGGGAAAGGTCTCTTCACTGTTATCTGGAGAGACAACAGGACTGTGGCTTCAGCATTTTGGTCCAAGACAAGAAGTGGTAATTGGGCAATCACAGATGAAGAAGAGCTTGGCTGAAGTTGATGGAAATGACACCTATTAGGGAACAGATGCTCCGCCAATCTGGGTTGAATAATGCTTTCAAATGGCTGTTTTTGCATGTGGGTAGTAAGCTTCAAGCCAAAATCAGAACTGATGACATCCAGACCAACTTGACGCTAGTTCTCTTTTCCACTTCCTCTGTTGTTTCTCAAGCTCTGTTTTGGACTTTTGGACTCAAATATATCTCAAAAATACATTTCTCAGTTGTGACTCTCTAGTTTTACTTGGAAAGCTCTGAAAAACTAAATATTTTTACATGGCTTCAATGTACAATAATAAGTCAGATTGATGTCTTTCAGAATTGAACGTATTCTTGTCCAAATTTTTTTATGGACTTCGGTAATATTTTTGCCAATTTTGTCCTGAGAATTAGATCAATATTCCTTCCTAGTTTTAAAGATAATACTGAGCATGAGGGAAGTGTTAAAGGATAAGCAGAATGGAGGAATAGAAGTGGAAATTATTTTACGTGAGAGAGAAAAAAACCGTAGTAATTATACCCATATAGAAGGAAACAATTTTCATTTCTGAATATAGAAAGGACTAGAATATTAAATTATAGGTTCAGTAAGAAGGATGGTGTTCTGTTTTGGCTGCGGCCGGCAACAGAAGTGCCACTCGGCTGCCCCTCCCCCCACTGGGGTGCAGAGAAGAATGGAAAGAAACAGGCAGAAACTGGTGGGTCGGGATAAGGGCAGTTTAACAGAACAGCAAACAAAGGGAACAGGAACAACAACGGTACAGATAAGGGGAATACACAGAACAAAACAGACCGCACGACCGAGCCTCTCTCTCTCCCGGACTGGACCAGCGCCCGCGCTCCCCAGCCGCGAGGGAGTTCCCGCCACCCAGCTCCCCCCCACCGGAACCCAGCATGAGGACACATGGTATGGAATACCCTGCTCTGTTTGGCCAGGTTGGGGTTGGGTCAGCCCACCCGGCTGTGCCCCTTCCTGGATTCTGGTGAAAATTAACCCTGTCCTGGCCAAACCCAGGACAGATAGTAACTGACTCTGCTAAACTGGGTTACTGGAAATGCACAAACATAAGTTAAAAAAGGGGAATTTTTGTGTGATCTCAATAGTGTACAGAATTTGGAAAGCATTTTATAGAACTGCAGAAATTGGAAGCCAAATGGAAAGTGATTTAAATACCACATTTTACAAGGATATTAGTTGCCTAGACTTCCAGGCAACTCCATTTTTAGACAACATTAACACAGAAGATCTTGTTTAGTTAGACTAATAACAATGCTTATGCACAAAACTATCCAAGTTGAAGGCAACTGGCACTGAAGGAAAAAAAAGTAAGTTGGAAAAACCTTGCTAAAACTAAGCTGATTACAGACTGCCTTATTTAGGCCCCAGTTTTTCTCAAAGAATGATCTTTAAATGGTCTTCTTAATTTTTAATAAATTAAAACAGTTTAATCAACTCTGCTAATACTAAATGAAAGTTGCTTGTAACCAAGTTGGGAGTTCTTATCAAAACTGAAGAAGAAAGGATGAATGGAATAAGAACTGTAGAAACAAAAATGAGTTGAAATAGGATAGGACAAATGATGTAATCTTAAAGGTTTATGAAGTTGATTTCTCTATCAGACAGGAACTTAGCAGCTGAAAATCGCAGATGTGAAGGAAAATTTCCCTTCATTAGCTGCTTAGAGAGTAACCTATGAACAAGCAACACGACAGGCTAAGGAAAGAATAAATACGACCTCAGTAAAGGTGTTTCTGGCAGAAACAAGGAAATTTTACAAAATTTCTACAAAGTTGTCTGAATACTTCAGCTGGCTTATTGTGCACAGTTACCTCTGTTCCTCTGAATCGTGGTCACAGAGGGGCTACCAAGGTGAGCATGGGAGAGATTCTTGGCTTATTTCCCATTGTGAAACAAAGGTTGAGAGAGGACGTGCTTGTTCTGAGCAAACACAGCCAAAGAGGGGCAGAGAAGCATCTGAAAAACAGTCTTGGCACAAGAAGAAATGGGTATAAAGTGACTGCTAGTAAGTTCAGACTGGAAATAAGAGAAGGTTTCTAAGGCTTGGAAGGGTGACGTCCTAGAGGCACGTTCCAATAGAAGAGCCTCAGCCAAGAGTCTGGCTCATTTCAGTGTAGGACTTGTTGCATCTATTATCTCTATTACACAATTTCCTTCAGCAGCAGGGATGAAACTTCATGATGCAGGATGGTGTTGATTAGTATTATCTTTACACTAAGAGTATATGAACCAATCTCATTAGAGTATTATATTAGTCCAATATTTCTTTTAATTTAAATTTTTTTAAGTCTTCCCAGGGAAGTTAATAACATGATCAAATTCTGATATTTGGAAAAAAAAATAACTTTAGCACTTACAGAGCCATCCTCCAAATCTCATTACCATGCTCCAAACCAGATGTTAGATTTCTTCAAAGAAAATATCACACAGATTTATTGAAGAAGGACAAATGTTCACTTTACTTATATGTATTTTCCTTTAGCCTCCTTCTCAGAGACGTCTGAACTGCTCTGGTTCATTTTTTTTTCTTAAAATTTTCAGGTTTCTGATGACGTCTGACATTGAAAATCTTGGCTTTAGGCATTGAAACCTGTTCAAGCTGTAAGTAAATAAAAACAAAGCCTTGGAATGGGTGACATTACGCAGAAGTGGTATTACCAGCTCCTTCCTTCAATGTGCCTCACTACACCTATGGATGTAACTATTTATACAGCATTTTTAGAGACGGGCATTTTGTATCAAAATACTAAGAATCCTTGCAGTGTTCACATAAAGAAAAACACACTAACTACAAGAATGCACATCGTATGACTTATTTGAGAATTGAAAAGTTTTCTTATCATTTTATACACTAAAGCTCTTGAGAAGACTTTACACAGGATGGAGAGTTCATTGGGTGCTAGGTAATTAAAGGGTTTTTCTTTAGGAATAGCTATAGAAAAATAATAAAACAGGTAACTAAGACTTACTTTTAAAGGAACAATTAAAAAACCAAGATGATGAGCATTTTGGTTTGCTCAGATTCTTTTTTTAGATCAATTTATTAATTGGTTATGTTTAGACTGTGTCCAGGAATTTATGAAAATGTTGGCAAATCATGATGTTTTATGAACTTCAGAGTTAATTTGAGACTTCATAAGCAAGCAGAAACCATGCGAGAAAACTCTCTATTTCCCAGAAACTAAACTGGGAAAGTAAACCGGGAAAACTGAAATACAGAATATTTGAGAATATGGAGTATTTGATGCTCTATTACTCAGTATCTTCCTATTCTAAAATGCATTTGTGAAGCAGCAACAATACTATATGCCTCCTGGGCAATCCTAACTATGAATACTGGAACATATGGGGCACATTAATGGTCCAAAGAATGAAAAAGTAGGGCAACTGGATCAGAGCTTTACTTCTAACCAAAACATTTTCAGGGTTCAGATTTTGCACTGAAATTCTTTAGTAAATATCTTAGAAGATATTTTGGACAATGCTCCAATGCTTGTAATGAGCATTATCTATGCTGAACTATTTGATCAACTGTGTTAAAATCAGTTTGACTTCAGAAATCCCCAAAAAACTGCTCTACCTTCTGTTTGGATATGGATACTTATCTGTGTGAACTGATTATTTTCCTGATGCTGTGCTTATTGACCCTACTGGGGGATCTAGAACACAGTATTCCATCTCAAAAAGTTGCTTCCACAGATAATATGGCGTTGTTTTATATATATTTTAAAGAGAACAGCATTAGGTATGTTTTAACTCCAGTGACTGTTTTTTGGCTTGTAGATTGGGAAGTTTTTTGTGCACAGCCTCTCACAGACACACATGCTCAGATTGTGGTCTCATTAATAATAACAATACTACAAAAATCTTCAGTTTTTGAATTGATATGTGCAGCCCATTTTGATGCCATGCAGTAAGCGAAATGGTTATCATATACTCTTGCTCAATATAGAAAAATAAATTAGTAAATTTATTCTTTATGCATCTTTAAATAGTTGCAATAAAAAAGGACTTTGTACTATATTTACCCTCTTTGTTATGTATTATTCTTTCAGCTGCAGAAAGTCTTGAGCCGAAAGCAGGTTCTCATCCTGCCAGGCTAGTCGTGGCCAGTCTGTGACTCTCTAGGCATGGGGCTCTTGCTCCAGGACTAGGATTCAGGAAGAAGGTTTGCCTGGTACATGAGGAAGGTAAAACACCATTTCAAAGGAATGCCATCCGGTTGTTGAAAGCAAGGAATCAGGGGTTTCTGAGGCCAGCTACCATTCCAAGGTCCTCAGCTGTGAGCCTAGACCAGCTCCATACGATTTCTGAGGAACTGTGTTTGTTAATAAAAATTGCAAGTCAGTATAAAGGAAATTATGACAAGCTTTGTCTCTTTCCTTATTTAGATTTTCTTTCATTTGGGGTGGTGGGAGGAGGAGATCAGGTAGAAGAGAACTATAATGTTCACTATCTGATGTTTTTAAAATCAAAATCATAAGAAATTTATCTTTTGAAATTTCATTTTATACAAAAAATGTAATATCAGATTTAAATGCTTTTAAATTGTACAGGAAAAAATTAAATTCATTTAATCCCTGCCTATGGTGGGGATTTGGAGCTAAATGATCTATAAGGTCTCTTCCAACCCAAATCTTTCTATGATTCTATAATTCTGAATTTTTGTGTAGATTATTAGTTAATCAAAATGTTTGATTCAAAACAACAGAAGTACAAGTAACAAAACTTTGAAGGTCATCATCAGTGATATGATTTTTTGTAGCTTAGGTAGTGTGTAAGTGTGTATCTAGCCATAAAACACCACTGCTCTGTGCTATCATATTTTATCCTCCCTCTGGTCATTTTGGAATTTATCTAGAGAAGGAATAATTCTTCAATTTCTTTCCTGTTGAGAGAGGGAAGTTAATGTGACAGAGCATGGTGGTGCTACTATGCAAAATTATCATGTATGTGCAAATGAACACAAACTGCATACCTAAAAAATCAGATGCTTTATTTCGGCTTTCTGTATGCTCTGCTTAAGACAGTAGCAATGAGATAATTTGCTATAAAAGGCTTTGAGGTCAAGCCAGGACATCTGTTCACCTTACACCAGGCTAGTTAAAAGGACCGGGTATTTTTCTGAATGGCTTTTACAAACTCGGCAATGAAAGCATATTTCTGGATTGGACAACAGCAAATTAGTCTGAGGATGATCAGCTTGTCTCTAAACTTTAGTTATCTATTTGGCAGCCAAGGACATTTTAATAGCCATCTCCAAGAAAATCTTGAAATAACATAGTCAATTTTTATTAAAATCTGTGAACTACATAGAGGAAAACTGTGAGTATATACAATGAAGCATCACGTTGTTTAACTGGGTTTTGGGGAACACTGCCTAGATTTCAGAGGTACCACAGTGTTTAGACAAACCCTTTTATGTGTATAAGTATATGTGCTCTTAACTAGTGAAGCCAGAAGAAGAACTAAATTAGCTAGGAAGTTAAATAGGGAGTTCCACGGTACTTTGTTCAGTCTGTAACATAAAAATCCTGTTTTTCTTATCATGACTGTGGTTAGGATCTTGGTTATGCGCTTGAAAGACATCCAGGAAGTTATAAGAGAGATCTTGTTTCTGCTGTGATGCTGGTTCAAATGTGGTGATGGTTACATGCTTTTTATGGGTGAAATAGATGCTTTAGCAGCACAGCTGGTGTGACAATAGTAGGATGATTTTGTCACATGAGGTGACCGGCCACTGAGAAGAATCGGCTCACATCCTGATTCACAGCTTTCCTGTGTGATTCTGAATAAATCATTTAATCGGGTATGATCCCCCCACCTGTGCTAGAAGTCAGTAATACCTCTCATCACATTGCGTCTGTCCGTCAGATCCACTGAGAATATAGAGTCCTGTGTGGGAAGGGAACTGTCATGTCTGGAACCTTCAAATGAAACCCCAATACAGGAGATTGGTAGGAGATTAATCTTCAAGGTATCCATAAGAACCATCTCACAAATTCAGGTGAGCAATCATTATACACAGAGACATTCTACTGAAAATAAAAGGATTGTATACATGTACTTATTTTTATAGGTTAGTTGTCTGTAGTTAAGCAGCTCAGGTGAGTAAGGATTTTTCATATAGATAAGCATCTGCCTCCCAGTCCTTTGTTTACACCCCTACCGCACTAGTACTACAAAGGCAACTTTTCCAACACATGTGAATGCCTCCTGTCCAATGAATCTTAAATGTGGTAATGATGCCCCTTATCTGAAAATGAAAGCTAATAATAAACAGCAGCGAGTATTTCAAGAACGCAGGTTCCACATCACAGGTTTGTTTCAATTAAATGTTCTGGACAAAGCACCAACAATCAAACACAAAAAAACATACAGACTTTACCCTTACCTGTACCAAAAATAACAATTTAAAAGTTAACTAGGAAAAATATTCAGCCTTATTCATTAAAAACAAAATGACTCTTAAGTATTGTTGGAGCATCAATTGCTAACTTTCAGTAAAAATAACTCAAAGCAGTTATTTTATGAAAAGTTAATAATTTCCAAACTTTCATATGTGGCCTATCAAAATATGTGTATAAACATCTTTATTCCAGAAATGATGTTTCTATTTCTCATTATTATATCTGACAAGTTTTGGAAACACAGATCATGCATTCTCTCACATTTAATGTAAAACAATCATTGCTCTCTTTTCCTGTCAGATTATTTTTTTCACTCCTAATAGCTCATGCACTTATGGGCTTTTCTGACAGCTATTTTTGTAGCAGAGCTGCTCTCTCCTCTGACCGCTGACATTTATTAATCAATTGATCGATAAGTCATTTGAACCCCCCTGGGGAATGTTGGGAGAGCCACTGTCCCTCTCAGATTGCAGAACTAAGTGATTGTGTTGTTGTTTGTGTTGTACTGGGGAGTGTTATGGAGCTCTTGTTACAAACGGAGTATGAAATCTAAAGCACACTGGAGGGCTATCAGTCGCCTTCCTACTGATGCAGAAAAGATGGTTTGTTCTTGAGAAACTGCCTCTTCTTGCAAATGCATCTATATGAGCTTAACTTACACATACCATTAGATCAAGAGACCTCAGCGGGTGTGAAACTTGTGTGAAAATCTAGGTACGTGAAAAAGTGTTTTGAAGATGAGTTCCAGAACAATGCTATCTATTTATTCTATTTCTTCCTGTCCAACCTTTATCGTACTTACAAAAGCCCACGAAAGGGCTGCTCAAGGAAAAGTAAATCGGTCTTCTTTTTACTTTGAAATTTTGGCATGAGTTCTTACTGAGTACAAATTGATTTATCTCCACTGAGGCTGCTCACTCGCCTCACAGAGAATATCTGGCATTTATACCTTCTAAAGTATAATGTCTGTTCATTCTCCATTTAAGAAAAAACTCTATTCTCCCTAGAGAGAAGACTTGGTTACTATTTTATTGCAAGAAGTGATGGATGCCAGATAAGCCCATACTGTAAGGAACATAACATAGACAACCGGGATATGTTATATGGTAGAAACATCAACAGAGAGGCAGAAACATTGTAGAATCCTGGTGAAAAATGAAATTCAAGTGCTATTTGGAATGGTGCTGTGCTACTCTTAAGTTTAAAATTATTACTCTCGTTCCTAACCACAAACTGTTAGATCTGCAGCCAGACAGAGCAGCAGGACAGCTCTATCTGGTCTGCTTCTCTTGAAGTCTGGTGCAGATTATTTATGAATGGAGCAAAGGCACATTTAAAAGCCTCCATCTTGTTCCTGGGGCACTTCAAAATTCATGATCTTAGTGGTATTGTGCCAGTAAGTGCCAGTCCTGACTTTGCCACTGTCATAAAGAGCAGAACACTTTAAATATGGCAGTGGCTGGAATATTGACAGATCCAGAGAAGACTCTGATCTTGCACTTGATGACAACTTCTTGCTGCTTTTAATGGGAATAGAGATGGAACTGCAGGAAATTTAAGAAAATATTATTTCTCTGTCTGACCTACAGATGAAGTTGAAGCGTGGAGAAAAGGTGCTCAGATTAGAAGACTGGACAGTGTGAATACTCACATGTTCTTGGTTGGCTGATCTCTAGGCAAGTCTCTCACATCTGTAAATAACACGTGCCGCTTCTAGTGACTGAGGAATTATGTGTCCTGGTGCAGTACAAATGGAATCTCTAAAACAAGGAGGATGTGAATGCTGGAAAAAATATAGTTGGAGGGAAAAAATACTACTAGGCACTCCTTAGGAGATGTCTCTGCAGTTTCCAAATAACAAAGACTGTCTCAGGTAACACCACAAAAACTTAAGACTATACAGTCCCTCTGAGTGGTAGAGGTCTCTAGAAGCTGAGATATTAACTACGGGAGGAATTTCTTCTCCTCCCATTAGTAAGATCTCACACAGAAAGGTTGTATATCAGGAACATTAGAGTTTTCCACCAGGAGTTAAAAAATAGGAAGATCAGGGTGAAGGTTTCTTAACGGCCAGAGTCTCTGGCTGTGAAACCTCCTTCCTGGAACGGTGTGACTACAGACCTCAGTATGTCAGTCAAATGTAAAATCCATCTGTACTGCCTGACTTCCACTTAATTAAAAAATAAAGAAGAAACAAAAGGCTGGTCAGGGGTCATCTCAGTCACGTAAACACTTCAGTTATTGTTGTTGGAGCTATTTGAATGCTTTAAACACAAATTATATGCAGGTCTATGAGGGCTGAGACTCAGACTGTTGCTTTGCTTCCGCTTGTTTCTGTGTGCCAATTGACAGTTGCTTCTTTCCAATAAAGCACAGGCAACTGAGATGTCTGGCAATCGCATCAGGACAAGCTTAGCCTGGAGAAAGATATTTTAGGGATTGCACTGCCTCTGTTTAGACTTGTCTTGTCAAAAAATCCCACAAACGAACCCTTAAAAAATCAGATTGCAAGGATGTCTAGTGATCCTTCAGTTATGGGAAGTACTGCTTCCACCTGAAATAAAATAATCTTGGCCAGAAGGAGAGATAATAAAAAACATTAGGAAACCTGATGTCTGGACCTCCGACAGAAATCACGTTAGTGTCCTCTGTTGACCTTTGCAAATACATGTGTGCAAATTGACTGTATGTATTCTTTAAAATCAATAGTACTAGCTGATAATACAGAAATGTGAGACTAATGGATAAAGAATTAAAATGCCAAACCAAAGGGTTAAAATTCATATTAATATGGACAGCTAAGGCCAAGTCATTCTGCAGAAATGAGGGCAGCGGGTCACTTTGACAGTTTGTCCATAGTTAATGGAAGTTTATTGACCCAGCTGTGTGAAACCACAGTGAATATTGCATATCACTTTGTCATATGGAAAAGCCATGTTTATGGATTTCTGTTTCACCAGCGAGAGTGAAAAATTTTTTTGAATCCACTCTTTTTTATTTTTTCAGATCAATGTGGTCTCTTCATAAACTCCTACTGCAAGCATCCCAGCACATCTTCTGGTCTTAGCAATTTGGAGGATTTTCTCATTTTAAAGAGGCCCACATCACAAGAATGCCTCCGTAGGACCTCACATAAATCAGCCCAGCAAGGACTTGAGTCTGTGCAATACAAAACGTAGCTCCAAACACTCTCCAGGGGAACCTTCTATTGCTGCCATCCCACCCCACCAAGATATTATTTGGCTGCATTTGGTGCTGTTGTACACTGCAGTCTGTTATTTTTCATGCATTAGCAGGAGGTTAGTTTATCACTTTTGTGCTTGGTGATAAAAAAAAGACTGATGGTTTACCTCTGCTGGTGAAATTTCATTGTAAAAGATAAGCAGGAATGGGTGATATATAGTGATTTTATATTAATATCACAAAAAGTTTCCATAGTTAGGAAATGATGCTCCCAGTTTCACATAGTGCACAAATGTAGTGTAAGAGAAAAATCCTTTGAAAAAATGGTAAAAAATGGTAACAATAATAATTAAATAACAGACAGGAATGTTTTCAACTTTCGTATAATTTAGATCAAGATTAGTCTATCTTCGTTATTTTTACAGAATCAGTCTGAAGTGTACGAACTTATATTTTAGCTCTAGCAGCTTGTGTACAGATTCATTGAAAATGGTTGGAAATCTGGAATTTCTGATGAGATTTTCTTTTAAAATCTTCAGCTTTTAAACCATCCAAACTAAGAAAATTTAAATAGCCGTAATAACCTATTAAACATCAACAGAACAAATGAAGTCACTAAAATGTTCCATTTAAACATTACAACCTATGAACTTAGTTTTAATTATTTAAAAACACATATTTTAAGTATGTTATTAATTTTGATATATTGTAATAGTGAAAGACAATTACGTGCTTCCACTTTTCCCCACTGAAAATTACACTATATTCCTGAAAATAATGTTAAATTTAAACACTTCTTTTTGATAAGGACTCTTCTGCTGAACATTTTTGCCTCTTTACTTGGAAGCATTTATAAAATATTCTGAATTCCCAATATTGGTCTGCAAAGGCTAAATATGTCTGAGGTTGCATGAAACAGAAGCAGTTTTTAATTTAGGAGAATTAGCCTCAGTAAGGCAAGGCTCTGCTCACTTCAACAGCTGCAAACACTGGCATACACTGAGGTAAACATGTTTAAATTACATAATTTCCAGACCAATGATTTCTTGCAACTAACTCCAGGGCAGTTCCCTTGAAAGAAAAACTCAAGGACAGATTTGTGATGCAACATTATTATATCTATTAAAATGTGCCAGAAACGTTCTGCTCTGGTTCTGTATTAAACATATTATTCTCATATGTGGTTCGTGCAAGTCTTCTGCTCCCTCCAACAGGAGTGAATGACAGCAGGCACTAATAGCTTGCATTAACGATAAATGCATTTTCTTTGATTTTCACATTTGTTTGTTTGTGGGTTTTTCCTACCAGAAATTATCTGATGCTTTTTGGGTGGTTTACTTCTGTTTCATTTTCTGGACTGACACTGAACAAAACCAGTGAGCCAGTGCAGAAGCCATCAATCTGCAGTATTGGCAAGTGCATGAAGTGGCAAAGAAAGTCGAAGATTTTTGGCAACTTAAGCATAAAGTCAAATCCCGACATTTCTCCCTATGTTTAAAAAGATGTGTTGATATGGATGCATGGTCTCCTTGCTTCCTTCCCAATTTATGTCTCTTCAAAATGGAAGAAGCATCTGATTAACAAAAGAGGATTATCTCAGGGCCAGCTTCTGGCAGCCTCACTTCTCTCGGAGGGTGTCTTCTTTTTTGATTGAAGAGGAAGCAATATCGTAGTTGAGTAAAGGTGTTGGGCTGGTGAGGTATTTGCAAGAAACGCTTGCAGCTAGTTGTTTAGAATAGTCAATGTAGAAGAAATGTTGGTGGTCAGTGAGGTGGCAAACAGGTTTAGAAAGGAGAAAAGGAGTTTAAAATTAAAATTTTAGGCAGAAATATACATTCTGGATCAATAGCTGACATTATTATTTCAATTGTACCTTAAGTTTCTTCAAACAAAAAAGGAAATATAGCCCAGAAACCTCTTCCAAAATCACTGTGACCCCTACCCCATAAGGTGTTCATAGACAAAATGTGAACTGTGGGTGTATTTGTCTTTGCTACCTGAACTTGGGATCTCTTGAATTATAAGTGATAGCTCTGCTTGGTGAGGACACATATATTGACGTGCAAGTAAGGTAAGTCAGCTTAAAGGGAGGAAACACTTTAAGTTACCTAAGGTGGATGATGCTACTCACTAATTGAAGTATGGAAAATGAAATAATTTTGGCATTTATTTTGCCAGTAGCATTCTCAGAATATGGTATGGTACCTTTACTCTGCTTCCATGGTATCAGTTTGCCATGGATGTACTCCCTTGACTTTTGAAGCATGATTCAGTTGCAATCTCCTGATTGCAAAAAGGAGTAACTCGGAGGCTGGTGGCGGTGCTAGGATTACTGATAAACTTCCAGAAACATAAAGGCATGTGGACCTCTTCCCTCCTGTGCTGGGACAGTGAGCAATCTCCTCCTGCAAGAGATATTTTAGGAGGCAGAAAGGCAGGAGCATTTCTGGGGGCAGGAACACAAGTCTAGGGCTCTGCTTGTCCTCCGTAGCTTCATACGCTGGGTAGAGTCAGCATTAGCTCAAGCTGATATAATGTTAAGAGGTTTTGCAAAGCACTTCATTCCCCAATATGTAGAGAGGACCTTCTTTTGTGACTCACCAGTACTTCTTTAAGTAGTGCTTGGCTATAGCAGAAACACCCACGAGATCACAAAAAAGAACTGAAAGAATTGCACCTCTTGCCCACTAATAACTTGTGCTTAAGCTGCTGGGTGACCATATTCTCTGTTTCAGAGGGAGACAACCACAATGAACTTACAATGAGTGAGAAAACATGATGGGACTCCTTCAAGATACCAACCTTTAATCTCACGCTTCTGATATTTTACAAAGTATTAGCTTAAAGAAAGAAGGATTTGGCAGAAAATCAAGATGCACCACTCAGAGCCACAGAAGATATGGACAATAATGGAAGAATACTGGAGTACTGAATGAAATGAAACACCAGTTCTGGTACCATTTTTTTCTATCACTTCTGTTACTGGTGAAGATGAAAATACCAATGGCAATAGTGAGACAAGAGTTGACCTTGTGGAGGCTTATGTTGTCCGTTGCTTGCCAAGAGGACATTTCCAGCCCCATTTTCAGACGGTAGAGTTTGTCAAAACAGTCTGAATAATTGCCCAAAGAGGCATCATTTTCCTGCAAGTGTCATGTAAGCTTTGTGATAGATGCCTTCATTTTCATATAATAGTAAAAAAGGGAAGAACATTTCTTGTTTCTTCTCAATAAGCATGAGATTTTCAAAAAGTCTTTGATGTCCTGAAACTGCTCCAATAAAATTCAGGATGTTTTTTGACTAACTTAAATGGAAGAAAGAGGTTAGGGCCACATAGAGCACTTTGGAAAATCCTACACTTCTTTTTTCATGCATTATTCAATCTCTTTATGTGCTTATGCAAGCTCAAAGGGTGCATTACAAAATGCTCATACCCACACCCTTGTCAAAGAGTACTTAACAGCTAACAACTCCCTGCCAAAGAAATTTGAACTATGGCTTAATTTAAGAACCTTTCAATTTTGTCATATTTCCTTATGGTAATATTTAACAGAAGTAAATCACTACCGACAAACACCCTTTTAACAATGGTATATTAATTGAATTAAGATGGAGAATAAAGGAGACATTACAGGCAGTTAAGTGTGAGAAAGCATGTTCGACACTGAATAATTAATTTTCATTCCGAGATAAAATGTTGCCCATCGATTTACAACCCCTTCTGGCTATAAAGCCTTTTGGTGGAAACCTGATTCTTAATTATTGTCACAGGAATGCTAAGCTTGTCAAAAAGCTATTTCCATCGTGATGATCAGCCTTAACTGCTTGGAGCAATTTTTGTGCCATACTTAACAGCTGCTTCATCATTTGTTATCTTTTCAATTAAGCACTCTATTCCTACATGGCTCATAATCTCTACCGAAGAACGAAACACGCATGCAAACACACGCCTGCTTACACACAAGTACATACTCTTCTTGGCATAAAACCTCTACAGCCACCCATCTCTATTTTTCTTTATCATGCAGCAAAGAGTTCAAATGTTTCTGTGAAACAACAGTGGGATATTTGGGTTGTTGTGTGGCATGTACAGCTACTCTCAGAATAGCACAGGAGAAGGCTTCAAGGCACCACATCAGCATTTTCAGTTTATATAGTTCTGTCTATGTCCCACCATATTTCCGTCTGCTAAATTCTCTTTGCTCCTTTCAGTGACAGAACAGAAAATAGACAGATTACACCATTAAAGAGTAAGCAGAAACATGCTTCTCCCCCAAAACTTTATAGTGGTGCCTTTACTGTTCTGAAGCTAGCAGTTTGTAAATTGTCCTTTCCTTGGTATAGATTCTGTTTTTCCTATGTAGCTCTTTTATTCGGAGATTTTGTGAGATTGAGTGCTTTTTGCCCGGATCAGTCTAGCAGAAAGTAAAGAGTGAGGGATGTCAGATGTCTCTTTCTGCTACAAAATGAGAAGGGAAAACAAATCAGGAAATTGGTCTTCCTCATCGGATGGCCTTAATTGCCAGGATGACAGTATCTCCTGTAAGTATTTTAGTTCTGCACACGCAAACGCGCATGAGAAAATTTGCTGGTTCATTGGTTCACCATGTAAATCAATTCAAATTTAATTTGAGATACTTCATTTAGACTTCTTGTTTAAACCAGTGATCTGTGGAAAATCTTGTTTGTGCAGAAGCAGAAATAGAAGTTAACAGATACAGAGTGCCAAATTCTGTTGCCAGACCAACCACTTTATTGAAATTTTTTACCTGCAGATTTCACTAGTAATCAAGGACATTTGTAGAAAGGTATCTTGGCAAGGTATTTAATTATGATTTTCTGTTAAGTGAAAACATAAATGTGCCTTTGTGAATTTCCTAAATGGAGAGTTGGGTACATGTGTGAAAGAACTGTTATCCAAGTGCAGTTTGGAGGCTTTTCAGGGGATACCTATTTATCACCAACAGAAACTGACATTTATGATCAGATATTACAAACAACTGTTCTTCATTAGAAACCTGACCTATCAATGAAGCACAGGCAGCACTCTACTGCTGGAACTATGTAATTTTTGGCTGGACTAGTCTTTAAATGAATCTTTATGAAGAATTTTATATTGTACCTATATCTTCTAAGATTAAAATAGTGTCATCAGGTTTATTTGGGCAAAACATGGTGATGGAATGAGATGGTAAAACTGAAGTCCTTTCTGTATATATTCTGTATATGAAAGTCCTTCTTTACTGTTATAATGATGGTATGCTAACCACAAAAGCATTTGTATTGTATTTTTAGGTTTTAAGAGCTCCAGATGGAGAAAAGCATCCTTTTGAGCTCAGCAATTAAAAACACATAGCTCCACAAGAACCTGAATGGTACTTCTAACAGTGTAGGAAGTCTTGTTAATTTTTACTTTCACATCATCAGCCTGTATGCAGAAAGAAACACATTTTCTGCAGCCCTTCAGATGATTCACTGTACAGGGGTACCAGCTGTGTCTAGCAGTCCAGTTTTTCCACTACAAATTCAAAACAGACATATTCACTTGATTTTCCTTCAGCATACTTAACCTAAATAAGTTAATTCTAAATGTGTTGGAAGATTTTGAATGCACTTGAACATTAAAATATCCAGTACTGAATACTGAGAGGATAAAGAACTCAAATAAAATGGTGTATTTTTGATAGCCTTTTGCACCCATCACTGAGACAGAAGATGTCTAAGGCTAGCTGGTGGAATTCACTAGTGGAAAACTGTCATCGCACTAAGACCACAATTTTTTTGGGTTGGCCTAGAGGCTCAGTGAGCCTAAAGCATTTGCAAGACTTCTTGAAGGCCATTTCACAATCTGCACTGATTCACAGACAGGAGCAAAAGCTGCCACATCTTCTCGCCTGCCTTTGCATTGGATGACAACAGGAGGTCTCACACCAAGGAGCCCTCAGACAAGGGATGAATGGGGGCAGGTCTCAGCCTTGCCAGAACCTGCTGTTGCAGGGGAAAGAGATGATCCACAGCAGTGGAATGAAAGGGCAGTGCTAGAGAGATGTACAGACATCAAGACCTACAAGTGGAGAAGATACTCCATATAGCCATTGGTTTTCTTCATGGGTTTTTTTCCTGGGTGATGATCTAAGAGAGTGAATGGCTTTGGTCTGGTGCTGGGGCCAGGCAAACAGAGTGGCACTGTGGGAGAAACTCAGGGCTGTGCTTATCAATGCAGACTCAGCTGGCTTTTTCTGAAGTTACAGACTAGGTGTGTTGAGCTTTGCTTGCCTCTCATTCTGCATTTCCTGCCTAGAGGTTATTTTACTTGGTTCAGGGTGTCCTGGGTGCTGCTCACCACGCTTGTTGTAAGCGGTGGAATGGTCCAGGGACAACTCTGACCCTGGGACAATCTAACATGTTCTCTGTTCTGCCCTGCCAGGTGGTTACGCTTCAGACATGCTTTTCCTTTTGATAAATAGCAAAGCTTTCCCCATTCTTTAGGATAAGTGGCAAGTGGACAAAGTTCATAGTTCTCTGGTCAGAATACTAGTTTTCCATCATAACCCATTTTTAAATGATTTTACATTAATCTCTAGTTCCGTAACTGATTGCTGTGATCACCTGTAGTTCTGAGCTCAACTTTCAGTCTGTCTTTGATTGTTTCTTTTAGGTTTCATTACAAAATGCACCACTTCTTTAAAAGGTTTAATGTTATTACCCTTGAGAAGATAAGAAGTTCCACGTAAGTTATTTACAGAATTTGGATACGGGTCTAAAAAAATTCTAATTGATTTGGTCAAAGCTGAGTCCATTCATATACTTGAGCCACAGAGGACTCTGTCATACAATGTATCTGCACGTGTGACATGGGCTGCTGTAAGCAGGGGAAGGGAAAAAAAAAATCAAAGAAGAAAGAAAAAAAATATTGTTAAGCAGGCTCATCTGACCTAAGGCATTTCTGTCATGCTTTGAAATGTTGAACCTGAGTCTCATGTGCTAAGCCCAGATGAGGATCTGGCCCAGCATTTGGCAAATGAGGGGTGTGGTAGAAAAAGCAGTGAGTGAGAGTCTCCAGTTCTTGAATGCCTCTGGTCAGACACTGCTGACAGCTATCACAACTGAAATCTATGGATTTACTTGTCAGCCCCAGAGAAGGATGGAGGCATTCAAGGGTTGCTGTATGTAGACAAAAGGCATAGCCCACACTCTTATTTGTGTGTGTAACCAGATAAATGTTTTCTGTACATTTCTCCACAATGCACAAACAAGTGCTATTATTCAGTGGTACTTTTCACGTAATATGAAAATAAAAAATAAAATAAAATTCTAGACTACAAATAATTTTGATTCTATGGAATAGGAAAATATCTCAAAACAGGTCTCCCAACACATTACTCTCCACATCCACTGAAAAGTGAGATTAAGAACACAAAGCATCAAGAGGTCATGGAATTCAGACATGAAGTCCTGCAGTACCGGAATACCAGATGTGTTATGATAATCCATATGTGTGGAATACTCCTATAAAAGGATTAAGCTTGTTCTGAGATATTAGACAAGGAAACATAGAAGAAGGTGTTGCCTTGTACGTCTCTTTCTCTCAATACATAAGCATGTGAAATACTTTGGAGCCAATGTATATGTAGAGAAATAGGGAGAAGGGACGAAGGTGTGACCTGTCTTTGTCAGGATTCACAATAAGGTAACACATGAGAAGATCAGGTGGATGGGGCTCTTCGGAAAGTATCTACCAGAATCATCCCAAATACAGGAGCTGGTAAGAAGAAGGGATTTTAACTGTGTAGGTGTCTGCCAGGAGAGTAAAGTGTCAGGAAGCACTGAATGTCTGCAAGGTTCTTGGAAAGCATTTTGTCATTGTTTTGATAAGGCAGCCTGAGATACATGTCTAGATTCGGGAGGAGTGGCTAACAGGTTGCTGAGAAGTGAGAAACCGTGAAATGATAAAGATTGCAATTTGTAGTAAAGGAGCCTAAAATAACAGCAAGAAAACAAAAATTATTTCAGGAAGGAAATGTCAATACTGCAGAGATGTGGAAGTCTGGAGTAAAGGGAAAAAGGATCAAAGACTGAAAAATCGTTTTGAGAAAAGAAACACAAATCCTCTCCTTGTGGAGGAAAGGTAGTGAATCTAGTGAAAGGATGAGTGCGTTAACATGTTACTTATGAGGTAAAAGATGTGGCAATTTGGAGAGACATTGCTGAGAAAAAGGCTCAGCTGTGGGAAGAATAACAAAGCTGAAGCACAGTAATTTCTGAGACTTTTCCAGGTATATCTATGAGCACTTTTCTGTCTGTACCCTGAAGTTTCCTTTCTTGCGGTGTTCTTTGTCTAGGTTCTGATGCTGGAAATAATTAATTGAAATAATGTCTTCAATATATAATAAGAAGATTTTTTAGCTGAAGGTCATGGCTTTTCCTCACAGGACTTCTTCTCTTGACTGAGCCAGAGCTGACATTGCCCTTGACATCAAAGACTGTTAAGTACTACATCACCTTCAGATCTGTCCCTAGGTCACCTTCTTTAACTGACTTTCTCTAATATGAATACAGAACCACTTAGGTCTCCTTAGGCATGTGCTCCTTTTCTGCCTTTTAGTCTCTAAGCTGAGAAGATATTTTTTAGGTTCAGTTTAGGCTGGGGTGGTGGAACTCCCTGTCAACAGCCATCCTGCTGCTTCGCCTCCATGAAGGCAACCTGGGTCGGTACCATGGCAAAAACAGAGACTGAGACCTGCAGCACCCAAAAGCAGAGTCTTGTCACTGCATGGGATGACCAGGCACCACCACCTAGTAGTTCCTGTCTTTCTGCTGGAAATGTGAGGCAGCATACCTACAAAGTTTGCAAAAACTGGACTTTAAAGTGTATGTGTTTCCTCCTTGAGGAGGGAATGAGGAGGAGGCTGAAGAACTTCTGACAGGTTTTGTTCACATTATCAAATAAAATCTGGAAGGTGCTTATATACTGCAACAAAGAAGAAAGTAGAATTGTTATTTCTTAGGACTGTATCACACCCATTTACTTATTTATTCTTATTTTGACTTTTTTATCAGAGCTCAATTTGTCTCCTCCTTTTTGCCCGTAATCTCTTGTCTCGTCTCTCCCCTTCTGTTCTAATTGCTAAGTCCTTTAAGCTGCTGA
Organism: Opisthocomus hoazin; assembly: GCF_030867145.1. NCBI lineage: Eukaryota > Metazoa > Chordata > Aves > Opisthocomiformes > Opisthocomidae > Opisthocomus > Opisthocomus hoazin. The sequence continues at coordinate 12,259,922 of NC_134418.1, forward strand.
GATCTTTCTTTAAAGAGCATTTGATGTAATGTAACCTGAGAGCTCAGCCCCCATGTTCAGTGGTAAGGAATTTTTTGCAGCAGAGGTGCCAAGCCATTGCTTCTTTTGGATTTCTCTCTTCCTTTTCTCTATTTAATTGTAAGGCAAAGTACCATGCTTGCAGAAATGGAAAGAAAAGACCCTCGATTATAAGTGGCTTGATATGCATCTTTCTCTGCACTAGAGAATGTGTCAGCTGCTAAATAGAAATGGTGAATTTGCCTCAGTAAAAGGAATATTTCTGGGGTCTCAACTAAATTTATTGCAGTCTTTTGGCTCCTATCCAGGGAAGCATTAAGGAATATGCTTCATTGTAAGCAAGTGAACAAATGAGAAGTCCTATTGATTTGCTTATGGTTTGGGTTTTGCCTAAGTGCTGTGTGTGGTCAGTGCTTTAATTCTGCTTTTAAAAAGGACAGTTTCTCCCTTCTGCTAGGTGTTAGACACAATGGGCAAAAGTCTCAATGTGAAGCATATGTTCACTGGCCAGGACAGCCTCACAGGGAGTTGGTGGGTGCCAAACTGGGCTTGCAGAAAGAAGTACAGAGGCAGAAACGATAAGATGATGAAATATACACCGAAGAGTGACAGGACATCCGGGAGAAAGTGAGGAGGGAGATGGAGTCATGAACTTCTACCTGACAGTCACCCCCTATCCAGCTCTGGTAGTATAGCCTGGCAGGGCTCACAGCAGGGGGATTATAGAGCAGCAGTCATGTCTGTCCTGGAAGTCTCATATGTGCAAGAGCAATAGAAAGCAAAGGTATCATTTGGAAGGGAATCAGCTGTTTTGAAGGCTCACCTTACTTAGGAGCTGCTACAGGGCTGCAGTGGGCTGTGGCCAGGCGTGCCATAAGCACCTGATGTTGGAAGATTTACTGATTTTCATTATAACCTTTGAAAAATCTGGTAATGAGAGGGTGTCACAGTTTAAAGCAGGGCGTCAAAACACAGAGTGACAGATGCTCTCTATTAACCCCCGCTCTCCCACCAGAGGAAAGGAAAATGAGGAAAAGGGAGAGAGACTTACAAATTGAATGTAAAAATTTTTAGTAATAATACTAATAATATTACTAATAAGAGAAATAATGCAAAATATACAAAACTGGTACTGAATTTCCCAGAGCTGGGTGCTGGGGCACTGGTGTCCCACCAGCTGCTTCCAGGCAGCACCAGGCAGTCCTGGACTGGCCTCAGCAACAGACAGGAACTGCACTCAGGAATGCACGCATCAGAATCCGGATCAGGATCACAGGCAGGACAAGGAACAGGGTCCTCTTCAGAAGCCGGCCATGGACAAAGAGAGGGAGACCCTAGTGATGCCTCAGCTTTAAACTGAGTGTGATGTGCATGGCGTGGAATACCTCACAGGTCAGTATCGGGTCGCCTGTCCTGTCCGCCCCTCCCTGCAAGTACAACCTCTTCCGACTCCTCACTTGCGGGACTGAAGAGCTCTGTCAGTGACCTTGGCTGCTATAGCAAAATAATTATGAACGGGGACTTTTTCTACATTCCTTTCCTACCGTTATCTCAGTGTAATTATAAACATTGGGTGTTTTCAGCTTTGGAGTGGTCAGTGTCTGTAAAATATGCAGACAGCTTCAGAAAAATGTACTTACTTAGAAGAATTTAGCTGTAAGGAAGGTTCACTACAAGAGAATCGGTTGTTTTAACCAAAACTAGGACAGAGAGTTGAGGCAAAAGGGCCAACATAGGTGTAATTTATTAACTAGCAAATATTTTGGGGGCCTTATAGGGGACTTCCTATACCCAGAGGGAGTAAAACAAACCTCTATGGATGCAGTGAGGAATGTTAGGGATTACTGTTACCATGCATACTGTAATCTACACAGGTCCTGTGCAGATCTGCTCCTCTGTGAGACCTCAGTGGCATGTACCACAAAGTGATATTAGCAATTTCAAGACGATAAACTCAGACCATCCAAAACAAGTATAGAATATTCATCACTGCTGCAGTCTAGTTTGGATTGTTCCTCGTATAGTGGAATTAGCTAAGGGCTAGGAATATGGTGTTACAGAATCACAGAATCACAGAATTACAGAATAGTAGGGATTGGAAGGGACCTCTGTGGGTCGTCTAGTCCAAACCTCCTGCTGAAGCAGAGTCACCTACAGCAGGCTGCACAGGACCTTGTCCGGGTGGGTCTTGAATATCTCCAGAGAAGGAGACTCCACAACCTCCCTGAGCAGCCTGTTCCAGTGCTCCGTCATGCTCAGAGTGAAGAAATTCTTTCTCATGTTCAGACGGAGCTTCCTGTGCTTCAGTTGTGCCCATTGCCCTTTGTCCTGTTGCTGGACACCACTGAATAGAGTCTGGCCCCATCCTTCTGACACCCACCCTTCAGATATTTGTAAGTATATATTAGGTCCCCTCGCAGCCTTCTCTTCTTCAGGCTGAACAAGCCCAGCTCCCTCAGCCTCTCCTCGTAGAAGAGATGCTCCAGTTCCCTCATCATCCTCGTAGCCCTCCGCTGGACTCTCTCCAGTAGCTCCTCATCTTTCTTGAAGTGGGGAGTCCAGAACTGGACAGAGTACTCTAAATGAGGCCTCACTATGGCAGTGTAGAGCGGGAGGAGAACCTCCCTCGACCTGCTGGCCACACTCCTCCTAATGCACCTCAGAATGTCATTGGCCTTCTTGGCAGCCAGGGCACACTGCTGGTTCATGGTTAACCTGTCGTCCACCAGCACTCCCAGGTCCCTGTCCACAGAGCTGCTCTCCAGCAGGTCCACCCCAAGCCTGTACTGATGCATGGGGTTGTTCCTCCCCAGGTGCAGGACCCTGCACTTGCCCTTGTTGAATCTCATCAGGTTCCTCTCTGCCCAACTTTCCAGCCTGTCCAGGTCACGCTGAATGGCAGCACAGCCTTCTGGTGTATCTGCCACTCCTCCCAGTTTTCTGTCGTCAGCAAACTTGCTGAGGGTACTTTCTAACTCTTCATCCGGGTCATTGATGAAGAAGTTGAACAAGACTGGGCCCAGTACTGACCCCTGGGGGACACCACTAGTTACCGGCCTCCAACTAGACTCAGCGCCACTAATGACAACCCTCTGAGTTCTGCCATTCAGCCAGTTCTCAATCCATCTCACTGACCACTCATCCAGCCCACACTTCCTCAGCTTCCCTAGGAGGATGTTATGGGAAACCGTGTCAAAAGCCTTGCTGAAGTCGAGGTAGACAACATCCACGGCTCTCCCCTCATCTACCCAGCCAGTCATGCCATCGTAGAAAGCTATTAGATTGGTCAGGCATGATTTCCCCTTGGTGAATCCATGCTGACTACTCCTGATAACCTTCTTTTCCTCCACTTTCTTGTTGATGACCTCCAGGATAAGCTGCTCCATCACCTTTCCCGGGATGGAGGTGAGGCTGACCGGCCTGTCGTTCCCTGGGTCCTCCTTCTTGCCCTTTTTGAAGACTGGAGTGACATTGGCCTTTCTTCAGTCCTCGGGCACCTCTCCTGTCCTCCAGGACCTCTCAAAGATGATGGAGAGTGGTTCAGCAATGACATCCGCCAGCTCCCTCAGCACGCGTGGGTGCGTTCCATCGGGGCCCATGGATTTGTGGACATCCAGATTGCTTAAGCGATCCGTCACACAGTCCTCCTCGACCAAGGGAAAGTCGTCCTCTCTGTGGGCTTGTTCTCTTACCTCTGGGACCTGGGATTCCTGAGGGCCTGCCTTGGCACTGAAGACTGAAGCAAAGAAGGCATTCAGTCGCTCTGCCTTCTCTACATCCTCCGTCACCAGGACACCCGCCTCATTGAGCAGCGGCCCCACATTGTCCCTAGCCTTCGTTTTGCTGCGTTGTTATTAATGACTAGACAGAATAAACTTTTCAACTTTTGCTGGTTGCCTTGAGCCTGTAGATAAATGAAACCGTGTGCAAAGCTGATGATCAAGATGCTATGCCTTTTAAACTAGAACAAATAGAGTGTGATATGCAAAAGGTGTAATTTTCATGGGCAAAACTTTGAGGAAAATTCCTGTCAACGTCCCACTTCCCTTTCATTTTAAAACCCATAACCAAACAGTTATGATATTTTTTTGGAAGCCAGCGACATCTTGCTACCTTCCCATGAATTTCTTTTAATTTTATCCTTATGTAAGGTCGTTGCCCCTTGACTCCAAAGTCTCTTCAAACATAATAATAAGCAGTTTAATTGTACATTCCCGTTCTCTGCTTAGGTGACAATAAGTTTTAATATTTCGAGTGAAGGGAAGTGGTAGCTAACACTAGCATCCACTTTTCTACGTGATACAGAAACACACCTAGATGTAGATTCATCTTTTTTGAGTGATTGCAGACAAAACAAAGCATGAGAGAAAGGACAGCAGCATAAAAATAGAAATTAAAAACACAAGTAAATGCGTCACTTCACACAGCCACAAGTGGACAGCAGAGATGGTAATGGGTTCTCTTAGTAATTTTGACTGAAAGGGTTTTGAAGATTTGGCTGAAGAAACTCAGTTGTAGGCATTCATTTTTAATGAATCTTGGAATACTGTTGAAATGCCAGAAAATGGCAAAAATGATAATTTTAAGCCAATATTTAAAAAAGGTAAGTAGGAAATTTTGATCACTGATGGATATTTAACCCAGCACTCGTCTTAGGGAAAACTGTGAAAATGTTGATGTAAAATGCAATCAATGAATGTATAAAGGAAAGGAGTATAATCAGTGTTAGTTCCACTGTTTTGTGGAAGTAGATCCTGAGAGAGGTACTGTTTTTCAAGTTTAAATAAGTATGTGTGACCAAACTCTGTTAAGATGAGTATACTCTGATTTTTAAAGGCATTTGATTTAGTAAAGCATGATGGTCTGATTAAAGAAAAAATAGTCTGTGGAAATGATAAAGTATGAACTAAGCGGACTGTGAACTAAGAGGTCACAGAAAGTAACTGTCAATTGAAAATGGGGAACGACTAGACTGAATCTCTAACGCTGGAAGAAAATTTGATTTGGTTTAACATTTTGTCAGGGTAAGTATAGATATAGAATTGTTGTTGAAAGCATTTGTGCATCATGCAAAGATTGACAAAATGGAAAAGAAATGAATCGGGACAGAGAAATGTAGCCTGGTAGTCTGCCCTGCATCACTTGGTAAAACGATTCATACAAAATACCTTTAAATAAAGCCAAAGCAAAACTAGGAACTGGAATTCAAGATACAGGACAGGAGACTGCCCTAGAAAGGCATGACGCTTGAGATTAGAAGGCAAAATCCAGAGGTAATATCCAAAGATGGTGAGCAAGGATTGGAAGATGGCATCCCTGGGTGATTTCAATGAGATTCGTTCTTGTGGAATACCACATCTTGTTCCAGGACCCTCAATTTAAAGAAGATACTGTGAAATTGAGATGTTTGTGTTTTTTTTGTTTTTTTTTAAAGGGACCATAAAAATGATTCTAGAGCTGAAAAGATTGTGTTACAATGAATGGCTTACAAGAAATTATGAAAAATAAAATTTAGAGGTAATCTGACTGCAATTTTTAAGAAACTACATGAATCGAAATTGTTGCTTGCTAAGTGATTTTCTTATTTGGTAACAAGATCAGAAGCAGACAAATCTAAAGAACCATGGAAGACTTTTTAACAGTGAAGAAAAATAAACCATGAAGTAGACTGATCACAGAAATCCATGGCCATGGCAAAAAGATAGAGTCCACAGTTCAGAGTATTCAAGTTGTTTAACCAAATGCAAATGGTTGGGTAACTAATTGCAAACTGGGTAACCAAATGCAAACAATTGCATAGCCAAGTGGTATGTAATACGGTGCAAAATGTGTCCTTTTTTTGGCCTTGACCTCTGCCATAAATGTGAGTGCAGTAGTATTATTTTATTTGAACATGATAGCAGATCTGTTTTTAAATTTAGAAAGATAATAAATTCAAAAGATCATTTAAAAAAGATATTAATTTCTATTTTCAGTGAAATTTAAAACATTGGGAATATTTGTGCAGAGCGCTATTTCAGTGTTTATTCTTAACATCAAATGTCTAATGTCTTTGAATAGTTGGTATTGATAATAAATAAATAACATTGATAATATTATTGATATTGACATTATTTCATTTACAGTTGGGAACCTAAGGTTGTGTGTCCAAATTCTTTTGGACTGTGATGCTTTAAAATGAAATTTATTTTCCTAACAGCAGCTTTCTTTCTACAGGGTAATCTCTTAACCAAGGAGACAGACTCTTCTTCAATTAGAGAATCTGATTTGCAGGGTGAAGTTCCTTTTGTCTGTAGAAGATACAGCAACTGATCAGTACCTCTGTATCTGGCCTGGAGATAGAGCTAATACAATTATTTACCTTTCTTTGGTCTTTTAAGTAATATCTTAAAGTGAACACAGGCACCACAAACACAAACTCTGGGCTTATGAATAGTAGCAGTGTTTTAACAGCCAGGTATTTTTCATTCTGAACAGCTATCTAACTTTAGTCTGAAATCTATTTGCCCAGCTGAAGATTTCGCTTTTTTATCAGAAGGATAAATCTTGTGTCGGTGTAATGGACTGTGTCAAATGTGGTCTGACGCACACTAAGTAAGGAATAATACTCTCCAGGGCATGCCTCCAGCACCTGAGAAATAAGATATATTGTAGGAAACATGCCCTGAAGTATAGGATTTTAATCACAGACAAAAGATAAATTTTATGGTCAAAATCAAACGTGAATGAAATGATTCAATGTTTTTAAAATCCTGCTTTGGGATATATGAAAACATCTTTCATCCTTTTCAGACCAGAGGCTCAATTGGTTGAGAATCAGCTTAACTTTGCTCAAGTAATTAAGACCGTGCCAATTTTCGTCAGATGACAACCTTGATTGTCTTTTTCATTGACTTAATTTGGTTTCACTTATGAAAGGAGCCATACTGGTGACTAAAAACTAATCTCCTTTTGGTCCTGAGTTTTAAATTACTTTACATGAAGATCAAAAATCTTCAATTAGATTTAAAGCTCAACTCAAGAATGCACTTCTGCATGTCTCAGTCTAAGGGCTAGAATGCCAGAGGTTGATTGCTCACGATGACCAAAATCTGTGAATTTTGAAAGAACTTAAACAAATTCTTCTCCACAGAGCTGAGGTAGCTACCTCGCCTTAACAACCTTCTCTGTTTTGCTTGCTGGGTGTCTGTACATTCCTTTTCCTGAGTGCCTTTGAAAAATGTTGTCCCAAGGATATTTCTCAAAAGGATTGAAGTACTCACTTCTTAACTTTTTTTGTTTGCATGTCTTTCACTATTCTAAAATGGAAATTAAAATGTGTAGTTCAACATTTAGGCATTGAGAATAAATATTTAGGGCACAAAGTGCTAGCTATACTTTAGGACTTAGATGGGCACCTAAGTCCTGAAGACTTCAATGAGGTTTGACATCTTACTCACGTAGACTTCACTGAAAATATTTACCCCAGGAAAAAAGTTTAAAATAATATTATATTTGTTTGGGAAACCATCAGCTGGAGAATGGGCTGATGTCACAACTCATCTCACCTGTAGTTCTTCAAGGTGCTGACAGAGTACCAGTTAAAGCTTTCAATGGCACCTGTTGTTAAAGAATCTTTTTTTCTATTGTCCTGACCTGCAGCTGTCAACTACTAATTTTGACTATAACCTTCTTCATAAAATATCAACATCCTTTATTTCCCTAGGGTTTTCTAAATAAAAATACTTTTTTTCCTGTATCATATTTTTTTTGATACTTTGTAGACATTTAAATTAAACCTGTCAATAACTTTATTGTACTTTAATTAGTGTTATTTTACATGGGGATAGCTAGTTACAGCTGTACAGCTATTAGGACAAGTGAGCATTATGCTTTGTGTGCTGGCCTCAGAGAAGCCTTTCACAGTGCTGGGAATTGCAGAACTGGGTGTGAAGCAGAATTCTCTCTCGGAGATATTGAGTAGTTTGCCGTGAAACCTTTTAAATTGCTAAATGCAAAGTGCTCTTAGTCACAAAGCCACAAGTAACCCTAATATTCTACCCATTGATATGGCAATACCTGTTCCTACAAAGATCATACTGCAGAGGCCACCTCAGTCAGCCTTGTAGCATCCCTTTCACTTAAGCTCCCCCATATAGCCGAGAGCAACGTTTCTTTGACACATTTGCAACACGTGGTTCTGTGACGTTATCCTTCTTTCAGGATAGTTCATGGCCAAGACGTGTGTATCAAGGGTTGCTTTTAAGCACCCGCCCTGAAAACCTGGTTGTGGACATTCACAACCCTGAATGTTGTGTGACTGGTGGTGTCCCTATGTGGTGGTGACCAATCATTTTAGCTCTGAACTGACTCCAAATTCAGAGCCTCTGCTTTCACTTGGGCTATTCTGGCCAGAACGTACAAATACACTCCTGTGGAGGAGGAATGGGCTGGTGTTTCCAGTCCAGGACCATGGAGCAGGCTGTGAGAGGGAGCCCTGGAGACCTCAGGGCTACTCTGAGCTGCGCAATGAGCTCCTGTCCCCGTGCTGCCACCAGAGAAAAGGGCACTTCTGGCTCCATGGGAACCTGCGTAGCTCCAGTGCAGCACCGAGACAGTGGATGATGGAGACTAGGGGAGCAAGTGCAAAAGCATCCTAAAGCTCTTTCTCCTTTCTGCTCCCACAGATTTCTTTCCTGACTTTGAAACTGATTTAGAAGCTTTTTAGATCAGTAATTAATAGTATGAATCTAATAAGTTGCATCTTATTTCTCAGCAGCTGATGCATATCTCACTCTAGCATTTGTTTTCAGTTCTCAAAGTATGTCTCACAACACCCAAAAATCTTTTACTTCTTACCAGTTATCCTATTTTACAGAATGAAGGGCAGAAACATCTATATTAGGTGTACTACCAGCACAGGAAGAGTCAGGTACGGAGATAACAAGGCCCTTCCCATCGAAGTCTTTCCTCAGATGCTGCTATAGACTTTCCATGCCAAAGTTGCCTCCTACATTCTAAAAAAATGCTCCCCCAGATGACATCATGAAGAATTCAAAATGAGCTGTACGTATCATTTGCATTCAGGAAAATCTTTAGTGAAAATCGCCTACAGCTTTCTCTTTGAGTGGCTCACTAACATGATCCAAAAGGAGTGTCTTAATTATGGTAATTAAAAGATTTAAATTTCATTAAATAAAATATTGAGGCTATTCAAACTCAGATTTTTGAAGGATTATAGTGTTTGACAACACTATGAAAGGTTTAAGTGCGTAGTTTAACTGCCAAAATTGGTTTGTGTTTTGCCCTCATTACTCATCATGAAAAATATGTTTTAAGTGGAATCTGCAGCCCACTTTCAACTGTCAGTCCAAATATGTCTATTTGCAAGCTGAGAAATTAGCACAGCGTATGATGCTCTGATGACAATCATCAAGCAAGAACAACTCGTTGGTTTCAGCATAACTATTTTCACTCCATCTCACATCCAGCTCATGGCTTCCTATGGTTTACTTTAAAAAAAAAAAACAAAGAGAAGGCCTGTTGTGAATGGTGGATAGTTAAATGAGTAAAGTCAGAAGTAAAAGGTAGCGTCTGGCTTTCAGACTCTGACTTTCTGGCCATTGACTATGTGACGGTGGAGTGGGGCTGATAGGAGACAGGTATTGGATTTTACTCACCTGTATCCCCAGGCAGCCTCTAGCCAGCACAGTGGCATTGTATTTTCACAGTTCCTGGTCTTTGTTAGTCAAAATCAAGAAAGAAAGAAGAGCTAAAATCCCTCTGTGCTTGAGTAATTTCCTCAAAGAGTCTCTTGTTCATGGGGAAAAAAGCCCTCAGAGATGGGTCATAGGCTCCCAGAGAGTCAGTCCATCACTGAAGGTTGCTTTATCCTTAGTGTCAGAGGTGTGCACCGAGTTAGTTCAGGGAAATACTCTGCTCTCCCAATTCTCTGCAAGGCAAAGCAGCTCTGTTCATGGCCCTGAACAATCTGCGTGCTTCTCTGCTCTCAATGTTTCAGCCTCTCCCCTCAGCTCTGATTCACAGTAAAATATCCACTTTCAACTTGCAAAGAGAAAGTTTGACCTTGGTGGAACTGGTATCCCAATGCCTAAGGAACTTTTCAATTGTTCCTGCTACTTTGGGCCTCGTTTCGTTGAAGTGTATACGGTGCCCATGTACGTCAGGAAACGAGTGAATCACAGAATCACAGAATCACAGAATGGTAGGGGTTGGAAGGGACCTCTGTGGGTCATCTAGTCCAACCCTCCTGCCGAAGCAGGGTCACCTACAGCAGGCTGCACAGGACCACGTTCAGGCGGGTCTTGAATATCTCCAGAGAAGGAGACTCCACAACCTCCCTGGGCAGCCTGTTCCAGTGCTCCATCACCCTCAGAGGGAAAAAGTTCTTCCTCATGTTCAGATGGAACTTCCTGTGCTTCAGTTTGTGCCCATTGCCCCTTGTCCTGTCACTAGTCACCACTGAAAAGAGTTTGGCCCCATCCTCCTGACACCCACCCTTCAGATATTTGTAAGCATTTATTATGTCCGCTCGCAGCCTTCTCTTCTTCAGGCTGAACAAGCCCAGCTCCCTCAGCCTCTCCTCGTAGGAGAGATGCTCCAGTCCCCCCACCATCCTCATAGCCCTCCGCTGGACTCTCTCCAGTAGCTCCTCATCTTTCTTGAAGTGGGGAGACCAGAATTGGACACAGTACTCCAGATGGGGCCTCACTATGGCAGTGTAGAGGGGAAGGAGAACCTCCCTCGACCTACTGCCCACACTCCTCCTAATGCATCTCAGAAAGAAATCCATTGATGTAAATTGAAGCACATTGATATAAAACCAGTGCATGTAAGACCAGAATTAGGATATTAACTGCATAGACTTACATTTATCATAGATATCTTTGTGGTGAAGGAGGTTTTATTTCTTTGCAGTACTCATCCATCGCAATAGCCACAGACAGAGTGAGGCTAGATCTGAGTTATGACTGCTACATTTAAGATTAGCCCATCTTTCCCAAGAAGAGTGGAAGAAGCAAATTTTTAGTACCTACTTTCAGGTTGCTTTGCAACACAAAGCTAAGCCTGTAAGGACAGCTCAGATTCAGAAGGATGCTTTAAAATACCTTCTGTCCACCCATCAAAGTGGACATCTAAGGCTTGAGTATTACAGCTTGAGTCCAGGCTGTCCAGGAGTTCTAAACATGCACTTGTCACTGTTTAGAGCAGGGCGGCGATAAGCAGCATAGCAGGTGCTCTCTGTTAACCCTTGCCCTCCCACCATGGGAAGGTGAAAACGAGGAAAAGGGAGAGAGACTTTCAAATTCAGTACTAAAACAGCTTTACTAATAACACTAACAAAATTATCAATATTAATAGTAAGAGAAATAAAACAAAACATACAAGAGCAATACTGATTTTCCCGGAGTTGGGCACTGGTGTCCTGCTAGCTGCTGCTGCCAGCAGTGTGCCCTGGGTGCCAAAAAGGCCAATGGCATCCTGGGGTGCATTAGGAGGAGTGTGGCCAGCAGGTCGAGGGAGGTTCTTCTTCCCCTTTACACTGCCATAGTGAGGCCCCATCTGGAGTACTGTGTCCAGTTCTGGGCTCCCCACTTCAAGAAAGATGAAGAGCTACTGGAGAGTGTCCAGCGGAGGGCTACAAGGATGATGAGGGGACTGGAGCATCTCTCCTACGAGGAGAGGCTGAGGGAGCTGGGCTTGTTCAGCCTGAAGAAGAGAAGGCTGCGAGGGGACCTAATAAATGCTTACAAATATCTGAAGGGTGGGTGTCAGGAGGATGGGGCCAAACTCTTTTCAGTGGTGACTAGTGACAGGACAAGGGGCAATGGGCACAAACTGAAGCACAGGAAGTTCCATCTGAATATGAGGAGGAACTTCTTCCCTCTGAGGGTGACAGAGCACTGGCACAGGCTGCCCAGGGAGGTTGTGGAGTCTCCTTCTCTGGAGATATTCAAGACCCGCCTGAACGTGGTCCTGTGCAGCCTGCTGTAGGTGACCCTGCTTCAGCAGGAGGGTTGGACTAGATGAGCCACAGAGGTCCCTTCCAACCCCTACTGTGATTCTGTGATTCTGTGACTGGTCTCGGCAGTAGACAGAAACTGGACTCAGGAATACGCAGATAAGAATCTGGATCAACATTGCAGGCAGGACAATGAGCAGGGTCCTCTTCAGAAGCTGGCCAAGGATGAAGAGAATGAGATCCTCGTGATCTCCCCAGCTTCAAACTGAGTATGACGTGCATGGCATGGAATACCTCACAGGTCAGTATCGGGTCACCAGTTCTGTCTGCCCCTCCCTGCAAGTACGATCCTTTACAACTCCTCACTTGCAGAATCTAAAAGGTCTATCAGTGACCTCGGCTGCTATGGTAATGATTATAAAGATGGGCCTTTTCTGCATTTTGTTCCTACCGTTAGCTCAGTATAACTATAAACATCAGGTGTTCTCAGCTTTGGAGCAGACACTCTCTGTAAAATATGCAGCCAACTTCAGAAAAATGCAGCTGCTTAGAGAAACTTAGCTGTAAGGAAGATTCACCACAAGAGAATCGATTCTGTTTTAACCAAAACCACAACAGCACTCAAGACCTTAGCCCTGCTGGATGCTCTGCGGGTATGAAAAGCAAAAGGTTTGAAATCCTCAGCAAAGCCTCTAATGACAATAAAGTCCACATAGAAAGCCACTCCTAGGAACCAAATATATGTTAACAACATATGGCACTAGTCACATAGGTGTGGCACAACTGTGTATATACAAACTGAGGATGCTTGGAAAATGCAAGTTATCACAAGAAAGGTATGGCACGTCGACATAGACAGAGCCAAAACATGACATTGGCTAGAAAATCAGGAACAGAAAGGCTTCTTGAATGTTTTTACAGATTTTTAGCTGTGTATACCATCAAAGTTATTGAAAAACAAATTATTTCATCTAGAAAAATCCAGCAGAACAACAAAGTTTGGTAGGGATATGCAGAAAGAGTTCTGCAAACTGAACACTGCATTACCACTTTTTTGTAGGTTGATGAACTTTCCTTAAATCATTTGCCATGTGTACAATGCTATGCATATTGCTGTGAAAGTAAATTGCTTGATGGGATATTATCTCTGCACTTTTCGAAAGAGGAGTCCACTTGAGAAGCAAGAAAGTAGAAGTTCTATCTGTAATGATCTGTCTATAGTGTTCCCATAGGTCACGTGTGAGTGTGAGCTCAAGTTTGCAGCGCTGTGTGGCTTGGTCCAACTCTACTGATGGCACCTGGGTTCCTTTTCCTGCTCCTGGCTTTCTTTGGGTAACTGACTCTCTCCTGCCCTGATCCAGGAGCTGGCAAACATGAAGGTGATGTGAGAGATCAGGGAGTGTGATCATTGTGTGAACCCAGCCTTGGAGTTTCCACCAGCACCAGGAGGCATGGAAGAAATGGGAAAAAATTTTCTTCAACCAGGAGAGGGCAGAAACCTCATTGTGCAGTAGTATGAAATCATATCTGCACATCCATAGGCAAAACTCATGTCTAATTTCTTGAAACCTGTAATATTTACTGCGCGTATAAGTAATGAAGGACCATTTTTCTCATAATCCTTGTATTCACTGGAGTACTTTCTTGAAAGAGTGCAACCAGAGATCCATTCTCCTGCTCTTCATTTTCACATTTATTCTGTGCCAGGTACCATTTATAATCCATCTGCTTCCCACCAGATCAGCAATTTTGTTTTCTTTTCTGGCAGACAGGTCCTCAGAAGTCTTGCCAAAAATATCCTGAGTTATGTTTAAAAGGTGCGAAAGTGGAGAAAAATCAAAGTGAATCCGAGGTAAGTAGTTTGCATTCCTTTCTAATTTCAAATTCTGTAGTAGCTCAATAGTACAGTAAAAATCTTGAAAACTAATGAGAGTTCAGAGCAGACATTTTCCTTTTGAAGAAAGAAACAATTTGAAACTGCCTTATTTCAGGAAGAGCAGAAGGTTGAGCCTCCTTCCAAAATATCAAGGACAGTTCTTCACTGTATTGACATCTTAAGGAGAGCAGAGAGAGTGTATGGGCTTTTGTAACTGGTATTGAAACACTAGTTTCGGTTTATAAGTTGCCATGCTGAACTCAAACCCAGCTGAATTACCGCTAATGGCTGAAAAGACAGTATCTTCTCTTTGCAATAGACAAATCTCAACATTGCAGCTGGAATTAACCAGAAGTTGTCATCCTGACTGGACGTAACTGAAACTTTTCTTGAATGTAGATAGCTGGGACTGAACAGACATGAAAACCAATTCATCCTCTCACACTTCATATCTCATTTCTCCAAGCAATCGAGAAAGAGAGCAGAAGTTCCATTTCACAAGGCATTGGGCAATTTTCACATTTGTCTTCATGTGGATTACAAACAGAACTTGAAAATGTCAACATTTTCAGTGTAAACAAAATAAATCATTTACTCTCAATTGAAATGTTTCATTTTGACAAAACCTAAACATTCAAATTATTTTTCACTCCTTTTCAGTTGTACTGGAAAAGTATTGGGATACAGTATCATTCATATGTTTCATTACTAAGACAAAAACCAGAACTATTTCCGTCCGAGGATATTGAAAAATGAACTTCCTTCTTCTTCCTGTCTTCAGACAAACCTCTGCTGAGTGTAATACAACTTCAGGGGACTAAACCAGGTAGAATTGTCTAGTTAGAATATGCCAATCGGTGTTTTCCAGACTGCAAATCACCTTTGAGGAACTTTAGTAGTGCTCCATGGGCAGGTATGTAAGGATGCCATTTATAGCACTATTTATGCTACTTTGAGACCTGTGAGTAGGTCACTGCTTTGGTTTCCAGTTCTTGTTAATAAGCGGACAACTCCAATATGTTAAAGAATCCTTTCTTTAGTGAGGAAGTTACGGTTACGGTTATGAGTTGTAGATTTTTGAACCCACCCAAGCAAATAATTTGGCTAATTATTTTAAATTTTTATTGTCCTTAGTATGCTTAGGATACTTTGGATAGGTTGTGTACTTCTTACACTCCACCTGCTCACCCTGTACAAGCATGGACTACACTCCTGCCTTTCATTGTTTCTTGTACTCACTTTTAAAGATCACTCCTTGAAAAAATGAATGCTTTAGGAAACTATTAAAACTGTTTTGCCCTCACTGGAAAAGGAAGTAAATTTTATGAGTATTGAAAAAATCAGACATTAAAATAACAAAGAAAGATTCTCCAAAATGAATTTTTATGGGAAGAAATTTCAAATTTACTCAGACTAACTAGCTTTGAGACCTGACTAAACAGTGTGAAGTGGACAGAGGGATTCTCTTCCAAGTGCCTACTTAGTGGTCACAAAATCAAACTAGATCTCATTATTTCAATGGTGTATCTATTAGGCTTCACGTTGTGATAAGGTGTTTTAGCCATGATGGTCGAAGAGCATAAATAAGAGAAGTTACTTAAGGAAAGATCACACTTTCTTTAGTCTAATTACTATTGTTGGGAAAAGGACGCTTGTTGAAACAGAAGAAAAACCTTTGGGAGCTGAAGAAGGGACAGTACTTTGTTCAACTTGTCTGTTTTTCTTCCGTCTGTGTTTGGTAAAAGAAAAAACAAGTCTCTCCCTACAGACCTACCTTACCAACATCCTTCATACAACTTTAGTAAATATGTGAGTTTTTAAGAACTTAGTCTACTAGTTGCATTTGTGGCCACTACTCATATGAAAATGACAACACACTTTGATTTAAGTTATAATTTGTGGTGGTGATCATTATAAACTCTATACGGCCACTGGTACCAAAGAATATGACCTCGTTGTTTGAATGTATACTTCAGAATAAAAAGTGCTTGTTTTCTGTGTTTTCTGTCTGGTTCTGTGTTGTAGCTTGGGGAGCTCTGCAGAAAAATTGCAAATGAAATTTTGATTTTGTCAAAGAAATGGGAGATTTGTGATGTACCCCCCTGAGGATAAAATTCCATCTCATTTAAAATGAAATTAAATTTTTTCCTAGGGCTTTTTAAAACTGTTATTGTCTACTCAAGCTTCCATTCAGGCAACAGTAAAATAAGGCCAAATATTGTGTAAAGTCTTCAAATCTAAGCGTTGCAAAGTCTCTTCTCTCAAGCTGTCTTTCAGTAAGCGGCATTTCTACCTCTTTGCCAAGCAGACCAATGCAGAGAGGGTCTCTAGACATACAAAAATATTGTGCACTTGTCAGGTGGCTTGATTTTGTTGTTCTTAGTGGCACAGTCCCTCCCTATTTAAACTCCTGGGAGCCACTAGTGTGGAATAATACAAATATTTTTGGTAAAGATATCAGAATGTGGTGTGGGATCTGCTCAGGGACTACACATGCAAATATCTTTGGAAGTCTTTGGGCTTTTTCTTTCAATCTCACACAAATTCTTTGTATCTCTTACAGAGGCAAG
Organism: Opisthocomus hoazin; assembly: GCF_030867145.1. NCBI lineage: Eukaryota > Metazoa > Chordata > Aves > Opisthocomiformes > Opisthocomidae > Opisthocomus > Opisthocomus hoazin. The sequence goes on from NC_134418.1 coordinate 12,276,348, forward strand.
CAAAAAGACAGAAATGACAAAGGGCTGTCCATGAACAGTTTTATATGACTTCCATGGCCTCAAAGACTCTTCTCCCTCCATGAGTAACAAGTTAAATAAGAACTCTAAAAGGAAAAGGAACACTTACAAATGCCCTGCTGAGGCTCAGTCTAGTTTATCTCCTCTCTCATCCGCCTTTTCCAGAATAATTCCTGAGGGGAAGAAAGCACTTAAAATACACTCTTGGTCCTGACCCAAGTCCCACTGCTTCCTCATTCTTCCGACGATCAAGACAAAAAGCACTTAAATGGGCTCTTTGGGACAATTCATGCATCTCCTTTCTCTCATCCACCTTTATGCTCCAGGAGGTAAAGGTGCTGGAAAGGAACGGTTTTGCTGATACTCAGCTCAGTTTCTCTCTCTCTGCCCTGCTTGTGTTTTCAGCTGATTGGGTTTTACAAGTCTCCTCCTCCTCAACAAAATAAATCTCACAGCATATGATATCGTGCTAAAGATCTTGAACTGAATGTTACCTTCTGGCTTCCATTGCTTTGACAATTGCTGCATGGGGGCAGTATGGATTTTTCAATGACCCGGTAAAGTAGCTGGCATGTCTTTTTCTGTTTACTCTTTATAGCAAAGATATATCAGGATATTCAGAATATTTAGAGTTACTCTTTGCTGTGCTCTGAACCATTGGCCAGGAGCAAGTTCAAATTTGTGAAATCGTATAAAGGCCATGATTTTTCTTAGCACTTTGCTGTAGTGATGTTTAAAGGTGAGGCAAACAGCACAATGCAGAGGCTGGTTGTGGGACTCTGGGGCTCCCTTCAGCTGCTGAAGCAAAGGCATCTGCTACCGCTGAAGCGCCTTCAGGTATTACGCACCCCCTCCAGCTGCCAGTCCAAAAGAGTCGAGGATGTCGTAGGTCTGCAACCCACCTGCCGGCACATTGCATGTCCCAAATACTCTTGGGGCATTTAGGGGCATAGGATATTTGGGCAACCTCACTGAGCTCTGAGGTGTTTCCATCTGTCTCTGGAGCATCGAAATCTTCTTTGCAATGGAGAGCTTGGACAAATATGGCTAAGAAGTAAGAAGAAATCTCACTTTCTCCTGCTTATATTTATGTAAGAAAGAGGGGAGAGGAAATAAAGAAATAAAGCTTTGCAGTACAATTGGATTGTCAGCCATTGGCGGTAGAAAGAGGAAGAAAAGACAATATGTTGCATCAGTCTTGCCCTTTTCATCACAGTATTTTTAAGCAAAACTGGTTTTTTTTACTTAAAAAAGAAGTTATAGACAATTTCCAATCTAATAAAAAACAGAATCAATCTAATCCTAGCTAATTAATGAACAGAAATGCTCCAAGTCAAATTCATGGCCCCGAAAATTCCTGTTTTACTAGAATTTTCACTGAAAACAGTGTTTTAGAACCAGCTTTACAAAAAAGCACGTCCATGCCAGTCTGCCTTACTGGAAGAGGGCAGATCTGTTGGAAACTGTGTGTAAGAGAAACAACTCCAAGAAAGGGAGACACTATGCAGCAGTGAACCATGCTGTGTGAGTGAGACATAAACAGAGACGAACCCTGTCTCTGAGAGACGGGCAACACGGTGCTGCCATCAACACAGGACCAGGGTAGGTCAACACCAAACTGTTCTCCCGTATGGCTTCAATGAAGCAATTAACATTGCTAGCTGGTTGGAAGGGTAGATTTTATTCCCCATACCAGAGCAAAAGACAGCTTGCTAGAGCTCCAAGGAAAACTGTTGCCACAGTCACGTACTCCTGTTTTGTATGGGTACGCAGAGCAATCTTTGAGACATAAGTCCAGGTAAGATATGTGCACAGCCATGCTTTGCACAGCCACTGCATTCCAGATTTCTATTGCTACAACAGGCGGAACAAAATGGCTCCCATTGATTTTAACAGAGCCAGTTGGGGTCCTAATGAGTATGTCCAGCACAGCAGCTCTGGCTCTGTACCAGCAATGTGAATGTGAAGAGTTATGCATATATGAAGGAGGGTAGTGTGTCATATATTTCTGGAAAGTAGTTTAAAAACTAGGCTTTAATAATGGGCATGCTGACAGCAACTGGGCTTTGCTGGCCAAGTCCCTCAGATACCAACCACTCTAGCTTCAGAACTATTTCGACTTCAAAACAAAACAGGCTATTTACATTTTGAAGTTAAATTAAATCCAGAGAATATGATGCCATTACAGAGTGGGAGTCCTAGGCCACTTCATCCAAATGAGCTAAGCAAGGTATAAGTTATGAACAACTCCATAAAACACAGGGGCCAGATTTCATTTCTGTGGAAATCAAGACCAATGTCAGTTAAAAAAATAGTGTATCAGTTGAGCGATACTAAAGAAGAGCAACACTAGATAAGTTACAATGTAGAACACATTTCAAACTTATTTCCTTTTCACTCCTCATCATGGCAAAAGGGTTTGTCGGCAAATAATAATTCTTCAGATATTGGTGTAATGAAAGATGCTTCTTGACTGATTTGAATCAGTTAAATAATGCTGCTTCAAGTTTAGGTGGGGGAATTCTCCTGCCCTGAGGTGGCTCAGAAAGTTTTCCTGAGGATCTCCAAGAGATCCTGGGAAAAGAATGTACCCTGGGGAGGAAGAGCAGGACAAGGGACAACAGGCACAAATTGAAGCACAGGAAGTTCTAGCTGAGCAGGAGGAAGAATTTCTTCCCTTTGAGGGTGACGGAGCACTGGAACAGGTTGTTGAGTCTGCTTCTCTGGAGATATTCAGGACCTGCCTGGACAAGGTCCTGTGCAGCTTGCTGTAGGTGACCCTGCTTCGGCAGGGGGGTTGGACTAGATGACCTAAGAGGTCCCTTCCAACCCCTACCATTCTGTGATTCTGTGATTCTGTAAGCCATGGCAAATGTCCTGCTGCTTCTGTTCCCTTTCCCAGACCCTCTTCCTCTTCCTTACCTTATGGAAGCATCATCCCTCCTGTCCCTATGCTGTTTGCTTGTTGTCCATGCAGGCGCCCTCCCCACTTGCTCTGGTGAAGCTGTCCCAGGTCGTCTGTATCCTGAAATGTTGGCACATCCCTGGCACATGGACCTCTGATGGATTGCCTGCCAGGGCCTTTGGCTTCGCTGGGGTCTGCTCTTACTGGAGAAACCTGATGGATTTATACAAGGTGATTGCTGGGCATCCTGATCTTCTCACTTGGCCTGAGCATATCTACTTGGGTGGACCATGTGGTGGGATCCAGAGGAGCTCTGGACCCCAACTGGCTCCAGGAATGCGCTGTTTATGCCATTGCTCCTCTGCTCAGGCAGAGCGAGTGCCCTCAGACAGCTCCTGGGGTGCCCCTCTCAACCTTCCCCAGGGCAGAAATTTCTCCTTCAAACCTGCTCCCCTCTTGAAATGGGCAAAACTTCCCCAAAGGGCTCTGAGACCCCGTTTTGAACCAGCTCCCCTGGGAAATGGAGGTCTTTCTCCTTGGTGGACTCTGAGGAGGAGGATCCCCTTGCCAGTGCCCTGGCATTTCATTGGCACTGGGCAGACACAGCCAGTGGAGATTTGCTACCCTGGTGTTTGGACGGCCCTGAATTCATTCTGCAACGCTGTCTATAATACAGATCATTTGTGGATTAAGATATGCTAAGTACACATCACCTTAGACACTGGAAGAGGCTGGTGATTTCCTTAAATAATTAAATTTAAGAAAAAATCATAACATTCATGCCCTTCATAAAGGATGAAATAAGCAATTTAATAATTAGTGTAAATGAATCTTCCTGGCTCTTCTCTGAGCTCTACAGAGAATCATAACAGCTCCCAGTGTTAGTTTCATTTCAATAGTGTGTGCTTATGTTAGCTGGTACACAAAGTAAAGGAGAAAGGCAGCTAAATTATCAGGCAGACCAAACCCAGCTAGCCTGCTCTGTGCCACCAAAAATTCACATTGCAACAGCTGTTGGAAAAACCTTCTTCCATCTGCAGCTGTCCAGGAGCCCATGCGGTTCCTTCTGCAAACTGCAGACTTGAATACAGTAATTTATGTGTTTTGATCTCACGCTTGGCTACTGTAGCACAAGCAAGAGCTTTGGGAAAAGTACTGCTCAGCCAGATTAAGAAATTCCCTTGCTAGATAGCTAACTCACAAAAATGCATGACTTCAAGACTCCCTACAGACCAAAATACTGTCTCCACAGCAGTGTGTACAGGCACAGTGCAGGACATTACGCTCTTACAGAAGAGTTTCTTCCTCTCCTGCCTAGAGTAATGGAAACCAATCAGCCTTGAAACCAAAAGTACTTGCATATTCGGCCAAAGGTATTTTAAAAGAGCCTTCCCAGAACTGAAAATACTAATATAAATCTTCTTAAATAGGTACTTTTGTAAAGAGACAAAAAGAACAAATGAGGGATATTAAAGAAAATGCACTGACATCACAGAAATATTACAGGATGTTCAGGTACGTTTCAGTACCAAGTTTATTTATTTTGGTGGTATCTGTATTACTGTGGTGGCCATTGTGGAGTCACCGAACAATGACAAGTAAATGATATGTTGTGTGTTTTGAATTGGCGATAAATGCCACCAGACTGGGGATGCAGAAATTGGAGTCTCCACACTGGAGTGGCTACCAACCACCTCTCGCAGGGCTATTGCACTTCCCCCAGCTGTCCCATCTTTTCTGTGCAGAATGGGAAATCTCAGAATTGCTTAATGTTTCTACCCTGGAGCTGCCAATCTTACCTAGGATTACTAAATACTAGTAGTATATGAGAATTTACAATTGTGTAATGGAATCTTGATTCTTTCAAAACATGCACATAGCTGCCTGCAAACACAAAAGATCTGGTAGAATCAATTGTAGGTCTAAAGGCTTTTGGATGGTAAGTGATGCAAGAATAGGTCCTTTAAGTCTTTCATTAGTCCTTTCATGTACTCTTTAAGGATTCCAGCAACATTTATGGGTTGCATTTTTAAATATTCGCAGGGTTTCAATTTAAGGAAACTCAGTCTTGTAATCTTGTGATAAATAAATACTTATTGTCTGTGTAAGCACAGGAGAAGAAAGAACTTTATTATTTTATAAACATGCCATGAAAAGCTGTTTTGTAGGTTAGAACTGAGAAATTATATTTTGTAGTATTTGGTCCGAACAGCAGAATAACAGAAGATGATAGCTGAACAAAAATGTTATTGTTTTACTGGGAAGCAATTAGGTTGGTGATGGCAGGTCTCAAGTGGGAATGTAGTTCCTCAATGAGCTATAATTACCTGCTATTTGCCAAAATTGCCATTAGAATAAGAACACTGGCATGACTGAAAACCCTAATTACCTAGGATTTGGAGGTTTGTGGTAACTGTTGTGCTTTTAAGGGGCTAACTACACTATTAATACAGGTTTTAAATTGGAGTTAGATTGAAGCATCCCACAAGTTTCACATGATGTTGTACTACCATTGCTTAAGACATTGAAGTGTTGGATTTTTTTATAAAGTCTTGATCATAATGGAGTAATTTTTCTGGCTGAATTGGACCCACATTGCACTGTTTTCTTTCTCTTCCTAGGGCCATATGCTTTCACACTGAGAACAAATTTCTTCCTTTACATGGGACAGATCATGAATAAAAATGAAGTGTTGGAGAAAGAAAAAGAAATGTGGCTATGATTATACCATATTTATGTCCACAGTGGACAGATGAAAGCAATAACACAGCGCTGTTATTTTAGTAATTATAAAACCAGAATTTGTAATGATTTAAAGAAAACTTCATAAGAAATATAAGGGCAACGTGCTCTGGAGAAGGTTTCAATGGAAGGGACGAAAACTGAGATTAACATTCGGTTTCTTGAAATTGCCTAAGAGGAGGTTTTAATTTTGTGAATTTCAGGGACCCAAAACTGTGGTTGATCTGAATACTTCAGCCACACTTGTACCTCTGGTACTTGAACACTTAGCTTGTGATTTGAATTCAATTCCCTGTAGTCATGGGTGAAGGAAACAGTTGTGTTGTTTACACACTTAGAGATCAAGAATGGCCCATAGGCTTCAAGAGCACTAAAATGTCCTGAATATAAAATAAATCATGTGTGCATAAGATGTTAGATTATAGTGTAGTGTTAACACAGGCAGTTAGGCAGGCACAATAAAAAATATGTCTGAAGATGTGAATGGTATGTTTCTAAAAGTACTAAAAACTTTTAGCAGCTGTTTACCAGGTTCAGTCAAATGAAACAGGTAAACCATGTAAGAGAAGAAATATCTTTTCTCTAAAATGACTTCTAAAATTTTTTTTTTTTTTACTTGGGAAGCTGTATAAGGTGATGAAAATGTAGCTTTTTGAGATAAGCTTCTTATTTCTTAACTTACCAATCATGACAGCAAATTAACGTAGCAATCCTTGTTGTAAGAGTTCCCCTCGGGTTGTCTAAAGGTTGCTTGAAATTTAATGACCAGGCTGAGCAGAGAGCTGGTATGCAAAGTGGGATGAGTGGGAAATGAGGGAGATGGGAGGAAAAGCTGCTGCAGAAATGATGAGAAGGTTGTGCATGGATTTTTGAAGGCTGATGTAGAGAGAGTGAGAGCAGGAGGAGGCTGATACTTTTAGAATGAACAGTTTGACCCTTCTCTGTTGTACCGGGTTCTCAGTGGATTTATATCCCTGCAATTCAATCAGAAAAGAAACCAGGCTTTTTGAAGTGTGGGAGGGAGCTTTGATAGTCACTGGCACAATTTTATGAGGGTCATAGCGAAGCCCTTACTAACAGAGATTTCTAAGTCAAAACTGCATACCTTCTCTGTTCTTTTTAAATGAGGCATTTGTTCATCAAGGAGGTCCTGGGCTCAGTGCATGGATCAGCAAACAGAATGCCATGGTTCGTGTTATGGGAAAGACTGGATTATCATAGGCTTTCTTCCTGGCCTTACAACATTTCCACTGGTGAATCTGAGAAACCTGACAGCTACTGAATCTCAAGTTCTTTATTTGTGTATTCATGGAGTGAACCAGTAAAAACTGTTTGTGATAAGTGAAAATATAAACTGAAGATCTGAAAAAGCAAATCACGAGAAGTCAAAATAAAATTCTTCCAGGGTTTTGACTTTTGGCTCCCTTCACGGTTCCTACTGGGGCAACAGCAGAAGGGCTACTATAAATGTCATTGTCTGATAAAATTCATTAACACTGTCATCTGCACTACCAGACAGTATTTTTGTCTCTCAAAATCTACAATAATAGCTGCAAGAAAGTACATAATCAGTTTTCTCCTGTGGGTTTATAGCTGAGTAACTTTGAAAATATATTTTGGTATATATTCAGTTTTAAAACCACTGGACATAAGAAGTGGAGCATCAAAACTCTGCCTTAACAATCTGCACTAAATCACTTCCTCAGCTCATCAGCTTCACCTCCTAATTATAGTAATTAATTGTTCATTAATAACACATTATGACTAGATTAACTTTTCATTGTGTTGCTTAGTATTCATATAATTAAAAATTGACAGCCTTATTCATTATTTTATTAATTAAAGTTTAATTATATATTTGATTTTTAATATTTTCTCAGTGCAGATAGGAATATTGTTTCTTTAGGCTGCGGGCCAGAAGGACTGAACTTCTTCCTGGATTTCAGTAACCACACAAATCCTCTTTTCTGTCACATGGAGAAGTAACTTTTCTATGGCAGTTAGATTAGTTTAGATTGGGGATTTTTTTCTAGGGAATGATTGGACACACGGTACGGTATTGATGTCTACAACAATGGATCTTTTGTGAGTAGCACTGGGGGAACATAGTGAGTTTGAGTATCACCTGAAGTGTTCACAGGGAAAGATTTTGAAAACTGAAAATTGGACTACTTTTATGCTAGTCTAGCAGAAAACACAGAAGAAAGGCAAAAGAAGTACTGAGCAGAAGACTCATATTTCCCTTCTGCACAAAATAAAACCTGCTGGATAGGAAGGATCAGTAGCAGGTCAAATAATTTTTAAGATGGTGTGGACCTGAAAAGAAAATTTAGTAATAAACTTGTGTACAATTGTGTGTGGGCATCCATATAGCGCAACAGAGACTTAAGAGCATGATACTGTACAAAATAAGAATAGCGTAGGTCTTTCATTTTTAAGAGAATACGAAGAAGATGAGGAGAATATTTAGCTTTCATATCAGAAAGCAGAAAATAATGACCATTACTCCATAAAGGACATCGTAGTTTTCTCTTGCTTGTTCCCTTTTGCATTCACCCAACCTGTCACCTGCTGGCTTCTGCCAGCTTGGCCCTATGGACCCTCTGAGGTCGGTAAGAAATACAGATGAATACAGCATAACTCTGGAACGTGTTTTATGTGGGAGCAAAAAAGATCTCCAAAACCCAGGCAAACAACTGAAAAACTCATAAGGAAACTTGTTATATGTTGACTCGATTGTCACTGGATACCTTTGCAGCTTTGCATGCTGCGGCTGTGGTCACTATCAAGACAGACCATCAAAGACGTGTTTTAGGTTCGCAAAGGTCCAGCAGAGATGTGCCCCATTATCCCCAAGGTAAAAGCTGTCCTGAGAAGAGCAGATTTCTATCCTCTTCTAGCTGTCAGTAAAACAGATTGCCACCTGAATGCTTAGCTGGATGGTGAAGAAAACAACAAAAAAAATCTACTCAGACGTGAGTCAGAGGAGCGTACGGAGCAGAGCGGTGTATGACAGTCCAATCACGGGCTGCGAATGCAGGCACAAGTGTTAGGGGCATCTGGCACATCTTAGGCATGTCTCCAAAGGGCCCTTTCATAGCTGTAAGAGCTGGAAAGGTTTGCAATGATAAAAATCAGACTACTCTGAGAGCATCGGTCCCAAAGTCCCACCCAGCAGCTGTGACGTAGAACCACACCTCTTGGCTTCAGCTGAGATGGGCTGGGGAATTTTTCTGAAAGATATACTCTGAATTTTACGCACATCGTAGGACTAGCCATGATCTTAAGAAAGCTTTAAGTTTACACAAAAATGTTATTTCAATGAAGCCATGAATGTACCCCTTTCTTGTGTTTTTACTTTTCTGTGAGCTAAAAACTTCCATATAGCAAATACTGCTATAAAGATGAGATTAAGTGGAATCATGAGGAAAAAGAATGAGGGATTTCCTGAACTAAGCAGAAACAGGCTAAAAGAATGCCAAGGGTGGTTTTTTAGAAATGTTTCAGTATGTTGTACTGAGCACTGTCTACAAGTAATGTCAAGTGAGCTATTTTCCTGGCAAGTAATATGCCGGACTGCAACCATGAGTTCAATAATTGCTTGTACCTCTTGATGATGAAACATCTTAGCTTTCTTTGAAAAGAAATACGGTGTTCTACTGTGCAGAGAGAGAGAGGTTCCTGAGCTTCAGAGTCTGAGGCAGGAACAGTGGAATATCAAAAGCTCATCTGAAAGCCTCAGTCACTCCTGACTGTGTCCGTCTCCCACTTCTGCCTGGGGGAGAGCGGCAGATGGGAGAGACCTGGGAACAAACTGCCGGAAAATGTCTTACCAGTGCCAGTGATGTAGAAAAGAAAGATGGGGGAAAAGACTGATCACTATAATCGAAGGGCCCAAGTAGAGTTCCTACAAGGTGGCATAACTGTGGCATTACAAAAGCGACATTTAATCTGGCAATCCCAGGAGGAGTGTATTCCTGTGGCTTATGATTATCCGTTCGTTTGATGTGGTGAAGTGTTGCAAGATTGTACTTGGGCAATACATATCTCTGAAGGAAAAAAAAGATAACAGCAAATACCTTTATTAGCTTAAAAAGTAAGAGTTAAATTCCATTGTCACTCACTTTATGAAAAAAAGCTTGAAAGTAGTCAAATTTGACTCATATTACTGAGTGCTAACCTTAGGAATACGAGTGTAAACCACCCTTCAGAGGTCAGTAAATCTTTCAAGTCAAGTCTCCATTCAATGACTGTGTACATTATATGTGGAGCAGCAACTTCGTGAGGGTCTATTAACCAGTGCTTAACTAATGCTAAATAACAATGACATTCACAGGACTACTTCATGAATTTATTATGATATGGGCTATTACAGAGAATACAAAATGAAACTGTAATGAAGGGACATATAAGCCTTTTTCTAATTTTTTTACATGCACAAAGATTTTTTCTGGAGATCAGCTTCTGCATGATAGAATAGTGTGTTGGCTGGCTCAAAGTCTGCTAAAAGAATCCTTGAAAAACAGATGACAAGAAATTGTCTCCTGAGCAGAGCTCTGAAGTACACAAGCTTAGGTTTGAGCTTCAGAAACAAGCCGAGGGATTTTCTTAGTTTCTGCTCAGAAATGACAGCTGCATGTAGAACAGCCCAGGCAGCATGATGAGTTTATATAACATACTGGAAATGCAAGATATCTACAATTGCATCATACAGGGAAAATTGGTTGTTTCTGTTTTATAGACTGAAAAAAAACATACCAGCTTAGTGTAGAGTGTGATCTGCATCTCACAGAATCTATTGTGCACCCTTGCCTTGCACATGGAACTTTAGATTAGACCAGTTACACAGATGTGAATGATGACATCCAAGGGGCCGGCTTTGGGGTTTCAACACCTGCAAGTAGGTCTTCAACTCTAGTTCTATTGTCAGGCAAGTAGGTCCCTTGCAGAGCAGCCCCTGGCATGGGACCTCTTCACAGGCTGGACTGACGTGGCTGATGCCATCTCTGAGTATAAGCAGAAGATGCATGTTTTCTGTTGTGACTTACCTTGGCATCGGACAGGAGAGTAGCCATGGGTGAGAAGGGTAAGAGAAGCAGTTAAGCTAAATTATCGGAAATTTCACAACTTTTCTTCAGTCAGAATCCAGAGAGGTAGGCAAGTAATGTAGAAGAAAAACCTGTATTTCCCATTGCTTTGGAGTCCTCAGGTCCAGGTGTTTGTTCCATCAACAGCTCCTCGCTGAGGTGAGACTTGACCTTGGGCCAGCTCTGCTTGGTGCTCTCACTACCGCGGGAGGGAGACGAAGACATGCAGCCCAGATGGGAACAGCAGTGTGATCTGGGAATGGAAAGTCATAGCACAAGAGCCTGCGACATCCCCTCACCACCAGCCAAGGTTGCAGGCAGAAGCCCCACAGTGAATGAAAGAAATAGGAAGAAATTTCAGAATCTGGATTCACTGTGTTCTGTTCTGTTCTGTTCTGAGCAGTTCCTGAGGCGGTATGAGACTAACCTCCATTTCTTGTGTAATCAATAGTTTTTTATTAAAGACAGAAATCGAATCTTCAGCTTCTCAGTTGCTTAAAAACCAAATAAAACCCCCAAACTGAAATCCACACAGTGGAGTCACAGTAAGTAGAATGAACTGTCTTTTATTCCATTTTTCTTTTCAGATAATCAAAAGGACAAAGGTAGCAGAAATAGATAAGCTTAAAGAAACTATGGGGTTTTCTTTACTTTGCCCTAATTGCAAGTCTATAACAGCAACTGTCAGAAAGAGATGAAAGTCCCTGCGAGCAGAAGGAGCAAAACGCTATCCAGGACAAAGCCACAATTTGTAAACTGGAGAGGAGAGAAAGATCAGTGCAACCAAACTTTAGATCTACTGTAGGTGATACTTAAAAAGACAAAGGAAATCATTAAAATAGGAAACATATTTGATAACTAAAGAACAGATGTGGTCTTTATCTTCAAAGACCTTAAAATTATAGGAAAAAAGAAGAGGGAAGAATTTGAATTCAGAACTAATGTATAAAAGACGACAGGTATGTTATGTGGAATGGATGAAGGAAGGATAGCAGTGAATGGAGGGATGGAAATGAAAACAATATGAATATCTATAAATATTTCTTCCTCAGTTCATCCATCATGGCTGTCAGTGATCACCCAGCCTTGACAGGCAATGGAGTAGGCTCTGCTACAGGAAGCTGAGAAGAAAATCATTTAGTTAAATGCTCTTCTTGTTGCTGCTGTAGCTACAGTCCCATTCATTTTAACTCAGAATTGTGAAGTATTCTGTACAAGAATGAAAATATACTCCTATGATCCAATTACTACAAATTTTCAGGTGATTGGCCCCCTAAGAATGTGAGCTGGAACAGACCATAAAGCTGTCGGGTGATTTTTGAATTAGTTGCTATGAAGAAAATGTGCAACTGCCTCATTTCCTCTTCGAAGTTTGCTCTCCGAGTACAGTCCTCTTTGGGGGAAAACACACTAAATCCAGACTGTAAGTAACAGAGACACACAGAGCTGTCACCAAGCAGCCTGGTATAGGAGAACACAGCAACATCTTATGTCCTAGTAGCTGGGGAAAAGGGGCTCCTCAAGCCTTTGTTTGCTGGACACCAGGTGCAGCTGCACTTCCTACAGGAGCCTCCCATTGGAAATGTGTGCAATAAATGGGAGAGGAACATTTGCAGGCGAGGAGCAGATGCAAGTGCCTAAAGCCTTGCGGGTGCCCAGAACTTCTAAGTTAAGCTTTTGGAAAATGCCAGTCTTGACCAGCACTGGTAGACAGTATCTGTTCATACCCTACTTGGTGATGTGTGGGTTATTCTACTGTAAGGACCTAACTGGATAGGAAAATTACATTAAGCTGCTTTTCATCAATACACAGCACTATCACAGAACCCTTAAAACAAAAGCTACAGCATGAATTGGTGGTTGTTTAATACAATGGCAGGAAGGGAAGGCTTGTGAAGTGCTATGACATTTCCTGACTGCTTTATTAATTTCAAGTTAAGCACACGCTTAAGTGCTTCACAGAAGTGGGGTCAGTGGCACCGACAATTTGCAACGCTGAACCTTGTGGCGGTGATGCAGAAAGGTTGAGGCAGAAGACTTTTTTTTCCCCCTTAAGCTGTGGAGTACTGCATGCTGGCAGTGCTTTCCTCATGGCAGTCCTTCCTCCATCAGTGCTGCTGCTTGGCGGTAAGGATCACTGCTATGTAGGATGTGTTGTTTTTTGGATTACTTGCAAAACAGAGGTCGTGACCATGTCTGGTCATTAAGAATCCCCAGGCGCTCTTTGCTAGCAGAGTGACAATTTTAGTACCCTGGCCAAAGTCCAAGAAAGAATATGAATTCTACCTAGTCTACCTTAAATCCGCTTAACACTTCAGTTAGATGCTATATTCCTTGCTTCTTAGCCTCAGAATGGGATTTAGGATTGCTGCTACAAAATGGCTACACCAGAAGTTTCTGCTCTCTGACTCCAGCATTTACAGAGCCTTCTGGATTAATGGCACTGTATGACTAGAAGGCTTTGCTGAATTAATTGATTAATTAGCTTGTTACTATGTATTCATGTTCTTCCTTCTTCACACTTTCTGGAGGATGTTGAGTAATTTTCATTGCTCGTTTACAAGGGATTTGTTAAAATACACTCAAGAATACATCACCAAGGAGAGAGGGAGGGAAACGATCCTCCCCAGCTGTAAGCTATTCTGACTGGTACCAATGTAGCATATAATTGAATGTTATTTCCATACATTCCAGCCAAATGTAGCCATCTATAAAAAATAAGAGCATCTCTTCAGACTTCAGATTGTTCTTGAATGTATAAGAATTTAATTTCCATAGATAGTTTCCAAACTGGGAGGAATATTATGGCTAAATTATATTTTAATAGCTGGTTTGTTGTTTCTGTTTCTGAAGCCATCATAAAACATCCATAAAGTGGTATTTCTCTTGCATTTTACATGACTCCAGGGCTTGCTGTTCTCGCCTGTCAGGTCTTTTCAAATCACTTAACGTTTACTGGAACAATTCTACACTGCAAGATTTGCTGCTCATCCAGCGTGGTGTTTGTATCACAGCTGCTACACCATTGCCATCTCAATAAAAGGAAGCATTTCTCACCACTTCGTTAGTATATAGCAGTATGAAAATAATAATATCCTTTGAAAATTAAATCCACAAATCTTTCATCTGGAAAAAATCAAGCAAGAAATAATCTTGGTTTTATTTGGAAATGTTTGTGGTCATTAAGGTAAATTTACAACCCGTAGTTAATTTAATAAAAATGTGGCATAATTGTCATGGGTTTTGATATTGTTGTACTTTTTTTTTTCTTCAAGTGCAGATTAGAATATTCAGACATATTGAATAATGAAAGAGATGAGTACTAAGGACATATAATGGAAAGCTTTCAGTGTCATGCCTGGCAGGGCATTATCCAACCTATTATAGATAGTGAAGAAAATACATAGAGAGAGTTCTTTATTGTCTTTCAGTCAAGAAAGTAATTCTGGCTTATCGACATATTATTTACTTTGTTGTTCATAGTTCACACACAATTTGCAGACACCAGAACATGCATAAATGGGAGGAAAGCACACTGTTTCACTTGTGTTACAAGAAAAAACAGTTTTAAGGGCAGTCACATTTTCAGGCTTTGTAGTAGCACGTGGTATTTTATTCATTAGCTCTTTCATTGGAGGATAATAGTCTTTACAAACCTCATAAACTGATCATTTTTACTCACGGAAAGTAACATTTCACTCCCAGACCCATCTCCCTTAATCTAATGAAGCAGAGTAAGATTCTTTTCTTCTTCTCTTTGTACTAATAATAAATACCTTGCTTTAGTATTACGTATTAGGGAGAAGACATAGTGGTCATATTTTAAATGTTATGGCAATGAATTGTTCAAGTTGTGTTTTACGGTATTTGCAGAATTCTGGAGAGCTATGCAGGGAAACCATTGAAAACCATAATCTGGAAGCACTAGAAAGCCATGTTCTTCCCTGATGATACTTTTTGCTACAACTCCCAGGATGTAACATAGTAAGGAAGTTGTTCTGTAAAACGTATGCTAATGTCACAGCTCAGAAGAAATATAATAAATGCAGGAAACCTGTGTCCACATTTCCCTTCTCAATCCAGTTTTACTCACCTTACTGAATATTTAATTTGAAGTGCAGATCTAATTAAAAGTTAATACATCATTAAAATGATTTGTAATAAGTATTTTCAACCCCATGTGAGTATGATATGCTCATTATCAAGTTCAGACTATGGCTGGGATCCTTCACAATGAAGAAAATAATTATTCTTAACAACAACTTTCCTGTCGACACTCATTCCATACATAAATGTTGTCTAAATGTTTGATCTTTTAAACAATTTTAACATTTATGGAAAACACTGGTGAATAATTTTTTCCTTAGATGGTATCTGCCGGGAAGAGGAGTATTCCTTTAACTGGGTTTGACTGTGTTTTTTCAAGAGAAGAAAATAAGCCTTCTACAGAATTAATGAAGCTGGCTTTTTAGCCTAGGGTAAAAAGCTGGCTAATGAAGTCATTCATAGTGACAGCCCATGATCTGAATTATATGAATTATTGCTTATTAATGGGATTAATTGCTTCTCATGTTATAATACAAAATTTATGCACTTGTCCAAAATCTAGGTCTTTAATCAGAAATGGAAAGAGGTAAGAAAGGCTGTATTAATTATATGTCATGTCCACATTTCTGACTGCACGTACTGTAATAGAAACTGAATGTAGGCAATTTTATTAAGAAATGACATGAAATGAAAACTATAAAATGTGGTTAGGAAAGCTAATGGCAAGTTCAACTCAGCTGAGGCACTGTATCAGATTGCACTGCTTTGCTAAGGGCTTACGTTATCTTTATGCTTCCTTTCAATATATAATACAAAGAAAATTTATTTCTTTATATATACCATAATTCTATACTAAAAATGCACAGCGTTTCTGAGGAGTAACTAGAAGAACATAACATTCAAGCTCACGGAAAAACAAGATCAAATTAAAATCATACTCAACATAGACATTTTCATTTCTTAAACATGATATTTTCTTTGTATTAGTGTCCTTATTTGCATTGCACATGTGCACCAAAGACTTTGTCTGCAACTAGAAGCCTGACTGCACTGTGCCTTGACCAGACATAACAGGAAAATAGGCTCTTATGCCCAGAATTTTTTATGTGATTAAATGGGGAGGAGGAGTGAGGAAAATAAGAGATCTGAGTTTTGATCATTCAGAAATGCCATGTCAGCTGAACCTGTTTCACCGACTCTGTGTTTATCAAAGATATTTATCCTTATGTGGTCTTACATGCCATGGCATCTGGAAGCCACGTTTAAAGGTTTTTGAGGACCTAATCCTAAATCAGATCAAATCTACATCTCCCATTTATCGGGAAAAGCATGATTAGCTACAATAGGCAAGTCCTTTGACTGAAAACTGGGAAATCTTTCCAGACTGAAGCAGCAATCAAACCTAGCTTGTCCATGTCCTGGCCTGATGTTCTCACTGCTTTGTTTTATACAGAACATTCCTACAAACCAAGGCACTGCTGCAAAAAAGAGTGTTTCCCCTTTTGCTAAAGAGAATTTTACAGCAGCAGCTGTCTTGTGATCCTGATTGCACAGGAGGATATCTAGTTCATTGCAATCTTTCTTCCACTTTCTCAGAGCTTCTGGGACCATTGGCATTATGTTAGTGGTTTCTCTCTGCGCTTTTTTAAATTCCACTCTCATGGCGCGTTGTTTTGAGAGCACACCAGTAGAGCCAATGGTAATAATATTTTTCTAGATACGATCTTGAGGTCTTCTTAATGGAAAGCACTTTTGGACATGCACCACTACAATCCAGCTTTGAAATGAATCTCCCAGGGATCATCACTTTCTTAGTTTTCTTCCCATTCCTGACTCTGAAGGCTGCAGGTGGTCCCAGCCACAGAGATCCCAGAGAGAGCAGAGAGCAGTGGCCATTACCTTACAGCTTCCTCAGTACTAATCTTAGGTCAGAATAGATCAGCTCTGTCATCATTATGTATGAGGGTTTATTTTTTGTTTGTTTGGTTGGTTTTGTATTTACCAGTATTGAAGACTCTTTTTGTTTGGCACTGTACAAATAAAACAAATGAGACATCTTAATTTCCAAAGTATTTTCTGCATAAGAAAAAAAATGTTTGACGGCAAAAGTGGTGGGCAGTTTGGAGAGGAACAGAGAGGACATCTGAGTAAGACGGAAGAGCAGAAACAATTCACCTAAGCATGAATAGCAGCAATGAAAAAAGAATAGATTACCTCCTTGGATGGGTGATGTTCTGTGTAGATAAATGAAATGACCTCTTTTTTTTAATATATCTTTCTGTCTTATTCTTTAGGAAGACTCTATTATCTTCTCAGAAATATTCCTACAGCACATGTGGGAAGCCTCTCTGAAGAGCAGCCTTTGTGTAGCCCAGGAGCCACAGCCCTTCTGCAGAGAAACGGGCATGCTGGAGTATGATTTTGCTGCTTCATTTTTCATATTTAAGTAGATCAGTTTAGTTTTGGAAGCCATTTCTTTCCTCTTAAAATTTTGGAAGTATTATATGTAGGGTAAAAAAGCTATTTTGGTTTCAAAGTTATGGAAGAGCTTTAATTTTGCTCTCTGATACATTAAAGCCCTGTCTTTATCTTCCTTTCTCATTCTTCAAATACGTAGGCAACTGAGAAAGTAATCAGACCACAGAGCTATATTTTTTAATATATAAATATTATAAGCATCTGCCATTTATTTTATATATATCTGTTACATATATAGGTATCTAGATATCTCTATTAGATAAAGTATACATCTAATAGAGATATTAGATATATCTGCTGTTTCTGTTCAGGTTCTTGTGCCTGTTTCCAAAAGTCCATTTCACTGTGTAGCTAATGAGACTGGCTAAAGTCCATGAAAGGGCACTTTTTAACCCCTTGCTTAATTTTATCTGTCAGCTACTTACCTGTTTTTCAGATCCATATAGCTGTTTTGGTTGTGTGGGGGACTATGAGACGCACCACCCAAGCCAATGCATTTCCTCAACCACCAGCAGTTGGCAGCAGAAAGGGGTTGTGCTTACTGGGGTGCCTCGCTGAGGCACAGAGCACAGCTCTAGTGCTCTGTAACTTTGCTCTATGGTTTACAGGTGAATCAGTACTTCTGAGAAGTACTTCATGAGCACAGTAAAGAAATCATTGGAGAGTAGGGAGACATGAAAAAGTGTCATAGCCACTGATTGTAATTAATAATACAATTGACTCTGCACCAAAGACATTAGTTCATATTTCACATTTTATTCGCAATTCCTACTTTTCCTCCTTCCCTTGTTGCTGGGTATTAAGCACTAGAAAAAAAAAAGCTCTTGGGATTAGGTACGTTTGATATATCTACCTGCCTTTAAAAATCATACCATTTGACATAATAAAAGGCTTCATACAGTTAATAAATACATTTCAGAGTAGTAACACTTTTCAGTTTTATTAGTCAAAAAGGATTAATTTCAAAGCTTGGGCCACTGCGAAAATCCTCAGCTGACTGCAGCTACTACTATTTCCATGAAATCGTTTTATTGCTAACACAGAGTATTCATTGTCTGGGCAGAGGTGGCTGCACAAAACACCTCTGTGACACAGGCCGGTGCTGTGGACTCTTTGGGTATGAATGATGATGTAAATGTGGGTAAGCCTAACAAACACCCTTCTTTCAACAACCTGACTTTTGTTCCTATCAAAACATGTTTTTAGGGACTAATTTTCATTAACCTTCTTGGCCTTATAACCTGCACCCCAAAAACCTTCTCCTGGCAGCTAGCCAGCCAGGTTCAACACATCAGCCAACTGCACTGAGGAGAAATCTTTGGGAATGGATCACTGGCAAGAAAAGAAAAATTCTTTTGAGTAGCGTCCAGTCTCTGTTAGGAAACAGCAGTGAATGGGGCCTGAAACTGCCAGGACAAACCACGGATGTTGCCACAGCCCTGCGCATCCCTGGGGGAGGTCTGGGTTACCCATCATCTCAACGTCAACACAACCACTCTTACACATGTGACACAGGATCTGCCTTTGTGCCAGATGTTCTCCAGCCACTTGGAGCTTGAATTTAGAAATGAAGGACTTTTCCTTTAAGAGCGATTGCAAAGAAAAATATTCAGAATATTCATACGTTCCTATGATTCTGGATGGGGTACCCAAGAGAGTTTTCAAAACAGTCTTCCAGTTATGGGTTAAATCCCTCAATCACACAAGTGAGAGGAACTTCCAGCATAAGCTGTTAATGCCATCCTCATTCTCATCAGCTGAAGATCCAGCCACATTCACGTGAGCATCAGGTAAATGCCAGACACCCATCCTTCACTTGTCCCTTTTACACGTGCTAGTGGTTGCACTTGAAAAAGTTTCCACTCTGAGTGGAAAAGTTACAGCATCCAGAGCGCTGTACTGAAAATTTGATTCACCTTAAAGAGAAACTAGAAAACACTATTCCAACAGTTTCCTTTAAGAAAAAGGCATCAGGCTGAGTTACTTAGTTTGGTAGAACAAACTGTAACAATGCCATTATTAAAGATTCATAAAAATGTGTTCATTTAAACACAGGCTTATATCTGCCTTCCAGAGAGCAATTATAGTAACTATAATGTGACGCTTGTGGTAAAAAGTGACATGCACAATGCAGTGAGGCTTCTGAATTTTTAAATCGGTAAGAGCAGCCACTGAGAATATACTTAAAATTTCACCATCAAGGCATAAGGAGACATGTGCTGAGAAGAATTACTCTCTGGTTTGTGTTTCACTTGGAGGTTTGAATTTTGTACTGGTTCCTAAGCCTTAGTTCGCTGCTGCAAAGAAGTCGCCTCCGGCTTAAAATACGGCAATCGTTCACAGGCTATGTCATTTTCCTGAGCTTTCTTTATGTCACTGTGGAAAAAGTTAGCCTGTGGTAAAATACAGTCCTTGGTTAAAGAGTAATCCAATATCATTTGCTTTTTGAGAAGTTGATTAAACAACAAGGAAATAAAACCTCTGTAAATAGAATTTTAAATGAATTTGCTTTACTCCATACATTTCCTGTGTTTTGCCAAAGCGAATGTTAAACTCGTATGATAACACGACTAAATAGTATTAAAGAATTAAAAAGGAAAACAGAAACAAATTTCTCTTCTGTGGTAGCATACCATATAAATGACTGAATTTTTATTTCAGTCTATCAGGAAATAAAAAATTACTCTGGCCAACAATTCAACAACACATCTGAATTTTAGGTGAGGTAAATGAAAATTGAAAAAAGCTGTGAGAACTAAGTCCAAGGACCAAATGGACACATGGAAAAAACTCCTAAAGAGTCAATAAAATTATCCAAACTGTAAAAGAAGCAATATTTGTCACATGCTTTCATTATCATAAAATATTCACTCAGCAGTATTTTTTCAGAGAATTCTGAAAACTAATACAGCAGCTTTGAAAACATATTTCTCTTGTTTGAAGGCCAGTGGATAACTTCACAGCTTTGAGTTTAACCAGTTTATTTATAACAGCCTTCAAATATTTAATTTGCCTTTTTGGGGGGTGGGGTTGGGAACTCAAAGAAAACCATTGTATTCGTGGAGAAAATCCATTTATAAAGATGCTACACCAAAAACTACAAATGCAGCTTCGGGAAGATGGGTGTTTTTTCCTTAGGAGGTCTGGGTTCATTTTCTGACTCTGTGCAATTATCAGGGTGGGACTGGTTAAGGCGTGTATGGTGACCTTTAAAATGATATCAGAAATAGGTCATCCAAATCTCACCAGTGGCCAATATTTGAGCATATCAGAGTTACATCTTATATCACCTTTATGAAAAGTCAATGGCTAAGTCTCAAGCCTAATCTATAGCTGGGAGTCAGAAAATGAGGTTGGGTCTTGAACACCACGAGGGGCTTTGCCTTCAGAGCTCTCCCTGGCACATCCCCAGGGCTTGGCATTACCACCTTGTTTTGCAAGTTAGGGGCATCTGAAAGCACACACAGTGTATCTGTGGCATCAGTGTTTTACCAGAAATAAAATCATTCTGGGCAGGTGACTCAATTCTATGATGTCTTTTGATGCAAAGCAGGCTCTTTTGTGACGGGAACCTGCCCAAGATCTTTCTCTTCTAATTCGACTCCCCTGCCCGCACGCCAGCTGGCAACAAAAACACCCCAGGCCAGTAGTTTGAGTACTCTGGAGAAGCGAAGACTTTTGGAGATGGTGGGGTTCTTTTGTTCGTTGCCTTGGTTAGTTACCAGTTTCCCAAAATGCCTAGAAACGCTTGGGCTGGCTGACTGGTGTCATACGTCATAGGACATGACAGCACCTCTTTCACCCCTAGCCAGATCTCAAGAAGCTCCCTGATCAGCAAGGTCTGTGGTTCACAGCCTCTCTGAGCTCACCCGGCAACCTAGAAAAACTCTTTGGAGTTTTCAATACAGTTTAGAGTGGGAAACTTAAAAATGGAAGTACTTTATTCACAAGAAATGCTCCCCTCTAATCATCGCTGAGCATAACGAGGTCTTTTAAAAGTGCTTCTGATTCTTATGGTGTAAAACAATCAAATTTTCTTTGAAAAATCTGCCTTCCATGAATTAAAATACCATAAATAATGAGCCTTTTGAAAATGTTGCTCTTCATTTCCCTCCCTACCTTTGTCCATAAGTATTGTATTTCCTTGCCTTTATAGTGAGGCAAATTATCTCTTTTTTTTCTGAATGTATTCAAAAAAATAACTAAATAGTGGAGTTTTTGGGACCAAAATAAATGTCTTCTATACCTCAGTGGGAACTGTGCTTGCTTTAATTGTTTATTTAAAAACAACTGCATAATTTCTGGCAAATTGATGTTTAACCAGCTCTTTGTGATACAAAGAAAGAAATTAGTAGTTCTGACAGATCAATCAGGGTCTCAGCTTCCAGGGAATAGATATCAGTGGAACATCTACCTCGTATGTTTTTTATCCATGCTTACACACTTTTACAGAGCCTCCTGCTCTTCCAGGAGACACACAAACGTGGCATAAATAGAATTTCATTGACCGGGGCCTCCTGCTTCGGGCAACATTATGAGAACTTGTTTTCTCACAACTGCTTGCTCAGGAGTTTTAGAGCATTGACAGCACAGATGAACTGACCAAGTTTCTTATCTGCCATTTCCAGCATTTTTTCTATAGCAGGACAAAATTTAACAAGTCATTTCATGTGGAGGATTAGACGTGGTAGGTATGTGCTGCAAGTGGTATTTTGTTTGTGTACCTACAGTGTGGGATTTTGGGGAGATATTCACAAGAGGTGCTGGATAACCACAGAATTAGTATCACAATCTTCCCTAGCAAAAAAATTCCAGCTCTAGTAATGGACCTTTTACCTAGGCATGCTAATAATTCAGGACTATGGATTGTTCCACGGAGACATACAGGAGAAACTAGAGGAAGTCAGTTTTATGCTCAGAGGAAGATTTTGGCCAAAATCTTGTGAATATTTCCAGCACCCTTCCCAGAAAGCTGAGACACGTGATTCACACCACAATCTGCACGCACCTGGGAGGAACTGCTACCCTCCCCATCACCACGCTACTGAACAATCCTATTTCGTTGTGTAGGGACGAAAAAGACATAGAAAACATGACATAAGTCTGCACCCAATCCTGAACACAGGTTAAAGACACAAAATGAAGCTTTATTTTTCATCCCAGTAATACCTGCTTAGGAGTTTCAGCGTTCAGCTGAAAATGAATTCCATTGATAGCTGGAATTCACTGTAGTAGCCCCCAAGGTGTTGTTTGTGGCAAAGCAAATAGCTAAGAAAAAATCATCCTTGCACTACCAGTGTCTCAGAAAAAACAGCTACACAGGGAAGGCTGTTTAGGCTACAGTTCTGCTTATTTAAGAATTTGATTTCAACTAATCTTCTTGCAGGCCACCTGGCAGGTATCAGCCTGGGCTCATTCATTCCGGCCCCACTAAGCCTTGCTTTCAGCAGGTGCCTTTCGAAGCTGCAAATTGGCCTGAATTAATTTGAGCAGGAAGTTTGTGCTGAGGGAAAAGCTGCTCCTCTCCAAGTTCTTTAGAATAAGCTGTCTCTGTCCCTTAATAAACCAGAGTCATTCAGAGCTGATAAAGTGAACAATCACCACCTGAATGTTCTTCCTGTTCTTTCAGCCCCCTGCCAAGACAGGGAATCAATACAAATGCAGTTCATAGGATAGCATTATATGTTTTTAAAAACAAATTGAATGTGTCTTAAAGCCCATGATCTTCCAAGAAAATTTTCATACTCATAACTTCCAACAACATAAGCCAATAGAAACACATGTCTTTCTATCAGAAAACATAGATTAAATTTAAATCATTCAGCATCTTGCTTGTGGTGGGATGCTCTGTAAAATGTACGAAGCATAAGGCAGTTTTTGCATCTAGGACTATTTTCTGTCTTCTATCATTGCAGATCATGCTCAAAGAGTTTGATTTTTTTTTTGTCATTATCAGTACCCTGTGCTGATTGCGTAGATCTCCTTTTATGGAGAGGTACCATTCTTTCCACATTCAAGTTTTCATTCAACTCCAATTAAAAAGTCATAAACACCTGAGCTGGCAAACTGACAATAACTTTTAAGTCTGGAGGAAAAATAGTCTGTTTCTGTACAACTGAATATATGCCAAATAGTTTTTCTGAGGTACAATAATTTCCCTGGCTTTGTTTTTCTGTCTGATGTATTTTCAGTTTTGCCAGTCTCCTGTTCTGATAAATCACCTCCAGAACATATATGGTACCAGGGCTGTATGCAGCTGGGCTGTGGATAAAGAAAGAGCACAACCCATCCCTCTCCTGTTGGGACATGGTAAATCAGTCTTACTATGTAAGCAAGAAGTGATCGAAACGATTTTTTTGGGGAACTGTTTTGACCTCAGTTCTTTTTCTAAACCCTTCATTCCTACGGAAAATATGGATGTGGTTCTGCTCACACGGAGGCCAGTGAGATGATGGATAACTTTTGCAGAATTTTCAAGATGATCCAAAGCCTGGACTGTCTTGAAACACTCATGGGCCTGTTTTGAATTTTACTGGGGAAAAAACACAGCAGAAATATCAAATTTTAGAACATGTTGCAAAGAACATGACATGGGGCAGCAGGACAAACCTCACCTGAGAATGTCCTTCCCCAGCAACTCAGTTGGTCTTATTTGTTTCCTGGCAACTCTGTTAAGCAAATCCAGTGGAGCCCCCAGAGCGATGAACACAAGGATGATTACTTCCTTCTTAAGCGGCCAGTGTCCTGGCACCTCATCATTTGGTCCTGATTTGCAGGCCTCTTCCTGGGTTTAATATTTTTTACTACTAATCAGAAGAGGACAATGTCTGTTGTGGGAGGCATGGGAGTCCCCAGTGTATAAAAGTTTTTGTGAATAAGGAGTGCCCTGCTGACTGAACCAAAAAATTTTGAGTGACTGTGCCAGAACATCTTTCTGTAGAAGATACACTGCTGATGTGGCGAATCTATACCAGTTATTAAATCTCAGACCACTGATACTGATTGCTTTATTAATGAAATAGTTTCACATTCTATTTTTAGAAATGTGATTTTCAAATGCAGAATGATTTAGTATGTCTTATGACTATGATTTCTATTATGTATAATTTGAGTGATTTTATAGTTAAAAAACTGATGTGTGAATCAATCTCAACATAATACAACTACTATACCTCAATATTTCAGTGATGCAAAGTTCTGCGCAATTTTTAGCAGACTCTGCAGCTGAAGTTTGCCTATCCAATGCGTCAGGCAAACTCAGCGTCAGTTTAAAATACCCAAAGACACACATCCTGTTACCTCCACTGAAATTAAACACTTACCAATTTATACTCACAAGGGAAAAAATTTCCAGGAAAGTTTAATGATAATGAAGGCTGATTTATTATCAATTTTTGCATACTGTTTGGAGAGTTACAAGTCCCCTAAATTCCTCTTTACCTGATTTCCTTTTAAAGGAGTGAGAAATAAAATCAGTCTTGAAAAAATTCTGTCTTTTTTTCATCCTTACATGATTAGACATGTTTATGACAATAGCCCCCCATGTGTCTCCAAGACAAACACCTGTTAAGCTAGATACAGAAGGGAGACAGACAGTGCCCATTGGTAAAGAGAGGAGGAGAAAAAACAGGAACACAGATGAGATTTGACCAGAATCACACAGGAGGTCATGAGCAAAAATGGGCTCAGATACCAGTCTCCTAGCTGTCAGCTCAGTACCTTAGGTAAAGGTGATTCTGAGTCAGTAATGACCTAAAATATCACCAAACTGAAGAAGTATCTCATAAATATTGCAGGGGTTTCTCCTAAGAGGAATATTAATTTATAACAAATAAGGCATCAGCCTTAATCCCTTCAGACGACTATGTGAAGTGGCACTTCATTGATTCTGTGCTTCCAAACTGGTGCTACCCTGAGAGTCTTCCTAAGACCACGGTGGAAGACCTGCACTGAGGCAGGAGAGGGCTGTGAAGAGTAGGATGGATGGATACATATACTGTGATGCACCAAACTGACCGCCCATTTCCTGCAGTAATTGTCAGTTTTAGAATTTCCTTTTTTTCTGCTGTCCTGACACTGCCCTGGAGAAAATGCATAGAAATTTAGGCTATAGTATCATCTAATGAGAGCTATAGAGGGACTACGTAGATTCACGCTGAACTTTTGGGATGCCACTGATGGTTGTTTCAAGTGGGTGTATCATTCACACTGTGGCCAGAGAGTGAGGAACCCAGGGGGACTGAGCTGTTCTGCTTCCCCCCATTTTCACAGGAACTGCACGAGTAAACCCTTAACCAGGTTAGAAGCCTCAGACGTTAAAGTTCTCTGATATGCAAACATTTTGAGACATTAAAAGTAACTTTTCATGGTTAAACACATAGATGACTTTCTGTCACTTCAGTGTGTCAATGCACAGATTTAGATGGGTTGTTCACTTCTTGAATTTTCCCATTAGCGTTATCCCTGAACACTTAATTCTCACTCAGTCAACACCACCACCAGCAGCAATGCCAGGTAGGGCTGCAGGGCAAGGACCAATAGCTAAGATCTTAGTACATGACAAATTCATTAGACAAACTAAATAATTTAGTCACATTTGAAAAGCAAATGAATGTAGAGGTGTTCCCTTATGATTATTGCTCACATAGATTTTTCTTTAAAAGGAAAAACATAAATTAATAAAGGCCAGAATGTCTTTAATGACAATATTAGCGGCTGCCCTGTGGCTATTAAGAGTTGCATTCATTGTAAACGATATTGATTTTTCCATTGGATAAAATTCTCTGGTTAAATTGTTATTTGCAGCTATAATCCAGACTGGCTCTCTTGGTCATTATCATTATAAAGTGTGGTCAGCAAGTTTTTCATTGACGCTCTGACCACATATTTTCAGATAGATCCCTTAACAACATCTGGGAGAATCAGGAGCAATTTACAAGCGCAATAGTCATTGCTCTTGTGAAGGTGATGATGTTATTGATTAATGTGTTGCCTTCGTTGGCGTGGCGACCTGGTTCAGGGACGGCTCGGCGACCCACCCCTCGGCCGCTCGGGTCATCAGCACGCAGACACCAATGTGGTGGACAGCAAATGGCGTTTATTGATAAATAACACAGCGTTATATAGCCTAGGTTTACAGCATCACTTCCGTCTGCTTACTTCACGGGTTAAACGCTATTGGCTATTAGGACGGGGGGGGACACTACCTTTCCGTACAGCGCGACATCTTCAGACCGCCAAGCCTTAACTACCCACATTTCCCCCCTCCTTATGCTTAACTAAATAGGCTAATATGAAATATAAAGTTGTAATACTTAACTTAACTTAGTATTTAACTTAAGACTTAATATTATGTTAGACTTAACCTTAACTAATCTTAACTATAACTTAAAAATATAAATATTAAGATCTTACGATAACAAATATAAGGCGCCTTGAACAAATGCATTTGTAAATTAGCTAAAACATAATCTGAAATATATATAATATAATCTTAAAATATAATCTTAAAGTCTTAAAAATTCTATCGATATTCTTATTTTATATTTATTTTATATTTTACAATAGTTTTAAAAATGATATGCTATAAACTTGAAAAAGTATAAGGCACAGTAAACAGGTAAAAGTTGAGGTAACTTTTAGGATAACACTGGGTAGGTACGTTTCTAAAGCAGCTGACGGTGTTCTACGAACATAATGTTAACTTTCTCCAATGGACTCTTGACGAACGACACGATTCCATTCAGTATACAGGGTCCAAAAATTAGTGCTATTACAATCATCGTGATTGGTCCTATCAAGGTGGATAGCAAGGTGGTTAACCATGGGATTAAACACTGCCAGAGATATGCATGGAGTAAGGCCTGTTTTGGAACAGATCCATTGGGCTCCTTCAGAGGGAATTATCCATTTTTCTTTGGTTTTTCCCACTGTGGACGAGACAGAACTACAGAGCTTCCGTTTTTGTCCCCACATATTGCCTATACAGGTCCCAGATCCAGAAACATATTGCATGGTTATCCTCCTTT
Source organism: Opisthocomus hoazin (assembly GCF_030867145.1). Lineage (NCBI taxonomy): Eukaryota > Metazoa > Chordata > Aves > Opisthocomiformes > Opisthocomidae > Opisthocomus > Opisthocomus hoazin. The sequence continues at coordinate 12,303,653 of NC_134418.1, forward strand.
TCTTCTCTCCCCAAGAACACTGAAGTGGTACGGATCGGGTGTCTAGGCTATATGTTGTGTTTACCCCTATAGCCTCATAAAAAGGGGGTTTCACGTCATAGCACAACCAACAGTGTGCAGTTAGTTTTGGGTTGGTTTGGTTCAAGGTGTCATAGGTAGCTCAGATTAGTTTCCATAAGGGGGGTTCCCTCGTCCCATCGAGGGAGGATATTACATCACTTTGGGTGGTCTCCAGGGGGCTAGCAGTTACCTGTGGTCCACTAACAACTGGATTGGGGCCAACTCCATGAGGAGGGTTTTTTATTATTTCCTCCTTCCTTATATGTATCAATCCACCTCGATCTTGTCCTGGTTCCCAATACCTAATTTCCCAAGTTCTTCCCGTTACCCATGTTGAGTCTTCTGGATGAATTACTTGGAGGGTTATAGCGTCACAATTACTGTACCCTACAGATCCTCCAGACCAATCAAGTCGTGGATGTTTGCAACCTAGTGGTCCCCATGTTGTCATTAAATATTTGTCTGGGATTGGGGGTGTCCAAGCGGAAGCGATAGTGACACAGTCCCAATATGCGCAATAATATTGATTAGGAGAATTACAATATTCCTTTCCTGGGTTAGATTGTGGACATAAGTAATAGGGCCGCTGGTTTAGGCAGGGCTGTATGGGTGCTAATTCACACAGGTGAGCAGCAAATCTAGGAGGTCCTGCTGTTATGACTTCCCTTACTACTCGACCATTTACAAGGTTCCATAGGACCCACCTATATGGCTGATGGTGATGGTAACTTGATTCTGCCTGTCCTATAGTGACAAGCTCCAAGATTAGGATCACACAAGGGCATCATAGCCCCCCTTTGCGGACGCTATTCTGCCATTGTCTGGATTCTGTCCGTGAGGAGGTTTCAGGCTCGGACAGGACGTTTGCCGACTTGTCGTCTTCTCTTGTCACCGGGGTGTACGGGTTACGGGGGTGTCCGATGATCCGGTCCTGTGGACAAAAACTCACAGTTTTCATTAGTTTTATTCTGGAGGTCTGGTTTAATGGACTTAAGCGGACACCACTTAACTTTTCCATCTTTTTTGACAGCGGCATACCCTCGCCCTGTAAGAACTAGCCTCCACCCTTGTTCCCATTCTCCCAGCTCATTTCTAATTATAACCAACGGGCCTTCTTCCAGTGCTCGAGTGGCCCAATGTTTTTGGGTGGGACTATTTACCTCTTCCCCCCTGGGGAATTGATTTAGTGCTAAAAGAGCAGTCGCTAACAGGCGTGCTTGGTCTCCCTGGGGAATGGTATTAGCAAAATCTTCTGTTTTTGCTAACACTTCTAATTTAAATTTCAGAGTTTGGTTCGCACGTTCGGCTATACCTTGTCCTGTACTATTATACGGAATACCGTGTGTTAGGGTGATATCCCATTTCGAAACAAATGTCTGAACTGATTTAGAGACGAAATTTGGACCGTTGTCTGTTTTGATATGATTGGGGATGCCGAGCCATGCCATGGCTGTCAACCAATGTTGGATGGTTGCTTTGGAATAGGTTTTAAGGTGCTGTGTGGCTACGATCACTCCGCTGTATGTATCTACAGTTACTGCTAGCCACGCTCGAGGTTTCAGCAACTGACAGAGTGTAAAATCTGTCTGCCACACTTCGGAGGCCTAGAGACCTCTGGGGTTGACTCCGCTGGACCACAGCGGTGTTTTCTGACAGTAGGGACACGTGGCTACTATGTGTTTCGCGTCGGTGACTGAGATCCCGCATTTTTTCGCTAGCGCTTTAGCTCCGATGTGGAGAGACTCGTGTAGTTGACGGGCATCTCTCAGCGTCCACAAGCCTTTTGCAGCGGTGTCTGCCTTGTTGTTACCGATTTGGAAAAAGCCTTTAATTGGGCTGTGGCTGTTAACGTGAATAACTGATATGGTGCCTTTTCGGGAGAAAAGTGCTTCTTCCAGCATTAGAGCTGTTGTGGATGTTGACACGCCTGGTCCCGACATGGCTAAACAAAGTTTGGCCACGAACATCGAATCTGTTACTATGTTGAGGTGTTCTGTTGGGAACAGTCCACACGCTAATACTACGGCTGCAGCTTCTAATTGCTGGGCTGAAAGCGCACGATCGGTCATTTTAATGCAGTGCCATTCTTCTCCCGATTGCCATACCGCCGCCGCTGTTGAAGTTGTCGAGGACGCATCTGTGAAGACCGTTGGTCCTTGTTGGGGCCGATCTATGATCTTTTGCTGGAGGTCGATGTTGACAATTGCCATCATTTGAGTCCAGGGAGGTTTTGTAGCATAACGGACTTCTCCGCCAAATCCGACGAGAGCTATGGCTAGATACTCTGACATTGCTACTGACTGCGCAGGGAGTTGTTTGCGAAAGGGTAGGTATATCCTGGCGGGTTCGATGCCTATGTGTCTTAGGGCGAGTTTTCTGCCTTTCATGATGAGATTACCAAGGCATTCAACTCCTGGAGAGAATGCGCGTGATGGTTTTCCCAGAACCACCCATTGTATTGGTTGAGCTTTTTCAGGAGGACCTTGTGCTAGTGCTCCCATTCCCCCGCCTTTTGTAAAGTGTACATATAAATCAAGTGGCAGATTTGGATTCCATCTGGCAAGCGTACTTGATGATACCTGTTGCTCGATAAAGTCGAGAGAGTTTGCTGCTTCCGTTGTTAGGATTTTTTGCTCCCATGGGTGCTTTCCCTTTAAGAGATCGTACAGGGGAGTCATGATTTCAGGAGGGACCAGTACAATGTTGCGGAGCCATTGTAAGGACCCTACTAATTGCTGCATATCATGGAGTGTTTTGATGTGGCGACGGATTTTTATTTGGGGGGGGGGTCACGTAGGAACTCGTGATCCCTACTCCTAAAAAGCTTACGCACGGTCCTCTTTTAATTTTTGCACTCGCGATTTCGAACCCATTCGTTTTCAGAGTTTCTGAGACTGTTGACACTAGGTGGTCCACGTGGCTTCCCGATGGTGCAGTGATTAAGATATCGTCCATGTACTGAATGATGGTCGCGGTCGGATTGCTGTGTCGGACTGGTATTAACGCCCGGTCCACCGCAATCTGGCAGATGGTAGGCGAGTTGATCATTGCTCGAGGCAGCACTTTCCACTGGAAACGTAAGTTAGGGCGTTGGCTGTTTGGAAACACAACAGAAAAAGCAAACCGCTCCTTGTCTTCCTCATGCAGAGGTATCGAGAAAAAACGGTCTTTAATATCAAGGACAGCACAAGGTTGTCCTTCCGGTACCATAGAGTTCATGGGTTAAAAACATTTGGACAGGGCCCATTGGCTGAATTTTCTTGTTTACCTCACGTAGGTCGTGGAGGAGACGAAACCCTTCGCCGGTTCGTTTGGGTATTACAAAAACTGGGGTGTTCCATGGGCTAGTGGAAGGCTCTATGTGACCTCGTTGTAGCTCGCGGTCAACTAGCTCGAGAAGGGCATCCATTCGAGGCTTCGACAGGGGCCACTGCTCGACCCACACTGGGTCGGATGATTTCCACGTCAGTTTAATTGGTGGAGGTGGGTGTGCGGCAGTGGCCCTTACAATAAATTTCTCACCCTGGCTTTTAATAGGGCTAGAGCGTCCCTTCCCAACAGGGGTGGGACTCCTGTTGTAACATATGGAAAAAGAGTAATGGTTTTCTCCGGTCCTTTTTCAGTGTGGAGTGTGATTGCTACCAATTGGGCACTCTTCCGAGCTCGGGTTAATCCCCCGACTCCTCCTACCATGGGGGCATCTTCCAATTTCCAATGTGGGGGCCAGTTTGTCTCAGGGATAACTGTAACATCTGCTCCGGTGTCGATTAAAAAAGGGACGCTGATGATGGTGCTATTTGGGACGTCATAGAGGGAACAGATTCCCCACACTACTGGTGGGTGATCACACTTTACTGCCAGGGCCACCCTGGGGTATCGCCCCCAAGGGGTGATCCTTGCTGTCCCTGAGGTGAGGACAAGTTCGGCTGGATTGTCGGCTGAGCCATAAAATTGGTCGCTTCCCGAGGGGGTAGCGGGTTTGGAAACGCCTCGCCCCACTTGGGGTTGGCATAACTGGGCCGCCTGATGTCCCATGTGGGAGAGGGCTGTGGACGGCCCGAGTGCCCTCTCCCCCTTCCGTTTCCCTGTTTTATAGATTTGCATTCTTTGGCGAAATGCCCTTTCTTTCCGCAGGCCCAACACGGTCCTTTGGATCGATTTTGGCGCAGGTCCCTCAACTGAGGACAGTTTGCTACGACGTGGCCTGCCTGGCCACTTTTAAAACATGTCATTACATTAGCCATTATGGAGCGAACGGCCACCTGGATGGGGGTTAGATGTTCTTCCTTCACGACATGCTTAATCATGTTCGCGATGCTGGATCCCGCTGGCAGTGATCGCAGGATTTCTTTGGTTGTCGAATTACACTGCTGACGTAAACATTCTGCTATGACCGGGCCTTTTGCCTCTGCAGGCAAGGCCGAAGAATCGACCGCTGCTTGTAGACGATCCACGAATTTTGTGAAGTTCTCACTTTCACTTTGCTTTATTGTGGACCATGGCGATGGTTTGGTAATGACTCTAGAGGTTGTGCGAATAGCTTCTCTGGCCGCACGAGTGGTTGCCATAACTTCATGGGCCCGCAGTGCTTGGGCTTGTGCCTGGGGAGTAATCATCGTGGGATCTGTGCCCATTAACCGCTGCAGGCTGGAACCATGCAGTGGATGGTCTGCCCCAGTTACTTGGGCTAGTTGCTTCGTACAGTTGTCCTCCCATTCTTGTTTAAAAACGATCATCCCTGCCCCGTCAAAGATCAATCTACAAGTTTGTTTTATATCGAACGGGAACATATCGTCTCCCCCGAATATACCATCTATAAGGGTGGAGACCATGGCAGAATTAAGGCCTTTATCTGCGATTGCCTTAACAATCGCTTGTATATCCTTAGGGTTTATCGGTGTGTGGACCCTCTGTCCCCCGTCCGTCACCCGGACCGGGAACGCTAGCGCGGCCGATGGGGCCCAGTCGGCGCACGCAATCTTTATTCTCCTCCAGTCCGTGAGAGGGATTTCTCCCCCTCGCGGTTCCTGTTTAATTTGGATGGGAATATTTTGACTCTTGACTTTATTTATCTCTGTTTCCTCCTCTACTACGTTTAAATCAGTTGCGAGCCACTCGTCCCCGCTGGTGTTTGAATCGGAGTCGGAACTCGACTGACTGGTTACTTCCGGCTTCCAGTACCTTTTTGCTGAGCTCCGGCCCCCTCCCCTATGGGCGGGCCGCTCCTCCCCCCCGGGTCCGCCCCGCCCTCCGCCCAGCGGGGTGCCCACCTCACAGGCGCACCTTTTGAAATGCACACTCTGATTGGCTCTCTGGCCCCTGCTCGCCCCCCTGTTCTCTTCCACCTCCCGCTTGATAACTTGTGCGCTTGATAACTTTAGTGCTTCCTCCCTGTTATCACCAAAGGAATTTTCATCCCGCCTTTCCCCTTTGTGCTCGGTGCCATCTTGGGGCGCATAGGGCGGTGGTGTAGCCCAGACTTCCTCAGACCCGGTTTTTTCCGCGGCTCTCCTAGCCTCCTCGGCTAACCCGCCCCAGAAGGATTTAGCCTGTTTCTCTCCCTCCGTAAGCGGGTCGGGGTCCGGGAGTTGAGGGGATGTATCGCCCTCTTGCTGATCTTTAGGCTCAGCAGAGCCGTTATCGTCTGGGGGTTGCAAAGTCTGTGTAGCTGCCCCGATTCCCAATTTTGGGGTAGCAAACAAACAGCTCCCTGCCGCCTTCCAGGTCTCCTGCTCTTCTCTAGCTTTCTGCAGGGCCTGTACGACTTTCCCCCACGACTTAAGGTTTTTCCCACAACCCGAGGACATCATCTCCTCGGCTAACGCTTTAGTGCACTTATCCCACACTTCAGGGTGGAAAATATCCACCGGCTGGTCAATGACCCCAATATGCAAAAGTCTCGCAACTGCGAGCGTAAAATCTTTGGGCTTGCAGTCGATCCCCCAGTGCTTATGTAATTGCAATACGACCTTCACAAGGGATTCCATCCTCCTTGCTAGTCCGGGAGCGTCCTCCCCGCCGGGCTCGTCCTGCCGCTCCGGCCGCCGTTCACCCGATTCCAGGCGAGTCTTTCCCGGGTTTCGGCACCACTTGTTGCCTTCGTTGGCGTGGCGACCTGGTTCAGGGACGGCTCGGCGACCCACCCCTCGGCCGCTCGGGTCATCAGCACGCAGACACCAATGTGGTGGACGGCAAATGGCGTTTATTGATAAATAACACAGCGTTATATAGCCTAGGTTTACAGCATCACTTCCGTCTGCTTACTTCACGGGTTAAACGCTATTGGCTATTAGGACGGGGGGGGACACTACCTTTCCGTACAGCGCGACATCTTCAGACCGCCAAGCCTTAACTACCCACATTAATGGAATGAGTTACAGGCTTTTTAAAAGACTGCACAAATTCTGTGAATCATTCTACATGTATTCACAGTCAAATTAATGGCCTAACATTTCAAAACTTATTGTGTCTCTGGATGCCACCATTACCACCACTTTCTGTAGAAAGACTCTAAAGGATACCATAGAGATTGCTCTCTAAGAAAATTCCAAACCTTGACAGTTTCACAGAATCACAGAATCACACAGAATGGTAGGGGTTGGAAGGGATCTCTGTGGGTTATCTAGTCCAACGGTCCTGCCGAAGCAGGGTCGCCTACAGCAGGCTGCACAGGACCTTGTCCAGGCGGGTCTTGAATATCTCCAGAGAAGGAGACTCCACAACCTCCTGGGCAGCCTGTTCCAGTGCTCCGTCACCCTCAGAGTGAAGAAGTTCTTCCTCATGTTCAGATGGAACTTCCTGTGCCTCACTTTGTGCCCATTGCCCCTTGTCCTGTCACTGGTCACCACTGAAAAGAGCTTGGCCCCATCCTCCTGACACCCACCCTTCAGATATTTTTAAGCATTTATTAGGTCCCCTCGCAGCCTTCTCTTCTTCAGGCTGAACAAGCTCAGCTCCCTCAGCCTCTCCTCATAGGAGAGATGCTCCAGTCCCCTCATCATCCTTGTAGCCCTCCGCTGGACTCTCTCCAGTAGCTCCTCAACTTTCTTCAAGTGAGGAGCCCAGAAGTGGACACAGTACTCCAGATGGGGCCTCACCAGGGCAGTGTAGAGGGGAAGGAGAACCTCCCTCGACCTGCTGGCCACACTCCTCCTAATGCATCCCAGGATCCCATTAGCTTTCTTAGCAGCCAGGGCACACTGCTGGCTCATGGTCAACCTGTCATCCACCAGGACACCCAGGTCCCTCTCCGCAGAGCTGCTCTCCAACAGGTGTGCCCCAAGCCTGTCTGATGCATGGGGTTGTTCCTCCCCAGGTGCAGGACCCTGCACTTGCCCTTGTTGAACCTCATCAGGTTCCTCTCTGCCCAACTTTCCAGTCTGTCCAGGTCAGTTTAGGATACCTTTATGGTGGGCAAGGCACATGAACTTAAGGGATTTTCAGAGCATTGAGACAAAACTTCAGAGACTGGTCGCAGCTACCAAATTCCTATCAGAGATCATGATGAACCAAACTTGTATATGTTAGTGGCTTTCAGTCGGTGGCTTTCCTCTATGTTTCATTAGCAAGGAGTTAATGTTGCCCTAGCAAGACTTGAGCAGAAATTTTTTGCCACATCACATGACCAAGCTCACTTCCAGCTAGTTAAGTCTGGCTTGTTGTGCAGTGATTTTTATTTGAGAGTTCTCTCTTCATACGTCTGTTCAACTAAGGGTTATAACCACATGCTGGGAACCTTAACATTTCTCCGGTCATCCTGAGGCTTCGCCCTCTTTTTCAAGATGAGAAATGTGATTGTGGCATTCCTATAAAAGAGGCTCCTCCTGGGCCTCAGATAAATTATTTGATCTTAGAACTAGTAGTTCTCTGTGTCACGCACTGTGAGAATTTACTGCATTTGCAAATGAAATGCATGACCCAGTGGACATTCACATGAATAGTTTCACAGAGTTCAGCCAAAATCCTCTTACATGTACGTAAAGCGTTTGACCTGCTATAAGAGGAGAGCTTCAATCTTGGCAATTGGCCGCTTTATTCAGGAGGAAATGGCTAGTTCAGACTGATGAGGCTTCTTCTGCCTGTCTGTGGCCCTGAATTTTTCTTGAGTTACATGAAGGTATATATATTTTTAGAAGTGTAAATGTCATTTATGGATGACTAGAACAACTGTTCATAGAAAATAAGAAAGTTAAAGAGAAGCTGAAAAATGTAGATGTAAGAAGTCTTTTCATTTTCTCCAAAACCAGCAGATACTGTGCAGGAACACATTTTCTTATGCTGTTTTGAGTCAGAACTTTGCAATTTGTAATGATTGCTTTAAAGTGACCCTAAAATATTGGGTTGAACACCTTTGCCTTTTATGTGTTACCATCTGCTACCAAACATAAAGAATCTGACACACAGTTTGCCTTTCACGCATCCTGTTTCAAGAACAGACTGGTCACACCTAAAGCTTTCTCCCAGTTCCATATTCTCAGACAGTCTGAGGTCTTCAAACCCTTTTCTTCATTGCTGAAGCAGGACACAAATCAAAGTCCAGAGATGTGGGAAAGAATTTGGTCCTAAGTGGACTCTGTGCATATGCAATAACCTGAATCCTGAAATAGTATTTTTCCTGTGAGTATTTCACTGCATACATAATGTTATGACACAGTAGAAGTATGTGGTACCCTTTCAGCACAGAGTAGTGTCCTATGGGAACCAAGACACATCTTACAAGGCAGTGATTTATTCTCCTGCACAGAAGTGCCAAAAGACGACGGAGATGCCATTAAATGCATCACATTACAGTAAAACTTCTAGCTTTCAACAATTATTCAGATGGCATGTTCTGTATGTCTTGTCTTTTTCCAAGTGTCATGTTTTCATATGAATCATGTGGAGGAGGACAGAACACATAATCGAGTCTCCAGAGAAATTCAAAGATACTCCTCTAGGAATATGGGGTTCCTTTTCTATTGATCTCTGCAACTTAACACTGCTTTTCTTCCTCCTTTTTTCGGTCTTTGAAGGGCTGAGAACCTCTGGTACAGGACTGAGCATTTCAACTTTTTTGGAGGCAAGCTCTCAGCAATTTCTATCTCTAACTACTGCTTAGCTTTCAAGAATATAGCTTGGTATTTCCTAAATTCCAGCTATGCCTGCTTAGGAGTGAAGCAATGGTGGGTGGCTTGGGACCAGGGCACAGAGTGAAATAATGATTAGTGACTCTGCAAAAGCTCTGTAACAATGTTCCAACCACCCATGGACACAGCACACCCATGAAGATAAAGTGCGGTGGCGGATGAATCCTGCCTTGTGGCTCCAGCCCATGATTTCTTATTGCCTTCTTGGATCACTCAGTCATGCAATCAGGTTTTTTAAAGTATTTCAATATGTCCAGTTTGACATGCCTAACTACTTTTGAAAATGTAGTCATTAACTTGAGATTCCTTAATCCAATAGGTGTTGGAAGGGTAGATACATGACGTTTTTGTAGGCATGCATATTCTACAGTAATAGAGGTCTTATATGTACTAAAGAGGAAGAGCTACAGTCATTCTTGATGCTCTTACAGATCTTGCCTACTGGGAGGATAAATGAGAATTAATTTATAAAACAAGTCAGGAAGAGTTGCTTAAGAGTTTGCTGAACAGAGATGTCTTTTTTTGATAAATTCTTCATGTCAAATGCCGACAAGCTTAAAAAGGAGAGTGCTGTAATTGTGATATCCTATTTAGGTTACAATACCCTCAGGGAAATTGCTACTAATGACGGAATTAATTAATGAGAATTGTTTTATGTGTTACAGAATTTAAACCAGCCCCCTGCCCAATTTCTCTGTCTGCTTATTTTTTCACCAGTGTGAACAAAGAAGCCATTTGCCAATGCTTTGTTAACCTGTTACTCTTGCTAAGCATTTACGTGTAATGCCATGGAAGGCAGGGTTGTGTGTATTACAGCTGGGAGCAATGTCTCCTTGTATCAGACACTGAGCAATCATTGTGTAGAAAAGTGTAAAACAAGTACCTTCAGAATCCATGATAGCAGTTTTAGGCATTATATCTACTTCTTTCTAAGCTTGTCTACAAGATTTGTGCTGTGGCACTGTGGGAACAGATATGAAGAGATAAATTCAGTGATGTAGCTTCATGTTTAACTTCGTACTTTAAGAACACCTTGGAAATGTGGTCACTGGTGCATAATTTATATCACAGTTTTTTTTTTGTTATTTCACTTAAGTATCTTCTGGGTACATCTCTTGAGCAGATGAATGTCATGTGGGCAAGTTTTTCCTGTAATTCTTATTCCTTTGGGATGATATGATTTTCTTTTCATGCTGAAATTGTTTTATCTTCACAACTATTTATGGGTGTATGCTGCTATTACCTAAACTATAAAAATGGACTGTGCAAAAGTACTAGCTCATTTATGTGTAGGATAGTGTAGTTTTGTTGGAAAGGGCTTGAGTTGAATATGCAACCCTATTTTTAACAGGATTATATGACAGATGGGGTAGATATAGATAAGACTACACAATGCATCTTCAGTCTTTCTTTAACAAACGGAAAGACAGCTCATTTTCAGCTCACAATTGCAGGCATATTTTGTTCTATTTTGAAAGAATGCAAGAAATATTTTCTTGATTTTTATCTGCTTTTAATTAAGCTTTTCAACAAAGAAAGCCTTTGTTATATTTTTCAAGCAAAACAACAAAAAATGCTCTTCGTTCAGATACAGACTTGCCTCCAGTGGGAACAGATGGAGTAATTCCTTTTCAGGCATTTCTGCCTCTAATAATGGTAGCACTAAGTGTGTTTACAGTTATAAGACTTCGCATAAAAGAAATTCTTGAATTTTATTTGGCAATTTTATAGCTGTGTCATGACACTGAAGTATTGCCTCGTGTGCCTAGAAGACGAATGTATTCAGATACATGTCTATGCATTCACCATAGCTCTCAAACTATTATCTGGCCCACATATGGGGAGAAATCCCTAACGCTAACTCTACCTGCTACCACCTCACCTGTTCAAAGGGAGATTTGTAAATGAGGAACTCTAACAGCACAGTTGCTTTTAAGCCATCACGATTTATTGCAGTTCCCTACTCAGGGGGTTAAATTGCTCTTGCCATAGACTCAGGGGCCACCAGTCTCATCATCTACTTCCATCTCTTTAGGACACAGAAAAATATCAACATCTAACACTGAAAAATACCAAAATCCTCCATTACCTATTAGAAACTGGAAAAGAGATAGAATCTTCAAGTAAAATCGTGTTCCCCATTGAAATCAACAATGAGCTCCACTTTGATTTCCCACTGGCTAGAATTTCAGCTCTGGTTTGTGTGGTTTCATTTCTTTTGGAGGCAGAAAATTGGACTGAAGTGTATTTACAGAAGTTATACTTTAATAAACTATTTTCCCACTCCTGTCTATGAATGCAGGTATTTCTGTTACCAGACGATCAATGATACAAGTTCCTAATGTGCTACACAGGTCATATTCCCAAAACACCCCAAAACCAACCTTGAGAGAATTTAGTGTTCATTGTCCTGAAAGAATCCTCCTGGAAAAGATAAAACCTCATAAACAAATTCCCTCTTTGGTCTTACTGATGGGTAGTATTTTGTTTTCAAATCCAGAATTTTTTGGGTTTTGGTAGGCTTGAGTGTTTCTCTGCATTGACCATTTGATGGTATAATTTTCATGGAAAAAAAAATGCTTTGGTTGAAGAAGAGGAGACATTTTTCTTCTTAACTAATGTATAAAAACAACCTTTTTGAAGCTGCAGGAGTCTTGTAACAATATTATTTGTGTACAGTTGTTTATATGTACAGCTTATACACACTATTCTTATGCAAACAAAACACTTTTTTAAAAGGTAGAGTATCTGAGGTCTTATATATTTAGTCTAGAATGAGAGACGTGTTGTTACAATACAAACCTGAATTTTAAATTGCAAGATTTAAATGATTTCAAAAATCTGAGTGGACTCTGAGCAGCTTTGCAATCAAATAATGACACTGTGCATCAGCTGAGCCCATATAAAAATCTGTACACGCATTTAGCAAGTGCAAGACAAAGGACATTGCCAGCTGTCTAGTTTCAGTGGTTTAAAAAATTATTGTTCTTCTGCTGCCAGTTTCTGTCCTTCAGCTGAAAATTACTGTTCCTCAACCATGATTTGGTATTTAAATGCAAAGTAACACTTGTTAATTTATACGATAAAATCTGGCTTATTTGAATTTACTTATTGTATTAAAAGAAGACTGTGTTTTTTCTGGTACTGATTTAACGAGAGCAGTTTAAGGCAAAGGCTAAAAGGGAGACTAAATTATTGCAGAGTAATTCCCTTTAGGCTTCTGAAAACACTGTGATCTGGACTAAACCTCACTTATTCTGGACTAGAGTATCTATACACGCACACCAAAGAGCTTTCCTGGGACAATCTCTTCCGTTCGAGTTACTCCAGTTAATTACTTTGTACTGATGAGTCTTCAAAATCAGTTCTGCCTTTAGCATTGAAGCATTCTCAGAAATACTGTGAATTTTCTTGTAATAACTTTACCACAAAACAGCACAGTAGAAGAAACAGTTGGGATTACGAAGCATTGCTTTGTGTTGTGAAAACCTTCCTTCTCTTGGCTGGTGGCAGAATACATACACTGCCAGACCACCCTGCAACCAACACTATAATTATGCTGATGTGCAGAGGAGATGGTTTTGGTCTCATGCTTGCCGTTACAGATGTTTGTCCGAAAAAGGCCCTCACGCTGCTCACAGTGAAGTATGTGGTTTTCACCCATCAGCAATGCCATCGAACTCATGCGGACTTGCCTGATTAAAATGCACATGCAACTTGTTTGCTGATTTGGGGCCAATGCATGCAAATGTTAATTGAGCATTGCCCTGTGCACAAGCTGCACGATCCATAGATGCAAAGGGATATATGTTCTGGTGTCTTACTGGACCATATGCTGCATCTCTCTCTGAGGCTTCTCCCTCATTGCTGGGGAGTCTTGTTAAAATAATAGGGGCAGTAGCCACACTGGCATAAAAACAGCTTGATCCAATCTGAGTCTGTTTCTTTGCTGATACTGACTGTGAACCTGAAGGGTTAATGGAAATTGGGAAAAACGAGTATGTCCCACTAAAGGCAGCTCATGGCATTAAACAGTTATGCAAGAATTTTTCATTGGAAGCGATGAAGGATGATGACATTACTTTTAATACTTGACCTTCCCAGTTTCAAATGCTCAATACCTCTTACTGTACACAGAAATTGCCAAAATCCTACCTAATGAGCTGAAAAATGACACATGACAGACCTGATGGCTAACTGCAGCTAGAAGAAAGACTGCTACAGAACAAAAATTCCCATTCTTTCTCCTATTTCTCTATTTTTTCCAATTATACTGTGTGTTTAAATACATAATTTGAAGGCACAGATAATTAAAAACTTCATTCAAAGCAAGGTGGTCAGGCAAAGTTCTGTTGTTTTTAATGTGTTTTTGGCTTAAATCTGCAGTATGTTCACAAAGTTATAGGGTACTCACAGGATTTAAGGTTTTTTTTCTTTCTGGGAAAGCTCTTTTTGTCTTACTCCAAGGGGCACTGTTTCATTTCCATTTATTCCTGGGACATCTAGTCCCAGTTAACTTTTTTGACTTCAAGGAAAAGGAATGGTTCCTGAATTAAACTGGAATAAGAATATTGCTAAGAATGAGAGGATCATGAGTGCAGCTCTCTGTACCATTGAGTCAATGTGTAAGTATCACAGTGTGTTTACAAATGATGCCATTGGCTCTTTTCTCTCCTGCATTATTTGTTTCATCTTAAAAGGACACTACCAAAACTGCCGTAGTTACGCTAGGAATAGAAAACAATTTTCAGCAGCTCCAGTTCTGTCTGAGTCAGACAAAACTCATGGCCTAGTTTGATAAGAAGTAGTGGAGGTGAACAAGTGAAGCTTGAAGTATTGGTTCATTTGCCTATGTCGCCCCATAGTGTCACGTTGCAGAGACCTTGGGATCTCTCACTTCAGATAAGGTTGATCTGAAAGAATATGTTGCCAAAGGAATGAAAGAAATTGAAAACTGCTATGATGTTGTTTGTATAGTTCACCACTCCTTCTGTAACTAGCCATATAATATAGGAGCTTGACATAGACTCTGCAAAATCTGTGCATCTTCTAAGGGACCTGGATAAATAGCATCAGGTTAGGTTTAGCAAATGAATGGTATGCATATAGCCCTCGAAAGAGTCTTGGTTTCTCTGTTCTTCATCACCTTTGTTCTTTAACAAGTATATTATGACTTTTTTTCCCCCTCTACTTTATTACTTCGTTGACATACAATATTTTGGAGAGAGTTTTTGATGCACTGTCATGTTTTTGTGAAAAAAAAAAAAGATATTACCACTTCTACTATCACTACATGGTAAATCTTGATCAGCTTAATGGAATTTTTATAGGGACTGAAAATACTGTGTATGTCTTTGGGGCAAAGGTAGACATATGATGTTTTATTCTACAGCATCTGAAGTCAAATACTCGACAAACCAGGACCACAGAGTATGTCATCTTCAGCAGTCTAAGCGTAGTATGCTATCAAAAGGGTATTTCTGTCCCTTTTCCCTTCAGGCACCTAAGTAATTCCTGCATTCTCTCCTTAGAAGAAAGAGAAGAGAAATAGCAAAGAAATCCATTATTTCAGTAGGTTACAGATGAGCCATAAAGAGCTGGTCTTGATTCTGACTTTTGAAACAGACCAATTTTCAGGTATAGAGAACAGAAAAGCACAGCTTTACAAGACTGACTTTTTTAGTGTCATTAAGCTGAATCCAAATAACTTTTGGATTCCTACACAATAAATAAAATGTTTGCAAATTATATATTGGTTCAGCCAAATTAAGAGATGAGATTAAATCTTATCATGACTTTACGATCTTCTAGGTTTTCTTAAAGACTGTATGTGATTTAGGCTTAAGATGTCTAAACTTGGCGTGACATACGTAGGGAGAGGCTGAGAAGGTTTCAAAGGCTGAATTTAAGTAAGCTACTTCAAGTTACTGAAGATAAAAGATGGGAAGGGTTTAGAGTTCAAGTACTGACATCCAGCTAAAGGCAACCACATGGTATTGGTGGACTTGAATTTGGGCGAAATGTGTTTAAATCCACACACAAAATAATATTTAGACAAATGTTTAAAAACTTATATAGATCAGTACATATAACTAAAAACTGAGTTATTTATGGACCAGTGTATGCTGGATGAGCATAGGATATGAGCTTCACACAATTTTTTTTGGTAGATTTTTCGATTTCTATGGTTCTAATTTTACTGTGGTTAAAAAATAAAACAGAGCCACTTGGAAAAATACCCGTGTATTTCATGTAGAGTTTCCAGAGTGGAGCTGAAGCCTGTACTAGCAAACAGTACAAAGTAGCATCATGAAATGTGGCTCCAACGCAGATGAACAGGGCTCTAAAATTTAGAGGAGTGTGCTGTGCAGCGCACGCGCGCGCACACACACACAGGAGCACATTCAAATTTACACGGAGTTTTTGCTGATTTGGGAGGGAAATCTGCTTTCAAATCGATTAAGAGGGCACACCTAATGAGAAACAGTTATCACATGTATACTCAAAATTGCTTTTTTGTTTTCGCTCTTCATTTGGATTTGTATAAATCACGGGAAAATAAGTATCTCATATCCAAAATGTCCATCTCTTTGTTCTTTTTTATTTGATTGCAGTCAGATGAAAAGCGCTGCTTTGAAATGGAGGCAATGGCCAGAGGCCCACTGATTGCCTGTAAACAGAAACAAGAAAGGGGCACTGGTAACATTTAGAATGGTTTATCAGTGATCAAAGCACAGGAGGTGCTGTCTAGACAGCCTAGGTGTGGACTAGCAAATGGCTTTCATTAAGGGTCCTCTACTCTGGTGCCATTGTTTCAGCTCTGCTCTTCTTCAGGCCAATCTGTGATTGATTTCCAGAGAGGTGCCCAAGTGCCTGTGGCAATGGGATAAAGCTTACAGGACTTTGCTTGTTCTGACAAGGCAGAGTAGCTGCCTATCACATTAGTGCAAAATGACACTTTCACTTACTTCCACAGTGCTTTGAAACAAATACTTGCAGCTATAACAATTGCTCTTTGCAGCTAGAGCTCTGAAGTCAGCTTCTGGAATTCCAGAGAGTAAAAGCTCATGAAATAATTTCTGAAGTATCCTATAGCTAAAACGGGTCAGCACTGTACTTTTCTCTTCTTGCACAGTTTTCTTGCACAGTCATGGCTATTGCTTTAGGGATGTATTTTATTTATAAAGTTGCTGAAATTGTTTTTTAGGATTGGGTAGAACAACTTCTCTTTTCACCCATACAAATTTCTGTCAGCATCCCACATGTGCTAGGCCTGCCTGCGAGGATACTTGGCACTCACAAACTGGTGTACTAAATCTTGGGACTTGGATTATTTGCTGCAACCTCTAATGAGAAAATGCAGGACGAAGTTGACTTAGAAAAAGGCGCAAACTACCAAATTACTGTAAGCTACCTAATTACCAATGTGCAAGAGCTGCAGATGTGGTCCACGTTGTCTCAGCCTCTCCACTTTGTGCTTACGTTGTTTCACAGGTGACCTGATTCCCCTGCTCAGCTGCAGCTGTCCCTAGATAAACTCACAGGGAAGAGGGCAGAGATCACATGACAATCCTGCCTGTGATGTATTCTGTGTTGTTTACTCAGGGTCATTTTTTTGCCTTGCAGATCCCACAAGTTCCGCTGAGGTTGTGGACCTCTCGGTAGTGACAACAGAAGGCAAGGCTCAGCAAGCTCCTGTTACTGCTAATAGAAGAAATACACTGACCTCTAAGGCTGAAATCAGTGCTCCATCCCCAGCACTGTGATTCCAGAAGACCTTGTGGCCTCTACACCAGAACTAGTGATGCGGTGTTCTTGGGCAGGGAGCTCTGAGCAGGATCATTCCCTCCAAGGCCTCTGTGTGCACCTTATGTTATTCTGAAGAAACCAGAAATTATTGAGTAGCAGAAACCCAAAATGGAGGAGCAGGCAGTGCAGTTATTTGGGCAGCTGCTGCATGAATTAAACATCCCAGGGTTTTGGGAGGGCTTATTCTTTTTTAAAGCTAGGGAGCTATTACTGTGACTGTTGCCATAAAATCAAATTCTTTGTGAGGCTGTGTATACTCCTGCTAGTAAGATGTCTATTAATACCCTCCAGACTAGGGATAATAGAAGACATTTAGACTACAGATAAAATTTTGCTCCATGCTTTGGTTTCAAGTGGCAATGCCAGTTTTTTCAGACTTCTTGAGGAGGATTCTGAAAACCAGAATATGGGGAGACAGGCCAGGTGGTAGCAGGGATCAAAGAGGACATTGAAGAGAAATGGACTGTAGCTTGAGTAAGACACAAAAGGGTGTCACCAGCTCCAGATGTTGGCTCAGTCAAGCCAGAGTAAAACAAAAAATATTGGTTTCAGGGTGGTGACTTTGCTAAGGGATTTCTAGCTATACAATATTAAAGAGAAGAACAACTTACCATTAAAGGCATGTGCAAAGTCTGTGTGCCATGTGTGTGCCTGTCATGTAGCTCCTGAAGAGCTAAACTATAAACCAAAAGATTCATTCCATTGGTCCTGGAAACACGGGATTTGAAGTCCCAGGCTCATAACTAACCCAGGCTGGATGTAGAGCTGGTGTTCAGATGTCCCCTGTCAGGACAGCGGTCTGACAGCAAGCTCAGGTAAGGCAGTGCTCTGCTTGGACTCCAAAGGCTTTGAGGACTCATTAGATTCAGCAGATGTAGTCGCTCACATTATATCAGTCAATAATCAGTGCAGTTCAGCTAAAGGAAATTGCCCATTGATTTTTTCCCCTAGCATTTTAGCCTGTTTTATCATTTACATTTTTTCTGACAAAAGACAGATACAAGGTTGAAGAGGAATATATTTTGCAAATATCAGAGTTCTGCTTACCATTTTCATGATTGTTTGTGTTTGCACACACCAAATGAGTGAGTCCTTTGTACTTGGTATATAAATGTGAGCACCCAAACATAAAGTTTAGAAACCTCTAACCATTCTGAAGTTTTTCACAGGCCTACATTACTGAAATTTCATGATATATTATTGCTATTACCTCTCTGGTACAAGTTTGATATTATGATTGGCGTTGTTGAAGGCTGAGGTTAAATAAAAGGTTAAACCAAAAATTTTGCAGTCCTAACAAAATGACAAGAACACATAAAACTGTTAAGGTTTCTAAAAATGTGTTCCTTTCCTCCTTGCTCCCACTCATCCTGTTTTCACCCCTTTAATTTCTAGTCCATTGCAGATATGGATTCACTTCAGGCTTAGAGCCATTAGAGGATATTTTTTAGATGATAGTTGAAAAAGCAAGTGCTGAAGACTGTGGGGTGTAGAAAAGTGAGCAAAGCATTTTTACAAGTCGATCTCTAGGTTGATGATGCAGAGGAAGGAAAACACATACTGAAGTGAGTCTCCACATTCTTTTCTTGCAGATTTAGTGGTCAGAAATGGTCATTTCTTTGGTACGATTTATTGGTTTCCTCTGCAATTCACTGGTGAAGTGAGTGTAAGATGAACTGGGAAAGCCTTTAAAAAATTTTGAGTAATTATCAGCTGTTTTTACTGGAAGATCTTTCCCAAATGAAATCTTCAGAATTATCACATTCACAAATTAGTTATTTTATGCATCATTTCCCTCATCAACATGAACAAAATGGGGGTGACACCACAAAAGCGGTCAATGAATGAATTTGTAACAGGCTTTCACTGGCCCAGTAAGAAGTGTAAAGATAAATCTCTTAAAAAAGATGTTTCTAACTTCCTTAGAAGTTCTCTTTATTCTCCAGTTTTTGAAAAAATATTATGCTTATGTAAATACTCTTACTGACAGAAAAAATAAGAAAGTATTTTTCCATGGAATTACTGTTTTGAAAGATCAAACTGTATGAATGGTAAAATTTTGTGAATGACCCCCAATAAGGCACATTTTTAACCTTTTTGTTCCAGTCACCATTCCCTATCACCAGTGTTGTGCCTCGTTTATTTTAGACTGTTTAAACGTTTCTAAGTGTTCTTGTGCTCAAGTCAACTTTAGCATGACTTAGCTCTCATTAGAGCCAAAGCTTTGTACTTACTACAGTAGATCACGCCTGCCTACACCAACCTTTCAAACATTTCAGATGCAACTTCTTAGCAATCACACCCTAATGAAGTGCCACAGATCTTATCCAGTCAACTTCTCTGAGACCACAATTTGCCAGGTATTTACTTGGAAGCTCCAACGATGTTTTGCAATAGCGGATTACGTGCCTGCAGTGGAGGTTTGTCCCGTGGTGCAAGCTCAGAGCGCAGAGCTCTTCACGCCGTTGCCAAGAGCTGGCTTTCCATCATATCCAATGCAGTTTTCCACTGACTTTTGGACAGGTCTTTGACAGTGTTCAGTTAGCCCCTTCCTACTTCAGTGAGTGGTGTGGTGACTACCATGTAGCAGACCTGCCCCATTTCTGAGCAGTGATCTTATTTGGATCCATCTTTGCCTCTTTCCTTCTCTCATTATCCCTTTTCCTTTGCTTCTCTTGGACAGAGTAAAATATTAAGATACTCCATCACCCACCATGCTCTGGATTACTTAAAATATACTCTCCTCCTTCCCTTTGTCTCCCCTGTTACTTTTCAGGTTGAACTGCCTCTTACTGTGTGTAGCCCCTAAGCAAATTTGAAACTTAAATAACGTCAATAAATCTCATCGCTTGCTTTGGCATCTGGGTGTTTTACGAGACCTGTAATGAGATGTTCAGGGTCTCAGCTGCTGTGAGATTTCTTTTGCTGCCTGCAGCTCTCTCAGTCAGCTGGGAAAGGATGATTTAATCATTTAAGAAATGCTAAGTGAAAAGGTGTGTCATTTTTTCACTTCTGTGCTCACTTCTCAGTGCCACAATTCAAAGGGCAGTTCCTGGCCCCAAGACATTACTTATTTTTTAATACAAAGTAGCACTTCCAAATGTATGTTTTTCCTGGGTATACCCTCTGCTTTCTGACTGTCTGGAATTTTTCTTTAAGAAAAATAATGTCACATTGAATCAGGAAGGTCTATTTGAATGTAGTCTCCAACCTCATCCAGTTCCTCTTTCTCTTGGCTTCTTTCTCAGAAAATAAATCTTTCCTTCTTATACAAGATTTATTTCTGTGTCACTCTATGAAGTGCTACTTTCTTTATAGTTTTAACCAAACAATGTCACTCTCATTCTTTGCATTCCAGAACTTTGAATTAGTTGATTTAACAGTGACTAATTGTGTTAGATGTTACCAAACGTTGATCTTCACATAAAAAAGTCAAATGCTATGTGATGTGAACCAATAAAAAGTTGTAATTTCAGAAATTTTATTAAAGAACCCAAACTCAGATATGTTTAGGGTTATTAATCAAAAAATACACTATATATTTTATAATACCAGTTATTCACTGCTTGTTGACTGCTATTAAAATAATAAAGATTTACTCTATTTACCTTTACTGTAAAAGAGGTGGCAGTTATTCCGAAACAAAGCAATAGTCTTACCCTAATATAAGCCAGATATCAGTGATGTAAATGGAGATAATTAACATTAGCTGAGGATATGACTCTTTCTTCTTAATTAGGATTCACTTGGAATTCACCTGGAAAATTCTTTAATCACTCTTTCTTCCTAACAAAGCAGTGTGCTGTGGAATTTTAATAGCTCCATTATGTTAACAAGACACAATGTGATTATAGTGATGATGGGAATTTGGCTGTACTGCTTGAAGAACATCTGCTTTAAAATAAATATGCAAATTTCTTCATATATGTGTTAATCTGTCAAGTCCAGAGGATGCCAGTGTTTAGTGAGACCAAACACTGAAGTGCAGTAATTGAAGTTGTCAGCAGCAACACAGGTTTACATCACATAGATCTATTCATTCATATTTACCTTCACTGTTGTTGAAAAAGGCATAGTAGGCTATATTCTATATGCTGGCAATAGACACAAGCGCATCAGTAACAGAGACTTCGATGTTCATTCTGATGTCTTTTACACCAGGTTTATCCTTGTGGAATGCAATTGGTGAAAGCCAGCGCAATGTAATCAAAGTCAATGCTGCTATACTGATTTAATCTTGTCTCTCACACAAATGGATGGACTTCAATGGTACTGATCCTATTCATCAAACCAATGAGTTTGAAATCAAGCTTCTTACTATTAGTTCCTTTATTAGGGGAACCATTGTTATTATATGTCATTATATTCCTTTCTGCCCTCAAAACCTTCCTGCAACATCAGTCACATTATTTTTATGTGGGTCTAAATCAGGAAAAATTTCTTGCACATTCAGAAGACTTCTTCTACAGGTCCCCAAAATGCAGGCAAAAAACATTTTTCTGTGGATTTGTTTGAGTGAAGTGTCTTCTCTCAAAATGCTGATCTACCAGTGGTGACTGTTAGGACCATTGCCTGTCTTCTTTCTTTTCTCCGCTTATTTCATGATGGGTGTATTAGTTTACAGAGAATGTTGGAAAGTACCTTCTTTTCAGCAAGAACCTTTTCATGGGAAGTGATGATGGAGCTTCCAGAAAACAGTGTAGCATCTTTCTCAGCTTCCTCCCTACAACTATGGTAACCCAGTTGAATGTCCTTGGAAACAGTGATCACTGTTGCTGTGGATTGTCCTCAACAAGATCTGCCAGATAAACTTCTCCATCCTCCGGCAGGGCTGGTGCCGAAGTCCAGTCCATCATGGTGACTAGATGCTCAGAAGATAGTTGGCGATCAGCAAGTTGGTAACTAGTGATGTCCCTCAGGGGTCAGTACTGGGCCCAGTCTTGTTTAACTTCTTCATCAACGACCTGGATGAAGAGTTAGAATGTACCCTCAGCAAGTTTGCTGATGACACCAAACTGGGAGGTGTGGTAGATACACCAGAAGGCTGTGCTGCCATTCAGCGTGACCTGGACAGGCTGGAAAGTTGGGCAGAAAGGAACCTGATGAGGTTCAACAAAGGCAAATGCAGGGTCCTGCACCTGGGGAGGAACAACCTCATGCATCAGTACAGGCTTGGGGTGGACCTGCTGGAGAGCAGCTCTGTGGAGAGGGACCTGGGTGTCCTGGTGGACGACAGGTTAACCATGAGCCAGCAGTGTGCCCTGGCTGCCAAGAAGGCCAATGGCATCCTGGGGTGCATTAGGAGAAGTGTGGCCAGTAGGTCGAGGGAGGTTCTTCTTCCCCTCTACACTGCCCTGGTGAGGCCTCATCTGGAGTACTCTGTCCAGTTCTGGGCTCCCCACTTCAAGAAAGATGAAGAGCTACTGGAGAGAGTCCAGCGGAGGGCTACGAGGATGGTGAGGGAACAGGAACATCTCTCCTATGAGGAGAGGTTGAGGGAGCTGGGCCTGTTCAGCCTGAAGAAGAGAAGGCTGCGACGGGACCTTATAAATGCTTAAAAATATCTGAAGGGTGGGTGTCAGGAGGATGGGGCCAAGCTCTTTTCAGTGGTGTCCAGCGACAGGACAAGGGGCAATGGGCACACACTGAAGCATAGGAAGTTCCGTCTGAACATGAGGAAGAATTTCTTTCCTCTGAGGGTGAAGGAGCACTGGCACAGGCTGCCCAGGGAGGTTGTGGAGTCTCCTTCTCTGGAGATATTCAAGACCCGCCTGAACGTGGTCCTGTGCAGCCTGCTGTAGGCGACCCTGCTTCGGCAGGAGGTTTGGACTAGATGAGCCACAGAGGTGTCTTCCAACCCCCACCATTCTGTGATTCTGTGATTCTGTGACCTTTTGGTAACAGATGTCCTACAGCACAATGCAGTGGACAAGTGGCATGTGTACAATCATGGGGGATTGTCAGTCCTGAAGTAGGTGGGCCGCAGCCCACTTTTCCTTGTGGGATGCCTTGGCTGTTGTGAACCTGCAGGTGATATCCTTGATTTGTGTAATTCCCACTAGTGGTCAAGAATGAAAACTATGTCAAGAGATGTTCTAGGGTAAAGAAACAAATTACTTCATCGTTTGAGGTTATTACTAGGAATTGTGAAACATCTCACATCCCACGTTTCCTCTTTGATCACACATGTATTGACTTTTTTGTTTTGATTGCTTCAAATTATGTGGCTTCACTTTTTTTCATTTTTTTTTCTGTTTTTCAGTGGCTGTTGAATACCTATTTTTTATATAGGCTATATTATGCAGAAAAATGATACTTGCTTTGAAAAAACATGAAGTAAAGCTGGTTCTAAAAAAAAAAAAAAGGAAAAGACACATTAGAAAATACAAATTTCCACAACTAATTCAGGAAAAATTTATTGTTCTAGACCTGAACTATACTTCAAATGGATTTCTCAAATCCCCAAAGAGAATAGAAAGAGCTAAGTCTCCTTTACACTGTCCATGCTAGTATGCAAGCATATGGTTATACTACATCCTATGAAGAGTCATTAGATCTGTTCAGAAAACCCTGTGAGTCAGTCAAAATACCTCCAGATGGGAAGTGCAGCTCTGTCTAGCCCACAGCACCATGTGGTGATTTAAAACTGTGATGAAACTTCTGGTGAGTGGGAGCCTATACACTTAGTTTAGCCTGTGTACTTAATTTTCAGGGTGTTTGCAGTCCCAATGAAATTAAGTTTTCAAAGTCTGAAATTGTCTTCATTTTTATTTAATGGTTATCAGCTGCCTTCTTTAGGTACTTGAGATGATTTACATTATCAGGACTTAATAAAATATTTCCGAAGGCTTTCTGTATAAAGAGTTTATTAAAAGAACTAAAATTTGTTCTACTGACAGAGACGCATAAAGTTGAAAGATTAGCATAAGGATGCTTCAGAAGTGTAAATTTGTATAAAGTTTTTCATACTAAAGTATGTATTATTTATATGGTGGCCTACAATGTTTTTAGCAATTCTCCTTAGTGAGGTAGAACTGGCTCTTTCTTCAACGGTGTAACAGTGCTATCTTCGGTGGAAAGATTCCAGGAAAGAGAAACAGTCAATGAATTCTGTAATGCTAACTTTAGTAACAATTTAAAATGTACATTTTTCTGGTCTTAACCACGCATTGCTTGTCTTGAAATGTAGACAAATGTTAAGTATTAAAGAACCTTGAGATATGAGAAAATAAGTATGTTATGATTTATGTTTCCTTCATTCCTGTCACCTGAAATAAGAAAAATGTTAGCTCTCGATTGCCAAATAGCTGTATCTGCTATTTGTTAGATTGTGATTAACAATAAGCATTGACAGCTAGCACCTCAGAGAAAGCCAGCTCTTCTCATTTTACAGCTGATAACTCAGACAAGATTTAATCAAACAATGAAAACATACAATGTTTATCTTAGCTACTATGCAGGTCTTCACAGATCGAGGTTTATTTGTACAGATGTGCAACAAAACATAAGAAACGTTTCAGCTGACCCTCCAAAACTAGGTACAAATTTAGCTTTAATGGGCATCTATACTTTGACTGGCAATAGTCTCATAAAGGGCCCCTTTGCCTGTTTTTTGCCTTTTTTTTTTTTTTTCCTTGCCAAAAGTGGGAATAATTTGTGCAGATGGAAAGGATGGTAGAAGTATTGTTTTTTAGGCCATGTTTCTGAGTAGAATCTCTTTCTAAGCCACTCGCAGAGAGGCTTCTGCAATCCCTACCAAGAGCAGCCAGCCAGAGAGAAGGAATAACTTCACCCTCTTACTCTTCTCCTATGCTTTTGCATTTTGGCTGACACCTGCCGTGTATTAGCCAGTCAGAATCTGGCCTGCAACATCACGTGCGCGAAAGAAACTTACATTCTATTGAGTGATCATAATGTCTCACTGCACTAAACATGCTCATTAAAAACAGGCAAACCTGTTAAGTCAATACAACGTAAGAAACATTCCAAACGCTTAAAACTAGAATTGCAGCCAAAACTCCCTCAGAGTTGGAAATGATTAAGCTATATTCCGTATTTAGTAAATACGAACACATATGTGAATGTGAACACACTCATACACAAGGAAATATATATGCAGTTTGGAAGCACAGCCTGTGTTTCCAAGTTGCGAAGGGCTAGGAAGTGTTGCTATCTCAGGGACTGCTGTTCTGTGATGTTTCTGGTCCTATGGGACCCATGATTTAAAAAAGGAGTATTTTTACACCTTGGCTCCACTCTTCCCTATTCTTTCTTTTACTACAGCAAATGGAAAAGGTTTTGCTGTCTTTTGAGAAAGGAATGTATAATGTCCAGAATGAATGACAATAGAAGAAGGACCAGTACTAATGAGTTCAAGGAATGAGTCTCTGAATTAGTCTTAGCAGCAGTTGCTAAAGGACACAAATGTCTACGAAATGAGCAAGTGCCCTGGGCAAATATTCCATCACCCACAGCAGACTTACAATGTTGGAAAAGAGTAAATTATAACCCCTTTTTATGATCTTTGAGTGTAGTTAGTCTTCTGCTGATTTACTCCAAATTCCAGAGTGCTTCCAGTGACTCCTTCATTGAGCTTCTCATCACGAGAGCTGGGTCCTTCTGCAACTGGAGGAATTGCACAGGAAAGATCTCATCCAAAGCCTGATCAATGCATCTAAGGAAGTCAATGGGGAAAATTCTAACTTTCAAGTTTTGTAGGAGGCAATAGCAACACTGACCTATAGAAACTTCACAGAAGATCTGCATTTAAATATAGAACCATACCTCATAAATACTAACAGCTTATATATTCACTTAATATGGCATTTCTGATCCTCTTCTGAGGAGACTCTTGTGATCCTTGTTAAGAAACTTAGTGCTCCACAGATGAAGAGTTACAGAAATACGTTCCTGTGGACATCTGCAATTACAAATGGTCTACAGAATAAATAGTAAAGAGATTTGAGGACTGAGTCCATGAAGAACTAAACCACCTGTGAATATACCAAAGTATTAGTGGCATGCAAGTTAAAAATTCCCAAGCAGCTCTAGAATATCCTCATGCAGTGTACAGAGGCTTGGCCATGGCTATAACCAGGCAACGAACCTCATTTGTGTGCTGCAATTTCAAGTGAGATATCTATCAGGAACTTGTATACTAAACTGGTGGAAATGATGCCAGTCAACTCTCTCAAAGCAATATAAGTTCAAGATTTCAAGTTTTAGAAATGCTTAGAAGCATCCAGTCTTGGCAAGAGGAGCAGAGGGCTTGCCTGTCCTCCAGCATCAGTGCTTTCTTAGTCTTTCTTTGGCTGTATCACAGAGTTCAGCCCAGAGTGAGCTTTCTGTGGCTACATACTTTGCCGCCAGCTCTGTCCAATAAATGAGCAGTGAGGATTTTAAAGGGATAATTAATACAAAGAACTAATTCTGATTAGAGCAATATCAGTCTTTACCAGTTTTACAAAGAAACCAAGAACTCATCAGTTATGGCCTGATTAGAAACATGGAAAGAAAGATGGACTAAAGTTACATTTTGTTTTCTGAAAAAGGACTACTTGCTGTTGTAAGGCTGAGGGAAAAACAAGCAAAATGGCTAAATGGGTAACTGATGACTGTAGTATGATGAGGCCAGAACTTTCCCTGGCTTATAAATAGCCGAGCCAAAGTCTGGGATGAAGTGTGCTGGGGTCATATAAAGTATTCATGGCACATGCCAGAATTGCACAATCTCATAATTGTAATCCTTGCTTTCACCCTTTCATTTATTAGCTGCGGTATTTCTTGTGCCAAGCCTGTAGTTGAACTGCACATTCTCTGGGAAGAAAATGTGTTGTCTTTGTATTCAAGAAGGTGTCTGTCTCTTTGGGGAGCCACAATTATTGTAGTATCGTTCTATACATTGCTATAGTATTAATTTCCCAAAAAGCCTTTCTGATATGCCAGTTACACTCTTCAGTCTCCTCTCCTCTCCTCTCTTTTTTTTTTCTTTTTTCTTCTTTTTTCTTTTTTCTTTTTTCTTTTTTCTTTTTTCTTCTTTCTTCTTTTTCTTTTTTCTTTTTTCTTTTTCCCCCATGCAAAAAGAGAAAAGCGTAATGCCAGATATATCAAACTGCTGGGTTTACAATCAGAAACACAAGCTGCCTCCCTGACAATGATACCAGTGAAAGGAAACATTTCACAATAAAGCTATTAGCAATGATGCGATCTGAAGTTCCAGATGCATGTCTCTAAAAGTTGAATTTGTTTTTTTGTCTGCCTGATTCTACATGAACATTCTCTGGAGATATTCAAGACCCGCCTGGACAAGTTCCTGTGCAGCCTGCTGTAGGTGACCCTGTTTCGGCAGGAGGGTTGGACTAGAGGACCCACGGAGGTCCCTTCCAACCCCTACCATCTGTGATTCTGTGATTCTGTGATTCTATGATTTCTGAGAAATCTGTACTGTTAAATGCACATGTACCAATTCTGTTGGGCCAAGTATATTGGGAATGATCTGCCTATTTCTGGTGCCTGCAAAAGTATTCCTGAACCCTTTGGAAAGCATGTGGAGCTCATTTGCATTTCCTTTTTAAAGTTGGGGAAAAAGTATCTATTTTGTGAAAACAGGCATTTCCTTGTGAAAAATATGTAATTTTTGGTTTCACTCATAGTATTTTAGAGAGAAGAAAAACATACATCCTTTTCCTCTTCCCAATTGTCTTTATTAACTTTATGCACTTGGCAGAAGAAATGTTCCTCAAAATGTCTGCCATATGATCCATTTCAGCTAATCTTATTCTGAATATCCAATTAATCTGAAGCATATCTACTGAAATTTTTCGGGGCCTGATTGCATTAGAGAAATGTGTAGCTGTCTAATATTGCATCATTAATCTGATGATACCAAATGATGATCCATGTCAGCGAGTAGCTGTAAATTACAGGCTTATATACAACTGAGTATTTAATTTACAGACTATGTATTTATGTCCACACAGCTAGCATATATATACTTGGAAAGTGCCATTATTTAAATATTCTGTCACTTCATTTGACTTCTGTATTTCACATCAGTTCTTTGCATCTGTGAATATTGTAGTATGTGATTGTAGGGAAATATGACTAAAAACAACTTCTAAGCCATTAAAGCCATGCAGCTGATGCCTAGTTTAGGAGGATCACAACATGTTTCCCTGACTTCCAAACAAAATTGAGATTTATGGCAGAAGACCTAAATCTGTAGTGATACTGTGCTTCGGGAAGAGAGTGGAAGAGATAAAGGACCATGTCCATGTCTTGGGACACAGCAACAGCAAGAAACTTTCTCACTTAAGGATGTCACTGCTATGAGATGAAATACGTGTAGAACAGGCTCTCCTCAGCATGGATAAGCCAAGATAAGTGGTTCAATAGGCAACAGTTTTGTTAGAAAACTACCCCAGGAGGACTGCATCTCATTTTGTCCCAATCCGCCTAAGAAAAGATACAATCATTCTTTGAGATTTTATTGAAAGGTAAGAAAAGAAGAAACTAATTTTTAATCTTTCAAAACTGTTTAGAAACACGAATCAATTTTAGGAATGAGATAGTTTTAGTGGACTAAGCATTTTAGCTATATTTAGTGTTTATGACAGTTTTCTAAACAAAACTCCCAAGTAAGAATAAATTTTTACTTGGCAAATTTAAGCTGTGTTTGGTTTCAGAACATATGGTGTAGAAATTTGGGAAACTCATTTCATGATGCTTGAATTCTCCCCTTAACTTCTCTTTACCATTATATCAGCTTAGAGATGCAAAGTATATTTTACCTGAATCTCTTTGCCACAAACCCATCCCCCCAACACTCTGCTTGTCTTCTCAGACCTGCTGCCCCATTGTTTCCTTTTGCCTTTATAAAGAATTTTGAATTGGTAAAAGCTACTGTAAATGTCTCTCCCCCTACCTCCCTCCCTTCTTTATCATTCCACTTCTTTTCCTACCTTTCTCTCTGCATTTTTTTTGTGTCTATTTTTCCCTAGTCTGCTGCAATCTGGCATTGCACAACATTTTCTGCCTCCCATCTTGGATTCCCAAAATCTAATTCTTCCAATCAATGTATTGTTAGAAATCTGACAGAAGAAATGCCACCACTTTCTTTAAAGAAACTGGGCTGAATGTCAAAGCAGGATTACTTCAAATCCTAACATAATTATGGTTTTTCTTCATTTAGGGTGAAACCCTGGAAAAAACCCTACTCCTGCAATTCCTTTAAATTCAGTAGTGCGTGTAGCTACGGATATCATTACGGACAACAAGGAATATTTTCTTCCTGGGGGAGAAACTTATCCCAGTTTTGTCTTCATATTATAACCTTCAATAATCAGGGGGTAGTTCCTAGCTGTTTACTTTTTCTACTGTCATTGCCTACTGTTAATACTAGTTTTTATTGCCATGCTTCAAATGGACATATAGCCCAACTCCTTGTGCTTTACATTGTAGCATGTTGTAGTTTAATTTTACCAGATTCTATACATATTTAGTTTACAGAGGTCAGAAAATCTCAGTTGCTAGAAATCTCCTTGTTGTTGCCGTGTTCAAGAGATTAGCTCCAGTTTGCTAAATCAACGGTTCATCATTTAATTCTTGTTTCTATTTTCTTCTATCATCTTTGAAAATATTCATAGTATATGGGGTATCAGAAGTAATAAGTATTGGAATTATCCTTTATAAATCTGAATCAGTTCTTCAGATTTTCTTATAATAACAGCACATTAAAAAAAAATTAATTAAAATTATCTTTTTTTTTTTTCTTATCTATAGATGTTAACTCTGGTCCCGGTATTAACCACACAGAAATTTTTAAAGAAGTAAGAATTCATTGTCATTTGTTTTTATCTAATTCAATGGAAGCTTAGTAACTATTAGACTCCACTGGTGGTGGTGTCCTGGTATGACTTGAAGCCTTCACAGTAGGTCTTTTGTGACCTCTAAGTACCAGTGATTTATGATGACGAGTGTACAGGCAACACTATGTTAAGGCTTGGGTGTATCTATTTACAGTCTAGATACCTTCAGTTGCTGGATGGCTTGTTGGGAAGTTGTTTTGAGAAACAGTACTGCTGCTTAACCATCTTTTATTTTTGTTATAATTTCTTATGAATAAAGCTGTCGCTTTATTTTTTCTCTCAAGTGCTTAAATATTCTTTGGTTCCCTTAAAAATTAACAGAAATGTCAACTTCTTCTGGCCTCCCACAAATTATGTTTATTTTTCCAATTTAATATTGGAAGAGATGGTGTCCTGATCCAGAAATGCATCTTTGCATTCCCCTGCTGTTTGTCACACCCAAATGTTTATTGTCTCTTGCCTTTTACTTTCTTTGCAAATTATTTAGAGCAAGGGCCAGATGCTTGTTCTTTGCTCACTGCCCAAAACATTGTAGTGACAGAAGACTGGTAAAAGCAATTGTGGTGTGTGCTTATGTGTAAATATTCAATTTGGACAGTTTTTATTCCTTGCAAACATACATCTGGAGTTATTATTTATCCTGCTGTTTGTGTAAGCTTGCAGGGGTGAGATGGGTAAGCATGCTACAGACCTTCTTCTACAATCTTGCAATGAAGAAAAACATCTGTTTAGTCAAAATGAACACCTTCATTGGAAAAGTAATTGATTAAAAAGATGTAGAAAATATGTGCCATTTATAAATCTGTAAGTTATTCAGAAAAAGGAAATATAATTAACATTTTCAGTGACGTTTAAAGAACAAAACCTACATACTCCTGAAATTTTGCACCATACTGAATTTGGCTGCAAAGCTCCCATTTTCAGTAATATCATGGTTTCACTATAGGCTGTTATCATGCTTAGTATAATGAAAGAATTTCTTCATTGTTAAATAATGAAAGCAGAAAAGAGAAGAAAATAAGCTATCTATTATGTTTCCGCAAAGAAAAGCAACCAGAGCTGTTTAAGTGAACTGGCCTTTATGTTATATTGGGAGAATAATGAAGTACAAAATCTCCATTGGAAACATTTATGTGTGTGTGTGTGTGTGTGTGTGTGTGTGTATGCATCTGCAGCCACATCCAAACAAAAAGCCTCAACTGATTCTACAGAGGCTGTGGGGATTTTCTCTATTTAAAGGTGAAGCTCCCAGCAAAGAAAGCTGAAGTGTACCAGTTGCACATTTAAGGTTCCTCAGTGCTGTATGGGAACATACCAGAATGTAAATATCCATCATTCCTTAATGTTCCTGATGTAGCATTTTTTGTTTAGTTAGTCAGTTTTTCTTTTGCTTAGCAGAATCCCCAGCTTTTCAAGTTTTGTCCATACAAGATGCCAGAGCTTTTACATAGCTAACATTTATTGGTGAACTAATTGACTAGTTCTCCTCCCCAATCCTTTGAGTGTTCTCGCATTTTACACAATCACTCTGTGTCTCTTTTGTCCACTTTGCAAATCACTTTCCCAACTTTCGCTGGTGAAGTCAATAGGTTGTAAGACCACCATGACTGCCTCTGCCGAGAGCTTGGCATTAGGAGAGCATTGCTTGTTTCAGCCTTGATAGCCTGGAGTAACTATTAGTTCTAATTGTTGAATGGTTGAACGCTTTGAAGGACAAACATATGTCCTAAGGCTGTGGCCCTGATGAATGCAAGGGTTTCTTTCACTTGTCATTAGTAATTGAGGGTAAATTAATATTTACTAAGCAGAGTTTCACAGAAAAGGGAATGCATGAGAAATCTAAGGAAAAAAATGCCACAGGAGAAAATGTTGGTTCCTTTAACACTTTGAACTCGGTTGACAGCAATTAAAAAACAGCTAGTGGAAACATGGGTTAAGCTTAATAATTTTATTACTTCCCCCCCCTTATGTTAACAATCATTTTCTCTCCCTTGGTATATAAAATTATAAACATTCCAGATGTGTAGTATATTTAATTAATGTGTGATACCCTACTAGGTAGAACTGTTGAACTGCTGGTTTTTACAAAATAGATTTTATTTACACTATATGAAAATCCATCATATCTGTGTGCCTGTTTACAGAAGAACTACATAGGCACCCACTCCTGTGTAGTATTCTATTTATTTAGTAAATCTGAAAATGTTACACAGATATAGCTTGTTGGACCAAACTGTGACCTTTAAATGCTAGAGGTTGTTGTCATATGATATGTGTATACATATATATTTACACTTTTGTTTGATGTTACCTTAAAGCATCATTAACGCCCTGAAGTGATCCGTATGTAGACTGAATATTTAATGCTGTTTGAACTAAATATGGAGTAGGCACTACTCAGTGCAGGTCTTCCTAGTCAGCTCCATAAGGGTTTTTTTTCAGTGTTCAGCTATTCAGTAACACCAAATGGAAGTATGGAACTATAACTGGCAGGGTGTCCACCCCAACAGACTACCAGACATAAAACAGTATGTGAAACAGAAAAGCGGTGTCTCTGAATGGGATCAAATCCTAGATTATTCAGTTCACTCTGAGTCTTGACTCTGCTACCAAGGCGCTGCTGTTCAGCTTTGCTGGTGGAGCTATGGCATGCTGTATTTGCAGGAGCAGTTTTCTGCTGGTGGAACGACCTTTCCTCCAGCCAGACACCAGCTTGGATGCTTTCTCTTGCTAGGGCCCCATCACGCCAGGAGCTGGGCTGAAAAGTGATAGTAGGGCATTTTCCATGCCCAGACACAGCTATTTCAGACAAGTATCACAGCACAGACCTGGTGTGAAACAAAGTGGTCTATAGTCTTCTGAAGAGAAGAAAGGAAACCGCACAACCAGCACTTTCCCCCAGCCCTTGCAATGCAAGGAGATAATACAGCCCCAGCATCACAGACAACAAACCGCACTCTGCTCTATCTTAAAAGAAGTGTCAAACACATGGGGAGACTGGCAATCCATGCATTTAAATGTCTTTATGGTCACATCATAATATCCCATGACAAATGGAGCAGAAGCTAGGATTGCAGCTTTGTGGAAGTAAAAAATGCTTTCAGAGGAGAGAAATGTTAAACCAGATTTAAGTCTGCTATTGCTAAGGAAGCCACATGAAAAATCCTTACTGAACTTAAAAGCCCTGAATTAAATGTCATTATACAGCAGATACATTGTATTCATCTGTCTAAAATTCTTTGGAATAAAGCAAAGAACATTCTTTTCGTTACATATATTTGAGAAGAAAATTTTTTTACAAAGCTGGCATGACATTGACTCTTTAATGTGGAAACAGCAAAAGTCACTGGTAAGACTGTGTGAAATCTCAGCTTAATCTTCATTAGTCATACAAATCTGTTCCTCATTTTGAGACATTTCAGCTTTTAAATAAAATGCCTTCACAGGTAGCCCTGTTAGAACTCAACTTCCAAACATGTGAAATGATGAAATATTATTTTTTTCCTGGCATATATGACTCCTTGTGAAAGGTCTTCCCTAGGTCTCTCTAGATTAGAAAGAAAAATACGAAACCACTCTCTAAACTCCCAGTGAAAACCCGTTAGACACCAGTACGTCCTGCTCTCCAGCAAATCAACTTTTATATGGGAAGCAGTGAAATCTACGCCCAGGCCACTGCTGGCTCCCATGCTGCCCTGCCCGGAGCCCTCCGAGCTGGCTTCCTCACCCATCGAGAAGTCACATCCGATTGCCAGTATGCTAGATGTCTTTCTGCTTGCAACAACTGATCAGCTTTTTTGCTTCTGAGGTTGTAAATCTTTTTCTTTAAAAGGGGAAATACATCCAAGAGCTTAATTTAGTATAACAAGAAATTAGTCCAAAATGAGGGGGAAAAAAACCCCATAACAAAAACTCCTCTCATGTTAACTCTTGACACTGTGCTATAGAATTTCAAAGAAAGCATGTCTTACTAGCAGCTTTAAGAGCTCAACTTCCCATTAACACCACTAATAAAAATGTAATTAGAAATGCAGTTTCATTTTCTCCCTCCAGCAGAGCATTACCACATTCCTTCCCTGCACAGGCTCAGTGTTTCGGAGGTTGCAGTTAGCAGCCAGCAAGATGTGTCCTTTTGGCGGAACTTGCCACTTTATGAAAGATGTGGTCAAGATCCCAAGGAACTCTATTGATACCAGATGTAGTCTTGTCACTAAGTCTTAAACCAAGACTCTCATGAATCTTAAGTTTCCATTTTCCCTCTCTGCTCTGTTACAAGGAAAAGAGTCTAAGTGAATTACCATCGATGTCGGGAGCAGAAGCAGTTTTTATTTGAAAATGGACGTCATCATGGGAAAATGTTATACAAGAAACTATGCTGCAACACATTTTTACTAAATTAGGCAAGCTGAAGTTGTCATGGCTTAATTAAATGAATGCTTGCATAAATATATTAGTATCTCTCGTCAGAATCGGTAGTCCTCAAAGTCAACACTGCATTGCCAATTTAGTTTTTAGACAATAAAGGCACTAGCTTTTTAACATTAGTGCTGTACGTGTTGCAAAACAAAACAGAAACAATTCTTACTGGTGAAGAATTTCAATAAACTTTAATAATATCCACATGTACAATAAATATTTCTGAGCCCTCAAGCACTGATATTTCCTTTTGAACAGAAATTGATTCAAGGTGACAAATTTGTAATCCATTATGATGGATGGAGCTGCTTTTTAAAAAAAGATAAAGGTATATCACTTATATTTTCTCTGTGATAAGATTTGGAAAAAAAATTATTTAAAAGAATGCCAGCTGTAATGAAATATAGTAAATAGAGTCAACTGTAATGTTAATTTTTATTAAAGCAAGTGTCACAATTAGAATTTCAAAGAAAGGCAAATGATAAAATTATTTGTTTTGGCTACCACAACTGTCTTTGTAGCCACTTGGGCTAAACGAATATCTTAATTACTTATCTAAAATTAATTAAGTAAATTATGATCTTGGAATTAAATTTGCAAGCTGGAAAAACAAGTGTCATAAGATAAAACAGAAACATGTGTGAGTACTTCTGAACATATTTGCAAAGTACAGCTTTGCCATTAAAGGCTCAGATGCTATAATTTTGCAATACATAAGAGAAAACAACCGTTGCACGTGTGGTGTAATAGCAAAAGTTGATTCCTTAATGGTATTTAGTGTGTTTGCATATTTGTTCCCTATTGCCTTGTAGTTTTAATAAACCCATTTCCATTAAAATTCAAAACATCCTGTTGACAGATTCTGAGGACAGAGAAGATTGCACTCAGAGCTCATGGTCAGGGTGCACCCAACATGGTGTTGCAAGCCTTGCAAGGAAAAAAGGACATATTAAAGGTATTTACAGGGTGACAGGGGAATAGTCACTTTCAGCCTACCTATCCTTTTTACCCTGCAGTGATACCAAGTGCACGTCATGTTGGAGTGAAGAGAGGCAGAGCTTGGTCACAGGTTTGAGAGAAGGCAAGTTCTCCCCTTGTTGTTTATAAGAGAATAATAGTGAACCTGTGCTAAAGTGACTAGAATGGATACCTGTCAACACAACGTACCTTTACTTGAATAAGAGAGAAGGTTCTATGGGAAAAGTCACATGAATTAAAGGGTGTTTGCAGGTAAATGCCACTGGCTTGCTGCACTGCCTTGCTCTATGTGAAGAGCAGAGGCTTCTCCTTTATCTGTGTTCCATAATATACTATCCAAAATAAGAAGAGAAGCTAATTGTAAACTGTGTTTTTAACTAAGTTATGAGAGGTGCCACACAGTGGTGATCTGGAGGAAATATATGCTTTCCCCATTCCGCAGGGCTTTTACAGGCCTTATGTGAAATATACGAGAAAGATGTAAACTCAGCTATTATGAGTAGCTAATAAGAGCCAAGAAGAGCATAGCAAAGTATACAATAAGTAGTCAGTGATATAAACCATTACAACGAGCCCTTCTTATGTATCTGAAGCCAGACGCTGTTCCATATTACATAACTGTAAATCCAGAATAGTTCCATTGAAACCAATGAATCTACTCCAGATGAGAGAAGAATTTTGTCTGCGATCTATCCACTTCAGATCAGTTCATATCTATATGTCTGTAGTTTACTGTAGTGTCTTTTTAAAAGAAGAAAATACCTGAAATGACCCAGTGATCTCCAGCACAGTGTTTATCTGAAAAAGCAAGCTTCTCTGACAGGTGAGTTTCTGCCTACCACATTACTAGGAGTTTATTGACTGAAATCCACAAAGTTCATGTTGAAGCGGGAAGAGCAGTAAACCATATCTTACTTCTAATTTCACATATATAGTGTCTTGAAACCAGAATCCAGAATGGGCTACTTATAAGGCCTGCCTGTTACACACAGTTGTCAAAGTAAAGCAGAAATGAAAGGCATTTATGGCATGTCACATCCTCTGCCTTGCATGTGCAGTGTATTTAGATCTACAAAACAAGTGCAATTGCAGCAGACGTGCTCTTTAAGTGCGTGTACAGGAATGATGGGCAATGGCAGGACTTTGTAGATGCCAGGGCTCCTTTCCACATCACTTTTGTGGCAGAACAGAAATTCATCATCACAGAAGATTGAAGACTTTATTTTCTCTAGAGAAAATTGTAATAGGATACAGATTACAGAAACTCAACTGCTTTTCAAGTATATCTGCAACATTCCTGATGGTGAGTGATGGCATGTTCTGTGTATGTCAACAAAATTATTTTCCCCTTGATATGCTCATAGATAGATACCGCATTACAGAAGGTAATTTGCTTTGCATTAACCCAGCAGATGAGACAGTTTAGTAGGAGCAGAGACATAGTACGGGGATTTAAAGAGCTTAAATTAGGCATCTTTCTCTCCTGCATGATTGATTAATAGTCCGATGTCTCCAAAGGGCTATAGGTTTGCCAATAGAAAGCAAAAATTGCAAGGGTGTTTCTCATCTCTTCCTTAAGGGATTTCAGACCCCTGATTCAAGACTGTAAATGTGTAGCTTTTATCCACTCAAAACATCAACCATGTTGTGAATATAGCTGTCTAATCGAGCAACAATCACCATTTCTAAGATCTGCTCAGATTAGGAAAAAGTTGCCTGGTGCCTAAGAATGCAGATATTTGAATGTAGGTGTTTGAATCTGTGCCTGGGTAATGGAAATCATGGGGAAGATTCCTTACATCCCCAGAGGTAATTTGAATGCACAAATACAACTGGCAATGCCAGCCCCTGTTCAACCTCCCAACTCTGTGTAACCATTAGGGTTGAAGACCTCTGCCTTTTCCATGGACAGCATTTTTCCTCCCTGCTCTTGAAGATACCCCATCCTGCAGCAGAGGGGCAGCCCTCACCAAACCAGGAGAAAAGTAAGTGGGAGGGAGTCTGATTCTACAGTATTTTAGCAGGGACCTGATAAAGAAGAGGAATATTGGATCTTTTGTCCTGCTTGCCCTTGGTCTTGAGTCATTTGGAGTTTTTTCAGCTGCTCTGTTATGCATTTTTTAGCTGCATAATGTGAATGGGAATAGACCTGGGAGCAGAGCCAGTTCCATCTTTCAAGCTGAGTACCAAAACCATGAGGCTGTGCAGTCCAATGCCCTTTAGCTTCCTCTCCTGCTGATGCTTCGGCTTTTGGACACCAGAGGAAACAATGGTTCAAATTCAGCAGGAGGGCTAACAGTCTCTTCACTGCTGCCCTGCCCAGCAGATAGCCTGGGGGTTTGCCTCTTTCTGTCAAAAAGCAGGCCTGGATTTCCTTAGAGTGAGCAGGTTCTTCTTCCTCCATTTGTCACTCCATGGATTGGAGCTCACCTGAAAAGGTGAGCTTTTCTAGAGCGGTTTGTGAGGGAAAGTGCCCGTAGCTGCTGCCTTCGGTGCTGATCTCGGGACTGACTGTGTGTGAGTTTCCTCAGGATACGCCACACCTTCCAGGATCCCTTCCCTTGTGTGGCAAGGTCCTGTACAGTAGGTTCTCTGCCATGAAATCCTAAGCACCTCCCTGTCTCAGGTCTCGAGGTCCCTGCCTACACAGACTGAAACATGTGTTTCCGCATGAGGCTCCCAGGCCTGAGAAGCAGAGGTACTTGCCAGTCTAAAGTGGAAGTGCTGAGCGAAGGTGAGCATTTCTGGCATTAAGGATTGCTGAAGACTAGGAGTTCTGCTACTCTCTGAAGACCTGCACGGCACAGAAATGGTGCTGTGGTGGTCTCCAGGGTGTGTATTCAGCTGCACTCCTGACTTGTGAGCCGTGAGTATGGCTTGTTGGCATGGCATCTGCGCAAGCACCCACCACCTCCCGCTCCCTGGTTTCCATGGGGAGACGACTGATAACTATAACCAAGGTGGGAGTTTTGGTGCACTTTGGCAGGTGAGTGTCAGAGAAGGAGGATTCTCATTCCAGCAGACTTCTGAGTATTTAGACAGGAGTTAGAGAGAGTTACTGGGATGACTTGCCTAGTGCTACTAAGTAGAAGTTGTTATTCTGATCTCTGAACTCCAAGACAATTGTCTAAGCTCAGTTTTCTACAGGAGATCCATCTTTATTATAGTACTATAATACGAGATGGAATTCACAGAGCGTTACGCAGAACTGCAGATATTATCTGAAGCATGGGCTATTACTTTTCCTTTCTGTTGTTTTGCAGTTTGCAAGGCTCACAGTCAGTTTATGTCCCTGCAGAGCACAGGTAATTCCCTTTGATCTGAGGGGAGTTACATGCAACGTGTACAGGAGTACAGGAACTTCACATCTTCTTTTAAAAGCAACCAAATAAATGCTGAACAGTGTTTTCCGTTTTACACTGAAGATTCACCGAATCATTTAGTAGTTTGGCAAAGAATGAGACGGCACTTCTAAAACAGTGAGGAACCCTTTTCTAGCGGTTCTACTGTTGGACTGAAAATTACAGGATTCTTAAAAAGTCACGTACAAAACACAGCTTCCACACTCCTCCTCTTTGTTGTGAAAAGTCGTGCTGTTGAATATCATCCTTTTGGCAACACATGGCAACAGCAACTTACAGTTGTAGAAAATAATCTTGAACACTGCTGTTGAAACAGAATCTACTTATGGTGTTGACTCCAGTTGGAATTCTGGCAGAGCCCTGCAGCATCGCCACCAAGCAACACCCCTGTGTGTTGATTTTCATCAGTTTTACATGTTGTACAATTCAACTTCAAATTGATTCTCATCTCTGTCAGAACAGTGATTTTTTTTTCCTGCTGGGCTGCTAACTAGAGGGAGCAAAAATAAGCTAAGTTAAATTACCTCCTTATAACTCTGTAAATGTCTTTTTAGAATAAATACAAAGAATGAACATAATGTGTGGGTTTTACATCACATAGAGCCTGATGTAACCACCAGTGACAGTTGAAACTCATATGTTCTGTTATATGACGCTATTAAACAGCAAGAGAAAGTTACAGAATTTTAAGAGTTATAAAAATTAGAGAAACCAGAAAGTCCTTCAGGGAAGAACTTCTAGGTATTTTAAGGGTATATTAGAAATTAGAAAGATGAGACAGAAAGCAAAGGAAGGAGCACAACATATTTTTGCAGCACATTGAAAATTCTCTTTCTCTTAGGGGATATTTTTATCTTTGTTTTAATCAGTATTTTCTATCTGCAAGCAATTTAGGACAATGTTTGTTTGGCTAAATATTTCACTGCACATATACTTCAGTTACCTTTCCCTATGTATCACCTGCCTGATGAAAAAAACAACCATTGACCTTGTGGCTGGAGGCAAGGGTGAAAAAACAACTACATGCAGATTAAAAATGTTTTTCTGAAGCACACTGAGGTCATGCATTTTAAGTAACTTATTTCACATTTCAGAGAAAAATCTGTTGCATTTCTTTCCAGAGTTATGTGCATAACACCTACATACAAGCAAACCTTAAACTAAATCTATATTGGCTTGAAGTTAACAGCTTGGCTCTCCAACCAGTGTGGCCACAGTACAGTAAAGAATTTGATGGTGAAATGAGGCTTTTTAGCTGATCTTTGAGCATTTTCATTTCAGTATGTTTTAGCTCTCATAGCTGGAAGATGTCTGTGATGTTTATGTCAAGTTCAATTTAAAGACAAACACACTAATTTTCTTCATTAATGATCATGGAACCATTTTTTTTCCTAAAAAATGTTGTATAGATGAAATCATCTGGATGACAGTCTTGGCTTTGGGTCTGATTGATTAGGAGTGTAACTGATGTGCACAGCTATGTGCATCCATTTCACGTGCTCCAGGTTCTAAATCTCCATGGAGAGGATTGTGCCTGTTGCCTGTGAGTGCTCATTCTGACATTTTTTCTGAGTGTATGTGATTGTTAGTAAATCAGCCCATAAATTGTGCTCAGTAATTTGCAGAATATATCCTGGGTGGGCATGATCAGTCAAGTATTTGGAGGTGAATTGACAACTGTTTTCTGTGGTTAGTCTATTGGAGCAGATCTGGGGTGTTCAAACACAGGGTATTACTGTCATTTCAGGCATGGTCGTTTTGGGTGAGGTATACTGGTTGTCCTTTGGAAGGACACAAGTCCTAGATAACACAAAGCTTCCAACAATGCTGTAGGTGCAGATGCCTGGTAAACCCTGCACTTAAGTATCTCTAAGTCAGTCCTCACATGGACCAAGACACCTTCATGCAAAGTGGAGGAGGACGACGATCTGGAAACTGTGTATCATCCCTCGGTGCGGTGACTTAGCCAGGTCAACTGATGCCTACACAAAAGGCCCTTCTTTTCCATCCTTGCTGCAAAGTGATCGAGAAGCTGATTTTGTCCTCTTGTAAGCATCTATGGCTACTGCATGAAGAATTCAAGATGATCAGAGGTTTCCTGGTGCTTCATCTATTAAAACATGTTAGTGCAAAGAATCTGCCACAATCTATTTCTTACTAAGGAACTCCAAAATGCATTGTATTGTATTTTAGGACTTTTCAATAAAGGGATCTCAAATAAGAGAGTGTAAACAGAATTTGTCATGAGATGATAACACCAAAGGGAATAGCTGTGAACAGACTGGAAAATAATTTATATGTGTGACATTGTCTGCTCATATCTGGTGCATATTGTAACCATCATTATTTGGATTATTCTTTTCCTTTCTACTCGAGAGGCCTATCCATTATGAAAATTGTTATTGTTTCAATAAGAATACAAGTTGTTCTGAATTTTGGGAGGCAGATTATAGCTATTGTTGCCAGTTCCTAAAATGCCTGTTGGCCATTACTATTTTATTTAGTAAATAAAGAGTTTAAAGCAATAATTGTTATTTGTTAGAATGAACAAATTTGAATCCCTTCTTCTTGCAGGGCCTTCCAGTTAGCATTTTCTATTTCTAGCTGTTCTTGCTGGAAATACTACCAGCATTTGCAAGCTGAAAATGCTTTAGCAGCTTGGATATGAAAATACCATAAGTTAGCAAAGAAGGAATAGTTCATTTTGAACTACTATTATTTTCATCATCTGTAAGGAACAAATTTGGGATTTGTAACCGCCAGAACCACCAGTACTGAAATTAAAGGCCAAACTCTTTAAAGTAGCAATGGGAACAGCCATCTCCTCTACAGATCAGGCATACTGGATTGTTGGTAATAGATACTATTGAAGACAGTATTGGTAGCAGTATCACCTGTCTTAGCCTTGATTATCAGTCATGTGTGTATCCAGCTCTCCCTGGTATTGATGAGAATGAAGTACCATAATATTTTTTGAGCATTTTGGCACTAGAGGATTTCCACTCAAGCCGACAAGTCCTCTGGGCCTCCTCATGTTCAGACGGAACTTCCTATCCTTCAGTTTGTGCCCATTGCCCCTTGTGCTGTCTCTGGGCACCACTGAAAAGAGTTTGGCCCCATCCTCCTGACACCCTTCAGATATTTATAAGCATTTATTAGGTCCCCTCTCAGCCTTCTCTTCTTCAGGCTGAACAAGCCCAGCTCCCTCAGCCTCTCCTTGTAGGAGAGATGTTCCAGTCCCCTCATCATCCTCGTAGCCCTCCACTGGACTCTTTCCAGTAGCTCCTCATCTTTCCTGAAGTGGGGAGCCCAGAACTGAACAGAGTACTCCAGATGCGGCCTCACTAGGGCAGAGTAGAGGGGAAGGAGCCTCATCATGTTCCTCTCTGCCCAACTTTCCAGACTAAATCTGGTGAAGGCCAAAAAAGACGGGACTGGTTAGCCTGGTGAAGAATCATGGGAGATCTTATCCATGTGTACAAATACCCTATGGGAGGATTTAAAGAAGAGGGAAACAGACTTTTCTCAGTGTTATCCACTGACACAGATTGCCCAGAGAGGTTGTGGAGTTCCCTTTCTTGGAGATATTCAAAACCTGACTGGACACGGCCCAGGGCAACACTCCCTAGTTGGCTCTGCTTTGAGGAGGGGGCTTTGACTACATGTTCTCCAGGGGTCCCTGACAATCTCAGTGATTGATTCTGTGATTCTGTGTTTTGAAGCCCAACCCAGAAAAATCTTAGTTAATCTTCTGTATGTATGGCAACATTTTACCTCACTTTCCTTTCCTGCTATAAGTAGGAGTAGCAAAACAGCTGTTCTTAGTGTCAACTGAAATGCATCTTGGGGATACAGAATGAATTTCTGATCTCTCGTTGGAAATATTCTAGGAGAAGGACAGAGCAAATACCTTTCTGAGGAAGAATACTATTTCCAGAGTAGTGTACCTATGCCTGAAGATAAATATTTTACTGCACTTGTAGCTCTTGTGCTTAGAGCAGCATTTTAAGGAATAAGAGTACCTGTTTTAATAGACCTTGTTTTCATATAGAGAACACCATCTCAAATATCTCCATATGCACATGGACCCCGTTTTCCTACCCATTGACACTCAGTAGCACTCTGCTTCATAAATACTTCTTTTACCTAGCTAAAGAACTGTTAGTACAGTGACATACTGTTTGTCAAGAGTAGGGGTAACACCATCCAACATGTATAAGCAGTGCTCCAGCCACAATATTTCCTTGTAAGTGTATACTACAAATAGACTTTCCTTTTTGGTTTCGTTTTTACTGGATACAGGTGGGAGGTTTTTTGTTTTATGAGTGCTTTTCATATGCCGTATTTGCAATGCAAATATTTTCCACAAAGTAGTTTAAATATTTTGTCCATTACTGAATGTATATTAGGTGTCTTTTACCTCAAACTCTTTTATTAGTTACCAGTAAATATACTGACAACAAAAAATAAATACAAGTCTTGTCACTAAACTACTTGGAGACAAAAATCTGAAATTGAATCTATTTATCAATTTCTTCAAAAAGAAGACTTTAACAGCATTTCTGTATCAACACAAGATTGCTTCCATGTACTTTGAAGTCAGAAAACTGCAGCTGTTTAAAACTGAAGCACCATAAAATCATATCAGGAAAAATATATTCCATATAGGAAAGATTACTTAAATTTTTAAAAACAGTTGGATTAAAGCAAATGAACAGGAATTTAGAAAGCCTGTGGTATCACAATTCTATGTATCTATCTGCAGTGTTCCTATTACTGAAAATATGACAGAAGTAACTCATAAGTTGCATTTAATTCCAGTGTACAATATCACTCTTTAAGCTTCTCATGGATTGTAGTGAAGTAGGAACTGGGATAGAATATGTCAGGAAAATATCAGGGGAAATACATTTCTCTGTTGTTATTGGTATCAGCTGTTGGCAGTGTGAAAACCTCAGGGGACGATGTACCCTCAAGGTCTCTTTTGGTATTATTATACGCAACATACAGGTACATTAGTTACACTGTCTTTCTTCAACACACACCGTGTGGTATTCGAACACCGATTAGTATTCTATATTAAGCAGAGAGCATCCTGGGGCTGCCTGTAATTATCTTAGTGTGCCGTTGTGTCTGGTTACATGTCTAGCTGTTCAATTTACCTTGTGACATATTCTGTATGAAATGGTTAGTGAAGGTGATCTTCGAATTAAACACCATCCCTGTGGGTAACCGTACCATAATGTGAGTGACAGGAGCAGATATCATCATCTCCTACATGACCCTACTCTTTTAGCAGGCATACTTCTGGATACTCCCACTATCCTTGTGTCATTTCTGTATTTCTCTGCTCACGTCTCCTTGCTGGGTATCTGGTCATTTGGAGTCTTTTGATTTTACTTTTCCTGTTTTTAAACCCCAGATTGCACGTAGTGATAGAGGCTAGTACCGGTGCACCTTCTCCATTGCCTCTCTCAGGACAGATACATGAGGATCAGTTTAATGCCTCTGAAGCTCCGTCATGGGCTTCAGCTTTAGTGGGATCAGGTTCATTGCAGATGTACCAGGTTACAGTGTCCTCTGGTTTTGCCCTTGTGCTTGGGGTGTAGCACCTGTGACACAGTGCCCGGTGTTGGAGCTTCTGCCGCAGTTGGACATACAGGGAAACTAACTCTGGGAAGGTAAGTGAGAAAAGGTTTATGGAACAGTACCACAGGGAGGATGAATTAGGCTCCTCTTGCTTTGAAGAAGGAAATGCAGTCTTTGATTAGAGATGATCTCCATGTTAACCTAATAAATACTTTTCCCTAAAGGATTTCACATGTAGCTTTAAAAAATTCTCAACAGCTGGCAGGGGAAAATGCCATTGTTCCGTAGCACCTCTGAAAGATGGTCCTTAAGGGCATGCCTCCATCGGTGTCAGACTTGCTATGCCTATGCTCTGAGAGAGCTGGATGCTGTGCAGCTGCAGCTCAGGTGCCAGCATCACTGACCTGCTCTATAGTACGGGATGAAGGGGACCACAGAGGATGGGTCCATGTCTAACTCCTCTGAGCCACCCAGCCTCGCCTCCAGAGCCCCAGGGATGCTTTCCTATTGGAATGTTTCTCCAGTTT
The DNA here is from genome assembly GCF_030867145.1 of Opisthocomus hoazin. Taxonomy (NCBI): domain Eukaryota; kingdom Metazoa; phylum Chordata; class Aves; order Opisthocomiformes; family Opisthocomidae; genus Opisthocomus; species Opisthocomus hoazin. Next base: position 12,348,385 of record NC_134418.1, read on the forward strand.
ATCCAAATTCTTGGGAACATTACAATTCCACAAAAACTTGCCTCATTTCTTCTCTGCCACCTTCCCAACATCAGCTATCCTCTCCTTCCCTGTCAGGCTGGTTAGAGTTGGGGGCCCCAGAGACCCAAGTTCTCAAAGACTGGCAAAGCCAGGAACATCAGTAAGTGCATCCTACATTCCTCCGGGAGTGCACCCAGAAGTGTCACTGTGCAGATCCCATATTCCTGGGGGAAATCCTGGTGCCTGGAGAACAATTTTTAGATTAACAGTGAAACACTTATTGAAAGGAAGAACATTTTTGATTTCTTTTTTTTTTTATTTAATAGAATGTTGCAGAATGTCACTTCCATAACAGAAATAAGGTTTTTATTCCCTCCTCACCCCTTGCACCTCGAGGCTGAGAAGAGAATTGTTTCAAACTCTTAAACAAGTTTGTAGAGGTCAAATTACCTGCCCAGCCTAATTCCAAACCAGACAGACCCAAATCTCAATACCAGGCCTTTGTGGCTTTTTCAATGTTTATACTGACTCCATCACTGAAGATGACACAAAAGCTCCCATAAGTCTCCATGAGGTGGAACTTGGGCATGCAACAATTTTACAGCATTGAATATATGGCCTGAGAAAATGAGTTCTGGCAGCCTAAGAATTGGGTGAGGATGCTGGTCGCCTTTTCTTCTGGCAAAACCTTTCCATTACATTCAAAGCAGACAGTGAACAGATCAATTACTCAAGTCATAGAGAATAAAGTTTAGATGGCATAAATTTCTGTCCTAAGCCTAGAGATCTTATGGTTAAAGGGAAGATAATGATGTTATACTATTCGACAGCACTATGGAAAAAGAAGGAAGCATTGATAAGTGTCCACAGACTAAGCTTGCCAGGGTAGATTTCTTTCCATTTCTTATAAAAGCAAAATCCTATTATTTAAAAATCAGCAATATCAACAAAATTTCTATCTCTTGCAAATTTTTGAATGCTATTTTTTTCACTTCTAGTTTTTACTATTATCTCACAGAAGTGCATTTTTAGTGGTAACTTAAAGAATCCTAAAAAGGATTTTGCTAAAAATGGTAGAAAAGTTAATGAAAAAATAAAATCCTGCAAAACAAACTGAATGAACTTTAATTTTTACAGAAAGTAAATGTTTTCAGATCTTCTCCCAAAATATTTTCCATGCTTTGGCCTCTTTTAGCAAAGGTGATACACAGTTCTGCATCAGCTCTTCATTTAACTCAGCTTAAACCATTCCCATAGACTTCCTTGTACTGTCTCTTTTTTTTATACTTTGGTAGAAAAATAGGGAAATAATACAGAAAAATAAATGGCTATAGGAAATACAATATAACTGCAAACACTTGTTGGCCAACTACTTGAGACACCTGTGATCAGACCCATGAAACCCAGTCTGGGACAGCAGCTCTGTTCAGCTGGTAGCAGGTACTTGTCCCATCAGGAGTCCTTTGGGGATCAGGTGATTCACCCTCAACCTTGCCTCAGCCTGAACCTTCTGGCAGTGCTTCTCACTAAACCTGGAAGATTACTAAAAAATTAAGTTGCATGGTACAGTTTCTGTCCTTAATTTCTCATTAGCAGTTTTCTTTCTTCCTGGTCTGCTCCTTTGCCCACAGTCTGTCTACATTTGTTTCTACTTCTGAGCCATTTTCTGCATGTTCACCCCAGAAATGCATGGTCAATATTATCTTAGTTGAACATAAAAATACAACATAGCTTCAGCAGACGAGAAACTGGGACCCTGCTTCCTCAGCTGCATGATCTGTACTAGAACTGAGCTGCAAGAGAAGTAATTCAACAAAGAGCTCTGAGCTTCAAGCAAGACACAATATCCTTTTTCATCTTTTTGACTCTTTAAGATTTTCTAGCACCCTCAGTGCTTTTGTCATCTTGCTAGGGCATTTATATTTTACAGGTTTTCCCACAGAGTTATTTACTGAGCAATGTCTTCACTGAAGAGATGTAACTTTAAGTCGTAAGTAGAGACTTGTTTTTGTTATTCTGTAAAAGCCTTTTGTCCACTCTGTTTAGCATCAGAAGCCTTTGCCTACAGTGAATTCCACTAGCACTACAACCAAAGTATCACAGCCAACAGCTCTCATTATACGTAAGCCTTGAATAAGTCTGTGGACTAAGCCATGCAAAGAATCAGTGAGTGGTGTTCTTCCCTCAGTTGCTTGCCAGCATTATTTAAAAGCGGTGCCAGAGCATTTTTCACTTAAACCCTATAAATATAACTCTTTGAACATGTTCTGTTGTTGATTTGAAATTTAAACATTTCATTTAGCTTCCCATTAAAACAAAATCTCACAGGCTCCTCTGAAATGTAACATGCTCTGAGGCTGCTTTCCATTGTGAAGAGAGAGTAACAGCTAAAAGAGAAGATTTTATTTTTCTAAATTGAGATTTGGAAATTATTTTAAACAGCATTGTTTACTGTAATGAATAAGTAAGCACACTAAAAGGATTGTTCTGTATTCAACATACGCTGGCAGCTTCTGCTTTAAGAGCTTTTTTTCCTAAATCACTGAAATGCAGGGCAAGATTGCTACTGATTGAAAAATGAGCAGTACCATGTGCTAAAAGCCTGTCCCAGAGCCTGCTGAAGCCGTTGGAAAGTTTTACACCAACAGCAATGGCAAAAGAAATGTGTCTCTACTGGATCATTGTGGAAATATATCTGGAGAAGGTCACTGAAGTTTGCTGGGAAGGTTCTTGAAAGGGATGAAGGTCTGCTCATTTCCCAATAGAGCAGGAGGGGCCAGGGCAGTAAGGGAATATGAATCAAGGCCATAACACGGAACAAAGACCTCTGCCAGGTTTGCCTTCCTCCTGTGTTGTACTCTCATTGCCTATTCCAAAGGGCTCTTGTTCTTCTTCATAAAAATAAGCCGTATTGAATGTAGTGGGTTGGTTTTGTACTGAAACAATTCCAAATCCTGCATCTTTTCTTTTCCCCTTCAAACTAGAGCCATGACAATTTGAACCCCCCCGACCTTAAAGAGTAGACATGAATTTCTTAGACATAGTAGTTTCCTTTTCATAATGGGTGTTTACTTATGGCTGCTATTATTTACCTAATTTCCCTATTCCCAGAACAATTTATATATCTATCTTGTGTGCCAAGATACAGAGAATAAGCAAGTGCTTATGCTTTAATGAACACAAATGAAATTAAAATCCTACATGCTGCTTCTTGTTTCAAATTATACCGTGAGCAGAGACCGTGTCTTTCTGTAATGGAAGTCCTTCTGCTAACTCAAACTTAGCTTCTACTGAATTTGAAGTTGCAGTGATAGGAACTCATGCAAGAAATTTTGTAGGAAAATTGGAGTTTGAAACAAAAAAATGTGAGACTGTGTAACTCACTGAATACAACTCTGTTTTCTTTAGTAAGTAGCTCACTAGCAAGTACTGGTGAATAATCAAGACATCTGCCTCTGTGTTTTATGTTGAAAAAACCCTAGGATTTAGGATATTTCTGCTATATGCAGGGTATGATTTTCAGAGTTACAATGCCTCCAGAATGGAATTTTTTAAGATGAATTCAACTAAATTTGAGACATTTCAAAAGCCTCTATGTCAGATACCATTTCTCACACAAATGCTTCTTCCATCTGTTCTTCAGAAAGAATTCTTGGAATGACAAAAAAATCCTTACAGCTTTTTACTAATTATAGAATTGTATAGCAAGTATTTTACACTAGAAAGTCTTTTGACAAAATTTCCTGCAGAAATGGGTCAGAAAAATGACCACAATAATAGTAGTTGATATGGAGAAGGAAAGCTCATCCACCTCAAGATGAACAGAAAGCATTTATTACAAAGCAGAAGGGGTCAACTTTGTTTGAAATTCAGCTGTAAGTTCAAGAACTCCTACAACTAACTGCTTCTACACATAGCCGTAAAAACAAGTATAAGAATTTCCCATTTGTAATTATGTACACTGAGTTCAGAAACTCCTGGCAATTGCCAAGTCTTGCAGTCGAACCGTTGGCATGGACATACCTGCTCAGCGTCCTGAGAAGCTGAGCTCTGCCCGCACAGTTAAACCTTATGCTAAAAGTTGGTTCCCCCTGTTTAATTTAGAAGACAAAGTATTTTCATCTCTGATGAAAGCAGGAGAGGAGGAGTGAGAATTAGAGAGGGCATTTGGTGGTAGATACCACTTGCGTTTTACAGTCTTTTCTCCTAATACAGAACAGCTAGGTGGTTTCAGGAACATAAAGTCTTGAGAATTACTGCTTTGCATGCATATTACTCAATAAATTGCCCAGATGGACTAAACACATACAAATGTTTACAAATATTTATGTTCACCTGGTGTGTAAGACCAAACCTATTTAATCCCAAATATTTTGGAGCCTGCTGTGGCCATCATTAGCAGTGACATATCTATTCATGCAAAATAAGATGCAATTATCCAGTCAAATCTAACCTGCTCACCCTCATGTACGGTTTTCTTCTGCCAAAGAGCTAAAAACTAAATGATGGCTCCCCTATGCTGCAGAGCTGGAAACACACTGTGTTTTTAAACAGTCAGCCATCGCACCGCAGCCTGGGTGAATCCAACAGTTCAAATTAACAGAGCACATGACTCGCCGCCTTGAATATAAGCATCGGTTGGAGGAAGTCCTGATCGGAGAGTGAGTTACGGGCTGGGCGATGCCCTGAGCACGGGGTCGTGGGGCGGTGGGCACTGCTCTGCCCGCTCCCCCCCGCAGAAGCTGTCATGGGAGTGATCAGCTGCCTGTTACACGCATGCATGCACTTCCCTGCCTCAAAGCACACAGCCCTAATGCGCTCTGCTCACAGGGAAAAATTTCTATCCCTAGTTCGGTGCGGAAGGGCAGTACCCCCTTGCCAGGCAGCCCCTGCAACCGCCAGGCAATTAATTGAGTAATTTTCCCTGCTTTGTTGGAGGCAGTGGGGAAGGGAAGGACAAAATCTGCACCATCAGTTTCAAATTTATTGCAGGATGAATTAAGAAGCTCAGCCAGCCCTCAGGGATTACCATGTTCACATGAGTGTCAACAAACCAGGGTCCACCAGGCTCCCTAGTCATCCTAAGCAGTGGAGAAAAGCAGTTTGTTCATCAGCTACTTCCTCAGAGTGGCAGAAAAAGCCTCCTACCCCTCTACTTTTTTTTTTCCCCTATGACCTCCTTAGCAGTAATTCATGCCATATAAATAGGAGGAGGCCTTTTAGGGGTAGTGTGTTTTTTGCAGTAACCTTATGAGGCAGAGCTGTTACTAGGATGCGGCCTGTACAGAGGCCCCCGATAATGCATTACAACTGAGAAAAAATAGCTTGAGTGGGAACTTATTTAGAAAGCGGCGAAAGGGGGATATTCCTTTCCTCCGCGAACTGAGATGTCCTGGGGACCTATGAAACTTTGAAAAATAATCCCTTTTCATAAAGAAATGCTGCCTAACTCAAATCGAAAACAGACATAGGTGTACAGCAACACAGATCTACCCTCTGAAGGACACAGTCTGAATGCAAAAAATGGAGATCAAAGCAATCAGCTGGGCATCTCCAGTGTCAGGTATGCATCCTGCCAGGTATCTGCTGTCATGAAGTGTGCTGGATGGTGACCATACATTGTGGGTTAGGGGCCATAAACTATCTTTAGTGTAGGAAATTGAGCAGAACATGTTTAAACTGCAAAACCAGATGATATTTATGCTACTACAAGTGCAGTGTGCACAGTTTAACTCTTTTTATTTTTGGAAAGCAGTGTCATCTCATTGGCCTTTCAAGTGTTAGAATAATATGGCCAGGTGTGTACCTTGCACTTACTGGATGGTAGGACTTCTGCCTTTCCAGGAATGGGTAATAGTTTGATTCACCGTCCTGTATTCACCATTTTATTTAAATTATATCAACACCAGCAGTCTCCATGGTCAATAGATGGCCTTCTCTCTGCATATACACTTTAAAAATCCATCAAACCTTCCTGGGCCCTATTCAGATATTTCTATTGACTTCAGAGGAATTATAATAATTCTCCTTACTGGAGAGCTGACTTCCGTGTTGCTCTGTAGCTTCAGAAACCTGTGAGGCAAGGACGAGGCAAAAAATCCTACACTTTGTCCTCACAGTTCATTTCCACAACAGTGCACGCAGCCTTGATACAACCTGCTTTTCCAGGGAAAATGAGAGTTACAGGTGGGTGTGTTACGCAACAGTTGCTAAAGTTGTGAACCAAGTACAGCTGGAAATCCTAAACTTAAAACATATCGTGTTCTTTTTTGGGGAAGGAAATGCACAAACTATTGCCTGACTACTTCTGCACACACTTTTCTTAATGATCAGAGTTCCAGCTCTGCAGCTTGCAGTAGTCTTCAACAGCTCAGAGCTAGCAAAACAGCTTACTCTACTAAAAAGGCTCAAATATGTTGAGAAAGGAAAATTTGTGATCTTGGCTTCCCTTGATTTTTTTTCGTAGTTGAGGTGGAAAAGTGAGCAGAGCAGCAACCTCGGAGGCCAGAGCAACATGTGGTTTCTGTCTACCATGACAAGTGACAGACCAGTCATGGGCTGTTCTTATCACCTTTGAAATTTGAAGGGTTTGACTTTGGTTCAAATGAATCTCTGTTTTTTGTAGAAGAGATTTTATTTTATTTTTTTCCCCTCAGTTTCTCAAAAGTAGTTGGCAAATACTGCTGTTACATCAAAGCAATACGGGACCACATGTTTTGGGGTCTGATCCTAGAGTCAGAGACTTACCCAGGTGCTTGAAGTCGTCATTTCTGCAATAGGTGCGGCTGATGTGTATGGTGGATTTCCATAAAACCTCAGAGCTGTTGAATTTGTGTTTTTTCTCGGGAACCAGGTGGAGCTTTTGCTTATGGGGGCACTAGGAAGCTCTGGACAGATGGAGGTTTCCTCTGGCCTCCAAGTTCTGTGGACCAGTCCCAGAACCAGGGCAACACACTCTCAAAGGGATCAGTGGCCACAGTCATGACCAGCCTGGTCTAGGTGATTACTTAGTTCAGGCTGCTTTGGTCTGCAAAATCTGGCAGCTAACGGCACGCAGTCTGGCAAGCCAGTCTGCTGTAACCTCATCCTGCCCTGCTGGGAATGGGCAACATGGAAAACCGCAAGGAAAGATGTTTTTGGAGGTAAAGTCCTGCCACTTGTTTCTTGGTGCTCCCAGCACTCTCCCACTCCAGTTCAGGAAAAGCAAACCAAGCAAATCCCCAAGACTTCTCAAGGCATTTCAGGGAGGGAGAATGCTTCAGTATCCACAAGCTGCCTCTCACTGCTCCATGACCTTTAGGCAGATAAATAGGAGACAAGCCATGGTTGTATCTTGCTCGGTTCCCAAATTTTGCCCACTCATGAACTGGGGCACAGATGTTAGCACAGCAGAACATTTGCTTTTCCTGGTCTTGAAGAAATCATAGTTTTCCTTGAAGAAATAATTGCTTCCGTGGAAAATCCCCACATGCAGACCAATTGCCTGAGGTTATCAAGACACAGAAAAACTTCAAATACATACAACATAAATTTACTCCTTATTCAGCAAACACTCTGGAAAATACTGATAAAAATATGAACGATTACTCTTTGAAGACTGTTTATCCGGGAAAAAAGGTATATCTTATAAATCAATTTTTTTTTAAACTAGTTTTACCAAAGTGTGGAGAATGACATACGTCAGTTATTGTTTATTTAAAAAGATCCTTACCTGGCCCCAACATGGAACAACCTCACATGGCTACATTTATCCAGAGAGGTCTTGACTACAGTTATGCAGACATTTGAATCCTGTTAATGTGTCTAAACAAGATATCTTTAGCAGCCCCAACCTCCACTCCAGAGCTTCAGATTTTAGTTCCTATGAATTGATCTCAGGCTTTAAAATCTAATTCAGGGCTTGGAATCTGCAGTAGTAGAAAAGTAACCTCCAGAATATGCACCTGAATCTACAACCAGATTTTGAAGGTCATCTCGCTCTCCTTTCCCTCATTTCTAAAATTATGAAGAGATGGGAGGTTCTAGTTTACGATGTAATAGGAGAAGATTTGACCCCAGGTGACCTTTGCCAGATACTGTTAAAGAGCAAACAGGGCAGAAAGGCAGGAATGGTTTGTTGCACAAAAATGGTGACTCTGTGCTAAGCTTCACAGGTTGGAAAGACCTTTCTGAAAGTCCAGGCAAAAATGTGACAAGAAGCCAGTTTAAATACGAGCACATAGGTGTGATATGTTCTGAGGGCCAGGTGTGACTTGGGAGCCTGGCAGCTTTGTGCATGTTGTAACTTTGACATCGTGGATGAAGAGAGACAGGCTAACCAAGATTACCGATAATAAAGTCATGAAAAGGTATGGCTCACAGTGTTACTGCTCCTATGAGACACGGCGAACAAATGCGCTATGAAGGGTTACTTGTGTAAAAGGCAAGTGCATTATTTGTGGCATAGCCATGAGCAGTTTACAAATGCACTTATTTTGTCTTGGTACATTTTTACTTGTAAGCATTTGCCTCATAATAACCAGCTCTGAATAATACTCCTTCCTCCTGCTTTTGTGTATGAGGAAGAGGGCAAAAGACAGAAAACAATAACCAGCTTTCTCCTCTTCTGCAGTTGGTTGCTGCTGTTATAATTTCCTGTTAAAGAGGCTCTAAGCACAAACACAACCTGAAGGATGATGAAGAATAATATTCTTGTGTGAAAGTATATGCAGCAGGCATACATTTTTAAAACCCAGATCTGTGGCTTATAACCAGGCCAAGTGGTACCAGCACCAGTAGGGTTCCACAGTAAGAAAACTGAAGTAAATTCAGTTGTACGAATCCTCATTTTCTTTACCAGCCATAGAAAAACGAAGCACTATCCACCTTTGTTACCTCCCTGAAAAAAAATTCTTGACAGGCATGAGAAGTTGAAGGTATATCTGAGAGGAGCATCTGTTTCTCATGGTAATATTACCCATGAAAAACAGTTTAAAGAAAATCTGCAGTGTATGTGTGTACAGTGTGTGCGTTTTCACTTTGCCCTCTATCAGCCCTCCCCCACTTGTTTCTGTGTTCTGACGGGTCCTTACAGCAAGAGAGGGCTTTGTCTTGCTTAGCCACTGATTTGGAAAAGTTACGTGTCAAACCTAAGACAGTTATTTAGGCTCTCTCTGTATTCAATGGACCATAAATAAGTGCCTAGGAGACGCTGGAGGAATTGTCCTCTGCAGGCGACTTCACTGACTGTGGAGGCAGCTCAGATAACCTGTAAGAGGAGGAATGTACGCAGTAGCCAGCCAAAGAGAGGTGAGCTCAAAGTCTGCTCAGAGAGGCTCAACAGGTATTCTGGTTATATGTGCAAATAAAGAAGTGCATACAGGTGACTAGAAGAGCTTACAGATGACCAGAAGAGCTTTTTGCTGCAAAACTTCTCTGTGCATAGAGCTTAACTTCAGAAAAAGAACTAAAAATTGTTATAAATATATTAAAATGTGTGACCATACTATAACTCATTTTTGATGTCTGCAGAGGAAAAATAACCCCTCAAACCTAGAAGTGTACTTTGATGAAAAGCTATTTAAAGTTTGACACGTAAGAAAATATCACTCTTGTTAATAAAAAATGCAGTGGTTTTAATGTAGTACATAGTCCAAAACCTAGAATGTGTTTGTTAGAGTTAGGTCAAGTACATACAGTGCTGCTGTTGCATATAATTTTCAGGGCTTTTTGCTTATCACAGAATCACAGAATCACAGAATGACAGAATGGTAGGGGTTGGAAGGGACCTCTGTGGGTCATCTAGTCCAACCCTCCTGCCGAAGCAGGGTCACCTACAGTAGGCTGCAGAGGACCCTGTCCAGGCGGGTTTAATACATTTAATTGATGTATTAAATGTATTAAACATTTAATACATAAATGTTTATGTATTAAACATTTATAAATCCATATAGCATTAAATATACATATTTAACTAAATATATATTATTCATATGGAGACAGTTGATTGGTCAAGCATTATGACCATCAAGAGAAAATGAATTCCAGAAGATCACTACGCTGTTTCTAAAAGGACTACTCTAAGGAAAAACACAGAGTTATAAAATACCGAGACATTCCTTGTTCATGCCAGTCCGTGTGCCCCATGCGAGGCACCTGGGCACGCTGCCATGTGACTGCACACAGACCTGGCAGTGGGATTATAAACTTGCAGCTCTTGCTCACTTGAGCATCCCTGGGTAAGCAGCTCCAAGATGTGAGGAAGAGGGCTCTAAGGTCTGCTCTCAGTGCTCTAGTTTGAAGTGATTCTATTAATTGTAGGGTGCACAGAATCAGGGCTCAGGATTTGGGGTGGAAAGCAGGCTTTAATGTTTCGTGCGAGTGTGTGCACCAAGAAAAAAAATCCAGCAATCCAACTTAATCAATGTATCTCTGCATATCAAGGTTTTTCTTGAAGACTGCTTTTTCATGCTTCAGAAATCCCTCTTCTTTACAAACTCCATTCCATTTTGCATGATTTTAAATTCCTCTTTGGCCATCTTCTAGTTTTTATAATGCAAAGCAATGTTTGGTGACTGCATGTTTCACATCACTAAGTATATTTCGTTTGACACTTCTTTTTGTCTGCAGTTCCTTACATGCCTTAACATGTTGCTTTCTCCCTCCTGGTGTTCTTCTCTGTCTGCTTAATGCTCTTTTCTGCGCCTTCCTGGAGCTTCCTTAATTGATGCATTTGGCAACAAATATTGTTGCATTAAAAACAAAAAGCTTTGACTTACCAATTTACAGCACTTCCATTGTCTCATGTTGTGTGGTATTGTCCACTACATTCTTTCTCAAAGATAAATGGAATGAAATTAAAATATGTCTCTTTATCAGACACTAATGTGATTTCCTTAAGCACAGCTATTCTGAAAAAACTTTCTGAGGGTTCATCACCAGCTTCAAAGGGTTTCTTAATAAGCACAGAAAAAAAAGTCTGTCTGGGTTCAGTTCCTGTCATGTTGGAAAAAGATGTGATCAGTGTTGGATTCATGAAGCAATATTTGCTTTTAGATTAAAGATGTGTTTAGATTGGAGGTAATATCTCTTCAGCCCGTGAGTAGTGGGCAACAAACACCACTGCTACTGTGAGTTATTTGGAACAGCTCTGAATCTGGGCAATGCCTTGGAAAAAAAGGACTCGGTTCATGAGTGGACTCTTCCAATCCTACCAATAATCAGCATTATTTGTATTAAACTTTAATCCTTTAAAAAAAAGTCTGTGGTTTCCTCAAGCATCTGGAGGATGGCTCCCCCAGACTGATTGCAGTGGAGAGTCAGCGGCTGGAAACCAGAGGCTGTGCCTGCTCTTATCCTGTGAGTCCGAGATGAAGCGAAGCAATGGGAGTGTGCCTGAAGAGGTGAATTAGCTCCTTGGCCAAAGCTCCGACCGAAATTCCCATGGACAGGACTGCCCATGCCTGGTGGGGACTCCCCAGGCATGTGTCCCCAGCCCCAGAAGGGATGGAGAACAGGAGGAGACAGGGGAACAAAGATGTTGCCACAGCAAACTTGGTTTTTTTGTTTCTCTAGGCTGGGTTAAGAGAGGCAAGCTAAAAACCCCACAGACACCAAACAAGCCCACCCCGTTTCCCCTGAGTGAGTGTGCTGTTATGGGTAGGCTGCCCCGGCACATATGGGGTGCAGCAGAATTGCCCCCGACCCCAGTTAATTCTCCTTCATAGGTTGCATCTAGAAAGCAGCCCATGGGCCAGGATCCAGCCCTGCAACACTGTGCTGCTGCAAGGCCGGGGAGAGCAGGGTTTGGGGACCCTGGGCTTCAGCACAGGCTGGGGTGACCTGGCAGCTGTGTCTCAAGGGAAGGCTCCAAGTGTCGCAGACAGCGAGGAGTGGAACAGAACTGGAGTATGGGCACTGGTCCTCTCCTGGAGATGCTCAGACCCTCAAGACTCACTTGAGCCAACACCAAGCCCAGGTTTCCCTGTTCAGCTGGCCCTAGAGAGCTGCAAAGCTGGACTGCATGCCTGCATGCACACCCTGCCCCATGCGTGGGCAGAGCTCAGCTGGGGTCTGCTTGTCCATGTAGGGTGCTGAGGGTGCCCCAAAACCCCCTGCAAGCAGAAGGGCTGTGGTTGCTGGGCAAAGGAGAGGACCATGACAGCATGAGTGTTTCCTGGATAGGTTTGGTAGCCTTGCCACCTGTGCTTTTTCCTTCTATCTTATTGTTTACCATAGTATTTTCTTTAATATAATCCCCACCTTTCTGTTTCGTGATGCTGCAGAGCCATTGGGCACAGGGCTGCTGCCAATGAGCATACGCAGCCTGCCCAGAGGGCATGGGGGAAATTCCCAAATGTCCGCTCTCACGGCTGCCCCGTTTGTTTGCAGAAATACTCTGCCAAATTGAAGAATGCCTTGAAAAAAGCAGAAGCATATTTTAAATTTTACCCCTCTGTTCTAAGCTACCTGCTTTAATTTTGCCTGTGCATCTGTGTTCAATCTTTCTGGCCAAAAATCCCTTGTGGGTCAGTTTTCTTTGCTTGGTTCGTAAGGCACTCAAAGATTTCTGTCTTAGCTATTAGACAGGACCTAAATACCTCATTCTGTTTGTTTTTAAGGTCTCTTTCAGATCATCTTTGTAGATCACCATTTATAGGTGATGACTGTATTGATGCATCACTAGGAAGTGATGCATCAATACTAGATTATTTTTATTATAACATGAAATAGAAATACACTACCCCGTCCATAGTATGATACTGGGAGTTCTTCAGTTAGATTTGCTTGTCTGTTTAGACTGCACTCCTGTTACTATGATTTTGTGCTGTTTAAGGAAAAAAAATGAAGTCCATTTACACACTTAATTTTAAGGGAAAGAAAAGGGAAGCTGTGCTCATATCTCAGTAGTGGCTGATTGTCCAAGTACTTCAGTCGCAGAAAAGATTGCTCTGGCATATGTTTGTATGAATTCGTATGAATTGTTTGAAAATATTAGTAGCCTGTGTTTAGAAACATGCACCTAAACTCCTCCTGCATGAAATCCTCTTCTGAAAAAATATAAGGCTTTTCTTACATGTTTAGGTTAGATTTTTAATCTCATTTCTAGGTTTCTCTAGCATTAACATCATCCACATGACACTTACGCAGACCATTTATATTTTAATTTAGTGTCTGCATATCAAATGTATAATGTACAGCTGGACTCAGCACAGTATTTTCTATGAAATGCAAAGGGAGTTATTATCCAATAAGAAACACATCTGGCTTTGGTGTAGCAGAATTTTTTCAAAGGCAGAGAGATTGCTGCGATAATTAAACTTGAGACCCAGAGAAGGATGGGATTCCTGATGGAGTAATTGACCTTACATGAGGACTGGGATCGCAGTAAGAGGTTTTTTTATGGCTAACAATCTATTGTATATTACTAAAATACTTAAGAAAAGGTGTAGCCATTTATTTGCAGCTGTCATTTGGTGACTCTGTCCAGGTATTAGACAGTGTCTTACAAACTGGCTTAGGGGTCTGTTATACTTTTGCTTCCAGTCAACTGAGTCCTGAGCAGATGAATGTGCTAAGCTGCATGCCCTAGCGCTTCCATACAAAAGGCTTTTAATTTAAAGTAAAAATTCATTTCAACAGCAAGGTTATGTTTTCCCTTGAGGTTTCTAACACTGTTCACTCTCATTGCTGAGGATGTTTCCGCTTTCTCTCTAAAAGCTTTTCTTTTTGTTATCCTCACAGCCCTTGTTAGATTGAATAAGTCAAGGTGCTAGTGCCTTCGTATTGCTGAAGGGTCCGATCCCACAGCCCTTGAGCCTGGCTGTGTGAGGCAGCAGGAGAGCCGGGTGTCAGAGGGGGCCACAGGTAAAATAAGAGAGAAATATATAGGAAAGACAAGTGGTTCATTTGTCTGCAACTTGTTTGTTGTCACCTACAGCTTCCTCTTAGTGAGTTGATAACTCTCTTCTTGAAGTAACAAAGGCTTCCATGGGAAAGCTAAAATGCTTTTTTCATTTTGCTCACTCATTTAGTATGCAAGATATGTTACTTTCTTCTCTCAAACACCATCAGACTGACGGCAGAAAAAATATAGTAGACTCTGGACTCCCACTGAAAGCTGACCTAGACTCACCCCTAGCTTTATTGGTCTTCTTTCATAATTAGCTTTTGCTCAGCTTTGTCATTTTCATAAGCCTCAATATTCTTCAATTAACAAAACAGAACAAGAACAACAAGAGCTTAGGCAGCTCATGAGGTCACTTCTTGCAGGGGCTGGATTATAGCACCAAAAGAAGCCTGAAAAGCATGTATTGATCTAGTCTGACAGTTCCTGCCACATTAAGCCTCACCACAGCTGTGATATAAAGGCGCTTAGAGCTGTTATCATAAATACCATCCACTATCTTTAAAGATCATCAAAATTGCTTCACATTGTATAAGAGTTATTGTCATATAGTTCATTCAATGCATTTTAACAGCATAAATTGGTTTAGCATTTTAATACTAGCTTAAAGGTCAAATGCAGATAATTTAAACTAACATTTATCCTATGAAAGTAATCATATAAGCTCAATTTACTGAATGTGTGGAATGAAAAACAGGCATCTTTATTATTTCCTTCATTTGTCCAAAAGCTAAATATATCCAACAAAATTTGTTTTAAGCATTAAGGCACTTTCATTTAAACTGTTAAAGAACATATTTGCAATTATTTTGTGAATACCTACGATATTTAGGATATGAACTTACTTAAAAGAAAAATAAATTTCCTATATTTCTTTCTGGAAGAAGATTACAAGAGAGGCATGTTTATAATCAGGAATGGATAAATACAGGTACAGCTTTTATGATGAACAGACGTTATTAGGAAAACACATGTCTATGGATCTCTTATCACACCTACAGCTAGGCCTCTGCCCATCCGTAGTCCTGCTGGGCACAGAAAACTCCCTTCCAACCCGTGGATCATTGAACCAACAAAACATGAAAGGCAAATGCCTGTTGAGAGTGAGAAAAAAATTGATGATCATACGGGTGGAAGGCAATACAGTCAATAGCATCAGTAAAGAGAACTATGGGAACTCCGTTTCCCAAGGGGATTTGTTGGAGTTCTTGTGCTGTAAGCAAGAGGTTCAAGACATTGGTATGGCCTATAATAAAATGTTCACTTAACAGAGGTGGAACTGCTCTCAGGTCCTAGAGGAAACTTCTGGTCCCACCCTGAATGCAGCTGTGGAAGAGCCAAAGGCCTGCTGGTTACTCTGCTCTGGTAGGATGGGGTAGACCAGGACTACATCTGCTGAGACTGATCTGAAGCACAGTCAGGCTTTACACTTGCACTACCAGGAGTTTATCTTAGAGATGGGGGTTGTTCCAGGGTCTTTCCCTATTCTTAGAGTTGTTATGTTTTTGTAAATATGTGGAGCAGGAACCGGAGCAGAGGTTTCCAGCATCATAACGGACTTCTCTAGTCATTAGGTTACAGAGATCATTTCTCTGATTAAATCATCTGCATACCTGTTTTTTACTTTGTGCTTGGGGCAGAAAAGGGGAGAGCAGTGAGGTGAACCCACATTTGTTACCTCTCATATGACTTCTGAAGCCAACAGACCACTTCTTGGATGTCTCTGGCTGCATTTCCTTTGGTTACTTTTTCCGGAGCGAAGATATCTGCCCAGTGCTTGTCTATAGCTGAGCACCATTTAGTTTTCAGGACTGATCATCAGCAAATTTGTGCTGACCCTTGAGGTGGTGTCCCCACAGCCCCACAGCCTTGCAACACCTCTCTGCCATCTCGCCCTCACTGGGAGGGGATGTGGAGGCTGCCCCAGGTCTCAGGGCCTGCCTTCTGAAATCATCACTAAGTTCCTGTCCTCTTGCTCCTTGTTGAGGGTCAAGAAGCATGCGCAGAAGTTTTCAAAGCACTAACGCCTATTTATGGTGAGATGAGGGAAAGACCTAAAGCAGATGCTTAGGGAAGAGTAAGAAAACAGGAAAGTCCACGGTGATGATCCCCTGAATACTCATTCAGCCTTCAATGATTTGGAGCTCCAGGACTTTGCCAGCCAGAGGTGTTGCCCAGGCAGAGGACAAGGGTATGGGCATGACTGCTGGACACGGGCTGGAGGAAGTAGCACCAATGCACGGCAATCCCTCTCAGCAGGCTCCTTCACCTCCTGTTTTGTCTTCTTAGATCGAGTTTCCCTCAATCTGCACGGAGATTTTTGTTAACTTTCTAATCTCTCCTTCACTGTATGAGCAGTCTAATCTGGTGGGAAAACTCCTAATCCAGTCTTTACCCTTGCATGCTTTTTCAAACTGGATGCTTGTGAGCATTTCTAAAAGGCTTCTAATTGTACAAATTAGCCTACTTGATAAGTACTATAAAGTAGCATAACTGTCTGCATTACCAGAGGACTTGCTGGTTATGTTATTGTGAGATGAAAGACTGCATGAACCTTTTGTAATAACAAGTTTTACTAATTTTTCTATCCATGAACCATTCAGAAAACAAACCAGTTATGTCAAAAGATTGTATAGTTGGAATTCCTTAGATTTATTCTAGTTCTTTTTGGTTTTATTCCTCTGAAAACACAGGAATGGGAGCAATAACATTCTTCTTTATTTGTTTTATTTCCCCCTCCCCTCTACTTAGAGAGAAAGGAAAGTTAAAAAAATTAAACCAAAAATGAATCTAAAAGTAGGTCCCACCTCTAAATTTCCATCTCTGTGACAAAACAATAACAAAAATAACACTTTTACCTCTCTACCAAGAAATAATAATGAAAGGATTGAAGACTTTTATCTCACTGGGAAAATAAGTCACAGTATTGTTGCTCTTTTTGATTGTCAGGGGCAACTTATGATTTTGATCCTTCAGTGTGATTAGCAGATAGAAACAGCATTTTCCTAACAATAAGTAATATTTGCTAATATTTTAGTTCATTGAAAAGTCCTTATTTGGTAGAATACTTATGGAATGTGAATATAAAAGAACGGGTCATATAAAATCAAGTAAAAGAATTACAAGTTCATTTTTATGTCTTTGGTTTACACATAGAAAACCAAACAGAAGTAGGCACTACATTTTTTATTAGCATTTTTCCTCCTACATCTCAGAAATGGCAACACTTCTGAAATCACCAGAATTCTACAGGTGAGAGGATTATGAGATACAAAGCAAGATGCCAAGCCCTAGTTTCCTTTTCACCTGTGTGAGCTTCTGTAAGAAGTCATGAGTCTTAGTAGAGTTAATCTGATTCATTGAGGTCTAAAAGAGTTTTGTCTTTAGACCCCAAAATCAGCCTTGTAGACAGCAGATATCAAGAATAATTTAAAGGAGTTTCTGTGTCAGCATATAAAATCTCTTTTGTTTAGAAACACTACTGGTCTAGATGGGTTGCTATTACAGTGTTGCTGTCACTGCAGTGGTAATCCTAAATTAACTTGTCTTACATGAAATCTCTTAGGTGTTTCGCTTCTCTCTGGTAGGAAGTTATCATATTATTTGCATTTCTAAACATGAGAAAACCAGAAGCAAGGGCACACTGAAGAGGTGGATTCACCCATGCCCTTTCCTGTTCAACGAGTGTTCAGAGTTGAGGGAGGCTCAGCCTGCTGAATGCACGCAAATACCAAATGCTACTCACACAGAGCTTAAAATTTCAGTCAGGATTGGACCTTAC
Source organism: Opisthocomus hoazin (assembly GCF_030867145.1). Taxonomy (NCBI): domain Eukaryota; kingdom Metazoa; phylum Chordata; class Aves; order Opisthocomiformes; family Opisthocomidae; genus Opisthocomus; species Opisthocomus hoazin. Next base: position 12,366,051 of record NC_134418.1, read on the forward strand.
AGCTCACTACTACATTGATTACAGAATCACCAAATGGTTAAGGTTGGAAGGCACATCTGGAGGTCATCTGGTCCAATCCCCCTGTTCAAGCCGGAAAGTAATCTAAGCAATCAGACCATTATTTCAAAATTTTGAAATCTTACGAATGTCAGCTACACTAATTACTGTTAGAAACCAGAAAAGTAAAATAGCCCATACGCAACCAGAGATTTAAGGAAAGAAGTTCAAACACTTCTAATACCTACGGTTGTAACAACAGATGAACATTTTCTGTGTTTTCTCACAAAACATGCCTTAGAAATACATGTATGTGTACATGTAAATCCATACAGCAATTGCCTGAGAGAGAACCCAGCTTTGACCATCTATGTACATTCTTACCTAGTCCCCATATGTTCAGCTGTCATGTTGCCTACGGCACAGTCCGACGTGCAAGGATGAGAGGTAGAAGAAGAATGCTTTGAAGCTGCTCTGTCAATGTTTGAGAGTGAAAGATTATCCAACTGTTCTCAATAGTGCAACCAGCTGCAATGTATTCTCACTTAGAAGTTCTTGAAAGCAAAGGGGTCTGGTCATCTGGAAAGGTGAAATATCCCAGCATTCTACTTCCTCATTGAGGGGACACTGATACTGTGATTGATACGAAAGAAGTCCTAAATGAGAGGGCCCAGGTGATCTTTGAGGTCCCTGTGTTTTTTTCCCCCAGCTTTGTTGATCAAGGGATTTAGGTGTTTTATAAATGAATCAAAGACCCCAACTCAAGTTATTCATACTTCAGGATTAAGGCAAGGGTACCATGGTTTGACAGGAAATGTGAGATTTTGTTAATAATTTGTACTTTGTTGTTTTGTTACATTTATCTTGTAAATGTTTCATCAGAAATAGATCGAAGCATTTTTTGTTATGAAGAAGAAGCATATTTTGATATGGAGTTTGTCTCCAGCCTTTTAGGAGTAAAAGAGACAGAGCAGAGTGGGCTATTTACCCAAGAAAAAATTATTGCAAAGGACAGTGATTGTCATTTGGGAAAAAAATTACAGCAATATGACCAAATTTTCTCTCTCTCTAGGGTTTCTGTCAAGGTCAAAGTATTTATACAATATGTTTGGGATTAAAAGACATGATTTTAATACAGAAAATGCAGGTGATCCAGAGTGATGTTCCAGAGTGGTGGATCCCTCACACAAAAGGCATCTCCAGACTCGTCACTCCTCCATCCTCTTGCAGTGCTCTTTCAAGCGCTTCTCAAGCATTTCTTATGCTGCTTCCTTGAGGTACTTCAATTTTTCATTTCCCCCTGCCTTTACTTTATGCTTATCCTCCCTCAGTCTCCTTTCATTTGTGCAGCTCTCTGGCTCGAGATCTTACACCAAATAAATGACAAAACATAACAAAAAAATATATAGAAAAGCAGATACTGACTGCAAGCATAGAGTGAATGTGATGTGTGTGTTACATATTGGTGACCTCAGGAGTAATCCTTGACCTCTCCTTTGCTATTCCAGTCATGCTTATTTCTGTCCTGGATGTTAAATCATGACTGCCACACACGGAGGGGGAGGCATTTTAGCTATCATTTTTAGTCTTTCTGATCCTTTTATTCTGGTTCACGTTTACAGTGATGGTAATGTATCATTGCTCCTTCTGACACAAATATCCCATTCCGACAAAAGTGTCTCTCCACAGAGCAACAGCGTAAGCCTGAGGCCCTAAAAGTCAGCTTTACAGGGAAGGGGAAAACAGTGACAGGATGTCTGGGTATATTCTAAGTATAAATCATTTTGTTTACATATATAAACCAGACTTGGTAGTAGAAGTGGTAAAACAGCTCTTTGGGCAATTATTTATTTAAGGAATATTTGATTAACACCCATATATAGCTGTCAAAGAATAATTATCTCAATTATAAATATTTAATCAAATAAGAAAGGACATAAAAAATACCAGGGTCCTCTACCTTCTTCTAGACCCTTATTCTAAAAAGTCAACATTAAGTGTCTGCTCAAATTAAAAGTTTGCACATGTGCTACGAACTTGAAAAACTAAATGTAAAAGTAGCACCTAGGAACACTTGCCATAATAGTATTTTCTTCTTTAGCCAATATTTCAGGGTATTTCTTGCTTGTCATTACTTCAAACTATTGGATTTTGACACTCCTTTGAAGTCTGCAGTGTATGCTGAAAATTAAGCAAGTTCTTAACTGTTTGGAGGACTGGTTTCACTTAGAAATAGTCACTACATTTAACTTCCAGTGCTAATTCTGTGTCTATAGGTGACATTAAGCACACCTATGTTGTAATGTCACGACTTCTTACAGTCAGCTATACTCTCTACTTTGACGGAGATCGTACCCAAAGTGGATTATGATCAAAGAACCTGGTTGTGCAAAGCCAAGGCACAAAAGCTGGTGCCACCTTGAGCTGCCAGCAGCCAAGCTTTCAGAGGAGCATGGAGACCAGAGCATAAAGCAAATTACAGCTTTGGTCTGATAATAAATGATTGTGATTAGCCAAGAACTGGTAAGTGCGAATTGAAACTGATATCTTAGAAGTAACTGATAGGGATCAAGATTCGTGATCAGAATTCTTGGCAGAATTAAGAATCGAAGCCCGAACACAGAGTGTTGAAGATTGAGATCATTGAGCAACTCATTGTTACAGAGTTTCTTTGGCAGAGTGATAATAGTCGTTCTTCTCTACTCCCTAAGCAACCCAGCCCTGGAAGATGTCACATCAGATTTTTGCAGGAGAGTTTCTTTACCTACAGAGACAGATGGGGAGCCTGCTTCCTTGCTCTAATGGGTTTCTGCTGAGCTGAGATCCTGCTTATCTACAGAAATAATTGAGGGTATGGGGTAGAGGAGGAAGCAGCAAACAGTCTGCACTGATTACTTACATAAATTTTCTCAGGGATGAGCAGGAAAGATGGGCAACGGCTTTCCGGATATTTTTACCATCTCTATTGTCCCCTTTAATATCACTTCCATCTCTGTGGTACAGAAGCTGAATTGAGCCTTAGTGGAGGGACTTCATCCAAAGTGGTAGAAGAGGACTCCAGCGTTCCTTATTCCTTATTCCTTGTGCTCAGGGATTTTTTCTATATGAGGAGACAATTGGAAATGGCAGACCTGAACTACAAGCTGCAAGATTACTTCTATAGTGTGATGCATCCTTTCTCTCATATTAACACAATACTCACACGGAGACCTTGCAGTTGCTTTAGTGGCTGGGCAGTTTAGTTTTATGGGACTTGTGAAGCCTGAAGTCTGTTTGTTCAGGTATACGTTACCATGCACATAGTATAAACACACAGGACATAGCACTCAAATCCTGTTCTCCAGATTGGTATATCCTTTTTTGAAGCAAATTGTTTTCCTCCATGAAGTCATATGCCAGCTGAAGAAGAAAGAGGGTCAGAAATAGTAAGTTTCATGTCAACATGCCAGGGTTTCCTAAACAGAATACAATATATCGGACACAATATGATCACTGCAAAATCTTAAATCTAATATTAAGCCTTCAATTATCTCACCGACTTAAAGGAATAATTGAAGTCAGGCATTGCTTAGTTATCTTCATGATCATCACTTAGAACAGATGAGAATTATTAGCTACCTTAAAAAATACACTGCATTTTATTAGAAATTTCCTGCACTTTAGCAGTGTGGTAGCATTTGAAGGAAAAAAATAAGATTTAACAAATGTTTTTAGTCACTTGAAAAGCCCAAGTCGGCCTCAAGCCTTGAGTACGTCTTCTAGGTACAGATAAGCAGTCAAGATGCACAGAGGAGCAAAGTCATTGGTGTCACATCTGGAGGCCTTCCATTTCTTGTCCTCTGAAGCCTTTGTCCCTCGTACAGCTGGCCATATGGGCACCCATCCAGAGCCACGTTTAACATACACCTGGATTTATAACAGGTTGTTCTATCTGCTGTAGCACGGCATCTCCTCCTCTTGGGCAGGTTACAGCAAAAGCATCACAAAGTACAAGAGTTGTTCCAGAATCAGCCATTGCATGAGTTGATTAATTCTCATTCTGGCAAGTGGAATACTGCCAATGAGGTGTTTAAATTGAAAATTGTGAATTGCCATAACTATCCTAAGGCACACTGCTCAAAATATAGAAGATATGGTGTTGGGGTTATAATAGCTTTCTATTGAGATTTGTATTTATTTAGGTACTGCGTAAGTTTTCCTGTGTAAACCACAGGGCCTCTCCTCTAGTCAGAGAAATCAGCAGTGAATTTCCCCACAGAGTTCACTGTGCTATAGAGGTCTGTTAATGACTTCTGATGAAGGCTGTGAAATGAAAGATGTCTTAGACAATAAAATCTCCTTTAGTTCTATTTACATTGAAGGGGTTTTTTTCAGCACTGCAATACCCCAACTAGGTTTCAATTCAGATGGGTTACTGATGAATTTTTTTTGTTTTGTGATCACATCAGAAAAAAACTGATTTGTGTCAGAATCAAAATGGCTTTTGGTTGCACATAGAGCAACAATGAAGTGTGAGCCAATAAAAAGTGAATTACGAATCAAAGAAAATTCTTTTTTTACCCCTAAGCCATAACAGGTTTTCATCTTCTTTTTTATTTTAGGTCTACCTTAAAGCCAAAAGAAAGTCACTTAAATTAAAAGATCTTCTTTAGAAACTAAGAACAAAACATTTGGTCATGTTGACATTAATGCCTCTATATTTTCCATTTCTTGCAACCTGCTTGTTTCCTTGACTGAAATGAGTTTCAGTGTTCGGCTATTTTTGTATTTTAATTCAGTGTTAATTTCTACTGCCTGTCTCACTCCAAAATTCCATTTCTTGGAGGATATTACTTGCTAACAACCTCCATCTCAGCTCTCAATAGGGAATGATACGTAAAAAGTGGAGAAAGCACTCTGAAAATGATAGGTTTCATATGAGTAGCAGGAATAACTCAAACGTTTTTGTGAACTGGGGACTCTGTCTTGTGAGTAGTAGGTGAACAGTAATTTTATTAGGTAACCTAAAACCTAAAATCAAGAAGGAAATTAGGAGACTTACAAGGCCTTCCACCTTTGACAGAACAGCCAAGTACTAGGACCTGACAGGTATGATAAAGAGCTTAGATGTTCCTCTGATATTGTTCTTAGCCTTAAGGCCCCAGGCTTTGTTCTACATGCTTAGTTAAACTGTTTTTATCTTACATAAATCCTGGTAAGCTACTTTAAGACCCATCAGACTACCTCAATTGCCATTTAAGTGTTTTTTTCTGCACTAACTGCTTCTTGTTAAATAGTTTGACATTTATGTGTCTAGACTTGGGTTGTTTTGATATTGATTTTGTACAGAATGATAATGGAGCATAGTGGCAATATTACTTTTGCTGTCATAGCTAGTAGCAATATATTTCTGTGAACTTCTTACATTGGGAGAAACATCTACACATATTTAGATCTAAATTTAGTTGGTTCTTCAATGCTAGGATTCTGCTTTGCTTATTTTTCTGCTGCAACTAACATTTCCATCCTTACAGTGCTGAGAATCTTTATTTTGAGAGAAATCTTTCAAAATGCAGATCTTGCAGCTCGGTGTCTGCACAGGAAAGAAGATTGTGGTATCAGCTAACTCCTTCCCTCTCTCTGTCCCTCCCTCACTAATGACCTTACTGTGAGTATGGAAAGCTGCTTTTGTAGATGATTAAAGTATCCATAATAAGCCAATCATTTTTAAGATAGATACTGCTATCTGTTAAATGAGATGAGCTTCAGGTTGCCTGCTTTTTTTTCCCCATGTCTTTTGCTGTTTGCCTGCCTCAGATCAAAATGCTGGAAGGAGTCTTATCAGTCTGGCCATGATTTAAAGAGTTCTGTAATGTACAACTCAGACAAAGATTTTTAGGCAGAAATTAATTAAGAACTCACCAATTTTCAGAAAAAAACATGATGTAGGAGATTTCGTACTATGGATACACAGGCCAGTAAAGGAAAAGTCAATCATCAACATTTTAGGACAAAAATGGCTTTACTATTGAGGTATTCACATTAAACATTTTTTTGTATGTATATTTTTTATATATTAAAAAACATTTAATTTTGTATGCTAAAATCTTTAGAGCCAAGCTGATGACAGTGTTGGCCTTCAAAATTGCCCAGGTGTTTGCCTCAGAATTTGTTTCAAGCCTTTAATAGTGCCAGGATCTGGAAGTCGTCTTTTGTGAGTGGAAGGAAAGAGATTTCACCTGGAAACAACAGAATTAGTAGGTATTTTAATGCCTTTTCTTCCTCTGCCTCTTCCACCAACATACAGAGGCTTCTGTTCCTCTGTCTTCCTCACCTTCCTCCCCCATTCTGCTGACAAATAGGGTAGGGGAAGCGCATGGGGATGTGTGCGTGGGGATGGCAGCTCATCTTCTTGCCTGCAGCAGGGGCTCCTGATGTCATCGGCTGCACAGTTTTCCAAGGTGCAGTTTGTTACACTTCTGCCTTCCTTCCAGTAAGCAGATATGAGCAGTTTCAAAAAGCACTTTCCTGGTCTAAGCCAATAAACCCTGAACAAGCCAGCAAATAAATCCACCAATATGAAATACATAAGTTGAGAACAAGTAAGATAATAGTTTCATATAATTTCCGGAAAGTGAAGAAAATCACATATAATCTGCCTTTTTCTGTATGCCCCCATTCATATTAATTGGAAGACACCTCTGTCCAAGATTCTTCTTCTTTTTCAGCCCTTGTGTACTTAGAGCTTTTTATCCTGAGGAAATGGAAATGCTGGCTAATGCATGAGGTCTGGCCAACCTTACTACAGTGATTTCGGACCCTTCACAACCCTGGCCTTGAGGTTACTACCTCACAGTGCAATGGGCAGGAGGGAAATGGTCCCATGAAGCTGTTGTCTGAGATGACTTCAACAGGATTTGCCAAATTTGATACTCAAGAAACAGTGAACTCCGGTCCAAATGAACTGGGTGCTGCTCTGCTGTGTATTTACCCTCAGACAATGGTTAGGTACTGTAAATCGCAATTTTTTATCAGTATGAAAATATAAGAAGTGTCAGGCCATTTTTATGTTTATTTAAGAAATTACCAGTAAGCCTTGGTTAACCATTCCACCCCCCTGTCCTTGACACAATCAATCTTCTTGGACAGATGTTCAATTTGTAAATTTTGTGTTTATAACTGAAAAGAAAATCTTGTGGGTATTTATCTTATCTGACAATGGAAATATATGACCTGCAGTCAGCTCCAGCTAAAGCTAGCCTAAATAAGCAAATCAAACCCTTTAAACCCATGGACTAAGGCTAAAGTCTCCATGTCTATTTGCACATATTTACATGCCATTTTTGTTGAAACCTGTGATACACATAGAGCTACCTTTAGTTTTCACTGTAATGATGTAAAATTATCATCCCAATAACCTTCATGCCTACCAAGAATTCAGTTTCCCACCAATTCTAACAACATTTAAGGGATTAAGGATCCTTCAAATATTTATTACTTTCCTTCTCTCAAATATTTTGTGTAGACTGACAGCCAAAGTCACTGGACATTTTTAAATAGTTCTACTCCAGACTGAAAGCTTAACGATTTAAAATGGGAATAAAATTTCCAAGGAAATATATCTTTTCCAGGTGTTCTGGTGACTCCTTCAGTTTCCTGTAATCCTTGTGTAAACTTCATGGTTTTGACTTCTAGTTATAATTTCTTTTACAGAGGGAAATGCACATTGCCTCTAGCATTCATCCAGCAAATCTTGCGTTTGTCCAGGGATGTCCAGGAATCCAGGTCCTCTCTGGTTTCTTCTTAGATAAAAATTTAATGCCTGTGAACTTTAGTACTCTTCATAACTTCAAAATGACAGGACTTTCTTATGATGAACATGACAGAGCAATACAGGCAGCAAACACACAGAGAAATGTTTCTGTAAGTCATGATTGGGTGCCATAGTGAAACATTGAGGGTAAAAAAGAGTTGGCATCAAATATGTCTTCTGAAATTTCACTCTGCATAGGAGGAAATATCCCCTTTTGATACTGTTATTTATCTTTGCGCATTTCTATACACGTACAAAACTTTTCTTTGTATCCAACAAACAAGTGTGCCCACTTTCTTTGGGGTCCCCAGGACTGCGACCGGGTCCAGTCCCTCTTGCAGCTCCTGCCTCCAGGGCAAGGCAGCCTCCCGTCCATCCATGTTTCCCTGACTCCTGCCATTTGGGAGCTTCCCCTGAAACTGTGTATGTAAAAGCTTCTGTATATTGCACACCTTAGAGTAATAACTTAAAATATACCCTAGACATCATGTTTTTCTCTAAATTAGGTGTCTAATCAAGCTAGCTCTCCAGGCTTGCCCTATACCTAGTGAAGAGAGATGGTAGCTTCTCGAGGGCTATTTCACTCAGCTAAAGCCAGGTGGTGAAGACAGTGCCTGAATTACCCTCTGGAAATGCTTGTTTTAAACAGATATCAAGAAAATTTGGACAACTGACTTAGAATAAAAGCCTACCAGCAAAGATGAAGTGAAAGGGAACACATTTCTCAAATAATTTATAACATCCTAGTGTTTCAGCAGTCTGGGCTCTGTGGGGTGCATTCGACTTGCCTGAATTTAGCCCTTCAGCTAGGTGAAACAGGCATTTCAAGGATCTTTTTCACCTGCTTTAGACAGCTATATTTAATCCCACCAACCAGTTTCAAAAGTTAAGTCACTGCTCCCACTACCATTTAATTTCATTCCTTACTAATGAGAGAGAGGAGTCATCTACAACTGATCAGTCTGTCTTATGTGGTAAGAGATTACTGATTTAAATGTTAATGTCAGTGTGACTCAATGCTCTACTCTTTCAGACATTTGTCTGGAGCATGTCTGTCAATGGAGATGGGACATCTTCCATGTGTATGATGCGCAAATTTGAATGCTCCTCGATGTTTTTTTAGCCTGTCTGGGTAACCCGTGAGCTCCTACCTGAAGCTGTGTAGTTATGTCAGCAAAGGACAAAGCCCAAATCTTAAAAAAACAATTGAGAAGCAGACTACAGTAAATGGAACCTAGTCCTTTAGTGATGTAATTAAACATCTTTGAATCAGAATGAGCTCATGGACAACATAAACCCGTGTCTGTTCAGAGCCTAACACGTAGATATCTTTACTGCATGGATAATGGGCTGTTATTTGGTTTAGTAGACGTATAAGGTTTATCGTCATCCCTAACTCTGGGTAAAATCTTAGAAAGGTTGCTGGTTGTAATAATTATGATATTTTATACAGTTGTGTGACTAATTTAACCTCAAAATGTTTTAGCTTAAGTAGTTTTATTTTCATTGCATTATGTTCTTTTTTTCTATCTAGTTCCTTAATGTAGTTAACAAAACAGATACAAATGGGAACCTTCATGGACCAGATGTTTCTTTCCTAGACTGCAAATACCACAGGGTACATTAGAGACAATTTAATAAGCCTAATAACACAGCGGTGGTCCACAGAACCTGCCCATTTTAGTTCTCATAAAGTCCTATTAACAGGCCTAGTTCCCTAGACTTCAATGAAACACTCAGACTTGTACTTCTAGTCCATAAAATTGCTAAACAGTTTAGAAACTTTTGACACTGATTTGCAAACACTTGTGAAATCAGCTGAATACAGACACTAGTAAAGAGTAAGTAATTTAAAATGAGTCAGGCCACCATTTTGGTGGCTGAAAATAGAGTTGTATCACAACCTGTAGGCTTGCTGCAGCGTCTAAAGGTCATCTTACACATAGGAACTGACATGGTATTGAAGAAGCCACAGGTTTCCAATGACTTTGGTAGAGCTTGTAATATACAGCTGTGATGAGTAGGGTAGCAAGAAAGAGTAGACCAGTTGACAAATGTTATGTTTCCTAACAACTCAGGTGGTGGTCACGTGGAGAACTGGGGGTTCTCAGAGTCTGGGACTATCCTGGTGTTGGAATACCTTATAGGTTCTTGGACTGCCCAGTCATACACAAGCAGTGTGTTCTGTGGCACCACCACCACACCTGAGGTTCATGAACCATCTCTGCCTTGGAGGTGTCTGTCCACCACCTGCCCCAGGGAATAATAGGAGGCTATTTGTCTTCAAAAGAGAATTTGGGTTTTAGCTGCCTTGATGTCTGAATGAACATGCACTGTCTAAGTGAGCCTCAGGAACCTGTCAGGGAGATTTTATAACCAAAGAATTGGACAACTATTCCTGTTTTTTAATGTGATAACAATAAACAAGTAGCAAGTGTGGGAATAGTTAAATAATAATAACAAAAAGGAGATGAAGGATATGGCACAAGTTTCCTTCTCCCATTAAAAAAAAAAAAATTCTCGTTGTTGAAAAGTAGATTTCATCCAGCAAACTGCAATGATAAGTAGGAATGGGTGTAGTTAAATAAAAATAGCTATAAGAATAGCAGTTCTGGTTCTCCGTAGTCCAGTTGGAAACCACTCTAATTTGAAAAGTGGACACATGACAATGGCTAAACACACTGACTCGCAGGCCCTACAGGTGGACCAACTATGGAGTTATGAGAACCAATAAAAATAACAGTTGGACAGATACTGAGTCCATAAAATGATGGCTCTCAGGCACACAGTATAATACGGTACAGATGTGGGTGCATCGCTCTGAAGAGCTTGCACTCTGCTTCAACAATAAAAATGTGTGATACTTCCAGTACCCACCACCAGCCATATGAGAGAAGAAGTTATCCATCTGTTTTCAATACAAAACACACCATCCTAAAATCAACTGATATTTCATACTCTCTGTATTCTTCTTTCCTGCACATGCAGGAAGTATTAATGGTGACACAATTGTATGTTACTGTAGTTTAACAAAATGATCAGGAAGACAAGCTATGTTAGCAACATTATTCAGACATTTAATAGCATTTATCCTTTTAACTTCATTATAGTGCAATTCCCCAAGGAGTTTTTTTTAACATGACTTCAGACAGAAAGAAGTGACTTCTCATATGGACATACACTGGCTTTTTACAGAGATATATTACCAAGGCTCCAGGGTACAAAAATAAGGAGCTGCCACTTCTGTCTCCCCTCTGCCCTCGCTCTTCCTTGCAACCACTCCATGTGGTCAGTACTCTCTGGTTTCTCCCTAAGGTCAGAAACAAAAGTCCCCAGCCCTGAGGCCTTCACAGCTGTTACCACTCTCCAGATGTCAGCACTTGCCTGTCCCTTGTCCCTCCTTCTTCCTCCAGAAAGTCCCCAAATATATTTAACCCTGCATTTTTTCCCATTTCCCCCTTCAGAACATAGTAAAAGCCTCCCCGAGAAACTGAGCACATGTGTGTGTGCACGTTTGGCGTGTGCAAGAAAAACAAACTTTTACCCAGTGAGTATCCCCTCCCTCCTCCCAAAAGGCAGGAGAGGGATTGAAGAGAAGGAAGGCGAGACCTTGTCCCCTCTTGCACACAGCAGAGACTTTGGCTGCCATCAGATGCTGGTGATCGCATTAGTACCACATGGTGCAGCATCCTATATTACACCCCGCTTCCTTCCAAATAACCAGCCACACCATTACCATTCCTCACTTCAAGGAAAGAAAAGCTTGCAGACAACACTGTTACTGCTCTGGAGCAAGCCACTCATAGTATTTAGTCATGCTTATGGATCTGATTTCGTACTGCCTTTTCTATTTCTGTTTATCTTCTCCCCTTTACTCAGTTAATTTGCTATATTTTTTTCCTTCTGTCTCCTCTACATTTCTTCATCACCCTTGGAATTTTTAAACCTTTGCCCCTCGGTTCCTATTCTCCTGTTTCCTCTGCTCAACTACTCTCTTGCTTCAATGTATTTTTTCTTTTGTCTCTGCCCTCACTTCTGCTCCTCCTTAAATCCATTCCTAATCTTTGTTGATTTGTTTGGTGCTGAGTTTGTCTGGTGACATTTCTGCAACCATGAACACCAGTCTCAGCAGTTACTTTTTTGCTTTTACATCCTTTCCTACCTCTTAATTTCTTTTCCCCTTGAAACATGAATTTCAGTACAGACTTCTTTACACGTTTTCACCTCTTGGACGAGATAAATGAGATATACTTCTTTGCACTCAAGAGCCATTCTCTGTTTTCTCCTTTGTCTCTGTAATAACATTCACTTTTGATGGACTCTTCTTTCATTTCTGTAATGTAAAGGATGGAGAGCAAAGCCCATTTCAGTATTGCCCTTCATGGATATTTTTCTTGCTTGTTCTTTCATTCAGGGATCTGCACTGGGTTATCCACTGCAAAGGGTTCAGCAGCTTTCGTGGTAGTAGAACACTCTACGTGTTGCTCACTGACCTGTCTCACCTCATTCTACTATGATTTTTCTTTAAGGACTTCTCAGCTACTTCCCATATTCTGCTTTGCTACATCTGTGACTTTCATAATTTGTCTCAAGGAATCCATATTGTTCCTGGTTTTGTCCATCTTTTAATGTGTTGCTTCCATGGACTCGACAGGTCTCATATCCAGAGTGACACTTTCTGGTAAACTGTCTTTCCTCTAACATGTACCTCAGCACTAGGTGCAGTTGCATGGTCTTCTACAGCTGTTTTCTAACCTCATCCGTTCCTACTTCAATGTGCTCAATGCACTTCAAGTAAAACAATCTTAGTGTTTATCGCTTTGCTAAGGCTACCCTCATGTCCCCTCCAGCCTCCATCCTGTTAAGGTATAATCCCCCTCTCATTAATCATAAAAGGCGCTGTTGGTTGGTTTGTTTTTTTTTCTTCAGAGGGTCTTATATCCCTTTAAAAAGCTATGTCAATCCTTTTCTAGAAAAAAGGAAAGTACTGAATACCACACAGTTCTTACCCTGCAACACACAGTCAATTGGCTAGAGCACCAGTCAATTTATATTTTCATCATACAGCACTTCCTTATTCTTCCAGTTCTGCACAACTATTTGTAATAAAAATTACCCTTGACACTGTAAGCTATTCACCTTTTACATTCATACTAAGTTCCCATTTCAGTTATTGAGAGACATACACATACCTGCCAGCTGATCTCCATGCTCCCAGTTTTTATTACGATAGTGTCATATTATTATTTCAAAAACCACTGTGCCGAACTGATGAGCCAGGGAAGGAAAAAATCCCCAGAAGTTCAGGATGCCAACCTCTTCCATAAAATAGGACTGACCTCTCTCAGATTGCTCCACTGACTCCAGGACTGGCAGGGCTGCTGAGGGACGGACACACTTTTTCAAGCAGGCAAAGCTTCAGCCGGTTCTGTACTGTATAAGCTAGTCTGGCAGAGTGAAGGATATATGTATGAGGATCTAGCACTCGCTGTCTTCTACTTTTTTCCCCTTCTGCTATTAGAAGTAATCACCTCTGTCTTCTCCCCAGCTCTTGTTAAACCTGAACATTTCAAATTCTTTGACATAGTCTCCTTGGTTGGGATTCACCACACCTAATTCTGGCTACCTAAAAAGATGTTTTAATTAAAATGATGCCTTATGTGTAAAAACAGCTATTACACAAAAATAATGAACATTACAAAAATGTTAAAAAATCTGAACAGGTAATTTTGACTATTCCAAAAATACATATATTATCCCTCAAAATTTGCCTACTATGCAATATTGTTTCATTTTCATATCAAGAAGTCACTTTGAAAGAAAATTATAGATGTGTAAGAACAAAGGATTAACAGAGGATCATTCAGATGATTTATATGCAACAGTAAACTACAGAGGCTACAAATATGGTGAGAATAATATGCCAAGTTGGCAGAATTTTACTGGTAAGTGACCAAACAGAGGAGGTAGGTTTTTTCCCCCTCTTCTTATTTTTTGTTCTAACTGGGTGGTCACATATCTTGACCCTGACAGCCTACACTGCTTAATTTGGTAAGAGCATTGCAGCATGTTGTCCATGGGCTTCCGTTGCTTATTCGTTCCCAGCTGAGGCAGGCTGTTGTAGGAGCTCCCTGCACACTTTTGCCGTTTCCCTCCCAGATGAATCAGAGAAGTGAATGCATCGCCCATATTGAGGACAACAGCACAACAGGCTGACGAAGGAAGGGGAAGGTGATGAGGGTGGCTGAGGACCTGGCTGTACCGAGCCCCAAAGGAGAAGTCCTGCAATGGGCATCACAAACCACCACATCTCTGTGGTGCAGGGTAACACTGAGGAAATGAGAGGATGAAATGTAACTCATGAGTGGGAAATAGCAGATGTTCATCCTCAAGGGCATAAAAAGCACTGTAATTACAGAAAGCAATGACATCCTATCAAGCAGAAGAGCATTAGCTACACAGCTGAGAACTCCACAAATAAATTGACAAGTATTATTATTTGCCTTTACATAAAATAAGTAAAGAAAAATGACACAAGGACATTCCCAGACACAAAGAAATGGGCATAGGGCAGACAGAAAGAGCTAAGAGCACAAAACAAGAGAACATTTTCTTTACAAGGATACAAAACATTCAGTAGCATACTAATGGCAAAGTTGTACACAGTGTACTTTAGGCAGAAGAAAACCTCTTACATCAAATCTCAGTGAATTAGTCATAGTCTACCCAAATCACGCTTCATTTGGAAGTAACCATCAGGTCACAGAAGTGTCAGTGCAGTCTCACTGCATTCAGTGGCAATATATTTGTATGAAAGGCTACTGGGATGTATTTTTGAAGGATTCATCTCCAAGTTTACAGTAAACTGCAGTGTTAATGTATTGAAGAGCCTACCCCTACCTCAGCTAACCAAGCAAAAAACTTCCATGATTAGTTAACCTGATGTGAAACTGTGTAGTTTCATTTTCATCATTCTTTGGATAACACATTGTTTGCACAAAGAAACTAACTCATAAGGCACTCTTCCACTGGGGTTCACTGTATCCATAAACATTTGAAAGTAGTTTATTTAATTTCCTTTTTAATTAGTGTCCCCTTTTCATATCAAAACACTGATATGAGACTGAAGTGGTGCAGCTCAGAGTGAAGCTGTCCTCACCTCTTTAGCCTCACTTCATCTGTGGTGTAGGTGGATCAGAAGTGGGCTCAAGCCCAAGTGTGCTCAAGGTAGTCTCTGCTAGATCCATAGTTAGGAAGAAGGGAATCCACCCTTTCCTGCTCTGAAGCTTATTCAGTAGAAGAAACTGAAAAGTTTTGTGAAACATCATCTACACCACTCTTTAGAAAGTTTCAGTCTCTAACAATGATGATATCTTACCAAACGCATTGAACATCTGTGCCACAGAAGGTATTGTCTGAAATTTGTAGAGTTACACAGGTAAAACTGTTTGGCCTCTAGAGTCCTATTTTCTGATCTTAAAACTGGGAAATAAATGTATCTTAACTATCAGAGCTGTCTTTGTTTACAAGATGAGCATTACATCTTACTTGCAAACCAAGAAAATTTGATATGAAGCCATTGAAATGGGAACAAAATATTCTTTGAAAATCCAGTCGCAGTAGGAAAACTGAAGATGTTTCCACAAAAGTCATCAATCAACTCAACAGATCTGCCCCTTCAGTGCATTTGGAGTCACATCTGCAAACTTCCATAGGAAAATCTTGTTTTGTTTATGTTTTGTTCTTTGTTGCATTGCAGTCTCAACATAATCGTGGGAGAGGAAACTTGGCTATTATTTCACCCATCTTGCAAGTTGAAAGTCACTGCTGAGCTAAAAGGGTGGCCAGATGACAAATGGGGACAAGGACCCTCAGTCCTACCAGCTGCTGCTGCTCCAAGAAAGCAGTGCCGTTGGTGAGGGGTGGGAAGTCATGGTGAATGGAGCTGGAAGAGCCTGAGGACGCCAAACTCGTGCAAAGTCCCATGGACTGAGTACTTGTGACAGTGATGCCGTGTGCTGGGCTGTATTCTGTTCTCTGTGTGTGTGCGTGTGCACTGCTGGTCACCCCAGTGTGATTGGGACACTCACTGCTTGAGATAAACGTCTCAGCTTGAATGAACAGCAACACGTGCTCACAAAAACTCTGCAGGTGTATAAAACAGGCAATGACCAAGTGGACTGACAGACACTGTTGTTGAAATGATTGACTAACCAACAGAAGACGATACACATATTTCTAGATAAATATATAGTCTCTAACTACCATAAACAGGTAGGCCCATTACGCTGCTTTACAGTCGCAATTCAAAATAGAGTTTTTTGACTATAAGATACAAAACCAGGTAATAACACTGAGGTCAGCGGAGTTCTATGGGAGCAATGTTCAAATGTCCTTAAGAACTGATGAAGGCCGCTACTGTGCTCTGTTAACCTTCATGTATATAAACAGCCCCGAACAGCCCAAGGAGAAAAAGAAACCTGGAGCTGTTGTTTACATTTCGCTTCCTTGTCTATCCACCCTATTTTGATATGCAATTGACAAGTGCAACCCTCACCCCTCAAAAAATATCCATACAGACAAAAGAAAAATCTCTAGTTCCATAAAATATTAAATCGACAAAGATTATCAAAACAATATCCTAAGGGGATAACATTCTGTCAGCTGTCAATCATACACATTTATTATCCTTGTCTGGCCTCTATAGTTTGCCCTCTGTTAAGGTTAGGAGAGAAACTTTACTCTTTTTACTTTGTTTTTTTGTTTTATTAGTGAAACGGAAATTTCATCAGCATCCAGGTGATGATCCCTGTGCACCTGAAATGCGGCAGCACATGATGCAGTGGGAAAGAAAAGCAAACAAAGCACCCACTAACTAGAACAGTTCTCAGATGCAAACACACTCAAAAGGTTCAAAATCATCCTGTACCCCATGGTTACTCATTGTTCTTCTTCAGAAACCCTCTATCCACTGATTTCTAAACTCACTTTAAAAATCCATATTTCTCACTTCCCACATCAAATATTCAGAGGCAAATGGAGCAGTCGACCTTACACTGGAAACTGGCTTTACAGTGGAAAGAAAGGAAAGAGTTTAAGAAGCGCTCACCTTTGCTTGGAGATTTGGTTTTGAAAAGTTAAAATTTAGAAAAAAAACCCAGAAAATATTTTAGAATTATGAAGGAGTAAGTGAATGATTCAATTTGTTAAGCTTTCTTTTTTTGTGAATGGCATTCTTGGGCAATGACACCTTCACAGTATGAAGACATAAAGGTGTCTTCAGTTGGAACTGTTATCTTAAATTATATTGGAAATTTATTTCTTCTCTGTCTTTAATGAAACCCTAAAGTTGCTGACTATTTTCCATTTATAAAGAGAAAAGATATAGGAAAGCTTTTGCATAGATCTAGAGTGCATAACAAAAATAATGTGGAAACATACTGTAAAAATCTGTTCATAATATATTTGCTGCATTTTAGCCAAGAAGCCTCTGCCAGGATTTAATACTTCGATGTTTTAAAAATCTTTTAAAAAGAAAATAGATATGTAAATTGTGGATTGCTTCTTAGCAAATTATATTTTTAAAAGAAGACTTGGCAAGTTAGGGTGCCTCTAGAGACTTTGCATCCTATGTTTGGTTGTTATTAAAAAGAATTTAGTAGTTTACTCCTGGTCTCCAGCTGTCAACATCACAAA
This sequence comes from Opisthocomus hoazin, assembly GCF_030867145.1. NCBI lineage: Eukaryota > Metazoa > Chordata > Aves > Opisthocomiformes > Opisthocomidae > Opisthocomus > Opisthocomus hoazin. Next base: position 12,383,536 of record NC_134418.1, read on the forward strand.
GTCATCACACAGTCCCAAACTACTGCAGTCTGTGGTTAAAAGGAGCACAGAAGTGAAAGTTCAGAGGTGTTATTATTATAGGTCACAACTGACATGGCAGGTACCAGGACAGAGTTACACACATGAGATTGCATAACATCTGCTCACATTCTGTGTTCCTCCAGTCCGTGTTACTGGTTTTGCTCTTTAATGAGCCCTGAAGGCACCCATTAAAAGGGCAAAATGTAGCTTAGGGAAACTAAAAGCAGGACAGCTTTCCTTTATTCCACAATGAACAGAAGTGCCCCGAATTCCTACTTTATGATGACTCATCACAAGTTCTTCTGATGACCATCTCAGTGCTTCTGAGGTCTCCAAGCTGTCAGTGTCTATACCTCTTCTTCTGTTCTTAGTACTTCCCATCCTCTATTTTTTTTACTGTGCTGGCAGGGGGAGGGCTCCTCCTTCCCTTTCCCCCTCAGTCTGTCTTTCCTGTCCTTCTGCAAATATTCTTCTGCAAATTCCACCCCATTAGCCTGCTTCATCTGGCTATCTCAGTGCCAACCTTCCCTGTCCCTCAGTGCCCATGGAAAACAGCTACAGCTTTCCTCTACTTCACATATTTTTTTGCCTAATACTGTGCTTCCATATTCCCTATAAATGCAATCCTATCCACAGAGTATTAATTCCTCTCCTTGTTTTCTGTGCATGTCTGTTGAGCAGTTCTGATTGACAGACCTGTTTGGAACCACTCAAAACTCTGACAGCAAAAGTGATGAACAGGTTAGATTGGACAACCGATATAAAATCCATTGGAACAGTATTTAAAAACTTTTACTACAGTATATCTAAGAAACCAAGACTGTGATGGAGTGTGTGATGGAGTCATGCTTCTTCGGCAGTTAACGCCTTGTGGTAGTTGTTTATCATCTTATATAATTTCAGTCAGGAGGCAGTGGCAGGCTGCTTTCTGTAAAATATGGTTGTCTACTGCATGTTAATGTGAGCTATATGTTCTGGAGAACAGAGACAGTTTGTCTGATATTTGCAAATTACTTTATCAGGCACAAAGAAGTATACCACTTTTCTACAGCTAAGGATCTGTCAGAATGTTTGTCAAACATCAAGCTTGCCAAAGAAATAGTAGGTGTTCCCAAAATATTAAGGAAAGTTTCTAGTCTAGAAGTTCAGAACCATCTTCCAAACTGAGGTCCAATAATGTGAGGAAGAAGAAATGAGAAGGGGGAAAATACAATCACGCATGAGCCCTCTGACAAACCTCATGTAAAGAGGAACATCCCAAACTGAAGAGTCTTTCGTGTAAATGCCCTCTGAAGTGTGCACAACTGAACTACCTGATGATATGGGTTACAAGAGCACTTACACCTATGCAGCTAGGTATGGAGAGGGAGATGGGTCTCCTGGATTTGATCTTGTAGACAACATGATTTTACTTTCTGTCACCAGCAATCCCTGTAAACCTTTGTAACACTATTTTGGATTTCATAAATAATTACTCTTAACTAGGATCAAGCTAACTACATTAGGTTAACCTTAGGGCACCCCATTAATAACATACTGTCTCAAAATATTTTTCCACAATGCCCAAAGGGTAGGCAAGGTCATCTCCACAAAACTGTGAAGCTAGCTTAGAAGTTAGTAGCACTGAGGTAGGTATGGAATAACTGTCTTGTCACTGAAGCCAGTGACAAAAGCTCCTTGGTATGCAGCAGGACATCCCAAGGGCCTGAAGAGAATTTGTAACAGCCTCACACACCTTTATTCTATTTTTAATTTTAAATCAGTTCTGTAAATGGGCAAGAATGAACAGAGCCTCACTGCATCTATTCATAAGCACAAGTTGCTGAGAAGTGCCTATTAAAGCTGCAAGTGCTTGAAGTATGCTGGGATATCCTCTGCCAGATGCATGTGTCCCTTACCTCATCTAGCCTTCCGTTGGGTTTTTTTGTTTACAAGCCATCCATATGGCAGCATCATTAAGCATGTCATAAAAAGACTACTAAAGTGGTTGTCTTGTTACTCTAATGAAATTACATGTTTTTTAAAACCTTGCCATTCCAACTGCCATATGTTATGAAAACTCAAGCCTACTGGGATGCCATTTCATGTACAGTTTAAGTGCCTTGCCGGTGAATATAATTAACCATAATAGCTTTTTATTAGCTTTAGTTACGACTGCAACTAAAATAACACTTTGCAAGTTGTGCCAGCACACATAAAAGAGAAAGAAAGTACAATGCATCAGCTAGGAAGGAGACAGCTACTCATAGCAATTGCCCTCCTGTCTGGCCTAGCCAGCAGGGGTAGAGGATAATCCTTAAAAATCGCTGCTACAGGGCATAACGGTTGCCATCAGGAGGAGAGCGAGGCCGGGGGTGACTGTTGAGGAGTGCTGAGAGAAGCCAAAAGCCAGACTGCACTGCAGGAGGAACATGCTGGAGAACCAAGTGTGCAAAGTAAGCTATGGCTGCTTTATCTTAAAAAAGGTTTTCTTGGTCAATTTTGCAGACTTGGCTTCTTAGCCCTGGAAGAAGGTGCAGTGCTAACAATAGATGCTCAGCTGGCACTGGAAGGATGGTGATATCTAGAAGGACGGCTATAAGATGCAGCTGCAGACAGTAGCCTCTCCAAACGGCAGAGCTGGAGCAATTACTGCTATTAAAACTCCTCAAGGGTAGATTTTCCACTACACAGTTTCATCTTTCCTGCTCCAAAGTAATCTGACCATCCTGATACATCTGATCCCCTGCATTCAACCCAGATCACAGCTGAGAGAAGACATGAAAGAGAAATAAGGGATGATAATACTCAAGGGGCGGAATCGGGTGGGAAAAAGTGAGCAAGTAGAATAAATACAGGAAAAACGAAATGCTTGCACAGGCTTAAGCAGCTACACCAGAGGGGAGCAAACACTCAGAATCACACCCGCACCCCCACCCCCATTTAAACCCGGCGTGCTACTCCTGATGTCCACAGGTCCTTGCTGAGGCTGCTGAAGCTGGTTACATCTTTCATGTATGTATGAATCGTAAGACTATATGTGAATGGTTTCCTCCTACCTAGGAAAGAACTAAAATGTCCTGGGATGGATCCCATTACACTGTTCTGAACCTGTGACTATGCTAGAAAAGAGCAGTCTGGTTGTATCTGCCCGATTCTCCCTTCCCTTCCTTGTGACTCCCACCTTCTATAGTAACCACTGCAACACATCAATGTCATCACAGGTCTGTTTCTGCTTAGCTGGTTACTACCAGGGAAAACCAACAAAAACGACAATAAAAACTGCTTGAAATACTGGAGATAGAACGCACATGGCAAAAGGAAGCAAGATTTTGGCTGAAGTCATCACTCATCTCTTTCAAAATTCTTTTTTAACAAAATATATTTGCTAGAGAATAATATGATGAAATATAAAGCTAGCCAAGCAATAAATGTACTTCTATAACTGCTTTAAATAGGCAAGTTTAGATTTTGTGTCATAAGGAGGAGTGCTATTCACTTGAATGAGGCTTAACCTTTCTTTAGGGTGGTGAAGCATGTAGTGGAAGAACTTGGTGTTACCTTTGATCATGTTAATTATCAGGGTAGGGTTTTATCTTTATAATGTTCAAAACACAGAAAAAGGAAATAAAGATATTGATCTTTTAAAACTTATTTCATGTATTATAACATTGCAATTAGATAGAACCCTGCTGCTAAAGACCTGACAGTTGACAAAAATATTTTAGTTCAAAGGCAATTGAGAAAAAAGGCAGCGGGTGAGGGACTGCTAGCCACTTGGATGGTCGAGTATCTGAGTCATTTGCTTTCTTGTATTTCATCCAGTATTACAGAAGACTTGGGAACTGAACCCAGATGTCTTGACTTCCAACTTTGCAGTGGAAAAGTTGGAGTTATAAGTTTTCCTGTCATCATATTATTCCTGGGGAATAACAGAAATAAGATTTACATGATGTTGTTCAAGAGTTGTAAGTTTCTATGAAATCGTTGGTGTGTTGGCCTACCAAATAGAAGAGGATGTTACCGTCCGTTGTGTTTTTCTGTGCACAGGTGTGACTGAAAAGTTCAGTGTGTGCGTGACACCATTTCTTATCACATATACATCCCTACATAAAGGGAGATCAGAGCTGCAGCCTGCTCAACCTTTCTTCATTTTTCGTGCTACCTCTTCTCCTGTGGCTCACTGGAGTTTCTGAAATGTACTGAACCGTACATTTTAAACCAGCTCTGTACTGAAAGGCAATCCTGTGTGACCTGGCTGCTATCAGTATGTCTCAGCGATGTGCGACAAATTTGATAGAGCTATGATTTCAAAGACCTCATTTGATCTGAAGCTTGATGCGATCCAACTTCTTCACTCTGATAAATCAACCAAAAGCTTCCTTGGCTCTCCTGACACCATTCAGCAGCTACTCATCCGAGACAGGGCATCATACAGGAGTCTGCCACTTCAGTAACAGCGTTTGACCTTTTTGACTGTGCTTTGCCTGCTGTGATAATTTGTACTTTGTATTAACTTAACCAGGATCAGCTGACATTGTGATTTCTTCTGGGGACCTGTCTACAGCTTTGAATGATTAGGGGGTAAAAGACCCCACTCTGTAAATTCTATACCTTTTTATCATGTTTTTCAAAATTCTTCTACAAATTATCACAGAGAGAAGACTAATAAATTTTATAGGATGAGGAGACAAACCAACACTTTGAGATTCTTAGGAATAATTAATGCCACTCGAAAGGCACAAAGTTTTTTCACTATTGCTTTGAAGTAGCACCATGCCTTTAAAATCCATCATCTGCACGAATTGTCGTTCTGTGCACCCCAAATTCACTGCTTGCATCTCTTTGAAGCACACAGCAACAAGACTGTTAAAGCATTAGAAAGCCTTTCCTGAGACCTTACGGATGTCAGACTTGAGATCTACTCCCACTTCTCTCCTCAATCTCCTGCCTAGCTTTTTCCATCTTAAACATCTGGTTTATTCTTCCACATATTCTGTCTTGTCCATTGAGATGGCAAACTCTCTGTGTCAGAGCCTGACTGACGTATCCTAGGAACTGGTCTCATCTGGACTGCAGACTGACATCATCACAGATCAAAGTAAACCATTGACTCATTGGTCATAGACCTGTCACAAGTGGAGACCTTGATTTCTTTTGATGGGTCTATTCTTCAGGAGCGGTCACTAGCTAAACTGGGGAACATTTTTCACCAAGAAGTTTCAACAGACAAGCTACTTCAACTATTTACTATTTGTTATTACAATATTTACTATTTATAGTATCTGATTATTCAACTAAATGCCATTATCAGAAGTTTCCAAGTGGATGAGAGATATTCTTTAAGGAAGAGAAAAAGCAATAAAGAGTCTATTGTATAATTTATATGTAATTTCTCTATCATATTTTGATCAAACAGTCCCAGCTTTCCAAGGTCCTAGCTCCTGTCCACCTCACTTAACACTAGATGGCACAGTGAAAGAAGTGGTGTCCACATCCTTCAGGCAACTGAAAACTCTGTATGGCCTTACGGAGAAATCAGGGCAGAAGATTTCTGAGAATGAACGACTAGTACCATACGTATCTGGTATAGCTTGTGTGATTTTTCAATACAATCAACAACGAAAAGAAGGTGTACAGCAGACATTTCAATATGTAGGTTTGTTTCAGATATTTATTTTAGCATTGCTCAGCCTTGAAATTTTCACTAATATAAAGGAAAATACCTTTCAAATATACATTGCAAAAATCTCCCTGTGCTCTATGACTTTTCTTCAGTCATCCAGAACATCACCGCAGACTATAAGGCCTCCAAACTGGGTCTGGTATTTATGTTTACATCTGGCAGTACATTAAAAAAACTCTTTGCACTTTCAGGCTTTTTTCTTTTTGTAAGTAGATAAATTCATGAAGTCCCTGTCACCTATACCACTCTCAATTTCCAAATCTTCCCCTAATTGCTAATCCTGACACCTCTGCTAGGAACATTTCTCTCTGCAACACATGTTTTGGCTTGTGCACTGCACTGGGATTTTTGACTAAAGTTTCTTTAAAGTATATTCTTAAACACAATGAATTTCACACAGGGCATAAGGGGGTTTTATCATTAAGTTTGTGATGGTAGTATTAAACACCTAAGCATTAAAGCACTTGGAATGCCACACTGTTGGGCTTTTTTGCAAATACTACTCACAAAAAAGCCTGGATTGCAGTTTGTTTCTTTTATATAGAATAACTATAACTAAAGGAGCAAAAGAATGTTTTTACATTAAATACAGAAGAATATTTTACAGTAGTATGGCTTTCAATATTGAGTTCATGCATAATAGGGCATGTAATCTAATATATGTTTTGTTTAACAGAGGATAATGTAAAACAGATACAATCTCTTCTGTCTATTGTCAAGCATCTAAATTCGGTTGCTACTTGTGGTTATGTCCTAAGGTCTATGCCTCTAATGCTCATGCAAAACACCTGAAGTTTCACGTACTTTCAGTTTTCTTCCTACAGACTTGCTTCTCCTCCTCCATCCAATCCTACTGTCTTTTTAGCCTCATTTTCAGCCAGTTCCCATCCATTCGCCTTCTTTGCAGCAATCTGCCTGCTCTGGCTTGAATACAAGTGAGTAATGAGCTGAAAAACCTCCTTTATTAGCCCAGTTTTTCCAGGAATCTTTTCCTGCCGGTTCACCTTCCTAGTATTCTCCACAGTCATCTTCCTGAAATTTTTGTGCTGCCTTGAATTGCCTTTGAATGGTGAGGGGGTTGAAATCAGAAAACATTTCTGCAGAGGGACAGACTAGCACAAAATGGGGTCTAAAACACCTAAAACATGTCATCCTTGCATTTCCTTGCTCTTTCATCTGTAACCCTATTGAAGATTTTTATTGCATAATACCATATATTGGCTATACACATCGCAATCTGGACAATTACAAATTAAGAAGACTTACAAATTCTGTTGAAGACCATATCCTGACCTTTCTGAGTATGGTCTATGTTTGTTCCTTTTTTTTTGGGGAGGGGAAAGCTGATTGAATTTTCTTAGTGGCAGACAAGTTAAGGAGTTACATTTCCATTTATACCAAGGCATAAATTCATTTCTCTTAATAAAACCACAGTGACAGGACTAAATTCTCAAAAACATCAGCCAGTTAAAGTTTTCTTGATAGTGGAAATGCCACTGGATTTTTTTTTCTTTTTGAGAAAAGTAATACTTATTTCAAAATAAAAATAATTGCTATCTCATTCAACCTCACTTGTCAAGTGATGACAAAAATGTCCAAACCAAACACACTGGAACATTTGCATTGTATCTGTATATTAAAAAAAAGTCTCTATAGGGGTATGAGTCAGAGTCAGGATTTCAATTCATATTTAGTGTTTCTGAAGAAAACCAATGCCCTTTATTAATTTTATGGTAAAAGACATCTTTGCAAGTTTCACATCTTCTCTTTACATAATAATGTCATTGTAAATCAGGGTTCTGGTCTAATATCATTAATGCCAGTGGAAAAACTCCAGCTCCATGTAGTGGGAGCAGGTTCAGTCTCTAAGATTCCCTTTAGCCTTGTTTACAAACAGCCAGCAGTAGGCTACTCATTTGTTTCAGTTCATTTTTAAATAGTTTTTCACATCAGTCTTAGTAACTCTTCTGTAATTCTCAGGTTATACGGACGAGGTAAGGGGTTAAAGAGTAGCTCTCTTATACCATTAATAAGCACATCAAATTGTGCAACTGTGATTTTTGCAGCCACAGAAATAGCATATGCTGGCAAAAGAAGATCGACAGTGAATTTTCGGGCACAGCGGCAGATTGAAAGTCAATGCAAAAGGATGGTAAAATAAAAATTGTAAGAAGAAAAACCCAAAAGGAAGGAAAGATTTTTATTGGGGAAAATCTATTAATCTCAAAGAAAGATAAGAAGGCAGGATTTGAAAAAACTTAAGAGGTAGCAAATGTTTCTCCAAATATGTCAAAGTTTGTGCCATGCAGAGTGATCAACATATTCCAACAGTATTGTCCAGACATTGAACTTACTAGTCTTTATACTTGCCTGTTTGCTATATTGAAAATATGACTTCCAGTAAGCTTGTAGTAGTAAATGATGTACAGGAGGTTATGGGGACCATATATCTATTTTTTGAAACACTGTTTAATAGACATCACTTTTCACCCTAGAGCTGAATTAACTGGTAAGAGGAAGAGAAGAAGAAAGTGAGGTGCAAATCAAGGATAAGATAATCCCAGTTATGTTTTGGGAGTTTTCTGAGTTTAAAAAAGTCATAAATAAATAACTACAAATGTATATGATGGTAGTGTATGTGAAATAGTATATTCACAGACTAAGGCTGGGCTTCTTTTGCCTTTCACTATAAACTGGAAGTGGCTCACTAAATTTCCTAGAAAATATCTTCACTTATGTGATTGTTTCCAAGCAGAAATGTACTCATTTTCCAGGGAAAGTAAAAGGATGTGTAATCAAAACCAGACTTACTTCTGAAAGGAATCTGGCTCATTTATAGAATGAAAATATGTCTTGCATTAGGGAAGTGTGATCTTTCTTGATTTTGTGACTGCCACAAAGCAAAAATTGAAAACCCCCAAATCCTATTTGTGAAACAGAAAGAATAGGACTTTCCATACTGGATCAAAACAGAGGCCTGGGTAGTTCAATATCCTGTTTGTCACCACCCAAGAGAGCAGCTTCAGTAGAAAGCATGAGAACTCCCCCAGGGAGCTCGTTTAGCATAATCTATCCCCCCACCCCCAATAATTTCTAAGGGTAGTTCTAACTTCTAAAGTTGTTAAATGATATAAGCTCTTAAATTGAGAACTTTCACATAAGTTTCAGAAATTTAATATAACTTACAAGACTTTTATTAAAGGTATTTTTGTATACTTCTGCTATCATAAGGTTGTAAGTCACCCTTGCCTAATTTATTAGCAATGAAGTATGTACATATATTTTTTTAAGTTTTGTAAGAAAATGTTTCCAGAAATTACTCAAATCATCTCAATATCTGCAACCAATTAAATAATTTTGCTCATTTCTATTGATGGCTCTGAAATATTCAGAGGGGAAATGAAAAAAAAAGGGAGAAAGAGTGAAAAAAGTGAAAAAATGAAAAAAGGAGAGAAAAATGTTACCTAGTCAACAGTCAAGAAATTAAAACAACCTCCACATCATGGGGGTGCAGCTATGTGGTGCACAAATACGTGGGGATGGCGAGCAGTTGTGCCAGAGGGCAGACCCAAAGAGCTGCTCGGTGGGATGGGGAGATACTATGTCGTTGCTGAGGCAATTGCAAGCTGAAGAACATCAGTGACCAGCAGTGAAGCATTAACCGCGACGGTCTACCTGCAAGTGGCCTGATGCTAATGTGAAATGGCAGCTGAGAGCAGCTCCATACAACTTTCTCAGCCTCCCTAAGTAATTGGTAACCTTTGAACCCAGCTCACATGAGTAGCTGGGGAGAGCTGCTCCCAGTTAGGCAGAGAGGTCAAACCAAAGCCTGATTGTCTGGACCTTCAAACATGTGACCTTCTTCCTCAAATATTCCTTTCTCACACCTAAAGATCATGCCACTGGCCCCCAGAACTGCACTTTGATCGGTGCGCGGAGCACTTTGTTTACCTTGTGTGTTAAGCCCAGCCAAATGTGCTTGAACTGTACAGTATCAATTTTTCCCAGGTCCTTTAAGTTTGGGCAAAGAGAAGCTAGCCTGTCTTAGCAAACTTCTACCTTACTTAGTGCTGATCTTGGACTTTTGCAAAACTGACAGTGCCACTAATCTAATCCTGATGTCTGCAATGAGGTTTAACACTTGGAACATCCAAATGAAGTTTAACCGGAGCAATTTACTGAACTTTTAGGTCTGACATTTTTCTGGAGCATATTCTGCCTTTAGATTGAATATGACAGTATGTTCTGATTAGCCCAGAGTTGTGAAAAGCGGAGTCAAAGTCTTGTTCCAGGAAGCTACCAGGTAGTACAGCATTCCCAATCACACTTAACGTTAGACCATGCACGTACAGAAGCATTGCCAGGGCTTTTGAGAGACCAAATCAAGTCTTTGTTTTTTAACCAGAAAAGTAAAAGAATGGAAGTCAATATCTGTTTAGTTTTCATGGGCTATATTTTTATTTAGAAAACCATATTCAAAATATTCTAGTTTCAGCACAAAATGGTTATTTTTTAGTTCCACTACCAACATTTTCTGGAAATACACCTCACTGGCTGATCATGTTCCTGTGTTCCAGATACAGATTTTGCTACCTGATTTTCTCTGTCAGAAACTCTCATGCCGCCTAGCACCCTCAACTCTGGCTCATGTAAAATATCTCGTTTCCTTTAATAACTGAGAGGACAGTTTCGAGGCAACTATTGCTATTTCCTTCCTACTTACTCATCTGTGCTACTATCAGTTTCTTTTCCTGCATTTTGATTTCTGTTTTGGTGGAAACTATTTTCAAAGCAGGCCACTGGCTTTGGCAATGGTCCTGCTCACAGTGGTATTAAGAATAACCCTTCTGGCATGCTCTGATCCAGAATTTCGCATAGCAATCACTGGAAAGCCCTAAAATTGTTGCAAGTTTTACCAGTATGAAAAGACATCCCAATACTCCAAAAATTTGGTACTCACTTAACCTAGTCAAATTCTTTTACAGTTTAGAAAGCCAGCTGCCTTGCAGTGACCGCCAATTTTATTGTACAAATCAATTTGTCTCCACTGACGGAAAATAATTGCAAAGCAAACAAATTATCCATGCTACATTGAAGCCTATTCACTCCAGGGATGCTGAGCTTACAGCTTGAGAAGATTTTCCTCTGCCCGTCTCAAAAACAGAGCTCATTATTAAAAAAAAACAACTAAACATTAAAAAAATCTTACTACTCTTACTCTTATTGCTGCTGGAGAAAGTCCGTGTATCAATTATGCATTTGTCTAGGCATTAAGATGCCATTATGTGGAACTTCTCCGAGTATATTGAAACCCAAGTCTATGACAGGTCTTTATATACTAGATTTTTAGTACAAAGAGCACCGTTGTTGAAAGTGAAGGATTCGGAAACTGCCGAAGGCTTACAAAATCACTCAGGATCTTACGTAAAAGCCCAGTACAGCAGAATTTTATATAGGCCAATATCCACAAAGGGATTTAAACTCCTGAATAGACTCTAAGGTTGGAGTGTGTTTACTCAAATTTCACTCCTCAAAACCACCGCCCTCTTTTCATCTGCCACTGGAAACATTTAAATTCTGTCAACATGCCTAATGCCCCAGTAGTTCTGCTCCTGCAAAGCCCTCAAAGTCCCGCTGCTCAGGGTACAGGTCTGGCTGCCCTGCTTGAAGACAGACAACACCAGCTTGGATTTTACAAAGTGTGGGTGCAGGTGTAACTTCCCAGCAAACACCTACCAGTAACTAGGGTCCCAGCTGGACTACCCTTGCTTGAATCCATGTTCCTTCTTTCTCCCTCTGGAACAGCAAATATTTGTACTTTGGTGAGAAGTAGAACAAAGGCAACTCCTCCTCGGGAACACTGTCAGACAGTGGTTTCATCCACTCCTCCACGCCCCTATGAAGCCTCCACAAGGACAGGGTAGCCTCCAAGGTGGTGGCTCCAGCATGCTCCTGGGAAGGTTGAGATGAGGCCAGCGCCAAATCTCAGTAACACTTTGAAAAAAGGGAGACCTGTCTTTAGAGAAAGGTCTGCTCATAAGACCCAAGGAGAGGGAGGCACTTCCTCCAGCTGGGAAAGTCATACAGCTGCCAGAAGTACCTTGAGACTTCAGCACTCTCTAAGGAGTCGGGAAATTCCATGATTAAAATTTTGTTGTCTTTGGGAGTAAAGGTCATAGTGTCCACTGTAAGTACAGGTCATGAATGTCAGCTCACAGTCCTAACTGAAGATGTCCAGCTTCAGACCATATAGCCCATACAGGTTCTTGCCCTAAACTGAATGAGTAGAGAACTCCGTGTCAGGCCTTGCAGAACCCTCCAATATCCAGTGGAAAAAAAAATCTATTCAGTGAAAATAAAAATAAGAATAATATATACATATTTACTTCCATCCGCTTAGATTTCAGATGCTGAAGGTGAATATTCTCCTCACCTGAAATATTTTCTCATTTTCCAATTGTATCTCCATGAAGCTTTTTACAACGAACATTCAGTAGTATGGCAGAAAAAAAATTAGGTACTTTCAATACTCTCTGCTATTAGTAAATCCCAAAAGAACAGGATCACCTTGCTTATTTTTGAATAAAAAGGAGGACTATATAAGCAGGGCTACTGCTGGTGTTCCTAGTCTGTCCCGAATATCACCTGGGTGGTAATTTCTTGCCGCAGTAAACCAGTCATTGGCTACATTTCATTCCAAATGTAACTGTTTCATTTCACATCAATGTGTCAGCCTTTCAGATAGAGATGTCACGTGGTAAGAGATGCAGCAGTAAGCTGCATCTTTTGCCTGAGATGACATTGAATACAGTGTTTCATGAAATACATCCTGCATGGCTCCTGTTTTTTAAAGGTGAGGTTTCTAAGAAACTAGTCCTGTGGTGTCATTCTAAGTGAATATTACAGCCTATTGGATTGCCTATTTTTATTTATCGAGTGGAAAATTTTATCAAAAATGTATTAAATAGTAAAAATTTGTCAGGGTTAGGTTGGAAGACATCTCAAATTTTCTAAATTGTGGAAACAGGTACTCATTATTAGAAAAAAGTTGTAAAATTACCTCCACTGAGGAAATAGTTATGGTAAAAACCCCGCTTCTTGTTTGACACTGTAGAACCAACATGAAAGAAAAGCCTTAGGAAAGCTCTAAATGCACAAAATGTGGCATGGACTGGGGTAGAGCTTCGTTATTCTTAGGTATCAAAGCCAACAAACCTTTAGACAAACTGCAGTGAGAAGCCAGACTTCCTCAGTTCCAGCGTTCATCAACGACTTCAAGCTACTTACAAGACATGAAAGAAAAAGAGAGGCCAAGAAGTCAGTGGAGGAAGTTACAAAATACTTGGTAGCATACAGCCTGAATTTTTCAATGACATTTTTAGTAACTGTTGTTGCTGCCAAATGTGGTTTGCCTCACCATCAGATCTGTCGCCATTAATAATGCGTAACTCCACTTCAAAATTATTCCTATAAAGCACTTTCCCAATAGCAGTCATTAGCTTTATGCGTTGTTACAAAAGTCAGTAGAACTTGGCTTTTGTGAATGTATGGAGCTCTTTATTTGAACATTTGCAATTTAAAACTTCACTAAGAACTATGAGAATTCCCGACAGAAATCCATCCCAAGAGAGGCTAATGGTAAATCAGTGGAGACACATTTCTACGATCCTGACCTGGGAAGAACATTGCCCAATCCATTCTATGATGGGAAAGTATTTGAAATAGGGACAAATCTCTCATTTACCTCCTCTTCCCCCACCAAACTCACATTCTTCACCTCCACTTCATAATTTTTCATGGAACCAGAAGAACAACACGTATTTTCTACATATGTTTCTGCTCAACCTCTAGTTATGTTTGCAGAGAGGTTAACTTTCCAAATGAGAAGGGGCAAGAGTATAAGCTCCACATTTGTGTAAGAAATAAGAAGGGGCAAGAGTATAAGCATTCAGATGCTTGCAGGAGTAGGTCTGAACAAAACAGAGACACTTTCAAGAACACACTTTACATGAGATTTCCAGGAGATCCTTCAACTGCTCCCCAAATAAAGTGAAATATTTTTACCTATATGAAACATGTGTCATTTGATATCTACTTTCTGCTGAAATTATGTGAAATTTTGGAAATTGATATCTAGTAGGAAAATAAATTGTATGAGGAAAAAAATGGACATAAGGATTTGTTTCACCCACTCATTAACATCCCAGGAATGGTCTGTGAACTGCCTTTATTATCACTGTAAGCTAATACTAATTATTATATATGTTAAATTATAGATTAAATACCGCAGAATAAATCTTGGCTTCTACTGGGCATTTTAGAAGAATTTGTATTTAAACATCAGGTATTTCTCTCTCTCTTTTTGCATCTCATTTATCTGCTAAACACTAAAAACATTAATTAAGTGGTTATCATAACACCATTATGTAAAAGGAACAAAGACGAGCACTAAGCTTAATCATGTGTAAAGTAAACAAACTGCAAACAGACAGATGGCACATTTGGGACCTGACTCTGCCCTGTGAAGTGATTCACTGTTTTAAAACTGAAAGAGCAATGTCTGCATGGTCTTTGTCACTGGTTTAGCAAAATCGTTTTAAAACCACCTTTTTTCTCAAGCTGGTACAACACTGCTTGCAATGGCCATGCTTCACAGGCTCTGTACATAAATTTATGAAGCACGGCTTTCAGATCTATACTGATATAACTTTCAGGTAACTCCTTTACCTTTAATATGTTTCATCCCAATTCCCACCTGCAGCTCTGAGGGGTAAGGAAACCCATTGCACTCAATATTTCATTAATTGCATTTTAAGTCCATGGTATAACCACACACTTGTACTTGAAGGACAAAAGGAAACGCTGTATTAAGATAGTATTGATTCATTTAACTAGCGCAAAATCAAGAAAAGGTCAAACTGGGGCAAAGCTGGTGCAAGCGAATACATCCCTAGCAGTTAACTGTTGTGATTCAGCTACTGAAAGCTGGAGAAAGGGCATGGGAAGAGACTCTCCAATGCTCATGAATGTGTGCTATTAGTCTGTTCTTTGGAGTCCTCAGGCTGCCTCGAGTTGGGTTTTGCCCCCTAGGCAATCATCACAATTAATTGGGCATGCAATTTGTCATAGACTAATTAAGTGACTTCTACTGCATTTATCACTGCTTGTAAAGTGAAGGACCTCACTCTGGCTTTTTATTTGTATCACTGGCAAGGCAGTTTAAAGCACAGGGATTCATCACTTCTATATTGCTGTTAGATTTCCAGCAACTAAGCACCCTTGCACCCGGGAGAGAACAGCATTCCACCCCAGTGGTCTGGGGCACATGTGTTTGAATTTGCGAGAGTGTTCTACTGGCTTCTGCAGAAAAAGACCTTGATACGCTTATGGGGGAGGAGGTGCGTGTGGGTGTGCATGTGTGCTTATGCGATTATCTCTACTCTCCACTGATTTTTGGTCAATTACAATCAAAATTTGAGAGAGGGAGAAAGATCTCAAAAGAAAGAAATCCTGCTAAGACTCCCACTCAGAAGACAACAGTGAGTTTTGCCCTGCTTGAACATGGGTGATCATCTTGGGAAATCTACCTTAAGGCACAAATCAATAGGACACCAGGCATCCTTGGTTCCTGTGCTCACAGCGTTATGCGTACTCACCACTGCTACTCCGTGTGGTTATAACTTTCTGCTGCCACCAGAATAATTGCTTTGCGCATGCTGATCTGGGAGTCATTTTGCAGTCATTAAAGAAAATGGCAATTTGAAAGGAAATTTCTTTTGAACCAGACTCCACATTTACAGCTATGTCACTTTTAAACACAAGGCAGGTCAGTGGTGCCTGTATAGTCATGGTGGGGTACAGTTCCTTCTGAAAGGTGTTTTTTCACCAGAAAACTTTTGAGTAGAAGCTCTGCTGGCTTATTCTGACTGTCATTGCTAGTTAAGCCAAGAGCATTCACGTTTGGCTGCCTTTGCTGGTGCAGTACATCCTACAACGTGTAGATGTTCCAGTCTCCCCATCACTGTCTAAAGAAATATGACTGGAGCCAAATCCTTGGCCCACCACTCCAAAGTCAATGTTGATGCAGCCAGTCAGACACTTGAAAATCTCCAGGGAAGTGTGTACAATATTTTGTATTATTCCAGAGTTTAGCTGTGTGGAATTGTCTACAGAGGAATGAATTATGTAAGGTGATGAAGGATGGAAGAATTTGAATCTAAAAGATAAGAGGAATAAAATTCAGCATTGTTTCTGTAATTGGCATAAGAAAGCAATGTGTTCTCCAGCAAGATAAGAGAGCTTAGCTACTTTACTCAATTATTAGGGCATCTTAGCAATACTCTGTGTCCTCATAATGACTACTCCTGTATGCCCCAAAGGGTTGTGTGGTCTCTTCGCTTAGTCTATATACAGCAAGGTTGACTTTACATACAGAAAATGAAGATTACAAAACCATTCCTCAAGAAGGGAGACATTTCCCATTTGGTCCTCAGCTTCTCATTGTATTTCCCACCCACTTAACCACAACATTTATTTTTGTAAACCAAGCTGCCAGAAGCATGCCTGCACCACCCTTTTGCATTTTTAACATGGAATAAATAGAAGGAAAACTGGCTTGTGTTATGCCAGCTTCAAACCTCTGCATTTACCTCCCCATTCAAATAGATTGTCAGTCATTGTTAAGGGTAGAGGGTGGATTTAATGGTATAGCTACACTGCCCACTACTATGTCGAGCTGTGATAAGTTACCCAAGTTACTTCTAAGCCAAGTATTTGTGGGCACTGGAAGTTGTCTAACCATAGCTGCACTGAGCTCTTCAAATCTTTTTTTCCCTCTCACTTTTTGACATGCCACAAGTTTCTCCCTTTTGCAGCAGAACAGGATCTGAAAGGATACTGGCAGCAGCAGGAGGAAAGCAGAGGGGTCCTTGACCTTTACTCCACCCCAAGGTGTGACCCTACGGAAATAGTAGACTTGAAGTTATCACACAGGCTAGTGTTGCCTGAAAAACTTTCTCAAACCCTAGGGGACAAAATGCAATACTCTTCCATGCCCATCCTTTGCCAAAATCCAACAGCCCATTCCTACTCAAGAAAGCATTCACACATTTTATGAGGGGCAAGTGGCCAGTTTCCACCAGAGGCATTCTTGCATCACAGTTTCTGAAAGTTATTCCTTGCCTCAGCATTGGGGCTTAGCTTTATTTAGGAAGTAAAGTACCACACCATCTTAATACAGCTAAGTGCATTAAAACGTCTGCAAACTGTGGAAATCACTTCCTCAGCGTAAAAATGAAGCAAAGTACTTGACAAGAGTTAAACAGAACTGTTGATATTAAATAGCTTATGAAGACATCGACAACTATATAACATGTTAAGGTGTTACTTTAAAGGAAATACTGATTTTTATACATCAGGACTATGCACCTTTATGTAAGCTTACAAGTTAATATTTCCACCACTTACCCATTACCACATTTCTTCCTGTAATAGAGATTTTCTGAGAAATCCCTGAGCAGACAGGTCTTTCAGAGGAATGAACGTAGTGTATCATGTTGCTGTTGTTTCCCATTGATGAAGTAGGCAGAGGCTGGATGAGAGGAGGGTGAAGGGAGAAGAAGCAGTGAAAGCACTGCAGAGCAGTGTGGACCTGCCTAGCAGCATACATGCTGCACGAGTGGTGTTACTGACAGCAACATTTAAGCAAGTCTCCCCTCCTACCTTAAAGATATTTGAGCAGTAGCAAGATACACTTGAAACTGGAATTCTTTTCTGGATTTTGTAGAAAGTTACTTAGGTATTCACGACTGTACCCACAAACTTAGAGGCTAAGACCTTCTAAAGGGCAGACATTTTAGTCCAGGTGATTGTCCCCGTCTCTAACAGATTTATTTATCTATCTGAAGTTTCAATCCACATGGTCACCTTTGTGTAAAGAAAAGCTAAGCACAATAGCTGATACACTTTCAGGATTCTGTCAAAGACTATATGCAAAACCAGTAACCATTATAGCCTTGCTAAGTGAAAACTTGGCTGTACAGACACCAGCCATGCAATGAAAAGATTTCGCGCTCTTCATACAGCTCCATCTCTGTCTCCTTAGTATTTCTACCTGTCAAGTCTTACCCAAAATGTTTTTCTAATCAATCATTTAGAGTCTTCATAAGAAATTTGGAAACACACTCCTTGACTTGTAAAATAGTGTGGACTCAGACTAAATGCCAGTCTGCATGTTCATAACAAACATCATGGTAAACCACTGAGACTGAGGTCCATTCTATTTCTTTTCATGATTGAACCGGACAGAGCTATGCTCTCTTAACAGTGCATGTATGCTTCACACCAGTGACTGGGTTTTGGCAGTTTTTACATATAAACATATATTTCTATGTGATAAAGAGATATAAAAAGAACGTAAAATGGTCTTTGGTAGAATTTGCCAGTAGCGTTTGAAGGATGAGATCCACAAGTATCACCTAAAACCTGGTTATTCGAAGACTACAGATTTCTTAGTTCTGTCAGTAAAATTCTCCAATAACATACACACCTGCTTCTGTGTGTGTAAGAACTGCACCAGAAATAGCCCCCATGTTGCAAAATGTCTTATTCCCCACTTGGGATCCAGCTAAAGTTGGTATGAAGATGTTTGCATACATGATATTAATCTCATAGCAAACAGAGAGAAATACATGCAATTTTGGGACAATCCATCCTATTTCAAAGCAGACATGAAGCAGACCTCTAGTTTAGATGAACAATGACTTGATAGTGCCTAATTCCATGCATTAGCTATACACTGAAGCTATTACCTTGCTTGCATATTTTTACATTAAAACCTAGTGAGATGAAGCCCTCCACAGGAACTCCACCTCTTCACCAGTCCGGTCTGGTAAGTATATTCAACACACTTTAACAAGAGTGACCTACCCCCTAAAAACAGAGAGCTTAGCCATTATGCAAAGATCTGTCTTTTTGTCTTTTTTAATTTAAAATGTGCTTGTACAAAAAGCAGAAGAAATATCGAGTACCTTACTCTGAATGGTTTCGTGATCAGAAAATCGTCCGGTTAAAGGGAAAATATGTGACCAAAGCACTTTTCAGGTATGGAGGAGCTGAACATGTAGCAGCTGTACTGTAAACTTCGAGCTATCGAAGACAGGGCTCTGTCTTCTCTAGCTGATTTGTCAATGTAAGTTGATAGAGCCACTGGAGTTTTTCAGATGAGCAACATGAGTGCTGACTGGACCAAGCCTTTCAGGGGAGGTAGTCAAAGGAAAATCCAGTTTGTGAATCCCAGCAGAGACTGAAACAGAACTGTACCCCTGAGCATGCGAAGACTTGATGCTTTTGAGCAAACCGTCAAGTAGATATTTAAGTGAGCGTTATTAACATCAGAAGCAAAGCAACCTTCATAATTTTAGTACACAAATTGTGGTAGCTAAGCAAGGGTTCTGAGATTTTAGAATTTGGATTTGTACAATTCTTATGCCTAAAATGAAATGGCCTTCTGGTCAGAAATGGGTTTTCACATGTCCTCTACACAATAGAACAAAAGTATTCTTTGTGCTTTCAACTGTCTGCAGTGATTCATTTGCTAGAGACAGATTGATCTGTGTTCATATTTTTAAGTAAGTTTCTTGTTTCTCCATTCCTTTCTGAACATTCATGAAAAAACAGAAATTTTGTCAAAACAAACTTCTGGTTTCCCAGTCGCCTACTGGAGGGAAGACGTGTTGCCTTGAGCATTGCATTAGGCACACAACAGCATCATTTTAGTTTGCCATGACTGTTTCATTTGGTTCCTGGTAGCCCTAACCACTAAGCCTTACTGCTGCTTTAGCCTGATCAGATCTCACCTTTGATTTCATTCATAACTCTGTTACTGAAGGCTTGCATCTTGTGAACTGCCTAAGTCTGGTATTTTACGTTAATAAAAGCAGAAGAACTAAGTCACTAGTACAACGCTCAGTTTTGGCAGAAAACTCACGTATTTATACTTTGGGTGCACCAATGTTTCAGTCCATTTAGCTGATAAAAATTAATGAACAAAAATACCTGATATATGTAATATATTATATAAAAATATGCTTCCATGTATGTATGCATGCATGTGTGTGTGTGTGTATATGTATGTATGAGTGTGTGGGTGTATCAATTAAAAGTTGTTCCAAATGAGCATTCTAATTTTTGGAGTTCTGGTTTGTGGCATTTTTAATGTAGTAAATATATAACCCCTTTTCTAGTCTAGCTTTTCATTTACAGGGTTGCCATGCAGGTTAAGAAAAAGAGTAAAACATGTTGTGGGTTAATAAATGCTCGTGGTATTTCTTAAAGCCTAAGGAGGTCTCACACCATGGGTGCAGGGGTGCAGAGACACCTGGGGCCCTGGCCCAGTGCTATCCCAGCCCTGGCAGCAGGACACAATGCCATCCCAGAGCTGATCCCTGGCAAGAGGCTGGTTTATAATTTCAGCTGAGCACTGCACAGACACAATCATCCTACTTTGTGCTGTTCTCCCCAAAGTGCTGGTAACGTACCAGCTCAATTTGAGCATCTTTGCTTGGGAAACGTGGTCGAGGCTGCATTCAGAATCACTTTGCTGCATTGTATTTGTGAAACAAATGCAGCCACCTCACACAACCTTCATCTGCCTAATTCAGTCCCTGCCTAAAGCTACAAATGTCCAGAAAAAAACTCTTGTAAAGGTGAGGGTTCCCTGCCTTGACCTGTCCAACCTGTCTGGGGAGTATAAACTGCCAGCCACCGGGAGTCCTGCATGGATGTGACTACTGGTCTGGTCCAGACCAGTGTTTCCTGTGTTCCTCTCTACTGATATGACTGTCTCCGTGATGGGTACAACTTCCAGCTAGTTCAGTAAGAGTTTTCCAGTGAATCCAGTCATCTCATTGCAGAATTACATTTTCATTCTTCTCCCAGGGAAATAACTCTGCTAGCGTTTGAGATAGTTCCTTCTTTCCCCTTTGACGGCAGCAGTGCCAGCTGAAGCCCTCACCACCCTCCTGCCTAGTTCACCCAAAAGGTCACCATGCCCCTGGTCTACTGATGTCCTGCCCCAGCATCTTATGGTCAAAATGAGCCAGTCTGAATAACGAGTCCATGCCAGCTGGAGTTTTGTAAGAAAGATTTGAATTTTCGCCTTTGATCAGAAGGGATGATAAAACGAGCCTTATCCGTGTGTGATGGATACCATTAGATGGATTTACTTCATACTAACTCCTGTGCACTCCAGTTGCTTAATTTCTGTTTGAAGTTTGTGATATGTTTGTGGTTAGATTGGCTATCACTTTCTCTGGACTGCATGGGAGAAGAAGTATTCTTCAAAGCTGAGTAGCAGTTATACCATCCAGTCCTCCAATACACAAACTGTTAGTTTTAGAATTCACCTTCTCACTAGATTATATTCATATACAAACATGTGTGGTCTGTATTCCTTTCATTGTACTTCTATGTCACCTGTCTCCCAGAAATTTACTCCTTCTATAGGGTAAAGGTTTTCACCTGGCACTTGGATATTTTGGTAGATTTATGGGCTACTTTATAACTACGTTTCTGACTGACATTGAGATTGACAGAGACATCCAAGTATGACTTAATAATGTTCATTTGAATACAGGGTTGTATGGTTCAAATATATATTTAGCTGAAATATTATTACAGACATAAAACGCTACTTAATGTCAGCATAAGAGCTATGCTGTCTTATTTTTGTTCTAGTTAGTGGTACGCTGCTTTCTAAAATATATTGCTGCATACTTGTCTGTGATTTTTATCTATGAAACTTTGTTTTCTGATGACAAATGTTATCTGTATTGCTGTTAGAGATGAATAAAGCAGTGAATTCTGAAGTCATTTTTTATTAATCTAACTTACATGGGTTTCACCAGTCTACCCATTGTTAATCATGCATTATTGCAATCATCTGCATTAGCTGTTACATGTGTAGCTTTCATAGAAATTCTTATTTTAAAATGGTTCACTGCGATTGCACCTAAACTAATATCACTGTTCATGTGAGAAGAGCAGGCTGTAGTAAGCCATGGATGTACCTGAACAAACAATAAACATAGGGCAGTTTCAGCTAGCCTACTAGTCACTGAGAAGTCCAGTGTACGTTAATGGAAATACGTTAGAAGAGCTGTCATCGGTTTCCATGTGGCTGAAGAAGCCAAGAAGCCATAAGACCCAATCATCACTCTGTCATCACCTCCATGCATAGTCTTAAACAATCCCTTCGCTTTTTCAGCAGCCACTTTGCAGGCCTGCTTACGTAGATTCACAAGTGAACTTTGTCCTCATTATTACATCTTTTATTTTTAAGGCCCTGGTCCTTAGGGGACTTCAAAACCCATGTTAAATACCTGCTTACAATACAGAGGCCCTGTCACTCAGTGCAAAATTCATTGAGACACATAGATGGTATGTGGTGGCTTAACCTTGGCAGGCTGTCAGGTGCCCACCATGCTATTCTCTCCCTCCCCTCCTGAATAAGGCAGGGAGAGAAAATAGGTCAAAAAAGTTTGTGGGTCAACATAAGGACATCAATTACTGTCATAAGAAAAACAGACTTGACTTGGGGAAGATTAATTTAATTTATTGCCCATTAAAAATAGAGTAGGATAGTGAGAAACTAATGCAAAGCTAAACCCACCTTCTCTCCATCCCACTTCTCCCCAGGCTCAACTTCACTCTTTTCTACCTCCACCCCTCAAATGACTGAGGGGGACGGGGAATGGGGGTTGTGTTCAGTCCATAACACTTTGTTTCTGATGCTCCTTCTTCTCCTGCTATTCCCTTGCTCCAGTGTGGGGTCTCTCCCATGGAACCCAGTCCTTCACAAACTGCTCCAGCAGTCCCACAGGATGCAGTTCATCAGGAACAGATGTCTCCAGTGTGATTCCCAAATGGGGCCACAGGTGTTGACATCAAAACCTGATCTTGCGTGGACTGCTCTCCATGGGACACAGGCCCTGCAAGTACCTGCTACTGCATGGGGTCTCCATGAGATCACAGATTCCTTCAGGACATATCCATCTGCTCCAATTTGGGGTCCTTTATGGGCTTCAGGTGGTTATCTGCTCCACCATGGACCTCCGTGGGCTGCAGGGGCACAGCCTACTTCACCATGGTCTTCACCACAAACTGCAGGGGAATCTCTGCTCCAGTGCCTGGAGCACCTCCTCTCCCTTCTTCTTCACTGACCTTGGTGTCAACAGAGTTGTTGCTCTCACATATTCTTACTCCTCTGTCACAGCTGCTGCACCTTTTTTAGCCTTTCTTAAATATGTTATCACAAAAGCAAAACCAGCATTGTTTTATTGCAAGCAATCAAGAATAGCATTAAAATTAAGGAAGAGAGTTGCAGATGAGAAGCAGGAACAGGAGCATTTTCCTGTGGAGCTGAGCTACGTCTCTTCAAAGACAATGGTGTAAAGGAGACCTCTGAGTGTGGGGCAGCCACTGCCCTGCATGGGTAATGCAGTGCAAACCCTGGCTTATTTGCTTGGACTCAGCAGCAGAAGGAAGCAATAGGAAAAATTAATTCGAGATGTTCATGTAAAGCACTGTGAAAGGGTTGTGATGGTTGCCCTGCTACAGAGTGGGCAGTGCTGTCCATGCCAAGCAGTAAAGTTTAAATAGCTACAGCACATCACAGGCTGTAAGATAGGAAACACAAAGCCTTCAAAGTTAGGCAGAGATTTCAAGCTGTTACTTATTGAACCTCTTGGCCAAAAGTTACAATAACATTCTTAAAATTTCTTGTAAATTTACCCCTTAAACTGTTCAAGTTTTAATTTCTAATTATTGCAAGACTGCTGCTATTTTGATACATATAGCTGTAGGATAAATGGTGGTACCCAGCATATATTTCATAGCATGTATTACATTGAATACTCTAAGGCTGCTCAGTGACTCTTTGATGAGATATTAACAGCTTTTGCTTTATGGCAGGAAAAAAACCCTTTCCTTAAAACAGTAAAACAAATAAAATACGGTAATTGAAGACTTTTATGTGATTATTCAAAATAACAGTTATTAATGAGGTAGAAAAGAAGAACAAGCCTGTTCCTCATATGCTAAATCACAGTTCTTAAAAGGGAAAGACTAGAAATTAGAAAGACATTCCTCAAAACATAGCTGGGTACAAGTTGTAAAATGAAGTTTCCATCCTGCAGGAAACTGATATTTCAGAATTTTGCTTCTGTGTGAATCATGAAAAGCTAAATATCCTGACTTCATCAGAAAGGAACTTTCCACTGCCTCTTTCTTGTAAATGTCTTTGAATTACTGCATTTTGAAAGAAAATAAAAATTCCTAAAATTGCTTAATCAGATCCAGCGTAGAGCAACACCAGTACTAATTGCATGAAAATAAAGAATATGTATTTTGTGATAGAAAGAGAAAACTGAAAGTCATGCATGTTCATTACATTACTGAGTGCACAAAAATATATAAATTCCATTTTGAATGAAGGAAATTAAAAACAATATCAGCATCCACAGTCACTATGCTTTTAACTCCACTATTGGAAGGTGATATAACTCCTTAGAGAAATATTTAACATCTATGCCTCTTCTCCCACCATTTAATATAAGTCCTGATAACAAAGGTCAGTTACAAATGTATACAGATGTTAATTTATCTTTTTTGTTCTTGCCTCCTTTTTAAATTAGGACCTATATAAGGAACTCATAGATGTATTTCAAAGATTTATATGCAAATGTATAAAAATATTTTAAAAATGCTACATCCCTTTCCATAATCCAGTCCCACACATACACTGCAGCAGCCAGCACCTGCCAAAAATTCCTGTATTTATAATATTATGTATTTGCCTTTTCAGTGATATGACCACACCTCACTATCTGGCCTTATGTGCTATTAACATCTCCGAATGGGATGGGAAAGTGATGTTACTTCCAAGCTCTACCCATAAAGCCGATCTGGGTAAGTCCTGGTATTACAATGAGATGCTCACTCATGGTGTGCTGCAGGAGGTGCTCAGCATCTGCCTTTGTACCACCACAGCCTCATTGACACTAGTGTTGCTGTACCAGTGTGATGCTGGTGGCCTCTGGGAGCCAGGAGAAGCTGCCAAACTAAGGGAAAATCCCCCATTCATCACACATGCCTTTAAACAGCCGTGGAGTGAGAAACGACATGGCCACCAAAAAGCCCCTACAAAGAAGCCCTTCTTCTGGTGTTCCCCCATGCATGATGGGTGGCTGGAAACAGCACACCTCCTTGCTGATGTCGAGCTGCCCCACCAAGAAAGCTGAACTGAAGCCCTATGGCAGCACGACTTGAGACTACATGATGTCAGAAAAAACAAACATCAAACGGGATCTCTCCTTTGACCTGATGTGAAGATAAAGACAGCAGGGGAAGTGTACTAAAACCTCCCCATCCACTCCTTTTACACTGCGGTAGCTTCAAAAGTCAGATCTTACACAGTGAAGGAGGACAGCGTGAGAGTACCTCTGACAGGAGCTTTTTAAAAATTGTATCAGCTTTGACTCACACTTCCAACCGAGCCACCCAGAAGGCTCCGTTCCCTGTTGTTGCTCGTCTCCTAAAGGCTGAATGTTCAGTGCTCTGCTGCTGCAGGGAATGCCCACCCATCACAGAGATCTTCCAGTCTGTCTGCGGGCATCAGCGCAGAGACATACAGTCTTTTCTCATTTTGATGGCTTCTTTCATAATATTTAAAGACGTATCTGGCTTGTTTTTGAATTGCAGTGCAATATTAGAGTGATGGACACAAAGAAACGGCACTGGCTTGGCAAATTCTTCTCGACAGCTGGTTCTCAGGACTTCGGATCAGGCTGCAATATTGTTTTGGAGTGCTTCCCTTTAGTTGCTTAGCTGAAGCATGAAACAGAGAATAAATGTATAAACACCGTGAAAGATGGTACCAGGAAGAGCTTCTATTAGTCAGCGATTTTGACACCATGTTTTCTTTTCAGGCAATTAGCTTATGATGCCTTCCTCTACTTTTCTATCTTCAGAAAAATAAAGATGCTTCTTCCTATATGTGGGTGGCCCAAAAATTAAATATTATTTTATTACAGGACATGAAGGTGTCAATAGCTGCACACTTTTCTGCCTTTGTTAGTTATTGTTATTTTTGATCTAAAAAGTTTTTATGAGTGGAAAAAACAGACCCAAAGTTTTTGGTATAATGCATGCACACAACTTGTAACTTATCTCCTGATATTTTTCTTATGTGTGCTTGAAATTTTTTCTGCAATATGAATATCAAAGAAAGTGTACATATGATATAAACAGACCTTTCTCTTTGCTCTTTACACTTGTAATGTTGTTAGATTTGCATGATTTAACTTGTTGGGAAGATTCATCGCTGGCAGAGCAAGGAGGTCTGGACAGCTGACAGGTCAGAACGTTTATTAATGTGATTGTTTTGTGCAGAAAAACTTTGGCTCCATGGTAGAGAAGATCCCCTCTGAAACAAACATGAAGACTAGGAAATCAATTATTAAGGAGGATGTTACAAAAACATACATCAATACTGTTCAATATGTGGTTGGAAGGTAATTGAAAAAAATTATGTACACTGTGACTTAAAAGCAGAGGGAGTCTCATGAACACACACTATAATTCCTGACAGCACCGTCTGGCTGCTGATCCTGTCACGCTCTGAAGTATCTCTGGGAAAAGGCCAAGCCCATTCTGTAAGTCATGGTTTAAGCATGGTGGAGACTGCCAGGGAACTTTGGTTGATTTTCACTTCTTTCCTGTGCTACTAGTACTTCAGCTGCAGCAGGGAATGTATCACCAAAGCATTTCAATCCCTCTTTCTGTTCAGAAACTATTTAATATGCTCCTAACTGTGTTCCATGAAACCATGCACATGAGCATCTTCCAGAGAGGTGCATGAGATCACTGTGTTCATTTTCATATATTAATTAAGAGCTGCCTACAGCTGCTTAAATTTCACTGTTACTCACAATCCCTTTAACCATATTCTTGTTGTGGAGCAGGTTGTTTTGGTTTGTTTGTTTATTTGTTTGGTTTTTTTGACAGAACTTTCTGATGTTAAACACACATTTCGTGATTGAAATAAATGTTGAAGAAGACTTAAGTAATCCAGTCCAGGATACAAATTCAATCCAACACTTTCTCTCCCAGACAAATGTAGAAATGAATCTATATTGATCCCAAATAAAAATGGAAAGGTGATACTAATTTTGGTTTCATTGCTTTTGGGCTGGTTTTGACCAGTTTTTTCCTTCCTTCCTTCCTTCCTTCCTTCCTTCCTTCCTTCCTTCCTTCCTTCCTTCCTTCCTTCCTTCCTTCCTTCCTTCCTTCCTTCCTTCCTTCCTTCCTTCCTTCCTTCCTTCCTTCCTTCCTTCCTTCCTTCCTTCCTTCCTTCCTTCCTTCCTTCCTTCCTTCCTCCCTCCCTCCCTCCCTCCCTCCCTTCCTTTCCTCATAGCTGCTTGAATGCACTTTAATACATCCCATCTCTACAGGCTGTTGCGTGTGAACTAGCAGAACTCTGATTTCAGTTTTCTCATTGCTGGACACCTCTTTTTGTGGGTGAGGTAGAGGGGCACAGGGAGGCTACTCTTGCTGTACCATACCGATTTCACATTAGTGGTGTAGTAGTACAGACTATGAGTTTTTCAAACTCTCTCAAAAGTAACATATCTTTACAATCTTCCCAGAAAATCATCTTTCCCCAGTCTTGACTGCCATCTGCTATTTCAACTTGGGTCTTGGGAAAGAAGTGGATTTTCTGCACAGTCATGCTGTTTTGCATGTCAGCTGGCTTGGGTTTACTATGATTACTTAAAAAAATTCTAAATAGCCCTGTGAGAATCTAGGAAATACTTACAGGAAACATTTTTTTAAGTGTGCAAGACATTATGTTCATAAAAAGAGCAGCTAATAGCCAGCATTTTGGCATGTTGTTCTGATTTTGTTAGCGGTCCTGCTTTTTTCACAGGATGGTGGCTTTGAAAAAATGACCAGAATAAGCAGTAGTAATACATATTACTGGAAATAAAGTCTAGAGGTGCATCTCTTGCTCGCTTATCTTTGGCATATTTAGGATTCAGGGTTTCTTTAACTGATCAAGCCTGGGCAAGGAGCACTTATCCATGTACATGCAGTTCATTGACTCCTATATAATTACTTTCTGTTGATGCTATGAAATACTTTTCTTTCATTTTCACGTAGTCTCCAGACCTGCAGATATTCAAGCACGTGAATAACAGGCTCCCAGCTTCAATCAGATTACAACTGGGAATAAGGTACTTAGGCATGTGCAGCATCTGGTTGCAGAATTAAGATCATTCATCTCTTGGGTCATCTTAGGCAATTACAGTATGAGATACGTGCACATGGACTATAGGACTCATGCAATGTGGCCTTCTTTACCTAAGATGAGCAAAAAAGTGTTTAGAAATCAAAGAGCAATCCAGACAGCTAATCCAGCAGCTCCTGCAGTAGGTACATCAGCACCAATCACCCTATTCACCCACTGCGGCATTTAGATGAGGAAACGCTGTGAGCATATAGAGTTCATTAACCAGTTCAAGCCAAAAGGAAATGTGAGCCTATGTGTTTCATCAAAATTAAGTACATTTTTTTTTAACTCTCACAAAAAACCCGTTACATCTGATGTCTGGGAGAGGACAGCATCTTGTGAGACCACTGTTCACCTGGCTTTACCAAACTACCTTGGAAAAAAGTTCATGATTTCTTTGATGTCTAATAATTCCATTAACAAGCCCAAGGCCTCAAAACAGTGCATAAAGTTAACACCTTAGAGTAATATGCAGCATTTTAACCTAAATTCCTGAGGAATTATCTCATGTATTTTTCTGTGTCACAGAAAATTTCCAGCAGTAAACGTAGTTTTCAGTACTTTGCTGAAATAGATTAAAAATCTATTTGCTTAACAGATTAACATCCTTCAAATTATGTTAATGTTTAAATATCATAAAGATTGGATATTATCACTCCATGGAACAGAGCTCACTTTCCAAACATTTTCCTTGATTTGATGGGCCTACTCATGGTGCAAGGTATTTCAAAGGAGGAAGGCTGTGAGGACTTAGCACTTTTAATACTTATGTCTTCAAAGGATAACTTCTGAAACTTTACTTGGGAAAATATGCTATTATTGATACTGACCTGCTTATGAGCAGCCCATCCTACTGAACATATTACTTATTCAGATGCAGAGTTATTTCCAAATTCCTGGTTCCTAATAATTTTCTTTTTCTGTCTGAAACAAATGGTAATATCACATAATGGATTTTTAAAAATCATGGTGAGATATATTAGAAGACTTAATGAACTGTATGTAAAAATGAATGTAAAAAAGAGGAAAGAAAATAGTTTTCTGAATGTTTCTGAAAGTTTTTTTTTAGTATACAGTCATTAATTTATTAAGACATGTATAAAAATGCATTAAAGGATCGGGAATATTTTCCTGCAGGTACTTAGAACCTGATAAATAATGAATGTGCTGATTAACTACATGGGCAGAAGTACAGATCATTACCAAGAAAAAACTGCATAAAATCTGGCCTTTGAACAGGTGTGCACCATTGTTTTTAATGTATAAAAACACTTGAACATATTCAGTTGTGTGTGAAGAGAAAATGAAAGAAGTAAGAGTGCTTGAAATAACATTGTATTTTCAAATTAAACAGATATAAATATTGCCAAGACTAGCGAGGATGTCTAGAGTCGGGTGGAAGGGCAGAAGAGCAAGGTGAGCAGAGCACCGTGACACATTTCAGTGCTTCTTGAGCAGCCACAGAGGTTTGTGCAGGTCTAGAGAGCTGAAGTAAGACCACCACCAAGGCTTCTCCCTGCCCGATGGTGACCCTCCTCGAGCCTCAGGCTGCCCGTGTTGGGCGTGAGGGTCAAAAAGTTCCAGCGGGTCATATGGGTCATACACGTCTTCCATCGACCGGCGGAGGAGCTTGTTGGGCCAAGCCTCAACAGGTCGCAACACAAAGTCGACTCGCCCAGCCCTCTTCATCCTGGCAGGAAGGGTGACCCTCTTCATCACCCGGCTGTATCCCGCTGCTTGGGCACTGACTATGTACGTTCCCGGAGGCAGGAGTCGCCAGTAGTCTCCATCAGCAGCTTAGGAAAGGTAAAGGCACAACAAAACTGGGCTTAGATTTAAGTGTTACATCCTTCATAGTCACACACTCACATACATGTGCATGTACAGATAGGATAGGAATTTAGGGGGCAGGAATTTAGGGGGCAGGTTTAGAAAGGATCTCAGATTTTGAAAAAAGTTTGGATGAAAATCCTTGAATGACAAGAAAAGATTTCACCTGTGAATATCTGGCTCTTGGGAGCTAATGGAGTAATATTCACACACAAAAAATTAGTTACTGTTATGCCTGTATTGCAGCAAAGGGCGGCTTTCCTTCATGCTGCTTGCTCAGGGGTACAAGGAATAATTCCAAATGAATCAAATTAATTTATGTGAAATTTAAGAAAGTGAAAGCAGAATTCAAGCTGCTATATACATACATACATATGTATAGCATGTCTAAGGAGCCAAGAGATCCCTGCTTTTATTATATTGCATTCAATTACTCTACAGACATTGTAGCATGTAAGACTATGGAGTTGGAGCTGTGGCTGGTATAAATTGCCATTAGTGTAAAACGAGTGTAAATTTCCTCCAGCTGAAGGTTAGAGCCTGCAGGCAAAAGCATGGAGTTTTAAAACAGAATGTTTATTCTTTGTTTTATATTTCCTTTATTTTGAATGGCAAATTTCTCATCTCAGTTAATTTTGCATTAACGCTGTTTTCTCATGGAATTCCTCAGTCTGTTTTCACATTGAAATTGAAAGACATTTTAATCATATGACATTCTTAACCCCACCTATCTCAAGAACAAATACTCCTTTTTCCTGCAATGTAAACAGTTTTTTTATTTATTTCTTAATTCTTTAAAGGTCCATTGCCAATGAAAGCCATTGTCTGGGAAGACGTTTGAAAAAGACCCTAATTCATGCCAGAGTCTCCCACTAGCCTCAAGAATCTGCATCGTCTCCACTATTGTATCCCCTCTAATGTTAGTTTTCTTGAAAGCTGGAAAGTATCCACTACATTATAAACCATTCTGGCTTTCAAAATTGATTCAACAACTATCATGAGAGCAAAACGTTACCATTTATGTCTTCTGTTTTGCACTCCTACGGCCCACCATGTTCTCACTGAAATCAATAATAAAATGAGCACATAGATTTCAGTGAGAGACTAAAAGCTCAGGACTTTATGACTGTGAAAGTTAACAGTTGCAAATGCCTTAACACATGTTTACCAGCTGGCGACAGGTATAAAGTGAATATAATTCAGTGTTCAAGCTTTTTGCATTTGTTATAACTATTGTCCAAAAATTGCATATATTTATGCTTTTCCACATGAACAAAAAATGTTGCTTGACATTCAGTAACTGCGGTTGCTCCTCTTGTTGAAGTTAGTGTGGACCCTACTCTAACATCTACACTCATGCTCACAATATTTCAACTAACTGATTCTATCAGGGCTCTGTGCCTCCACATGCTGAGTTACAACCCGTGAGCAGGGCTGTTGCCATATCCCCCCAAACATGAAACATAAACATAGGATTCTGAATCTCACTGATGACACATTGGCTTTGATGGACAGCAGACTGATCCAGGTGGAAGTTTTAACATCACGGAATGCATCATCCCAGGGACACAACAGGCCCAACAGCCAGTTTGACATGTCTTTTCTCCTGTTACTCTAGAAACAAAGCCATAGCTAAGCCTTCTATTTTCCTTTAAGGTGTCATTTCTACCATGTACGACAAGACTTTTGCAGGTTAGGCTCTAAGTGCTTTCACCCTGCCGCAGGACAAAGGTCATACTAAAAATCTTACCTGTGGTGACATCATGCTGGATGCCTCTGACTGAAATACGAGCATTTTTAATTGGGTTGCCAAACTTATCGGACACAATTCCTTTTATCCCCCGATGAACCTGGCAAAGCAAAGGGAAGTTAGATGGGAGTCATTAACTACAGTGCCACCTCCTCATCTTCTACAAGGAAACCCCTGTAGACAGGCAACCACTTTCAGGAAGTTCAACCCATTATAAAGGTTCTCAGGTGCTAATGCACCTCCAGATCACCTCCTCTGTTTTAGGAGATCCAAGGGGCCTAAGGGAAAGGGATAACTGAACAAAAGCTTTTTTGGGGCTAGGTATGTGGCTCTGTAGAGAGATCCTTCTCAGCACAGATCACTGGCACCTCATGATCTGACCGCAGTATTTAAAGACCGTATCTGAATGTCTGCCCTAGACCCAGAACTAAACAGAAATGAAAAGTTAAGGCTTTAAAAAGTTAAGGCTTTTAAAAAATCTGATATTCTACACACATTAGGAAGGCTTCACTGGTGCTATGAGTGAACTTAATTCAGCATGAAACAGCACTAAAAGATGTGTGAAGTAAATCAGAATCAAGCAGAATTATTAGCTTTTGGACAGTACCACTTAGGAAACAATGCACTGCCATCCTGGCAGTAGAATTAGTTAGTGCGGATTGTATAAAAAAACAGGTCTTTAGTATTAGTTGAAATGTATAGTTTTCATTTTCTTTCATCCCATCTAAAAGGATTCCAGATAGCTTAGAGATAAAGAATCAAAACTGAACAACTCTCCCATGATAGATACAGTTACTAATTTAAAGGAGAGCAGAAACATAAGAATAAAATAAGATGGATACCTGTATATTAATATCATTTCATGTTCATTTTTTGACACAGTATTTGTTACTAACTCTCGCAGTGATGCATATTAATCAATATATAATATTTAACAAAATTATTGCTTCGTTAATATTCTGGTTTAATGTCAGTGAATAAGAGTAGGTGAGGGAATTCTTTAGCTGCTTGGGAGTCATCATCACTGTGTTGCCCGCACTTCACTGCATGTCAGAGTGTCATGACAGCAGTGTGTATAATATCCTTTTTCCCTTCTCTACAAGCACAGAACTGAGCTGCTTGAGTTGATGAGAAAAGTGTTTGGTGACAAACCAAAGAGCAATGTGAATTCTGTCATACAAGGAGGTGCAAAACCAGATCACTATATTTGAAGTGCAATAAACCAAAACAAAACAGGAAAAAAAATCCAAGTATTTCAACATTAAACATCTTAAGGTTCCTTTTTTGTAACCTGCCAAAATGAAAACATTTTCTATTGGAAAATCTATATGACCTTTTTAAACGAAAAGTAATTCCATTTCAGTTTTTCTCCTGAATGTCTATGACCAGCTTGAGCTGTTCTTTACTTCACTTCCCTCCCTCCTTCTTTCCCTTCCTCTCATTTTGCTGTCCCCATTATCCTTTGTCACACAAGAAGAACAGAAAAAAGAATAAAGTGTCAAAACAATGGAAAAAATATATTTGCTTTTCTGTTGGAATACGTAAATGTTTGAAAATCAACATTAAAATATCCAACTTCAAAATAATTCTTAATATCAAGCTGGAAAAAAGATGTCTAGTCTAGTGACAGCAGCTTTTTGTTTAATGTGAGGCTATGTTCCAAACTGAGTGGAGCTGTTCACTGGTGGGTTTAGGAACAACTCAGTAGAAGGACTTGAATACTGTCCCTTAAGAACTATTATGACGAAGCACTGCAATTTGCTTTTCTGCATGGACTTGAGGATTTATCATATGGATAGTGGGTAAATCTGGTCAGAAGAGTCATCTCAGACCCAAATTTAATTTACAGTGTAGACATACTCAAAGTGGTATGACCTCATCCCAACCTCAATAACAATTTTGCAATCACAACACGATGGCATACAAACAACAAACTTGAAATTCCGTTAACAATTTCGATTTATTTTGCTTTAGTAAATATACTGGTTTTGGTTTTGCCTCAAGTCTGTGCTACATAAGTTTGGGAGAGTGTTTTGATAGCACTTCTTGTGTGGAGAAAAGACTGGCACTTACGAAAATGAATTCTGCGTCTGCGTGTTAAGCCAAGTAGATTTGTACACACACCAAACAGCCTGGTATATATCAGAATAAGAAAAGTTTGAATTGGTTATGGCAGACTTAGTCCTTATCGGGAGTAATTTAGTCATCCTTATCTACAAAGTTGTTTTGCTTACTATCCTGCATTTACTCAAAAAGCTTTTCCAGCACTGACTTCTACAGTATCTCACACTATAAAAATCTTTACATCTTGAAGACTTCAACTGCAATATATATGGATTTAACCCAGCTCCATTTGGATCCACTAAAACTCATTTTCATCAGACAGCTGTAAAATGAAATGAGTTTGGTGGTCTGTACTGTAGACTTTATTGAATGATCATACTTACCACAAGTAGCAAGAGGTTGCTCAGAAAGGCCATAAAAACACTCCTAACAATTTTAAATTACTGCGTACTTTATCAAAATAAGGCATGACAGAAAGCTAATCTACTAATGGCTGAGAGAAAGATGAGCAACTTCTATTTCTGTGTTCACTTACTTATTGTCAGTGAGGTATTTGTTTTTGCTGAGCTTAAACTTATTACTAAAAATGACTTATAAATGGCATGCTTTAATGCTTACAGACATGCAGTTGTTCCTTTAGAAGATCAGGCTTCAGATCTTTTTTAACTACTTTGATTAAGAAATGAAGCTGAAAATTGTGGAAACAGCATTTTTGGCAAGATACTCAGAACCTCCCCATTTCAGCGGAATCTAGATCTCCTGCTGCCATGCAGTGCAATAGGGTTTGAGTCACAAACATGGAATGTGGAAAGGAATAAGTTCCAAGAAGCTCTCTAGAAAGCATATCTTGTTGGTTTATTCTTCAAGGGAAAGGCTTCAAGGTCTTTTCCAGCCTAAATGATTCTATGAGTATTATTTTTCTGAATAGGTGGAGTTTCTCTAGCATTAAGTTTTGGACAGTTGATTTATAATGTTGCATAATGTATTTGCAAACAACTCCATTTTTCACTGTTTTCAAGGCCTTTATAGTTCTTGGTCTCCATCCTTCTTGCAAGATAGGCAAAATATTATCTGTGTGTCCTGCTAGGCAAACTGAGGCACCGCAGCCGCTGGTGGAGTGTGGTGATTGAGTCGGTGCTATCTCAATAGCTAACAAGGGAAACAATAAAGTATATTGACAAAGAATGAAGAAGAAAATCTGTAAGCACAAAGCTCTATAAAAGAAGAGCCATACCATTTCCATGTAATTCAGAAGGGCATCTCTGTTTTCATGCCAGATTGTAAACAGCTCTTCCTCCAAAGGAAACTTTTCGCATCCTACCTCCACCGTAACTTCAAAGCAATTTGTGTGAAGGTAGTTAAAATCTGCCATACCTGTAGGTTTAAAAAGAAAAAGGAAAGATCATGAATAAACCGTGTAATCCTTAACTGGAGCTTTGCTGTTGCAGTCAGCTGAATGCAGTCCCTGTGAGTGTGTAAGGAGTGGGCATAGCCAGTACATAGAAAGTATTCAATATACTCAGGATTCTACAACTCTTTTCAACTATGAAGTAACTAATGGCAATGGCACTTTTTCAGGTGAAAAAGTATAATTTTAAATTATTATTCATCTAACCAAGAAGTAGCGATAGAGAGATAAGGATTGGTTAATCATAGTAATTGGATAATTGGCTGTATCAGAGGTGATTGCCAAGGGTCACCAGCAAAGAGATGACCTTTGGCCATTAGTATGTTCAAAACTGTTTCTGTACAAAAGACATTGGATATAATTTTCAGAAGAATGTAAGCCAAAGATATTTAAACTGAATTCTCACTCATGCCACAAAGCTCTGTGCTAAACAAACATGCTTAGTTTCAACATAATTATTTGGGGATCCAGCGGAGTCGTGTTTGAAAACACAACTGAAACACTGCTGAAAGTTTTGTGAACATTGATATTTCGTCCATGCCAGTATTTCAGGAATTCTGAAGAAAATAAAATACTGTTATTGGGGAAATGAAATTAGCAATCTAAGCACAAATGAATGGGATGTTTGCTGCAGTTTTTCCTGAAAAAGAGTTTATTTAAATTGCTCTTTCACAGTCTGCAGGATGGATTCAAATTCACTCTGCTAAGAAATGAGAACATTGCATTAAGCATTTATTTCTACACATCAGATGTTAAAACTAGAATGACATTATAGACAGTAACAAATTTAACCTTTATATAACATTGACTTCTCATAGGTCATATCAGGGCTGAATACATCCCATGGTATCTGAATATAAATGTTACCAACATATATTTTACTGCTAAAATCCCTTAAAAGTTACTTTTTGCAGAGGTCTGACCTAAAGCAAACTGAAATGCATAAAATTATTTCTTTCAAACCCTTGTGTCTCATAAAGGTCATCTAGAGGTTTTACCTCACTTGATATGACGGTAAAGTGGTTTTACCTCCAGTGAAGCTGTACCACTCAGCACCATTTATAACACCTCCGCGTTTTACAAAATTTCCACCGCAACGAAGTTCAGATCGGTCCGAGATGACTGGATGTGCATCTGCGTAGGCTTTAGCCAGCATTTTAAACATCTGCAATGAGAGGGTTTGAAATACATTTGCTTTTACAAACTGTATACACTGTCACTGCTGCTAGTAAATATTGCTGTTGTGAGCCCAGGCAATGAGCCATCTTGCATCCTCAAGGTGGATGGAGGGGGTGAACCTCTGTGCAAGGATATTCTGTCAGGAAGTCTTCGCCTGTCTTTTTCTCTGAGGTTCTTCACTCCAATCCAATATAGTTAGGCAGAGATAACATTAAATACCAGTGGATTTTGTGATACTATCACCTGAGGCAGGGGTAGAGGACTTGTTTGGTTTTACTTCAAGTCCCAAGTTTTCAAGCTAAAATTAGCTCTTCCCATTATGTTATAGTTCTTGCTATTTTTAGCCTTTCAAAAATACCTACACCAGCCTCAGCCCAAGCAGATCTTCTCATTGGCCGCTGCTGCCGTTTAAAATAGACGGTGTCAATTTGCTTTGCACTTATCACTCACACAGGGCAACCCGCCAGTTCAATCTCAATGACAGTTGCTTCTTTGTGGGGCAGAAACCATTCCTAAAAAGTGAAGGATAGGATGTGGTGATGGAGGATGTCACCACTGATTTCCTAAGAGGGTTGATACTGAAGCAGAGCAGAGGAGTCACCACGAGAAAGGAAAAGTGACAGGTACATGTAGTGAAGACAGAAGAAACAGCAGACCTGCAGGAATCATTTCTTTGAATCAGGTTCCTTCCATTTTTCTCCAATGTTTATTCCAACTTTGTACAGAAATCCCCCCTCTCTTTTTTGTTTATTTGAACCTTGTCTACAAAAGTTCTAATTTCAGATTTCAACATTGAAACGACAACAATTGTCAGATGCTGCTGGATCCTACAACTCAGCATCACAAGTTTCAATGTGTAATCCAAAGACAATGTGTGCAAGAAGTTGGATGGCTAAAATCCTGCTTTTAGAAGTGATCCTAAAACTTTATTCTTGATATTGTCATTAAGGATAAAGACCAAAATGACCAAGCTCACAACTTTCATCTAGTATTTATGAATGTTTCTAATAATCACAAAGCTGAGCCCATTATAGATCAAGTAGGTGACCAAGGAAAGGTGGAAAGAGAGTGTTATGTAAGTGTAAAAGACAATTTACCAAAATACTTCTGATGACAAGACACTAAAAATCCTGACTTAATATAAAATACGTTTGCATCTCCCTGGAGTTTCTATGTGTCTAAGTATTGCTCAGCCAATGAAGTCTCCTTCAAAGTTCTGCCTGAAAGAAATGGGTGTTAATTAAATATGTGAAGGAGAACTTTTACTGTCGATAGTTTGGGGCCAGGCCCCATTTCTTTAGTTTCTGCAGGAATTTGTGTCCCAGTACTGAACTTTCTGTGGAAGATATTTTCTAAAATTTTAGAAGGTGCCTATGTGTGTTAGGAGTACGTTCCTTGCCTTTCCCAAAGACATTTGCAGATGTTTTCTGCCCAGTGACCAAGTCTTCTCTTGTTTCACACCAAGAGGCATAAGGCTTTTGCCTGGTCAGGAGTGCAAGTGAATG
The DNA here is from genome assembly GCF_030867145.1 of Opisthocomus hoazin. Lineage (NCBI taxonomy): Eukaryota > Metazoa > Chordata > Aves > Opisthocomiformes > Opisthocomidae > Opisthocomus > Opisthocomus hoazin. The sequence continues at coordinate 12,421,306 of NC_134418.1, forward strand.
AAGATGAGTGGTAGGGAAAAGAGAAAGTGAGAAATCCAAAGTTAGAAGAACTTGATTTAAAAAAAGGTAAACTCTTTTTTGAAAAAAATTAAAATGTACTTGGATAGCAATACATTTATTATCACTTAGCAGCTAACATATGACTAGTCATGGACCTCAGAAAAATTTTGACATTTAGGTGTAATAAAGAGGAACAAAAAGGGAAAAAACAGGGAGGAATCTTTGTGACTTTGGGAGCAAGATGCTTCATTTTGTAAAGAGCTTTCAGTGTCGTTAACTTGACCAGCGCTTTCACCCCCCTGGCTGTCACAGGCTGGGTGTTTCAGGGGAGGTAAGGGAGTGTTGCCATTCACCAAAGAGAGCAAACTTTCTGCTCCTGTGAACGCTGGCATCAGTGCAGCTTCTTGTGTAATACAGCGCAACAAGACTCTGCTGAAAACATCCATCTCCACAAAAGCCAAAAAATGAGAAAGCTCTGAATTAGGTGGGCTGAACAAGATGAAAGAACATGAGTGTAAGGACACAGTCCAGCTTTGAGCCTCCTTGGTCTCAACAGGTACAAGCCCAGGCTCTGATGCAGGCTAAAGAGGCTCAAAATCCGCAGTGTCTTGGAGCAGGTGCCAAGAAGATCCTCGTGCTACTGCACACAGACCATGAGGGATGCAGGGAGGTGGCAGCACCCAGATGCATTTTCAAACAGGGCAACCTGGTTTGAATATATTTTGCAGAATAATTTTTTAAATTTTTTGGCCATTATCTGCACTGCAGTATTTCACCCTGGGCTGCAGCCAAGGATGCAAACTTGCCGCTTTTCCCCTTGCATGGCAAACTCGACAGGTCAGCTGTCAGAACAAGGGTTACAGTCAATATATGGCAGCTAAAACACGCTGCAGCACTTCAGGATGCCAGTTCCCCAGCAGCAGCAGCCGCAGATGACATTACTTAAATGCGGGTCACTTCATAGGTACAGGTTTTATAACTTCCTGTGCAAAATTTAAAGTGATACTGGTAGTGTTATTAAGGTTCCTGTGCTGACTCATTTGAAAACCTGGTTTTGACTGAGGACACCCCCAGCCATTCCCTGTATGTGTTAAACTTCCAAGTTTGTAGCTACCTTCCCAGGCTTTGCAGACACTGACTATACAGCAGCCACCGGTGTGAGGTCCCTTGCCTTACACTGTCACAAAGCAGGGATGCCATTAGGGCTTGCCCAACTGTGCACTGCGTCGGGATGGAGCACTTTGTACTTGTGACTGCATCATTTCATTCAAAACTCACGTGCTGTCCTTTGCAGAGGTGATGGAGGGACTGCTGCCCTTCCACCCCACTGCTTTATAAGGCACACATGGCCATATTCCTCCACCATCTATGTGTAAATCAGGATACCCTTAGCCCAGGCGATGGGATATAAGTGCACAGGTTTCTAATTTCCCCTAGTTCTCACCAAGAGCTTCTGTAGCATTCATTACCACCCATCAGACATTTCTTACACGGGGTTTTTACTGTTCAGTGCCTGTCTGTTTTACTGCTAAATCACTATCACGCACGCGTATTCAGTAGATTTTGTACAGCTCAGAAAATAATGGATTGATATAGAAAATGCTTAACAGTCATATTATTTAAATATTGAATTGGTGCTGGTGAGAACTGTCACTTAGGAAGAAGTCAGCCCAAAGATAAACTCAACGATTATGGATGCTTCAAGTCAAAGATCAACTTCTGACTGTTTTCAACTGCTGTTTGTTCTATAACGAGTCACTTTTTCTTAAGAGACCAGGGACGTTTTTAACATACACTAGCAAGCTTAAAAACTAACTGTTCTCCTAGTGGGCATGTCGGCAATGAATACTAGATTGAGGAAACCAAAGGGAAATAGAAAAGATGGCAAAAAATTTCACAGAAGATTTACAGTGAGTCCCAGATAGGGAACTTTCCAGGGACAGAGAGGGAAAAAGCATTCCCGTTTATCTGACCTGGAATAAATGTTACAAGGCTGCCACCATATGGTAGCCAGCCTTTTTTTTCCCTACAGGTTTCAACAGAAAATAACACTGCTGGTCAGGCTTGTTCCATTTCTTCTGGAAATCAGCGCGAAAAATATCATAGCTCTCATATTTTTAATAGTAAAAGCCTGGCTTTTCCTAATCTGTGACCTGTGAAATTGTGTTTGGCCTCACAAAACATGGGTAACTCTTCACAGACCAAGCTGATAGCATGTAAATGATCTTATATTTTAAAGCACATTCATTAAGTGTATCAATAATATTATATATGTGCATATATGCAAGAATTATGTCTATAAACTTGTAATTTATGACGTTTGATACATATATGCATACGAATACACACATGTATGCAATCTAAATAAATCAAGGTTTGTTACTTGCTAAAAGAATAAGTTTCCATAGTTACACACATGAAAATCCTACTAATAGGCTCACCCTGCAAAACCCACGTTACCTTCTCATCAGGTGTAGGGGAGAACATTTTTTCTTCCATTGGATGCTTTGAATAGTCGTAAGGATAGGTTACAACCAGCTCACCCCCATGGAGGCTGGCAGAGAGCACAAATGGTATAGACCGCAGCCACTTCATCACTGCTTTCGTCTCAGGGGCCACCTGAAATCCAGGAAAGAAAAAAAGCTGTGAGCAGCCATGCAGCTCTGAAGGGATTTGGTCCTGGACAGGACAAAGCCCAGCAGAGAAGGGAATGTTTCAGACAGGAGAACCGTGAGGTTCTTCAGCTCTTCCATCCCAAAGGTTAACGGGGGAAAAGTGTCGGTTTGCTCCAGGGAACAGATGAGACACTCTGTTCACTGTGGAAAAACAAAAAAAAAATAAAAAGAACACAAAACTCTGACAGAACAACAACTTTCTATCACAGTGACATTTTCAGTCATTCAAAGTGATGATGGCAGCATTTCAGGAGTGAAAAATTGTGACGTTGTACCACTACTTGCAAACCAAACTCCTTATCTAATTTCATTTCTGAATCAGTAGGATTGACTTCGCTGGATTAACTAGAATACAGAATTTGCAATTCTCAGCACTTGTTGGAAATACATTGTCTCATCTACTATCCTTTGGTGCAGGTTCATCAGCAAGCAAGTGAAAACTGACGTGTACAAAGCACAGCACAGACTGCAGCTTACCCACAGTGAACTGCTGCAGGCAAGTCACACAATTCATCTTTCTGGCAGCCCGTGGTCAGTAACAGCGACTGAGGAGGGGGAGGGTGCCGGCCCCCCAAGGGTGCTCGGGGTGGTCCCCGGTCCCCAGGGATGCTCGGGGTGGTCTCCGGTCCCCAGGGATGCTCGGGGTGGCCCCCGGTCCCCAGGGATGCTCGGATCCCGTCCCCCCCGGGTGGCAGGAGCCGTTCTGCGGGGCTGCTCGCCGGTTCCTAGGGGTAGCAGTGTCATCTGGTGGCCAGTCCCCGCAAGCCCAGGCACACGCCGGTGCCCGAGGTGGAGGGAGGGGCGGGGGGAAGGGGGGGATGAGGCTCCTCTCCTCGCCCCTTGTGAGGTTACCAGGGGAAAAGGCGGAGAGGGCAGAGGCTGCTAATGCGGACGCTGCTTTCCACAAGTGCAGGTATTCAGGTTTTGAAAAATGAGCAAGGTCTGTTAAGATAGACTTAGTCCAGTGTATGTATAGCATTGCTAACGTTACATATCACCCTTTGCTGTGGTTCCGTCAGCCGTTTGAAAATCAGCCAACCAAGATCCCGGAGTGGCTAATAACTATTAACAATGAATCAAGTCGGCAATCTGCAGGAAAAAAAAACACCACCACAAAACGAATAAATAAACAAACCAAACAAAAACCCTAAAGACCTGTAAGTTAGGGCTGCAATAACAGTAATTCCTGTTTTCTTTCTATCAGTCCCTATTCTGCTCTTGGTAAATCAAACTTTGGGGATGCAGTGGGTAGCAAAAACTTAGGTGTGGAGCAGAAAAAAACACTGTGAAACACAGGTGCATCATGGATGTATCACAGTTCCCATCAATGAGGTAGAAAGCAAAAGGTCTCGGGAAAACGCCGTGTCTAAATACAGTTCTTCCTGGAACAATTTAAGAAGACATCCCCCCTGCCCATTCCTGACCTAGGCAGGAGGCTAGCTCCCTGCAGGTGCCATAGTTATTAACTGAGTTCTCCTAGTTTTCAGGTTTCCTTAAAACACCATTCTGTATTCGATGAGCTGAACTAGTGCCTCCAGCAACTGCGGCAGTGCTATTTCAAAAGGCTGTATCTTGTACTTGGGAAGAAACAGGAGCCTGACAGTTCCCACTGTTGTGAAGTGAATCAGTAAATCAGTAGTTTGTGGTTAGCATATGGACACAAGTCAGATTGTGTCACTTGCCCTCAGGAGGAACAGGCCAGGTCCAGTTTACCCATCAGCCTAGCGGTAGCCTCCGAATCTCTGTGTTGCAACTCCTCCAACCTCAGTATTACAAAAAGGCTACTTAAATAGAAGACGAGATGTAACAGGTAAAGTCTGACCAACCCAGGAACACACAGAATGCTCTTTGCACACCAGAAACCTAACTAAGGTTTTTTTGTAAAGCCAAGAAGATTAGAGACAGAGTTTCCAGGAAGGGCACGAATTGAAAAACATTTTTAACAGGACAGATAAAGGGCACTCACAATGGAAAGGACAATTGCCCTGCACTTTTTGCACTTTCACATACCCACACACAGAGCACAGAGGTGGGAGAAGAAAATAGCACCCCAGGCCTCATGACAAGGAAGCTGACAGTGGCCAAAGAATGCTACCTGTAGCAGTCAAATTATTGGCTTTTCTGGTCTTTGTACAATGCCCCAGGATGATCCGATAACGGTCTTTATCCTGAGGGAATTTGGGGCTGAACCAGTCACTCTCAGCTGAACCCTGAAAGTGCTTTGTTCATCCTTTGAGCCCACCTCTTCCAAGGAGCAGAGGACCCCAGGTGGCTCGCAAGGGGCTGTGAGCGGTACGGCCTGCCCAAGGGCCCCTGCTTGGGGTTCACGGGGTGGCTGAGGAGCTGGCACCAAGTGTGTGTTCTCCAAGTTTAGCATCTCCCTGCTCTGCCTGCAGCTGCCCCAGCTCCCTCTGCCCGCGCAGAGAGGGCAGGCCTGATGCCAGACCCAGCCCTGCTCTTAAACAGCAGTTTCGGGCCTCGATAAGAAGACTTTCAGGTCGGTTCTGCAATTCAGTGGGCAAGGCTGAAATGCACAGTTGTTACTCAGAGACCTCCTAAATCCAGTCCCTCCCCCTGACTAGCCAACTTGCTGACTAGGTACCTGTACAAGGCACAGGACACCGTTGTGTCACAGAACCTACGTCTTGTTGGAGTGAATGTTGTGGAAAATCAGGAGTTTCAATGTCACTATTTCTGTCCTAATAGCATTTCAGTGACATCATGCACAGTGACTAAGGCTTTGAAATGTGCACAGCCTGGTTCAGCTCCACTGAATGGTACCAGATGCTATCTGTGTCACTCTGGGCTTTGACTACTCATAGACTTTTCCTTTAATGTGGGTTTTGTGGGTTTCGATTTTTTTTTCATCAGGGTTTTTCTTTTTAGTCAGAGGAGATCAATTTTAAAGTATTCATCTCACAAGAATAATTTGGGGCACAATTAGAAAACAGCTAAATTATTTCTGCAAAAGTACAGGGAATGGCCCCTACTCTTTTTAAACCTGAATCTCTTTTCTGTCGATTACACTGTAATTAGTCGCTGTCTCCATGGCTTTCAAAGATTTCTTTTTTCCCTTTTTGAAGCAACCAGATTCATTTTCCTAAAGACTATGCCAGCCTCCACTGGCACAGACTTACAAAATCTGTTTGAAGCAAGCCAATCTAACTGCCTTCATTTCAGATGAAGTCTGAAGTCTCTTAGTCTGAGCCCTCAGACCACTTATTACAATAATTCATCACAGCAGGGAACAAAATATGCTGTACAGCAAGGGTTACAGGGAGTCAGGAGCTCTCCCGACATTATGGGGTTGGCTGGGAGCTCGCTTTCCGTTTTCTGATCTTTATACAATGCCCTGCAATAGGCAGATAATTACTTTAATAAGGCAGGTAATAAACACTATTAGGTAAATGAAAGCTGAGGGGCTGGTGTTGAAACATCTAATCTAATGCTTTTGCATGCACAAAGCCGACTACTGTAAGAACTGTGGGTTCATCTGCCTAACAAAATTGAAGATCATTATGGGAGAGCTGATTTGGCTGTCCTGGGATACCACCGGCAGAGTAGAGGGACTCAAAGCCGTGAGATTGCTTACTGCCAGGTCTCTGAACCGTGTGAAACCGCAGCTGTCAAGAAGATTTTGTGGTGCCATCCAGGTCACAGGCAAATAGGTTCTCTTATTTGTTCCGCAAAGCACATAGATTTGGAGATGCTTTGGGTGTTCTTTAGGTCAGCACCCTCTCTAGAGTCAGGAGGACATCTAGAAGTTCCCTGAGGCTTGGTGCTGTGAGAAACGAATCATTGGACCACCACCTTATCGCAGAATCACAGAATCACAGAATGGTAGGGGTTGGAAGGGACCTCTGTGGGTCATCTAGTCCAACCCTCCTGCTGAAGCAGGGTCACCTACAGCAGGCTGCACAGGACCTTGTCCAGGCGGGTCTTGAATATCTCCAGAGAAGGAGACTCCACAACCTCCCTGGGCAGCCTGTGCCAGTGCTCCGTCACCCTCAGAGGGAAGAAGTTCTTCCTCATGTTCAGACGGAGCTTCCTGTGCTTCAGGTTGTGCCCATTGCCCCTTGTCCTGTCGCTGGGCACAACTGAAAGGAGCTTGGCCCCATCCTCCTGACACCCACCCTTCAGATATTTATAAGTATATATTAGGTCCCCTCGCAGCCTTCTCTTCTTCAGGCTGAACAAGCCCAACTCCCTCAGCCTCTCCTCGTAGGAGAGATGCTCCAGTTCCCTCATCATCCTTGTAGCCCTCCGCTGGACTCTCTCCAGTAGCTCCTCATCTTTCTTGAACTGGGGAGCCCAGAACTGGACAGAGTATTCCAGATGAGGCCTCACTAGGCCAGTGTAGAGGGGAAGGAGAACCTCCCTCGACCTGCTGGCCACACTCTTCTTGATGCACCCCAGGATCCCATTGGCTTTCTTGGCAGCCAGGGCACACTGCTGGCTCATGGTTAACCTGTCGTCCACCAGGATACCCAGGTCACTCTCCGCAGAGCTGCTCTCCAGCAGGTCCACCCCAAGCCTGTACTGGTGCATGGGGTTGTTCCTCCCTAGGTGCAGGACCCTGCATTTGCCTTTGTTGAACCTCATCAGGTTCCTCTCTGCCCAACTTTCCAGCCTATTCTATTTCAATTTCTTCTTCAAAAATAAGAGAAGCTTTGTGAGAGAAGGGATGTATTTATAATCCCGAGTCTGCACTCCCTGAGGCAGAGCTCAGACAGAGGGTGATTGTGTGTCAGGGCTTCCTGGTCCCTTGCCTGTGGTGACAGACACCCTGGGGTGACCAGCACACTGCAGCTGGGGCAGAGCTGGCCACAGCAGTGGGGCTAACCATGGGAGAAGTGTTTGGCTGTCTCCTTCCAGCCCTCTACAAACTGCTATGATGTTACACAGCATCTAAAAAAGCTAAATACACGGTTGTAAAAATGACTTCTGCAAATGGCTGCCTACCACTGACCATCCCAAAGACCTTAAGAAGAACCAGGGCAGAAGCAGAACTCAGGGAGGGAGCAGGGACATTAGAGCCAGAAAATCCAGAGAGTTATGGGGACTCTGGGCTGCGCAGTGTGAAAAAGGCTCACAGCTTGCACTGGGCACTGGCACAAAGAGGGATCAAAGCCATGTTTGTCCTTCCTCAGTGGTGCTTCGGCATTCAACCCTGCAACTCTGGATGCAGAGAGAGAGAGTGAGCACACAGCTGGAGGGAGATCTCCATCCTTTCCTTCATACCGCAAAGTCTGCTGCACAGCCACTACATGTAGTCTGAAAGGGCAAAAGCAGCTTTCCTGGATACCTCCATGGAAAACCAAAGGCATTTTCAATTACTTTTTCAGGTGTGCCAGGCACTCCTGTAGCTTTTCTGCACTTAGCTCAGGGGACAATACAGCCCATGAAAGAGCTCCCAGGAGACTGGCACCCTCACTACTGATTCTGCAAAGGGCCATGCAAAGAAACGGCTCTGGTAAGTGAGATGTTGAAGACACAATTAGACTGATCAGCCATGTATTTGTGGACAGGCTGGTGAGAGTGCTTGGTGGCTGAGCTATGCAGCCTTGGCAAGAACCGGAATAAGTGGCTGCGAATTCATGTTCCCAAGATCAGGAACCCAGTGAGAAGCTGTGACCAAGAGAGATGGGCTCTGCAAGAGGGTCAGAAATAACACAGTGACTCCCAGTAAGCAAGAAACATGTGTATGTTTCTAACGACTGTTGGTGTATAATATATTTTTGATGTAGCAGGCTCTTCTGAGTAAACATTACTTTCTGTTACAAAAGCTGGCAGGTTCCTGGATAATTGAATAATCTTGTTTTGCCCTGTGGGAACAGGATGACAGTATGGAAGCAAGCCATAATCAGAGAACTGCTGTGAAACAAAGGCATTCCTAGCTGAAGACCCAGCTCTAGAGGATGAGGAAGACTGTTTCCTAAAAAAAGAAGAGAGAAGGGATGGCTCCAAACCTCAGTCCTACATGGGAAAGCACACCCGCTGGGACACCAGGTAAGACTTTGTAGTGCAGCCATCTCAGAGCTCACCTGCAGTGCTCAGGTCTCCTCTGCAAACAATGTGGTTTCACGCCAAGTATCAGCAAGGCTGGGCCTAACTGTGCTTCCAGGATTCTTCATATTTGTTCATACACCATTCCTTTGTTGAAGAAAAGTTTCAGTTTGACAGCTACACATGGTTCTTAGATGTACAGCCATGAAAACTACTATGCACAAATGGGGTGAATGAAATCTATTACCCATCTAGACTTTTGTCCTTAAATCCTCTTCTTTTTCAGCTATTTCCATTTGACCTCAGGATCTGCTCCCCATACACTCAACCCTTTTTCATCTGAGGCTCTGCATTATACTTGCAGTTAACAGCTCACTGTTATCTCATTATTCTGTCAAAAGTCAGAAACTATTAAGCCTATGACCTTATAATCAGGTAGAAATCTAGCTGAGATCTGTATGATTACATGCATAAAGTAGAATAAACTTCTTGAGCTTAGTTATGTTGAAAATCAGTAGTCTAATACAATGGGCATTACTGAGCTTTACACAGCCTTGCATCTTCCTTTGCACGTTATCCTGAGGAAGTCGGATGCTTTTATCCAGATTTCACCACTGTGAAATGGGGTACCAAAACACTGTGGCATCATCAGAGATGTCTTTGGGATTTACACATGGCCTCATATGAGATCACCTGCAGCAGAGTAGAGGACTGAAATATGGTCTCTCAAATCTTCTGCTAATACACCAGCTGCTGAAACTACCCTCTCTCTCACCTGCATGAGGCTTTGTGCTAGCAATAAAAATTAAATTAGAATAAAATGAGTTTGCAAGCAGAAGAAATTTGTCTTTCTATGTTTTTTCTTTAAGGTGAAACAAGTTCCCATGTGAGTTGCTACTGTCAAAGGCTGCCTGGCTGCCAGCGACACAGGTAGGACTGAGCTTTGCATTCCTGGACATCACATAACATGAAGCTTAGTGACGAGGAGCGTGAGGCCCTGCAGTGGTGCCTCCATCCTTCTCCCTGGGACTGGAGGCAGCAGCAACTCTCCCTTCCAGCACTGCTGCAGCCAGCTGCTTACCGTCATTGACAACCATCCTTTTTGTGGAAAGCTGATGCCACACAACTTCACATGAAGCCTCTGTATGTTTTCCAAGGCAGAAACCACTATTGCATCAAACCCATGCAGAGCTCAGTGCAATGAGAGCCAAGTCCATAAAATCTTTAACCCGCTACCACAGTTTAAATCACAGAATCACAGAATCACAGTGATGAATCACTACACACTCGTGACCCCCTCCTACAGTCGTTATTCTTAACCTAAAATAGCAAAGTCCAAATTATCCACCAATTTTCCCAACGATTTGTGACACCTGCCTCTTCGGCCAGACCTAGACCATGATTTTTTCATGCCAATTCTGAGCCTGTCCAGTTGAGCCCTACTCACAAAATCTGATTAGAAGAGAATACTGTCGACCAAGTAAACTCAGTTTCTTAATTCCTCTGTTGCTCCTAAATATATATGATTTATAAAATCTGTAATTCATACCTTACCCCACCAGTAGGATTGTGGAATGGGGATGTGGTCAAGGCGGGCCCCACGAATCCCAGCTCTTCTGTACACCTCAGACGTCAAATCAGGGAAATTTCTGTTCAGGTCCAAGTTCTGAGCTGTCTGTCGTCCAATGACCCATCCATTGTAGCCAGCTCCCTAATTTGTAACATAGAAGCCAACCTCAGAATAACTTGCTGTCTCAAAATATCCCTTTGTGGAAATTGTTTAAAGTGCCATTGATTAACAAGGGGAAGTTTTGTAGGAAGTAAACTGAAAATGTCTATACCGTTTAAAGCTGACACTTCTTAATCATTTTTTATCCCCATGAACACTAACGCACTAAACCAGCATGCAGGAAGTATTTCACTCACCAGCGATGTGACTCATGAGAGGAACACAGCAGCTTCTTACTCAGCACAGAGCAGCATGCAGAGTGGGTTAGAGGAAGAGAAAAATAAAATACAGCTGATGCTCCAAGGCAAGGTTTGGTAGAACGCAATAACCCCAGGCTCATACAACAGACAGAGCTCATCACATAAGCAAGGCAGAAAAAGAAAGGTCTTATTTTCATGTTAATGGTGCTGGTGATCACAGTGAAGTGAAAAGAAGAAAGTCAGGTAACATATAATAGAAGTTTTGCTTTCACAGTCTGCTTCAGACATCAACTCATCTCTGAAAACTGCCATCCAGGACTTTCAGGACATTGTTTAGCAGGCATGGTCATGGTGGGTTGACGTTCGGACTTGATGATCTTAGAGGTCTTTTCCACCCTTAATGATTCTATGATTCTATGATCCGTTATGAAAGGGTGATAGTACAGAAAATATTCACATTTTATCATATTTGTTCTTCTACAAGAGGAAGAATATCTACTCCACAGTATTAAACTACATTTCCTTAGAAAATAAATTAACAGTCATTAAAGTGAGTCAGTGGGCATTCTGTTCTAGAACTGATAGCAGAGAGTGCTAAAAGTGTGAAAAAGGAACACAGTCATTCCCACGTCATCACATGCAGGGACCAAAAATGACAAACATGGATGTGATTTCCTCTTAGCTCTGTTCACATCACCTTTGGAAGCAACCTACCACCAAATCAGGCTGGGATTCTGGCTGCTGATTATTAACCCTCCCTCCCATACATGACACTTCCCTCCCAGTTCCTCCTTTCCCATGAAGAATTCTAGAAACATGAAGCATTGAACTTTTCCTTATAAAAAGTCTTTTACCTCTTCTGCAGCCAGCTCATACCCATCAGGGTTGAGTGAAGGTAGGAGATGAATTCTGGTGTTATTAATCAAGGTCTGGATGCGAGGATTCCCAAGCAGATACTCCGAACACAGATACTGTGCGAGGTATATTAGCAGTTCTTTCCCCACAACTTCATTTCCATGCATATTGCCAATGTACTTAAATTCTGGCTTGACTGTGAAACACGAAGTAATGAGATGCTTTAATTTGATTATACCTGGATGGCTTCCAAAAGCAGAATAACCCAGCTAGCTTACTGATGAGTCGGTTTTATTTACACTAATTTAATGCATACATTTATGTAAACAGCACACCAGTTCCAGCTGAATGTGCCTCCATTACAACTCAGTTCAGTAGCAATTTAAATAGTGTCAGACAAAGTAAGTCCATGCTTTCAGGATCCCAAACCATAAGAGGTAACTGTTGCTCTAAGGTTTTGCTGGACTCATCATTAATTGTGGACAAGGAATGCTGCAAAGAGAAAATGTCAGGCCTTGCCTGGGAAGGAACAAAATACACCCCTGGCACTCTCACTTACCTTGGGCAGCTTCAGGGCCTTATACTGTCACAGATCCTAGAAATGACCTGCAGATGTGTAATACATTACCCCTGTTTTTGTAACCAAAATTGTGTTGTGCATAAAAAGTGGCTTTTAGGCTAAATAGCCTTGGAATAAGACTATTAGAAACATATACCTTCTCAGTTCCTTGCAGTTATTCTCTCCATTTCCATCCTTCCTTAGAGATTAATGGAAAGTAGAAAATAAATGCACTTTGGAGCCACCCTTTCCTGCCTATCCTTTCATCTTTATCTTTGATGCTGGCCAGCCTCGATCACTAGACACTGGAGCGGGGCTGGCACCGAGCTATTATGGCAGTTTGCTCAGGCTGGCAAAATCTCCAGCTCTAGAGCTATTTGAATCCTCTTTTATGCTGTCCTGAGCAGCACGAAGCAACAGATTTAGAAGGAAATGCTAGGTAATGTGTTAAACTACCATCTTTTATGATGCCAGATCACATTTCTAATTCAAAAGCCTGATTCATAGGCTTTGTGTTTTCCTGGCATAAGTAGTATTAGCTTAAAAAGACACCTGCAACTTCTTTTCTTTACACAAGAAAGGAAGGATGTTAGGCCAGAAAATTGTAATGCAGTTCTTTGCTCTGCTAAAGATGTCTACCGGGATCTTGATCAAGTTTAAAGGCACCTTGAAATACCTCTATGCCATGCAAGGCAGCATGGCTGAGAGTTAACAAGGCTAACAGCAGTCTTCGCTGTCTTGCCTGCCTTCCCTGCAGCGTAGCACACAGACGACACAGTAGCTTGACCTGAGATTATAATCTCTATAAAGTACTAAGCCAGACGTTGTGCAGTTCTGCTACACTGCTGAGGCTGCTTTGATGCTGGAGCTAGTCTGCTGAGAAGCAACCTGAGGCTCTTGGCATGCAGTAATGGCCACAGCAGTCCAACAGATTTAGTCAGGCACTATATTTGAGCTGGGAGCTGATAACTGGAAAATAATATCTAATACTCCCCAAGAAAACAATCTGCATTTTGAAGAATTTGGAACATTTAAAAATCTAGCCCTTGCTGTCCCAGTGATGAATCTACAAAACAGAGAACAGCACTGTTCCCTGCTGCAGAGAAGTTGGGAAGACATTTATCCTAAAGGTGTTCAGGTACTATGATAACATAAATTCCTGGTGTCATTCACCTGTTACACTGACAGGCATTGCACTGGCCTGCATCCTGTTTAGGATTGTTTTCTGTACAGCATTGCCCTTTTTTGATGTCAATGTCCCTCTGTATCTGAGGTCTTCACACGAGTTGTACATATTTTAGGATGTGAAGGACTATGTTTAGACTGGGCACAGACATTATTTGTAGGAAGTGTGCAGGGTTTGACCGTATTGTGATAAATAAAAGGAGATTGAGCAAGTGGTAGATGATGGAGAGGGCAGGTCGGTAACAGAAAACCTATCTAAACTTCTTTGGATGCTGAACACCAATATATTAACAGCTATATCTCTGCAACAAAGTACATGGTCATACATGTAGGAACGAGGAACGTCAACCATGGTCATAAGCAGAGGTCATGAAGTCAGGAATCTGCAACCGGACTGTAATTGCTACGGTGAATTATCAGCTATTGCTGCAAGTCAGGAACACAAAGCAGGAGAACTGTTTTTGAATCAAGGTGTTTTACAGCTTAAGTGATATCCCATTAAAGGACCTGTTTTCACTCACTTAATCTGGAGTTCCCTCAAGCAACCTGATCAACACTGGTATAACTCACGCAGTTCATGGTGTCCAGGCTTGGTTGAAAACTCTATCACAAAAAGATCCTTCCCTTCAAAACTGCGACCTATGCTGTAAGTTGTTGCAATATGGGAGCATTTAGAAGCAGTCTTCTTCAACGTGCTCACCATTTGGGAATATGAGTGGTGTTTGAACTGAATAAATGTTGCTGGCAAGTCTGAAGGCAAATCTTCCTCAACATCGACCTCTCCTGCAAAGAAAAATTGTAACACAGTGTTTAAAACCATGGCCCTCAGAGGACTGCAAGAATGCCTGTACTTTTCCACAAAATAACTTTTTCTGCTGTAGAATTATAGAAAATACAGCTGCAATCATAACCTTAAATCTAAGTAGTATATCTTATGCTCTTTATTGTGACCTATGTTGTTTGCAAAATGGTTTCAATGCACATGCACACTCACAAATCTTTTGTGCAAACTCCAGTTTTACCTTGGCCTTTGGTATGCTTAGCACATTTTAGTCACAAAATGTACATATTCTTCCCTTTGAATCTGGTGTATCAGATTACTTTTTTATCAAATTCATCTGTCTTCAGCTATCTGGATCTTCTTCACCTAAACAAAAATCTGTGACAATCACTAATGAGATTATTTTAATGAGCTGTTAAGCTTGTCAAGCAGTCATGAATTTATGAGTGCATTAAAGTTTCAGTTTTAAAGTAAAATGTTTCAAATATACAGACAGCTATCACACAGGGCAGGGCTTATCTAAATGCACATTGGCAGTCCAGACATCTAACTCTGAGCTGCCTGTCTTGCTGCTCTTTGTGCATGAGGGAGAGAAACAGATGCTTCTTGAGCACTGTTTAATTAAGTGTTTAAAATAGGTGGAACAAAATGAATCACATCTTACAGATGTCTACAAAGACGACAAGCTGAGACGAAAAAGCGGAGAGGTTTTGTGCCATAGATATTCCAAGCTGAGTGAGATGAGACCCTGCCCATCTAGACGAGTGAGATATGTCAGCAGAGCTTCCTTCCTTACCTCTCAGCTTTGCCAGAGGGTCAAAACATCCCTCTTCTTCCCCCGCGAAAAAGCGGTCGCAGTCTAAGAAGTAGGGCCAAGCCATGTCTATTGCATCAAATGCAGGGAGGCAATTTTTTTTCAGGTTTTCACAGACATGCCTGCAGGGCTTTATAACTTTGTCCTTTTCACACTGTGGGGCCAGCACTGAGCAGCCCAAGAGCCTCAGGTCCGGATTGCATTCTCCTTGAAGCAGGTTGTGCAGCACGCTGATGAGAATGTACTCGGAGCTGTACTCAATCACTTCTCGAGACTTCTGATCCAGAAAATTAGGATACATTGTCTGAGTATAGGCAACATCATTACAAGAACTTAAGGCAATGTCCACGCATTTTGCTATGAAAAGATGAACATATATAAAATAACTTGCTTCATCAACACTCTGAATAGTTCAAAGACAACATAAAAAATAACACTTTTAATGATTTTTTTTTTGTTCACAGATAGACTGAGGCAGTTTGAAACACTCTCAAAAGAATTTGATGTCTAAAACTACTTATAGAAAGATGATGGGAAGTATGCTTGGTCTGGAGATTGATTGCAAACAGTTTGATGCAAGTAGATGTCCTTCAGAATTAAAAAGGAACGTGACATTTTGGCATCAGGGGTTATCCGATTGATAAGCATTGTTCCTAAAATAAGATTTATTTTGTTAATTCCATACCTGAATAGCAACGGAAGCACAAATCCCTGGCCAGAAGACATTGGACTACCTGGCTCACAAGGGAATTTATTTAACAAGTAGATTGGAAACCACCAAAATCAATAAAGCCTGGTTTCCAAAGGAAAGGCTGTCTCACACTTGATTAAATCTTACCAGCTTTAAATTAAGAATACAGTCTGAGCTTATTAAATATCAAAGAATTCATAAGAGAGAAAAATCCCCTGTTGAGGTGTGAATTTGCTTGTGTTAAATGTGGGGAAAACTCAGATTCCTGAATAAAGTGTATTTGCAATATCACTCTCTCCACTGTCCTTGCCTTTTGGTATCGATTCACCAGTGCGGTGTGAGATCACATGGGTTTTTTCTTTAATGGGGAAGGCATAAATAAGCTCTCTCTCTTTTCTTGGCCACACAAAATCTGCAGCCTCTCTGTGAAGTTTGACTGATATTGCCTAAAGAGTTCGAAAGTTATTCTGTGACTTGACTAACAGGCAAGCAGGCCCATTAATGTTCTTACATATATTTTTTTACAAACCTAATACATTTTAAGATATCAGCTTACAAGGTCTTAAGAAGGATAAATGTTGGCAATACCTTCAACCCACTCAGAGGTGAAAAGGGAGTAATAGAGAGATGTCTCTTTATAAAATTGCTGGCTATTACATTAACGGGCCCACTTTTCATAGAGTCATAGATTCATAGAATTGTTTAGGCTGCATGAGATCTTCAAAATCATCTAGTCCAACCATTTCAGCCTCCTTGTTTGGTTAATGTCTCTGACTGGTAACATGTACCATTGTCACAGCAGCAAAATCCTACCTTGTGTGTAAGAGATCGTCTCTCTAGGAGCAAGACCTACTATAGCACCAACATTAGAAAACTTCTCAGGACATAATGAAGAAATACTTAAGGTTTGGAGATTCTCCAAGGAGAATGAGCAAAGTCACATCATACCTTTCTGTACAGTTTGGCATTGACCTGCAAATAAAGAGGAAAAAAAGAGCATTATGGGGCAGGAATCTCTGGTGCCTCATGTTAGGAGTTGTCCCATCAAGTAGCCCTACAGAGGCTGCTGCAGCTCTGTGTCCTGAGGTCCAGCCACACCAAGGACAAGCACGTATTCTCAACAGGCGCATTTTACATATATACACAAAGAGAAAACACAGTACAGGTAAACACAACCAACAACAAACCGTCATCCTGTTGCCCCTTCTGGCTAAACAGGATGAAAGACCATTGATGGAACAAAAGTACAGGTGGATCCCTCCAGAAGCTCGGCTTAGACACCCTGGATCCCCTTGTACCTCAGGCCAGTTTACCCAGTAGCTGGCACCTGGATCCACTGATCTCCCAGTTGTCTCATGAGCTAACACACATGCTGGTCTCTCTGGTAGCTGGCTCAAACCTAATGTCTCACTGACAGCCAAACCCCAGACACCATGGTCTTCCCAATAACTGGCTTGGACCTCCTGGTTCCTCCCCTAGCCAACTCTGAGACCCTCCAGTCTCTTCAGTACCCAGGCCAGGATCACAGATGCTCACATACCCAGCTCCCAAAACTCTAGTCCCTTCCACTGCTAGCCCAGATTGGTGTTTGCTAGCAACTGCACAGACTGACATACACACACAAGGCACACACACCATGGTCCCTCCAGTTGCTGCACCCCAGACACACAAACCTCCCTGACCCACGGTCTCACACCAGTCGCTGGCATGTGGAGCCACATACAACCCCATCCACACACACAAAAAAAGACCCTCATTCAGGCAATGAGTTGGAAATGAAGTTTAATAAGAAGACAGGACAGACTGCAGGGATCAGGCATAGGACGTGGCCAGACAAGCACACTGACCAGCCAGTCTTTGATCCACTTTAAAAAGGGAGGACTTGACTATAAGTGTGGTTGTGCAAGATATCAGGCCTATGTTTGAAAAACTCGCTGAGACATTCAGCCCTGACAATTTGACAATTTTTCTAGGCATGCTTGAAAACTGTAAGTTATGTGTCTAGGAAACTTAACTAATGAAAATGTAGGTCTTTGGTAATCTGGTTTAGTCTAAAAGTCCAAGTGAGTCCTGCTGTACCTACCAAGGTGCCTCCTGGGTCTTCCCCTAATGATTCTGTTGGTCCCACATAATGCTGTGCATACCTTTCTTGCAAAGCAATTAAGCCTTTGGTGGATATGAAGGGATGTATTTCTTCCCCATCCTACTTCATTCGATCTCTAGGAACTGCATTTTATAATCCTTTTAATAATATCTTAAAACTAATTATTTCCCTCCCCAGCTACTCTCACAGGAAAGCTTTTCCGAAAGCTCACTTCTCTAATGGCTAGAAATTGCCTTTTAATTTCCTGCCTAAAAGTATTCTGGCCAGTTTACATCCATGTGTTGTTGTGCCAGCATTGTCTAAATAGCTCTGTGCCCTCCCTGGTGCATGCCTTCATTGTGTGTTTGCAGAGCAATCAAATCCCCTCAGCCTCCTGTTTACTAGGTCAAATAAACCAAGCTGTCTTGATTTTGAAGGAACGTGGTCTGATGACCCAGGAGAGGCTTCTTCTGCTCCTGCAGCCAATGATACCGTATTGCCCTTCTCCAATACTGGCAACTAAAGAAAAAGTTTGCTACCCAAGTATTGGAGCTTTTTCACCAGTGCCTCATATGGGCTCAGCTGTTATGTGCAAGCTTTTTAAACACCAATAAGTCTGTTTTCCTTGTGATTTATTGGGGATCTAGCTATGTTGCTGTTTCTGCTAACACTGACTCGGGGAACAGGCGTCTTAGTTTTTTTCTCACTGAATTGAACGTTTGTCCTCATAAGACCAAATTTATTATGTTTTCTTTTTTTCCTACTAAGGAAAATTTAAACTTCTACTCTCGGCTTATTTGTTTAAATGTAATCATCTGCATATATGTTGCTAATGAGCTGATCATTCTTTAGCCAAAATAAAGTTATAATGAGAACAAAATTAACCTTGGAAATGAGTCTGGTTCTATATTACGAATTGTCGTTGATCCACATTACCTCATAAAATAAATGAGGGATCGGAACTAGCAGAAACAGCCCATCTCCAACACCAGCAAGCTCTGCTAAGTAGCAAGCTGGAAAAAAATGTATCCATTCAAACTCCTTTCCTGGCTTGGCACATTATGCTAATAGTAATAAACAATATCTAGTTCATCAACAATGACTTCTCTTACAGGATTTCAGTGTTTCCCTGAGTTAGACACAAGCCCCCTCAGTGAGTTAAAGTCAAGACATTTCTAAAAAAGGCAGACACTGCACATAATTTTACATCTGGCAGCTATCAAGAAATAGCATTTTGTACAGTGCTAGCTGGGAAAGAGAAAGGAGTGTTCTCCTGTTAGTAAGAGCTCGAGCAATCAATCCTGCTGATAAAATTGGATGTCTCTTCCTCCCTGAATCTGGAATCTTGCATCCCAATGCCATCACACCCAAAACATCTTGAGAGGCCTTGTACACAAGTCTGAAGCCAGCCAAATGTTCCACACGGAGTGGAAAGCTTGGTCTGGATGGGACTGGCTTGAGTTCAGCCCTGTCCCCACGATCAGAGTGACACTGTCTCTGTTAATCACCAGGGTCATTAGCAACGAATCCCCTTCTTTACCTTGAAGGGTGGCTAAGACATATTTGACACATTTTTTTTTTCCTCAGCATGAAATGACTGTATTGTAGCTATTATTTTAGACTAGAGGGTCGTGTGTGCTGAGAGCAGTTCTTCATGGGTTCATTTGGGGAGCATGAATAGTCTTTCCACAACTGCTTACATTTCCTCAAAGGTAAAAGCCATTTACCCTTTGCTGGCTCTGTGACCAAGCTACAGATGTCCTGTTTGTTTGTGTCTCTGACATGCACTGCTCAAATAATGAACCTGAGCCACACACTATCTTCCAGACCACTGTTACTATGCAGGATTGCATTAGCCACCAGCCAGTCTGATACGTGGCACAAACCTATTCTCAGTGGTGTCTCAGTATTCTGCTTATTCAGCTGGATCAAAAAGATGTGCTGGCAACAAGCTGGAACAAGTAGAGGAAACCAAAGGAAAATGCAGCGGGCGGGGTCCGGGCACGGTGCTGCCACTTCCCCCTGCTCTGGCTCTCCGAGCAGCAGCAGTCTTGCTGCATTTAGCAGATGCCTCTTTCTGCCCAGCTGGCCAGAAGGAGAGGTGCTGGGAAGCAATGGATAGCTGATGGAAGAGACATGCCAAACTTTGTTAAGTCATATGCAGTCACTGGGTTCACAAGAAGACTGGATCGTTTTGTGAGCAGGTGCAGACGTTAGCACAGGAGAGTTAAAGACAGCTCTGGTTTCAGGTTGGTACCTGGCTTCTACACTTTGCTATTTTTACCACACTTATAGGGAGAGGTAATCTATTAAGAAACACTGCTGTTACTCATTAATAAAGAAACGGACTGAAGAGGATAGATTTATTTTTCAGATGGGGAACCCAAATCCACACAAACCTGCTCCATGACAATTGGAGTAGATCATCTCAGGATGTGATAAGCAGGGACAATTCTTCAACAAAAAAATAAAGCTTTTCCTCTACTTCTGGCCTGTGATGTCCCTCAGAAGCTCAGAGCTACCAAAACTCATTGACTAGCAGCAAAACTGACTCCTTCCTCCTGGGTCCTAAGCCTAGATGGAAGCCTAAACTTGGATTTAAACCTCAGATGTTTGGAGCATACTGTGCTGTCTTCTCTCTTTCCCTCTCTGCCAGAGACATCTGTGCAGCTCCTTCTACCCAGCTCCGCCCAAACTGTAGCAGCTCTCCCCACCGCAACCTTCTGCCAGCTGCCACTTGAGCCACACATCAGCCACATCTCTGTTGTGTAAACAGCCAGGAGTCGAGCAGCTTGATCCTTCAGGTTATCAGGAGTTAATCTATACAAAAGCAAGTGAAAAAAGGTCTGGTTTATACCAGACCTTGCTTCATAGTTAGTCTTAAATGTGTATTCGTGCTGATGTGGTGTTTGGACTTCTCCTATGTTTCCTAATGCCAATGCTTGCATATGTTTTGGAGGGTGCGGCTCTGCAAGGGCCAAAGATAATTCTCCAGTGTGTGTACTTATACAAATAAGTGGATGCACGTAGCTGGGCCAGAGCCTGCCTGCCTGGAGCACAGGCGGGAAGAAACTCTCCGAGGCCAGCTCCTGAGCTGCAGCTGCACGCACTGCTCCTGGAGCCCTGCACCCGTGGCTCTGGGTGTCTGCACACAGAAACGGCCAGCAAATCCCCCTCCCCGCCCATTAGAGCTCATTTCACCGACGCGCTGGCAATGCCAACCAGAAGAGTCCAGCTGCTCCCTTTCTCTCTTTCATAAAAGAAATGACAAGCAACGATACACAGAGTTTCTCAGGTCTCCAGATTAACTTGGCAGACTTCAGTTGCTGCTTCTTCTCTGCTTGAAAGAGCCTAAAGCTCTTCCACTTTTTGAGCAGAGACTTTCCTGAGCTCAGAGGAAGACAGTGCTGCCTCCTCTCATAGTTCCGTCAGCAGACAGGTTGGTACAGGGAGACCTTTTTCTTCCTGACCTAGAACAGCCTTTTCAATTTTTTATGTTTGTTTTTGTACTCTAGCTATTCCACCAGAGCTACAAAAGTCCTTTCAGTAGCACAGCACCTATTTCAGGTTATGGATAAAATAACTTATTGAAGAGGAGAAAAGCCATTGCAAGCTTTCTGAGCCCTCTCTATAATATACGCTTCTGGTTTTAATTTGCAAAGGCAAGCTTGAAAATCTACAATGCAGCACATACATATTTTACTGCCAAGCTTACATTTTTCCCTTTGATGATTCAGCACTGAAAGAAGCAAGCTGCTGTGATTAACCCTAACCCAGACAAAAGAGCTCAACAGCTAGTTCCAGTGCCATGGCTTGGCTGGTTCCCTTTTCTGAGAGCAAAGCCAGCAGGAGACTTGTGCACTTGAGGATACAGAATAAGCCCAAGGGCCAGTCTTAAATTCAAAATATCTATATCATTTAGTGAGGCTTATACAATTGCATTGTTATGACTGACAGATCAAACAAGATTAGATAATTTATCTTGTACAGACGAGCACACCCCTTACCAGCTTTCTGGGTTTCTTACAATACTGTTTTAAACTGGAACATGTGTATATTCATTTTAACCTCTGCTTTTCCAAACAAAGCATTTCAGTTTCTCATTATATCGGTATAACTGTCCTTGCTGTTCTACACAAATCATCAAGCCAGTCTTTCCTATGATTATCTGCCTTGTAACACTGAAGAGACGAACCTTATTATCAGTGGTAATAAGCAAACACTGCTGGGCTGCACCATTTTAAAAAGCATTGCAACGACACCTGCAAATGGCACAGCACAGCCTGCTGCCAGAGCCAGCTTCCGGCTACAGCACGAGGACAAGAGCAGGACAAAATCTGTTACAGAATACTCTAAAGGGTCAGAATTGCCAGGAGGAGGGTGGGAAGGGGGAAAATGGTCAAGCAGAAAGCCTGGCAGGTACATATCTAAGGCATAAATGCAGGGGCAGAAGCAGAGAAGATCTCCAGCCACAGAGCAGGAATTCCAGGAAAACTGAAGGAGAGAGGAGAGATTGCAAAAAGCAGCCCACGTGGTTAAGTCTTTTTTCTGGATACATCAAAGCTTTTGTGATTAGAGGACTGGATTCCTGTTACTATTCTTCCACTCCAGCAACTGCTGTAACTGCCCAGGGGAGCGACATGTTTGCAAATGGGCAGAAGCAGTATGCAGGAGCTGGACATGCAGACAAGCCCTATTTCAGCCCTGTTCCCTCATATGAAGAAGCCTGAAAGCACCTGAAAGAGATTAATGTCTAATCTGCCTTTACTTTGCAGAGCAAGATCACAGCGGGAAGACACAAGCCAGTGTTCGTTATTAATCACTCTTCTTTCTAACCCACCTGCTGCCTGGTATTCAGTTAAACACCCATTTTTATCGAATTGCTGAGGTGTTCCCACAGCAATGATGCTGCCGTCGGCTCTTTCAGGACTGTTTGTCTCCCAGGACTGGTCTGGGGCCCACGAGAAGAAGCTGAAGCTTCCCCAAGGGTGATGGGAGTTCATGCAACTGCAGACCACAGGTCAAAATCTGTGCAGAAGCCCACTAGACGTGCCACTCAGCAATGGCTCAAAGCCAACCTAGGTGGTGGCCAGCAGTTCTCCCTTGTTTCTAATTGTCCAGATGCAACTCAAACCATGCCGCAGTAGTAAGAGCTTAAAAGAACTGAGGAAGAGCATTGATGTCTGCCCATCTGTCCCCACCGCCTGTCCTGTGCCGCTCATGACAGGATCCCCGGTGCCACCTCAGCATTCCCTCTGGTCAGTAAGTGCTGCTCCAGGGAGTCCTCCCCGCTGAAAATCCTGAACAGAGGCATAATCCCAAAAAGCTGAGTGCCCTTTTTTGGCCTTATACAAGATGCTTTCCCAGTTGTGAAGGGGAAAATTACTGGTTGGGAAAATAAAACACAAGGAAACAACAATAACAACGACAGCAAAATAGCTCAGGAGTTGCCAAATTGACTGAAGACTTGCTGGGCTGCACGTGCGGCTGGGCTGCTGCTGAATGTGCATTCGCTGTGCTCCAAGATAATCTGGAGACATTTAGAGACCATCTCTCAGTGTCAGGCCAAGAAAGAAAGGAGAAATCAGCTCAGATGTAGGAAATGCTGGCATTAAAACAACGGATGGGGTGAGAAGGTGGAATGGGTCCGGAAATCTCTTACAACTGTCAACTAAAGGGTCAAATTTTCACCAGGGTGACTGCAGAGGGGTGAAACCACTTTTTAGGCTGCTAATCTGGAGCTGTGATGCCTCTATAGCTTTGCTTTGTGACCATATGCTCTCTATAGCTCAGTTCCCACTGCCTAAGGACGCAGTACTCTCTAAGTGTTTTGGCCAACAGCTTACCACAGAGTCAGATACTTACTGCTGGGTAAGTTCAACTCTGTTGAATGCCACTGGGCAGAGGACCACATCTGGAAAATTGAGGGGTTTATAGCTGATGCTACCACCCTTCCAAAACCTTTGCTAAAACATCATTCCATCCTCTTTAAACACAGTCTATGCAGCCCCCTAGCATAACTCTGTCCTTTCAATAGTTTAGATGTATGAGAACTATTGCAATTAACATCACATTAGGTTCTTCTATAGGTAGTTGAGTTTTAGCCAAGTGTGGTATTTTTATATTACAAAAGATTGACAGTTAATTCAGCAGCCTTTACTAAAAATCTTCATAACACTGTAATTTAAAATCTGTGTCTTAATGTCATATTGTCTCCTAAACAGGTCTGTCCTGTTGTAGCACTGTAAAACTGAAACCGTGCCAGTTAAATCAATGGAGTTACAACAGGATAAACCAAGAGATTATAATTTCAGTTCTACTTCTGTAATGGGCAGAGCAACCCCAAGTCCTTAAACTCCATTGACCTACGACAGCTGCATCCAGCTGTGAGGGTGATTCTGTCCAAACAAGATTCAGTAGTCTTAAAAGCCCTGGGTCATAAAAGCTCAGCATATAGACCAGGACATGTCACATCAGCCTCAAACACCACGTTCACAACGAGATAGTTGACTTCTGTGTAGTCCCTCCACTCTCAGTCCCTCCTCAGACAATAGCACCTGGGACATCTACCCAACATTTGGCCCAAGCTTAAGGAGGGTATGGCTCTCACACAGCCTGGGCAACCCAAACGGGACCACGGTAGCTATCAGCCAGCCAGTATCCTCAAATAACCACTAATCTACTGTGTGAAGGAAAAGGCTAGAAATGTTAAAAAGGATCAACCACTAGTGTTACTAAAACTAACTCTTGCTAAAAGCCTATCTGTGCCTTAGGGCGATGGGGATTTTGTTCAAGTTTTGACTTCTCTGTAGTTACACATCCACACTTTAGAAACGTCTGAACAAGTATTCCGAAGAAAACTTTGCCTTCAGATTAAAATCATGCATAAAGTATTTCAGTAGTAAAAGGATATACATGTGTATTATATTTTCAATATAAACTAACTTTCCCCACAGAAGTGGCTGTTTCTGATCCCATTTCCCATGTTAAATGCAGCTGAAGATCAGTGTTGCTAAAAGATTAATTGTGTAGAAATACTAGAGTCAGTGGTTGGAATCCAGAGCAACTCACATGACTCAGTGATGAAAACCGGGTTTATAAGAGCTGGAATTCCTCATCTGGTGAGTATGCATGATGCAGAGTTCTGCATTTTTTGTTTTGACAAGACTTGGACACATCCATCTCGGGTGCAGCAGGCAAGATTCCTACAGCTTGGGCTTTCCCACTCGTGGTGGTGCAATGGTGCTGTGGCCACACTTATGGACTGTGCCTGCCCATGCCAGCCATGGCAGGACAAGGGACCCAGCCGGCACCACTGGCTGTGGGGCAGAGGAGCAGACCCCAGCACACTGCCAGGTCACCCAGTGCAGCCACACACAGAGGAGCAGCAGCAGACAGAGAGGCTCTGGCTCTGTGTGAGCACAGACAGGGGTTTCGCAAGGAAACAAGCATTAGAAATCTGCACAGCAAGTGAACTAATGCTCTCATGAAGCTGGGGCCAATGTAAAGCTTATGGAAGGCAATGGCTTTTCCCTTTGTCACTTAGCAATAAACCAAGGCACACTATGGACATAAGAACGCCAGAGAAGGAGAGGGAAAAGGTAGAGTGCATCTGTATGTGAAGCCAGTATTTCAATCAGTCCAACTGTCCAAAAGAAAATTAACTTTTCTCAATGCCGTGGCTTAGAGAATCATAGAATCACGGGTTGGAAAATACCTCTAAGATCATCAAGTCCAACCATCCGCCCAACACCATACCTACTAAACCCTATCCCAAAGTGCCACATCTACACGTTTTTTGAACACCTCCAGGGATGGTAACCCAACCACCTCCCTGGGCAGCCTATTCCAATGCCTGACCACTTTTTCAGTAAAGAATTTTTTCCTAATATCTAATCTAAACCTCCCCTGATGCAACTTGAGGCCATTTCCTCTCATCCTATTGCTAGTTACTTGGGAGAAGAGACCAACACCTGCCTCACTACAACCTCCTTTCAGGTAGCTGTAGAGAGCAAAAAGGTTTCCCTTTGGCCTTCTTTTCTCTGGACTAAACAATCCCAGCTCCACCAGCTGCTCCTCATCATAAGACTTGTGCTCCAGACCCTTTACCAGCTTCATTACTCTTCTCTGGACATGTCCCAGCACCTCAATGTCCTTCTTGTACTGAGGGGCCCAAAAGCAAACATAGTATTTGAGGTGAGGCCTCACCAGTGCCGAGTACAGCGACATGATCACTTCCCTGCTCCTGCTGGCCACACTATTCCTGGTACAAGCCAGGATGCTGTTGGCCTTCTTGGCCACCTGGGCACACTGCCGGCTCATGTTCAGCCGGCTGTCCACCAACATCCCCAGGTCCTTTTCTGCCGGGCACCTTTCCAGCCACTCCTCCCCAAGCCTGTGGCGTTGCATGGGGTCGTTGTGACCCAAGTGCAGGACCTGGCACATCGCATTGTTGAAACTCATACTGTTGGTCTCAGCCCATCGATCCAGCCTGTCCAGATCCCTCTGCAGAGCCTTCCTACCCTCGAGCAGATTGACACTCCCGCACAGCTTGGTGTCACCTGCAAACTTACTGAGGGAGCACTCAATCCCCTCATCCAGATCATTGATAAAGATGTTAAACAAGACCTGACCCAAAACTGAGCCCTGGGATCACCACTTGTGACCGGCTGCCAATTGGATTTAACTCCATTCGCCACCGACTGGAGCTGGACTCGGCCATCCAGCCAGTTTTTTATCCAGTGAAGCGTACACCTCTCTAAACCATGATCTGCCAGCTTCTCTAGCAGAATGCTGTGGGAGACAGTATCAAAGGCGTTACTAAAGTCCAGGCAGATGACATCCACAGCCTTTCCCTCATCCACTAGGCGGGTCACCTGGTCATAGAAGGAGTTCAGGTTGGTCAAACAGGACCTGCCTTTCATGAACCCATGCTGGCTGGGCCTGATCCCTTGGTTGTCCTGCACATGCCTGGGGAGCGCACTCTGGATGAATCGCTCCACAGTCTTCCCCGGCACCGAGGTCAGGCTGACAGGCCTGTAGTTCCTGTGATCCTCCTTCTGGCCCTTCTTGCAGATGGGTGTTACATACTCCAGTCGTCTGGGACCTGTTTGTTAATCAGGACTGCTGATAAATGATGGAGAGTGGCTTGTCCAGCTCCTCCACCAGCTCCCTCAGCACTCTCAGGTGGATCTCATCCGGCCGCATGGACTTCTGAGTGTCCAGGTGCTGTAGCAGTTTGTTAACTGCTTCCTCCTGAATTAAGGGGGATTTATTCTGCTCTCCATCCCTGTCTTCCAGCTCTGGGGGCTGAATACCCTGGAAATAACTGGTCTGGCTATTAAAGACTGAGGCAAAGAAGACGTTAATTACCTCAGCCTTTTCCTTACCCTTGATGGCAATGTTCCCCGCCGCATCTAGTAAAGGATGGAGATTCTCCTTGACTTTCTTTCTGTTGTTAAGGTATTTGTAAAACCATTTTTCATTATCTCTGACAACGGTCTATCCCGCGTACCCGAAACACCTCCCAAACGCTCGGGCAGCGAGCGGGGTGGGTGGCAAAAGCCCCAGGCATCCCCTTTGCCTCTATCCCCCCCCTTCCCCGGCTGTACCAGCGGAGGCGCCCGCACGGTGGCACCACAGACGGCGGCGGAGCCGGAGCGGCAGCGCCCGGTGGGACGGCACCGGGACCGGGACCGGGACCCGGGCGGCGGTAGCCGAGCGCTCGGGTGCTGCCTCCCCGCTCACCCTGTGGGCCCGGGGGTTCGGAAACACACCTCAGCCCCGGCGTACCCCCGCCCCGGGAGTCCCCAGCGAAGCGCTCCCCGAACGTGAGTGGCCAGGCAAGGCTTTACCGCAGCCTGAGCCCGACCCGGGCAGCACCTCAACGGCAGAGCTGTCCCCAGTTGCGAGGAAAGCCACCTGCTTTTGGTATTTCAAGGCATGTGACTTCAGCCTGCTTCTACTTTGCTTTTGCTTCTGTTGCCAGTGGTGGTAAAGTGTTGTATTTAACTAATTACAGCTGGAATATGTCAGTCAGCAGCAGAGACTTACGCAACTCTCAGATAAAACGGGAACCTGTGCTGTTAGCTCGATCCACCCGCCATCTTTCAGGGGAAACGTGCTGACCTGTACTTGTCTCGCCCAAACTAGAGGCCAAGAGGCCAGTGAAACTCATTGCGGTCTGGAAGTGCTGTCTTGCAATGGGGCAAAGTAACAGCTTATTGCTGGGGGGGAGAGCGGCTTACTGGCTCCCCAGGGACACAGCACACAGCTGGGGAGAGGGGATCTGCCCTCGCTCAGTTCCATGGTTCCCAGCTGCTGCTCAAAAAGCTCCCCACAGTGTCTGACGCCTGTGCTGGATTGTGGGGCTGGCTGACAGCAGTCATCTCCTCATTTTACTAAGCAGAGAAGCACAAAGCATTTTGTAAGGATCTTAGTATTGTTAGCCATGTTTCATTTTGATTTCTTAC
The DNA here is from genome assembly GCF_030867145.1 of Opisthocomus hoazin. NCBI lineage: Eukaryota > Metazoa > Chordata > Aves > Opisthocomiformes > Opisthocomidae > Opisthocomus > Opisthocomus hoazin. The sequence goes on from NC_134418.1 coordinate 12,449,356, forward strand.
TTAAAAAGAAAAATGAGTCACAGCAGAGCAAATATCACTGAGAGCGCCATGCAGCCTGCAGCAATCAGCTCCAGCCTTCTGTGAGTCAGACAGTGACACTGGTTCCCACTGCCCTTCACTCCTGCAGGAGCAGCTCTGGGGTGGTCTTCTCCTCCAGGGCACCCCAGGCCTGGCCACTGTCACACACAGAGATCAGCACAAGGGATCCCAAAACAGGGGGGAAACTCCCACTGCTGCAGATGAAGACGTAACCTACTGTCCTGGGTGTAGCTGGGCTTGTTCAGCCTGAAGAAGAGAAGGCTGCGAGGGGACCTAATAAATGTTTATAAATATCTCAAGGGTGGGTGTCAGGAGGATGGGGCCAGACTCTCTTCAGTGGTGCCCAGCGACAGGACAAGGGGCAATGGGCACAACCTGAAGCACAGGAAGTTCCGTCTGAACATGAGGAAGAACTTCTTCCCTCTGAGGGTGACGGAGCACTGGAACAGGCTGCCCAGGGAGGTTGTGGAGTCTCCTTCTCTGGAGATATTCAAGACCTGCCTGGACAAGGTCCTGTGCAGCCTGCTGTAGGCGACCCTGCTTCAGCAGGGGGGTTGGACTAGATGACCCACAGAGGTCCCTTCCAACACCCACCATTCTGTGATTCTGTGACTCCTGCAAGGTCTTTTCATGAACATCTTCAGCACTGCAGTCCCCTTGCTTTTCACATGGCCAGACATGACCTTATCTCCCCTTTATGAAAGGAATGCCCTTGAGAAATCTGGCAGGTCTCTCAATGGCCAAGTTGCTACTTTATTCCCTGGTCCAACAAGCCTCCGGAGTGCCCCTTCCTCATGTTGCACACCATGCTGTGACGTTGGCAGCTCACTTTGCCTACCATTAGCCACCCCTCTACAGCCACAGCAGTCTAGTCCCACCACAAGCAAGGTGTATTTCCGTTGCTTGCCTTTTCTCAAGCCCTCTCCTAAAGACAAGCACAGCTGCCAACACACACAAAACTTTCTGCCAGACCAGGGTTACCCCTCGATGATCCCTACGTTTGAGGTTGATGGGATTAATACCCCATGGCAAAACTTTGATCAGCTGGAACTGGAGCAGAATTGTACTTCATAGAGAAAAGGCACACTGCAAACCACACAACCTCTTCCTGTAATTGGCTTTAAGTAGTCTACAATGCTTCTCTTTGTGCAGCTTTATCCAAAAATAAAATCCCTTCAGGCTGTGGTAGAGCTCACTTTGATGTTCGTGGGAACAGCACTCCCAAATTATATGCAGCACAAGGCACATGGACTGCATTGCGTAGCAGTTCAATGCCAGCAACAGTCCACTGCTTGTATTTAAGCACTGAAATACAGCTGAACTTCCTCGGGTAACATTAAGGTCAGTTTCAGGTTAACTTATCCCTTCCTGTATTCACATAAAATAAATATTTTTCTGAATCATTTTGAGTTTGAACCCTCTGAAAATAGTTTTCCTGGAACAGACCTTGTCACTGCACTGGAATTCATCTTTTCACTGTCCCTACATAAACGAAATAAGCCCACTTGATTAAAAGTTCCATATATTTTTAAAAGATACCTTTAATATTTTTTTATTAATCAGCTGGTTACTGAACCAAAAGCTTTCAATCTATTTAGCAGCATGTTCCTATCTAGCCTTTATTCTGATCAGTAAAACTGCTTTTCCAGCCAATCAACTCATACAAATTCCATATTGCTTATAGCAAGCTAAAGCACACCCTACAGCTGTCAGATCCTAATAAATCTTCTCTTACTTAGACTTGAAATGAATGACCTAAAGGTAAAAGTAAGGAGAAGAATTTTTCTTAAGCAGAAAAGCACACAAAAGGTCGAAAGTTCATCTTCTTGCAATCTGACTACCACGTTCCTAGAAGGCAAGGCCAGAGACGGGGCGAATCCTCTGCATTCCCCAGGACAGAGAGGGGGATCCTACCAACTGGGAACTCCATAAATTGACAAAAGGACACATCAACACATGGCCTTAAAAGACAGCGACGGGGAAACATTACATCACAGACTTGCTTTTCTATTGCAGAGCCACCTCACTGCCTGCCTTCCCATCCGTGCTTCCCAAGCACAGCCCCAGTTTCATCACTGGCAGTCTGCAGATTTCCAAAGAGCTGGTCCCCTTGTCTCTAGGGGAGAGTGACAGCTCCTGCCTCCCTCACCTTGAAGCTGGAGACCTTTGCTCTACTCATCTCCAGAAAAAGGAAGGAGAGAAGAAGGGGGACTTTTGGGGTGGTTAGCCTTACCTAGGGTCTCCTGGCCGGTTTCGCAGCGGGGCGCGGGCTCGGTGGCCCTAAGCAGCCCGCCAAGGAGGAGCAGGAGCCTGAGGACCATGCTGGAGCCCCTTGCGAAGGCAACACAGTGATGTGGCACTCGCTGCCTGATGGAGCAGCTCCTCACTCCTTGCTTCAGCGCGGCTCTGGCTCTCCAAGCTGCAGAGGAAACCAGCGCACTGCAAGGGCATGCCCACTTCTCACTGTGCGTGCAGTCCAGGCGTCGGATTTCAGCGAGCATTCAAGCTCGGAAAGCAAAAGGCTTTGAGACAGAGAGGGAGGAGGAACGAGCTCCCCCTCCCCTCTGCCTCCCGACTGTTTTTCTCTCGCAGCCTGGTTTACAATTTCATGATCAGTTCGAGCAAAGGGGGGGTCCCTGCAGGGGTGCGCCTGCCTGCTCCGCAGCCAAGGGTCCGACGCCTTCGGTCTTCCAGCAGTGGTTTTCCGGAGGGAAATGGGAGCTTTGTTAAGTGTGTCTTACTGAAGCCGAGAGCGACTGCCTGGGGAGAGCGGGGGAAAAGAGACGGAGAAAAGCAAACAATCGAAAGCAGCTTTCCTCCCAAAGAATGGTATTTCATCACCCACTTCACTGCAAGTCTAAACCACGACGTGACACTCTAAGCTACGTCCTCTCCAGCACAGTGAGCATGGGAACCCACAAACTGCCACCAGGATCTGGCTCCGCAGGCTCCTCCTGGGCATTTTACTTAAGATTCAGTTTACAGAAGCAAACTTGCAGGGGTATTAGTCTTTTCTGTCTATTTTTAAAAAATAGTTTCACAAAAATGTAGAGAAGATCCCAGAACAAAAATACGGACTTTAGCTGGATGGTAAATTTAGTTTATCTTAAATTGATTTTTTTCTGGGTTTTGTTTGGTTGGTTTATTAAACAGAGACATATGCATTATATGTTTTTATCCCTGTGCAACAGGTATGGTGGAGATGTTTGCCTTAGGTAGGATGTGAACTCCTTGTTTCTTACCTACACATCAAAAAAATACTTTTTCCATATGAATCACAGGAAAGGGGATTTTTCTCCAAAAATCCAGACCAAAACAGACCAATGCATCCTGTCTTTCCAGGCAGTGCATATTCCTTCAGGGACAGATACCCACTTACACATGAGAGCAGATAATCTGTCCTCGCGGTTGGAACACACCGGCTCCTGATGATCATTGTCAGAGAGATCGGTAGGGAGTTACGGTGCTATATGATAATGTAATCAAATAATCCCCCCTATAGGGAAACACACAAAAGAGGCTGACAGGGCAGGAGGAAGCTGTATGCAACTCGAAAAGCAATAGATGTTTCATCGTATTTGGAATAGGTTACACTACTAAATGGATTGGGAAGCTCAGCGGTAAAGTACATCCTCTGCTGCTGGGCTCTGCAAGGGAGGGTGCCTTTTCTTGCCTCCAGGATTTGCTACTAGATCTGGAAACTGCAGAGTCTGCCCTGGGAACAAACAGCACCGAAACCCATCAGGGTTCAAAGAACAAACTTCTACGGACAAGAATATTATTTAGCTGCCTTTTTTTCTGCCCTTATCACACAGTAGCATGTCTGGACTCTTGAAAGAAAAGATAGTACCAAGACAGCTCTGAAAGCAAGGTCTCCAAGGGCAGGAGGACTTCACCTTCTGCCCAGCTCCCCAGCAGCCTGCGGTCGGCTGCTCTGAATACCAATCCGCCACACTCGTACCTGATGGGCTCAGGTACAGCTGAGGGTGAGTGCGAGCCCAAGCCTTGCTGCATGCCCAGGATGTGCTTTCTGTGCTAAAGAGTGAGATTTTCAGGCTGCTCAGACCTAACCGAAGTGATGAGGCTAAATTTCTTACAGCAAAAAAAGGCTGCGGAGATCATAGCTACAAACAGAAGCTGAACCCCAGTCCTCAGAAATGCTGATGTCATGCTTGTAATTTTCTGCAGAGAAGAGTGTGGAGTGACATCTCCCCCATACATCCCAACGCTCTTTGAGGTGCGCTCTGCTGCAGAACGAATCCTTCAGCAGCTGTGACACAGTCAGCTTTCCCCTTTTCTGTTTTATTTTTTTTTCTTTCCTATTGGCTTTTTTGTTTCTGCCTGTTATTTCTCCCTCAGTCTCCCATCCTTCAGCCTAGAGGCTACACCCTCATAAGTGTCTGCTCCCCTCCACCACACTTCAGGCCACCAGTCCCAGCTCACATGCTGCGTATTTTAAAATATCAGCAAACTTGTCTATTTTACCAGAATATACTCAAATACTGATGAGACAAAGTCCCGTCACACTGGGAGTACTGATTTGGTGTCATTTTGGAATGCACAGTCATTTTTATCCAAGTTAAATGACTCTGATATAGATTTTATAAAATTTATTGTTCTCAAGATTATTATAGCCATCTAATATTATTTGGAGCTTGTCTATGCATTGATTTCCACCACACCACCCCCCAGTCCAATATGCTTATGAGCTTTTATATCATATTAATCAGAATCAAATGGAGACCATAATTTCTCTGCCGTGCATAAGGCAGTACAAACTAGTGCTTAACTTGGATTAACTCTGGAACAAAAAGAACATTGTGTCTCATCATCACAGCAATATGCTTGGCTTAATTAGCCTTGCCAAGGGTCAGGACTCCTTGGCCTCAGCTCAGGCCCTCCAGAACCAGAGCTATCACCTTTACACATGGCTGTCATGTCGTGCCCTCACTCCTGCACCTTGATTTCTTTGTGACATTATCTAGAGCTGCAGCATTGCTTTACGAGGCTACCATCTCAGATGTCAGGAGCAGAGCTCTACCCAGTCTGTGTGCTTCCAAGGCTATATTCTGCCCCACACTATAACCGTATACACTGGACTGCCTAGGAGCCCTTTAAAGCTCTTGTCTTTCAATTTAGATTTTTTTTGACTTACTTAAGGGATCAAGAGTAAGCATTGTCCAGGAGGAGAGACAGAGGCTTTTGGCATTGCTGTCAGAGATGACCCATCCCTGAGGTCTGCCTATCCAGGTCTGTTCCAAAGGTGAGTATGGGAGGACTGGTCTGGCTCAGGGTTAGCTGATCCTCTGCAACACCTGGGGTGTGGTGTGCTGTACGTGCCAACATAATGCTGAGTGAGCTCTGCATGGGTACGCACAATGAAGGAGCACTTGCTTCCATAAGTTACCTGCTTAAGGACTGTACAGTATAACAGAATAAACAAGTAACAAAGAAAGTGATAAATTAAACCTACAGACACTCAGGAATTAACAAGCAGGTGATAGAGATACTAACAGGGACTAGAACATGTTGGTCACTGACTGATAGGCTGTGCCAGCAAAGAATTGGGCACAGCCTTGAAGAGGGTCAGCCTGAACTTTGCCACTGATAAGAAACATGAAATGTGATTGTCGTTAATATTATGGGATATTAGAAGTGACTTCAGGGACCATGCCAAACTTATTATGGCCTGCTTAGGGGAAGGAACAAAGGGAAAGACCAGAGTGGAGCAAGGAGGCACAAGAGCAGGAAAATCAGAGAGGATGGATATAAAGAGAACGGCTGCATACAGGCAGGCAGTTGGGTAGTATGGTTGTTTGATAGAGTCCTGTGCCTTGTCCCTGCAAATCAGTCATATTGAATACTTCCTCAATTTTTCCTTCCCCCCCTCCCCCAATCTCTCCCTCTGCCCTAGGTGTGAGTGCTGAAAGGTCAAAGTACCAGTGACTGGAGAGACCGAGGTGTAAGCTGTGAGGTCTGAGCGTCAGCGACCAGAGAGACCTGGATGTGTTTATATGTCCCGAGTAGATATAATCCTATTCCCATGTGTGTGCATGTGTAGTCTGCTAGAAAACTTCAGCCTGTACTAGGAGGCAAGCAGGAGAAGACTTGCGTCTGGAAATACTCAAGGGCTGATTCAGTGGCTGGATGAGGGGCGCAGGGTGAAGACATGGCCTGAGAGCTTGGGCTGATACTGGAGTGATCAGTGAATGTGAGTGTAAATGTGAACCCAGAGAGCAGCAGTATGTGTGCTTTCGCTAGTGAACCTCAATCCTGAACAGCCAGAGTAGGTAACGGGACTGGGCTCTCTGTACTTACATTTATGTGAGTGCTGTTGGTAATGGCAGGGCTCTTCTGGCACTATGCATGTGTATACCTGTGTGTGTGGATGCTACTGTGGGACTCCTCCTTGCTGCTGGCCCAATCTGCAATGGGGAACGGCAGTAGATGCACCCATTGGTCTGGGTCAGAAACCCCTGGGCATCAGAGCACACTCAGGAAGGGGGAATCCCCAGGTCCTCATTGCCTGGATATTGCACCCACAAACATCACACCCTTAACAAGCTCCACCACAGCAACTAAACAAACCCCTCAATCGCTGGTGTCCAACAAGCTCCAGACTTCTTTGTTTCTCAGCTTCTGCAGACCTTTTACATTCATGCAGGATATCTATTCAGTACAAAGATAAAAAATTTACAGAGTAAATAGTGTAGATTTGGGCCTGAGAATGACATTAAGGTAATTGGCAACAAAGGTAAATTTATCACTTTGTCACCACCATCCATAAATGTTTCCAGGGTTGCATGCTGTAAGGCATGGAGAACAGAAGGCCTGGAACGTTATTTCATTTACTCTTACCTTATATCGCCTGTTCTTTCTCTTTCCCAAGGGATTTGAACCTAAGCTTTGTAGTGTGTCTTTCCGTGAAGCTTTGTCCAGTCCCCTGTGCATGGTTGCCTCCTCTGGGTTCCCCTGTAGTCCTGCACCCTTCTGAGGTGAACGGTAGTTCAGCTACTTCCTCTGGCATCCATACAATATTTACATCCATCCAACATTTCTACCTTGTTTGGCTGTGTTTCTGTCAGTTATTAGTACTCTGTGTGTGTCACTTGTCCTTCTCACAAGCTTGCTGTGTGCCAGCACTGACTATATGAAATGGGACTACTAGCAGGTATCGTGCAGGTGTACAACCAAAACCTAAAAGCACTAAAAAGCAGCCAGGGAAGGGAGGGTTGGGAATAAAGGGACTTCCCCACCTCCACCTTTTCATTTCTGGGTTTTAGTAAACCTTTTAGGCTTTCCAGGCAGCTGATATCAAGTTGTGGCTCAGGCTTAAATATGATGTATTCACTGTAATTCTGAAAGAATCTTGAAAATGAACAAACAAATCCCAGAGTGGTGAGCAGATGTAGCAGCATCAGCTGGGTTTAATCATTTACACTTGAATCAGTAAAATTAGGTTAAGTTAAATAATTTTAGTAGCTCTTGTCACAGACTACCTCTTTCCCGGTCAGACCTCTCTGCTAGCTTACAGTCCACAGTACAGCAGCAATTCAGAAATCCTCAGACAGGACTAAATACCAAAACTGTTTTATGTCTTTGGCAGGTATTCAAAGGGGGATTAAATCCAGTACATTTAACTTGCTTTCATTCTCATGAAGAGAAATTTAGCAGTAGAATATATCAGACTCAGACTGGTTTTCATTACCTAGTTCTTTTTTTTCTTTTTGACTCTGCTGATAGGAGCTTGAAAAATAAACAGAACCATCTAGATAACGGTTTTCTGAAGAACAAACTGACAGAGAGCAGATTAAAACGCTATTTCATGGCTTGTTATTCTCTCCCCCTCTAGCTGCTAGTGAAGCTGGCAGAATGGTGTATGGCAGCACCTCACATCTGCTCTAGTACAAAGTCAGCAGGTGTAGTTTTAAGACTTGACAGTAGTTTAATCCAAGAGATATTTTAATTTGCACAGTAGAAACCAACTCCCATCCTGCTTTTTCTTCCTCTTTCAGTTTCTGCAGAACAGGGCGGAGAGAAGGATCTGCTCTCAGGACAGGCAGGGAGTGAATTAGCAACATCCTGCACAGCAATGGCAACTTTAAAAAAACAAAACAAAAAAAACAACCAGCAAACTATTCTACCTATCTTTGCAAGACCTTACCACTATGCTCTGACTGTGCTTCACGCAGCAGAAAAGATCTGGGAAAGGGCCCTTCTCTTTCAGCTTCTAGGTGCTAAGTTAAGAGCAAAACACATTTGTTCTCTAAATAAGTATTTCTAATTCAAATTAAGATGCATGTGGATAAGAGAAATGACTATTTTACTGTAAAGATACACAGACTATTCTGAGCTCTGCAGTTGTTCAGAGGAGCAGATATTTTGGGATGTTTCTCTGTGTCTTCTGGGACGATCTACATTATGCTTGGGGAGCTTTTAACTTTCTCACAGAATTTTTTCAGCAGTGCCTTTTATCTCAACTTTCAATTTGTTCCCCTTATGACCCACAAGATTAAACCAGCTTTAAAAACTATCACACATAAACATTGAGAAGTGAATATTTGATGGAGAGTACAAGTAGAAAGTGAAGAAAAAGACCACACAAACAAGATATTGCCTGTTTTCCTACACTGTACCCTAAGAGTTTAACCTAGAATGGATCATGGACTGAAGCTTTCTACATGTCTCAAGTATTTCACAAATTCCCTGTAGCCTCTAGCAGTTATTTTTAATCATTATTGACCAAGTCCATATTTGTACCAGCACACTAAGGGAGGAGGAGTAATGCTCAGGTAGCAGTCCCCAGAGCAAACCAGTCTAGCCATATGCCAAAAAATTAAAGTTTCCCACAATGGTTTCAAAATTAATTTGCTTTCATTTTTTTCATTTTGGCATGTTTTGCCAATTTCTTTCCCCAAGTTTCTCCTCATACACCGGAAACTGAAGCAAGTAATGAGTGGGTGGGTATTTTTCCCCTCTTAGTGTTAGAGTCACAGACATTTCTTTTCTCACTGGTTAAATATAATAGATATAGATAAATAAATAAATCTGCAGCTCTTGAAAAGAATTTAAAATATTTACATTCAATACAAGTACTGCCAGTGATAATTAAATTATGTTTTCCTCTTCTGACTTGTCATATATTGACTAAGTCAATGACCCACAAAATTAGATCCTTATACCACTTCCAGGTGATCCACTGAACTAAGCTTATCATAATGGAGAGGAATGCAATTAAAGCAGGAGAAGGTCTTACCATCCCAGAAAGATTAATTTGAATATAGGCCTTTCTTTTAACACACTCTTCACATGATCTCTGTGCCTGCTTGGGCTAATCAGCAAGACATGAAGCCACTCAAAGTTTCTTTTGATGACAGAGGAAAATGATGTCTAGTTAAAATTCAGCCATGATCAAAGGCACAAGTGAATAGAAAAAACTGAAAGGGAACCTGGCACCGGGTGGTAGAACGAGATCACAAAGGGAGAACAGTAATAAATGTGATTCTATCTCCAGAAGAACATATGCAAAATAACATGCACTGATCAACAAACCCTGCTATAAGCACAAAATGTTATTTAAACTTAATAATTTAAAAGATACTTTATTATTATCTCTATTAAAAATAGATATTATTATTATTTCTATTAAAAAGAACTGACATAAGGACCTTGTCACCCTCTCAAAGGCTCCCTCCTGTTACTCCCACATTTAAAGTAGCAAAGCAGGATTACTGGTAAGGCGTTGCTGGTAATGCATTTGTGGTCTTCGTTCAAGACGAGGCCCAAAGCTGACTCTGCCCAACTCCCATAAAGCAAGAAAAATAATACAAATAAGTTGGTGAATCATAGAACTGAATATATAATCGCTACAAGGAAAATAAATGTGTTCAAAAAAGATCTGTGCTGAGAACTAAAGGTCTTTCTCTTCTCTGATCACAGATGGAGTATTAAAAATTAATGTAAGCTCTACCAGAAAAGAACTTGACAGTCCTATTTTAAGACTCATTTCACTTTGTCTCTTCTCCCTGTCTCACAGAACATTAATGCCAAAGCATTCAAAAGAAGTCCTCTAGGGCTTGCTTTGCACATTCGCAGGGGTGCCGGGAAGTATTTTGAAAAAATTACTTCGAATGCTTTAGTTTGCAGATACACAGTGGGGGAAACACTTAACAGACCCAATTCCTTGAAGGCAGATCCTTGGCACTTTCCAAAAAAATTACGGCCTCAAGGCTGAGAGTCTTCGGTAAACTGGGTGTTAAACTCCAACAGCATCATTTCAGATGATACCGGCGTGAGAGCTCTGAGGATTTCAATTTCATTTTCAGTAATAAACTTCCAAGTTAAGTCAAGACCCAAGCCTCACTAAAAGCCAGGAGAAATAGGTTGTTAAACTAGTCAAATGTGGATGTTTTTAAAGGCATTTAGGCACTTTAAAATTACATATCAATATACTGAGAGTTTACGTCCAACTAAACATGTGATCTGTGATAATTTTGAAGTGTCTTAAAATTTGTTTTCTATATCAAGGTTCCAAGTTTTTAGAGTAGAACAGCCTAAGTTCTCCCTAAATATAGTCTTTTAACAGAGAAGAAATTTTACTTCAGTTTTTATTTTCTTCTTTCATTCAAAGAATTTGCAAACCATCAGTGGAAACTACAGAGACCAAATATTAAACAGTTGTAAGGGTGGGTTTTTTTTTCAGACAATCTTTGGAAAACATTGTCTCTAGCCTGTGCTATTCAGGCAAGCTCCACCCACCATACTCAGATTGGAGATGTACCTAATTGCCCACAAAGGGCAAAGACCAAAAGTGCTGAACGGGGATAGCAAAGGTGGAAAGACCAGGTTAAAGGTCATCCTTGGGAACACGCAGGATCCTCTACAAAGGCTCTGCAGAGGGATCTGGACAAGCGGGATCAATGGGCTGAGGCCAACTATATGAGGTTCAAAAAGACTAAGTGCCAGGCCCTGCACTTGGGTCACAACAACCCCATGCAATGCCACAGGCTTGGGGAGGAGTGGCTGGAAAGGTGCCCGGCGGAAAAGGACCTGGGGATGCTGGTTGACAGCCGGCTGAACATGAGCCGGCAGTGTGCCCAGGTGGCCAAGAAGGCCAACAGCATCCTGGCTTGTACCAGGAATAGTGTGGCCAGCAGGAGCAGGGAAGTGATCATGTCCCTGTACTTGGCACTGTTGAGGCCTCACGTCGAATACTGTGTTTGGTTTTGGGCCCCTCAGTACAAGAAAGATGTTAAGGTGATGGAATATGTCCAGAGAAGAGCAACGAAGCTGGTGAAGGGTCTAGAGAACAAGTCTTATGAAGAGCAGCTGAGGGAACTGGGGTTGTTTAGTCTGGAGAAGAGGAGGCTGAGGGGGGACCTTATTGCTCTCTACAGCAACCTGAAAGGAGGTTGTAGTGAGACGGGTGTTGGTCTCTTTTCTCAAGTAACAGGCACTGGGACAAGCATAAATGACCTGAAGTTGCACAATTCAGGGCAGATTTAGGTTGGATATAAGGAAAAATTTCTAAACTGAAAGAGCTGTAAAGCTTTGGAACAGGTTGTCCTGGGAAGTGGTGGAGTCACCATCCCTGAAGGCATTTAAGAGAGCTCTAGATGTGGAGCTTAGGGACATGGTTTAGTGGTGCAATTGACAGTGTTTGGTTAATAGTTGGACTTGATGGTCTTGACAGTGTCCTCCAATGTAAATGATTCTATGGTCCTAAGAAGCCAGCATATTCATCGGCATGATACCCAGCCCCACAACGTCATTGCCAACAGCCTGCCTGCTCTACAGAGAGCAAGCTGACCTCAAGGCTGTTATCCCAGCTTGAGCAGAGTCTATATGGGCATAACCCATGCCAGACCCATATGCAGCATCTCAGCTCCCTAGTTTATTTTTAAAGAAGTTATTAGTTCCTAGGTCAATATCTGGGGTGGACTCACTGGTTCAGGGCTGCCTTATGCGTCTTCTTCCAGTGCTAAACTGGAGAGCCAGAGTCCTGCACAACACCGCTGTGTGTCAGCCTTCTGTCACTTTATTGCACATTCACTGACACTAAAAGCATGAGTGTTTTAATCTCAGGAGAAGGATTAACAAGCTGATAGGGATTTGGAGAGGGGTAACAGATAGGATGGGGGTTTCAACACTGAATCATCAAAAGAAATAATTTGAGCTGCTGAATATGTTTTTTTTTTTTCTTGGCCATATAATGAATAATTGGGTATTCAGAAGACTGAAAAAATAAGTTGTAGAGGGCAGGCCAAGCCACAGTTATGAAGGGTCAAAAGAAAATGAACAGAGCAGTCAGGGAGAGTAAAAGAAAGTCTATAGGGTCTCAACTACTAGTCACAGGCTTGACTCTGGGAACAATATCAGTCATGGACTAAACTCTGGGAACAACTTTATCAGGCAGTCAAATCCTTCTCCCTGCTTTTCAAAACCGCCGACATGCTGCATTAAAACCTCTGGCAGTGTATAGTCATCGAGCGCTACTGATATTATGACGTTGCTCTGGTTAAAGGTCTGATAAAAAACTGCTAAGTTTTGTGCAGATATGAGAAATACTTTATTATCCACATATCAAACTACTCTCTATGGGAGAAGTTTCTTCAGACAAAGTCTTCAGGACAAGATCCTTAGCAGCTCAAGAGCTGTCGTCGGTCGTCCTAACCACACTATTATCTCCTTTAGCTGCTGTGACAGTAAGCTTCTTGTGACAAGTGGGCATTTGTATTTTTCTAGTTTCTCTCAACTGTTAATTTCACTGAATTATCCTCTACTCTCTTACTATGATTAGGGAACAAAAAAGAACCGGTGGTTCATCAAAACTATTAACTTTACTTGTCAAAATTTTGATTAGACAAGGCCATCCTTTAAACCACTGGTAAGCACAGGTATCATGAGAAATTCCTGCAGGAACTGAATTCTTCCATCTTCCTACAGATTATTGTGCTAGGCACAGCTCTCACCAGCGCCTTCTTTCTCCATGAAGTAAACTACATTGCACCAGCAGGCAAGTCCAACCTCCAGCTTCCCTCTGTGAGGAAGTCAGGATGTCAAGAAAACTTGCTAGCTCAGAGCAAGCTATTTACATACTCTACCTTATATTGGACCTGTTTAGCTTCAAGTTGCCAAGCAACAGCTACCCTCTAGACTCAGCAAATCAATGCAGCAGCAGTATGGGAAATTACAAGGCAAAAGGTCCTGGGATCCATTTATCTGTTTTTTTTGCAGGTTCGTATTAGGTACAACTGAAAGTCAAAAGGTGACTAACACTCGAAGTGCTGAACCTGACAGCGTCAGCATTGGAAGTAGAGGCTGTGAGCTGCCAGGGCAATAACAGACATTTAGCCATTGCAGAACAAGCCCAGAGAAACCCACTATGCATCCACTTCGTGTAGGTTGCATTTCCATCCAATCTTCCCTTCAGAAGGCTTATTGGGAAAGTAGGTGTGAGATTTTCTTGAAGCTCCAAAAATAAGAATTTTATTTTTATGAGGAATTGATGCTGAACACCTTGATTCAGCCATAAATGGGTATCTGGTAATTTTATCTGAAAGTGGAAATGTGACAATAGTCATATTATACTCTGTGTGCTGCCAAATGCAGAAATTGATAGACTGTAACCCCAAAGGACAAAATAGATTCAGTAAGATTCTTGGTTTGATTCCTTTGCCTGCTTTCTTTGTCATGCACAAAAAAGTGAGGGGCACAGCTTGCTTTCTAGTTTATTTAATCTGCATGTTACAGTCCTGCTCAGCTAAACAAAATTAAAAACTGAAAAGCCTGGCAAAGGAAAACTAATTAAAAAAACAACAAAAAAACCCACAGAAAACCAAAACCACAGGAAAAAAAAGTGAGAATGCCACAAATGCATCAAAGAAAGAAGGGGTCTGAATAGCCTGGCTTTCAGGTGACATGAGAAACCAGAGGGCATGTAGAGACTTTAAAGGGTGATGAAGGTGGAAGAAGCATGGTGATTGACTGAGCTTTCAGCAGTTGCAAAGGGAGCACAGGCTAGCAGAGATGCAAAGAGCAAATGCTGCTGCTCCTGTGTCTGTTCAGCTCTAAGCCCAGAGATGAAAATAACTGGGTAGATGGTGATTTATTAATATTAGGAATAAACAGGATTTTTAAGAAGGAATGAAAAACCCTGGGCTTATGTGACTTTTCAGAACCACTGTCACAGTGCTCCCCTGGATCTAGAAGAAAGCAGCTTACAAGTGATGGACCTACAAAATAATTAAAATCAAAGCAAATTTTGGTCCTCAGTGGATAATCAGGATAGATGTAGGATAAGAGGTGCCTAAGTAATTCTACTCCAGACAGCTTGGCCTTGGGAGAGGAGATGCACCAAGCTACAGAGATAAAAAGGCACCAAGAGGGCAACAACACCAGAGCAAAACAACCTTGAAGGACACAGTATACATGATCTTAGAACTGAGTTTGCACAGAAACAAAGGTCAAGCAGCGGACACTGTGATGAAGAGTACGATCCTTCATCTTAAAACCCCCGACGACCACCTGGAGGCGCCAACAGACATGCGTGAAAGACATTAACGTATGCCAATTAGTTCTTGGAAAAGTCATGAATATGCTAAGAATTTCTCAGAAATATAATGAATATGTATATTGTGATTGTATTTAACCTGAAATGACAGGGTGTTTGGCTCGCACATTTGGAGGAGAGATCCCCTGTGTGCCCGGCGCCATAATAAAGGATACCTGCTACCAGTATACATTGTACAGCTAGGTTATTACCGGATCTTTGAATAAATTGATGCCCAACATGGGGCCTGCTCTGTTCATCTGTGGGACCCAGTAAGAACAGGACGCCCTTGGATGCCCTCAGGAGCTTTTTCCCCAAAGGGTCTCCTCGCCTTATCTGGATCACCGCAGGAAACTAGATCGGAGAAAAAAAAAGTCCGACTGATTTCTTCGCTGCAGCCTTTATTTTTTCCGCATACAAGTGCCAAATTCGGTTGGCTGAAGTGATTGTAGTCACTCAGCAAGTCACAGGTATCCATTAGAGAGAGGACAGCAGGGATATATACAGAGAGACATGAGAAAGCTTAGGAAAAAACAGGGCTCAGAGGTGTAAGCGACTGTCAGAGGACTGGAGTTTGGCTTGCCCTGTAGCCATATCATCTGTATCTTCAGTCTGCTTAATATCTTTGTTATGATTTGAAGAAAAACTTACACCTCTCAGATTACATTTGCATCCAGTGTTGTTAACATGCTTTGCCAGGGTATACAAGAATCCAGGATTATTATTTTTTAAATACTATTCATTCTGTGAGTAGACTTCTTAACTGAGCTGGTCTTCAACAGTCTTTTGGAAAGATTTCTGCAAATTCAGGTTTGGACTCTACTGATGGAAACCTTCAAGTAAAATCTTGGCTTACCTCCACCTGAAGTCAGTGAAGCCAGGATCTTATCCATAACATACTTTTCCTTTCAGTTATGCCTCTGCCCACTAACAAAATGAGTAAGTTGTAATGCATAGATCAGATGTAAGCAGCCCTCAGAAGAGGAGCAGGAGCATCATCTTCCCCGTTGTAAGTACCCTACCCACTAAACTTCACCATCATGTACACAAAGTCCATGCTTTCATATACAGCACCTCAAGTTCATGTTTGCACAGAGGAGGAGCAGGACCCCTTTCTACCTACTTGCAGCCTGGCCAAGGTGACATTCTCCAAGTAGAAGAGAGATCCCAGCCTGAGCTCTCACATCCAGAGAAGACCATGGAAGCTCCATCTAGAAAAGCCTAAGAGAGTACTGTGTTTTATGAGTAAGGGGTGTCTGTCACTCCTTTTCACATGGTGCTGGTATAGCAAACTGCTTAGGATGGGAGGAGGAACATCTTGTATCCTAAATTGCTTTCTACCAGAAATTCAGCTCTGTTGTCAAATCTGAGGTATTCCCAGCCATCACAAGCAACACGTATTTAAATGGCTGAGAAACTCTGAGCAAAAGATCAACAGAAATATTCAGGATGAACATGTTTGTCTTCCATTCCTAGGTAACTGCTAGACCATATTTCAAGCAATTTGATCCTTTCTTGGCTGTGTGATCTTTCACCTGTCTGTGCCTCAGGTATCCTTAGAAAAACAGTCCTAGTACTTCCCTGGCTTCCAGCAAGGTATTAAGAATAAAAAGATAATGAAGTATTCAGGCTGCTGTGTGGGGAGCCCAAAAGATATTTAAATGCCTAAAGCAGGCTTCATCAGCTATGACAACAATAAATCTGATTAGCTGAAAAAACAGATTTCAGGCTGAAAGCCGGTCTGAGCTACACACCTGTAAGAAGCGATCAGCAGTCATTTGTAAAACAAAGGTCATGTACCACCAATGGACATTTTGTTTTACTGTGAATAAGGACAAATATGAAACAGAAAACCTAGAACATGTTCAAATATTCTCGTGAAGATGCACACACAAACCCAATCTCCATTCCCATGTCACAGAGCAAGGGCACTGAGCAATTTATTGGGTTTTGATAAAACATTCTGAAGATGTGTGTCAGGGCTGACAGCTGCAATCAAAGAGAACAGAGTGGCTGGATAAGTAAAGACAGGAATTATAAAAGTGAAAAGATGGTGGTAATGAGTCTGCCACTTAAGGTCAGGCTTCACTGAAATACAATTAGACTGCTAAGCCTTCAGTGGAAAAAAATTTCTAATTAAGATAATGAGTTAAGTAAAGCTACTCTAGGGTTAGCATGAGGAGCAGGGTCGTCTTCAAAAGCATTTCAAGATTTCAGTCCATTTGTTTCAGAAAAGGAAATCTGGAAGTTTAAACATGCTGGAAAGTTCACTCCAAATCTGCTTGATACAAACCTCTATATGCCATGTGCAAACAGCAGGATGCAAAGAAATGGAAGAAACATACACAACAAATAACTTAGGTTATGTCCCAAAGGAGATATTTTTAGTTTTTGTTTAGAGAGTCTTTACTGTCCACAGTGGGCTGCTCAGCAACTTACACACTTGTGATAGTGGATTGTACTCAAATGAAGATGCTTCAGTTATAGTTTATAACGTTTCTGCAGGCATCTGGTTAAAAAAGTGGTATGAATAGACTGGAATGATTTGTAGTTCTCAACACTCAAAAATATCTTTAAGCATATGGACCCTATGACATCTAACGTACATGCTTTGCAATATGTTTCATTTGTATAGAGAACGTATGAGAAGCCTGGCTGGGAGCAACTCATGGTTCATGCATTGCTCACTTACAGAAAAGAGCAAAAGCACCTAATTTGCATCAGGCACCATCATGTCGTGGCAAGCAAAACCTGCTATTAAAGGGAGAAGAACTAAGGATATGCAGAAATGGGACCAGTCAGTTGGTCTGTGTCACATTCACAAGCTACAGGGAAAAGCAGCTCCAGCTCAGAGAAAGAGCTGGTTGCATATACTGTGCCAGGTGACATTTTGCTCTCCCAAGCTTCTGGCACTGAAAGATACTCATTTATTTACAACCTTTCTTAAGGTCATCTCTGCTGTGTCTCCAGCTGAACTATTAAATATTAATTGGACCTTCTTTCCAAAAATAAAAAGCAGAACCTCTTGTTTACTGGTGTAATTAACACCTCCCACAAACCAGGTGTCCTCCTGAACCAGAGAGAACAAGCCATTTGCTCTTCACAGTCCTGAAATATGCTATGTGCTTTTGAGACAGACACTCAGTTCCTTGTTCATTCTGCCTGCACAAGTGTATGTAACTATTTTTTGGGGAAAAAAATTCCTTAAAAACAGAAGGAAATACACCCTCCAGGTGAGGTAGTCAAACCTTTCCACTCACAGAAGATAGTTCTCTTCATAGTTGGTGTTTTTTTTTTCAGCTGTTCACCTAGATGAATTTGAACATCTTCTCACAGGTAATTTTATTCCACAAGACTCAGTGTTGCTAAATTTCTCAAAAAGGTCAAATTTTAATCCATAGTTGTAAAGAGCACAATCACTCTTTGGTTGTACTAGAACACTTGCACTAAAGACCTTTGGTTCCCACATACTTAACCATGTAATAAGCCTAATACTGCAATTAGCTCTGAAATTTAAGTTCAGCACCAGCACTACTCCCGTTAAGATAAGGTAAATATGTATTCAGTAATCACTGAGCTGTGCAGATTATTTGCATAAGTTTATTAGGTGCTGATTTACCCAGATGAATAACATGCTTGTTTTTCAGTGAGGCTAAAGAATTTGTGGAGTGAAAATTCACGGAACCCAAGGTCCTTATTTCTCAGCTGCTGTCTAAGCTCAGAGACACATAATTTTCCAGTATCGTACAGCCCAAGAAGATCAGTTTTGTCTTCATACTTGTACTGAAGCATATCCATCTTGTCAGGATTTAGCCAGCTGGGATCCAGCTTGCACCTAAATCTTTTGGGAATCTGTAGTGCGAGTGCTACTTCACCTTACTGCCTCAGAAACTCAGTCTGACTGTCAGTCTCAGAGTTCACCTGCAACAGAAGTGCTAGGCAAAAACCCAAAAGTTTCTGTTTCCTTTGGAAGAGGCAACTCTGTGATAAATAAACATCAGAGCACTCACCCAGGAAATAAGACATGCAGACTGGCTTCCTTCCTCTGAACAGGCAGATTCAAAACCTCATCCTGGATCTCTCCAGAAAATATCCAGATCATCATGCTTGGAAATACTTTGTTTAAGGTGCATTAAGAAAAAAAAAATGAAGTTGAATGTCTCCTGATTTGCATGGACTAGTTCAAGGTTTGTTGTGCTGCAGAGTTTGTACTGACTGCCATTAGGAGGAGGGTGCCACCCATGGAAGGTGCAGTTCTTAACTCCACTCTCTGCAGGAAAAATGCAAGTTTGGAGAAGGAGAGAAGACTATTTTGCCAATTCAGACTGCAACCATGGGCTGAAAAACCCACAGCACTGGAGCTTTTTGGGGCCCTACTGCTCTAAGGAAATGGCGCTGCTCTCACACACTCTAAACAACTCACCATCATTTTTCCTAAGCAGACACAGGTGGGTGACATCTCCTTCTGCTAGGGAAGTCGTAGTATCAGGCAGTTCCTGCTCACTCCTGTGGCATTTCCAACTCCACAACACACCTGCCAGGCATATGCCAGTCTCTTGTGTCCTAGAAAAGCCACTCCAGGCCATTGGGCAGCAAATCCAGAGAAAGTTTCCTGGGGTGCTACCATTGAGTTGGCAAGAGTGTGTCAGTGGCTAGATGTAATTTTGGATATCACACTTCAGCTTTGCTGGGAATCTTCTCATCCAAATTAAAACCAACTGTCAGGACTGTGCATCCAATGTTTGTTTTATCTACAATGTCAGTAAGAGGGAATCTACAACCTTGCCACCTCTGGTGAACACTCCCATTGTGTAAGATAGGTGTTCTCACCTCCAGTATAGCACTAAATCCTTGGATCCTTTTTGCAGAATCCCCAAAAAGGGGGAGATAAGTGTTGTTTTCCCCTACCTCCTCCTATTCCCGAATAACCCAGAGCATGGTGAATGAAGCACCAAGATAACACAAGTTTTGCCTACATCAGGAAGATGGGAGAATGAAACCAAGACCTCTCACTGAAAGTTTCCTGCTCAGTTAGAAACGTGGAGCAAGCCCTTCTCTGGTGGGGAGCGGGTGGTGAGAAGAAGGGAGAAAGAAAAATTTACCTGTAGAACTGGCTGTGCACACTGAGCAGAGGAAGATGTATTTTGGTAATGCTAAACAAGGCAGTTAAACTTGATTGCAAATCAAGCCTGAGAGGACTTCCTCAGCCCTCCTTAGTTTCTGGTGTACAGCATACTATAGACCTTAGTTTCCTAATACTCTATGGAAATTAAAACTATAAGACATGCTGCAACACTCAGTGAACGTTCAAAATCTTTTCTTTTTCTTTTTTTTTTTTTTTTTCCCATCTGGACCTGCGTACCTCCAGAAACGTTCAGTGTTTTGTGAGGTTGAATGGTATTGTCAAATGTGTGCATGACAGCACCCTTAAATGGCATGAATATGCTTCATAGCAGATGTAGCAGTTTCGCTATATTCTGCTTTGTATCTTTAAAATGTGGCTTATAGTTTAATACTTTTAGAAGTTTATTATTGCAATAGTTTTAAAGCTAATTATTATTTTTTTTCTCCTGTACTATTTTTTTGATTCTAAGATAGAAAATATCAAAGTAAAACTTTATTTCATTTGTGTGTCTTGAAGGTGACAATTTAATACACTTAACTTTATGTAACATATTCCTTTCTTAAACTGAGCATCATTTTGTTTAGGAAACCAAAGGTAAGCTAACAATTGTAGGTATCATTAAACTCATGTTTATTCACGGATAAATGCTGTAGTCCATCAAAACTTTCTGGCATAAAACTGACTGAAAAATAACCGAATATTTAGCATCCCTCCCACCCCGCACAGAGATATCTCATCCTTATGTTGCAGCTGAAATGAAAGGCATGAGCAGCAAGTTTTTGTAGTGGCAGGGCAGAGGGGGGAAGTGTGTGGAGGCAGACATGAAGACAGTAAAACTGGAAAGATTCCATAGACAAGTTGTTTTTTTTTTCCTGAAATACTGTATTTACACAAAATGGAGAGAATACAAATACTTTACTAAGAAGACGAAACCATTATAGTACATTCAATTTAAATACAGGCGGAATTGTAGATGCAAAACACAGAGGCCTAAGGTACTTGCATGGAAAAAAAGAAAGCATCAGAAAGGCCTCAGAGATTAAAAATAGGAGATAAGAGAACGTTGTATTTGTTACACAGCATCACCTATCCTTGACTTCAGTAGGACTGAAGTAAGACACTCTCCTTCCTAATTGTGGATGATGGGAAAAATCCTCTCAATGTGCTGACTGCTCAACACTGATCTTACAAAACAGTTAAGCGTGTACTCAATTTTCAGCATGGGAATAGAGCTGTTAACTTCAAAGGACATTATATATGTGTCTAATCACGTGCTTTGATGCTTAGTCTGACCAGGAATAGCCTTCTTAATGCTTAATCGGGTCAAGTCCATTGTGACATAAAAAATAATTGTTCTTTACTGTCTTCTTTCATTTTTTTCTTAAAATATACTTTAGAATTACTTTGATTTTCCCCTTACGTACTCAATTAAAAAATAGTAGCTTATTGAATACCATAGAATATTTTGATTCATGTCTTCTGTAATCAAAGGAATATTGTTAAAAAATAATTCCCATATTTTTCCAAAGCCTGTTTAGATTTAAAAATAAATAAAAGACAAAAATACATATAATAATACAGCAGCTTTGTGTGTCTGGGCGTTTGGCAGCAGGTCTGTTATAATATCTCTCAAACATCTCTTGGTATCCATTAAAAACACCAGATTAATTGATCATTATAAAAGAAAAGATTGTACGCTATTATTACAATCCACCAAATAAAGTCAATGCATGAAATATTTTACACATTATATATCCCTTAAAAAGAATTAATATTTGTTAGGCTGTTCTTCAAAAACAGATAGCTTCTGAAGTAATAGTTCTTAAACGCAGTGGTATCTGTCATTTCTACAGTCTAACTGATTTTTTTTTTCTGAATAAAATCTTGTTTGAATAGGATTTACTAGCTCAGTGATGGAACTACGGTGCTATTTAACTAAATTCCATATATGTCTTTGTTACTGTTGCTGCAGTTATTTCAATCACATGCCACTGAAGTGCTAAATGTTAGTAACTCAGCTATGTGGACTTCGGTTACTCTTAATAGAATACTGGTATATCAAATATATGTACCACTTCCTAAAGGCTATGTTACAATCATGATGCCTAGTAATAAATAATAATAACAACAATCTTAGATTCAAAGTGCTGACCCATATCACTCACTTGAGGCACCAATACAATAAATCGATCAATTAAAAGACTTATTTGTAATGTTCAGAACTAACAGAGCAGATCCTGGACTGCCAAGTTACATGCGCAGCACGGAGGACTCTGAACTGCTCCTTCCAACCTGGGGATTCCTGTGGTCCCAGAAGACATTGGAATATCACATCTGATGTGGAACACTCCATATCATACCAAGTCTTCAGACATGAAACATTAAAAGCTCTCTAAGCTTCTCCAAAGCCTCCAAAGGCTCTCTTAAACCCCTCAAGCCTACTCCATTCACCCAAGGACAAGGCTTTGCCATGTATTGTGCTTGGCTGCAGACCAAGGAAGAGCCTTTCATGAAAGTCCACAATGAAATGCATCACATTAATGCAGCCTTCACACCCTGGAGACACTGTCACCACCGTCAGCGTGAGAGGAAAAAGGCAGCTTTCCCGAAGCAGCAAACTCCTGTGTCACTCGAAGGGGAATACTTTTCGTGTTGTTAGTTTGTTCTGTGCAAGCAGTAATCATTTTCGGTGTCGAGAGAGCTGTTGTACCCCGACGACGGATACAGGTCCCTTTTAAGTATCCTATTGACAATGTTGATCAGAACTTTTTTGTACTGTTGACGTAAAAGTGAGTAAACGAATGGATCTGATGCAGCCTTACTGTAGGTGAGGCACTTGCTTATAATTCCCCAGTAGTAATTTATGGTAACAAAAGGAAGGAGCTCTATCAACCTGTTAAACATTAAAGAGAGATGGAAACACTTGAGTATTATGTTTGCACTGAGCCCAGTGCTCAACTCATGCTTCATGAAACATTAAAGTAATGCTTATTTTCTTACAGTACACGGTCCCTGCAGGAGAAGGGCCCTGTACTTACTTACTCCTTGGATTCACTAAAGGCAAAGGGAACTTTCCTAGCAAGGCCACTGCGAGACAAGAATCATTCCCTCTATGGAAAGAGAGAAAAAGTGTGTTTTCAGTGTTAATGCTCCCAAGCATCAGAGATAAGAAAGTACTGAAGCTTATTGCTCACTTTCTGAATTTAGAGAGTTGCACTGGTCAGTTGTCAAAATCTTGGTGACATAATTGTCTACCCTCTCCCATGGCAAGCTTCAGATAGACACAAGTGACTTGGGGCATCCAGGCTCACTCAACTCAGTTGCCTAAGTACAGCTGTCTGGTGATGCTTGAGATGTTTAGACATAAAGCCCCTGGCATCACGCTGCTGCTCCTGGAAGTTGTGGGTCTCCTCTAGGTCCTGTGTTGTGTCTGCCAACCTATGCAGAGGTTTTGGATACTATGCAGCATCTCAAATGGCACCAGAAACCAGGTCTAGATCACTGAATTCACCCCCTCAGGTACAGAACAGCGAACCTGTATTACTCCACTGCTGTGAATTATCACACATGCGAAAAGGATTCATGTTAGACCTTTGTAGTATGAAGAACAACACGGCAGTATCTCAGAGAGATTTGGGTGGCACCTGCAATCCCATAGTATGCTCAGGAGCACACTTGCATCTACTTACCTGTGAAAGTTTCTGCGTGCATTTGGCTGACCACTAGTTTGGCCAAAGAAAACAAGGAGACAACAATTTTATCATCATTATATGACCAGTCAGCTGTCTCCAGACCTGTGTCTCCTGGTCTGTGCTTCACAGATGATTAGTTGCCTCAGCACCTCAGTTGTGATGAGAGTATTAATCACTGGGGGAGAAACTGCAACTAAGTTTAACAATTTTTTCCACGAAAGTGAGAGCAAACTTTGAATATTCCAGCAAATGTCTGTCACACAGCTCATCTGCAGTGGGCAAACTCTCCAGGAAAGTGGAAAGAACAGGATGAGAAGTTTTTATTATCTGTACATCATTTGTGAAACCTTTCACAGGAACAAGAATATACTATTTTTCTATATTCATTCCAGAAGAAAAAAAAATGTACCATGAGATAAATAGCCCTTTTCTGTACACTAAAATATCAGTGTTTGAAGATGCAAGATCAGAAGCTTTCTCCAGGTTTGAAGAACTTTCCAGCCTCTTTCCAAAGTGCAGAGCTCCCAACTTGCAGGGCATTTACATTTGAAGCTGTTCCATTCCCTCAGCATAGAAAAGTTGACTTACCACCACTAGGACTGAACATTGCAACAAGTGGTTGGACTCTGACAGGAAAGTTTCCTCGTTTGTATGCATAAAAGAGAAATCATTCCTATGGCAAGTGCATTTAAAAACAAGACGACTTCTGTTTGAAGCTGCTTGGAAAAAATTCCAGCGAATTCAGAACAGAGAGAACAGCAAGACAGTAAATGTGAGAAATAAATAAATGTACAATAAATGACACTTGCTGCATGATTGCTTAGGTTTATCCCATCCTGTATACTGTCCTAATACAAGAAATATACATTTGATATTTACTTTTTTGAAGACACTAAATAAGAAGGATAAGGTATCTTACAGTCATGAAAATAGATGTATTATTAGGCATTCCCTTTAATGTATTATGGGCCCAAACATAGTTGCACTGAAGCCAACAGAAGAAAAATTACACAGATTTTAATAAGACAAAGGGCCTGGCCAAATCAACTCATCCTTAGAAATATCCATCTGAATGCATCTTAGTATCATTTTCTTGTTTTCGCTGCTGTTACAAAAAGGATGAAATTCATCTGTCGGCTCTTAGTGAACAGATGAATATATTGCTAATGATCATAATCTCATTCACATTTCTGAAATGAGGAGCAAACACTGAGCTCACAACGCACCCTGAGTCAGCAGGCCAAAGAGCAAGAAAACAGGGAGAATATCTTTCTCATTGCCTCTACAGGGATTGCTTCAGTGCCAACCCTCTACAACACAGAATGGGGGAAGAATGGAGAAATGCGCATGGCAGCAACTCCTCCAACCTCACCTTCACCACCTCCTTTCATGTAGTTCTGCCTGGACACTGTCTTGGCTTTGGGGCAAAGAGTCTTGGAGATATCCTTCCCAAATACTTCCTGTTTTGATGTCACTGAACCAGCTTGGTCCTTGTGACTGAGACAGAAGCTGTACCTTGACAAACACATATATATAAACAAACCCTCCGTCTTCTCTCTAGGCACACATCAGGTACCAGTTTGTCACACACAGAAAATGCACCATCTCACACTTGCCAAATGCAAGGTCTGAAGAAAGAAGCCACTTTTGTTTTAGAAGTTTATAGGAAATATCTCCACTCTGAAAAATGTGGCAATGCTGGAATTTGCTGAGTTTGATAATGTTCAGAGGGAAGGAAGATGGCAAAAGCCACTTTGCTCAGTATAATTATATCCTGATTATGGCAAAAATTAACAGAAAATGACTCAGAATGTACTGAACAGTGATCAATTAACCTTTTAACTCTGTGATGTAATGTTAATATTTGTAATAAATCTTATCAACTGCAGAAAAAAAAGTAGTTATCCAGACAATCAGTAGGAAATCCTTTTAGATGTATAAATGGGAACTGAAAGAAATGTCATCCTAAAGGTTAAAAAGCATCATCATTTTTGTGCACTGGCCTCAATCTGTCCCCCTAGCCATGTAAGAAAAGGGCAATGACAGTAATCGTGAGAGGCCTATTAATAAATGCGACTGTGTAAGATCAGCGCGCTAAAGCTGACCAGTTTCTGTAAGGTGGTGTGGCTGCAGACCCCGGTAGCTTGGCAGCAACCTTGAGGAAGCCCTCACCAGGTTGGTTTTGCAGACTAGTGCACCTTCCTTGACAGAAGTCAGTTCTCTTCAAGGTGTCTTGAACACACTGTGAAGTGGGAGATACTTTAAAAAATCACTAGTGAAAGATGTAGCCCATTTCAGTTTAGAGATGAAAGGCTAAATCCTGAGGTGCTGCAATTCACTACAGTTACACTGGTTTCCAGCTCAATGATTTATGCAAGATTTAAAAATAATAACCATATGTGGTATAAAGATTATGCAAGTATGGAATGAGAATGATACATGACTATTTAAAAAGGTGCACACTGCCAGAGTGGATGCCAATGATTCTGACCAGTGGAGGAGCATGATGTTTCCTATTATTGGTATTCCTGGGAGATAACTCTCACACCTCATCACAAAGCCATGCTGCACTGTTAGCAATATATTTACAGACATTAATGTTTACAGACACAAAGCTTATCTGACATATTATCAGCCTGGATAAATTTAAAATCTGACACCTCAACTTCCAATAGCAGCAAGTTTGCCCTTTTGCCTTTTAAAAAAAAAACAATGACCTGAGATAATCAGAGTAAGCTGTCTGCTTTCCTGTCTGTTGCTTGGGTTGTGCCAATAAGAAGGGGTAGCGAGTCATTTAAACTGCTTTCATCTCCAACCATTTGTAATTAATTCCTGGTACTTGTCCTAAAAGCTTCTTGCTCTTGGCAGAGGGGCCCAGACCTGGCGGCAGTGAGAGGAGGAGAGCCAGAGGCTGCCGAGGCTTCGCCCAGTGGGCTGGGTGTGTGGGCAGGGTCAGCCCCGGGTCTCCATCAGGCTCTGGCACCCCAAAATCAGTTGTAGTCCTCTCCCCCCTGGGCACCTGCGCATCAGAGGGCATCACTGGTCCC
Source organism: Opisthocomus hoazin (assembly GCF_030867145.1). NCBI lineage: Eukaryota > Metazoa > Chordata > Aves > Opisthocomiformes > Opisthocomidae > Opisthocomus > Opisthocomus hoazin. Next base: position 12,475,810 of record NC_134418.1, read on the forward strand.
GAAAAGTCCCCCACCCCAATAGGTGGTACTAACCTGGTGATAATGTAAGGACCAAAACAGATCACGAATGACCCTATAAAAATACTGATTTTCTTGGTAGCCCGCTGCCTCCTCCGTTTCTGCTCGTTAAGGCAGCGCTGCTTCACACTGCAAAGGGAAAAGGTGGGTTAAGGCAAGAAGTGAGGAGGCGAGATGTGAGCCTGGGGGAGAGGGAAAGGACTCCCACCCGGTCGCAGACCCCCTGCCCTGGGGTGAGGAAAGGAGGGCATGTCCCAGGGAGGGGAGGGCAGGTCCTGGGAAGGGGAGGGCAGCCCAGGCCCCGCCGAGCCTGATGACACTCACACTCCCCAAAGCAGCAGCTCCCTGTTAAAGGGGGCTTGGGCAAGTGAGAGCACCCGGTGAGCTAGACTAGCATTTAAACACAGCAGCTACAAATGGGCAGGCCACTGTCTTCTGGCACTACAAGCAGCATCTGAAGCTAGAGGCAGAAGTGTTCCCCATGTGGCTGGGGCAGGCAGGAGAGCAGGAAAGGGTGCCAGGGAGGCAGAGGATCCTCTCCCCCCGGGGTACCTACCACTATTGCCCCGGGGCTGTGAACACGAACACACGCGCATTACCTGGGGTGGATATCCACCAACAAAACCAGAGTCTGCATGGTAATAATGTCTATCCGCTTGCAGTGGAACCGGGCAACTTTCAACACCTTTAAATAGGTGAAACACAGGATCACCAGCGACAGCATGAAACTGGTGGAGTGAAAGATGATGGTGAACACGGTAAACCTTCTCCGCTCCGTCTCTTCCTTCAGGTGCAAGGTGCAAGAGGCATAAACGCTGCTGTAATCTACCCATGAGTAAAACAATGATACCAAGGGGAATGTGAGGGAGTGGAGCCACGAGTAGCCCATCAGTATCACAGCGTCCTTATACCTCATCTTGCTGGTATAGCTTAAGGGGAACACCACAGCAATCCATTTGTCGATGCTGAGTGCTGCCATGCTCAGCATCGTGTTGGAAGTCAGGAAAGTTTCCAGGAAACCCACCGCTTTGCAGACGCAGCCCCCGAGGGGTTGCTGGTTCCTCAGGATCCCCAGCAGGGTAAAAGGCATGTTCAGGACGGTGAGGAGCAGGTTGCAAAAGGACAAGTTCACCAGGAATACCCCGGCGACCTGCTTTCGGATCTCCGTACTGTAGACGAAGCATAGCAGCACCAGGAGGTTGGAGAGCAGGGAGACGACCAGCACCAGCACCAGGAGCAACGCCAGCAGCGCGCCTGCCAAGTCCATCTCTCAGCGGGTCGCCTGGAGCGGGCGAGGGCGGGAGGAAGGGGGCACCCGAGCCGGCTCCGCAGCCTCGCCTGCTGCCACCCGCGGCCGCCCGCGCATGTTGCCGGCGGCAGGGGCCGGGGGACCGAGGGGCAGAGCCGGGGGCGGCGGGGTGCGGGGAGAGGAGCAGGGGCGGCGAGCAGAACCGAAGGAGTAGAGAGAGGTGCAAGGGGAACGGGGCTGGGCGGCCGGCCGGGGCGGAGGGAAGAGGACCCGCGGGGGAGCGGGCGCCGGGCTTTCCGGTTAGGGGTGCCGGGAGCGGGATCCGGGAGGAGTGGGGACGGAGCCGAGGGTAGGGGCACCGGGGCACCCGGGGACCGGACCTGGGGCTAGGGGGGGGCTGGGGGAGCGGGGACCAGGGAAGCGGAGAGCCGGGGCAGCGGGGAGCGGGGAGCCGGGGGATCCGGAGCCGGGGCAGCGGGGAGCCGGTAGCGGAGAGCCGGGGGATCCGGAGCCGGGATAGCGGGGAGCCGGGAGCGGGGAGCCGGGGGATCCGGAGCCGGGGCAGCGGGGAGCCGGGAGCGGGGAGCCGGGGGATCCGGAGCCGCGGGCGCGGTGCTGGCTGCGCGCTGTCCGCGGTGCTGAAGCGGGCGCTGCCCCGACGGCGGCTCCGCGCTGGCTTCGGGCCGCGGTGCGCGGTCCCCCCCCGCGCCGGCGCCTGCTCCGCGTCCCGCCGCGGCTCCCCCTCCGCCGTGCGCACGGCCTCCTTCAGGCACTGAGCATCTTCCCCCGGTGCCCGGCCCCTGAAATACTCCAGCCGCGGAGCCTCCCGCAGCGACTCATGCGCAGACGAGCGGCTGCGAGGCACGGGCTCAGCCGGGGATCGCGGAGTCGGTCTGATCCACTCCCCGACCGCGGGCGACGAGCGACAGGAAGGCCAACTTTCCGCTAATGCGCAGCTCAGGAAGGATCAGACCTGGCGACGAGTTGCTGGCAGTTTCATCCCTGCGCTGTGCTCAGGCACACCCTCAGCCCATCGGCTGCATCCAGCGCTCCTGGAACCTGTCGAAAAGCTAGGGACTGTGCCCCTGGGAAGGTTCCCCCCCCTCCATCTCAGGGATTACTTGCCCTGTCTTTTTTTGCCCTCTCATTTCATAGCGCCTGGAGGAGCTACAGTTGCCCTCTGGGCATTCACACTGTCCCCCTCGGCCAGTAACAGGGGGAAGGATGCTGTTTGGTTACTGACTTCACTTTGACTCACACTTTTAAAGCCCCACATGGCTGAACAAGTGACCACATTAGGGTGATGCTGGCAGATTCTGTGAAAAACTAAAGCCTCTCTTTTACCATTTTTCATTTACACTGTTAACACAGCAGTGCGATGGTATGGAAGGTTCTTTCAGTTATGTCGTTGCAAAAGCTGAAAAGACGAACATGAAAGAGACCAGAAATTCTCCCTCTGCACCTGTCAGGAAAGGAGATCACACAGGTAACTCCCAAAAATGCCATAAATCTTTGTCTTAGATTTAAAGAAAAAAGAAAAGAAAAGAAAAGAAAAGAAAAGAAAAGAAAAGAAAAGAAAAGAAAAGAAAAGAAAAGAAAAGAAAAGAAAAGAAAAGAAAAGAAAAGAAAAGAAAAGAAAAGAAAAGAAAAGAAAAGAAAAGAAAAGAAAAGAAAAAAGAAAAAAACGAGGAAGAGAGGAACAGGGAGTAAGTTTTGATGCATCAAAACACTGGCACAGAAACAAGCTGCCATGTCTAATCACTGTCACATTTTACAGCTGATCACCAGAACTGACATGAAGAAAAAGGAGAAGAAAAGGTAGCTTTGCCACTGTCCAAAACAACTATTAATATCCTTAGGAAATGCTGTACTGTATATATTGTTCCTGCAATGTAGCCTTGTCACGCAAGTGCGACCACTGTGTGAATAACTGCATGTAAAACTACTTGAAAGAGCCTGAAGGGTTTTTCTTCCAACAGCAGTTACAAGTTTTGGATCAGGCCCTAATTGAAAATCTTGCTATGGTAAATTTTATGTCTTAAGGAAAGAGCAAACCAACAAAACGTGATATGTGTTATTTGGAAAAGAGCCAGTACTGTATTATTCCTCAAGATGGAAAGAAAATGAATGTTTTCTTTGATCAGAAAGCTGTCATTTCCAAAGTTTAAAAAAAGCAGATACTTTTGACAGGGCTTATTCTTGACAAACAAAAATCCAATACATATCTATATAAGCATTTGAGAAAAAAAAAATCTATAAAAGCACGACAATACCAGTTGTCTCAGAGTTCAGTTGTTGCATTTCTATCATCAGGAAACCAACATGAGAGAGCCGAACACTGCACAGAGGGTTGGGAAGAACCGAACAGTCATGGGAGAAGCAGGCTGTATCCATGCAGAGCAGAGACTCTGCAATTACTCCATCTCTCACAGCAGCAGTTCTTAAGGTTCCTACTAGTCAGAACCCATCTATGACCTACCTTTCATTTAACAGTATCACAAGGTTATGGAGCTTTTATGTTAGCCATCTGGGATTAGAGGCTGTCTGTGTAATGATGTCAGGTGGGGTAGACGCTGTTTTATATCATCACAGAGACAACCTAGATGTGCTGTTCTCTTACTATGATAGCTACTTGAGAAGCTATTTTCTGTTGGATCCAGACAGAAGGAAACTTCTGTCTCTTTCTTTCTCTCACTCTTCTATACATACACACATAATTTCCCTCATACAGCCTTTTCAAATGAAGAATTAATTGTTTCTGAAAACTAATAGAGAAAGAACACAATAATAAGAAAAGGAAAAAAAAGGCAGCAAGTAGCAGAGAGCCAGGAAAAAAATGAGTCTGCTTTTTCACATGTACAGTGAGTTGTGTTTTCCCCTGCAATGATATCCTGGGTTCAAATAACCCTGTAGGGATGATGTCGTCGGATTCCCTCCTTTGTTTTCAGTGGACTTTTGTCAACATGACAAGTTAAGCACATGCATAACTTCCTGTGGGATGCGGGTCCTCTGCTGACGCTTTCCCTTTTACAGGCAGCAACCCATAACACTTCTTGCCAGCCACCTTTCAGTTAGATGTTCAAGTATCCAGTTACAGATTATTAGGCTGAAAACCATCTCCTGTGTGAGACCAAAAGGCTTGACCTTGCCACTATAGGTCTGCAAAGGTAGGCATCAGCCACCTTAGCCCCTGAAAAAACATATATTCATACTACATTTTTGCATGTAAGTAGACATATGTAAATCACTGTAAATTCTCATGGCCATCATACTGAGCACATATATTTTCCAAATCAAGATCTTGCAATATTTATTTTCGTAATCAAGATGCTGTCTTGATTGAAACTGTGGACTGTGGAGACTGCTGTAATAGAAATAAGATAAGGAAAAAAAGAGGAGTTTGTCATTAATTATCCTTGAATAGACACAGACTATTCAGTTAGCACAGATTAGGTAAGTACTTGAGACTTTTTTTCTAATAGCTGCATCATTCATTAAATGTACACATTAATCTGTTCTAAATATTGACCACAACTTATTGGATTAAACGGTTAATGGACTGTGTTCATTGGAAAGGAATAGGAGAAGATTCAAATTCCCTTTTAGTTTCACTCCAGGAGAGATGTGTCATGCAAATTTCAATGTAGATCACAACTGAGCAAAATTCAGTTCTAATCAATGTATTCTGCAATGGCTAGGAACACATTTAATTTGGTTCTTATTTTAAGAAAACACCACGGAAGAACATGAGAGATCTCAAACAAATTACATCAAATAATCTGCAAGTACAGAGAAAAGCAACCCTTTCCTCCAGATCCTTTTACGTCAGGTGAAGAGGGGGAAATTATATTAAGAAATATGGAAGGAAATGGAATGATTCACAGAAATGATGTTAAGAACAAACTTTTCACTTCTAGGCCAATTCCTAAAAAGTGACCTATTTCAAAAGTGAGCAGGAATGCTTAATACCCTTGAGATTTTTCAGTATGCTCTGTAAACAGCTCTGGTACTCATAGTTCCTGACAAGAACATGGAAATATCTTCTTTCCACCACAATGGCAGCAGGTGTGTTGTTGTTGTTGCTTTAGTTCTAGTTAATGAAGCTTTAGTGAAGCTACGTCCTTCCGTCCATCAAGACTCAGCAGCAACTTATTTTTTTTTTCATTCCCTCCTTTTTTATTCCCGTTTTCTTTTCAGAGTCCTGCTTTATTATGATTTGAACTACAGGGTCTTTGAGCAAGCAGGGTGTCCTTACCTACTAGTCTAACACAGCTTTTATTCTCTCTGGAACAATAAGACAAATAAACAAGTAGACAGTAGTAACGTAATAGCTGACATGCTGTTAGTCTCTTCAGAAAAGATGTGAGGCCTGACTCATCAGTCTAACACAATTCTGCAACCCTGTTCCCACGGCAGAATTCCAGTGGGCATATTTACCACCTGTGGAATAGATTTGTCATAAAGATCTTCCTAAAATGGAATAAAGCCAAACTGAAAGGTCTACACATTTTTCCAATAGACCCTAATTTGCAGGGAAAAAATTGAAGAAGTAAAAAGCATGTGTATTTATCGTAACTGACTGGCAAGGGAGAAAACCAAAAGAAATATGAAGCTCAACGATGTAGCAGTTCTGCTGACTCAAACTACTTCAAAATTTTTTAACTATTGTAAAGAAGAATCTCATAGTTGAACATACAATCTTGCAGTTGTATTCAAACTATAAACTTGCAAAAATCTTTCAGCTTATGTTTGTGTTTATGCCAGCTAGACGTATTCCTGCAGTCTACAAAAATTGATCTCAAAATAATTCAGGCAGAATATATTTGACTTTGGAGGATGGATCTGAGGTTTGAATAAACAGTTAAAAATTCCACAATAACTGGTGAGAACACACCTTGAATACTGTGTTCAGTTTTGGGCCCCTCACTACAAGAGAGACATTGAGGTGCTAGACCACATCCAAAGAAGAGAAAAGAAGCTGGTGAAGGATCTAGGGCACAAGCCCTGAAAGGAGCAGCTGAGGGAACTGGGGTTGTTTAGCCTGGAGAAAAAGAGGCTTAGGGGAGACCTTATCGCTTTCTACAACAACTTGAAAGTAGGGTGTAGTGAGGTGGGTGTCAGTTTCTTTTGCCAAATGACAGGTGATAGGATGAGAGGAAATGGCCCCGAGTTGCACTATTTAGGGGAGATTTAGGTTGGATATTAGGAAAAATTTCTTCGCTGAAAGGGTTGTCAAGCATTGGAACACACTGCCCAGGGAAGGGACTGAGTCACCATCCCTAGAGGTATTTAAAAGACATGTAGAGATGGCGCTTAGGGACATGGTTTAGTGGAGGACTTGGCAGTGTTAGGTTTATGGTTGGACTCGATCACCATAAGAGTCTTTTCCAACTTCAATGATTCTGTGATTCTATTCTTGATGCTTCTTAATATAAATGGAAGTGCACAGATACTGGAGGATGAATGGAAAACAGTAAAATATTCACAAAATTCGAAACAGTTTCAGCAGAGATGCAATTCTAAAAATGGATATGTGTGGATACGTGTCAATGCTTCTTTCTCCCACCAATCCATTTTGTCTTCGTGTTCCACAACGCAAGGCAGCAGGTAGAACCAGCATTCTATATTGCAAGAGCCAGCTTTCGAATAAAGCTGATCAGATTTTCCTAGAGTACTATGCAAAAAGGTGACTTCAAAAATATGCTGTTTTACTGAGCAGCAAAATATATCGATTTCAACAAAGTTTGTGTCAGGAAGTAAACAAACACTAACTAGCTTTTACACCCAACAGCTTTATGGCTATAATGAAGGTCTGAAATATTAATAGATGAATACTTCTCTCAAGTAAAATGGCATGAGAACTTCAATCTCTGTCTTCCATAACTCATTGTCAAGTTCTTCAAAATACCTGGACTATGCCAGTTCTTTCCTCTGACTAGCTCTACAACAGAACTACTCCTAATTTAATGGAATATTCAAGACTTAGGCCATAATCAGATTTTCTTCATTTTACCAAGGTACAATTCTTCTACAGTCTAGAGAAAAAAGAAAATGGTGAGTGGATTCCTATTGAATCCCAATGTAAAAGTGCATGTATCCTCCTTCCACTTGAATTTATTTTGTCCACTTCTTAAGGCTTTGGTATATTGATGGATTTTAACCTGACTAATAAAGATCAAAGTGCATTTTTCTTGCTATTTTTCCACAGTGCCTCGCAAACACAGTGGTTCATACTAGCAGTGCTGTACTACATCAAAGCTGCAGGCATCTGGATGAAATTCCCAGGAGTCTTTTACTGGCATTTTCATCAAATGTGACAATGTTTAGTACTCCCAGGGGCCAGAAAACATTAAATAGCATTTTTCAGAAGCTGCTGAGGCAATTTATGTACTGTTGCAGTGAAGTTCCAGGAGCCAACATATGAAAAAACAGCATGTGTTCTTCTGCTGTACTGTAGAAATTCTCCTTTTTCTGCTTTGTTTGCTCAAAATCAACCCCACATCTTACACAAGTTGATTCTTCTTTCTGTGAGTCTGTGCAAACCCACAATAAGTCCCTTAAAGCCACTGGGAAAACCAACAACAATGGAAATTAGAACAATCAAATACAAGGTTGCAGAAAGAGTATGAAGCTTCTATGCTGGGGGCCATTTTGGCTATAGTTATTTATCATACAGAGCACTCTCAGCAAGTGCATCAAGGAAAAAATTAACCCTACCTTGTGCATTGGAAGGGCTGATCTGACGGAGGTGACTGCTGAGCTGCTGAGGGACAGAGCTGCACAAAGCCCTTTGGATGGCTGCAGAGGAAGGAGTGCATGCACGCAGCCGAGAATGCTTTCCCAGGATGTTTGCTCAGGAGCTGTTTAAACAGACGCTGAATCAAAGGAACAGAGAGACCTGGGCTTGCGGAATGGACAAGTTGCTGTGAGTTGAACTCAAACACGACCCGAGCAGCTGCAGCAGGGCAAATTTTTCTAGTGTTATGGCACAGTGCCTCTCAGCTCTGCAAATCCCTTCCTATGGGATGGGCATAACTTACTTCCTCATGGAAATGCAGCAGACCAGTCCCCATAATTCAGGGCAACAGCCCCGTGTGGTACAGAGTTGACCCTGTTTCCCCTGCCCCCTCCCTTTAACCTTCACACCTTAACCTTTCTGTGGCAGAGCCCTTTATCCTTCATGCATTAATCTTTCTGTGGGAGGTTCTTGCTTGAATACCTTAAGCAATAGTTTGCCTTTCCCTAAGCTATCACTGCAGAGAGGTTTCTTCACACCCCCACTAGCAGGTACAGCTTCTATTGGTGAAGGTAATCAACTGGCACCATCTGCTTCGAGGAATAAATAGCAAGATATGTTCTACAACAATTCTGTAATATCTAGGTACTGTCCTCCCATCACACCCATCCCTTTTCCCTGCCTGCCCACCCCTCCACCCACCCCCACATCCATCCGCAGGAACGTGTTCTTGCAGAAAAAACCCTGGCTCAGAAGTGACTTTGCTGTAAGAAATGGAATTGGCAGGTAATAAATAGGCCTGTACTATGTTGCTTTCATAAAAACACTCCCTGGGGTTAAGATATTTAAATGTGAACACCAGTTACAGCGCATGCACAGCTATCTCGGAGTCTCTATTATCATGCACATTTCACTGCATGTTTCACAGTGTGTGTTAAAAAAACCCAACACTGAAGACCCCCCTTTCATTAGGATAAAGAAAGAAAATCAGGGAACTGCCAGGACAAAACAGGACAAAACTGCCAGGACAAAACTGACACTGTATAATGCAAACTCTGCACACTGGCATAGCAGGGGTTCCCATCACAGTAAGTGATGTTGCTTAGGAGCCAAATCATCCCCTCTGATGATGCAGGAAGAGGGACTCAGTCTCCCATCAGAAGCACAGAAGTGAAGAATATCACGCCCCTCCACGGGTCTCACTCTCACCCTTACCTTGGATGGGCTTTCATCTGGAGAACAAGGGACAAGTCAGTCCCCAGTCCTGCCAGGTACCCCATCTGCAGACAAATGCTGCCACAGTTGATAAAGATCTTCACAAATGCAGAGGAACAGAGAACTGAAGCACAAGATGGGGATGATGGCCCTCTAAAGCCATTCCTCCCACACCCACCCTTGCCCACCTATGTAGAAGGCCACAGGAAGGGCTCTCTTCCCCGAAGCACTATGCTGGAATAACCTTACCCTGACCTTTCCTGTGTCCATGGCAGCAAGGGCTGAGTGACCCTCAGACTGAATTCTTGATTGTTTCCCACACAACATTTTTCCATGTTCCTTCCTCAAACCTTACTCTTGAGGGAGAATGGTGGGCATGTCCTTCTTTCACAGGTAGGGGAAGAACAAAGGCCGCATGCCCCTTCTCTCTGCAAAGGCTCTGGGAGATTACCTACAGCTGAAGATGCCTGTTGTGCCTGGCTAGGCACAGCCACACAGAAGTACCAGAGAACTTACCCTGTGCTCTGCCTGATCTTTGCTTAGGAGGCCAGTGTGAATCCATTATTCTCAGAACAACATTTTTTCCTCCTTATGCTGATGAGGTCCCTGGAGATTCATAACCTCTGCAATTTCTTTGGAGGTGCGTTACAAATTATTAATTTATTCTGAATTCTGAATTATTATTTTTGATAATTATGTTCACTTGTGTGCCTCTAGGTCATTTAGGGTTTTGCCTCTTTCCTGGGTAGTTGTTTTCATTAACATAGCAGTAGTCTTGGAAACAGCTAAGCAGAGCTTTGTACCCATAATCTAGCTTCGTGCAACGAGTTGAGCAAGTAAAAATACACTGTTCTGTTGTCATATACAGAGTAGTTCTGGGCAACTGGTGTCTAGAGCTGCCATGAGCTCTTCCTGCCACTCCAATACAGGCCCAGCTGCTGGTACTTTTGACACAGCAACTTCACAAAAAAAAAAGAAAAGACATCTGAAAAATGCATTTTTTTCCCCACAAAAGATGCTCCAGGAGTCAGGAAAACCCCTTCACTAGCTGGACTAATTCAGGTGTAAGTCTAAGATAGGAAAACATTGGATTTAGTTTCCTAATCTGCCTGAGTAATCTGGGGTAAAAAATCTGCCTTGTTTTATTCCAAACAGGGGGCTGAGCCTGCAGAGGCCAGTAACCAAATTGCTTGGTAACAGAGGGCAGCCATTTCTTGTCTATGGTTTAGTGAAACATTTGGAAAGCTTTAATTTTGTTCTGATGTTGAAGAGGAACAAATTTAACATCTTGAAATGTCTCACAGAATTGCTTTCTGTCCATTCCTGATTAGCAGCCATCAGCCTGTACCCTGGTTACTCTGCATATTTTTGTCTAGCCTTACCCAAACTCCCACTCTTCTCACTTGCATAATTTGCTGTGTCTCATCTCATATTTACATCATCAAATCTATGAGAAGCTGTAGACTTATAATCTCCTTCCTTAGTCTCTGCCTGTAAGGTGTCACCCTGGTAGGTGCCCCTGTACATTACCCTGATAGAAAAAACAAATAATTATAATTGTCAGTGCTATTCAAGCTACTTCTGAAATGTGCAAATTGCTTAAAAATAGTCTTCTAGGAGAATGAGACGTAGTCATCTTTGGTCATGTGCCTGATCACTCAAGGTCAGTGACGGGAAGGAGGCACCATAAAAAATGTGCTGGGAATGGCTGTTGAAGCATGTTTCATAAAATCCTCCACGTTCTTTGAGATTATGAATGTGATATTCCTTTCCAATTCTATGGCATAACTGTATTTGAAAACAAGGTGTTTGCTGACTTTAAATGCGTTTATGCATAACTGCTTAGAAGACAGTATTTCTTTGAAAGTCGTGCTGTTTTTTCTAATTAGCTAATGTTAAGAATCAATAATCAATGTATATTAAGAGGATTTGTAGATCATAAAACCAAATAAAGGGAATAGCTGTGATAATTTATTGTGACATTCTGTCAAAAATGGCTATGGTATTATCTTGTTTGGAATACAGCATAAGTAAAAATTCAATCCTGGTGACAAAAAGTCTTATGAAGTGAATGTATTGCAGGTGATCCACCAAATTTGTCCTGGCTGATTGCTCTCACAGTTAAAAAAGGCATGGCTCTTTTCTGAACTCAATGTATTCAGCTTTAGCTTCAACCAGGGGATTACTTGCACGTTTCTTCACCAGATTAAAGAGTCTTTCACACAAGTTCTGCTACTGTAAACTAACAGATGAAGTTCACCAATTTTTAGTCCCTAATTTGAGCCCTCTCCAGTTCAACCTGTCTTCAACGGTGGATGTCACTATTAAGTGCAGCCTTCCAGATATGCTCACAACAAGTAACACCCACCACACAGAGTATGGAGAGTACTCTCTTCTGTGCTGAAGGCTTATGTTAAACAACATCACACTACAGCATTGGATACAGCTGATTACAAAGTTGCCCGAAAAATCCTTGTTACAGTACTTTTTGCCCAAGTTCAGAGGACTCTTTCCTATTAATGTAAACTAAATTAAATGGCCATGCAGGTAAGAGTTTACACTGGCTGTTTTAAAGCATATATTGTATAGTACTTTTTATTTAGCTGAGTGATCTGGACCAATTCAGGTTATAGACCTCTCCTCTTTATTGTTACTTATCTCCATTCTCTTTCTGAGCTGAAGCTTTTATTGGTGATCTTATCTCCCAAGTTCCTGATCAAAGTATTAAATATTGCAGACAAAAAACAGTTTCCCATGGTATTCTCTAAGAAACAGAATAATTTGACAGTATTTCCCAACTTAAATTTGCCTTTTATGTAAATAGATTTTTATAATAACTAGCTCACAAATAAAACCTGACAACCTTATTCCATTGTTGGAGAAAAAAAGGATACTTTTATGAAAGTAATGATTGAAACCCAGACATTTCTACATTCAGAATCTCCAGATGACGTTTCTGAATATGTGACACCCAGGATGATTCTGCAGGCTATGAGGAGAAATCTTGTAACAAAAGCAAGAGTTGCAATGTCATAAAATAATATGTGTTGTTTTATAAGAGTAGCATTTTTAAGATAATATTAGTGGCTGCTGGAGGCATGGGGAGGCTTCCTGATCCGCAAGTTTTACTGCTGTTTCTTCTTGAATGTGATACAAACCCAGTTTTGCATATTTTAGTGATGAAATTCTTGATGGTTCCAGGTAACAGCAATACCATATGCAGATCTGAGGATGGTGTTTCTCCCTCTCCGTAGGCAGGTGATCAGCTCATACCCATTCCCTTTCCTTACCTCAGGCTCAGCTGGCCATGCAGCTTTCCAACAGTGCTTCAGCCAGCAGCTCTGCTGATGCCTCAGTTTCCTGGTTCCCAGAGGCACTCAGTAGGATTAAACCGGAGTGACTAAGCAAGTGCCTGACTTCTTCAACTGGGTCTACAGACAAGGGCAGACCATCATTTCTGGTTAAACTGGTGGTGCTTTCCTCCTGTTTAAGTAGCAAAAAATAACATGAAGCCAAAATAATAATAAAAAAATTATAATCAAAATGCTGAATGTAGAAGAAGAATCTTTATTAACTGAGAAAAATAATGTCTAAGTGATCCAGCTTAAGGTTATTTGTTTAGTTTCTTATCTGCATTTTATTTCTCTTTCTGCAGTCTGGCTTATAATTTTTTTTTTTTTGCTAGCTCTGTCCTCTGCCCTTGGATGATATAAGTAACAGAAATAATGATCGCAATTTTAACTTTTTTTTTCCCTCTGGGAATGTATATATTTGGCCACACTGAGAAAAAACTGCACTATCCCAGCATCTATTTCTCTCATCATTGATTACCTTTAATTATTCTCAATTTATAGCATTAGTGCTGGAAAGCAAGGGTTTTTATATTCAGGGTGTTTTTCAGCTGGCTGAACATTAATGGACGATGATTAGCATGAAAACCTTTCTGCCTTCCCAGTCCAAGCTAAAAGCAAATTGGTTATTTGCCCAATGTATGTGTCTGTTGTCCACATATCTGAAAAAATGAGTAGAAGTAGCAGTGTACCTATATAAATTTATATCGCATTAATTAGTGGACTAACCTAGACACTCTTTTTTTGCTTTATTCAGATTAAAGTTCAGTTTCAAAACTGGTCACAACAGTTTTGTCAAGCTGAATACATTGGAAGCCTGTTTGTTACAAAACTGTACCCAGCTATAGACTGGTAAGTACTGTTCTCTATTAACCAGCTGGTTGAGAGCTGGGTGGAAGATGGGGTAGCAGCCAGAAGATAACAAATAAGGCCATAGTAGATCAAGCTACTTAAAGGGTCATGGCATTTCTCATTACCTTGGGTTTGAAACCACTTGGTCCATTCCCTTTGTGTCAATGGAGGTGGAGGATGTTAAGCCATTCACCAGAAAGACTTCACATTTTTAGAGATCAAACCTACATTTTCTCCCCTCTTTTAAACGTGAAGCAGAATCATCCCCCAACACCTGTTAGTAAATGCTTCCATTACAACAACTACATGATCAGCTGCCAGCTCTTAACCCAATGTTTTGATGGTAAAAGGTTGGATCCTTTGTAGCTGTTACAGAACTCCCAAGATGCAGGTGTTAACAACAAGATTTCGCACGTGGTGAAATGTTAATGGGAATGCAAATATATAAAGTGTTATTTATTATGTCATCGTGCTACATTGTTACAGTTCATCAGTGGTATCCATTTATTTCTGCAATATTATTCTTTAGTGAATAACTTATTTTTCATTGAAAAGAAACTCAGGTTTATCACAAGCTGAAGATGTAGCATTTGGGAGGGTCCTACAAAACACATGACATCCCATAAATTGTGTCAGGGTGAATCTACACTGAAATGATTGTAGAATGATTCTCGATTTACATGCTTCTCAGTCCAGTGACTGTGTTTGTGTCTGCAAAATACTCACACTACTCCTCAGCTAAGGAATATACCCATAATGCTATGGAAATTCTCAGTAGTACAAAAAATGTTTAGCTTTTAGGTTTTCCAGTGGATTTCAGGGAGCTTGTAATGGAATAACATGGCACTAAATATTTTCAAGGAGGAAAACATCTAATATCTCTTCGTTTTTTTAGAAAATTCTGCAGGTTTTTCAGTCTTTGCTAGCAGTCAAGCACAGTTCAGTTTTTGTTTGTTTGTTTTATTTCTGAATTTCCTTGGATGGGTTTCAGGTAATATGAAGAATGCAGTCTTTAGGAAGGATATAGTCATCTCAGAGCTATGGAGAAAAGGTATCTGTGTTGCTCATTGTATTTCTGCAATGCCAAGAGGTGGCTACACAAACTGCTGTTCCACCACACAACAGAAGAGACATTTGATTTTTTATGTTCCGCAGGAGAAAGAAGATGATTTCAAGCAACAGTAGTGAAATAGTTCTGGTCAGCATGATTAATAGCTAACATCAGGGCAAAATTAGTCCATTACCTCATGACTTTGTATACACACTCTGAAGTCACTCGCTTATTTTGGTTTGCAGTGTTATTCATACTGTAAAGTTTTGTATAATGCACTTGTCAATTATTTTCAATAAACCATTACACTTTTCCAGTCTTTTGCCTGTCATTGCATTTTTTGTTGTTAGGTTTCCTGGGTGTTTTTTGTTGTTGTTTAGGGGTTTTTTTTGCCTCCAAATTAATGTTATTTCTACTCTCTTAGCCCTATATTTCTACTCTTCTTGGGATTTTTTACCTCTAGACCTCAAAAAGATTAATAAACCTCTGCAAAGCTATATATACACTCCAGTCTTCGCAGATTGGGGTCTCTGTCTTACTCTAGTATTGAAGATGTTTATAGTCTTAATATAATATATGAGATTTGATTAGTCCCAGTCCCTACAGTATATGCCACTAGACTTAGATCTTTAACACTGTAGAAGGACTCTATCACTACCACATGTTTACAATCTGTCAGGCAGTTTTCAGCCCACATGAGTATGCTGCTATCCAAGCCAATCTGAATTAATTTAGCAGTAAGATCTCATGAAACACAGTGCCAAGTGCTTTACTGAACTCTAAATATGTAACATCCTCAGTTTTCCCTTCACACATTTGTATTAGAATGGGTAGTGAGGGAAATTTTCAGACACAAACATATTTAAGCATGGAACCCATTAACTTTCACTTAGAGTTTCACTTTGATTTACAAAGGCATTTAGGGATCCAGTTTCCATTGTTGCCCTGTTGTGATTTGGAAAAAATCATACTTGCATCAAAAAAAGAAACCACATCTGCAAACCAAGGGTCAGTCTCCCTATCCTTTCTTTATTCAATGCTTTCCCAGCTATGCTATAAGAAGAAAACGGACTATCCAGTGGATCCTGGAATTGTTTCAACCCAAAATAATGTCTTGTATCCTCTTAGGAAGAAAAGCAACCATTCATGATGGTATTTATTCCAATATGCTGGGAAAATAGGTAATAATTAGTAGGGTCAGGGTTCTGGAAAAAAAATGACATCAAAGGTACTTTTGTCTCTCATCTGTAGTACCGGAAAAGATTGTCATAACTGCAGTGATCCCTGCAGGGAAGATGAAGCAAACTGCACAGTGGATTTCCAGGACTGGTATGTCAGTGGGAGATGTGCTTCACAGGCAGTTTTGAACAGCGCAAGTTAAAACAGGGTAAAAATAATTAAAAAATCCCCTGAGAAGAGAGTACGTTTAAGGTCAGAGCTGTGACAGGGCACAACTGTTCCACTGAAAACCTCTGCTGTTTTTTCAGGAAGAGATTAAAGAGTTTAGCAAGACTAACTTTTACAGGTCTGTGGCCCATAAATTGCTAGAACTAACTCCATGCAGTGGTTCATTATCAGCAGGCAGTTCAAGTAGCGGACTACATTTACATTTTCACCAAGTCCCCTTTGCACTACTGTCTTGGTTTCGGCTGCCGCCGGCAACAAAAAAGCGCCACGCGGCCGCCCCTCTCCCCGCTGGCGTGCGGAGGAGAATGAAAAGAAACAGGCAGAAACTGGTGGGTCGGGATAAGGGCAGTTTAACAGAACAGCAAACAGAGGGAAACAGGAACAACAACGATACAGATAAGGAGAAAACACGACAAAAACAGACCCACTCTCTCGGACCGCACCGGCACCACATGCTCCCCCCAAGCCGCGAGAGAGTTCCTGCCGCGCCGCCCCCCCCCCACCGGAACCCAGCGTGATGTCACAGGGTATGGAATACCGGGCTCTGTTTGGCCAGGTGGGGTCAGCCCCCACCCCCGGCTGTGCCCCTTCCTGGAGTCCGGTGAAAATTAACCCTGTCCTGGCCAAACCCAGGACATTATCCACCCCTTATTCCATACCATCTACGTCATGCCCAGGTCCCCCATTGTCCAGTTGATCACCACCACTTCTCCTGTCTCCAGATATCATTCCCTTAATCTATGGAGTCATCACTCTAAAGTGTCCATTGAGTTCATTTAATCCATGACTTCAGGCTCCATCTGTCATAATGGTCTTCTGTGGCAGGAGAGGTGATGTGTGGTGATGGACGGTCACTTGCTGCATCCGGAGCTCATGGCTGATGTATCTGGTGCGGCCCGTGCCCACAGTCTGCAGGAGATGTTGATCCTGATGAAGTTGCTGGATGCCAGTTGTTGAAAACCAGGTCCAGTTCCATCATCGCTGTGCTCTGCTAGGGTTCATCAAAAAAGTCCATCCTTCTTTAATCTGGATGATTCTTACTATGCTACTACTGGTACTAAATATAACAATTGAAACAGTGATAACAGACAGTGACAGGGTTATTTAACAATTAACTTTATACAATTTGTTTATGGACTATTCTCGCCCAAAATCAAATCCCCATGAGGTACACATCGGACTTCCCCATCCTTCCGCATTACCCACCAGGTACACCCAGGTCCTTGAGCAAAACCGCGGACGGGCTTGCCTTTGCCCAAGGCAGGACTAACCCAAACTGTCTTCCCTAACACGTTCCGCATGTGCACTACAGGGACTTTATCCCCTTCTACGGGGTGCTGAGGTTTTGACTGGGCAGGACCAGCCTGGTTGGTGGACCCTCTGGTGTTAACCAACCAGGTGACCTTTGCTAAATGGGTATCCCAGTTTTTGAAAGTCCCACCCCCCATTGCCCTCAAAGTGGTTTTTAGCAGTCCATTGTAATGTTCGATCTTTCCAGAGGCTGGTGCATGGTAGGGGATGTGATACACCCACTCAATACCATGTTCTTTGGCCCAGGTGTCTATGAGGCTGTTGCGAAAATGAGTCCCGTTGTCCGACTCAATTCTTTCAGGAGTGCCATGTCGCCACAGGACTTGTTTTTCCAGGCCCAGGATGGTATTCCGGGCAGTGGCATGGGGCACAGGGTAGGTTTCCAGCCATCCGGTGGTGGCCTCCACCATTGTGAGCACATAGCGCTTGCCTTGGCGGGTCTGTGGCAGTGTGATGTAGTCAATCTGCCAAGACTCCCCATATTTATATTTTAGCCATCGTCCTCCATACCACTGAGGCTTTACCCGCTTGGCTTGCTTGATTGCAGTGCATGTTTCACATTCATGGATAACCTGTGCGATGGTATCCATGGTCAAGTGCACTCCTTGGTCACGAGCCCATCGGTATGTCGCGTCTCTTCCTTGGTGGCCCGAGGTGTCATGGGCCCACCGAGCTATAAACAGTTCACCCTTATGTTGCCAGTCCAGATCCACCTAAACCACTTCAATCTTGGCAGCCTTATCTACCTGGTGATTGTTTTGATGTTCTTCAGTGGCCCGACTCTTAGGGACGTGGGCGTCCACATGAAGGACTTTTACAACCAACTGCTCTAGCCGGGCAGCAATATCTTGCCACAATGGGGCAGCCCAGATAGGTTTGCCTCTGCGCTGCCAGTTGTTCTTCTTCCATTGCTGCAGCCACCCCCACAAGGCGCTGGCCACCATCCAAGAGTCGGTGTAAAGATAGAGCACTGGCCACTTCTCTCGACTGGCAATGTCTAAAGCCAGCTGGATGGCTTTCACCTCTGCAAACTGGCTCGACTCACCTTCTCCCTCAGCAGTTTCCGCGACTTGTCGTGTAAGACTCCATACAGCAGCCTTCCACCTCCGCTGCTTCCCCACAATGCAACAGGACCCATCCGTGAACAGGGCAAACTGTTTCTTATCTTCTGGCAGCTGGTTATACAGTGGGGCCTCTTCAGCACGTGTCACCTCCTCCTCTGGCGGTGCTCCAAAATCTTTGCCTTCTGGCCAGTCCATGATTACCTCCAGAATTCCTGGGCGACTGGGGTTTCCCATTCGGGCACGCTGGTTGATCAGAGCGACCCACTTACTCCACGTAGCATCGGTGACATGATGCGTAGAGGGGACTCTTTCTTTGAATATCCAGCCCAGGACCGGCAATCGTGGTGCTAGGAGGAGCTGTGCTTCAGTGCCGACCACTTCTGAAGTAGCTCGAATGCCTTCATATGCTGCCAGAATCTCTTTTTCAGTGGGAGTATAGCGGGCCTCGCATCCTTTCTATCCCCGGCTCCAGAACCCCAGGGGTCGACCTCGAGTCTCCCCTGATGCTTTCTGCCAGAGACTCCAGGTTGGGCCATTCTCCCCGGCTGCGGTGTAGAGCACGTTTTTAACATCTTGCCCTGACCGGACTGGACCAAGGGCTATGGCATGACTATCTCCCGTTTAATCTGTTCAAATGCCTGTTGTTGCTCAGGGCCCCACTCAAAATCATTCTTCTTCCGGGTCACGTGGTACAATTTGGAGGACTTACAATTTGGCTGTAATTTGGGATGTGCATCCTCCAAAAACCCACAACACCCAGGAAGGCCTGTGCTTCCTTTTTGCTGGTTGGTGGCGACATAGCTGCTATTTTGTTGATGACATCCATTGGGATTTGACGGCACCCATCCTGCCATTTTATTCCTAGAAACTGGATCCCTTGCGCAGGTCCCTTGACTTTACTTCGCTTAATGGCAAAACCGGCTTTCAGAAGGATATGAACTATTTTCTGCCCTTTCTCAAAAACTTCCTCCCCTGTGTCACCCCATACAATGATGTCATCGATGTACTGCAGATGTTCTGGAGCTTCACCCTTTTCCAGTGCAGTGTGGATTAATCCATGGCAAATGGTGGGACTGTGTTTCCACCCCTGGGGCAGTTGATTCCAGGTGTACTGGATGCCCCTCCAGGTGAAAGCAAATTGTGGCCTGCACTCTGCTGCCAAAGGGATGGAGAAGAATACATTAGCGATGTCAATTGTAGCGTACCACCTGGCTGCCTTTGACTCCAGCTGATATTGAAGTTCTAACATGTCTGGCACGGCAGCACTCAGCAGTGGTGTGACTTCATTCAGGCCACGGTAGTCTATTGTCAGTCTCCACTCTCCAGTAGATTTTCTCACTGGCCATATGGGACTATTAAAGGGTGAGCGAGTTTTGCTGATCACTCCTTGACTCTCCAGTTGACGGATCAGCTGATGAATGGGGAGAAGGGAGTCTCGGTTGGTACGATACTGTTGCCAGTGCACCGTTGTGGTCGCGATTGGCACCTGTTGTTCTTCAACCCTCAGCAACCCCACAACAGAAGGATCCTCCGAGAGACCAGGCAAGATGGACAGCTGTTTAATTTCTTCCGTCTCCACAGCAGCTATGCCAAAAGCCCACCGATACCCCTTTGGGTCCTTGAAATAGCCTCTCCTAAGATAGTCTATACCAAGGATGCACGGAGCCTCGGGGCCAGTTACAATGGTGTGCTTCTGCCACTCCTGCCCAGTGAGGCTCACTTCAGCCTCCAATACACTCAGCTCTTGGGACCCCCCTGTCACTCCAGAAATGCAAATGGACTCTGACCCTTTGAACTCTGGTGGCATTAAAGTACACTGTGCACCAGTGTCCACTAGAGCTTTATACTCTTGTGGATCTGACGTGCCAGGCCACCGAATCCACACCGTCCAATAAACACGGTTGTCCCTTTCCTCCACCTGGCTGGAGGCAGGGCCCCTCTAATCCTCGTCAGAGAATTTGCTGCTCACCTGCTGTAAAAATGACTTGGAGGTCCCCTCCAGAGGATCGGAATCAAGATCAAACTGTTTACCTGGTCTGGAGAGCTGGCTGCTGGAAACTGGAGCGGCATTTTTCCTAACAGAATCCCCTTTGGTGATTGTTTTACCTCACAACTCACGTACTCATGCCTCTAGACTTGAGGTGGGTTTTCCATCCCACTTCTTCATGTCCTCTCCGTGGTCACACAGGTAGAACCACAGGGTGCCCCGGGGTGTATAGCCTCTGTATTCCCTCTCCTGAGCAGAGAAACGCTTGTCCCTAATAGCTGAGACACTGGCCTGTAAAGGTGGCGAGTAGGACATATTCCTGTCTAGTCGCTTGACCAGTTTCTCCACAGCTGAGACAAGGGAGGAAGAGAGACTTTCCTCATATTGCCGGAGCCTGACAGCCACCTCATCCACTGTTGGTGCCTCTTTACCTTTCCAGTCTACTATTGCCAGTGAGTTGGCATATGAGGATGGTGCGCTCCGCACAAACTTCCTCCACATGGATTGTGAGCACTGGAG
Organism: Opisthocomus hoazin; assembly: GCF_030867145.1. NCBI lineage: Eukaryota > Metazoa > Chordata > Aves > Opisthocomiformes > Opisthocomidae > Opisthocomus > Opisthocomus hoazin. The sequence goes on from NC_134418.1 coordinate 12,496,569, forward strand.
TTCATCTGGGTCTGTGGGTACCTGCTCATCGTCTGTGTCACAGTAAACCAGCTCCCGCACAGCTAATTCCCTCAAGTACAGAATACCCCTTTCCATATTGGTCCACTTGCCAGGATAGCATACAAAATCGTCACTGAAGAGGCACCTCTCCCTCACGCCTGACAGAAGTCTCCTCCAGAGGCTGAGGATTTGTTCCTTTTTCCCAATGGCCTTGTCAATGCCCCCATCCCTGGCCAGGGATCCCAGCTTCTTGGCTTCCTTGCCCTCTAATTCCAAGCTGCTGGCCCCGTTATCCCAGCACCGCAGCAGCCAGGTGGCAATGTGCTCGTCTGGGTGGCGGCTGAAGTCTTTCCACATGTCTCGCAGCTCGCCCAGGGACAGGGACCGGGTGATGATTTCTGTCTCTATCTCCCGCGATGACCCTGGCTCATCATCATCCCTCCCGGAGCAATCTGCTCTCTTTGCGTCTTTCTTCAGTTTTACAGGGGCGACTGCTACCGGCACAGGTTGGTCATTAGGCTCAGCTGCACTACCTGCGGCTGGAGCTGGGGCTGGAGCAGCTGCTGTGCCTGCCAGTGAAACCGAGGCAGACCCTACAGCTGTGGCAGCGGCGGTGCCAGTCGGGGGGGCTGTGACTGCCTGCTGGGCTGGAGGGGCTGCAGGGCTGGCTGGGGGGGCAGCGCCAGCCGCAGTGCCTGCCGCTTCGTTTCCCCCCCTTTCCCCTTTAAGGTACTGAACAGTGTTGAACATGGCTCGGTAGGCGTGGGTCAGACCCCAGCACGTTGCGGTGATCTGTGTCTCTCTGGAGTTTCCAGGGTGGCAGCACACTTTTTGCAGATACTTTACTAGTTTGTCCGGATCCTGTACTTCCTCAGGGGTGAGTTTAAAAAACACCGGAGGTGCCCACTGCCCTAGGTACTTGCCCATGCTGTCCCACACACCCAGCCACTCACAGCTATCCAACCCCGGGGCAGGTCTCTGCATGATGTTCTTAACTACTTGCTTAACCCTAAACAAGACCCAAAACCCTTTCAGGAGGCAGAACAAAAGGAGAGTGCTGGCCTGAGCTTCCCACGGGTACTCGAAATTCTCAAAAGCCGTTAGGACCAGCCTGAGGGAGAGAGGGGGGGCGAAAGAATGGGGGAAGGTATCCCCTTCGGTTTTCCCCACAGACTGGGTTTGATTATTCACAAATTCTAAGACATAGGATCCGAGGTACGGAAATGACCGCAGTGCCGCATGCAAATACAAGCCTAATTTCATGAACATTGACGTTATCATGTCATAAGTCGACATCATACAGTATAGCAAAATCATCACCCTGATCCTTTTCCCCGAGGTAATGAACAGCACCACAGGGAAAACATAGTGCAAGTACGGATTCAAAAACCACAGCCATCTGATGAAAGACAGAAACATTTTTACCGGCGACTATTTAACTAACACAGAAAAATGTGTATAACAAATTTAACAAAAACTAAGAAAACAGTTTTAACACCCGCTGCTCAGCCCTGCCGTTATCCCTGCCCCACACTTGGGCGCCAAATTAATGTCTTGGTTTCAGCTGCCGCCGGCAACAAAAAAGCGCCACGCGGCCGCCTCTCCCCCCGCTGGCGTGTGGAGGAGAATGGAAAGAAAGAGGCAGAAACTGGTGGGTCGGGATAAGGGCAGTTTAACAGAACAGCAAACAGAGGGAAACAGGAACAGCAACGGTACAAATAAGGAGAAAACACGACAAAAACAGACCCGCTCTCTCGGACCGCACTGGCGCCGCACACTCCCGAGCCGCGAGAGAGTTCCCGCCACGCCGCCCCCCCCCCACCGGAACCCAGCGTGACGTCACAGGGTATGGAATACCGGGCTCTGTTTGGCCAGGTGGGGTCAGCCCCCACCCCCCGGCTGTGCCCCTTCCTGGAGTCCGGTGAAAATTAACCCTGTCCTGGCCAGACCCAGGACAACCACTCTGGCAGCATGAAGAGAGTGGGCTTTGACCTGGTACAAGTAACCATTTTATACCTCTTCAGCTTGCCAGAGCAGCACACAGGCGTTTTGACAGAAAAGGAGAGCAACACACTGTTTCACTGTACTTTGGTTAGGAAAGAAAATGTTGTGGAGATAGTAGTGGTGATTATGGATTCAGGTGGAGCGCTGGGGGTCCTGATGGATGCCAAGTTGAACATGAGACAACCTTGCTGCAAAGGCAGCAAATGATATCCTGGGCTGCATTAAACAAAGCATTGGCAGCAGGTCAAGGGAGGTGATCCTTCCCCTCTACTCAGCACTGGTGAGGCCACACCAGGCGTACTGTGTCCAGTTCTGGGCTTCCAGTGTAACAGAGACATGGACATACTGGAAAATGTATAGCCAAGGGCCATGAAGATGTCAAAGGGACTGGAGCACCTCTCCTATGAGGAAAGGCTGAGAGAGCTGGCACTGTTCAGCCTGGAGAAGAGAAGGCTCAGGGGGATCTGATCAATGTCTATAAACTCCTGAAGGGAGGGTGCAAAGAAGATGGAGCCAGGCTCTTTTCAGTGGTGCTCAGTGATGGGACAAGAGGCAATGGGCACAAACTGAAACACAGGAGGTTCCCTTGGAACATCATGAAACATTTTTTTATTGTGAGTGTGTGAACACTGCCACTGGCTGCCCAGAGAGGTTGTGGAGCCTCCATTCTTGGAGACAGTCAAAAGCCACCTGCACGTGGTCCTGGGCAACCAGCTCCAGGTGGCCCTGCTTGAGCAGGGGGATTGGACTATATGACCTCCAGAGGTCCCCTCCGACCTCACCCATTTTGTGATTTTGTGACCACTAGAAAATACCAATCCACTAAACCAAAGCTGTTGGCAGGGTTGTGTCTGTTTTGATAAGATTTTCTATCTAAAGATATTTATCTACTTATGTCCTACCTCACTTCTCTGTCTTAATCACCACTACAGGTGAAGTTGTCTTCCTCCACTTTCTGTTAACACCCCCCCCCCCAAAAACAATAGCATTTATTTTCAAGACCCATCAGAATGAAGACAAGGGTTGAAACCTCAATTTGTGTTTCTTTCTTGGTCATCTGTATTCATGACCTATAATTAGAGGCACTGTGCTCTCCATTTACAGGAGGACCCATATCTGTTTGATATGCTAATTGCTGCTGGATTTAATCTCTGCATTTAGTACAGTAACTTTCCATTGTATTTTTCCATTAATTTTTTTCATAACAATATTTAATAATCCTTGTATTTCAGCATCATACGTTTTCTCTGTGAACCCATGTCCTAATTTTTACTACATTCCTTACACTGTGTTCTTCCAGCTTAAAAAAAAACCACATAATTTTTTGTGAAATTTTCAAATGCTGGGCTTTAGACTCACATATGAATGGACCCAAGGTTTGGATTGAAAACAACAAAACCCCAAAAGTGATTGATAGAGTTAGTATATATCAAACTGAACTTCATGAGAAGTCATTGGTCTTAAGATACCTCAGTAAGACACATCTTTCTGATATCTCTCTAAGGTAGAATTCCCAAAATGTTCTCACTTGTGTCAGCATTATAGATAAAAATGTGTCTTAGAGGAAACACTGGGTCACTAGTTTAACTGTGCTGCAGCAATGTAGATAAGGCACAGAAGACACTATTTCTGCAGGAAATAGTGTCTCTGATCACATCTGAGAGAAATGGTATAAATAAACAAAAAATGGAACAAAGTAGACATAAAACAGACAAAGCACTGCTTGACTACAGTTATTATTCTGGTTCTGAACGCTTTTATAGTAGATTGCACTGGGCAGGGAGTCTGATGTCTGCTCATCCTTCTTTTCAAACCACTTGCCCTTTCAGTAACAGGAGTTACCCCTTGGGCCAGACTGCCAGGCCTGGCAGGTTATTGGGGTTTTGCCTTGCTTTGTAGTATGAAGAAGGACCCACTGACTGAGGCTGTTCTGGTTATCTTCACCTAACAAATACCTGCTGTTGCAGGCAGGTAGGACACTGGTGAAGTCCTTGATGTCTCCTACTTTTCTCCTGTGCTACACTGTGATTTTATGGCTGTTGGCCTTTCATGGTAAAGGTTTTAAATTCATTGTTAAGATTAGGGAGAATTTTCTGACTGTAATGACTTTGGGGGAAAGCATATAAAATGCGTATTCATGGAGATTCCTGGACATCCACTTCATACATACAATGGCCAGCGACTGCAGGGGTGCGTATGTGGTACACCACATAAATAGGGACAGAACAGCATTCATTCATCTCAGTGCTGATGGTGTGATCTACATTACTCACAAATTCTTGGTTTTTCAACCACCTAGTATTCACTGTGTCACCATGAAAAAAGTTTTTAGAATTCTCCTGTGTATGCCATCCTCACAACTCAGGACTCTCCTGTCTAGATATTTGTACATTTTTCTTTGTGATCATCCACACAGGAAAGTATTGACTCCATTGAAAACATATAATTTGTTATAATTCAGGTATTTTTTACTTTTATTTCTCCCTTTCTATCTATTAATCTTGTTATAATAATAAGCACACCCTTCTTTATCTGACCAGCTTTTGGCATCATGAGTTTCTATTCTCAGTGCACAGACTGAAAGTTTTAGAGCATCTAAAAGAAATTGGGAAGAACCTTGAGTACTTCAAAATAATAACAGCAGTCTTTTCAAATCTGTTATTTGAAAATGGACACATGAACAGAGAAAATAAATATCTACAGTTATAATGTTCCTGCTTCTCTAATTTGACATCTTCGCCCTCAAAATCACTACCAAATTTCCATTGCTTGCACCAGATTTGTAGAGTTTGTTCTTTTCTCATACATTCTTATCAAAAGCTCTTGGGTTTTTCTTGATAATGCCACAGCATGTCAGTCTGAGCACGTGCAAACAGACCTGAGCTTGTTGGATATAAATCCATGGGAGGTACAGAGCTTGGTGCTGTGCCTAAGCATGTAAGGAAGCCCACCTTTGCTCCCCGCAGCGGAGGGAAGTATGGCTGTGCTGACTGACCCACCATCTGTGGCGGTTACCTGCTGCCTATCTTTCCTCAGTGGTGACATTAATTTAGGTTATCTCTTCCTACCATCTTCAATAAAACTAGTAGGAACTTAACTATGGCTAAGACTTCTCTTTCACTTTTGGCTGAAACTGGCTAAAGCAAGTTATTAGATAGGAAATGAGAGACAAGTAACATGACAGCATTTCCTTAGGAAAACATGTAAAATATTAAAAAAAAATATCAAGTAAAATGCCAGGAGTAGGGAATACACATCGTTTTGAACATGCTAAAGAAATATTGGTATTTTCTTGGGTTTGCTCTTCCATTCCCTGGTCTTGAGGAGGAATTCTGAAATCTGGCAGAGCCAGGAAAAACTGTGGGCAGAGATGAGGAAGGAAATAATGACCCCCTAGGTGAATATCTGCCAGATATGGCCATCTTAAATGCTTTTGAACTTGCATTTCAGCAGAAATCAAACCCCTTCTGCCTCCTCCAAGCTGGGCTGCTGCCCTGCCTGCTGCCCACAGTGCACCTGAGCGCAGAGCATCCACCCAGTCCCACCACGGCAGCACCGCAGCCCTTGGAGCAACCCCCCGCCAGGCATTCTGGGCAAACCTTCACTTTGTACAAAGACATTAACAAATGCCCTGGGATGTTGCAAAGTCTAGCCTTGGTATTGAAAGCAGCAGCTTTTCTCACCCACGCTTTAAGCAAAGGGCAGCCAGGCATGGTGTAGGAGGCGAAGCATCTAATTTGGGTGCTGAGGGCAGAAAAGCCAGAGCCAAGGAAATGAAGAAGAGCAAGTTGGCAGAAGGAGAATAATGAGCCTATTTATTAAACTGGTACTATGTAAGATGACCAAAGATGACAGAATCTGGATTAATCAAGACAGTAATCAAAATATTTTTTATCAGTTGGACAGTCACCAAGATAGCTGCTGTAAAGTCCCAAGTATGCTAACATTAACACTGGGGAGCAGATCAATTGCCAGTTCAGGAAGCAGCGCTTTCCCATTTGTGTAAATGCCGAGAAACACATGGCCACAACATCATGCTGAGAAGTCCTTTACAGTCACACAGATTTGTCTGTCTGACTGCAATTTCATAGTGCATTTCTTGTTCTCCTTATCATGCGCTTTGCCCCTGCCCTTCAGTCAATTGCCTTCTTTCTTTTCCCTAGGTTACTGATACATAAGGGCTGTGCAGCACATCAAAAGCCCCACCTCCATAAAGTGGTGTGAATTGAAGATCCTCTGATTCCATTGCTTCTCACAGAGATTCTCACTTTTGATTTTTTTCATTTCTTCTTGACGTTACACATTTTCAGGGACATTACCACAGAGACACACAGACCTCCTGATAGCTGTTATTAACTTCTCTCTCTACTATATTAGAAGAAACTCCATAGCTCAGAAGAAATCATTTTTTTCTTTGTATAACTATTTAATAATTCTTAAAATATGATTCATATTTCCCACCTCCCCATCTTTTTTTGCAGAAAGCATATGATAAGAAGTTCCATGCAGCTTTTCCCTGTCTTAGGCTAATTGCCTGCAAAATCTTATGGAAATAGCTCTCTCTCATTCGAAGCCACTGACTTCAATCTGGGAGCAGACATAGGGCTCTCCCCATACCACCCATGCCTTTATCCTCAGAATAGACATGGGTTGCAGCATGTGGGGTCTCACGACCCAGAGTACTTTCCCAGATGTAAGAGCTAAGTATGCAGCTCCCACCATTGGATCATTTATTTTGTCAGCTGTGCAGGGAGTTTCTCCCCACTGCTAAGACTCTTTGAGGAGGCATCCGGAGGGCCATCAGGTTCTCTGTTTATTTTCATTCCCCAGGCAGTTGTTTAAATACACAGTTTAACTTCCAGAATAAACTGGCAAGTGGGGTTATGGAACTGATTGTAAATATGTATATTTGTGTATGTAGGTTGTATATATATGTATGTGTATGTTTTTGTCTCTGTACCTATCCTACAGAGTTCCTGAAGTTTCCCATGTTCAGTGGGTGGACATAATATTAATTTCATGGACAGAGATGGGAGTTAAAAATAAAGGAAACAGTCAAGCAAAAGGAAATCTGGAAGTCAGGACATCCCTATGGCAGGCCCAGAGGCAATAAACAAAGCCTCCACTCTTGGATGTTAACTTCCTTAGGGAACAGATGCCATTGCTTAGGTGTTTTCTGCAGCTTGACACCTGCCTGCAGGAGTCAGCACCCAAGGAGTGGACCATTGCATGTGACTCCTTGTGAGGACTTAGAGTTGAAAAGGTCAGATTCAGACCTGGATCCTGACCATTTAAGAAAAGTAGCTGAAATTATTAACTCACCCTGTTCCCAGCAAGAATTCTTCCCAGTTCCCCTGTACTGGAAAACTAATAGGTAAAAGCTCTGCGATTTTTCCCCCAGCCGTAGTTGTGCAGAAAAAAAGAAAAAATAGTTCCAGCTAATGTTTGCAAACATATATCAAAAAAGGAGGAGGAAAAACTAGATCATGTGTACCGCATTAGCTTAAATTCAAGAAAAGAGAATGTTAAAGTTTCTAATTAAATCAGGTATACAGCCTGGTCTTTATCTCCTGCCTTTGAAAGTGAAAACTCAAGTTAACCTTCTCATACAGGGCTGCCTTCATTATCATGCATTTGGCAATATTGAGCTGAAGCAAGAAGACAAAAAGGAATATCTAAAAATGCACGTCTAATATTTTCCTCTTCAATCACAAAAGTTCCCATTCTTAAGAGTACATGTAAACAAAGTGTATCACAGTTTCATTTATTTTTGTTTATTTTAGTTTTAAAATTTTAAAAAACTGTAAGTTAGTATTCTGGAAATCAGCCCCAAGCTGTCCTAGAAACATGTATGTTATTGCCAAACAGTTCTTCTAACAAACCTTGCTACATTTCATGGAGCTGAAACATGTTGAAACATGAACTTAAATTTTCAGGAAATTTTAAAAAATGTGATAAAGTTAAGTATGGACCACTTTTGTTCATGATTATTTTACAGAAATTTCAAATTAAAAATATGAAATTTATATATTCTTAAAAAACCCTTATGCTAAGAAATTACAATAAACCATAAGAATATGTGAATATGAACACACACATGTATGAAATTTCAATAGAATATTCCAAACCATTTTTAAGAATGTGCAATCTGTTTTATAACTGCTGTGCTTTATAGCTTGTTTCATACACTACACCTTTGACAAGATAGGAAAATATCCAAGGAATATCAAGAATCACTGGGAGAAGTTTTCCTTTAAAGACCAGACATTTTTTGAGCAATGAAAAACAGGTAAGCAGTTCCACTCAGCTTTAGACAAAAGGTATTCTTCTGAAGAGCTCTATCTGACTCCTTGATACAGGTACACCCTTTTCCTCAGCCTCTGTCCTGGCAGAGATTTAGCATATTATATGACTCAGGAGTGTGTGGGGAAGAACTGCATTTGTCACTCAGTAGCATGCTGTTAGCTATAAGTTGTTAGCAATAAGTGACGCAATTAAGTGTTTCTTGGAGTGATCTTCACACATAATTATGGTTCCGTTTTGAACTACGTGTCACTAATAACACTGTACCTGCTCTGTAATTAGGTGACTACCTTGTATTTCTGATGTACTCACGAGCTGTGCAGCAAGAACCAGCTACTCCGTGACACTGTAAAAAGCCATCTCTCACTGAGACAGAATAGACACCATCTAGTCAATACAAAATGTATTTTAAACACTGTTTCCAGAGTTAGCAGCAATCAGGACAACTTTTTTCCCTCAATGGTATAATTATATATCAAACTTGCACGTCTTGTTCCTTTTCAATAAACATTTTAATTGCTGCACACATTTTGATACTTATCAAGTGCAAAAAGTGACACTTATTATTTAATGTATACATCACAGTGAGCTCTAAAGAGTCATAGAATCATTAGGGTTGGAAAACACCTGTAAGATCAGCAAGTTGAACTGTCAACCCACCACCACGATGCCTGCTAAACCACATCCTGAAGTGCCATATCTACACATATTTTGAACACCTCCACTCATCAACCCACCAAGGAAGCTGCTACTCACACAGAGCATCAAAGACCCTGTACCTCTCATGGTGGGACATGACCAGAGGGGATCTACTACGTAAGGAGCAGACCGATAGGATCTATACACCTATGATGCATTATTCACAGCTGCCCAAGGCATTTGTTAGATTACAATAGTTCCACTTAAAAAGGTCAACAAACAAATAGCCAGAGAAGGACAAAGATGTTGGAAGATGTATTTTTATGAAGGAAGTATCTAGGTTTCATGGCAGGGTCTCTGTTTCTTTCAAAGAAGAGTAAAACAGACTTTCACTTTACTAGAAAAGTTGATTGACAAGAATGTGTTTTCCAGACAGCTGGAGATTTGTGATTTGCTCCAGTGTTGAACCAGTTCACTTTCTGTTCACAAAAACCGTTTCAGCCTCATATTCTTCCCCACACCCAGAAATCCCTCGGCAGGACTCTGTCCCCCATGCCCCTTCCCATGCCAGGAGGAGATGCATCGGCTTGCACTGCATGGCTGACACTAGCAACCATTCAGCAGAGCTGAATCACCCCTTGCAGATTCATCTGTCAACATGAGAAGCTGGGAAAAAACATTCTCCAAGAAGTGTCTGGGGCAGCGGAACCTCTCTTTGGCAGTAACGCTGTTAAGAGAACCTTTCCTGAGCTTAGTAGACCTGCTGCAATGCAGAGGATGCGTGCTTCTGCAGTGGGAACATGCCTTTCATCTTGTGACATCTCTTCTCCCCCACGTTGTACACAGCCCAGTGGTGGTCACTCTGACCTGTGACCACCCGGAGGGAAAAGTGCATCTCGTTATATTTATATTGTCTGTCTCAGCTGTGTGCCTCAGCCTTGAATCTGAGTGCAATTTTTGTAGGTACCACAAACATTAATAATAGCAGTGAATATGAAGACAGAATGCTGCTCTGTGAGTAATTACAGGTTTTTCAAATAGCATAATTTCCTAGTTAACATTAGAAAAGTGACTGAGAATTGCTATAAATGTAAACATATGGATGTGGGTGCCTCTTTCCTGATATCAGCATTTTCCTGAAAGCAATTTAAATGAGAGAAGTGCAAAAGGAATTTATTTTTAGAGAGTGCTTTCCATAAGTGTTTATAGGACTGAATGAAGTAATGCAGAAGAAGTTTTCAGAATAAAGAGTGCAGTCACCTTGAAATGCACACTAATATGAATTTTAAATAAAACTCTCAGCTCCATATTAGTGCAAACGCTTTACAAAATATTGAGCTGAATGGCAGAGCAGTATTTGGGCCTTTCCAATTTATTCTTTATTACCTGAACACTGTTTTTTTTGTGGTCCATCGATTAGACCTTCAGAGAAGAACTTCAAATGGCACGGCAGATGTCATTACAACTCAGTGCTAGTTTGAGGTGAATGACACCAATGAAGATTTTTGCTGCAACCATATAACTTTCCCTAAGCTATCTGCCTTTCCGCTCTGTCTGACTGCAAAGACAGTGTTGCAGATTCTGGTGTACTTGCACTAATGTACTTTAATCAATGGACTGTAAGTGGAAAACGTGGAGGTACCAGCTCTCACGCCCTGCCGCCAGCTTGGCTGTGATGTCCCTTCATCTGGGGCAAGCATTAGGCTCCTTGTGCTTGGGCATATGGAGTGAAGGAAAGAAGGGCAGAAAGGTCTTCAATCCAGAGCTCAGAGATGCTAGCTGGAATGATAAATATAAATGAATCTCAAAATATAAATTGTCAGAACTACAATTTATAGAGATTTTCCCACTGAACAACACATGGGAGGGATGTCCCCATGGGGAGGGTGGCCTTAGTTTGATACCATGTGTGTTTATTTCATTTCACCAAGAAAGCTCTTATAGTTGAACACTGACTTTAGGAAAACCCTAAAGGCCTGAAGAAAGTGTTCTGCAAATGCAAGAGGTACAAAATGCCCTGGAGAAGGCCTGCATTGAGGATATGTGACCAGTTCACTTGTGTTCCATACAGAGGTTGACTTACTGAAACAAACAAAACCACAATTTTGAACCAGCTTCATCTTACTGATAATTTACATTGCATCAGCAGAGCTCATATACCACTGGGAACATTGACTTCAGTAAATATGGGATAAAATCTTTCCCATCCTTGTCAGACCTGTTGAGAAATCAGGCTGTTAGAGAGTAAATTCCACTGAAAGAATATAGTGCCTTAGACTTGGTTTAAAGACTGATAGCTGTTTTTATCCATGGACTCCAGATAACAGGATCGTACCAAAGCTCACTAAAATAACCAACTTGCAAGCAGTAGCCTCAGGTGCTTTTTGAGTCAAAGGGATAGTTCTGCCTTTCTTGGTCATTAACTTTTTTTGCCAACAGCAATCAATATCAAGTTTAAGTTCCACTGTAAAGCTTTTTTCTCTAAAACCAGGGAAGAAAAAAGAAAAGGGTGATCGGTTTATTAGGAATAGGTATGAGTAATAGGAGTGTACAGTGGCTAAATGTGGTTTTGCTATTAACAGAAAAAAGAAACAAAGTCCACCCACTTGCTGAGGATGAATGGGTTGATGCTGTAATAGAGTCAGCTGCATGTGGCAAATCAAAATTTAAATTTCAAGATGCAGTGATTGTGTCAGGAAAGCTGGAGAGGAAACTGGAGAGGAAACTGCTTTCCTGCAGGTCAGAGCCCTGTTCTGAAGCCCACTGGGTTCCTATGACCTGGCTTCCCTTCAGGGTTGAGGACCTTCAAAGGAAAGCCCAAACAGAGGAAGCCTTACTGGTTTCCAAACACCCCCTTAAATGGCTTCCACCTTATCTGTCCAAGTGATATCTGTGTGGGATGCCATCAGCCGAGCCATCAGCAGGAAGCTGACAGGTAGGCAGAGAGAAGACTGAATAAGCTGGCTGGTGTATTGGCAGCTTATAAAGCCAGGGTGAAATCAGAGTAATCACAAACCAGACTATTCCTATTCTGAAGGGAGAATGGAAAAGCTCTCTTTCTGTTGACCCCTTGAGATGAAGTTAAGCTTCCTTCTGGGGGATGCAGAATCTGGTTTCTGAGTCTGGAAACGTATACTGTGGATTTAGTGGCATGCTGTGGGACAGAAACACAGAGGAATGGAGGCTACAAGGCCATACCAATAAGACATTAACAAAATTAACAAATGGACCTTCAAAAGATACAGCAGACTTGGAGCCCATCTAATACACTTTCACATCAAACTCAGATATCCTCAGTCCCAGTGCTGAGCTGAGCCAGAGGGTCATGGAGGCAAAGCTGGTATTCCTAACCCCTGACTTTGGATAAGTGCAGCCCTCCCTGGCAGGCAGACATCTCCAGGAGAAAATTCAGAGAATGTAAGTTAGTTGATCATTATGCTAACAAACGAGGTGGTCTGAATCATGCTCTGCAGGAACATACCTCTTACCATCCTCTACCTGTGCAGTCTAGATTCCTAATTAAGATACAGCGAACAACAACCTGAATAACTAACAGGCTACTTACTGGTGGGCACTCATGAGCTGGGATTTATTCTTTTACAGTCTAGTGTAAAGCCCAGGAAAATAAAGCCTACTCCTGAAGATACCAGTTTATGACCCCATGCATCCAAGTAGCTTTTTTGACTTCGTTGTAATGACTTACATCTGTGAAGTATCTATAGAAATGGTACTTCAACTGAAGTTATAAAAATAATTCACAACCAATAAAATATGACTGCTTCTTTTTTTGCAGATAATGGAATTCATCAAAATCCACAAGCAAGACATATAACTCAATCTGTTAACCCAAAAGAACATCGCACTGCTTCGGTAACTATTGATAGGGTGTTGGTTTTCATTTTCTGATAAAATTGTATTTTTTGGTTCTTTCATATAGTTTTGTACTTCATTAATGAACTGGACATTGTCCTGGAATGAAAAGAAATCCAATTCTATTGTTTTATTTTCAGTTCATCCAGTTAATTCTGGTCATCATCTGTTTCTCTCCTCTTTTTGTCTTTCTTCTGAAGATCTGTATTCTCTGTGCATATACTCAGCAAGTTTTCCTGGGATGCTCACCAGTGAGTAACTTTATTTACAGCAGAAACAGCCAGACAGAGAGACTCATGTTGAGATCAGGCGTAGGCAAGCTTTCTTGGCAGGAGCTTGGCACAGCTGCATCACTCAGAAGCTTGAGCTTCAGCAGCATTTGTTTATATTTGAGGCACAAATACATTTTTCAGTTCCTGAATTCCTGTTTTCCAGTGTACTTTAATAAACTGTAAAACTAAACTAAGCCAACGCAAGATGATCATAAAAATAAATCTAAAAACAATGTGTATCCTGTCAAGATGGCATGAGGGGCATCTACTTGTAGTGAAAAGGGCCACAAACACCACCCCCATTTATTCTGTAAAGTCCCCATGTTCTCTACAGAAAGACAATTTAAAAAATGACAGATTCTTGATTAAAGAATAGATGGTAGAAATTATTATTATTTGAACAGTGCATGCTTTAAAGGGACAAACACCATGATGCTCTTGTCTAGGACATTCAGATGCAGTGAGGTTGCTCTGTCTCAAAGTACAGCAGTCAAGGAAAGGTTTTGAATCTTGTTTGTTTCTATGTTAGAGAGTCTGACAACACCCTGGATGGCCACAGGGAAAAATGTTTTTTTTTCTCTTTTGTAGCTGGGGAGGGCCCAGATGGAAGTCATGACTGTTCTTTCAACCTCATCTGGGAGAAGGGAGAGGTGCACTCTCCACTGCCCCTCAGAGAGCAACTGGCAGGCTCCAACTCAAGGACCTATTGCTACAGGCAAATATGCCCACTCATAAATGCATCAATACTCCTCATTAAAAAAAAAAAAAAAGAAGACCAGTAGTTTCTATAGTTACTTCTAGTTTCTTGTGTCTTATAGCTTCTAGTGTTTTTATCAAGCCAATTATAAAAAAGGATTATTGACACTCAGCTGCCCTGGAGGTGCTTGGGGCCCCTGTGCCAGCTCTTCTGAGAAACCCACTTGAGTGTGGCAAAAACTTGTGGAGAAGCCAGTCCTTCTTCTGGCTTGCCAATAGAAAGAGTCAATGAATGACATGCAGTGAATAACTGGAGAGGTTTAATGTATTTGTTGCTGAAGTGGACTTTCAGCCAGTTCATCTGGTTTTGCATGTTTCTTCTGTGAGCTTCACTGAGGCAAAGTTAGTGCTCACTAGCGGGTAATCATGTGTTATGTGGTCCCAGATAGCTTATTCTCATTCTTCACACTTAATTCTTAATCTAATACTACGTGGACTCATATTTCTTTAGAGAGAAATTAAACCCACTGAACTACTCAAATTTCAAGTGAAGAGGGACACATAGGCGTATTAAAACTTACACTTTCATTCTAGTGTCTTGGAAAAGTCTACAACGGGAACACACCCATTTGCCATTTCCTTCCAAACAAAAGGGAAGCAAAATTGTATGGGAACATTGCTTTACCACATTTTGATGTAGATTTTTAAGATGTTATGGAAATGCCTTCGTTTCTGTTCTACAAGATGGCTGGTATCTCAAGAGGACCAAGAAAATAAATTTTCTGGTCTTGCAAGAGCTGTGTGATCTAGAAGAGTAGGAGTAAGTATTTATTTGCAAAATAGATGATGTCCCAAAATCTCTGTTGAGCATCTGTCTGCTGCTGGATGGCACCTAAGCTGCCTTTTCATCCTCACTGATACCCAGATGTGGAGTACTGTGGCAGCTCTGTTTCCTACCCCATCCAACAGGTGTGGGGCATGTCCAGCACAGCCAGGAACACCCCCTAAAAATGGGTTGCAGTTGCTTTTTCCTTACAACCAAGCCAGTAACAGTAAAATACACAGAGATCTGGAGGCCAAGCAGGGCGAGATCTGAACCAATGTGTTTTTCTCTTCTTTTTGTTGAAACAGAGCAACAGTGTGGAGAGGGCAGTGACACTGCTTGCTTGGAAAAGGAGAAGCAGCACATGACTATCTCCTTGTTATACAGGCACACCAGTTCTGCGGGCCTGAATTCAAAACAGCTGTTAGAGTGTTACACATTGAGGAGTCTTTGAATACAAATGTATAAAGTCCACCTTGGAAATAACTTGGAAGTGAAAATCAGCAAAGGATTCTTCGTGTCTTCTACTTGTATGGAAGACAAGCTATAAAACCATTTTCCACTTTTTTTCCCTCAAGGTTATTTTATGACACAGCATCTGTAGAGACATGGGAGACAGCCCTCGCCGTATGCATACCTTTTCTCTGGCCGTTCTGGGAGGCTGCAGCTGTGGGTTTTTTCCTCCTGCAGACAGACAAAGCACAATCAATGTACATATCATCTGTAGGAGATACTGCCACAAGACAGCTATAGAGAAGAATAAAAAAGGCATCATAGAAAAACAAAACAAAACAAAACAAAACAAAACAAAACAAAACAAAACAAACAGGAAAAAAACAGCCTTTCCTTAGTTCTTCCAAATAACAGACAAGGGTTATTATTTGTATGGTAGGGAGCTCAGCACAGATTATAGGTGACTGAAGACCTGAGTCAAGCTAAGATTTGAAGAAATAAAGGATTTCAGTGACCTGCTTATCACCAGGTTTTCATAATTTCTAACTCTCGGATGCTTCTTACCAGCTGCGTGGGAATTTCAGACCATCCAGAGGTTTTCTGTAAACTATATAAATAGTTTTAAAATTAATGAGATCTATATAGGTGTATGCAAATTACTTACATAGATTTATTATCTACCTAAGTCTGTATTTTAGATACTATCTATGGATTAGGTGCTTAAAACCAAGGTACTGCGATACTCCGATTTTACCCTTAATCCAATGCACAGTTCTATTTATCCATCAAATATAGTAACCAAAGATAAGTGAAGCATAATGTTTTTTATGAAAACAAACAGTCCCTCTAGGCCACATGGAGTATTCTATGTGGAAATTTTTGTCTTTATCAAAAGAAATCTAATAAAAATCAGCAACAATGGAATAAGTTCCTTTGTTGCTCGTCCTCTTACTCAGCAGGAGGAATGCACTGGGAGGAGAATGGTAAGAGTTTTCATCTGGTAAAACATTTTTCAGCTGTCAAACACAATGAGAAATATCATTTATATAGAGGTTATGATGTATAGACAGAGTGAATGAATATTTCAAAGTTGAAAACTTTGGAGTGGAAGAAATGAGTTAGTAATATGGCTTTGCAAAAGGCAGAGTAAATACAGCCTTCATTTTTTGTCTAGCGCATGTATTCAACTTTTAATATTAGGATCAAGATTAAATCTCTTTCTTTGAAAAATAAAGTGTCTGCTGTCTGTGAGCTTCATACAGGAATTACTTGCTAATGCTTTGTTGCCTGTATTTTATTTTTGTTTTGTCATGCAGGAAATCAGAGTAGGTGATCACAATGGTCCTGCCAGGTTTAAGATATGAATAGAAATGAATAAATCTGACATTATAATGGAAGTTCTTATTAAAAAAAAAACTTGAAAGGTAAAGAAATGTGAATTCAAACTTAGAACAGCGCAACATTCAATGTCTGAGCACCTAACTCTCTTATATCCTAGCTATTTTTTCCTGTAGTTTTAAAATAAACTGGTTCCAGTTTTTTCACTGAATAATTTTCTCACATAATTTATTTCTTCAAAAAAAAAGAATAGCTATATTGAGACAAACCACTGAAAAATAATCAGACAGGATTTTCATTAAATGTCATTAGGGTTCTCTGTACAGCTTGAGACTTGTTTGGACTCCGGAGTGCTTAAACCTTGTATCAGTTCCCGGGACTGCAGGTTGGGACCCCGGGGACACATGCAGGTGGACTTCTGTGTCAGCTGGAACATCACCACAGGATAGCAGTCAAAGTGGTTTTTAGTGAAGACATCATTTAAGAAAAGTTCTTCTCACTGCCTGTTGGAATTTACAGCCTTTTTAATTATTAACTACTAACTAATGAGAGCCTGCTCTTGTTGTTCAGTGCAACTAGTTCAACAGCTGACCGGCATTTCACTCTTCCCTGGGAACTTTTGAGGGGACCAGATATTCAGGAAAATCCATTATTTTATTTTCCCAGTAAATCTAATCATTTGTTAAATACTCTTGTTTGTGGTTTGTTTCTTTTGGGTGTTTTTGTATTTTTTTATAGCTGGATGTGTAAGCACAATTGTTCCAAACAGTAAAAGGAAATAATGGAAATGCACCGTTCTATTTCTTATATCACAGTAACATCAGGGAGCACTGATCAGTATTTTCACAATGATTAATTCACTGTTCAGTTGCTTAACTCCGGTTACCTTGGACTCTGTCTCTTAATCACACCAGTGATGCACGTTTTTTAAACTAATGACATTATGCCGCTATCTATGGTCATGTAAAACTCCCTCTCACCTCAGAGGTTGGAGACAATGATGCTAGGATCGCAGGATTTGACACGAGACATCATCTTCAGCTACACTTGGATGTCTAACTAATGAGACTAGTTACCGGTGGTTAAACAAGTTAAAGAAGTCAAACAAGACTGGAGGCCAGCAACTAGTGGTGTCCCCCAGGGGTCAGTACTGGGCCCAGTCTTGTTTAACTTCTTCATCAACGACCTGGATGAAGAGTTAGAATGTACCCTCAGCAAGTTTGCTGACGACACAAAACTGGGAGGAGTGTTAGATACACCAGAAGGCTGTGCTGCCATTCAGCGAGACCTGGACAGGCTGGAAGGTTGGGCAGAGAGGAACCTGATGAGGTTCAACAAGGGCAAGTGCAGGGTCTTGCACGTGGGGAGGAACAACCCCACGCATCAGTAAAGGCTTGGGGCAGACCTGCTGGAGAGCAGCTCTGTGGAGAGGGACCTGGGAGTGCTGGTGGACGACAGGTTGACCATGAGCCAGCAGTGTGCCCTGGCTGCCAAGAAAGCTAATGGGATCCTGGGGTGCATTAGGAGGAGTGTGGCCAGCAGGTCGAGGGAGGTTCTCCTTCCCCTCTACACTCCCTGGTGAGGCCCCATCTGGAGTACTGTGTCCAGTTCTGGGCTCCCCACTTCAAGAAAGATGAGGAGCTACTGGAAAGAGTCCAGAGGAGGGCTACAAGGATGGTGAGGGGACCGGAGCATCTGTCCTACGAGGAGAGGCTGAGGGAGCTCGGCTTGTTTAGCCTGAAGAAGAGAAGGCTGCGAGGGGACCTAATAAATGCTTACAAATATCTGAAGGGTGGGTGTCAGGAGGATGGGGACCAAACTCCTTTCAGTGGTGCCCAGTGACAGGACAAGGGGCAATGGGCACAAACCGAAGCACAGGAAGTTCCGTCTGAGTGTGAGGAAGAATTTCTTCCCTCTGAGGGTGACGGAGCACTGGAACAGGCTGCCCAGGGAGGTGGTGGATTCTCCTTCTCTGGAGATATTCAAGACCCGCCTGGACAAGGTCCTGTGCAGCCTGCTGTAGGTGACCTTGCTTTAGCAGGGGCGTTGGACTGACTGACCCACAGAGGTCTCTTCCAACCCCTACCATTCTGTGATTCTGTGACTGGGCCCAGTACTGACCCCTGGGGGACACCACTAGTTACAGGCCTCCAACTAGACTCAGCGCCACTGATGACAACCCTCTGAGCTCTGCCATTCAGCCAGTTCTCAATTCACCTCACTGACCACTCGTCCAGCCCACACTTCTTGAGCTTCCCTAGGAGAATGTTATGGGAGACAAAGTTGAAAGCCTTGCTGAAGTTGAGGTAGACAACATCCACGGCTCTCCCCTCATCTACCGAGCAGGTCAAGCAATCATAAAAAGCTATCAGAATGGTCAAGCATGAGACATCTCAGACTAAAACCTCTGCCCCAGTAACCCAAAGACTTTTAAAAGAAATAGGCAGATTTGAGGAGGTTTTGCACATTTAGGGCTCATGATATTATGAATGAATTAAGAAGTCATCTATAAAGACTTGACTCTCAATACAATAAAAAAGGATAATCCTAGTGAAGGCTACAGTTTATTCCCTTTTCCTCCAGTGATGTCTTTTTCTGTCAAAATCACATTGGCTTCTCAGTATATTCTGCAAATGGATACTTGCAGAAGTACACTGGTAATTGGAACAAGTGAAAAATAATTTAAAGAAATTAAGAACAAATTTTAGAGTGTTTCTGTCTGTGAAGGCTGAAATGGAAGCAACAAGTAGAACAAATAAAGAAAGGCAATAAATGAAACAGAAGCTGAACATATCAGCTACTGAGTCCATTAAAGCATGAAGGGGGGTGTACGTTATTTTAAATAATGAACGCAGACATGTCTAACCAGCATATCGTTGACAGCATCATTACCAAAGAAAATCTTTAAATTTTAACCTGTTTTTTCTCCTTTTTCTAGAAGGTTCCTGCATTAGCTAGTCACTTCTACAATGACAAATAAGGACAAAGATGAAATAAACCAATACCATAGGATCCTTTCTTACAAAAAAAATAGGAAAGCCAGGGACAGACAGGAGCAGAGGCTCACATTTTGATTCGTTCATTTTCCTTAGCAGGATGATGCGTCTGAATCAATACTCCTGAAAGTCTGAGTTGGATTTACAAAGATGCTCAGTTCGTTGCACGCTTTGCACTGTTTTCCCAAGCTCTAGCAGAGAACGCTGGACAACATGGCAAACAGTGCAGAGGTGTTGACATTTCTTCTGGTAGACATTGTCACTGACAGATGTATTGTTTGGCTGAAAGTAATAAGTATTTTTAGAGATGCTATCATTCATATTATGGATAATGTTAATTTATTAAACCTGAAAGAACATTTAAAATCAAACGGTTCTTCACTATCTGAGTTATATTTATATCTCTTCTTAATTTACAGTAATGGTAAACTGGTTTCTGGTTTATAATCAGCTTTTAATCCATGTGCTTGTAAAATTGGCATTGGAAAAATTTAAAAATAGCCAAAGCTATAAATAGTGCTAAGAATATTGATTTAATAATGAACGAAGTGGTATTAATAGTAGTCAAAATATAATCCTCGCTGTCCAGGGACAGTTTCAAAAGAAAAAAGGAGGCAAGCTGAAAGCAGTACATTGTGAGAAGGGAGAGTCAGCAAACTACAGGAGAATCCCTCCCCAGTCCTTTCCTGTGCAATGCTGAGCAGTTTTCACTACTACCACCATCAAGCCTCCTACCACCTACTTGGAAAAATCAGGCCACATTGCAGGGCCGCACTGCCGCTGGCTAGTGTGGGACAGTAAATTTAAAAATCACCAATGTCATCAACTGTAATGGATAATTCGTCCACAGGTCTGCCTACAGGTTCTTGCTCCCATTTATTTGCAAATGATAGGTATCAGTTATCCTGCCCTACAAAGCAAACTTCATTATCTACAGCTATTAAAGGACTGTTCCCTGGCACTCCATGGGTTCCAAATTTCAGAAGTAAAGCCTGCTGGTTGGGTAAGTCAGGAATGTGTATTTGAAGGTCATTGTAAGATGTTGCTCTGGCAAGTAGAGGTAGAGGGACTGGACGTTCAGCACATGGTTTTGAGTGACATGCTCAGTGTAGGGCTTCCTGCAGGTGCAGGGGAAAGGATGTGGTGATCTTTGTGGTCCTTTTTGTTCTTATGTTCTCAGATGAAAGAGAAATCCATTTTCTCCCCTGTGGACTCTTAATAGGTAGTAGGAAATACTAGTAAAAAGCACTATAAGATTAACAGACTGAAAGACTCAGTATCAAGGTGCAGAATCAGGTAGAAGAATCAGAAGTAACCCACATGGCAGAAGAGTGCTTATGGGAGGGAAGACATCAATGGTGCAGAGGGACTGAGGATAAAAAAAAGAGGGTTAAAATAGTACTTTTTAAAAAAATGTGCTAGCACTCTATCCTAAAAATAGTGAAGAATAATTATATATAATTGTAACTGCCATAGTTGCTATGAGTTCTTGCATGTTTACAAAGAGATGAGTTCACAGATTCTGTATTTATTAAGATACTATCTATAGTATAGCAAGTTCGTAAATTCCTGACTTACAGCAGCTTTACAACATGTCAAAATAACCTTGCCGCATTTGCTTCTTCCACTTTGAGAATGCCACTTCACTAGAGAGATGCTCATGGTTTTTATGTGTAATCAGTGTGCTTCTACAATCCAGATCACAGTCTCAAGCACTTTCGTGGCACCCTTCATGCCAAGCTCCATAGAATTTACGTAAGGAATTTCAGTAGTGACCTCGTCATTTCAGTGGTGTTTTGTACAGCCCGAGGACAGTTCTGAAGAAGTTTGTGTCTTATTAATGGGAATTCAGACAGGGTTAAATTTACTTCCTCAACATTGAAAATATATGACTCCCAGCACTTTCTTTACCTCCAAATTTAGAATTTATTCTTCATTACATATTAAGCAAACAGAGTCCACACAAAAAAGACAAAACAAACAAAAAACCAAACAAAAATCTCCTGAAGACTTAATATGCCAAGTGGATGTTTTAGGCACAGTTTTCATGGAGCATGAGTCTCAAAGAGATACTGTGAGAAAACGCTGCTACCAGAGACAATGCACCAGGCAAGCTAATTTGGGGTGATAGACTCTCCCGCTTTCTCAAATATCTAAACTTAATCTTATTTTAACATTGATTCACTACTCACTGACTCCTGGGAAGGCTTCATGTCTTTATCGCTCTGAAAAAAACCCCAAAACCTACTTTAAATTGCTGTCCTGTGGCTGAGGACAAGTATTTTCCACCCTTTCTTCTTTCTGGCATCTTAGCAAAACTTGTCAATCTAGTCAACAGCAATATTTTTCAAAGTTATATTCACATTCTGAATGCTGACTTTAGACTTTCACCAAAACCACCTTAACAGAGCACAGTTTTTTTCCTGAAACAGGTTGAGAATAGATAAGATCTCTCAGCAGTTTGAGGTGGCTCACCTAACCTTCCAGTGTATGTATAATTCAGCATACTGCAAGATAAGATGAATTGTGACAAATAAAAATAAATAATGCATACTTTCAGGGAAAAAGAAAAGAGTATGGAACAAGAAACAGCATGCTTATGAAATAACTACACAAAGAAAAGAAAGGGGGAAGGATTGTTTACCAAATACAAGAAGATATTGAACTGTGAATTCAGAATCCTCAAAATAATGTATTCATAGCCCAGTAATTGTGATAATCCTTACTACACGTCAAAAAATTTTATATTAACAACAGTAAGAAATGTTTTACCTCGTGAAAATTTAATCCTGGCCCCTAGCTGGTGCAAAATTCAGCCTGAAATTGCTACCAAAGAATCTGAGCTAAGCTGATCCTTTTGCACTGTCCCAGCATGTTTCTGACTGCTGGTAAAAAGCCAAATGTGCTAAATTCTTACCATTAAACACCAGATTAATTCCAGATAAACACCATAAATAGATACATTAACTTAAAGAAAACCTACTGTGTGTTCAGAATTTAAACTGTTGCTAATATACAAGAAATCAAGCTGATTCATCCTTTGTGGAATTCTGACTACTCTTTTACCTGTTTTCTGTGAAAAGTCTCTATATAATGGATGTGACTTTTAAACATCAGTTGCATATTAAATCACTTCTTATTATTCAATCTTAATGCAGATGTACTCAAAAAGAAAATTAGCACCTGGTGCCTAGTCCATACAGTTTACGGTCTAACACGGATAGAAGAATAGTTCAAGGGTATCAGTCAACACTTTCAGATGTAGACATCTTTTTCACACCTAAATTTCTGAATCAAAGTAAACAAGTGGTTAAAATTTATATAAGGATCTAGCTATACTGTGTATAACAAATTGGAAAGACCTCATTTCAAGTAAGTGAGAAGGATAAAGAAAATCAAATACTTTATGCATGAGGACTGATAAACTAGGTCAGGAATCTATAAATTCAAAAAGATATAACTAAGGAAGAAATATAACAGGGAAATATATTTCAGATGAGAGGGAAAAAGCAGAAAGAGTGTGGATGTAAAAAGACAAAGGAAGCCTTAATGAAAAGAGCAGATGGCAGGACAAAAATCATCTGAAACAATACCAAAAGAAGCTGTGGAGCTCCTTGTCACAGAGGAGCCATCATGACTGCTAAAATTTTGTCTTTGTTCAAGAGGACATGTTACAAATTCGTTGAAGAAAACTGTATTGATAGTTCTTAAGAAAAAAAAAGACAATGCAAACCACTGGAACTGGAGAAAAATCTGCAGTAATACCACCGCAGGTCTGTCTTGTTCTGATATAATTTTCAGTTGTGCATGGAAAGGATCTGGAAAATGTGACCACTAAATGTGGATTTAATGTGAAAGGCAGAAAAGTCAATGCTAGGTGTGATATGACCCAAGCAGAACATTTTGCGTGGATTTGAATTCCATGCCCTACACTGAGGATTTTTCTCTATTACACACTAGATGATTAAAAAGAATCCCATTTTAGCAAGGTAAAATACCGATGTGCATTGCAGAATAGGTTCTAGACTGTATCCATAGACAATGGTTAGAGAAATAACTATTCTTTATATCGCTTTGTGGAGACATGTATTTATGCTTATGGACCCATTTTATCCGAATGAAGACTGAACTGAGGAAGAATCTGCCAGTGACCAGCTCCTTCAATTTTGTGTCCCAGCTATGTGTTAGTTGTTAGATCTGCGCAATGAAGTGCAACCGGCTGTTCCTTCCCTCTGGCCACTGTGAATTATTAATTGCTGTTTATCTCTGCATTTGTCACTCCTTGGAGGATTTCATTAAAGAAAATGACACAATGAGAACGAATACTTGAGATACCACATCCTCCACTTCCAGGCCTGTTATTCAGACACATCTGTTCACACAATAACGTAATTTGAAAGGCATTAAGCTTTGTATCAGAACAGCTTTACAGCTATGAATCTCTATGAAAACGGCAATTCACAGGTGTGACAGAGAATTGATTAAGCCATAAAGAATGTACACTGTAGGGGCAATTTTTGAAAGAGCATGAAACAAAATGAATGATTGGATATTTCAAAAGAGTTCAACACCTCACATCCTTTGATAATCCATTTGCATCTAAGGGACAATTTAGATATTTAGTTTTAAAAATCCACTTTTCTTTAGTTCTGAAAGCTGAGCTCCTGGAAAAATTTGGCTCAGTTTGGAAACTCAGGCCCATTGAATGCAGATCTCTCTTCACATTGCAAGAACTTGATTTAGAATTTCAAAAGGAATAGTCTTTCGGCACAAGTTATTTTCCAGTGTTGAATTCGTGTTTATTTGTACCTTCCTAAGAAGATTAACATGATGTAATGACATGGAGTGCAGAAATAATGAAATGCTGTGTACTTGCCAAGCCATTAAAGAAAAATCTGTTGCTGTCTAAGAAATAAATATAATTTCCTGTAAAGTTTTTCCACATGTAACAGCAAAATAAAATAAGCTGATTCCAGCTTCATAAAATATTTTCTTATTACAAGAATAACAATAAACTGGAGCAGTTCATCTCTGATTTACACTTGACTGATGATACATTTTGAATGTACAAGAC
Source organism: Opisthocomus hoazin (assembly GCF_030867145.1). Lineage (NCBI taxonomy): Eukaryota > Metazoa > Chordata > Aves > Opisthocomiformes > Opisthocomidae > Opisthocomus > Opisthocomus hoazin. The sequence continues at coordinate 12,521,037 of NC_134418.1, forward strand.
ACTAATTTCATTGTCATATATAAAAAAGAAAATGCCAGTTGCTACATTCAGCAGGAAAACATTCCTCAAGAAAAATTGTTAGAAATGCAATCAGAAGAACTCTTATTCACTTTCCTGAGAAGCTAAGAACAATTATGTAAGATATAGGTTTCATAATTTGCTTTGGATTCCCCTGGCCCAGCAATACAGTTGCTTCACTGCAATCCTGAGGCTTTTAAAACAGCCACATAACTCTCAGTGCTGAAATAATCCATGCTCTATGGTAGCTTCATGACATCAAATTTTGGGTAGTTCAGCAAGAACTTGCCTCTTCAAGAATCCTAGGAGGTAGTTACTAATTGAATCTTGCTTGCTGCCTGGTAGTTTAAAGACAGACTTGCATCTGACCCTTTCTTAGACATGCTTATCTTAGCTCCAGCTTGGGCTAAGAAGAAATAATTGACATAGATGGTATCCATGTCCCATCTGTGTCCCTGCTGTAAGAGAACTGCATCTGCCAACATCTCTACCTCACCTTCCTCAAACTTCTTTTTTTTCCATCTTATGGAATTTAGACCAAGTTAGAAAACATACAATGAACACAGATCAGGAGAATCATCTTATCTTTCCACTCAGCACCTCTAGAATAGCTTCAGGGATCCAGGACAGCCTGGTTAAGCTTTTGCTAGCAGCATTCATCAGCATGCATAGCCCATGTTTGGGAGTGCAGGTTAGTGGGCAGCCATATGATACCACCACACTGGGACACAACCACCATTGCTTTGCCTCCCACACCCAGTGAACTCCTCTCCCTTCCTGCAATACTATTCTTCGACAGACACCAATTCAAACACCTCCAGAAAACCAGCTCCTGCTTTTGAAACGAAAAGCAGAGCCAAAATTCCCAGTCTCCTTAGAAAGCTTTCCTCTTTATTCGTGTTTATTTTGTAAAGAAAATGTGGAATCACAGAAACATTAAGGCTGGCAAAGAGCTCCAGAAATCTGGTTCATCTCCTTCTCACAACTGAGCTAACTTCAAACTTTCAGCAGTGTAGGGCAGTCCTAACTGCCCCACTCTTTGCTGGATACCCTGGCAGTGCCTCTGGTGTCACTAAGGATTTAAAAATACAAAGCACAGACCTGGGAGAAATATTCTTAGTCAGTACAACCAGTTCCCCACCACTGCAGAAAACAACCACATAAACAGCTTCAAAAGTGCCTCAGGCTCCATCTGGAATTCAGTTTGGCTTCTGCTTCCAGTATTTCTGCTGGAAAGTCACACCAGAGTCACACCATTATAACCTTCTTTGAATATTCATCATTAATGCAATCATAGACCACATCTACCCATTAGTACCTACATTGTCTTCAGCTTTTCCGTCACACAACTGCCATTTACTGCTTGTGCAGGTTGCCTGTCTCTCCTTAACGTGTTTATAGAAGACAATAGTATCCTCGCTCAGTCTTTACATAGTCATTATGGCAGGACAGATCAGTCAGGGCATTGAGTCATAAAATAGATTTGCACTACCCTTACAAGTAAGATTGACTTAAATACCAACGAAACGCCTCTATCTGAAGAAGAACGGTCTAAATTAACATAGCCATCCATGTACATGTGTGCTGGATGGAAGTGAGGTCAGTACAGTCACAATCCATGAGGAAAGACTTTGAGCGGAGCAGACATACAATGGTTTCATGACCTTCAGCTGTGAGAAGAGACTTGTGTTTTGCTGCAGCCGAGGCCAGCTCCAGGCAGGACTGAGAGGCTTCAGTTGTGCTGGCTGCAGAGACAGAGATGGCAGAATGTCTGCAAGAGACATGTTTGAAACTGCCTTTAAAATTAAACTGGTCCCAGAAGTCACATGAACCCTTCTGTTTTGTTTTATAGATGACTCTTTTTTCATTCACCGTCAAACCAGAGTGAATTGAACTGAAATACAACACTTTTGTAGATCGTAACACAGGTTTAATGGCATTTCCCAGTGCATTGGTTCAGTTCTGCCAAATAAAAATGCCCCTGGAGTGTAAAGATAGAGGAATATCTATAACAAGGTCCATCTGAAACAACTCCTGGGGAGAGGGCACTCAGCATTTTAAAATATATATAGAGGACCCAGCTTTATGAGAAATTCTGACACAGTTCAAACCAGGGGGCTGATCAAAGGTACGAACGTTCACCACTCAAGCACAGAGGAAATCTGTGGAAATACTCTGAAAAAAACAAATGACTTGTAACATGCACAGGTTAGCTGTGCAGGAGTTTTCATGGACTGAAATACATTGAAGGAACCACTTGAGAATTTCAGATGTTGAAGTATATGAAGGAAAGAAGATGAAAAAATAGGAAACCTACAAGAATTTTAATGAAGTGGTGAATGCAGTAGTGCCTTTTACTTAGTCAGTTTACAAAACTTGAAAGAAGAAATAAGAGAAGAGTATAATATGTTGACTAAGTTAAAGAACACAAAAATTGTTTAAGATCAGACACTCTGCTCTGTTACAGAGTGTTGAAACTAACTAGACTGTAAAAAAGGCCTTTATTTTGATCCAGATTTCCCTCAGGCCATTCAGTTGACCAAATTGACCTCTGAAGTGACCCATACATGCCAGAATCAACTCTTGGGTTTGTGATCTATAGTTTCTGAACAAGAGTGCCATGGAAGGTGAGTCAATGAGTAGAGACACAAAATACCCAGTATTAAGAGACACAAAGTACCCAACATTAATCACGCACTTTAGAGGAAGCCCACCAGGGGTTTGAAGTCCTTTTAGCTGTTGTTGGCTCTGAGAATCAGAGATTATAAATGTCTTCCCTACATGTTTCCAATTCTACTATAAGGTTAATACAGTAAGCTGTGGTCTAGATTCTCCATTAAATATGCTGATGGGGGATTGACTACTTGCCTCTGTGTGTGCGTGAAAGAAATAAGCTGAACTAGGCTGTAACTAATGAATAAAATAATCAATCATAGCGAGGAAAGGACGACATTACCACAGAAAGAACCATCATGGGAAGGGCAGGAGATGTTTTTCATGTTTAATTTGATCTCAGCACTACCTTGAAAATTAATAATGCTTTTTTTATCACTTGTGTAATGCTTTTTTTATCAGCAGAGTGAAGGCAACACCCAAATGGAAACAAATTTTGTGTTTCTAGTTTTTTCAATGTAAATCAAGAGGAACAAATTCGTTTTCAGTATTCTTATTTACTGAGCTGCTCAGTGAAACACAGAACTTGAGTGTTTCATTCTCCAAGGCACAGAACTGCATCCTGTTGGCTGGATTTGGCTGAAGCAATTTCAGAACAACTAATGGTGCTTATATGACTTCAGCAACAATTGTTATAGCACTGAAACACTCTATAAAGCCAAAGACTATGCCTATCTTCAAAAAGAAGAGCAGTGAAGAAAATATTCATTAGCTAACTACTTCTCAGCAAGGAAACAAGGAGCATATAACACAGAGTCATTAACTATAATCTTTTTTGACTTTACCAGAAAAGATTTCTTTGTATAACAGGATCATCAGTCTTTGTGGATGGCAAGACAAAGTAGGTATTGCATATCTAGGTTTTGGTAAGTCTATTAACTTGGCCTTAGGACAGACTCCCGGTGCTCTAAATGAAAATGTTAAAAAAGAGTTTGGCTACTCATTTCCAGAGAGTAATTCATTGGATTCACTGACAAAACAGAAAGACTTGTCAAGCAGGGTTTTCCAGACATCTGTACAGTATTTCAGTTTATAATCTGAAAGAGGGATGGTCAGTATACCTATTAAAAGTGAAGATAATACAAAGCCAGACATTACTGTGCATAGCCTGTAGGATGGGATAACAGCTTAATAATGATCCTGACAAGTTGGAGGAATGGTCCAAAACTGCGATGAAATTCAGCATGTGTGAAATTCAGCAAGTGCAAGGTTCTAAACATAAAGGGTAATCAAGTGGACAGGATGGGGAACAATAGATTGTGTTGTTATTTTGCAGAAATGTCATTCAGAAACAGAGTGCAGAAGGAGAGGAAGTCCAGAAAGAAGCAATGAGACTGATGGAAGTGTGAAAAATATTGGTTCTGGTTGGATGCAAGGAACAGTTAAATGAATCAAAGTTGTTGAAAGACTGACGGGGGACTGTAAACCATCTGAGTTCAAAAAGACTCTTCAAAGTCTTGAAAGACAGTTTTCAAGTCCCTTTTTGCAAAAAGGGAAGGTTATAAAGTGTTATTCATGTCTGTGGTAGATAGGACAAAGAATATTTAGATAAGACACTAGGAAAACTCTTCAATTACAAGCTATGATTTACAAGGAATTTCAATTCACTGTTTATGAAAGTCACACATTTGCTACCCTAGAGGCTGTGTTAAAGGTTAAGTAAGCCTCTGTAGAGAATGATAAAAGTATTGTTGATCCTGTCTTTGGGTAGGGAATGGATTAAATGACCTTTCAATGTGATTTTCAGCCTTGTTAAACACAGTTTAAAGTGTCAGTTGTGAAAATCCTGAGTGTTTGTCAGAAAATGTTTTTTCTCTTAAAGAATACTCAGCTCTTTGATGGATCAGCTGTAAATTCAGTAAAACATCATTCACTGAGATAAGAACAGCGTACAGATCTTCTCCTTCCCATATCTTGGGAGTCATTGCAAAGTTATCAAAACCAATGTGGATGTATAGCATGCCAGCTGCCTCACAGCAAACACTCCCAGGAACTGTCCTGCAAGGTAGTTTGTATGCTTCGAATTACTGTATCATAGAATCACTCAGGTTGGAAAAGACCCTTAAGATCACTGAGTCCAACCGTAAACCGTAAACTTTGAGAAGCAAGTTATCCCAAATTTCCTCATATTTTTCAAGTGTAAAAACATACAAGTGGACAAGATCCGTAGGGCAGTTGATTCTTTTTAAGTGCACAACCTCTCTTATCTCGCAGTAATTTATTCATCTAGCCATACCCTTGTGCTCAGTGGAGATACAAGGTAATGAATTCAAGACTCACACAGACTAAATAATTAATTTTACTTGTAGTACCGTACTGAACTCTTTAACATGCACCTAGACAACTATCAGAGACGGCACAGAAATGTAGGGCAGAGGCAAGGAGCAACTCTAGCAAGACTGCGTGTGGGTCACCCCAATCGAAGGTCACAGGCCCGTTTCCACTACCTCTATGCACTACTGTTGCATGGTTATCAGAAAATTGCCCCCATACACACTCAGTCAAATGAGGTATCTTTGTTTCTCAAAAAAAGAGTAGTGACAAAATACTCTGTACATGTGAGAAAAGCAACTTTACAAGAGGACTCAGTGGTCATGGCATGAGATGTTGCCTCGTCACATCTTAGGTATATTCCTGTAAAGCCACTCTGCTAGCCCACTTTTTGTTCTTTACAATTTCTCTTCCTCCTTTGAACATTCTGCATTTCCATCTCACTTGAATATTTTCAAATATTTTATCTCACTTTGTCAAATAGAGACTTCTCCCAGCATATGTGGCTTCTCTGGTGATGTAGGGTATTGTCATACTTTTTGTTATATTTGTGTCTTGAATGTATTAAAAGGAACTTCACCTAATGACAGTGACAAATTACACATGAGATTCAAAGCCTTATCTAGTATGCTTACATGCTAGTAAGAATCACTCAGGTCTCAAAATTTTCCAAATTAAATAACACAAAACCCCTTAAAATCCATGGGATTACTTGTTGGGTAAGGCATGAGGCAGTAAGAGTATCATAAAAATACTGGAGTCATTCATGTGTTATATTGCTTTCCTACAAAGTGATCACTAGCAAATAGCTATGTATACTACCTTAAAAACACACTTGAGAAATATAGCATTTTGTTCAAAGGCCTTTTTTGACTGCAAAGAAGAGGGTCTCAGTATGGTAAGGATTCAATATGGAACTGACATTCTGCCTAGAAAGCAGCCAGACTTTCATGTGTAGATTCTCTGTTGTGTTTTGATTTTTACTTTTTAAAAGTGTATTGTTCCGCATATAGAGTGACTATTTTTAGAACAGTTATATAATGCTAAATTTGCCCTTGATGAATTTTTCTTCAGTTGCCTGAAATACTATTGCTTCATTTTAGTTCTTCTGAAATGACAGATTCATAAATGTCCAAGGGCCTTTATACATTAACTAGTTAATATGAGATGTCACCATGATTAATGAATGAGGGGTTTTTTTTAAAAAAAGCAGTACTTTCATTACCGGTTTTCATGACAGGAGCCTGACATGACAGTTCTAAAAGTTGCATAAGAAGAGGTAGAAGAAAACTTCAAAATTTTGTAGGATTAAGGTAAACCAGAAAAAACGAAACACATGAGGAAGAATGGCAAAATAAGGGATTACAGTGTGAGATGTGCTTGGTTTTCTTCTAAAATATTAAAGAGTCGTTTTTGATGGTAGATTAAAAAAATGCTGAAAAACAGATATGAAACTATTTGTGGACAGGTGAACTAGCAACAAGGCAAAAATCCACTTTCATCTGTAATTATCAGCCATGCTTATTTAAAGATGACTAGAGGAAACAAGAAAAGAAGTGTCCATGGAGGATGCTGTGCTGGAAGGTGCTAATGGCTGACATCAGAAGAGTAGAAGACCTAATATTAGAGTAAGGTAGGTAAGTCTAAGAGACTATAAGTCTAAACGCAGCACAAGCAGCCAGCCCACTTTGTAGTTAGAAGCAGATGTGTACAGAGAGACAGACTGTGGAAGGCAACATGCCTGCAAAAAATGTGTAGCTAAACCAGGGCTAGTAAAAAAGACTTCAGGCGTTTCAAGCACAGGAACCAGGGCTTGTTATTACTGGAGGCAGAAAGTCGGTAAAAGAGGAGCTATCTCTATGGACACAGGTAGATCAATGGATGAGGAGAATGGTCAGACAAGTCTGGCACCCCCCACATACCTGTAGGTGTAGTGCAGCAGCTCTGCTTTTCGTAATGGGTAGAAGCTGGGCTGTTCTACAGTTTTCTTTCGTTCATCTGCCATAACCCTCTTTACATACACAGCCCACATCACATACAGACCGATCACAAAGAGTATGCCATATTCTAATTTCTGTCTTCTCAACCCCCATCATAAATCATTTTGCAACACTTTCCAGCTTGGCCTCAACCACTGAGGCAACCTAGGTGTTCAGAAGATGGGACTATCTGACAGCCTTTTCTTGAGTTGTTCACTAAAAGGCTCTTTGCCTCACCTGGCTTCATATCATTTGGAAGCAAAGGTAATGTACTTTGCAAGTCACACTGATGAAGAGGAAAAAAGCAAGAGAACAAGGAGTTATGAGAATAATGATCAGAATTAATAGAAATGACCTTGAGAAAGTCTGAAACCCCAGCCCTCTCCTCCTGTCTGGTTACTAACTTCTACAAAAATTGCTGGAACTCCCTTTCTTTTGAGATGCCAAATCAGGCTGAAATCAACCACTGGTTTTAACACATTCTTGGCAAGAGGACAAACTTCTCAGAGAGGCTGCTTCGGTAGGAGACTACAACAGCAAACTCCTTACAATGGTCAGTTTGGGTGTGAGAATAATTCTGGACAATTCAGCTTCTTCCTCAGCAGTGGCAGAGGAATGGAGATGTTCAAGTTCCCTGAAAGGAAGGAAACTACCAACCACTTCTGAGAAATACTGTCAACTAACCTCAACAAACCACCCTCATTTTTTGACAGCTGCTTTTTCTTCCTTTCTTTACTTTGAGGTTTCATCTCTATATGCTGCCCCGGTCCTCTCTTCATTTCTCACTGTCATCTTCCCTATCTGAGACCTGCTACTGCAGCCTGTGCTTTCTCTCCCCCCTCCACCAGTGTCATCTGCTCCTCAGGATCTTTGAACCAGTGTGACATTGACTTCAATGGCACAGCACCACTATGACAGCATCACTTTGCTAGTGGCAGGGAATAAAAAGTGCCTCATCATCGTAGGAAAAGACAGCACTTCTCTAACTCTGCGCTAGAAATTTTTGTGGGAGGCAAAAGCAGCAGCTGGTGTGATGATCGTTCTTCCCCCAGCACTCCACAGCCCTCCTATGGGACCACAAGAAAAAAAAGTTAAACAGCAGCCACTCAGCTTGACTCTGGGGTGTTTGTTCTTTTCAGCAGTGATTTGCATAGAAGAAACATTACCAAAAAGTTAATGATACTTTAACATTGAAATTACTTTATTTCTACTATGCAATAAAGGTTTCCTAGAAACTTGGAATGGTACTTTTTGAAATGGCCCAGAATGTTCATGATTTCCAAAGGCATTGCAAATCATTGTATTTCAGAAGGAAAATAAGTACCCAAATATCAGAATTTCCCATGAAACAGAAATTCAGCTAAATTGTGCTCTTATTGTTATCCTTACTCACAACAGCTTAGGAAGTACAGCTGTATCTGGTGGTCCTGATCTAGGGAAGTGACAAAGAGATTTCCTGATTTGATGGTCTCATCCACAAAGAATGTATTCCTTCTGAGTTAAAAATTAAAGTCTTAGAGCAATCTTCAAAATTATTCCAGAACAATAATTAAAAATGACACATGCTATTTACATGCTGCTTAGTCACCTAAATCAGAAAAATCTAAAAAATAAATTTGATTGCAACCATTACTGAAACCAAAGGCCAAGAGAGAGTGAGGTGAGTGAAATGTCACCTTTTTGCAGAAATAAATTCCCTGGAAACCATAATAAGCAATCACGGCTCTGTAAGACTGCTTATTCTTTCACCAGCATAATGTATTTAAGGCTGTTTTTAAAATACAGGGGACAAATTTGTACCTGTACTGCTTGAGGTGTATGATTAAGTTTTTTCCCTGGATTTTAAAAATGCATGCGTGAGTGGGAAGGCAGCTAAGGCACTAAAAAGAGTAGTTGTGTGCCATTTTTAAATTCAGATGTTTATAGACATGTTTCTGCTTAAAAAGATCAGCTCAAATGCCATGTTCTGTGGGTTTTAACTCATGTCTGTGAAAAAAAGTGCCTTAACTCCTTTATTACCTAGGTGACAGTACAAGTATGTTCAGCAGGCATCCTTCATCGATGCCTTCTTCTGGGATGGGGCAACATTGATCTCAGGTTCCTGACCTAGCCTAGAGTCAGGTGTTCTCTCTGATTTTTAACACCCACAGCGGTGTGGGACCCGTGCTTGCAGCAGTAGCAAAGGCCACTTTCCTTACCTGGGTGTAGCAGTAGCCCCCGGGGCTCGCTGTGACGCAGCAGAGTGGCACTGGTCTATGAGCGCACAGGTAAGGTACCACAGCTGCCTTCAGGATGCAAAGCAGACACGCCAGACGCAGCACTCTCCTGTGGTCTCTTCTTCTGTCCACAGCAGCATGATCAATAAAGAGCATTGGAAAATAAACTGAGCATACCAATGATTTATTGTCCTTGATCGGGATGCAGGGGTGATTGAAAAAGCAACTTTATGGGGAGACTTGGGACAAAGCTAGACTGATTTTATTTTGGGGATCAACCACCAGATTCCATGGTTTACAAGCCAAGAAGCTGCTGTGTCGAGGAAACCTGTGGGTGCCAAGAGCAACAATCCTGCCACTGCAGCCAAGGGCCCTACGAAATTCACAGTTTTGTTGTCCTTGTGTCCTTGACCTAAAGCAGGAATAAAGCTCTTTCTTTAAGTCTTGCTATACTGGCTTCCCTTCAGCATGATTGTCTGCCCCTTCACCATTTGGAAAGGTGCTGTAAGGGCCTGGAGAGCCCCCATGCCCTCCTGGAATTTGGCTGCCAGGGCTTGGAGCCAGCCTGTGGACATGGCAGCCCACCCAGCTGGAATCCCTCTTGGCTCCCAGCCCATGCTGACCCTTCACAGTGTTAACTAAAAAAGTCTGTACATTTATGTAAACATCTGTACTTATTTCACCCCTTTGAATAACTGGATAGCATGCCTCACTCTCCAGTGGAACAGTAACCATGCTGCCCATTGAGTAATGCTTGCCTTCAGGCAGCTCAAAGACTTAGGCATTACAAAAGGACATGAAAGAAAACCAAGGCAGGCTTAGGGCAATAGCCAGAGACACAGTCAGGCTTATAATGAACAAAATCATGCTGGCTGGCAAAAGTAGATTGTATTCATACCTTCACCTCAGCAAACAGTCTCGTCCCAGTGGAAGGACAAGCTGAGGAACCACATAAATAGCTCTGGCAACTTGTCCTGGTCTAGTTCTCAAGAAAACTTGGGGGCAAAATTGGCCTGTGGTGTTGGCTTCAGCATAGGTCTGTTTTGTTCACTGCTGATATTTTTATACGCAGAGAATGAGAAAAAAAATTCTGACTAAAATCAATCCTGTTCATCCACAGATTCTCGAATACATGTCCACTTTAATGAGTAGTTTACTTTTAGATATAAATTATTTCTGCTTCTTTCCCATGAGACAGCGCCTGGTGTTTGAAATGATGTTTCTTTTCCCAGTGCTTGTCATTCTTATTTAGTCTAGACTAGCTGAAAAATAAGTAGTCAATTCCCACTTCCTTCCTTTGCAGAATCTGCAGTAATAACCTGGAATTACAGTTCAACATCAAATCTTTTTCAGCAGATGGCTTTCAGCAAATAAATACTCTCAACTTGCCAAGCTTTGTCCTGAAGTACAAAAGCTATCCACATCAAATCAGAATTTTAGGAGTTTTCATTTTTGCATTGAGGTCTATATTTTGTTCACGAACCATAATGTGTGGTGAGATGTGAACTTTTATTTGTTCAAATTTGCATGATGTTTTTCATATCAGGTGCAGATTTTAAGGGTAGAAGCAAAACTTTGAATGGGCCAACCTTAGCACCAGTTTTTATAGCACCTATCTTGTGTTATGATGTGTTATGATATGTTATGAAACAGTAATCAGCTTCTCTCTATCTCTCCCCACTTTATACTAAGGATCTGTCTGCTTTTGAGAAATACAAAAGTGTTTTAGGAGCTTTCTACGGGTAAGAGAATATCCAGATGCCCTTAAAACACACAAAAATGAACTGGGCAAAGAAATGTTTCCTTACATCCACTGTATGAGACTAATGTGTCAGAAACAAGTCAAACCAAACTAAAACAAAAATGTCACCCAGGACTGTACAATGGTACTAATAAGATCTGTAAGACATCAGCTAAAAGCACAATGTAATTCAGTGGCTGGCCACTGAAAGTGAAGTTCAGAAAACTCAAAGTAGAAATGAGAAATTGAGATTTTCAATTGAGGTTAATTACCTAGCAAAACAAATCAACAAGAGACTGGATATTCTCCATCCCTCAGCTGGCTTTTAGTTCTGGTCTCTTTACACTGCAGAAACATTCAGGTACTTCCTTCCTTATGAGTGAGTCTCTGAATACTTTTCTGTAGTGGTTGCCTACCATCACAGTAACATGTGGGACTTTTCCTTAAGAAGTCTGAGCAGATGCAAGTTCACGTTCAGATTTCTGTATGTTTACCCAGACCACAATAAATTGCCAGACTTTCTGCACATCCGCTTCCTTCACCACCATCCCCAGGCTCTCTTCCATTTCCTAGGACCACCTACAAAATTACTTACACTCTCCTTAAATGGTTGTGAACACCCACTCGTTTGGCAAAACATCAAAACAATTATGTACCTTGACAGTTATTTCTTTTCTGTTTCAGATCTGCTTCATTCCACTGTGCCCTTGTCCCTGCTGAGCATATGTATGGTCTCGCTGGTGAGTTTTCTCCCTCCTCCACTTCACTTTTGCCCTTTCTGTCTTATTATCTTCTCTGTGGCTTTTTTGTTTTGTAAGCTCTGCCTCCAGGGAGTCTACACTATGTCTTTAAGAACTACCCTTAACTTCCAGCAAAAGGTCTTGCTAGAAGACAGAGAAACTGTGAACATAGAAAATCCTTTTATTTCATGGTAATGTGAATAATTCTCTAGGGTTCAATCATTCTCTTCAAATGTCTACTAGTGCTTGCCCAGAGCTAAACAAGAATGTAGATACAGCATTAGTATATGAGAAAATGCATTCTGTAAAATTCTGTATTATGCCTGCGAAAGGTCTCCTTTTAAGAAAAAAAGATAATGCGTATGGAAATCTGAAGTGACAAAAAAGGGTGTGCCGTGTTGGTGAGATGGCTCTGAGAGACAAATTCATAAGTTCCTGTATTGGAGTAACGTTCTTAATTCACTGTTAACAAGCATGCCTCTTCATGTTAAAAGGGATGTTTTTCTTTAGAGGGCAAGCATTCTGAGCATCACAGCCTGGAAAAATGTTTCCCAAAGTGATCAGGTCTATAAACTTACCAGTATTACAATTTCTACCGGCTGTGAACAGGTTGGATCTATATTTATATGAGAGACCATTTTTAACAAAAGGTTTTACATGCTGGGCTCATAATTTGGAAGTGTGGGGAGGTGTAAAGCAGCAAGTCACCTAAATGTTTAAGGATGTGATCAGCTGCAGTACACAGAGTAATATGCTGGTTTTAAATGGCTCCATACCTGGAAGGTACTGTAATCCCAGTACAGGTATATGCTGGGCTGGTTCCTGTGCAGCTTAATAGACCTGCTCTCATTTTCAGCTGAGAGCTTTCAAGTGCTGCTAGAGTTCCCACCAGCAGGAACAAAGGATCAAACTGCAACCAAGGGTCAGAATGGCTCAAGGCTACTCTGGACATCCATCCTGCTCTCTCACCTCGCCTTGCCTTCTGGAACCGAGAGAGGAAGAATGCACCGCCCAGACCTGTATAAACATCAGGCATCTTCTCTCCAGAGGTGAGGCCTTTCCTGAGCTACAGCGCAGAGGAGTGCCACTGCTATCACCTGGCTATACGATCATCATGCTTAGATCAGATATTGGTTGTGCAGAAGATATCTGGGGTTCAAAGACACTATTACCCACAAAGCAGATTCCATTCGACCAATTGTTCAGATCCCTTTACCTGTAAAGGTGGACAATTGTGGCTGGTAGGGATGTAGTATGCCCTGACCCAGGGACCAATGCTCCCTGGATATGGTCCAGCTTTGCTCTGGAAGTAGCAGAGCTGAGACAGTGGCATGGTGCTCAAGATAACATACACCACTGTTCACAAGGTGATGCAGCTTCTGGATGATGTGGAAACAACAATGATGGACCAATAGAGTCTCCTCTGGGTTTAGCCAGAGCAAACTCTCACCTCTCTGCTCCACGTTCTGCTTTAGAAATTTAAACAAACTCTATCCCAAAGCAAGTAGGTCTAGAGGTATAATGTCAAAGTTAACTGTCATGGATACATTTTTAAGAGATGTATGAAATAACTCTCTGAAGAGCAATTTGTCATGCTGATAATGTCTGTGAAAGAATAGTAACTCTGTGGGCTAAGCATTTTTAATGGAAAGAAAGCTCAGCAGCAGAACTTTGAGGACCTGGTAAAGGACCTCTCTTGTCTCCATCTCCTTTTCATTTTTTTCTGAGAAGATAAAAACAATCTTGAAGAACAGGAAGTGGAGGGAAGGCTCCACAACCAACATACCAGCACTCAACCCCCTTTCATCCAGTGCTGTAACCTCTGTCTTCCAACAGCCCAAGCACAAGAGCACTCACAGTGACCAATTCCCTCTGCACAGCGCTTTTCCAACACAAGAAAGCATGTACAAAACCTCGCACCATTAAGAAAAGTAATCCAGATTAAGTGATTAATAACAGTGATGGTGATTCAAGTGATTTTCCCCAAACCCCATAGCAAAGCTGTCACAGCAGAAGCAGCACCGCAACCTGGTGCTTGTGGATAGTTAGGGCCTGGCGGTCAGAAGATGTCGTGCTGTACGGAAAGGTAGGCCCCCCCTCCTCTCCTGATAACCAGTAGCGTTTAGCCCATAGGTGTAAGCAGACGGAAGTGACGCTGTAAACCTAAGCTATATAATACTGTGCTACCCATCAATAAACCCCATTTGCCGTCCACCACATTGGTGTCTGCGAGCTGATGGCCCGAGCGGCCGGGGGGTAGGTCGCCGTGCCGTTCCTGAACCAGGTCGCCACGCCAACAAAGGCAACAGGTGCTGTAGCCAGGAGAGGAACAGTCCTGTGGGTGGGGGACCTCATGGGGTGAGGGACTCAAAGAGAAACCGGAGTGTTGCAACTGGATCTTGGAGCGGAAGGACAGCACATCTTCAGCCCCCTCATCCTCCTCTTAGGTTTGTGCCTATCTGCTGTTATCCAGGAACAGCACTGTAGGACAGATACATCCCCCCTCTGAGTGAGGTGCTGTCAGACAAGACCTCTTTTTCTTCCTCTTTAACCCTCTGCAAGAGTGCAGTTGGCACATGGTTTCCTCAACCTCCGCATTGATGGACTGGCATGGGAAATCTCAGTAATGATTGCGTTACCAGCAAGATTAAACTAGAGGAAAGCAGACATGATATTGAGGGTGTAGGGATGGAAACAGAGAAAGAAAAGAAAATATGTGAGAAGTGCATTTGGAGACTTTACGGTACCAGGTCATATGCCCTCATAGATGCATCCAGGGCCATGCAGGCTGCTCTCGGCAAGCAGAGATCTGCACAGGGCTGGCAGAATAGCCTCAGGACCTACAGGAGATGCAGGCATGCTGAGTCGGAGCTGGAGGCTAGGTGGGATAGCCGAAGGCATCCCAGCTGGTCCTCAAAATCTATTCTAGGCAACTGGTTGGAGCTCTGAGGAGAAAGGATTTTTTCCAAGCACTATAAAGACCTCTAGTCATAAAAAAGATATTCCTTACTTGCTTATCATCTCATCTGTTACTTATTACTATATATAAACTATGTGTCCAAGGCTTGACCAAGGTCCTGCCTGCAAATGATAGCAATCTAGTTCAGGTAAAAACAAAACGAAATGTCTAGCAGGCAGGATCAATGTTTGCAAGCCTAAGAATGGCTTATTCAGAAACATATAACAAAACCTAAGTAGGGAAAGAGAGCTTCCCAGTGATCTGGAAAGGGCACGGACATGCTAGGCCAAAAGTTTGATGTGAAAGACAAAGGATAACCTTGGCTGCATGAAATTCCCAAGGGACAGGAGCGTGTCTTGAAAAAATCAATGATCATAAAGAAAAATAAAAGCACAGAGTACCTGTAAGACTTCTGGCAAGTGCTTTTCAGTTTAAGGCAGATAATGGGAATTGCATTCTGGCTGGATACGTTTAAAGCAGAAAAAGTCACTGAAAAGGAGGTAAAAATCTGTGGATTTTTTCATAGCTCTCACTACATTTGTCTGGAGTGAAACGACCAGTTACTCCTCCTCTCTTCCCAAAGTCTTGCTAGAGAAGTGGGACATTCTTCCAAACATCAGATTAAGATATTATGGCAGGAACTCCATCTGCACCAACATCAGTGAGGATGGTGAGAGAGAACGTGCCTGGGAAGAGAGACCCAAGTCTCTGTCAGTTGTTCAGCTTTCAGTACATAGATGGTGCAGGATCATTTTTCTAAGCCAGCAGTTCATTCTTCAGGGTGCTAACTGAAAAAGTTAGGAAGTCATCCTTGTTTTGCAGACCTTTAAGTTTTGAATTTCAATGCTACAAAAAGCTATACTTCAAAGTTTACTTACTACAGGTCTACTAACAGGCTTTAGCAGGAGTTTGCAGAATAGAGTATTGATTAACAAGACAAGGCAGTAGTCAAAGAAAGCAACAAATGGGTGGGCTCAGGAGGACCGACTTTTGAGAACTAATTAATGTGTGGACATGCCATATGGGCTGGCGGCACGCAGTGTAGTTCACTACCTGCTGCCACTCTTGGCACCGCACCAAGAAGGATCAGAGCATCTGTCAGTCCCCAGGATCTGTAACAGAAAACTGCAGCGCAGAGAGCTTCAAAACAAGCCTTGAACATTAAAACTCTTTGGTAAATCCCTTGAAGAAAAAGCCTAGAAACAGTGTAGAAAAAAATGTATTACAAATAAAATGTGGAATGGTTTTCTAGGCAAAATGAATCCTCACAAGCCTGCCCCATTCCCTATTTCTCCTCTTCAGCTGCAGACTCATCTCTTCTCTTTAAATCACTTTTGACTATTTTAATTGACATTACAATCATATGTTTTCTCTGTGAATATCTTCAAACAAAGCTTCAGTTTTTCAGCTTCAGTCTCCACCTTTCCCTCCCATCTTCCCCAATTCATTTTAATAAGTTCCAGGTTCTTTCCAAAGAGGTGGTGTAGCAGTTAGGAAAAAATATATTATGAGCAAGTCACATCCCACTTAAATGTCATTGGTCTCCAAGGACTTCTCTCTTGAAAAGCAAGCTTTCCCTAGCATTGCTGATTATTTAGCCAAAATACAGGGACAGAGACCGCTATTCTGCTTCCCTTTGCCAGCTGAGACATGCAGTCTAGTTACAAGGTATTGGCAGGAGATGACATCATCATTCTTAGAAGGGAAAAATTTTTCAGTTTAACAGAGAACCACACAGAAGTAGCATGCTAGCCAGGGATACCTCGTGCTCTTGTGCCCAGCAGAAACCATTCACTGGGTTCAGTGCGTGGGGTTTTGCGGGGTATGGAGTAAGTGTAAAATCAAGAATCAGTGTCAAAGATGAAGATCCTAATGCAAGCAAAACGCTTTGTCCTTAATCACTGTAATCTGTATTTCTAAATTATAATCTGAGGTTCACTTGCCGACAGCTGTATTACAAAAAGGTTGACTATACAGAACACTGTGAATAAATTAGAAAAATGAATGCTTAATCCTAAATCAGACACTCATTTTAATTTTACTTTTGGAAGTATCAGACTTCACATCAGCAAACAGATATAAACTTTGAACACAAATCTAGACAGCATTCACTCTGAGTCAGTGACCAGGCACAGCTGCAGACTACGCCTCCATCTGAGACGAATGAGCAAAGTGCTACCAGGAGTTTATTCTGCAGGCCCTGCATTAGCCTTTCTTGGGGCCCGATCCAAATTATTGCATCTTTCTAAAAAATTGGAAAATATTCTGTCAGCTACAAGAGATATTTTATTGGATTATCGGTGAAGAATAATGGCTATCTGCTTGGATTAAATAGATAAACAGTCTCTGCAATACTTGCTTCAGAGAATGATTCAAAGAAAATACAGATTTCAGCTGAGATGTTGATGTCTGTCTTATGCATCAGCAGACTTGATCATAGTAGAACTTTAATGAGGTATTTGTGCAGAGCAGTTGAAGTTGTCTAATTACAGACTTTTCTAGGAGCATCTTTTGTTCCCAGTGGGACCTGGCCTATTTTCAGAGTAGTCTGGCTGGAAAGAAAGGATTAGTTTACCTGTCTTTATTACTGAAAGCTAGCATGACTGAAGGCAGTAGACAGTGCCCCTTTGTACTTGCTGAGACAATTCTTTCCATTTAGACATTAAGCTCACCTTAATGCTTTAATTGTTGGACACTCAAAATGTGTTTGACTGAAGTTCAGAAAGAAGAAGAGATGCAGCTGACAAGTTCTTGCGCTTATTGAAATTTAGAAAAAAGAATACTTCTGTAGTTCTCAGGCAAGAAAGCTTGCAGGTTTCATCTGAGTAAACTATGACATTCCATGTCTTCACAAACAAAAAGGACACCATCGGGTAAAGACACCACAGTGATGCAACTTTCTTTCCTATACACAGAATTTTGACCATCTTATAAGCCACTAATTTTGCTGGGAATACTATAACTAGGCTGAATAACTGGGCAAGGCATCCACAAGAGAAGCTCTTGAAGAAAGAACTGAGCATGGAGTTGGGTAACTGAACTCTGAGTTTGTGTGGAAGACTTGAGATGTTCTAAAGGAACATTCAAAACGACCATCAACCCCAAAAGGGTTGCTTACAAGAGGCAATAGTAGACCAGGAAATGTATGCAAATCAAATCTCAAAGAAAGCCAAGTACTTTGCGTGTCATGGCTCTTCTTCCAACAAAACATTGGCCTTACCCTGGCAAGTCTAGGAACAGCTTTTGGGAAGAAGTAGACGTGAGATCTTACGGCTTAATTTGCTCTAAGGACTAGGCTTTTTTATCCAAGAGGGACACCATTACTGTCCATGTTTTGAAGGAAAGTTGTTGAAACTAGGCTCCATAAAGGACTCTATTCCATGCATGGCTGATCAGGCTCCTTGGCGAACAAGTGAATAAAACCCCTAGCACTGTAGTGCTCTGTTGGGCAAAGATACTGGCTTAGAATAAGCTAGGTAAGTCTGAGGAAGCCTCATAGCTGTATGAGCTTAAAAAAATCCATCCAGACAAATCGAGTTTGCTGCTTAGAAAGTCTGGTTAGCCAGGGTTGAGCAGTATCATTAAGTGGCTGGAGCTTGTCAAGAATCTAGGCTTGCTCAACAGCTCTTTGGGCATTTCTGTGTGCCCCTGCCCTGTACTATATCAACTTCTGAAAGACACAGGTGCCGCTAGAGCTGTTCAGGGCACTCACACAAGCAGAATTACAGCTTTCTGGAGAGCATTACAATCAGACAGGTTTGGCAGCAGCTGAGTGAGATACTCTGGGTAGCATAGCTTAAATTCTATTCAAACGATGCTTTTAATGATAATGTCCTGTGTAAGATTTAGCATGGGATCTTGAAGTATTAAGTCCATATGCTTGATCTAGCTAACTACCTTCTTAGTAGAGATAGCCAAAAGAAGCTGTAACATACCTACTACAAAGCAACAAGAAAAAGCACTGGAACAGGCTGCCCAGGGAGGCTGTGGAGTCTCCTTCTCTAGAGATATTCAAGACTCGCCTGGACAAGGTCCTCTACAACCTACTGTAGGTGACCCTGCTTCGGCAGGACGGTTGGACTAGATGAGCCACAGAGGTCCCTTCCAACCCCTACCATTCTGTGAAAGCACTTGCCAGCATATTTTTTTAAAACAGATTCTGCAGTTATTACAAAATAGTATAGATTTAAATTAAAATTTATGACCCAGCACTAACAGGAATGGCAGTTGGACTACTGTTCACAGGTTTTGAATGTCTGAAACTTTACAATCAAGTCTGCTGCTTGCAATTCACGAGCATGATACTGCAACTTTTGTCTTTGCCACTGTGAAGGAAGGAGATGGATGAGGAGACAGGGATTCAAATCTCCATGTGCATGGAAGAATGAGCAGAGCAGCTCAGCAGAAAGACCAGGAACCATGCAGAGTTTAAGTATGGCAATTACCAGACATGTTCACCAGCTATTTTTGAAGCTCTATGGGAATATCTGGTAACAACCATTTAGCCCGACATATCAGTCTCCAGCTTTTCCTGTCAGTACAGCTGGTCAAAGCACAGTGGAAAGTTTATAAATATAGGAATTAAAAATATCTCTAGCTAAAGGGCCTGATCAATGCAAGACTGAGATGTGTATCTGGTCTGAGGGCTGAGATGCAATACCATACAACACTCCAGTAATACAAGTGTTGTTTGGGTTTCACCTACTAGGGCATCCTTCCATAAGTGTACTTTCACCCTTCACCAAGAGAAGGAGTTTCCCATGTTTGGAAAACACATTCCATGTTTTCCAGCTGCATAGGCTTCTCCAAACACACCTGGGAGTCAGTCACACACTATAGCATGGCTGTTGCCATCCCACAGATGGAATTAATAAGAGATTAATTAGAAAAGGTGATAGCTGTTATCTAGAAGAATATATGCACACTTAATTTCATTTTGTATTAGATTTTTCTCTAAAACAATTCATAAGAAGTTTCTTTTAGTTTAGGATATGGAAACCAGCCTAACATGCACATCTACTCTCTTACAAGTCCTCCTTGCTGTGCGAAGTTTGTCTGCTAGATTGAGTCCCTGTACTTTGTGAGGTAGTAGCATTTTCTGAAACTTGTAATCACACTTTGTACAAGCTTATAGTTGTCAGATACTCCTACCTGTAACAAGTAATAAATGTCCATCCCATACCAACAGGAATTGCAGAAGCTGAGTTACCCGTGCTCAGAGTCAAACTCATAGAAACCTGAACTGCTATTTATGCATCCTACATTCCACATACTGCAACTTTAAACTGTGTTTGCCACTGTCTGGGGGGGGGAGATATGGGTTGGAGAACTTGGAGTCAAATGTTCTTTTTGCCCTAGACATCTTCCCAGCCTTCAGTCTCTCCAGCCAACTGTTGGGAAAGTGAATTGATGCCCCATTGGAGGCTGTTCCACAGAAACATGGCAGAAGTATGTTTTAATGATTTCTACAGCGTTACCAACCTGCACCTCCAATAGAAAAGACTGGGAGACTCAAAAGAAATTAATAAGGAAGATGTCTTTCTTAGAAACACAAGATACAACACAGCAACAACATTCTTATCAAATCCTCTAGGTGTAGCAAAGTAGATTTATATGGCCATTGTATTTTAATTTCTTTTCCCAAAGGCAACATACCCAGAATTACAGTACAGTCTCCTGTGAGAGCTTATAAAAAGACATGTTCTTCAAGTTTGTAAAGGACGGTATCTTCAAATCACCACATTCCTGAAAGAGTAATTTCAGAACAAGCCTCTTTGTCAACTCAACTTCTAAGTGTTCTCAGTGAGACTGAGTAAAGACAGCAGAAGAAAAAATTAGTTTCAGACCATGGCCCAATGGGCTTCAAAAAGTCTTTGCTGACCTTTGGTCTGCTCAAGGAAGTCAGTTCAGACTGTAGATATCTAAATCTGAGTGCCTAAAGATAGGTAACATGGTGTCTATGTTTTTGCTGTAATCAGTACTGACTCTAGCTAGTGAGCCCAATGAGGTACTTGGCTCCTCATGGGGTGAGCCCACTTTTGATCAGCTGAATCACTCACTCACTGTCCTGGGTAGCATTGGTGGATCACACGCAATTGTCGCAGCAAGATCATTGTAGCCTGAAAATATCCCGGGTCTTCCCTCCCCTTTACTAGTTTCAGGTCAAAGTAACTTATTTAACCCTGGGGAATTACTTCCAGTGTTGCCATTTTGAATAAGACCACTATTAAACAACTTTACATGGAAAGCCTTATTTTAATCTGTTAATAAACTTATTCTCATGCGTATCATTCATCCAAAACCACACAGACTGGTGTAATGGTAAAATGACATGGAACTCCTAGTATTGGCATAGATTGCACAACAATAGTAATAAACTCTAAGAACCAATTACTATTAAAAAAAAACCCACTGAACAGAAAATTATGTTAATGATAATGAAAGAAATCAGAAAGCTTGGAGTCAACTACAGTGTTTCAATCAGTCTGCAAAACAATATAGCACTAGATAATCAGTACATTATTTCTGATCCACTGAATGAAAGTTGATAGCTGCCTAATTATTAAATTGACAGACATGTTTTCATAAACAGCAGCATACTTTTGCAAAGACCTCTAGCTCATGTGAAAAGAATAGTAATATCCTATTTCGTAGCCAGAAGTTCTTCAGACAAGGGAAGAAATTCCCTGTGTACTGGCTTTCAATATTCCTCTGAGGAGACCTAAAAATGTCCAGCTCTTCTTAAGAAGTGATAGTAGACTGTACAGAGAAAAATAATAAGTAAGCACATTTTCATTGCCACAGAAGTCAGAAAACAGTCTCTGCTAGACTTGACAGAGAACCAAATTCTAAAAATAAGAGTCTTCATTTGAAAATGCTTGCTCCCCAGCAGGACTTTTCACTGCAAAAAGCAGTAGTTGTACTGTCCCAAGCATATATTTTCAGCTCATATGGAGTACAAAGTGATCTCAGAGAAAACCAGGAACAACATATGCACTGATTTAATATGAAATATTTTAATTGTTCCCAGAAGAGCAGTAGGAAGCCAATGTCACTAATGACTTATAAAATATAGCCTTTACATTGAACAGGAGTACATTTATACTCAGATAAAATAAGAGCTGTGTGGCAGATTACCAAACTGGGAAGAGCAGTTGGGCTCATCT
Organism: Opisthocomus hoazin; assembly: GCF_030867145.1. Taxonomy (NCBI): domain Eukaryota; kingdom Metazoa; phylum Chordata; class Aves; order Opisthocomiformes; family Opisthocomidae; genus Opisthocomus; species Opisthocomus hoazin. The sequence continues at coordinate 12,542,800 of NC_134418.1, forward strand.
CTTCTGCTACATTGCTGTGTCCTGTGTACATTCACATCCAGCTCTCTCTGTAGCCAGCACCTCCGCCAACATTCATCAGGTCTTGTAACAGGTTTGTCACTTGTCTGTTCACTCTGTCAGTCCCAGCAGGAGAAATATTTGCAGTAGAGTGTCTTCTGTAATAATCCAGCTGGTGTTTAGAGTCAGCAGACCACTTTTTCCTTTTTCTGCAGAAAGTTCAGTTGTGCGCGGGTGGAATTCATCTTACCCATATATAGTCCACAGAAAGAAATAAGTACTGCTGGGTAAGATTTGTCTACGCTATTTTAGCATTGATCTCAGGATGAGAAGATTTCTGCCATCAAGGACCTATTTCTCCTCACTGACAGGACAGTGAGCTTGTGATGACTCACTCATATGTAGGAGTCTGCTTCTGGCCTAATGAATCCTGCCTGGAGCTTCTTGGAGATAAGGGCAAGACCTTGAACTGGAAGCAACCTCTTACAAAAAGCAAACGTAAAAAGCAAATGTACGTAGCAGGCCACATTGCTGAGGAGAGAAACTACGTTGGGACTGAGACACTTACCTGCTATTGGTGGGTTTTAAAACATCCCCAATACAAGATGTTCCGTGATTCAGAAATACCTGAGCTTGTTCCTGCTACATTTAATCTTGTTCTGGTGTATGTTTCTGTCCAAGATGGTGTCACACTTCGCTAACTGGAAAGCTTGATGCTTCAGTGATTAACAAGGACTTGTTTAAGTTTGATAGCTTCTGATAAAGACAAAATTCATTAATTTAAAAGGCAAATACTATTCCTAAATAGTGGCTTATATAGACAAGAGGTAGATGTGAGAACAGGTCATTGAAACTCAAAAACATAGCAGATGGACACTTTACCTGCCTGGTAAATTTATCTGATTGGGACATCTTTCGGCATCTCATTTATAACAACCTATATCAATGCTTCCACAGAAATCTTTTTTTGTATATTGGAGAACAAACAACTATGAATTTCAGAGTATTTATTAAAACAGTATCTTTAAATGCATGCGTGCACTTATTCCAATAAAGTTGTTTGGTTTTCTTTTTTTTTTTTAAAAATCAAAAACCTTTTGGCTTGCATTCTATATGACTACAACAAAGTTTTTGATGTCTGTCAGTTTTTCCCAAATGCTTTTCTGTAGAGCGTGACATTCTCAGCACTCATCAAGGCTGTCACAAGTGCCAGCAACCAGAGCTGGCTGTAGAAAAGCTGTTCAAAGAGAAGTTTCTTCCACAGATAACGGAAAAGTATCTCAGCAATCCAGCAACAGATTTGAAACTCAGGAAAATCTTGGCCAGAAAAAGGCTTTAGGACTAATATCCAAATCAAAACAATAACGGAAAACCTAGTACTTCTGAGAGGAAAAAAATGCATGAGCTGTCCATTCTTTGTTGAATAAGAATAGGTATATTCCCTGAATGGGAACATACACAATCTACATCACATCTACATAGACACACGAAAATAAGAAACATTTCACACAGATCAGGAATCATATTCTATAACTAAAATCTGTCTTCTGAAAACAGACAAGAGTATCTTAAAGAAAAAGTTTGGAAATCCTTGTGCAGATACTGTGCACCTTTGCCTTGCTCCAAGGCACAAAGCTATATATTTGGAAAGCAGGAGCTGCAATCATGAAGCTAGATTGCTCTTCCTCCAAAACTTCATTACCAACTGGATGAAACCTGAGGCATGCCATGGCATAAGGGATAAAGCTGAAATCTGAAATCAAACTCTGAAATGTATTAAAAGTTAACTGAATAGTTAGTTGAATATTTTAAATGTTTGCATCATTGTACTTCCACACATGAGCACCAATTAGTGCTCCAGTACCATTAGACAAAAAAAGTTAAAATTATTGCTTTTTATTTCAGTCATAGCACTTTCTTCTCCAACTGTACAATATGATCAGCACTCTTCAAAATCAGTGGGCATTGGTCCTAATCTGCAGCTGAAGAATCGGTCCTCATTTTCAAGGGTTTTTTTTAATGTCTGCTTCAGCTGTAGAAATTGGCCCACTTTCCTCATAGTGGAGATATCTTCTAGACCAAGTACTTTCTTTGCCATATCCACAAGATATCTGGGCAAAAAGAGTAAGCCTTAATTTCCCTAATTGCATGTTTGATGAGAGCATTGCACTCCAACTTAGTTCCTGAAGCATTAAGACTGCTACATTTACTTTTTCCAAAATGGACTATATTCTCAGAAATAGTGAGGATAAGCTGCAATCAACTGATATGATTTTCAGAGTTTTGAGTAAAATTTTGGACTTCATTTGCATGCACAGTTGCCTTGAGTGTGCATTGCACAGGCATGATCATGATTGTGCATTCAGATATGATCACTCAGCTATGGATGCATGTAATTGAGCATTCTTAAACACTAATTAAATGTTGGGGTTGAGTGGTTTTAGTAATTTTTTGTTTACACAACTTTCTTTGATGCTTGTACTAACATTTAAAATTGAAGTAGCTAAAGCCTTGTAGTCAAAAACTTGTTACTTTTGACTGCTAGGAAGCAGTGAGTAAGAAGGGGGGAAAAAGCTGTGCAATACAGAACAAATACTTGAGCTTTTACTTGTTTAAATCCATGTGGCGTTTTGTGCGTGTATTTCACAGGTACAGTGTCATGGTTGCATCTTCAGGGTGCTTTAAAAACACCCACTCCCTCTCCTGCCTCTGTGGTGTGTTTCTCTAGCAGAATTCTTCCCTGTTGGTCTTTGACGTACGCAATCATTCGAAAATGACATTTTCTGTGATTTTTCTTCCTTTTATTCCATGCTTTACTGGCAGCCAACATGTTCCCGCTTACCTTCTGTTTCAGAAAAAAAGAATAGATAAGAGAGGAGCAGGGATAAGAGAGAGGAAGGGTGAAGGAAGAAATAAGTAAGAAGGAAAAAGAAGAAAGAAGAAAGAAAAGGGACAAAAGTAGTTTTATAAATAATTATTAAGAACCAAGTGTAGGTGTATTTTTCTGAACGTAGGTCCACCTGGGATTGAATCTGGCAAGGGATGTCAAGGACAACAAGAAAAGCTTCTTCAAGTACATCACCAGCAAATGGAAGACTAGGGATAATGCGGGGCCGCTGCTGAATGAGGCGGGTGTCCTGGTGACGGAGGATGCAGAGAAGGCAGAGCGACTGAATGCCTTCTTTGCTTCAGCCTTTAGTGCCAAGGCAGGCCCTCAAGAATCTCAGGCCCTGGAGGTAAGAGACGAAGCCTGCAGAAAGGATGACTTTCTCTTGGTCGAGGAGGACTGTGAGAGATCGTTTAGGCAACCTGGACACCCACAGATCCATAGGTCCCGATGGAATGCACTCACAAGTGCTGAGGGAGCTGACCAACGTCATTGCTGAGCCACTCTCTGTCATCTTTGAGAGGTCCTGGAGGACAGGAGAGGTGCCTGAGGACTGGAGAAAGGCCAATGTCACTCCAATCTTCAAAAAGGGCAAGAAGGAGAACCCAGGGAACTACAGGCTGGTCAGACTTACTTCCATCCTGGGAAAGATGATGGAGCAACTCATTCTGGATGTCATCATCAAGCAAGTGGAGGAAAAGAAGGTTATCAGGAGTAGTCAACATGGATTCACCAAGGGGAAATCATGCCTGACCAATCTGATTGATAGCTTTCTACGATGGTGTGACTGGCTGGGTAGACGAGGGGAGAGCCGTGGATGTTGTCTACCTCAACTTCAGCAAGACTTTCAACATAGTTTCCCATAACATTCTCCTAGGGAAGCTCAGGAAGTGTGGGCTAGATGAGTGGTCAGTGAGGTGAATTGAGAACTGGCTGAATGGCAGAGCTCAGAGAGTTGTCATCAGCGGCACTGAGTCTAGTTGGAGGCCTGTAACTAGTGGTGTCCCCCAGGGGTCCCTTCCAACCTCTCCCATTCTGTGATTCTGTGATTCATTTTTTACATGAAGAAAACACGATTCCATAAATGACTCGATGGGACTCCAAGGCATGGAGTTGAATATTGGTGTCTCAATATTTTCTCTTGGAAAATTGACTTGAATAAATTCAGCACAATGCAATATTGCAACATTCATTTTCAATTATCATTCATATTTTCATTTGGCTGAAAATAGAAAATGATTCTGTAAAGCTGAATCCAAATACAAGGCGAATGTATTTATTGTATTCGCTTTACAGATGTATAGGTAAATCACTCTGAATGCCCACGTAACAAAGTGATTTGTTTAAATGGAAAAGTCTTTGTGTTTTTCTGTGAAACGTGATAATATGCCTCTGAACACATGACTATGCTGAAGAGATGTTTGAAGCACGCTAATACACCACATCTCCTGAACAGACGGTGCTCTTTTCTGTACTTACAAACATTGAATATTTCAGAGGTGTATGAAGCCCTAAATCAGGTTCTCTTTTAATAACACTAAAGAAGCTTTTAGCCACCAGTTAAGCCTTACTTGACAAAAGCAGAAAGCAACTATGAACTTTCTTCAGCAGCTAAGCTGTAAGTCTCCAGCTCCCAGAAACTGAAATATCAGTGATCATGAGTTGGTCCTACTGACTCTAACTCACATTGGGCACTACAGCAGAGGAGAGCACTAAGCCCAGCATTCAACCAGCCATCTACAACCTCAGCAGCCACAACCCTGTCAGCAAAGCCCTGTTCAAAGGCAATTGCCTTGTCAAGAAGCAGTATTAATTAGTCCTATGCAAAGTAATTCCAACACAGATCTACTTCTTTCAGGACCCAACTTAATATCTTCAAATGTTAGTTTATTTCAAACTTACTTGGACATCACACTGATCATTGTAGACATATTCTTTGGGCTTTGGAAATCCCAATCAAATAAATAACAGCATTTGCACCAACACTTAGATATCTGAACACCTTTAAAATCTGGCTCTGAGACTTTTGCCAGTTGCTCATGGTAGTTGGATCAGCTTCCATGCTAGCAGCTGTGTTAACCAGCTCCTAGGGGAGTGTGTATCAGCTGCTGTCAGGTCAGTGTGGTCCTGTTCCCAGAAGACACCCAGAGCAGTCTAAACTTTGTGCCAGCCTTCTTTCCCAGGCAAAAATCAATGTGAGTGATAATACGTTTCATTAATAAAGTTAACGCCCAGAGACTTCAAACTCAAATGGATAGAAAGTATATTTATTTCTTTCTGAAAGAGATCAAAAAGTGACTTGAGTTTTATGGTCAGACTTTTTTTTAAGATGCACATTGTTGACACGTTTTTGAGGACTACATTGAGGAACAATATAGCAAGATCAAAATTAACAGCAACAAGTAGTAAGGTTCCTAATGAAGTATATGAGGAAAGGAACAGATATCTTTGCAAAGAAAAGAATGTGAATTGTTTAGTGATTGTTACTTTGAGTATCAAATACAGAGTGAAGTAGGAACCACCGCTCTGAAGAAAAAGACTTTGAATAGTTCAGTTGCACTTCTAAATACCTTTTCTCTTTGAATGTCATGAAAAGACTATTTTGCTAATCCAAGTTAGTCAGGAGGAGTGTGAGATAGTTACTGGATTATGTAGAGGCAAGATGACCAAAAGCTAGTTCATTTTGACAAATACACAGACAGAAACAGGGAATACTGAACATACGTATTCTTCAGAAGACAATAAATGGACCTGGTTCATCACTCAGACTAGAAAGCTAAAAAACAGCTTGCTGGTGTTATCTTCTGTTTTGTTTAGTCTGCTCTGGAGTTTAATAGTCAAATAGCTACAACAATTAATCTTAGCAATAAAATGGAGGGAGCTTAAGCTTAAGTAAGAAAGAAAAGAAAATACCGAAAAAAAGCAGCAGAAAATGTTTAGATAAGTTCGAGTTGGCCCTGTGAGCAGAGATTACAATAGATGACCTCCAGAAGCTATTTGTAACCTAAATCATACTACACTTCTACAAATTGCATTTCCTGGCTCAGGCTGACATGGTGGAACTCACGCTGACATGTATAGGGAACCAAGTGGTGCAATCTCAGGTAGCTCACAAGTGTAGTGTTGAAGAATTATAGGGGGCAGATGAAAAGAGAAACCTTGGAAAGAGCATGTGGCATATCTCTTTTAAAAAAAAGTCTGGAGAGGGAAGGTAGAAGTGTCAGAAGTGTGGCCTAGTCAGCCTAACTCCAACACTCCTTGAAATACTGCAACAAAAATACTAATTTGCAAGCCCCTAAAAAGCCAGTGACAGCAACATCAATGTCTCAAGGCCAACTGATGTTCAATAATGCATTTTATTCTACACCTGATTCAAAACACTTGAAAGAAATGGATGTGATGTGCTGTATTTTTACTTAAAACACCATGAAAACCCTACCAATTCAAGATTTTTTCAAACCAGCAAGAGGAATGTCCTGCAGATCAGGGGTTCCCAGACTTAGTTTCCTAAGCTACTACACTGCCAGTAATGGCAAACAGTCCCTGACTCTCTGCTGGGCAGCATTCAGGTAAAAAGCAGACATTTTGCTCCCTAACAGTAAGGTTTTTAAAGTAGCTTGCATGCTCTACTGGAGGTACTTATATCGTGTTTTCTAAACTTCTGCCCTAGCTGAAATTGTTATAAGCTAACCTGAAAACCTTATGCCAAAAATTATTAAGTGTTCACTGTCAAACTAGCAGGATGTCCTGTGGCTTTCTGCAAAAATCCATCTTGCTTCTGGCATTTCTCAGTATTTCGATTAATGACTCATGCAAGAGTGGGAAGTGCTCTTTAGGAAATCTGTATACAATTTGAAGTCTAATGTGAGTTGCGAGCTTTCTGGATGTAGAATTAAAAGGAAAGAAATATGTTCATTAGTTAGAGTAGCAGGTCAAGTAAATAGGATGTAATTCAGCAAGGATAGGTGAAAAGGTAGGAGTAATCAGCTGCACAAACAGAAGATGGGAAACCACTGGATAAACTTTCAGTTTTAAAGAGGGTCAGACCTGCAAACTGAACGGGTTTAGTGTCACACAGGTGCACTGTACCTACCTCCTTCTGGCATGTACGAGCAGGTGGGTCTTCTGCAAGACGTGGAGCAATCCTCACCTTCCCTCCAGCTCTGACATGGCCTCAGCGGGAATCCTGCCTCTTGTCTGGAATACTGTAATTAGAGAGAGACAGGAGCAATTCAAGTGTCAATAAGAGAGCAACAACGATAATCAGAGCCTGAGGAAACATGGCTTGTCAGGGGCAGTTGAAAGAAATGGAGTTATTTAACTAGGAGAAGACTGAGAGGAAACATAAGAATCTTGGGACACATAAAAGGCTGCTGCAATTACTTTGAGAGCATTTCCTGGTGAGGGATGTATCTTCCAGGACTCTGTAGCACTGTATTTCTGGTAAGCAAAGCAAGTATTCACTTAATATAAGCCTGATTTTAGGTGCTGAGTGGATCCTTTCTCCACAACATAAATGCCTAAGCTGTTGGTACAGCAGTGTTTCTCATTACGGTTCACATCAAAAGTTGATTCTGCAGACTTGCAAAATACCGGTGTACATGCTCAGTTACAAGCGAGTAAGCAAACAGGCTGGCGAAAAGCAAAATTTTTCATTGAACGTAGCTGTGTGCGGAAAACATCTTTGCCTCACAATGTGACCCACTGACTGTAACTAAAAGAGGACACAGTCTACAAAATTCTAAAGGTTGGTTATGTGGCTATATAGTCAACTGATGGTAGTAGCTGTCTTTGCAGGCCTCCAATCCATTTCAGCTATGCACTTATTAAACTATATCAAGTGAAAACTGAGAAGGAGAAGAGGAGCAAAAGGAGAACGAGGAGACACATGGCAAGAATCCATCTAACACGTGAGATGGCACAGGCTGAGACCCATCTGCCTTTTTATGGCAGAGAAGCTCCAGGGCAAATGCTTTCCCTCAATACGTATGCCTGGTCAGCTGCATATCCCTCTTGCCTCCATAAACTTTGACAGGCTTTGAAACACTTAGTATGTAGAGACACATCCACATGTCAATGATTTAGCTGGGGGCCTGAAACCTACCCTGAGTGCTTGCAAGCACCTTCATGGTCCATCCGTACCTGTTCTTGACCTTCTCTTATTCTTACCTTCCCAGTATTTTCTCCTGCTCCTTTTGCTTCTCTCCTCCTTTCATGAAGACTAACTTTCATACAAACAGCCAAAAACCATCACACAGATACTCCTTGCTGGTGCTATGTGAGATGCTGGAGTAGAGACCCTCAATAAGCTCCAGAACGAGCGGAATTACTTAAAAAATGAACCCAATTACAAGTGGACTTCCTCTGTTGAAGGACTTGTGTATGTGTATATTTTAATGACAAGTTTTCTAGTGCTGGGGATGAAGGTAGTGAGGATGAAGAGCACTCCTGACAGCTGCATCTTTCTCGCTTTCCACTGCTGTGAAGTGGGAACTTCTCGTAACAATTGCATAGTGAAGAGAGTCCTTTCCCCATCCTGAGTTGTCTGCACTCTACTAAGATGTGTCCTGCCCCCCCTTTCAAATAATTCTGTGTAACTGAGCATCATTTGTTTGCGCTTCCTCTTGCCCAAGCATCAGAAAAAATAGCTTTGTCTCCCATCTCCTGCAAAGAAACCACTTGTGGTTTTATAGATGCTGTAGGCTTCTGGGGAGGAGAATAACATTTCCCAGCAAAACAAAGAACCTGGTCGCTGATTGAAGCATTTAAATTACAAGCGTTGTGAGAGGGAACAAAGTGTAAGCAGAAAAGAAAGTGGTCTTGCATTCAGCGTGCATTTTTCTGCAAATGCTCCTCTTAACCCCAGACTTGAATGGCAGCTGAGTAGCAGCCCTGTTTGCAGCTGAGAAGCAGCAGTGTTTATTTCCACAGGGAAAAGCTCTTGCTGTAGCTGAGGTCTCGTTTTAACTTCTGCAGAAACACTGTCAGTCAGTATGAAGACATTAACAACAGGATCAAAGAATCTGCAAAACCGTAAATATTGCTGTACTGGCTGAAAAACAAACGAAAAAGGCCTAACTACTTCTTTGAAGTTCTTGGAAAGTGAACCCAAGAGCTGTGAACCCGCCCAACGAGCTGTTCCCCTGAATGTCTGTATGCAGGCAGTTTGTTTCACTGGTGGTGCAGTATTATTCATCATGAAAGCTGATTACATTGCAGGCAGTACGGGACACACTATCACAAAACTGCACACACACGCAAAGTTTGGTATTTTCCCTCCACTTATTAGATCGCTTCCTACAAAACCCCACAAGCAGAAAGGCTCTTGTCTGGCAATCTTTCAAGCTGAAGTGGGAGTCTGTCCTTATAGAGACCTGCTACAAGAAAACACAAACAGAAATAATCTTGTAGAATGACATGAATGAATTTTGCATCTGTACTGTGACCCAGCAAATCCATGCCAAAGCAACTCTCAAACTATCTGAGTGGTATTTGATAAACACGTGGTGGGAGGGTAGTTTCTAAAAGGCCAGTCAGCAATTTTAACTGGACTTTTTTTCCCCCTACAGGAATAAGCCAGTTCAATAGTTTGCATATTTAGCAGGGACACACTGGTTTAATTTAGGCTTTCAAGGGAAACGTGCCTGCCCTTCCATCACTTTTCCTGCACTGCCAGTGGCAGAGCCTAGAAGATGCATTTCACAAGGCTGACAGACTCCCCGCAGTGCAGACAGATGTCTAACAATTCTAGAAGTCTGAGCTTGACTGGTAGCTGCAGAAACTACAGCTTCCATCAGTTCGCCTTGCAAGTACTTTGAGCTCAAATTCACTGGGGAACCTTCTTCATTTTGCTTTCTAAGTCAGAGAATATGCTTGACATGAAGTAAGAGCACTGGTCTTCATCCCATAAACTTTCAGAAATGAATATTCCAGTGCAAACAAAAACCATCTTCATTGCAACAGAAAAACCAAGTAGGTGACCCTAGGTTTAGACCTAGCCAACTTCTAAGTGCTGTTACATATCTATAGGCAACTGAGGACAAGTACATACCAGAACAGTTTGCTTCAGGAGGTAGCAGAATCTCTCCCTCAGGAAATTTTTTAAGAGCAGGGTAGACTCACATTTGTCAGTAATGGTCTAGGAAGAGTTGAGCTTGCTACAAGGCAGGGCATGGGCTACCTGACCCCTGCAAGCTCCTCTGAGCCCCATTGCTTTTATTCCAGGTGACTGGACAGAGCAGCATCTCATTCCGTTTTGGGTTTCTGGACACTGTTTATATCCTATGCATTTGAAGCTCTTGAGATCCAGGCAGCTTTTAAGCACATTAGTTCCAAAGCAAACCTTCAGAAAAGGGTGGACGGGTCGAGTGAGCAGTTTGCAGAGGAACAGCTGTGTGCAACTCTTCAGCAAATTCTTGCATTAGCAGTGGGACCACCCCTTGCTCTCTTGTTCAGTGGAATAAATCTGCTCTGCTTGCCAGAAATCTAGAAATAAGAAAAATGCAAGCAATTTAAATGGAGAGGTGGAATTGAGAAGTGAGAGGGGCTGCAGGGTCAGCTGTCTCAAAAAATGTATAAAAATCTGCCCTGCCAGCTATTAATAAGAGCAGGTCTGAGGAGGCTAAAGTATTTCGGTCTTTCACTCCCAGATATTAGTGACTGAGAAAGAGCTCGGTGGTATGTACCATGTTTAAATGATAAGCTAAAAAGCGTATGACTCCTTCTGAGGATGCAGCCTGCAGCATACTGACACTGAAGTCAGAGAGTCAGAACTGATCAAACAGGCTAAATATCAAAGCTGCTGCCTACAGCCACATGAACAGCTCCTCACACTCAGCATCACTTGAACCCTCTTTTTCTGGGGACCCTCAGATGCAAATTGAGAATAGGACATGGGCTGGATAAAGTCATCTAGCTGCCCATTGTCTGCCACCTTACTCATCTGCTACTTCTTTCATGTACAAACAAGTGCTCAGAAGGAAGAGACCCCATCCCAAGTTAGATGGGCATGTATTAGTGGGATGGGAGGATATGTGTATTAAAATATTCATGTCTGCCTGCAAAATGCTTATAATCTGACCATAGAAGAGGTCCAGTGAACTCAGTGGAGAAGCAGAAACCTAACCAGGAAGGACCTTTAATATTTAGTTGGAATTGGACCATTCCCTTTTCTTATTGTAAGAAAGCTCCTCATTCACTGTTAAAAGTAGTTGATTTTTTTACTGTTATAAACAGCAACCCATACTTCCTCCCTCAGCCAATTTTTACTAGTATGCCAATTTTTCACCCTTAGGGCCCAACTCTGATTATCTGCATACTGATGTTACATGGCTATGTAACAACATCGGCTCCAATGCAATAGCTCTCTATTCATTGTGGTGTAAGCAAGGTAAGAATCTGGCCCTCAAAGAAAGATTTAAACTTGACCTGGATGATTCATGCCTTTAAGATCTCAAAATGAGATTACTGCAAAGTGCTTTATAGTGAGCTGCCAAAAGGGCTAATCCATTCCCTGAAGCTAACGCACAATACAGCGACTTGATTGTTATCAGAGGTGGGCAGAGAGGGATCTGCCTACTCATTACTTGTCTGTCAGCATTTGCTGCTTTCTGGTGCCTAGAAAAGGTCTACAATTCTGCTTTTAGCTTTTAAAGCTATTAACAGGCTGGAAACTGATGTTGCCAAGGACATCTGTAAATGTGCCTTAGGGACTCATAAATGCTTTATAATATTGAATTGTTCCCGCTTTTGCTAGCCACAGGAATTTTATCAGCACGACAAGGGTAATTTCCAGTGACTCCTGTCAAACTGAAGATGAAAACAAAATGGTGGACTCTGCCATGCCTTTCACTTGAACCACCTCTGCAAACGGTACGGTATGGATAGGCAGGTCATGAACTGCTTTTCTGACCAGAAGCCTTTCCTCAGTCTTTCATGATCAGATTTAAATTAATTTGAACTTGAATCTTCCCATGTGAATTTTCTACTGTTGCGATATTTAAACCATTTCTATCGTATTAAAGTTCTCATATTTCATTTTTTTCTGATAAATGAGGATCAAAACCCAAGCTCACACAAGTTTGCATTGCACTCACATATGTGACTCCACACGGCCTTTGCAATACGGTCTGCAGAAACAACAAGTGCAGCAGAGGTGTATTTCTACCTGTAGCACAATTTGCCCAGAAATCCTTTCCTGTCAGTCCAGGAGTGCAGCAGTCAGCTCCTCTACCCCCGTGCAACAGCATAAGGCTAGATGTCACTGGGAAACACACAGAAAAAAAGATAAATTGAAGTATTTGTTGCAATACAGACCAGTACAGTGCCAGACACAGGAGACAGGAAGGTGGGAAGAGATTTGCAGATCTATTGTAGCACTCTGAATTTCCCCCACAGAGCACATGACGACTTTCTGGGAAGCTTAAATTAGTATGCATTTTGTCAGCCCATATTCTTGAATAATGCCTTTTTTAATACGGACAGCTAGATCCAAGGCAATCCCATCCATCAACACTATCAGCTGTGGCTATATTATACAGACTGCTGACTCTTGACTGCAGTTGCACAGCTCATGACTTTGGCATTACATGCCTAGTTTCAGGCTTCCAAGTTTGAAATGTTTGACAGCAGAAGATTGGTGAGATTTCTGTCATTAGCAGGATCTAGGAACAGTCATGAGTGACAACTCCTGGACGTATCTCCACTTCTACTGCACTCAACTGAGGCAATCAACTGACACCCCTTTAAAAGTGGCTCCAATCCTTACACTGACTGTCAATCTGCTTATAAAGGCTGACAATTGCAAGTGCTAATGGTTATTTTAGCCCTCAGTGGAAAGCATTAGCAGTGACCTGTATGTACAATGTATTTCCCTGATTAAAAGTCAGCAAAGAACCCACTTGCTTTTATCTCCATTTCTTGTATGCCTGAATTAGAAGAAGTAAGACTACGCTGTCACATCAGTAATAATGCTAAGCATGCAAACTTATCTTTCTTCCACATCCATTGCTGTTTTTCCTACTCCAGTGTTCAATATGTTGCATTTTATTGGTGAAGTACAAATCCTAAATTATTTTTATTTTCTCCACTTCTAACTAATTTTTACTCAAGGAATACCTTGCTCCTGTTATGAAATAAGGATATTGTGGCACAAACTGTGGAAGCCAGTAAGTAAAGCCACATAATCTACTTCCTTAGAAACAGTCATGGTTAAGTCTTCTTCAAAAAACAATTAAAAGGATGTTATTTAGTTTTTGTTTATGGGATCAGGTTTTGGATCATGCTATGGTCTTAAAAGAAAGACCCAACACCAATTTGTCATTGCCCTCTATTTGGCATTGATCACGCCACACCTAGCACTCTCTGTCCATCTTTGGGCTCTCAATACAAGAGGAAGCTCCACAAACTGGAGCGGGCTGTGCTGCAGGCAGCCTGGGGCCAGAGCATGATGTGTGAGGCAGGGCTGAGACAAATCACCCTCTTCAGCCTGGCCTGGAGCAGTCCTAGTTGCTGAGTTCAGCCATCTAATAAAGGGTTAAAAAGAAGACAGAGACAGACTCTTCCCAGAGATTCACAATAGCAAGACAGGAGGCAACTGTGACAAGGTGCAAATAGTGGAAACTCCAGCTAAATACATAGAGAGAAAACTCACAATGAAGGAGATTAAGTGTGGAAACAAGTTGTGAGAGAGGCTGTGGAATATCCATCCTTGGAAATATTCAAAACTCAGCTGGATGAAACAATGAGGCATCTGACCTAACTCTGAAGTTAGCCTTGCTCTGAGCAGGGTGTTGGAGTAGGAGCTCAGGTCCCTTCTGACCTAGATTACCGTATGACTCTGTATCTGACCTTTTTTGATTAATTGCTCTTTGAGAACACCGTATTGGATAAAAAGCAAGAAGTGACATAGGTCTTCCTTCTGGAAAGCAATTACCGTTAATGAAATTAATATCTTTCATGTAAGCAGCATGAATGGAGAACACAGATGTACACACACATATGCATGCACACACCATCACCCTACTGAAAATAGAAACAGGGAGAAAACCCAGTGTATTTTAAAAGCCAACATAAGACTTGTGTGATTTCATCAAATTCTAGCAAGAATGTAAAGGAGCTTGATCATAACTATCATAATTTTGATTTTTCAAATCCTCTGATGATCCTTGAGACTGAGATGGAGTCATGTCCCAAAAATGAGTTGAGAGAAAGAACTGTACAACTCTGAAGGTATATGAGGGATCGCTGAAGGCCTGAGGTTATCTCCAAAATGTTATTTTAAGGTGTTTCAGAACTTATAGGCCATATCACTTTACTTGTTCGCCTCTTCCTCCCTTCCCCTCCCATCCTTTACTGTGCATTCACCCGCGGAAGCTGTACCTGAGCTGATTTGCAGAAGTGTGCCAGTGTCTGTGTCTTGCAAAGCAGTGAATGCACGGCTCCCCAAAGAATGAATCACCTACAATAAGCTATGACTGGAACAGCACCGAGTTTAGGAGTCCCAGAAATAGCCAAGATCTTCCTAAGAAACAAAGAAAAATACAACCAAGAGGAATGGCAAAATACAGGGTTGTGAAAAGATCGTGACATCTCAGATCAATATTTTTGTTTTCTACAGATGCTCTCCTTGACCCTCCTCCAAAACAGTTTTGAGAATTCACTGCATAATAACTATCTCCAAGGCCTAGATGGCATTTAGAGTTTTTTAAATATTCCGTCTCTTACACAAGTGGTTTGCAGTTTCTCTTTCTTCATGCTCCAAATATTTCCCAATGGAAGTAACAGAATGGGAGGACTTGAGGAACTCTTGCAGAAGTCCATCGCATGGATGGAATTTTATTCTCTAACACCTTTCACATAAGACTCCATAAAAGGAGTTCAAAAATACATAAATATATAAGAAACATTGACTTGAAACAGAGAACCAAACATTTGCTGGACTGACAGAAATAGCACTTCTCAGTTGTTCTCTAAATTTAACTAGCAACAACTTTAAAAGCAAGCCACCATTCATAAAAAAACTTTTATGGTTTTCTCATGGCCTCTCCTGATGAAGCACACATTGATGGACTGAGCTGTGCTCTGCCCTTCAAAGACAACACACAAGACACAAGATTTTTCAGACAGTGCCGTGTGTCCCAGGCAGTGACAAAACAGCGTTGCTCTACTTTGTGATGTCTCAGAATCACTTGAACTGAAAGGTTTTTCGAGACGTGAAAAACTCTATTTTTACAGGAAAATCCTGTCTGCAGAAAGTGGGAGAATTTCAAGAGGGAAAGCACAGAGCCTGATACAGGCTCAATACCTGCTCAGAATCACTTGGACTTTCTCCTGCTCTTTTCCTAAAGCTCTTGAAAGGATTTCTCCAGGTTCCAAGATGTATTTCTACATCCCAGGCACACTTCTCAGATATCCTTCCACTCTGAAGCTATTTCTTGTATCAGGCTTGGGTTAAGCACATGTATGCAATTACTGATAGACTCTTAATCTTCTCATTTGCCAATCTTCAGAGAAAATATTTGCTTACCTTGTACTGGGGAGAAAGCCAGCACACTGAAATCCTCACAGCTATTCACGTGAGCAACTGCTTGCCAGCCTGAGCAAGGGGTTCATTGCAGGGACTCCCATCAGTCACCATAATCAGTCTCTTCAAGAGCAACCTGGTAGCAAACAATGTTTTTGCAGATCTGATTTCCTATTGAAATTCAGTGTGCTGCCATCTGTTTGCCAGATTTTTACAGCTATGCAAACATACTTTGTATCTAAAAAGCATTCATTTACTTTTCCACTGTCCTTGCACTTTAGTGTACTAAATATGACTTACGGGCACCTGGCATTTTTGCTTGATAGAGAAGATTTGGCAACAACTTTAGTTTGTGGGCTTAAAAAAAAAGCTCACAAAAACCCAACCTCTCTCTGTATGCCTTGTATTTAATCCAACATTCTTGGGGAGGAGATTTTTACATCTATAGAAGTGAAGGTAACTGTTTAATGACTACTGAAGGAGCTTTAGACTGTATCTTTCTTTTAGCTCCAGGGGACCATATATTTAACATAGCTTGGAAGAGGTACTTGAAGCTGTGCTGAAAGTTAACATTTTTGAACTTTTCCAACTCGCTGGATCTCCACTGGACCTCCGACACCTTATCTCCATTGACAAGAGCTAGGAGACACATGAGACAAATACAGCATGTAGAATGCAAGTTTAGAGCCCAGATTTTCTTCTGTCCATGGTGAAGCTATAATTATGCCTCTCTGATCAAAATAAAGCCTGCAGTAACCAGGCACCAATACTAGCATGAACAGCCTCCGGACTTCTCTAACACATCATTTGATAGCAATCTCCAACAGACCACTGATGATGCAGATCTCTCTTTTTGGAAGGGTGTAATAAAAACTGCTGTTCTAGCAGATTAACTTCTCCATACCAAGCCATGATCCAACTGCTTCCCAGCCACCTGTGTAAGTAAAATGAAGCTCCACTGTTGTAGTAATTTAGCTCTGAATATTTTCAGGCTGAAAAAACAGACCACCTCAACTAATGCAAAATTTACATAATGTTTATTTTTTCCAAACGAGCCTGTCCTGGCAGTGTTTGCTACCATAATGAACAACTGTATCTTCTCCAGTGTGAGGATCTAATAACATGCAAGCACAAGCATGCCCTTCTATTGTATTTCTACAGATAAAAGTTATCTCTATATTTTAATTAGGAAGCAACACTGTCTTCATCAAGAGAACGAGTAAGTTCTAATAGATGTTAAGTTAATAAACTCTGAGTAATTTTAAATTTAAAGTATTTGTTCTATGATAAAAGTGGTTGGGATTCACACCTTTGCAAGTAACTACAAAGACATGGACAACAGTTCTCACCTTTTCAAACATCACTAACAATTCCTGTTTGCTTGTGTATGGTAATCTGAGCAGAAAAGTGCAAAGAAAAGAATCTCACAATGGCTATGAACTGATTCATTCAATCCCCAAATGGCTTGAACATACACAGAATGTGTATACTGCAGTCCCCTTGTTGTATTTGCTCCCTAAGCATCAAGTTTGTATTGTGGAAATGTACTCACTTTCCACCATATGAAAAATCTGGTAAATATAATAAATACGGAGTTGAAGTGGGCTAGTTTTTTTCCTTAATTTCCATATCCTTTCGTATAGCAATAAAATGAAAGGAGTTTCATGCAGGATGACCCAAAGGCTACATGGCAATAAAGGCAATTAAAGTGAAATGGCAATCAAGACTTGAAGTTAGAAAGCAGGTATGTCAACGGCTTTGAGCTGCTCCTGAGGACAGAAACTTTCAGTAATGCTCTATTTGTACAATTTTGAGTATCATAACCATTTTCTCTGAAGAATTTACACAAACAAAACCGCAGTAATTACCTAAATATTCAAACAAATAAGGTGACTTCAAAAATCAAGTAAATCCTAAACATTTATTAATTACATTGTTGAACCACAAGTGCTGACAACAGAATCTGCTTTAGAAAGGTAAAATGTGAATTTAGCTAATCAATAGTCAAGCAAATCTCTAATTTGTTCCATAAATAGAAATGCATTCACCCACTTTGCAGAGTGCAAGGAAAAAGCGACATTCCCAGAAAGTGGGTAGGTTGAAATGCTGCTACTCCTGGTAACAAGAAGTTTGGAATTCTACCAGCTGGATGCATAAGATAACCTTGCATGACTTGATTTCTAGAGGTAGTAACTGACTGATTTCTTTCCCTGCAAACATTCATCCAAACACAATATTTTTACCAATTTTTCTACTGAAAAAAAATGAAAAAAAGAAACGCCAAGAACTTACTCTTTTGGGGGAAAAGAGAGGAACTACTGCAAGAATATGATGAAAGGCAGAGTGGAAATTTTAGAGGCAGATGAAATTATAGCTTTATTTTCTCGGGGGATTTTCCTCAATAACCGGTAAGTAAAAAGTTTCATTCTGGGCCTGACTCTCTGCTGCCTAACAGATAAACATTTACATTTGGACAAAATAAATGCAAAATGCCATCATTTAAATTTGATGTTATTTTAAAGCCTCACAGATGGAAGCAATTTCACAAAATACAAAGCAATTTGGAAACAAAAGCTGTTGTCTTACATCACCATGTGAGCATCCAGGCAGACTCACCTAAATGATGACGCTCAATTTAGCCAGACTACCCAATAGAGAGATGCCCTTTCACCTGAGAAAGCCCACCTCCACAGAGTATTTTAGTCAGATTTTAAAGGAACCAAAACCACAAAACAGGACTCCTTATGTCAGAGAAAGCAAAGTGCTTCCCTGTACTGGGTAGTTAACCCAGGATGAAGGGCCAGAAGGGAGAATTCACTTCAGGATCCCCGCCACAAACTGGAGAGCTTTGAAATGCAATCAGCTCTGGTCAGCTGCAGTGGAAGGAAACCGTCAGCTGCTGCCTGTGAATGTGCATGTGCACAGAGCGAAGATTTTTGTAGTAGCTGGTGAAATACGGCACCTTCCCTCTGCCTGTTTGAGGCTCGGCTAAGTTCTTTGTGCAGTAAAGCACCGAGGTTCATGTCGGCACATCTGCACTTTGTACTCGCCTGGCAATTTTCCAGCTCACTGCCCATCCCACTTGGAAGCCTGCCCAGAGTGTAGGATGCTAGCAAGCATCATTTGGGTCATATTGCTTGGCTTTGCTATAAACTGTTGGTTTTAAAGTCTACTGTATACCTGGCATGGTCTTGCAGGCTTATGCTGCTACTCAGGTTCACCATGGTTGTAATGGAAAAGAGTAGTCTTCTCCTAACCCACCCATATTTGACAGTTTTCCCTTCTTCTCAAGACTGTCATCCTGACAGACATCACCATTTGTCTTATCTAACCAGGACAGCTGAGCATCACGAGGCAATAACCAACACAACCCTCGTCTCCCTACCTCTGGCCCTTCCATGGCTCCTACTTTCCTTCTCATTCACACTTTCCCCTTCTTCACCTACCCCAAATCTTTCTCATTCTTCAGCTACAAAGTATACTTTCAGGAAGGGTGCAGCATAGCTGCCCACTGTAACGTGCCATCCTCAGACAAGCTGCCTGTCCTGCCACCAAACTACAGCCTCCATCCAATCACTGCAGACATCTGCCAAGGGCAAAGGTGGCTTATTGTGGCCTGGTACCAAGGCATGTGGGCAAACAAGGTAAAAAATTACCAACATGAGTGCTCCAAGGTTAAGATGAGGCTGAGGCTCACCATGAGAAGAGTAAAAGGGAAAAGATCACATTTGAAGCAATGGAAACTGAAAGCAATAACATTTCTTTTTTCATCTCTCATCATCTGCACAAGACCCACATCTATATTGGCTGGACCTGCAAGGCCACTTCATCTACCTATCACTTGGTATCCTAGAGAGGCAGAAGAGCCTGCCAAGCCCCCTTGCAGCCCTTCAAGCTGTCTCCCTTTTGGGACCAGCCAACTCAGTGTGGAGGGTGTTTTCACGGTGAGAAACAGAAGGACTGAAGCAAAAATTGGGAGTGGTCAGAGCTGAGCCTGTGCGTGGCTGGCAGATGGGGGAAGAAACAGGTGATGATGCTCCTGGAAAGTTCACCTTTTCATATCCATCTTGGGTGTTTTGCTTCAGCCATGCTCAAATGCTCTTCTGCTGGCGGCAGGGGCTTTGGAGAAACTCCTCCAACTGGGAGCAGCCACAACAAAAACGCTCCCCCTTTCAGGACTTCCAAACCACACCTCTGTGGTCCTCCTTCTGAACCCATGAGCCAAGGAGAGGTGGTTGCCCTACTGCTCTGGTCTGACAGACCCTCAAAGGCTCATAAAAGCCACATCCTGGCTGGATGGCCTGAGGTCCCTCTCCTCATGGCTGCGTGACATCCTGCTCCAGACAGAGACATTTTCCTCCTCTCCTCGTTTGTGACATTTTATCAACAACTAGCCCAGCCCTCAGTGGCTTGTACCATCACTTCTGGAAAAAATAAAGATTGCTTTGTTCAACTGCAGCGATATTTCTGTAAACTATTTATAAATTTGCATATGAGTACAAATGGCTGTAAATAGCCAGTGCCACAAACACAGCTGAGCTGCATCTCAGACTGAAAACAAGGGCTTTCCTCTAACCAGCAGCCTGGTCAGTGCTTTCAGTTTCCTAAGTGCCTTTATTTATGTTAGGCATATAATCAACCCACAGCCCCCAAATGCTTTTGTTTTGTTGGTATGCTAAAACATGCCTGATTTGCAGCACACCTCAAATTTCAGTGCAGTACAGAAGGATGAGTCAATAGATGTTCATTAACACAAATAAATTAATTAGCACAAGTAAATGCCTGTTTTCATTTGGATTAAAGTGGAGAACAAAAAGAAGTCAATCAAAACTGCTTTCGGAAAGGCACAGTACATTCAATTAGTCTTTACTGAAATCAGGTGCAATACGAGTCACACAACTTTGAAGATTCTTATTTTTTTCTGGAAAAAAAAATATCATGGAGGAAACCACTGGGACTGCTCTGCAAAGCAGTAACTCCCATATGAATATTCGCTTTGGCCTTTACTAGTCAAATAGTTTGACCATCTTCAGCTCTGAGTTTTTTTACCAAGGAACCCTGAACTTACTCTGGACCAACACGATATTAATTGTCACAATTACAGAAGGCAGGAGGGAGTGAAACAAATCCCAGGCAGTGAAAAGACACTTCCCAAGCTGACGTTGACTCTCATAATGAAGCCATATGTCATGTAGCAAAAGCACATGGAACAAAGCCATAGCGAGTCAAGCACACCATAAAGATTTAGCCTTTTTTTTTTTTACCCCACATAAAACAGAAGGCACCCCTGTCGCCTGACTTCAGTGGAGGGAAAGGGCATCCTGCCAGCGCCATAAAGTATCATCACTATCCCCGAGCTTCCCACATCCAGCATCAGGTGATAGTTTCTCCTCTCCCAGCGCAGATGTTGTATAGACCACTTATTTCTCCCAGCAGTATTGACTGAGAGCTTCCTACCTTGCTGCTCACATCCATCTTCCAAACACAGGTTACACTACGACCCCACAGCTGTGCTGAATTCGGTAATACTATTCTCTAACTGCTCAGGAATTTAACAGAAAACTTAACTTGGACAGCCAGAGAGATGCAATACCTGACACACAAAAAGGGTGCTAAGAGCAGCAACACCTACAACGTGGACACAGGGTGGTGGTGCAGAGGGGGAGAAATTTGCCTTTCACTGGGAGCACCAAGAAAAAGCCATCCTGAGAATTACTAAACTCTACAGCAGGCACACCCAAAAAGCAAACCCTCCACCACTGATCCAACTTCACTCTAGTCATTTGACCAAGACAATTTTAAGTAGTTAGTAGTAGCAGATAGGGAGGGAGCAAAATTTTACTGTGCTCCTCCACAACCCTGCAGTACATTCTTGCCCACATCTCTATCAAAATTACCTTTACAACCCTGAAGTTCAGAGGTTGCTACTGGTCACCCCAAGGCTGTTGTATAATCCTTAGCCTCATGAATGCAAAATCCTAAGTTACAATAAGATAACCTGGCCAAGAATTATGTGATCCATCTTGTTCCCCTCTTTTTAACTGTCTTCTCAGCCTAGCTGCAGATGTGATTGCTGATGCTGCTGTAAGTACAAAATACAGGTTACCAGGCACAGGATGAAGCCTCGAAAACATCTGTTTACTCACAGCTGAACTGGCCTTAGATAATGCCATGTCCCAGGAAAGGTGAAGAAAGTGAGACTGCCCACGTGAAAATAGCTGCCCCTCTTTCACAGCCCCATGTGCACAGTTCATTCATTATTTATTTTGAAAACACCATAGCCTCCACTAGAAGCTGTAGCCGAGAAGCCGTGTTTCAGCTGTCCTCCTTTCTGAATTTGGTATCAGGAAGAAACATTTTTAGACAAAAGGAAGAGTACATTAATATTTATCTGAGAGAAAACCAATAGACCAGATTCTTATTAATCAAAGTCACTGAAGCTACGCAGTTGAGAATGTGATCCAGTGTTTACAAACATACATTTTGCAGCCAGACTGTTTTTGTGCAGTTTCTCCTCCAGAAGTGATATTCCCATACTTCTTCATTTATTCTGCTAATGAGTTTAACTAGGTATTTAGTGACACTGTTTATAGAAAGAAAAATAAATGGTATTGCATTCTCAGCTTTATGTGAAAAGGAGCTGTCGTACTTCAGAGAAACACATAGAAATTGTCTGGCCACAGACAGCAGAGTCCTAAACTAATTAAATGTGCTGCTTATCTCATATTTGAAACTCAGGCTTCATCTTTCAAAATGAGAGTTTTGAGGGGGAAAGAGTATATAGCTGATAGATTGCAATATATGTAAGTGTTTCAATTAATCTTTGGATGTCTCCCAGAGAAACTGAAAAGGTTCTTGTGTTGTCTACGGAATACAGAAAGAGTAACCAGAAACTGTTATGATTTACCCTTCTGCAACACGACCTTGTTCAAGTTCTCTTTAAGAGATAAGACTTTCCTAAGGTCACCCAGCTCTTATTTACCTTATCTGTCCTATTCCTGGAAACTGCATCATATTGACTTTAAATACCAGTGTTTTTTAGACAGAAAATGGCTGATCATCTTTATCCTATGATGAGAACCAGGAGAAGCATGGTAAAAGACATTAGATTAAAGCCAAAGAAATAAATCTCCAACACTGTGTATTTAGCCAGTGTTAGGCAGAACCAAGGCCACAGTTCAAAAGCATGTAGAAAACCTAGATTAATAATGAAGTGAGAGTTTAAATAAGAATTAGAAAAGGAAAAATTTCTAAGAAAGTTGTGAAGAAACTGAGCAATACACAAATGGCCTTTTTCTGTTCTTTTATCTCCTACGACCTCCCTCTGGTATCTTGTACCGTCTATTGCCAGGAGTAAGTTACTATAGTAGACTCCAGGTTCTAATGGGGTGTTGAAATTCTAGTACTATTTGAGAATGACCAAGTGAGCCTTTTAAATTGCCTAAAATCTGAGCAGTGCTTAACACATGTTTCTGTTCCTCAGGGCCTCCATCACCACTGTAGATTGGCTCAAAACTCCTTACTGTCATGAGTGTGCCTTGTTTGTTCAGATTTGAGCACCTGGTTTTCATCCCCCCATGGCAGCCAACAGGAGAGCTAGTAGCAAATATGGAGGGCAAGTCCGGGGGTGGTCTTGGAAACAGGAATCAGGGCAAGAAACTGTAAAGCTGTCTTCAACCACAGCAAAAATTATTATTATTTTTATCTAATCCTGCGTAACACCTCAGTGACCTGCAGTCAAACAGTAACATTAGTTAAATGTATTGATGTATAGTCTGTTTTCTCCAACTTCACAACACTCTCTAGATATAAGGAACACAGGCAGGTATTATTTGAATGCATCGATTCAGCCACCTTGGGAGTTAAATTGGGCAGAAACTGTATGAAATAACCTACAGACTAAAACAAAAAATTAAATTCCTTACAGAAGCAACAACAGATCATAGATAAGTAGAAAACAACTGCTTAGACTAGACCTAAGCCAAGAGGCCAAGGTAAATAAATATATTTAAAGCTGTTAAATCTTTCACAACCAGAATGATACAGGACTTCAGCATGCAACGAAGATTTACCCAGCATCCTCAGCAGGGAACTGCTCTCCTAAATTGGGCCCATGAGTTACTACACAGAGCAAAGTGAGGTATCAGAGCTCACTTAATATCTTCGCTATGGGAAAAAAAAAAAAAAAAAAATCGAGCTGTATTTAGACAGTTAAATACATTTAGAACAAAGCAGTGCCATGATTACCATGAAATACTCCTGAATAGGGACTTGCATCTACATTTACATACTATGGAAATATCAGTGGTATCCAGGCATGCAAAATGAAAGCTACATACGAAAAAAGTGTGCCCTCACAAATGGCCACAAGTGGAGGACAAGAGCAAAAGGCATCACACTACAGCAGAACAAATATCCTCCTAAGAGATACCCTGGGGGAAGATCCATTTAGTTGCAAAAATACTCAAGAATGATGCTTAAGTGCTTATTAGTGAGACTCGCACTCCTGCTGCAGCATGTATCTACTTCTCAGTAGTTCGTGAAAAATCATGATGGAGTTATGGCCACCGGGAGAAGGTGCTTCAGTTAGAGGTTACATTTATAATGTAATTAAATATCTAATTTATTAAAAGGAATGCAAATCACATCAGCTTCTAAGTGGCAGCAGTGGTATTTAGAGCATGCCACGCAACAGCTTTGTTTTAATAATTAAACTATGTATGCCCCTCATAACTGCAGTTCCAAAATGACATGTTGCTTACTGCTCTCTTGAGAGTCTCGGTGAGCATAAATAATGAGAAATGGGACCTAAAGATCTGAGAGACACAATTGGGACAGTCACTATAAACTATTTCAACATTTTTTAATTTCTTCTTTTACTTTTTATATTAAGAACTCATTTAGCACAATTATTTAGCGGTTTTTTAATCCTTTTTACTAAAAAGCTTTAAAATAATTTCTTAGTATTGCAGCGGTTTGCAGCCATAACTTCAGTTTTAACAGCAGAGTTGGCTCTGAGCTCAGTACCTTTTGTGCCCACTCTTCAGTAACCCTCTGGTGTGCAAAGAAGCATCTGGTTGATAGCTATCATTCCCTTTGCAAGAAAAATTCAGATTATTTGTTGTAACAGTAAGCCCCATAATGTAACAACAGAAGATTAGAGACAAACAGCCCTGCAAATTTGCTAAAATACATAATCATTTGTACCAGTGTTAAACTGATATTCCATATAATCCATTATTAGCGAGACTGTTGCTTCACCATAGGAAGTTATATATGCACTAGATAGACGTGCTGGAAAAAAAAGGCCAAGCTACACCAAAATGTCCAATACTAAAAGAGAATTTACCTAAAACAAAAGGGCACCATGTATCTTCTTGGGCCAGCATTTACAGAAGCTGCTTATTTACTAGGGCCCTTTTTAAACAAGAACATTGGTCAATACATGAGTGGAAAAATTCTGAAACAGAAAGGAACAAGGAGCAGGGGCTGAGACCAGACCTCTCTCCTCCCAGCCCAGGAGCAAAGTCATGGCACTATGGCAGTTCGCAGAGACACTGCTTTGCTCCAGAGCTGATCCCTGCTGGAGCAGTTCTCACCTCAGATTTTCACCTTTTTTCCACATGTGTGGGAGTGAATCCTCCCATGATTGAAGGTGTGTGGCTCAGTGGCTGCCCACACAGCATCTGCTGAAGTCAGCTGGACCCTCGATTTTGTAGAGGTGACTCTCTCCTGACTTGCTACATTGTTAAAGCCAAATTTTTCAGTCTGCAGAACACAAAGTAAGACAGGAATCTTCCTTCGTGCTTTCTATTTTAATTTCCAACATATTTACCCTCTTGTCTTTTGTCACTTGATTACTAACAGATGATTTAATATGAACATAAATAACCCTCACCAAAACAGAATAGCAGGGGTTGGAAGGGACCTCTGTGGGTCATCTAGTCCAACCCCCCTGCCGAAGCAGGGTCACCTACAGTAGACTGCACAGGATCTTGTCCAGGCAGGTCTTGAATATCTCCAGAGAAGGAGACTCCACCACCTCCCTGGGCAGCCTGTTCCAGTGCTCCGTCAACCTCAGAGGGAAGAAGTTCTTCCTCATGTTCAGACGGAACTTCCTGTGCCTCAGTTTGTGCCCATTGCCCCTTGTCCTGTCACTGGGCACCACTGAAAAGAGCTTGGCCCCATCCTCCTGACACCCACCCTTCAGATATTTGTAGGCATTTATAAGGTCCCCTCGCAGCCTTCTCTTCTTCAGGCTGAACAAGCCCAGTTCCCTCAACCTCTCCTCGTAGTGGAGATGCTCCAGTCCCCTCACCATCCTTGTAGCCCTCCACTGGACTCTCTCCAGTAGCTCTTCATCCTTCTTGAACTGGGGAGCCCAGAACTGGACACAGTACTCCAGATGAGGCCTCACCAGGGCAAACAAAAGCAGATGGAAAGGTGTGCTGGTTAAAATATATTCTTCTCTGAACTCAGTAATCACATTTAAGGCAACTATTGAAATTCTCTTCTCTAGATAAAATGTAAATGGTCTATTTAGGCCGTGATAAGAAATAATTGACATCTGCCTTTTTGAAGTGCTCTGTCAACTGTATACATCATGTCTATTGAAATGGCAAGCTTTCCTCCAAGTCTGTAAATGCACAGAGACTAGATAAAGCAGGCTGGGTTTTTTAATTGATTTTCATTTGATTATTTATGATACCAAGAATGTTATTGTTTGGTATGCAATAAAGATCATATGTTACTTCTGTGTATCTGTTTACCTACCCACACACAGGAGTAATGTGCTTGCTTGCATATTTTGTTATATCTCCAGTACAATATTCTTCAGAGAGATAATATTTTCTCAACATTTTTTATGTGATATTTCATTTGGTTAGCTCTAAGTAGCCCACTCTCTACAGTATAATGTAGAGATCTAAACAGAGGATCACAGAACTAGTGTGGAAAAACAAGGATCCTTCATACTCAACACCCATCTGTACACTGAGTTTGGACCAAGTAATATTTAATACTCTGTCATTTCAAATGCATTTTTGCTTGCTTCATGACTCAGCACAGGAATAGACCTAGAAGTCTGATAACACAAAATGATGATGAGAGAATACTGGTTTGCTTTGGATGAACAGCAAATGAAGAGTGCTGTTGGACCTCTGGCTGGTGCCACACGATTCCCATACAGTAGTGCCCATAAACATTTTGAAACTCATTTTACCTTAGTTAGGATGTTGCTATTGTAATAGACAAATTTTCTGCTTTGGAATACACTAAATGGTACATGAATAGTTTTTTTTCCCCATCCATAAAGCACTTTAAGAGTCTTATCACATCTGTTTGCAGAACCACCTAGGCAGACCGCCTGTTGACTTCCAGCTGGAAAATAAATATTTGTCTTGGGATAGTGAGGCTTGAAAGAAAATCCCCAGTAGCATACTACCACCACAGCACTGAGTACATTCATCTTTATTTAATGGCCTGGCATCAATCTTGGAAATTAGTTCCTCTCCTGTTTTGATAAAACTCAAGCAAGTTGACACAAATTGTTTTATATATTCTCATACCTTGCACAAGCCGGTCTTTTAATTTGTACAAACATAATTGACACCCTGGAACTTTGTATTGACTAAACAAAACAAATATGCAAGGAATTTATGAACATAATGGAACCACAGAACAGACAGCTCTTTGGGAGAATGGTCACTTTCCCATCACAAACCTCAGACTTCTGTCAAAGACATGAATGAAACATCTATTTACAGGCAAATATTCAGGTCTAGCCAAATCACACATACCAGCCCAAACTACTACATAATTAAGTAAAATCCTCTAAACATTTCAAACAATCATGACGAGGGCTTTATCTATACCCACAAACTTGAGGACATTGTCTGGTCTCACAAGAAAAAGCCAGCTTGTTCGCAAGACATAAGCAAGTCTGAAAATGGACTCATAGCAATACAAGATACTGCAGAATATATAACACTGGGAATTTGCCAAGTAACTGATTTTTCCATAACCGAGAGGGAAAACTCAGTGCATGTAAGAGCTGCTAGCACTTGCTACATATTTTCATATTCCTCAGTGGCATTTAACAATCACAGCAAACAGGACGGTAACTTCTGCAGTGAAATAGGAGTCAAATGGCAAATAAAAGTACTAAATGCCACTCTTCAAAAAAAAAAAAAAATTTACAAGGCTTGCCACACGTTTGATTAGTTCTTTGCTGTCATGTGCCTCACTCCAAATAAAAACATATCACACTAAGGGGAACAGCATTACTGGGTTAGCCAAGGCTCTGGCACAAGGGGTGGATGCTCTGCCTCCCAGCAAACCGCAGCCACGAGCCTCTGCCTGCTCTCATCTTTCAGTCTGGAGCGTGAACACCCCTTCCAGCCATGGGGTCTCAAAAGGTTGCATTGCCTTCAAGTCCAATAGCTCTGCTACTGCTTTGGCTCCTAGAAGTACACCTTTACCACAATGAAAAGGAAAAATATCTGTCTGAAAAGTAGGACACAGAGCCAGGATATTAAGGAAATGAGACAGAACAGCAACTTATTTCCAAGAACATACAGTCCGCTGCTGAAAGCACTACCAGGAGGAGAAATTATTCTCCCTAAAGGATTGTTAGCAGTGAATCCTTCTTAGGGCTAACGGGCACCTAGAAAGGGTCACTTCCCTCACCTTAACACTCTAAATAAATTGTCCATCTCGTTCCCTAAACAGGGCTTGCAAATTGTCTCACTTCTACCTGAAAAGCATTGGCATTATTTGGAACTGTTCTTTGGAAATGGGCCTGAGCAAAGTGCTCCTGGGATCCACTAGAATATCAACGTTAGATAATAATATTGAAACTTTTGCGGCCAGTAGTCTGTCACCTCCAGCCCGCTCACATAGCACTGCCTGAAGCAGATACCATCGGTTGTTATGGGCTGGTAATATACCAAACACTTTAATTCCACACTTAAAGGATCCAAAAGAACAGGAATCATCTTCGTTAGTACAGTCAAATTTAAAGAATGTTTCCTTTTTCTGGTTCAGTGGAATCTTTGGCCTTGACATCAGTGAAGAAACTGTGCCCCCAAAGAGAAAAATGGCTGAGAAGGAGTATTTTTCCACCACCCTCTGATTTTAAATGACAGGTATGGATACATCTTAAGAGACTGAGTGCATGCTTACTGTGGTTTGCATCCAAAAGGCATTTGGGGTTTGCTTTTGAGCATTTTTTTTATTCTTTCTCATTATGTCAGTTGCCAGGTTTGGAAGTCAAGCCTTGTAAATCCCATAATTCCTGGAAATGAGTTTCAGCCCTCTGAACGCTGACTCACTGGCAGTTAAGAACATTTTCATAAGTACCTTGGTGACTTCTAGAGCCAGAAATTTCAGAAACAACCTTTTGTACAGTAGATTGTTGACAGGTAAAATTATGTGCCAGTTTAAGGTAGAACAGAGGACTTTTCACTACCCATCTAAATAGCACTGCACTGATTAATTTAATGGCTAGAAATGTGAACAGTGTATACCGTACTTATAAAGGCTAAATATATACTTAATAGAAAGCATCTCTACATCTGTCTTAAGCAGCTGATCCAATATTCCCATTTCCAGCACAGATTAGGAGCATTACTAAACCACCAAAAATCACAAGAACAACCGCCAAGACTGCTCAGGCACATGAATGGTGACTGGTGCCTTCCCTAAAGGTATCCTGGATGGATGGTGACCCTCAGTTTGAGGGAAATTTGGGGGGCAAGGTGTGTAAATATCATGGCTTTAGCTGAGGTCTGACTGCTAAACAGAAGAGCAGAGGGTTTGAAATTCCCTTCCCTTGGCTTACAGGTGTAAATTATACCTCATGGTCAAAGGCCTTCAATGAAGGGAAGGGGCTTGTCCCACGCAAGGTTCGCATCACCCACAGAGTTCAAGAAGACGCTCTAGGAGCCACAGCGATAGATCTCTTCTGGCTATGTACTGAACTAGAGTCCCTCTCTGCCTGCAGCCATGTTCAGCCCCACAGCTGTGAGAAGGTGGATGTCATTTGACATAACTACAACACTGCAGTGGATTGCCTGTTGCTGAGAGATTCTGCAGTAACGGATGTTGCTAGGAGCTGCTATGGACCCCAGGCTGGTGTTGGTCATCAGTGAGATACTGCATGTACTTTCCATTACTGTGTGCAGCTATATATTATAAAGGCTTTTCACACTTGCACTTTCCCCTCTCATCATTAAACGATTCTGCAGTGGGGAACAAAGTATATCTGAGACTGTGCTGGGTAATGATCCCGTTCATGACAGAGCGATAACATCTTTCAGCCTGAGTGCCACCTCCAGTCTTACCAAGTGTACAGCTCCTGTTGGGCTTTCACCCTGAGGACTGACGATCAGTGAAAGGAAGGGGCTTTTGCATGATGCTGGCTATTCTGATAAAATACTGATAATACACTGATGTGCTCAGCTAATAATTCTTCTGCTACCTCTCTCCCCACCCTCACTTCATAAAAACCCATCCCTGCTAATGCTGTGACATTTGTTTTGTCCATTTAGGAAGAATATTTTACTCATTCAAGAAACTGTTTTGATTGAACTGGTAGTTCATGTCAAGATTCTATTTTATTCAGTCTGAAGTTTGAAAAAGCCAATGACTCAGGTGAAAACCTGAACAGATGAACATGCAGATGGGTACAAGTGGCCTTTAGCTTTGCTCTTTCTGGCTAGATCACGTCACTGTGCCTGAGCTGATTCAGATGTTGCTCGCTCTCTCTCTCTCTCTCTTTCCACACTCCTTGCAAATCCTAGTAGTGACAGTGAAGAGACAGAGGTGATGACAGGGTACCAGAGGCCTGAAAGCAATTATTTCATTACCCTGCAATTCACAGCTTCATATTCCCCAGAATGGGAGCATCCTGATATGAGATATCCTATATTATGTGATATCCTATATTATAGAAATTTCCCTGTTATTATTTTAACCTATATTATAGTCATTATCCTGTTATAATTGTAATTTTTATCATATATCATATCCTATTATACAGGATTATAAGAACCATATTATATAGGATATCCTATCCTATAATATTAGATCTTACTGGCTTCAAGAAAATCACCCCCTTGCCTCCAGATTCTTTCCCTCAGACACCCTGTGTCGTGAGACATCCTCACCGCGCCATGCCCTGAGAACATACATGGCCCTTCCTGGTAACTCCCACATGTGCACTTACC
Source organism: Opisthocomus hoazin (assembly GCF_030867145.1). Taxonomy (NCBI): domain Eukaryota; kingdom Metazoa; phylum Chordata; class Aves; order Opisthocomiformes; family Opisthocomidae; genus Opisthocomus; species Opisthocomus hoazin. Next base: position 12,573,434 of record NC_134418.1, read on the forward strand.
CTCAAAATTCACATTTTCTTGGGGCTCGAGAAGGCTTTCCCCTAGGCAGCTCCTTCACTGAGGAATCCTAAGTCAAGGGGAACAAAACAGTTGAATGTTTGGATTAGATTAAGCAATTAGTTTCGGCTCAAATGAGAATTCAGGAAAAACTCTAGTAGCTTTTCAACATTTATTTTCAAAATCATTCTAACATGTAGCTTTATTAAGAAGTAATAAAAAGAATTTCCCCAAAATAAAACAAAGATTTTTTTCAGGGGAACTAAACTTCTACTTGGTCAGCCACAGATTTTCTCATTTTGAAAAGAAGAAAAAAAAAACCCTCCAACTTTAAGTTTTAAGCCAAAGTGAATTATTCTCCCAATTCTCTTTTAGTTTAGCCACAGAAATTAAAACCTTTTTTGTTTTCCTGTTGTGTTCTGTGCAGGAGGTAAAAGACCTAGATTTTTCTCCTTAGAACAAAATCCAAATCACATTCACATATGGATAGGCAAAAACTACCTAAATCTAAAAGTAGCTCAATCTGGACTGAGTAGAACAGAATTTTCCATTTATTCAGCTGAAGTAGGTGCAGTAATAAGGCTGCTCTAAAGCCTTAAGACAAATGAATGTACTTCAAAATTAAATGCTTTCTCAGTTTCTGCTGAATTACTTTAGAAAAAGCAGGGTAGCACTAAAATGCCATCATATAACAGAACTGCTTCATATTTTTGCTTTTACAAAGTAGCTGAATTCTTCTAGTCAAAAGGCATTTAATCAAAACAATATTGCTAGTTGCCAGGCACATAAATGCAGACGGTATGGTTAACAATTCAGCAAATGGCACAAAGCACTTACAAGCTAAATAATACACTGATTCCTTGGACTGTGTTTTTCAAGCTTATAGAAAAACAAAAACATAATGTGTAGAAGGACTAAAGCCACGCAGATGCAGAGGAGAGGCAGGTAGTCCTCTCTGCACCTCCAGGGACTCTTTTTGGATGGGTCAGAGGGAGATATTCCAGCAGAACCTCTGCTATTCACCATCAATCTGTGCCACATGTAAGGGCCTCACAGCCTGTAACCTTCCCAGTGCCCTCTCAAGATAGCAAAGAGCTCTTACGTCCTTTATAGAGAAATGGAGAAGATGGATAAGACATTGGCTATTGTAAGAAGGCAGCTGCACCCTGCGGATAGCAAAAAATATATTTCAGGAAAACACTGTTTTATATCCCAGCCCTTACAGCTCTGGCTGGGACATGTCTCTTGGGAGCGTTTCTCCTACCATAACACTTCAGTACGGAGTGGACTTTCAAAGGTACAAAAAAGAATTAACACCCAAACAACAGCCAGCGACTTTTAGTTGTGATTGTGTCTCTCACTGCTGTGGGGGCTTTGGAAATCTGAAGCAGTAAGAGAAGGCAGAGAACTCGCTGGTATCAAGGTACAACCTGCTCTTAGAGCTTCTATTGCTTAAGTACTTGTGCATCTAGATTCTTACCCGTAACTGCAAGGTAGGAGTTTCTAAATTCATTCCCAACCACTTGAGAATTCCTTCAGGATGGCAAAGAACCTTATGTCATTAAAGGACTTCACAGATCCATAGGCTGTGACGAGAGAGGGGTTTTGCTAGCGATACTGCATTTTAAAAGTGCATTATCATCTAAAACATTTCTTTGCACCACTTTCACAGGGAATTCTTGCTATGGCAATGAATGGAGTGAGGTTATACAAGCTTTTTAAGTTCTCCCTTTCATTTCTCCATTTAACTTGCTGACAAGGTAATGTGGTCTTTGCTGGCTCCCTGTAAAACGGTGCTGCCAAAGAGTGGGGTGAGAGGAAGTTTCACCAACAAAAACGTTCTCCTCTCCAAAGGGTGAGGGCTCTTTCTCACCCTCTGGGATTCCTGCCCAACATTCACATGTCTTTTGCTGCAAGCATCAGTTTTCCAAAGGAAAACACAGTAAGTGCTGTGCTTTTCTGGCCAGGACTAGGAATGCTTTATAGTTAGACAGAGCATACATAGCTCCACCAGTCTGGCTTTGCAGAGACCCTTCTCAAAACACTGCAAAAGGCAAAACCCAGCATGCAGGCGAGAGCTCAAGAGCCGTGGGACTTTCTCCCAGATGACCACTTGTTCTGAAAGCTGAAGCAAGAATGTTTATCTCTGTCAGCTAGATCAAATTAATAAAGTAAGTCTTTCCGGGATTTCAGCCATAAGACCCAAATGTAATGATTACACCAAATCATTCCCCATACTGGTTTGATGGTTTCATTTCTAAGAGTAAAAAATGACCAGATATGTGGGCTTGCCCTCCTCCAAAACAAATTTAATGGCTGAAGTTTTCCCTGCATACATTATCCCTGCATTTATTTCCTGATGATCCATTATTTTCAACTACCAGCTACTCTAGATTTCTCCCTCAGATAAAGCAGACTCCTCCAGCAGCATTTAAAATGGGATTTAAACAAACTTCAAATTAGACAAAGCACAGCAGGAACTGAGCATCTAAAAGCTACTTCAGTGCTCAGTATTGATTTCAGAGCCCAAACCGTTCCTCCCTGGTCAGCACAATTCTGCATGCAGAGGCATCAACACAAATATCAGGCACTCAAGGCTCTCTGCTTTATGTTTTCAAATAAAAATAGTTTGTGAACCCACATCTTTAGTTATTATTCTATCCCGTTGCCTTTCAAAGCTTCCCATATAGAGTCTGTTTCTCTTTAAAGCAATACATGATTTAAAAAAAAAAAAAAATCTATTAACAGTCAAATTCAAGGAAATTGAAATAAATTTTGGATGACACTTTCAATATTCAAACACTCCATTAAGAAATGCAAAATCATGATACCCAAAGCACCTGCAACTCTATCATACCAGCTGTTGATAAGTCCCCTTGCACAGAGTTAAGATTTAGAGTTATTACAGGAAACTTCGCAGTCTGTGTTTCGCTGTTATTGACTTCAATATCAGTTTTCAGCTGGTGCCTGTGAAGATTTCATCCATCACATCTCTTAAGAACAATATCCCAGGGCAGAGGTACGGATTGTTTCGCCGTGGGTCCAAGCTCATTTGCAGCCCACAGTACAGAGCCCCGTAGGAAGAGCTGTGCTGGCTCTGGACTCTGGTTGGAAACCGAATTTCCAGCCCAAAAGCAGCAGAGCTGCCTCACCAGGCTGACACCCCTCAGCTGCTTCAAGGACCAGTGGAGGACCCACAGGCAGTTTCACTGGCTTCTCAGTCATCAGACTTCAGTCAGGTATTTCTGCAGATCACCACATGAGGATGCAGTATTAAGGTATATTTAATCTCATCTAAACTTAAGGTATTAGGAAAAAAACAAAAAACTATAGCATTTTCCTTCCCATACCTTGACTGACAGCCTGGTGGAAGAAAGGATGTTAACTTGATTCCTCCGCATGAATCTCTCTATTCCTAAGACTTACAAAGTTAATGTTGTATTCCCATATAAAGTTGAATTTTGATCAAGTAAGTGCCTAACCAAAGAGAAATATCCCGTCCTCCCACCCGGTGGCTCCCTGGCAATGTGGGAAACGGAAACTAAAGCACATTGACTCAGGCGCCCAGGGATCGAGGCTGAGCAGCGGGGAATGGACAAACTGTGTCTGGCTCAAATGGGAAGTGAACAAACTCCAGTTACCCATATTTACCTGTAGCTACACCATTCCTGTCCACCTGATTTTCAGGAAAGTGCCAACTGTGCTGTGGCAGCAGTGCCTCGCTCTGCCGGTACACCCCTTTCAACCAGACCTGGATTTACTGAGCAGTAAGTGATATTCCCTTTCCCATCAGCATTGATGACGGCACTGCTGAGCGTGCTCCTGGCCACGCAGCCGATCAGGACAGCCTGCGCTCGGTCATCGCCTCTTCCCTGTCACTTAAGTCACTGCCTGATTTCTACTGCCTTTGCACGCTGTGTTTCACCAGTCCAACGTTCAGTGGAAAAAAGCCCCAACACAAAACCCACCAAGAGTTAAAATGAAAACAATGCTGTATTGGGCATTTCACATGCAGGTCTGTTTGCTTCAAAGACCCCCCGCCCTGCATTTCTCAGTTCTTTAATTTCACTTTCAGTAAAGTTCCCATTTCACTTCCAACCTTTCATTGTTATTTCCTTCCCAACATTTTATGGCTTCAAGAAAGCAGAAATCTCAATTATTTTCTCAGGTCTATTTGTGAACATTACGTCCCAACTTGAACTCCCTTTTTGCAGTATGGACACTGATAATACTGGAGTTGTCCCTCACAACATCACCATAGAAATATAATTAATTTGCTCAAAATAATACTTCCTCAAATATCTTTCTGAGAAAAGCTGAGAACATTTTTCCTGTTGAAAAAAGATTATATTTTCAGCTGGTTTTATGTTTGCATGAAAATTGAAGACCTTGCTCAGCTGTCACTGAAAACAGTTTCAACTCCTGCTAAACTGAAGGCACTGGAATTACCCTGGCATGCGATTTTCCACAAGCATGATGCTAATTCAACAAAACACATCTACGTTTCACAAAGCTACAGTATTATCACTGCAGACGGATTGCATTAAAATATTTGTGCACTTTTATTTGCATTCGCTCCCCATTAATTTCGGAAGGCAGGAGCAGAATGCCGAGAATGGCACCACTAAGAGGGGCTCACTCAGTGGACGAGAAACTGCCTGGCAGGTTACTCCCACCTCCCAGGGGAGAGCACAGCTGCCCAGGGAGCCAAGGCACACTCACCTGCAATTTTACTTTTTTTTCTTTTTTGTTTTTTTTCCTTTAATGAAAATAAAACAAAAAAAACCAAAGCAAAAAAGCTCACTTTGCAGTTATCTGTGACACAGCAAAGAAATAAATGAACTCGGCACTGGGGAAGGGCAACACTGGAGAGAGCATCCCTGAGCAGGATGTTGAGAACAAGCAGTTTCATCTTCAGTGCCTTGCAAAGCACTTCCTGTAACTCCAAGAAAAACTCTTGTCTTGTTTTTCCACTTGTACTGGTAATGGAATATCTTATCCATCAGGCAAGGCTGGTATCAGCGATACTAAGAAGTTTCCTATGTCATTCTGCCCAGTATTTAAAAGCTCCCTGTACTGCTCCAGCCCACAGTGGGCAAGTTCAGGGAAACTTTTCCATCCACTATGCAGCAGCATATAACGGCAGTGGACAGAAAAGCTGTTACTGACTACCAGCGCCCTGAGCTGGCACAATGCTCTGTGGCCAAGGCTCCATCCTACCAAACTACACGCCCAAGTCATTTTGGAAGTGATCATTTTGAATTGGCATATTATATCTCATTGCATTTGGCAGGCAAAACTTGGTGCTGCAAAAAAGAGTTAACTTCGTATAACAGGAAAGCAACTTCTGAGCAGCAAGATGCATTTTACCGGTTAAATTATGAAGTTATTGTATAGTCTTATTTTACAGCTAAGATAGATGTAACACTAGAGAATGATGTGCTGTAACGAAGAATATTCCAGCAACAGTCTAAAAAGCAAATTTTCTTCAGGTGTATTTTATCTGCAGAGACTTCTGTAAGCTTATAGAGAATCCTAATATTTCGGGTGGAAAAGGCCCAGAAGTCTGGCAGTTCTGCATAATATGCTTATTTAAAAAACAGTGGGACTATAAGGTCCTTTGAGATTCTGACTGAAAGGCTTATGAATCCTAAAATATGCACATTTTAATTTGGTATGTTCTTTTAGCATTTCTGTTAAAAATTTTCATGAAGTAAATTGCATGCTAATTATTTTAATTGTAGCTGAAATAATTGAAAGCTGAAATTTCAACAACCCTTACAATTATTCACATTTTTAACAGATCTGTTTTTTGCTTTTCACAGGATCTCAAAATACAGACAAATAATATTGTTGTACAATTTAATTCACCAAGCTCCAATGACAAATGAGACCCAATTTGAAGAAATAAATTAGTACATACAGAAGTTTGACAAGCCTCCGGCAACATTAAAAAATTCTTGTTATAAAACCAGGCTCTTCGCATAGCGGTAGGATGAGAGACATGAGGCATGTCAGAAAGAAGGAGAAACTTTTTCCCATGAGGACCATTCCACAGCAGGACAGGCTAGGCAAAGCTGTGGGCAGCCTGGGCTGGTTTCACAGCTGATGCTGCTTTAAGCAGCAGTTTTCTCACCCTCAGGAGACATTGTCACACACAATTTCCAGAACCTATTTGGATATGCATCTGTGCACTAATTTACTGCGTTTTCAACCCGACCTCGAAAATCCATTGGTGGGTTGGAGCCTTCCACTGACTTCCCCAGGCCTTGGTTCATGCCCTTAGACATCCTTCAAGCCATGATCTGCACAACACTCCTGCTTACGCTTCAACTTCATGCCTGTAAGTTGTTTCGGTTCAGTTAGTGAGAAAACATGTGTATGGTTAACAAGAAGTTTGCTGTACAAGGGCTTTGGGTTGGACTAGAGGTTGTCTTTGTTTTGGGAGTTGGTACAGCACTGAGCATGTGTTTGGCACTAAATACAATATAGTATTATAATTAGTTTGTACACCTATTTCTTAAGTACGAGGGGAGATATTAGACAAATGCATTTTCAGAAATGTCTTTGCTGGTTCCACTTAAAACAAGAGAGCAAGGAAGCTCTTTTCCCTGAGAGGTTTTGATGAAGTTTCCCATGGGCAGAACTAGATTTGCCTTAAGCACGGGCAGCATCACTTCAGAGGGCTGCATCTCACTCATTCCCCTGAATGACAGCTTGAGACAGCCGGCTGTGAGGACCAAAGCGCACTGTAGTTAGTAAACCCAATGCAGAGCTTGTGGAAGTGGATACAGAGAATTCTTGAACTCTGCAAAACATGAGTATTTAGGATTTTACCCAGTGAAATGTGGAACTGATTAGGGCATTACACATAACTGCAAGCTGTTCAAGTTTTGGCAATCATACAAAAAAGTGGTAATGACAATTGCATGGCAGATACTTGCTTTTGCCTGAGGTCAAACGCCTTTTTCTTTTGAGACATCTTGCTTTAATCTACTGAAAGCTGCATGGGCTCTGCCAGCCTCCGTGTGGCTTTGCTGTTGATGATGGCATTCTGTAATGGAGGGGTACCGAAGCAGAGGCATTTGCCTTGTGATTTCCCTGTTGCATTATCAACGCATATGACACTTGGACTGATGCACTTTGCACCGACAGGCAGCTGTAGCAGGACCCTGACCTGAAACCCAGGTAAAGAAAGCCAAAGACCTTGGCAGCGCAACCAGAAGAGTCAGAGGTGCATTCCGTGGTTTCCAGCATCCAATATCATTGTCTCCAGCACGCACCCAATAATGGGCAGAGGGGGCTGTGAGCAATGTTTTTCATTTTTCATGAAATTACAACAGGTTTTATATTTCAGAATTTGGACACTGAAAGGTGATCCCTTAACCGTTGCTTCTGATAATACCATGACAAAACACACCACACTGACACAAGACATAATAGTTATGGATTTGTCTGCATAAGCCTGCAGAGGCTTACAGAATCACAGAATAGTAGGGGTTGGAAGGGACCTCTGTGGGTCATCTAGTCCAACCCCCCTGCCAAAGCAGGGTCACCTACAGCAGGCTGCAGAGGACCTTGTCCAGGGGGGTCTTGAATATCTCCAAAGAAGGAGACTCCACAGCCTCCCTGGGCAGCCTGTGCCAGTGCTCCGTCAACCTCAGAGGGAAGAAGTTCTTCCTCATGTTCAGACAGAACTTCCTGTGCCTCAGTTTGTGCCCATTTCCCCTTGTCCTGTCACTGGGCACCACGGAAAAGAGCTTGGCCCCATCTTCCTGACACCCACCCTTCAGATATTTATAAGCATTTATTAGGTCCCCTCTCAGCCTTCTCTTCTTCAGGCTGAACAAGCCCAGCTCCCTCAGCCTCTCCTCATAGGAGAGATGCTCCAGTCCCCTCATCATCCTTGTAGCCCTCCACTGGACTCTCTCCAGTAGCTCCTCATCTTTCTTGAACTGGGGAGCCCAGAACTGGACACAGTACTCTAGATGAGGCCTCACCAGGGCAGTGTAGAGGGGAAGGAGAACCTCCCTCGACCTGCTGGCCACACTCTTCTTGATGCACCCCAGGATCCCTTTGGCTTTCTTGGCAGCCAGGGCACACTGCTGGCTCATGGTTAACCTGTCGTCCACCAGGACACCCAGGTCCCTCTCCGCAGAGCTGCTCTCCAGCAGGTCCACCCCAAGCCTGTACTGATGCATGAGGTTGTTCCTCCCCAGGTGCAGGACCCTGCATTTGCCTTTGTTGAACCTCATCAGGTTCCTCTCTGCCCAACTTTCCAGCCTGTCCAGGTCACGCTGAATGGCAGCACAGCCTTCTGGTGTATCTACCACTCCTCCCAGTTTGGTGTCATCAGCAAGCTTGCTGAGGGTACATTCTAACTCTTCATCCAGGTCGTTGATGAAGAAGTTAAACAAGACTGGGCCCAGTACTGACCCCTGGGGGACACCACTAGTTACCGGCCTCCAACTAGACTCAGCGCCGCTGATGACAATCCTCTGAGTTCTGCCATTCAGCCAGTTCTCTATCCACTTCACCGACCAGTCATCCAGCCCACACTTCCTCAGCTTCCCCAGGAGGATATCATGGGAGACTGTGTCAAAAGCCTTGCTGAAGTCAAGGTAGACAACATCCACTGATCCCCCTTCGTCTACCCAGCCATTCATATCATCGTAGAAAGCTATCAGATTGGTCAGGCATGATTTCCCCTTGATGAATCCATGCTGACTACTCCTGATAACCTTCTTTTCTTCCACTTGTTTGATGATGGCCTCCAGGATAACCTGCTCCATCACCTTTCCCGGGATGGAGGTGAGGCTGACTGGCCTGTAGTTCCCTGGGTCCTCTTTCTTGCCCTTTTTGAAGATTGGAGTGACATTGGCCTTTCTCCAGTCCTCGGGCACCTCTCCTGTCCTCCAGGACCTCTCAAAGATGATGGAGAGTGGCTCAGCAATGACATCCGCCAGCTCCCTCAGCACTCGTGGGTGCATTCCGTCGGGGCCCATGGATTTGTGGACATCCAGATCGCTTAAGCGATCCCTCACACAGTCCTCCTCGACCAAGGGAAAGTCGTCCTCTCTGTAGGCTTCTTCTCTTACCTCCAGGGCCTTGGATTCCTGAGGGCCTGCCTTGGCACTGAAGACTGAAGCAAAGAAGGCATTCAGTAGCTCTGCCTTCTCCGCATCCTCTGTCACCAGGACACCCGCCTCATTCAGCAGCGGCCCCACATTGTCCCTAGCCTTCCTTTTGCTGCTGATGTAGTTGAAGAAGCCCTTCTTGTTGTTTTTGACATCCCTTGCCAGCTTCAATTCCAGGTGGGCCTTGGCCTTCCTCATCGCATCCCTGCATGCTCTGACCACATTCCTGTACTCTTCCCAAGTGGCCTGCCCCTCTTTCCACATTCCATGGACCTTTCTCTTCTGCCTGATCTCTGGTAGAAGCTCCTTTTTTAACCATGCAGGTCTCCTGCCTCCTTTGCTCGATTTCTTTCTCAGGGGGATGCATTGCTCCTGTGCATGGAAGAAGTGTTGTTTAAAGAGTGACCAGCACTCATGGACCCCCCTGCCTTCGAGAGCCCTGGCCCACGGGATTCCTCCCAGTAGCTCCTTGAAGAGGGCAAAGTCAGCCCTCCTGAGGTCCAGGGTTTTGGTCCTGCTTATCGCCCTGCTTCCTCCACTTAGGTTGAGTCAGCAGTGAGTGCCTTACTACCCAGGCTTCCCCTGCTGCTCCCCACTGCGTTCCCAGTTGCCAGATCTGGCAGCAGAGGCTGAAGGTGGATGTCAGTGCACAAATCCAGCCTACAGCCTGGTGATCAGGCAGAGCCGTAATTCTCCTCAGGAGAAGATTTCTGTACTCCAGAGTCATCAAGCAAAACTTGAACAGCCCTAACTCCATCACCAGAAGCTACACAGACTAGAAAAGCATTGCTATTCTTTGTATTCTGAGTGGGTGAAAGAAGGCACTTGTATTAGTCTCTGCAGATCTTAGTTTTGTTCTTGAGGTACATAAATCATACGACTATATATTTTGCTCACAAGAGTAAATACTCATGTCGCTCCCCCAACAAACAAAATAAGTAGGCCCAGAGTAGCACTAAGTCTATATTTCCTTGTTCCACATAGGAAGACTGGTGAACAAAAGCCCTTCTGTCATTGGAGAGAAACGTTCAGCCAGAGCCCTGCGGGTTGGAGGAGCAATTTTGAAGAAATTGGTTCTACTCTCTCATCCTCATCTCCCTAAAAATACATGAAATTGTTCCTCCTGTTAAATTATCATTTGCTGGTACCTGGCAGACTCCTAATTGATTAGAGAAAACTAATTCAGTGCAATGAATTATTTGCAAGTGAAGTATCTGAAATATCTACTTTATTAATATTTTTGATTTAAAATTATTATTTTATTCAGATGTCTCATAAGAGCTCGTTATAGTCCAGAAAAGTAACTTAAAGGAAGGCTGAATAAAGCCAATCCCTGGTGCAAAAGCAGTTCAGCAAGTTGTCATGCCAAGGATGAACTTGTCCTAGGGTGACTCTGCTTATTTTATTGGCACTGCACCAAGTTAAACTTTTCCAGACAGTTCAGAGTTATTCCCAGCTGGGGAACAGAAAGTCATCAGGATTTGGAAGCAGCTTTTTTTTTTTTTCCTGCTGAACTATCTTGACCTTTCCTAGGAAGTTCAGAATTTGCCAGTTAGCAAAATTTCAGTCAGACCTCCACCACCGATCTCTGTGCGAATTCAGACTTCGCTTCCTTCCCTCCCGAGCCATGACCCTTTCTGCTGGCAGAAGCCAAATCCCGCCCTCCTTCACACCTTCCAACTTTTCATCCAGCTGAAGACACCTTTTAGAAGGGAAGTGGAAAACAAAGCTTTTGTGTGAAACCCTTTTATCCAGTATCCAAATTCTCTTCTATTTGCAGCCCAAATTAATGCTCACATGTAAGATTGTCCAACTCATAAGAACATAGTGAAACATAGCTCAGTACTTCTAGTTTTTGTAAGAAATCTCTTCAAAACACAGGAGTTTAACTAAATTCTATCTACTTATGCTTCTCCATCAACACTTCCCTCTAACCAGCCACTCTAACCTTTAGTCAGGGTGGTATAAACGGTTTTCAGCACGTTCCTGAAATGCAAGACAATTCAAAGGATACCTGCGCCCTTCCAAATACCTCCTCAGTTCCCAGAGGAATGAACAGCCAGGGTCTGCAAAGCCATGCTGGAGGGGTTTACCATCACACAGGGTCACGCACAAGACACTCAGTCTGGCAAAATGCAAGGCTAGACACATGATCATAAAAGAACAAAGAACTACAGAGGCAAAGGAAGACCAGATCAAATTATTGAAACTCCACCTCAAACTTAGTCCTGCTCAATGACTGACACCAGACAGCTCTGCAGGAGGACGGGTCCCTGCACTTGGCTGTAGACAACTGTCCTTTCACACCAGTCACCACCCACTGTTTGTACCCCAGCTTGGTCAAGATGCAAACATCCTGAAACCTGCTATACATTTTTCCCTTCTCCTTGATTAAGAGATATCACTGAATAAAGATCCAATGCTGCAAACATGGAAGTGAGATGCATTTCACTCCCTTCTTTCCTAATCAGAAATTCTGGTTTCACTTAAAATCTTGAAGTATCTGCAGTATGAACATCCCCCACTCCTCCCTTCATGCAATTTTCTCTCTTGACTTCTTACCTTGACTTTAGTTTTTATCTTGTTTTTTTCACCAGCCATTTCAATCTAGCTTTTTCCCACCTGTTGCAATACATTGTAAATAACTTATCTTGAGAAACAAGAACTAAGAAACAACTCATTAACACAACAGACCCTGACTTATCCCCAGTATTTTGGAGCTCAAGTATCATACAGCAACAAAAGAAATAATCAAATCAGGGATGGGTGATTGGACTGAGTCATACTATCCCTACACCATGTGGTTTGTAAGGTTCATATATCTTATATTATTTCCTATTTACAGCCCTTAGTAGTGACTCACAAAGCATGGGAGCCCTAAGCTGCCTGAAGCCTTCACTACTAAGAGCCGAGCACAGCACTATTCTGTCTAACCCGAGGCAAGCGCGATATCCAACCTCTCACACCAAGGGCTGAAAATAGCAACCTTCAGCTCCAAAATGCAATGGGATTTTGTAGTCTGACCTGCTCCATGTAGGAGGAGCAAGACGGGCAATGAATATACTGCAGTCTTGGCATGGCTTCTTTCCCACCTGTTTATGAGCATCTTATGGACACTGTACCTGGGCAGGACTAATCCCTCCATGATGGACAGTCTTTTATCTTGCTTCCTTTCCATCAGATGATGCCTCATTAGACATCCTCTTTTAAAAAAGAAAACAAACCCAACCAAACAGCCCACATAACTCATCCTGTTTTCCCCCAGCTCTCAGATTTGCAAGTTTTTCCTTGAGTCAAGGTCAGTTCTTTGGACTTTGTGTACATATGTGTATGTATATATGATACATTTTGGGTTTTCGTACCTAAGAGCCCCAAAGATAACTCTCTCAGTATCAATTACTGCAACGTCCTTTTCCTCGGCCAAAGCAAATGTGATCTTCCCAGCCCAGATCTACCTGGAGAGATGAAACAGATTTCATCCTGCCAATTTCTGTGACTATGTGACATCTTTCCACTGGCCTCTGCTGACTCAAACACAGGAGCATCTGTGTTTACTCCAAAAGGCCCTTCCCTCCTGCCACACCACATCCTATCACCTCAGGCTGTAGCAGGGACTGCACCCCACACCCCCAGATCAACTGATGATGCCAACCTAGTTTTCCAAAGTGGATGTTCAAACAAGACCTTTCATGTTTCTCTTCATTTTGATACACTTCCTCCAGGCTTCTGTGTCACCCTCCTCTTAGTCCATCTGAACACTCTCCTTTGCCATGGTACCAACAAAAGCACTTGACAACGACAGGCATGTCCTGTCAAGTACATGCCCCTCCTTCTGCACTGACCTTGGGGTCTGCAGAGTTGTTGCTGTCATTCTCAGTCCTCTCTCCAGCTGCAATTGCGCAGTTTGTTTTTTACCCATTCTTAACTATGTTATGCCAGAGGTGCTACCACCATCACTGATGAGCTCAGCCTTGGCCAGCGGCAGGTGTGTCCTGGAACTGGCTGGCATTGGCTCAGTGAGACACAGGGGAAGGCTTCTGGCATCTTCTCACAGAAGCCACCCCTGTAACCCCTCCACAGGTGTGGTGGGGGGGAGCTGGTTTTAGTTTTGTTTGGTTTTATGGGGTTTTGGGGTTTTTTGTTTTGTTTTGTTTTTTGGGGTTTTTTTTGTTTGCTTGTTTGTTTTGGGTTTTTTTGTTTGTTTGTTGTTTTTGTTTTGGTTTTGTTTGTTTGTTTGTTGTTTTTGTTTTTGGAGGGGTGGAGGAGGCCAGACTGAGCCTCTGTATTTCCTGATTAAAAAGCCTCCTCTACAGGGATAAGAAAGATTTTGAAATCGAGTCTAGTGAAAGAAATTCCTAGTTCAACCGCTGGAATTATGGCAGCACTGAGAAGTTTGTCAAAATGAAATACAGCCTCAGCTCGGTCCTTTACCACTCCTTGTGGTCAGCAACCCCCACACAAAACAGACACAAAACACCACTATTCAGACTTGCTAATATTTAGTACTTACATCATATAAGTGCAAGTTATAGCACACAAAGTTGTGTAACGGTCACCCCCAATGATACTGTATTGTGATTTTTATAAGGCCATAGTTTCACAGGACACTGGTTTCGGTAACAAACAAACAAAAAAAATCAATGTAAATAGCTCCCACTTGGGTTTTCCCATGGGACTTGGCATTCAAGCTGCAATGTCCCTCCTTGTTTGTGATTAACCAGAAAAACCACAGCCTCAGCCAGATATTAACCACTGTTTCTCACCGAACCAGCACACTGAAAATCCATAGCTCAGCTGCAGTTTCTCCATGTTCCGTTCACCTCAACCAGATGCATCAGAATAGCCTGTCTATTTGAAAAAATATCAAAGTGTGCTCAACCACATCAAGAGAGCAAAAGGCATTTAGTGGGAAACACCTAAACTGGAAGTGACATTAGCATTCCGTGGTGATTTTCGCTAACTAGTGTAGTTATCCTGGCAGCCTAGAATCTATTGCGTGGGCAGAACATTATCTCTCCAAGAATGACTAAATCCTAGTGATGGAGTGCAAGGAGACAGCACAGAGGAAAATGCTCTTTTTATATCCTGGAGAAAATCTAAGATAGATAAACTAGTTTCAATTGAAAATATTGTCATCCTTAATTTTTCATGTCTTTTATGTAAGAGAAAACAGGGCTTAGGGTTTTTTGTTGTTGTTGTTGTTTTTGTTTTGTGGTTTTTTTTTTTTTAGGAGATAATGTTTTGTTTTGTGAAGATTTTTACATTAAAGAAATATCCTGAGCAAAACTATGTTTTCAGAAAACCTACATACTCAGCACCAAGACAGTATTTCCAATGCTTACAGGGGCTCCAGTTCATCTTCTCTCTCTGAGAACAGAACATGAACTTTCTTATCAGTGCCTAGGCATTCCCATTATGCTTCTCTCCAAAGAGCACTAAGATATCTTCAATTTTCCCCCCAAATATTAGCATGTGATGTTTCTCTTTTGCAAAAAAATAAAAATTTTCCACTGTCAAGAAGTAAGCAGCACAATTTTAAGCAATCTCTAGCTCACAGTCAATGTTTGTTGTAGGTACACAGACAGCATAAAAGCCAGACACCAGGTCTGGTGCTGTCACCATTTAGTGAACAGAGAAACCAGCTGCAGAACACCAAACACCCAGCTGCAGTGCGCAGCTCTGTAGGGACCGGTATAGTAACAGTTTCTGTGCAGGAATATCAACAGCACGGTGTGGTCCCAAGGTAAGGTCTTACATACTTTTAAAAAACTAATAGAAACAGATTGATAAATTAATTGGTGCTAGCTTGACACCACTGACACTTTTTTGTTTTCTGTCAAAATTTTGCAATTTTCTTGATTATACGATTAAGCTATAAGTGAAGATTTGATTATAGTAACTCCACTTGGCTGCTGGTGATGAAATCCAGCTGAACTCTTCTAATTTAACTAATATTGTGCAGACCTAGAAAACACACACATAATTATATCAAGCTGGAATAAGTGAACATGCTAATAAACTGCATGACTCAGCATCACAGTTTGTGGTATATGTAAGTGTGGCATAAAGCTACCAGGCATTGAGGCCTGGGCAGTGAAATTCGTAGTCTTGTCTCCAAGGTATTCTCATTTGGTTCGTAACACTTTCTAGAAGTTTTCCTCCATGTTTTCGGTTCATGCCCCTGAATTCAATCATAGCACTAAATGCTGTTAAAACACACACTAGTGTGGGTCACAGCACCAATGCATTGATGTGACTCATAGTGCAGTTTCCTCTCCGCCTCTGCCTTCTTATGGAGGGCTGCAGAAACCAAAGTCACGAGAATTGGAGAATGTTCTTGGAGGTGTTTAAGACAGGTATGGAGGAAAGTCATCAAAGTACAGGTGCCAAATTGCAGTCCTTGACTTCAGGTCTTCCCATCAAAACAAAGCCTGCACGAAGGTGCACTACAGGCAAGAAGAGCAGGCAATGGTGGGAACAGCTGGCTGCATGGATGGCTGTTAAATGGAACAGAGTAATGAAGGCTTTCTATTCAAAATGGAATAGGAACTAAGGAAATGAATTAAATGCTTGCCTTTGGTCTCCTTAGTAATATCTCAATACAACAAGTTTGGAAGAGGAAAAAAGCATACCTTAGAACATGGAGCAGAAGCCATAAAAGTTTAAAAACTCATCAGTAATCAGACACTTTTCAAACGCAACATTTCAAAAAGGAGAGAAATACGCCCAGAGCTCAGGGCTGCCTGTGGTCTTTGTCCATCCATAGATCCAGACCCCAGCAGACGATGTCATTTAGAAGCCTAGGAAATTCTTCTCTTCCCCAGTAAAATGTTGAGGTGGCACAAAGTCTGTTTCAGGAAACCTGTGACCAGTTTGCAGTCCTTGTCAGACATAGGACCATTACTTTGTAGTATCTGTGGGTGAAAGACTTACTTTGAAAGAGGAGCTTCCCCCTCTTATTTCAATTATTTGTATTGTCCCACTTTAATTATTTGTACCAAGAAAACTTCCATTCACAGCCATGAGCCTCCTTCCTGGTCCTCAGCATACACAGACAGTCACTGCCCCAGAGAGCTGCAGTGACGGTGGCAAATGCAGGGCAGGGGGACAGATCAACATTTTTCTCAGCTTACAGGTGAAAACCTGAGACAGGCAACTAATGAAACACCTGTATCTATGGCAGGAAAGTTCTACCATAAATACGTTTCTTCAGATTTTCCACCACAACCGCACAGCTAAACTGTGTAGTTTAATTCCACTTCAGGTTGTACAATTCCTGTATAGGAAGGACCAGGCTCAAACACCGCCTAAAAAATGGAGTGTGCAATACTCTTCCAATTATCATGCCATGCAGGTTACACTCAAATTCAACAGAAGCCTTAGGAGTTTTAAGGCTCCATTACCCATTTCACCTCTCTGACAGTCTGATTTAAACAGCTGTCTGCTGCTGATTTCCCACATACCTTCCTACCAGCTGATCACAGATACCTGCAAGTAATATGTGCACATAAAACACCTGCAATCAGTAGCTGTTCATCCTGAATGCAAATAGGAGATGTTTCCAAGCAGACAACAATCTTCTATGATATGGAAGAGTTTCATTTGGCTTTAGTAAACCAGAGCCATGTTTTAAAACTGGGGAAGTAAAGGGGCAGAGCACTAAGGAAGGAGAGCACCTCTGAAAGAAAATGCAGTTCTGGAAGGTAATTACTGGAGAAAACCAAGTTTTTCATCAGACTTTAAATCTGGCAGTATTTTGGGAGATTAAGTATATTTCCCTTCAGTGACTCAAAAACCTGTTCTTGCAATCAGCAATCTATATTCCTGCAAATTGGCACCAACTGAGAAGCACAGAGATGCTGAAACAGAGTTATTTTCACCAGTGTTGGAGCACTGAACTTCCCCAGCTCTTCCAAAACTTCCCCTAGCACATCAGGGATGCCAGGAACCCATTTGTGCTGACTCCAGACAACAGGGTGGATGAAAGAGGTTACTCCCCATCTTGTTTAAATTACTATTTCAGACATACCTGAGAAATGAATGTACTAAGGGAGAAAGTAAAGAGTTTTAAACCAATAGAATTGCTTTTAAGGAAAGGTCACTGGACACTTGTCTGGAGCAAAATGCTCCTTGAAGTGAAGCATCAAACCATAGGAAGGCAGAGATTTATTTACACCACAGAGGATTGGACATGTATATTGACATAAACACTTCACTGAATTATCTCAAGTGAATTGAGTGATTAAGTGCCACATGCAAACCTGTAAACCAGTCTATGAGATACAAGGAATTGACATGACATGTTTTTACCTGATGTCTACTGACTACTGATTTTTACACCTTCCACTGAAACAGCGGATACCAGCCTCCATCTGACAGTTAGATTAGATGTCCCTTGGGTTCAATCTGCTGGGTAATTCCTGTGCAAAGGAAAATGTTATTTAGCAAAACTAAGATGGAATAAGAGTCAGGGAATCATGACTAAACCCCAGGAAGTGTTGAGATATATATATTGATCATTTACACTAGCAAAAAGAAAAAACAAATTTAAGTTTAGCTGATACCATAACCCATCTTTCTTCTCAAGTAAAGATTTATTTTATTACTTGGTAGATATCTGCAGTTAAGAGTGGAAATAAAACAAAAAAATAAAACCACACCCTTTCAGGTATTAAAATATTTCTTTCACTCGTCACTGTGGGATTAGACAGTGCTGTGGAATCCCAGAGAGGAGGTAGAACTGATAGACACTGTACAGGAGGCTAGCAGGGCCCTAATTCTTGCCTGGCACTTTCTCTAGTGGCTCACTCTGAAGCATATAGCGTAGGTTAATGCTTTTTGGTGAGTTAGTTTCAAAACCCACTTTAATCAGTCACTGATAGATATGTATGGGACAATTCTCTTGGACCTGTGATAACATACACTTGAGGCTAAGATGCAAAAAATATTCTTGGCTGGATGGCCAGAAGCAAACAGGCAACTGGATGCACTGAAGAATCATGCAGAAAATTTTAACCTCGTTTGTAAAATGAGCATCTCCAGTTGTAAGAGGAAGATGGCTAAGGCTAGGCAGTTTTTTAAAGACCCTTGAAGTTGAGAAAATCATTGAGGAACATATTTGCAACAGTCCAACTGGAAAAGGGCTACAGACGACATCACTAAACAGACAAGATATGTCAGCCCTCAATATCAGCTAGCACAAGCATCTTTTCAGGCATCAGAGCGCCATGAAAAGCCAGGAACTGCAGGGAGCAGCGTCAAATTCCCTGCAATCTGCTCAGTTGCACCCCACATCACCTAAACACTGTTTAGAAGTGCAGTGCTGCACATCTGGATGCAGCACAGAGCAACACAACTGTCTTCACGTGTTGCACTGCTGAAGATGCAGTGGTTAAGCTTGCTCCCAGGAAGGTGTTTGGACAGAAAACACATACAGAAGAACTTATAACTTTTCACAGAACAATTGCTTTCAAATGCAAAAAGATGTTCTGTAGCCCTTGGGAGAGTTTCAGCAACCTTATTTTGAGGAGAATGGATGGTAGCAATTTGTTCTTTTGTACTCCCACCAACTTCAGACAGAGTTCAAAACAAAGCCTCAACACCCAGACAAGTCACCCTCGTGGACTGGCAGCTAAAGAAAAAAAAAAAACTAAATAAGTGGTCTGTATTTCAGAAATCAGGATTTCAGCAGAAACTGCCGAGTGCTTTTCAAAGCATTAAGTACATCTGCTTTTTAAAACTAGTTATTACTGCAGATTGTCATCATTAACCAAGGCAACTCAGACTCACACCTGACCAAAGTGCTGCAGCCTTGCCCACTTAACAAGGCAGCAAGTTCTATCCCTTAATTAAAATGCAGAAGAGAGCCAGGTTTCTCTGTGCTGCATTCATGTTTTTGTTGATTGCAGAAGATGCTGCTGAGTGCACAGCGCTCTTACGAAGTCAGGACATTTATTTTTGGTTCGTAAATATTAATTTAAGACACTATCTCAAACATTCAAAAATCTTGGCTCTATTATTATTCATTGCACAATGGTATCTTAATTGGAAATAGATAATTACCAGAATATCAATTCTATTCTACCATCTTGGAATCAATATGAGTTTATCTGCACACAAAGAAGCACTGCTAGTTCTTCGCTGTATCTTTAAACTGGCAAATGTCTCACTATACTGCATGTAAACATTATGTAAAAATACACATCTTACACCTAGATGTCCACTGTATTGTACAGAGATGTTTTCTTAGGGCTACAAGGATGCTGAGGGGACTGGAACATCTCTCCTATGAGGAGAGGCTGAGGGAGCTGGGCTTGTTCAGCCTGAAGAAGAGAAGGCTGCGAGGGGACCTAACATATACTTACAAATATCTGAAGGGTGGGTGTCAGGAGAATGAGGCCAAGCTCTTTTCAGTAGTGCCCAGTGACAGGACAAGGGGCAATGGGCACAACCTGAAGCACAGGAAGTTCCATCTGAACATGAGGAAGAATTTCTTCCCTCTGAGGGTGACGGAGCACTGGAACTGGCTGCCCAGGGAGGTGGTGGAGTCTCCTTCTCTGGAGATATTCAAGACCCACCTGGACAAAGTCCTCTACAGCCTACTGCAGGTGACCCTACTTCGACAGGAGGGTTGGACTAGATGACCCACAGAGGTCCCTTCCAACCCCTACCATTATGTGATTCTGTGAATTTTCCCCAGCTGCAGCCTTTTATAAAATCAAAGACAGAGGCTCTAATTAGTTTCAAATGAGAATGAAAGTTCTGTCAGGCTTGACAAGAGCATTTTGCAGAAACCTGGTGAAACCTGAAGGTGACTGATAATATGCTAACAACATACTGTTTCAGTGGGATCACTTGATTTTTGAAGAACCAAATTATCCTTGTAAGAAAGCCCGGTTTTGACAAAACCAAAGCAGAAAAATCAACATAAAGTTGAGTAACTTCTATCAGGGACTTCCTGCTAAACCATTCTTCCAAGACCTGCAGTGCAGGAGGAATTAACAGAGCATGGGGTGTTTCTCAAAGTATCCAAATGTTTGCCAAAGGAATGGACCTAAGACAGCTGTCCTGCAACACTGATCCAAAACATCCCATTAGCATTGTTTCAGGGTGGAAGGAAAAATGATCCTTTCCTTCCCCCCCCTCCCCTGAAGCAGGTTACCTTTGTGAATCTCCACCTACCCTAGAACTTTCAGGATTGTTGTTCTCCTTTAAAGTCATGTGACTTAAAACATGGAAGTACAGACAGCAACGGCTTCATGAAGATGGCTGAGGTTTTGCCCCCCAGTGCTGTAGTTTCTATCCTCTAAGAAATACCTTTTTCCTCTTGAAACCAGGTGTAAAAACATTTCAATATTCAGTGGGCCAAGGTCTACAGCAGCTATGGCTGATGCCTTCTCCTGATATTTCTAGCAAGTTCCTGGTGTTACCATACTGAATAGCAGATTATTTGTACAAAAGGAGCAGCCTCTGGAGGGACAATGAAGAAAAAGACAGTGAACTCCCCTGTCCCACATGATTAAGACTGTCTCCCCGAGAGACAGAGAAGGATCACTTCAAATCTTTGCAGCAGGACTAATGAAGACTGATGTCTTGCAGCTACAGTACAGCTCCCCAGCTCTGCACCCATCCCTCCCTCCTCCCCTGCAGTAACCTCAGCTCCCCTCCGCGTCCTCAGCTGCCTCTGCGGGGATGGCTAAGGCTCACACTGGGTGCCTCCGGAGCCAGAGGCATGGGGGTCAGCCAGCCGGCCGCTGCCAACATCAACCTCCTCCATGAGCATGAAGCCAAGAGCCTCAGGGGTGCACGGGGAGGGGTGTCAGACAGACCTGGAATCCACAAACTTTTGACACTCCCAACTTTCTATCAGATCTGATTAGAACTAATCAATGAGTTTGGAGTATTATTGCTGAGAGACAGATACTTCTGAGACAGCACATGAGTAACATTATTTTCCTTATAAAAAGTCAAGGGGGGAAAACTAACCACTTATATATACCTTAATAAAAAGCCATGCTTTTGGAAGCTAGGAGGACCAGGCTGTCTGTGTAAGATTTCTGAGCAAAAGTTCAGGCATTGACCTTATTCTTCCTCTGCAATAGTCACTTTCTAGCAAAGGGCTTACAGGTCTCAGTTCTGCCGAGTTCTGCATGAGCTACACTTCAAATGCTGGACTCTTGCTTAGATTTGAAAAACACATTTCAGCAGGTCATTCACATATGGCAGAGGCATAAAAATAAAAACCTATGCAGGCAGCAATTTATTCCCATATTGAAGTATTCCTTGAGGAGAGGCAGCCATTGCTTTCATAACAAGTCAGACTCAGTGCAAGTAAAGACGTGGACAAAATATCTCCAGCTTCACTTTTAATTCCAAGTTTTCCTCTGTTTTTGCAATGAAAAAAGTAAAAAGCCCTACCAAGCCTGGAAGCAGAGCTGTACCGTAACTTCACACATGGAAAGAAAAATCAGTTGGCTGTGTTCAAAAGTTCCTTCACAGCTGACATATGGACAATAACTTTTTAAGTCAAATAGTGATGCTAGAGAGGATACTTTGGGCAAAGCGCTAAGATTTTGGTTTTAGTAGTGAAGGTATAAAGGACTCTGTTCCAGAGCAGCACCTTGAGAAAGTGCAACTCAGGGCATGTAGTTTGCTCCCACTTTGATGCCCCTGAGCTGTGCTGTGAGGGTGACTTTGAGAAGCACCAGGACCCCAGTTTGTACGTGGGGAGCTGCCAAAATGCCAGGTGCAGTTGATAATGCCAAGAGGTGATCCTGCAGGGAAGCAGGTAGGGATGATGGCCACAGGACCCTGCAGCCAGAGGCAGAACTAAGCTGGTAAAACCCTGGGTTTCAAGGCTTTCCTGGCACCCCTCACCGGCCCTACAGAGTCACCCAGCAGTCCTCCCAGTCACAGGCAAACCCCATGTTACAATGAATGTGCTTTAAAGCAACCTCATGCTACCCAGATAACAAATCAGACTGATTTCGAGCTATAGATTTTAAGTCTCAGTAACAGGTCTCCTATTTAGTCCCATAATAGGTTCCTGATCTAGTAAATACTTATATGGCCAATGGCTCAGTCACAGATCCACTAACCAAACTGTAAACAAGCCCACTGGACTAAATCACATGTTAATGTAGAAATGACCCAGGAGTTCTGGAATCAGCCCTGGGAGTCACCATGAAAATGAGATTTCAAATCCTACTCGAGTAGAAGTGCATTGCAGTGGAGTGAAACAGAGTTGCTCTCATGGGTGTTAAGGAAACAAAGAAAAAGGTAGGAAATAACTTGCAGGTAGAGTTTTAAGATAAAAAAATCTATCCAAATAAATTAAGGAGATGTACTTCTTGCAATTTTGTGGCTCATAACCCAGACCCAAGACTTAAATTGGAATCTTAACTTCTAAAGGTAGCCTGGAAACACACATTCAATAAAGTGTACTGAAGTCCCGACTAATTCTCAAGAGTCTAAACAGTTTGGAAATATGGTCTCTTCTGCATTGGGAATGCTCTATCATTTGTCTAGACTAGTTAATAAGGTTCCTTTAAAATAACTAAATCTAATTTTTAAATTAATAAGCACAAATATCTTCACAAAGCATTATAAATTCATTAAAGTATTAAATACAACTTCTCTAGAGATTACCAAGCTATTGAAGTGCCAATATGTGAATATTATTAAAAAATGTATACGAAATCTCATTTGCTGTTTGGTTTTAGAAGAAAAGACTTAAGATTTCCAATTAAATAATCCTCATGTGACTTCTTGTGAGGAAAAAGAGAATAGTCTCATAATACCTATTTTCAGATGTGGGAAAAGATAAGCTATTTTATATGCAAATATGACTGATTTCATTTAATTGTTCCTTAGGGAAGCAGAAGATTTCTATGCAAACCTCTTACCAACTGGTAGTGACTTCAACCTCCTAATTTTTTTCCTCTCAGAACATTGGTTAATAGCCGCAAATTCCTAACGAAAGGGAGAGCAGTCCTGCAGGGCGCTGTATTAAACACCTCCATTTCCCAGAGAAGTCAGCAGAAGCTGAGGGTGGTGGGACTCGGCCCTCGAAGTTGTTCACTGCTCCATTGCAGAGAGAAGTGCCTAACACCTCAGAAGTCCAGCAAAGCAAAAGCAAGTTCCCCAAAACAGTGCTGTAAGAAGTGTTTCTTAGCCTAGCATTAGAAAATTCATTTTAAACAAGCACACAGTTACCGAAATGGTCATGTTAACATATCTATATGTAGCATCCTTTCCTGATATTTAAGTTCTATGCTGATCCCATTGCAAGCGGCAGAAATGCATAACTCATGGGTACAGCCAGGCACTCAGGCAAGACAAATAACCCATCATCAGGCAGCTTAAATTTCATCTCTAGCTTTTAACCTGTGAGAACAGTCTACAGGGTGTCTTGTATGGGGAGGCATTTTAAAATTACATTGTCACAAACACAAAAAACATACCGTCTATTTGCAGAGAGCCTGCTCTCAAGCTAGCACACAGCTGGGTTTTGGGCTGCATCACAAAGAGCTTTTTCAGTGCTCTGTCATCCTGTTGAACACCTCTGTGAATCTCTCAGAGCAATACATTCTTGTCTCTACTTAGTTAATATATCCATTTAAAAACTTATATACAAATCCACATCTCCTAATTTAACTAATCATTTCATGCAGTCTAAACCCTTCACTAACCCCCAAAAAAGGCAGACTTACAGTATACTCTTAACATAAGCCTTAAACATTAGTTTAGAGAAGGGAGACATCCGAGTAGTCTAGCACAGTCAGAGCTAGGGACACCCACTCAGCATTTTGACCCACTTGCCACAGAGCTTTGCAGTTGTTTGCCGTGAGTCAGCAGATGAGTGAGTACAGAGACAGTCAATTGTTGAGGCTTTTTTTTTTTTTTAACTCCCGGATTTGCGCAATGGCTTCCAGATCTCAGCGCAGAGCATTTAAGGAGCATGTTGCACTCATCAGTCCTGTGGCTTTAATGGCCTTTTCCTCTTCAGGTGCAAATTATGCTCTTCTGAAGAGGTGATTTCATTTGCATTCAAGATGATCAGAGGCCATCCCAGGCACATCCAGGCTCTCGCCTGTTCCCACGCACCCTTCAACCACCACTCACTCCATGTTGTCTTGCAAGTCAATGGGGTTCGAGTATGACTCACAGCCTAATGGAGTAATTCTAGCCTCAAGAAAACCCTGATGAGTGTTTGGGGGTGTAGTGAATTTAACACTCGAGAAACCAAAGTAGTACTCCAGCTGCCTAGTCCATCCCTCCAATCATGCAAACATATATTTTTTGACGCCTTCTGGACAGAACTCCTAGGACATGTGCCAGGGTGTACAAAATGTTATTCAATACTTCATTATAAACTCAAGATCTTTTTGAAAATAAACTTTTCCTTAAAGAGGCCATAACAGAACAGCTAATTAGGAGACATTTTTTCTTTTGATTGTTACCCAGGGTAGCCTGAAAGAAGGGTGCTTTCTTGATATAAAAAAAATATACTGCAACTAATCAAGTGTTGTCTGAACAATAGGCTACATCAGGAACCTCCTTTCATTTTTTTTTTTTTTTAAATCTAAGAAATCACTTGACAAGCGAGAGAGAGGGAACACAACTCAGGAAGTCAACACCCCCGACTCAATCATGAAACATGTATAGCCGGAACATTAGCTGCACCAATGGTCAAATATCAGAATTGTGTTATATAATTTATTGTTCAAAATGATATTAAGATATGATTCAAAATTTTGTAGTAATTACAAGGTCTGCTACGTCAGATACACAACAATTGTCTCAAGCTCCTTCTTTATGACTTGAACATCACATTGCTGTTCTCTGCCCAACCCAAAACCAGTATAGTACTCTATACAGTGATTGTCAGATTAAAGCCTTTGTCAACAAAAGCCATTATCATGTCATTAAACATGTTGCTGATTAAGAGATGAAAGCTGCTGTCAAGCTGGAAGTGGAAGAAATGAAACACTTGTGTGTCCGTCTCAGGCTTTATCACTGATTTCAGGGGTGATTTTGCATGGTTTGTCAGCTTTCCCATCTATATGCAGAGAGTTTGGAAACCGGCAGAAGGCCTTAAATAAAGTTTAAAGTTCCTATGAATAGAACTGAGCATGCAAGAAGTACGGATGTAATGAAACAGTAGAAATTATGTCAGTTAGTTTTCAGCAAAACAGATTAAGGAACAAAAGTGTAGCAATTAAGTAGCTAAAATTGAAAGAAACAATTGAATCCTAGAGATAAGAAAATACCTATGTGTAACCTCAGCCTTCTGCTTCAAGCTGCTTTCCTGACTCCTTGGCTTTCTTCTGAAGTAGTAGCTGTCAGGACATCGTCCCCTGAAGAAGGTCCTTGCTAAGCAGACAGTAATTATAACCTACTCGCATTCCAGAGCTGTCCAGTTTAACATGCCAGGTTACGTTTCACTTTAATTTGTGTACACTAACTCATAAACACAATTTTCTCAAAATGGTTTTGTATGTTTTTAGTTTTGCACAGTGTTGCCAGTTCATTGGCTCAGGGTAGTCAAAAACAATAAACAGTCTAAAAATCCACATGACCCAGTTACTGAACCAAGGCAGAAAAATCTTCAAGCTGACACATCAACCTGGTCTGAAAACTGATGGTCATACACATCAACTCATGTAGTTTTGTGGCAACTATAGGAATGAGTTGTCACTAGAGCTAAATATGAATTGCTTGTAAAGCACTTTAGAAATCAATAAAACACTCATCAACTCAATAGATATAAGGTTTTTCTAACTGTTCTTTCAGAAGTATCTTATAATAAAACACAAGTCTTACAACTAAGCCCAAGCACTTTGATATTGCTAGATCAATATCAAATAAGTCCCTCTTAGTCTGAGCCCACTACATTTGAAAAGCTATTTTGCTCTAGGTATACCAAAGTAGTCAGTCAGTTCTTAACAACTGCAAGCTTATTTCTGCCATTTGATCGTACCCCATTAGTAGTACTCACTCAGTTATTTGACTTCTCACCACTTCTGGGTCATCACTGCAGAGACAGGAGTGCGAGCAGTAGGGATTTTGTCTAGAGTGCTAAGAGTCTCCACAGGATATTCAGGAGCAGCAGGAAATGGGGCTAGAGACAAGGCTACAACACAGGTCTAAGGTCCATCCAGTAGGTAGACCCAAAAAGCAGGACTAAAGGTAGACACACCTATATTATAACTCAGGTCAGGGCCAGGTGTGAGCTTAAATGAGGTTTCTGGCCCCATGGTCAGTGGGTAAGGAGAGGTCCCAGGTGAGGCTGGTCAGGGCAATTAAGGCCCATTCATGCTCTCAGGGCCCTAGCAGTTAAAAACCAAAGGACGAGGAGACAGACTAGCTGCAGAGCTCAGAGGTTTGTGGAGAGTTTCATATAGCTGGATAGTAAACCTAGGATGAAAGCTGAAATGTAACACATGGAGATCCCAAATAAGAGAGCAGGATTGAAACCCAGATAGCAGAGATGTCAAAATCCGTGAAAGAAAAAGAAGACTGCAAATCAAAAAAAAGGTTTTAAGAAAACCAGCAGTACAGCTAAAAAAATGAACAGTTTGATATGCAAACTCCCTTCGAGGGAGTAAGCAGGATTAGCAGTGTAATGCAGAGCTAAAGCTGAAATACTCAGTAGAAGCTCTTATAGGAGTCAATCTGGGCTCTGAAATCATGCTCTTCCCCCCAGGTCTTCAGGTTTCTTAACTCTTTTTTTGTTGTTGGGAATCTCATAGAGTGTCATATTCTCTCTCCAAAGATGGTCACTAGATAAACTACCATATCACCACTCTCAGGTGACAGGAAGCAAAGTAATAGTTGCAGACTGCATTTTCTGATGACTGAGGTGAAGGTGAACATGAATTCATGCTTCTAAATTTTCTTTTTTTTTGAACAAACAATGCCCTCTATCAAAATAGCACAATACAAATTATTCAATGCTTATGAAATTCCAAAATTAAGTTGCTGTGCCACTTACTCTGATTCTCTTCATCCCATGAGTTCATGCTTTATGATACACGGATAATTAACATGATGCCATGAGACAACTTTTTACCCAAATCATGCTTCATCAAGCACAAAGATGGGACTTCCCTGCTGACTCCTATGAATTGCTCTGCTCGTTTCTTAGATGGTGGAAGGTGTATGGTGAAAAAAGCAAGAGGAAAATTATTCTTTTGACCAAAATGCAGCTATGGGAAAGCCAGGAAAGTAAATTTGTGCATTGCAGTAGGTTTTGTATAAATGCTGAGAAAGTCAGTCATACATACATTTGCCTTAAGTTTGTCTTCACATTTTGTGCCTAAAAACTCCTCCTCCATAAGATTGGAAATAAGGATATGATATTACTGCAGGAGATGTACAAGTAAATAATGTTTTTCCAAAATGCTTCTTTTACTTCCCAACGCAGATTCAGTCATTAATAGTGAGGAACAATTGAAGCTTACTGACTGAGCACTACCTGTCTTCTACCTTGATTCAAGCCGGAACCCAGGGGAAAAGCATCTTTGTGTATTGTGTGTGGGTAAAAAAACATAAAAGAAAGCTTATTCCCCCAGACCGGAATTGAGATTGCACAGGTGATTTTGTTCTCAATGTTTTCTACTACGTAGTGTTTGACTCCACTATCTGCATAGTATTACTTTGACCATTTCTCTGAGTGTATGATGTACCTAAAGTTAATGTGCTCTTCTAGATACTTAAGGCAGGATTAATGTAACTCCATCTGAGGCTAGTGAGCCCTTCCAATATGCTTATTAAAGTTCACAAGACGTCTTATTTGAATAAAAGTTTTATGAACAAGAGAATGCTATTTAGGCCTCACATTGTATAACAGTTACCCTCTTCAAAATACTTTTAGAAATGTATCTAGCTATGGAACATTTTTAGAGTAACTTGCTGCTTCTAAGAACACTAAGAATTTTTTTAAAATTGTAAATGGAGTTTGAATTCAACAAACCTGCTCATTTTAAAAGGTCCAGTAAGAAATAGAAGTCTATAAGACCAAGTGCTAAATTTTACTTTTTGTCTTGCAAAGACTTCCCATTGATTTCTGACGAGTCTGAGTAGTCTGTCAAACTAATATACACTTCCTGTGTAGGCTTCATTAATCTACACAGACTATGTCGTCTATCAATATTAAAAGTACCTTAACAAGGAGAGAGGGCAGACACTGAGAAGGGTCATGTCTTACCCATTGCTGTGCAGCAGGTCAACATCAAGAAATGATTATGGCATGAAACAGATCATTTGTACAGGGAGGCTATTCCTAAATCCATTAATTTAGGGGCTAAGAATGAAATGCAATTTTTATGTTACTTATCCTTATCTCTACTTGGTTTAATTTTACTTTCCTCCCTCTATCTATTTTTCTCTTCTCTCCTCAGTAGTTGTCATTTCTGGCTGGAAATTCATATCCGCAGGTGATACAGCTTTTGTCATTTTCTCTCTTTATTTCCTCCCTTTCCCCTTTCCTTCTCAATACTACCCAGCTTTCCATTTCAATACTTTTCAGCTTTCATTTTTGTTTGTTTTTTCCCCCTCCTTTCCAGCTTCCTCCCTCCCACATGTATTTTTCCCTTCTCAAACTCAATTTCTTCAAAAATAACCACTTTTTGAAAAAAATAACAACTCATAAAATACAGATTATTTAATTGTGTTTTTAAAACCACATGATTGATTTCTAATTTCTGGTCTAGTTTTTGGGTTGTGGTAAATCAGCAACTTCTTTTTATCATGTTGGAATTCTCTGAATTCAGATTTTTCTTTGGCTCATTCCTGATCTTTCCAGATTTTTCCAGAAAAAATGAACTCGATTTTAGCACAAAGTTAACTTTTTTTGGCCAATGTTGCTCTTGGCTGAACATCTGCAGAAGTAAAAAGATTTTGCCTTTGCATAGTGACATAGTCCCAGCCCCAGGTATCCTGGAATGGAAGTGTAACATGATAAACCTCGCATTAAAAGCAGTTTGTCTGTAGAAAGAGTTGTTGTGAATCCGCACAGACTTACAAAGGGGAGAAGAAAGTGGCAGCGTGTTACAGACACCTGCATGTTAATTCATCAGACTTAATGAAGAGCGACTTCTTTATTCCTGAGAGCTGTCATCAGAAAGGAAAGGGAAAAAAAAAAAGAAATCCATGCAGTGTTGTGCTTTTTCTTATTAGTAATTGCCCTGAAAACTTTCACAGGGAAAATGGAGCCTCCTGAAACCAAATCATAAAGGTGTGCACCCAGTTACTGAACATGGCAGGGGAATAGTGTGATTACTGCCTTGCTGGACTGAAAATACATGAGATAACGAAAAAAAGGGGGAAAGGAGGGAAGTAAAGTAAGGGTTCTGAGGATAGGGTGCGGCTAGTCATCCCCTTTTTTTATTATTTTCATAACGAGTTTGTCTTCCTGCTGTCAAAACGAGGAAGGTAAGGGCTGGCTCTCCTACTGAACCAGCAACCAAGTCATTCAACAAACAATACAACTAAAACCCAAGCATTTTTCACTGTGTTTATTTCACCTTATTTCTTGCACAAAGCAGAACTGATTGGCTGGTTTTGACTACACAGAGTGTATGTATATATTTATAGTATATCTGTACCTGAAAAATATATTCCAAAGAACTTCAACTCTCATCAAACTATAGCAGGGAGCTATAATAGTACTGTGTATGCATCTGGGAAGAAAGGTGGTATTATTTTGGTGGTGGTGGTGGTTTATGAGAAGATATAGGATGTGTTCTTCGACTAAAATATGAAAAAAATCCACAACTACATATCATTACTTAAATAGAAACCAGTAAATTTTCATTTTTAGTTGATGTTGCCAAAGTTTGACTCTAGAGATTCTGTTTGATGAGATCTATTTTAAATAAACCTTTTTGTATATCCCATTTCTATGCAAAATTAATTTCACTGAGCTAGGCGACAGCTTGGCTTTCTGCACTCACTCTCACAATAGACGGATGAGTGACAGGATCTCTCCAGAGCTGCTCATGTCCTCTCTTACAGTGTAGTTGTTGTAGCTGCTTTGATCCAAGTGGGCAGCCAGAGTCTGGGGCCTTCCGGAGGTGTTTCTATCACAAAATGATACTGATTACTTGTGGGTCATCTCTTTGATGTAATTTTCTTTGTTTAGAAAGCATGCATGTATGTATGCTTCTGGTTCCCTGAATGAAGGAGAAAAGCACAAGGTTTCCTCCTTCCTCACAGTTTTCTTGTGATCTTTCTGAGGGCCAGGAGATGCGGGAAGGAAGCAGGGGAGGAGAGGAGGGAAAGCCTTTTGGTCTTGCTTTGGTCAAGCTTCATCAGTGAGATAGCAACCTACGGCCACTCACAACCTGCCGCAACCCTGTCAGCCCCCAGAGTAGTCTGAACTTCTTCTCTGAGAGTAGCAAATGGCCAGACTGCACAAACAAAGTCATTGCTCCATATAAGCTGTGATTTGTGCCCCCTTATCCTTCTGCAAATAACAGGTACAACATGATGGCTTAAAACCCAAGGCAGACGGTGCATTTCCCTACCATGCATGTGCCCAGTGAAATGGGTCCAGATGAGCGTCACTCCTTTGATGAAAAAATCAGTAAAATGTGGCTATCTGTGGGAGTCTGGGCTAGAAGAAGCTCTCACATGGAGCATTAGTGCAAGGCATAAAGCTGAAAAAATTGTTCTCCACACCTGTAAGTAAAGTGGAGGCAAAAGTCCTTGAAAAGATTGTGTAATTGTTTAAGTTGCTACTTTATGGAACTTGAATATAAGGCACTTAAAACACTGTGAAAACAAGCAGTGTTGTGATCCTCCAGCCAACACTCTAGTGTTAATATGTAAAATGCTTCCCCAGCAGACCTGAGTTCTCCTTTAAGATGACATTTTAGGAAAGATTTTTTAACAAATATTCTCTCTGATGCTACATGCTTCTCACTTTCAGGCTGGACTAGAGAGGGATCACACACTTGTTACTTTGCTTTCCCTCCAGAGAGCTCGGCAGTGTTTCATAAATCCAGATGACCGGTACAGGTTTTAGGGAAGATGTAATTTGCCATGGGGAATACGTGCTGGTCACTACTTCCGTTCTTAGATGAGACGGAAAACTCCCCAAATGCAGCAAACAAAAAAGATGTTTGTGAGGCTGTTTCGGGCTATGTGGGATGATCTGTCATCTCCTCAGGTTCTTGTAAATCACTGTAGAGTAAAATCTTCAAATTTGTCAAAAGTAGCTTTAAACCCACTGACTTCTTAGCTTTTTAAAAGTGGCTTATGCAGAGGCTTAAGCTGTTGAATCCTGTAATCACCCTTTAAATGTTTTTCTGATCTATCTTCCTTGAATGAATAGACAGCTCTCTGTTTACCAAAAGTAAAAAGGTGCCTGACTTTGGCCACAAAGCATTGCTGAAATGTTGTCTGTGGAGAGTAAAATTTGGAACTGACTTGAGGAACTGAGAAGATTTGTAGGGCCAGTAATGGGTAAATGCTCTGACCTTTATAACATACATGATTACATTTGAAACTAAGCATGGAGGGAAAATGCTCTTGTTTCAGGAAAGAATCAGTGAACACTTGAATTATTTTTCCTTCTTCCAGAATGGGGGCCAGAAACAGGAATTTTCCCAAGCAGTTCCTTTGCAGCAGATTATATTTTTATATTAAATGTTCTTTCCTGGGCTGAAAATCAAACATCCTTCCTCCTACCCTTATTTAATACAATGGCCATAGAAGATTAATTTAAAAACAGAAATATTCAGTCAGCTGGTACAAGGCTGTATGCGGGTGGAGGGACAAAGATACGATACATGAAAGCATGATTGTTTTGTTTCCAAGTTTATGTCATATGACAGCTCCAACATAAGGACATCATGCTTTTCACTGGCATCACAGAAACACCATGAAGACCCTACACGGATGGTGATTTCTTCATGAGACCAAACTTGACCCAGTCAAGTCTGTGATACACAGGGACACCCGCTGCAGCGGCTTGCACCAGCACAAGCTCCGGGCCGCAGGTGAGCCGGGCGGCTGTCCCTCAGCAGCTCGTACCCACTCCACACCACAGTCAAGCTGCACTGGCTTCCAGGAGGCTATTGCACCTGTCAGGTGTTTGCGTTGCTGCGATGGCTGGGTTTCAAGCTTTCCCTAAACGCCGCGAAAACACATCAGCTGGTCCCAGGAAAAGTCCTATCTCTGTATAGTTTTGAATAAAGATGGTTAGATTTCTGAAAACAAATAAAAACAAAATGAAAAGAGAAATAACACTGAGTAATCTGGGAGATGTTTTTCTGACTGGACCTTATTAATGATAGTTTCCTGCTGTGGTTATTTGCCTACATTTACTGAGCACAGCAGAGCTGTTTTCCTTGCTCTGGTTTTGTCTTACAAAACTCCAGAGTATAGAGTTGTCACTCTTGCTTGCTGGGAATGAAAGTTTGGTGTGACGGAATTTAACTATAAGTAAGGTGGCTTTATTAATGCTTATGGTTTGACTCTAATAGGCAGGTGTAGGATAAGCATTTTTGTTTTGTAGTAATTTAAAATTTTTCTTTTACACCTTTCCTTTTCCACTGCATCAGTAATTCCTCTTGTGCTCTTTACCTGTCATACAACCATGGAGCTCCACAGAGGGATGGGGAAGGCTCTGTTCAAAAAAAGTCAATGTATTTGGGGCAGGACTCCGCAAAATAACGGGGAGCTTGTTTTTCTAAAGCTGATTTATGCCAACAAGGAGATCCTCATACAGTGTGAAGCAGCACTGTGTTGATCTCAACAGAGTTACTTTGATGGGGGTTAAAAATCTGGTCCCAAGTGTGTGTGAATCTCTCCTTGTGCTGGTGCAATTGTCACCACTGTGCCTGAGGGGGGAACATTTTACCTCTGTCTTCTCTCTTCACATCCCAGCAATCCTACAATGCATTGTTTACCTCTCTACTTTTGTTGAAGGCTATCCATGCTGATGCGACAAGCTGGATTTGGGGCTGGGTGTTGCTACCTGTGTGAGCTTTGATGCCACAGGCTTGGCGGCAGCGAAAACACAGTGGCACTGGCACTGCTGCAGCCTTGCTGCCTGCACCAGAGCTCCAGGGCTCACCCAGTTTGTCCAGCTCACCCCACACTGCCATCACATGTGCTGCTGGCACCTAGGCTGAAATCACCTCCAAGCTTGGGTTTGCCCCTGCGTGCCAGAAGCGTGCTTTCCTCCCTGCAGCACAGCACGCCAAGGAGGTAGGAGTTACTCTGAGTTGTGTTTCCCTGCCAGCAGTGGCTTATCACATTATATTGAGCTGGCTTGCTTCTTACACAGGGCGGCAGGAAAACCCTTTCCACATGCTGCTACTTCTGATTGGTTTATCGTTTTAAAATACATGGTCCATTCGACTAGCACTCCTTCTGTGTCTGTAGGTTAGACATAGCTCCCTCTGGGTCAGCTTTACATCTTCAGCTGTAAATGTAGGTCAGCTGGCTGCTGTGCAGTGTGTTCCTTACACCTTAAAGCACAGGTCCTCACATGCAACTTCACAGTACATTGCATTTGCCCATCTTTTAAAAAAGCTCATATTGCTAGAGTAGCAAGTGGTTCAGCTGCTCATGACATTAGTAGTCCTACCAGCATGGCAGGAAAAAAAATTTCAGTCTAGGTATTGTACAGTTATAATGAGGGCATTTTCTGTTGTTTCACTTGAGGGTTTTCCTGTCATTTTTTTTGGTAGAGACACTAATTTCAGCACCATCAATGAAATTAATTATTATTGAGTGCGACAGTTCATGTCCGTAAATCAAAGTGAGATCTTCAGCTTTCCTGCTGCGCTCATTCTGTCTCTTCTGATGCTAAACCTAAGTTTTCTTCATTCCTGTATCCTCAAGAGTCCATCAAAGATCTGAAGTCTAGATGTGAAAGGGATTCTCACAAGGATCCAGTTGGGTTCAGTTACTCTACTGAAGGATCTGCTGATTCCTTTATCATATACATTTGCGACATTGCTCAGATCAGGTAGAAACTGGTTTACATATACATGCCTGCAGATTTTAATCTTAGATATCATGCTTAATATGCAGTGAATTTTTTTTTGCCCCAGTTCCTACGAAATTGAGACTTATGCGTTCCTGATGTAAAAGGAAAAGTCCCAAAAGGTTTTAAAATAAATACAGTACAAGCCAGCCAATGGGTTCACAAATCAGAAAATTTATTTTAAGACAAGTTTTGCAGAGAGAAGTTCATTGGTGGTGAGCTCCCTATGTACGTCTCTGCAGGGACCCTCCAGCTGCCCATAGGATCATGACGGGGTACAGAGAGCGTGGGTACTGGTTTAGCCAAGGCTATGTGTGTTTCCGTAGTCCTTAGGTAAATGTCCATGTAGAAAGTCATGACATTCTCCAGCTTAGTGGCAGATGATGGAGGGAACAGGACAATACCAGGAACTCCTTTATTCCAGTCAAGGACTGAGGCTTAAATAAACACAAGAATCAACAGACGTGGTATCCAACCCCATGTAGCCATGGTCAGCCCTTGCCTCCTTGCACAGGGGTCCACCAGCATCACATCAAGGCTGTACATCCCTCATCTCCCTGACAGCAAGGACACACCCATCCTGGGCCCACCTTATCACCAATCCCACTGTGCCTCGGGCCACCACCAGTGCTCAGTCTGCTGTGACATGGCCAGTACGTCACAAGGGCTGTTGCCCGTAGCTCACGTAGCATCCAGCTCTCAGGCACCCAGGGAAAACGGATGTGGAGGTCCCTTTCTCCAGGGTTCTCCATGGACCTTCCATCTCCCAGTAAGATCGAGACAGTATAGGCTGGGGCCATCTTATTTGTCCTGTAGTACTTTGACAGTTCTCCTTCTGAGTGGTTAAGGAAGGAGAGGACAGGTGTGTGCCATGATTTATTAACATCCCTGTCAGTGTCCAGCTGTAACAAAAGAATCAACAAATAGAGAAGCCTCCCCTATCAGCATGAGCAGCCTCTACCTCCCTGCACGGGGCTCCCCCAGCCTCACCTGAAGGCTGTCCATCTCACATCTCCCTGACAGCTAGGAGACACCCATCTTGGGCCAGTCATGTCACCAAACCTACTGTGGCTTGGGCCACTGCCAGTGTTCTGCCTGTTGTGCCATTGTGGCCACCTCATTGCTAGGGCTGTTCCCTGGAGCTCATGTGGCACTGGTCAGAGCTCTGACCAGTATGACATGGCCAGTATGTCACAAGGGATCATAACTAGAGCTCCTTTACAGGACCCAGCCCTCAGCTACCCTGGAAACAGGGTGTGGATCTTCCTTTGCCCAGGGCTGGGGGCGAATTTCCATCTCCCTGTGAGATCATAATAGGGTATAGGTTTGGGTTATCTTTGTCCTGTGGCATCTTGATAGCTCTCCAGCTGAGATGCCAATAAGGGAGATGCTAGGAGCGTGTCATGGTTTAGTCAAACGCATTTCCAGTTATCTATAGAAAGAAGATGCCCTCTCCCTCAGCCCTTGCTCGGGTCTCCTGGATGCCTGCCAGACTGGGCTGGTGCAGCCCTTTTGTACCCCTCCAGGGCTATGTCAATGACTCCTCTGTTACATGACCACCACCAACATTGTGACCGCTGTGACACAGCCATAACATCACCAGGGCTGGTTACCAGAGTTAGTGCTGCATCGCTGTGGCATGACTTTAATCTTCCACCATTCAAACAAAAAGAAACAATTAAATAAAAAATAATAATTTTAAAAACTCAACAAATGGTAATGCTGGGGAGGGAAATCAAGTAGCTGTAGCAGTAACTTAAAGAACAGCTCAGGAAAGATTAGAGAGTTAAAGGCAGCAGGTCCCAGCCGCTGCCCAATTTATATATTTGTGCAACATTTGCTGATGAAATTTGTGGGTTTGAGGGCTAAATCTGAGAAGAAAAATACTTGTTGAGTTGACTGATGGTAACATTTCACACCTTTGGAATTACGGACATGTCCAATGCCAAACCCTGCATCCACAGGTGGCTGACAGTGCTGAGGACGTGTCAGCAGGAGCTGCAAGATTTGTATCTTTCTTTTCCTGAAATGAACGGAAGATTTTGTGAGAGACTGTCCTGCACTACACACTTCGTTTGGACACTAGGATGAAGTACTTTTTAATTATCTTCCATCTACTTGGCTCACCACAGCTAAGGACCCTCTGTCACAGACGTTCCCTCCGAACATCAGGAAAGAGGTTTTTGCTGTGAGGGTGACCGAGCACTGGCATAGGCTACCCAGAGAGGTTGTGGAGTATCCATCCTTGGAGATATTCAAAAACTGTCTGGGCAAGGTCCTGGGCAACCAGCTCTAGGTGGCCCTGCTTGAGCAGGGAGGTTGAATGGGTTGGACAAGATGACCTCCAGAGGTTCCTTCCAACCTCAACTATTCTGTGATTCTGAGATGGCTGATGTACAAACAGCACTTCTAAAAACAGGCAGACATTTAAGCAGAGTGACTAAGAAAATTGCAAGATATTTTTTCAAGTGACTTAGTAACCAGTTGTCACGGCATAAGCTGTGGTCAGGAATAAGTTTTATATTTATCATTGAAATTACCCAAACTGTTCTCTTGAGATTTTTGTCTCTTACTGGAATGAAAATGTGAGCAAGATTTCAGCGCTGGAAACCACAAAATACTTCACAGATACAACTTGAATTCAAAGAGAAATAGTCTTGGGTTTGATCTCTGGCCACTGAAAATATGCACGTTAACACCAGTCACTAAGGTTTGGGGCTAAATTCTAGTAAGGAAAAACATGTAATTTAGCAACAGAAGTCAATTAGCAACAAAACCGTGTATAAAACAAAAGTTTGTGTCTAAGCGTAAAAAAAATATGGATGACAAAAATGCCTAGAATGTTTATATTTACCAGGGAAGTAAATACAGAGCAGTGGAAAAGTCTGCAAGTAGTAAACCATATTCATAGCCAAGGCCACCCTTTTACCCATCGGAACTAAAAAGAGACAGACTCTGGAGAGAAGGAATTTCCAGAACTAACTACTGCAAAAAAACATTGTCTGAAAAGCTTCAGTCAGGACGTAGAAAATGAAGACCATTAGACTAGCTGGAGTACTGGTCTGATCCAACATGTTAGTATTTACTCATCGCAAGACATAAGAGATACCTTTTTTTAATGACTTTATTCTGCTCTGTTTTCTCCCTGTAAACTTTAATCTATTAGGAACTATTTGAACTGGAGAAGACAGCAACCTGATGATTTATACTGAGTGATGTTTTTGTGAAATCCATAGTTTATCTAGAACCTGGAGAATATCTTTTAGAAAGAGACGCTTATTAAGTTATAGGGAGAGATAAATCCTTAGATGAGTTTCTTCAAAGCTTAAACGCTCTCCTGATGAAAAATGCATACATTATTTCTAGTCTGAATGCATTTATCTTTTCTAGATCTGGCTGTCAGATACTGTTATACCTTTTCTTCTAAAATAGAAAGCCTTATTGTATCAGAACTCTTTTTTTTCTCTATGGATAATTCTAGGCTGTGATCACACTAACCTTCCCTGTGCTCAACTGCTACCTGAGCTCTTGTAGCCTCTCACTGCAAGGATTCATTCCTCAGACAGCAATACTGAGCTACCCTGGAGTACTTACAAACAGTTTCACAAATGGCAAAGTATTTATAAAGAGTGTTTTGGATATTACTTTTCCCCTTTTAGAGATTTTCTTTTCCTCCTGCCACTATCCACACCTCCAATTCCTGTATCCCGGTTGCCCAGGCAACCTCTGCTAGCTGAGCCCTGGGTGCACTGCTGGGTTTTCAGTTCTCCACCACAGAAGGAAGCTGATATGAAAGACGGAGGAACAGGTAATGAGCTTAAGCGGGTTAGGAAAGACCAGTTAGGTGACTGACGGCAGTAATGGGAGTTTTATTTAAAGGTTAACAGTGCTAATAAGTGCATTTATGCAGATAATTAAAAAAATCCTATGACTTGCAGGAAATAGTAGGGGGAGATTTTACATCAGTGCATTTCTAGTGTCAGCTGAAGTGTAATAGCTAAAAGACATGAGTGACATTTGCTAAGTATGTAACTTAAACTGAAACTGATACAGCTTGTGCTTCTTTATGTATGCACATCCTTGCATTTGGAAAGTATGAGTAGAAACTACCACCCAGGCAAAATAAGAGCCTTTAAGATGTTCCGAAAGTACATTATATTGAGGCCTGACTTTTAAATGAAAAATCATTAACAATCTCTTCCAAAACCACTTCAGGTAAATAATAGAGCTTCATTTGCTATATGGAACTGATGTTTTCGTTAATGATGCTTAGATGTGTTGCTTTACAGCTACAGACATCTGCTTGCTCTTAAAAAGGTCAGGACAGGCAACTCACTCCAACAGAGGGAAAGTTTTAACATTTCAAAAGCCCTAAAAGGATGTTCTCACACTAAAACATTCTTATGATGAGGACTTCAGTGTTTCTTAAGCAGGCAGCTTTCTTTTGGCCCAAAACAGAGTTGAATTACCTGCAAACAGCTCATTTCCAAGGAGTTCGACTCGACCCTCAATCCAAAAGGAGACTAGGTCAGTTTGTATCTGTGTGTCACCGTTCCGAGGGTGCTGGCAATCCCTGTGAGCTTCTAGGTGTTGTAGGCTCTTGGTATGTAGGTAGAACATAGTCTTTGAATTACAAGTTCAAAAGCTTTTGACATTTTGCACCTCCCACGGATTGATGTGGGCATGGTACTTCAAAGTACAATGGGTGACTTATTCAAACATGGTAACCTAGCAAAAATATAAATCTCAAAGATGTTAAAATAATTTAAAAATCATTAAAAAATATAATAGAAGACAAAACATTCACATTCTTGAAAGAAAGTTATACTGAACATCAATGTTTATATAATGTAAAAGAACCCCTACCATCACTCAAAGCAGAGAAAAAGGGTATCTGCACACGGCACCTTATTACCACTTGAATTGACACATTCCTCTTACAAAATAGTTCCATTTTCTCAGTACAAACTTCAAGCTATCTGGAAGGAGCTAGCAGACCCAGGAGGTTTTGAAGGATAAAGCATTAAGAATATTCCAGCTAAGGTTCAGGAAAACAAGCACCTTCTCAGACAGCTGGGTTTTTATCTGGAGCTGAATCTCTAAAATGCCTGACCGCCAAAACGATGCTCTGCAATTATTCCCTGTTTTCTGGAAAAGTTACTGTACTGTTACAGCTACCACTGCCAAATCATACAGTAGTAAGGATTTCTGCTATAACAACTGACCCAGACTATATCCAGGAATTATCAGAGGAAACGCTCAAGAAGGAAGGAAGGAGTTGGAGAATGACACAGACTAGTAAAAAATGCAGAAGCTGTTGAAACAAACCATGGAAGATAGCTATAGACATTATTGCAGCATTGTCATCCTTAAGAGTATGTGAAGTGGCAGAGATTGAGGTCAAAAATAGTCTCCCTCCTCACCCAAATAATGACTAGACAGAAGAGGGGCAAGAAAGACAAAGCAGTAGCGGGAACAAAAATGCAGCAAAAGAGAGTTTTCAACGAACATTCTTATTTCAGCTATCCCAGGCTTAAAGCACAGACAGCTTCAGGCTTTCTTCAAAGAGAGAGAGAGGAACATGCTGTCGTGCTCACATCTGGTTTAGGAACCACTCCTGGGAGAGCTCACCCCACTTCCAGCTCCCCCAGGCACTCTCCCTCTTGTCCTCCCCAACCTCAATATTCAGCAAATCCCTCAGCGTGACTTTGTCTCCAGACCTGACCGTCACTGAAGACACTCTCAAAGGCTAACCTCTGCCTGGAAAGGCTGTTCAGGTTCCTGTTGCAGCTGATGAAAGGCCTGAGCGCCTTTTCCTCAAGGACCCTAACTGAAAGTGCTCTGAATTGCTCCCACTGCAGAGGGAATTGTTTGCCTCTCCCAGGACCACAGCGACACTCGCTTCTGTCCGAAGGTGTCGGGTCCTGGCTCTGTTCCTACACGCCCACCACTTTGACTTCCTCCCTGCGCTCACGGCAAAGCTGCTGATCCAGGTCAGACTGTCTCCCCCATTTCCACTGCATTTTTATTTGATACCCCATCTGGAAGAAATACGATGGGGCATCTTTTGCGAACCTTTTCCCAGGGAGAATTCTCCCATAGGAATGCTGTTTTGGGGAGGACTTCTTCAAGATTAATCTTTCACTGCTAGTTTCTTTTGGTTAAAATTTCTTTATGATGAAACTACTTTCATTGCAGTTCTCAGAAGGCAGCACAATTACATACTGTCCTGACTTCCATGAGGAAATGACAGACTGAACTTCTGAAAGTTTCAATTGAAACTAATTAAAAAAAAAAAGATAAAACGTAATTAGAAATGGTCATTAATGTGTGACTTGTGAAGTTAATCTATTATATGGATGCTTGTCTTGCTCAAACATGCTGAACCAAATAAAAGTTAGCTGAATGGTTTAGACCTTCTTGTTATAACAGCTTAGACTATAAACCTTAGAAAAGTCACAAGTTGAAATGAATTTAATTAACTAATAATAAAGAATGATTTTTCATGGTTTTCATCAAAAAACTTTCGGTCCCAAATTTGGAGGCTGCAGGGAGGAAAGGTTTTTCTTTCCACTCTCCTGTTTCTCTTTCAGCTATCTCTGTTGAAGGAGAGAAATGTAAAAGGTTATTCAGAGAGGGGACAGGCAAAAACAAAATGTAAAATGAATCCTGGAGACTTAAATATTCTGTATTCTGGTTTTAATTTTAATTTTCAGTGAAAATTGATTATAAGTGGAAAGAGTTGCACACATTTCTAAAGCATTTTAAAAGTTTTGAATGAAATTCTAGTCCATTAATTTTCCTCTGATTAGCAAGTGTTAAAAGAGTGGTTTGGATATATTTACTTAGTATTTAATTCTTAATTGTCCCTTTCTAAATTTTCAACACTTGTTTGCTGATGACAGTTTTCTAAGACTTCAGAATGCTGATTATTGATTCATTGATTGGTTGATTAAAACTGGATTCTAAAATATTTCCTTTAAAAATTCTTTAATTATACTGTGAAATTATTCAGATCCCAAGTAAGGCATGCATTTGCCCAAACTTGTCCTTTATTGAAGTGTTTTCCCTACAGCAGGCTGCACAGGACCTTGTCCAGGTGGGTCTTGAATAACTCCAGAGAAGGAGGCTCCACA
Source organism: Opisthocomus hoazin (assembly GCF_030867145.1). Taxonomy (NCBI): domain Eukaryota; kingdom Metazoa; phylum Chordata; class Aves; order Opisthocomiformes; family Opisthocomidae; genus Opisthocomus; species Opisthocomus hoazin. The sequence continues at coordinate 12,614,707 of NC_134418.1, forward strand.
ACCTCCCTGGGCAGCCTGTCCCAGGGCTCCATCACCCTCAGAGGGAAAAAGTTCTTCCTCATGTTCAGATGGAATTTCTTATGCTTCAGTTTGTGCCCATTGCCCCTTGTCCTGTCGCTGGGAACCACTGAAAAGAGTTTAACCCCATCCTCCTGACACCCACCCTTGAGATATTTATAAGCATTTATTAGGTCTCCTCTCAGCCTTCTCTTCTTCAGGCTGAACAAGCCCAAAGACACAATTGCTATGTTAACATACATATTCATTACATTCCCAAAAACTGTTTCTCATATTCATGGTTTTTCTGAGAACTCAATAGCATATGTTAATGTATTTTGCGCATGTTTGTGGTGGTCTTCGGGGGTCTTTAGATGAAGGCTTATACTCTTCATCACGGTGTCCACAGGTTGACCTTTGCTTCTGTGCAAACTCAGTTCTAAGATCACGTACACCACGTCCGTCAAGGTTGCTTCATTACAGTCTTATGGCCACTTTGTAGCCTCCTTATATTCATGGTCCTGCGCATCTGTTCTCCCAAGGTAGAGCTGTCTAAGTGGAATTATTCAGGAGTCTCTTATCTTACAACCTTCTCAATTATTCACAGAGAACCAAGACTTGCTTTGGTTTTAATTAATCTGTTGTGCAATGATTCTGAGACTGAAAGTGAGAACTTTGGTTTGCATCTGCTACATCTGCTACATTCGCTACATTCACAGGTATCACTCCCCAGTTGTTAAACTATTTTTGGTGGTTACAGAAGTGCTCTCTACAAAGCAGCTGATCTCTGGGTTTCCCATGCAGGTCCTCCTCTCTGCTCCCAAGCTTTGTCTGTTAAGAAAAGGAGGAGCTCCTCTGGCCTCCCGAGCAACTGGAGGTCCAGTGGGAGAAGTCACTCTGCTGCTGCAGGATAGTGCATGTCTGGAGATCCTCGAAGAATGGCCTTGGTCATGGGATTCACGTATTCACAGTATGTGGCGTGCCCAGAAAGAAATATTTTTGCAAAGCCAGTCAGAAATATGAGCCTTAAACCTCTGGAATAGCTCAGATGGGAGGAGAGAACACAAGTAGTGTGGTGAGAAAGGGACTGGGAAAAAAAAAGAACACAAATAAGACTTCCATTTATGTTTCTGTTTTGGGGCTGCCAGAAAGCTTTTGAAGCATTTTGAGGCATACTAGAAGCAGCCCTAGTTGGTCAGCAGAGTGCGGGTGATGGGATCAAGCTTCCAGACAGAGTTATCGCATGGCTATCAGGAGCACATCGTAAATATTTATGTATGTGCCAGTCTAGAAAGAGTGGCATTTCCAGGTAAAAAAATGCAATAAGCATATTCTTATGAAACAGCTGCAGCAATAACCTTTCCTAGCCACCACTGTGCTCGTGAATTCATTTTTTTTCTTTCAGGAATTTTTATATGACTTTCAATGTTTTGTCCTGTTGTTTGTAAAGGAAAATTGACAGCTATACAACTATAAACTGGGGAAAGCGGCTCTGAATTTCCACCTTAAAAAAGATAAAGGATATCTAGAAACACCTCAAGGCATGTTCCCGTGGGGATGTTATTTAAAGACCCAAATTTTTTGTCCTTTCGTCTCAAGATAGAACATCTCCTGTACAGTTAAAATGTCACAGATACTTCTATGATAACTGTTGATTGGGATTAACAAATATAGCAAACTACTCTGTTAATCTTGATTTTTTCCTCTTCCCTTTATAATAATAATAATATATTTTGTCTTTTATTTTCATTAAATATTCTTTTTTTCCCTTCCGGCAGATAAAACAGTAACACATTCCCCAGACAAAGCGTGTAGGTGTGTTGCCAAGGACAACAGTTTCAGACATAAATTACTTTTGAACTGCAAAGCCTTTTATTGCTCTTTATTGAAGGCCATCTGTATCTTATTATGTTAATTTAAGGCTTTCAACTAACCCTTCTGAACATAGCAATTTGGTGTGTTAGCAAATGTCCATATTAGAGTCATTTTTCACGAGGCAGTGACATTAAGCTACAGACTGCAAACAGGTATGCCCCAGCACAAGTTAAGGCTTAAAACAAATTTTATAAAGTAGAGGAAAACATTCTTGAAAAAATAATTTCTAAAACATAACTGAAAGGGAATTAAAGCAACCCGATAAAAAAGTCACAACTTATCAATTAAATGCATACAAAAGAAATAAAGCACAGTGCATTACCCAAGATCACCTGCTTTCCAAATTACAATCTCATAGTGGTTGCCTAGACTCGACCCTTCATCACCATCAATTTGGGCCTTACTTTTCCCTGCTGAAGCTGATGGAGCTTCAATGAGCTTCATATTTGCTGAAATGTGGACTAATATTTTCCCCCCAAAATTTACCTGACAGTATGAAGATTTCAGTCAATTAGAAAGAAAACTTTTCAAGACAAAAAGTTCTTTTTGCTTTGGTATCTGCTTCATTCTTTGACATTGGCTGAGGGTAAAAATGAGCCAGGTTCTCAGGGAAAGGGTGTAATTGATGGGTTTATGAAATTGCATGGACTTATGCCAGCCAAAGACCTGGCTGTTGCTCTTTGTTTTGGTTTTTTTTTAATAGTCCATAGATGTACTCTATGTCTGGCTGGATCTGATTATAAACTTTCAGGTACATAAATAATTTGACTTTTGCTCCCTGTATATTGCCAAAGACACTGTTGATGCTGAGTCAATTACAAACATTATAACATTAGTGGGTCAGTTACGAAATGCTGCAGAGTTTTGAGCACTATCTTCTGAAAGAGGTCATTAAATCGTTTCAGCCCATAAGACCTTCTGAGATGCTATTTTTTAAGAAAAAATGTTAAATGGCTGCTAGCAACCTTATATATACAGAAATATTCAATATCCATAGAAGAATATCCCTCCAAAAGAAAATCTTATAAGTTGGCAGCAGAGAGGAGATGGCAAAGAGCATGTTTTTTTTGCTTCTGCCACTAATTTTTATGTTTTATAAGAACTCCATGTAGTTGATCTGGAGCTTGGATGTCCTTGTTCTCTTAAACACCCGTGAAAATTCAGACCAGAGACTGAAGCTGGTCTGTCACCATGTGATAACCCATGAGCAAGTGCAGTCTCACTTGCTATCCGGGTCAGAGCACCAGCCCAGATATATATATATATATGCCATATATGGCTGGTGGCAACTCATTTCACAAAGAATCCAGTTCCCTGGAAGTGAGAACTATGACTAAAAATAGCCCAGAGAAGCAGACCCTCTCTGAAAGTGACCCCGTCTATTTTTGCCTTGTATTTTCCACAATCCTGAGAAGCTATAGGATTGATCTTCAGGTATCTCCCTTTGAGGTGGGGCTTGAGCAGAAGCTCTGCTACAGCGTATCACTGGATTGCTGATGTGGCCCTTGGAGACAGATTGTTCTGAAGAAAGATTTTATAAACTTCTTATTTTGTCGTTGTCAAAACTGAGCAATGGAGTGAGGTAAAATACATCTTAAAAATATTTAAAACATATCTAGAAGAACCACTGCATCTCTGAGAGTAATTAATAACAGAACAAAGACTCCTTGCTTACCTTGCAAGACTTTTCTAGACCAGAGACTGGAGAGTGTATGTACGCTTCTGCTGAACCCTTTCTTTCTTGCAGGATTTGGACCTTGAGCCCCTAGAGCTTATACACCCCAAACGTGTTACGAGCAGTGCTCACAAAGCCCTATGCTTTCCATCACTCTTCATGAAGTTACCTGTTACTGTAGGGCCAAGTGCTCTGCAATGTGAGGTACTGGGACTCCCAAAGCCTTCATTTTTCAGCCTGGGAACTAAGTCCCTGGTGAGTTAAGTGTCTGACCAGGCACAAAGTCTGCTTTAACACAAATTTTAACCCATCTGTCTTGAGATCTCATTTAGGGCTCTGGTTACTGGGTTCTGCATTGGTTCTTCTGTCTCTCCATTTTCTTAGCGCAAAACTCAGGGAATCTCAATGCTCAACTATCTATTTCCTATCCTCCCACCAGAATACAGAGTACAACAGATAATCAAAGTTAGTAAAAGATAAGCCAAAGAAAAATACCTCACATTTAGTAGATAAGGGAAAATGACTGCAACAGAAAGGATAGAAAACAAGGAAAAGAGAAAATCACAACACAACACTAAGAATTTTACTATCAACAATGAGAACAGTTGATGGATAGGTAGGTTGTGAGCAGTGTGTGTGCATCCAAATGTCTGTGGAAGTGAGTTTATGTGTCAAAAGGTGACTGAGAACATAAGGGAGAGAAATGACAGTGTCCTAAAGGGTTAGAAAGATAAAATACATGCATTGACGTAGAGTTGAAAATTGCAGAACATACGTGTGTTAGATAACATGATTAGTGGGGAGAGACTTACAGAAAAATCACTTGCTAAGTGCTCAGAAGGAATAAAAAATATGGCAAAAGATATGCAAAGTTACTTTGTGTTTCTGTAGTATCTCAGATACTCTCAGATGAAATACAATTACAGGAGAAGAGCTCTGTGTAACTTTTAATGTGGGTATTGTCTGGACAGATTCTACCTTTCATATATACATAGAGAAAATCCAAGTTTCAAATTATTTTTCAAATGAGCTCTTTGAAAAGGAATTTCAAAATCTGAAGAAAGAAAAATGTTAGAATTTCAATTGGCAAAAATTAAATCTGAGGGATTTGAGGGATTTCTCTAATGCAAACTGGTGAAAGTTATCACCTGTTGAACCATCTTAACTCCATTTGACAAAGCAGAACTCCCCAAATAGATGGCTCTGCAAATTTAGCAGGGTAGACTTACACTATTTAAACGAAGGAGATGAATCATTGATGATACAACGATAAGTAACAAAAGAAAGGAAACATAGAGATGACTTCTAAGAAAAAAGTCATGGGGAATGGAGATTAGTCATTCTGTCAGTCTCCCAAAGGAAGTAAAAAATATTCAGTAAAAAATAGACTGTACAATACAATAAATGGTCTGAAAGAGAAATAGAACAATTCTTCACTGGTAAGGAATACAGCAGAGAAGCAATCTCTTTCCAGCTCTGATGATGCAGTTCTTATGCTTCTCTTGCCAGTTTTCTTTAGCAAACTGATCACATTCAACACCTAACACACATCTTGCATGTCCACACCAGCTGTACTAGCACAATGGCTTTTCTTTTTTTTTTTTTAGTCTGTGAAAACCAGCATTATCCTTCCTCTTTCCAAGTCTTGTACCTCCACAGTGCTCATCACAGGAAAATTTAAGCCCTCCTAAAGTGAATTAGATCTATATCACATGAGCTTTGTAATACTTCCAAGTAAAAAAAAAAATTATACGACATTTTCATAAATGTCCAAATCTTTTTTTCAGCCATCCCCAGCTTTTGAAGAAAAATGAGAAGTTTAGGAATAAATGATTTTTTGGATTGCTAACTAAACAAAAAAAGTTAAAATAAGAGAATCTTTTTTCAGCAAAACAGCTACTAATTCCTTGCCAGTCAACTAAAACATCTAACAAAGATTAAACTAAAATGTTTTCATCTCTTTTACTTGGGGCTTCTTTTTCTTCTAATTTACTTTAGGGAAACGTAAAAACAAATCTCATTGGGAAATGTATGGATTTAATCAAAGTGTTCAGTTTAATTTTCTCCTGTAGCCTACCTCTACTTAGTCAAAGCAATGTCAATTTTAACTAAGCCCATTTTCCTATTTTATGATTTCACTTTTACAATATAGTGCAAATAACCTGAATTTTCCTCCAAGAGAGGAAGCAACCCATAGACTCCCATGTAAGACTTTCCCCAGTTTCTCACTCTCGCCCAATGTCAGACTTCATCCCATGAGTCAGTAGTTCCTGAGACATTGAATTGTTTGGCAGTTGCCTGAAAAAATATAGTAAAAACCAGTCAGGACTTTAGAAGCAGACCCAACGACAACAGGAACAAAATTCCTTTCTTGAGCCCTCTGCCAGGAGAGATGTGATTGATACTCCCTGGAGCTGCCATCTAGCGTTTTGGGGACTTCTAAGTAGAGCTGAATCTAAACCTTTTACATGGCACAAACCTTGTACATTTAAAAGAAAGGTTAGCAGCTGGCCCTCTTTTTGGCCTCTTCAGGGACCTTCTTGGAAGAGTCCTGTGGGGTACAGACCTGGAGGGAAGACGGGTCTGAGAGATTTGGTTTGGACCGCCATTCAAATGGACCTCAATGGGCTGGAGAAACAGGCGAACAGGAATCTTGTGAAATTTAATGAAGAAATATACAAAATCCTCTACCTGGGGAGAAATAACCCCATGCACCAGTACGGGTGGTGGAAAGCAGCTCTGCAGGAAAGGGACCTGAGGGGTGGGCTGGTGGGCACCAAGCTGACCAGCAATACATCCTCATTATTTCCAGCCTCAACCATTCTGTAACTTTATTGTCCTTGACATGTTTTCATGTCCTCACAAAACTTCTCGTGTCGCATTTTCCTCAATCATCTTAGCAAAAATTTATCAAGTGCCACTCCTGTCAGCTGGCTGAGGCAAAAACAGCCTAGCCATCAGAAGGGACTTTCACCCACCCACTTTCACCTGTTTTTAACTGAGCTGGTCTCATGCAAATCTGTGATGCTTCCACAGCAGTTACTCTGTAATGCAGATCCTAAGCACCACGAGCATACAAATCAGAACATTTGTGAGTACAATAAGCCTGGCAGAGAAGTTATAATGCTGCGGACTGATCAAAAGATGTCTTTCATTGTGCAGCTGAGAATACTGCAATTCCAGAGAAATTAAAGTCTTCAAAGTTGTGACTGTGCAGCTTAACAGATGGGCTTCTTCAAAGATTCATTATCAGTCTAACAGAAACTATAAATACCAGAGTGTGAACTGAACAACAAAAACACACACTTGACGGTTTAAATCCATCAGAAATATGGTCAGCTCTCTGCAGCAAAGGCAATGGAAAAAACCCTCGCTTCTGGCAAAAGAAAGCAATATTAAGCACGTTGTCCTGATAGGTGAGGCACAACAGTTGTTTTCACAATATGAATGAGTAAAGCAAATGGGACGTAACTCAATTTCATGACATTTTTAGAAAAAAACACCAATGCAAGCACATTTTTATACAGAGGTTGTCATTCTGGGGAAAAAGAAATCTTTAAGAACTGGGATTATCCTACAGGAGAAAATTTCAGACTCTTTCCAGTACTGCTATTCATCCTCCCTTCCCCGCACAACTCATGTTTCTGCTTTTGGTGCTCAGAGTACTTTTAGGCTGAGACCTATTAGACAACAGCTGATTGTTTTAGGATTGGAAATGCAAAGCAGCAAAGGGAAACATACAGAAAGAGTATGTAACAACCAATCATAGACTGGTTTGAGTTGGAAGGGACCTCACAGATCATCTAGTTCCAACTCCCTTGCCATGGGCAGGGACACCTTCCACCAGACCAGGTTGCTCAAAGCCCCGTCCAACCTGGCCTTGAACACTGCCAGGGAGGGGCAGCCACGGCTTCTCTGAGCAGCCTGGGCCAGCGCCTCACCACTCTCATAGTGAAGAATTTCTTCCTTGTATCTAAACTACATCTCCTCTCTTTCAGTTTAGAGCCATTCCTCCTTGTCCTGTCCCTACAGGCTCTTGTAAAAAGTCCCTCTCCAGCTCTCTTGTAGGCCCCTTCAGGTACTGAAAGACTGCTCAGAGGTCTCCCTGGAGCCTTCTCTTCTCCAGGCTGAACAGCCCAAACTTTCTCAGCCTTTCCTCACAGCACAGGTGTTCCAGCTCTTGGATCATTTTTGTGATCTCCTATGGCCCTGCTCCAACAGGTCCATGTCTCTCCTGTGCTGAGGGCTCCAGAGCTGGACACAGGACTCTAGGTGGGATCTCACTAGAGCGGAGCAGAGGCGCAGAATCCCCTCCCTTGACTTGCTGGCCACGCTGCTTTTGATGCAGCCCAGGATACAGTTGGCCTTCTGGGATTTGAACACACATTGCCAGGTCTTGTTGAGCTTCTCGCTGGCCAACACCCCCAAGTCCTTCTTGGTAGGGCTGCTCTCAATCCATTCTCCTCCCAGCCTGCATTTATTCTTGGTATTGCCCTGGCCCATGTGCTGGACCTTGCACCTGGCCTTGTTGAACTTCATGAGGTTCACGCAGGCCCACTTATCAAGCCTGTCAAGGTCCCTGTGGGTGGCATCCCTTCCCTCCAGTGTGTCAACCGCATCACACAGCTTGGTGTCATTGGCAAACTTGCTGAGGGTGCACTCTATCCCACTGTCCATGTCGCCAACAAAGATGTTAAACAGCACCAGTCCCAATACCAACCCTTGAGGAATGGCACTCATCACTGGCATCCCTAGATATACCAAGGGCAGCCAGATGTCAACTGAAAGGAAACCTGAACACCATAGGCTTCTTCAAAATCACCTCCTACACCACGGTCAGAAGAGCCCATGCTGACAGCTATGCTGCAGTGGTTGCACGGCTCTCAAAACCCTCACCACCTAAATAAGCACCAGCCGCAGCATTTACACATGTTGAAATCTCACCATCAATTGTGGTAGCCATGTAACCCTGCAAAATGGGAAAACCTATACTAATAGTACAAAGAGTAAAAGCAGGGGAACAGCCACACAGAGTATTTATATCTGACCTTTCAGTGCACGGGCATGGAGGCTTTTGACAAAGAACAGGCTTAGTGTTGCTGAATGACACTGTAACTTCTACCAGATTAGACTGCTCCCAAGGCAAGGAACAGTGACATTAACTCCTTGCTGGGCTCTCTGCAACTCCCCTGGACAACAAATTTGGGGTCTGTTCTTCATCGTGTCAGAGAGACTCCATTGGCAGAGACCACTGCGGAAGGAGAAAGATGTTTTTTAGTAATTACTTCATGTCCCCTGCACAGTCCTGAGTTACCTCCAGAGAAGGTGTGGCTCCTTTTGCTCGGTTGCCCACATATCGTTAAACATAGCAATATCTCTACTGGGCAGAAAATACAGAGAGAGCTTCTCTCAGTACTGCTCAGCCCTCACCCCACATGTCTGTTTTCAACTGCTGTGCCATATTGTTTCCTTTGGTAGATTTCTGTGCAGTGATTTGCTGCATTTCATCTCTTGGTAGCATGTTGGAGCTTATACCTAAATGTTTTGGCTGACATTTTGTTTGCTTCACTTTGTTTCCCCCACACCTCTTTTCTCTTGGCCTTCTGCTGTTCTGCCTTTCCTTCCTAAGGCTTTGCTATACCATTGACTGATAGGCCTCATTCTCCTTTGAAACCAGATGGGAGTTTGCCTGGAAAATGATGTCTTTCCTTGCCCAGCATGGGTCAGCTCTCTTATTCCTAAGAAAAATTAAAGTCTGCAAAATGCAGATTTTTTTTGCCCCCTCTCAGAGATATATTTCTTGCCAAGAGGTCCAGCATCAGTGTCTCAGTTACACAGCACAGCATCTCCAAGAGTCTCCTGGTGAGATCTGGATCCGTTTGTGTCCGCAGTGCATGGCGTAAGACTGTCCTGGCTCTGCACACTCTACTTTTTAGACCACAGGAGACGCAAGCAGTAGGTTAAGAAGAAGCAGTCACACCTGTTCTGTAGAATTCAGGACAATTCCATGACTGGGGTCTGAAGGAGCCTGGGATTACACAGATTTTCAGAGTCTGGGCACAGAGAAGTTTACCCACAGCAACAGCGGGGTCTGTATGCAAACACAGCTCATGCTCTAATTCAGCTGAAGATACCAGCTTGGTGCTATGCTGGAGAGGTTCCTCCACACTAGGAGGCTAAATCCTCCTGGACAACTACAGCATTTCTGCTCTGGGCTGCCTCTTGTCCAGCCGGCTTAGTGAGCTTGCTGTGAAAGACCACGCAGGCATCTTCTGCCACCTAAGACAAGCTGCTCCTTGGCTTTGACTGTCCATCCGTATAAAAGAAATAAGTTGCCCTCTTATGTTTTGGAGGTCTTGTAAGGATTGCCACATTGAAGATTTTTATACACTCAATTACTATGGTAATATAAATATGATTGATAAAAATCATATATATTAATGTTGGTAAAATTGCATTAAAATGCTGTCAGGCCTCACTGAGCTGCAGACATTGAAAATGCAGAGCTTTGTATTTGATTTTGCAGTTGGCCAAGAATCAGTTGTTTCTAAACCCTGAGGTGTGGGACTCCAGCCATGGTAGGAGTGCTGTGACTTTGCCCTCCCATCTCTGGTGTGACTGTTTGCGTTCACGTTCATGCACGGTACAACTCAGGTTATGCTGCTGCGCAGGCTTTGGCGTGAATACTGAAGGAAAGCAGAGGCTGACATTTGACAGGGAAGAAAAGCATAATAAATTCTTGGGTGAAATCCATTTCCAGCAAGACACATCCCATTGTATTAATCTGGACTGATTGTAACTATAGGTCACAAGCGCACGTGGTCTTTGGTGCCTGAGGTATCCTCTTAGGTCAGATGCACTTTCCCCACCATGTGAGAAGAGGGGGAGGAGAAGAAAAAAAAGTGTTCTGGCTTATGTATAGCTGGGCACTTTTCACACATATCCCCATCTATCTGGTTTCTCCCACCTGGGGCTGAGAACTGCGGCGCCTGACGCTATGCCGGACCTCCCATCCCAGTCCCCATCCTCATGATGAGTTTTCTCTGGCCAACACCACCATTCTGCTCCTGTACACGGAGGAAGTTTCCAGTAAATACATACTAGTCAGACATTTTTAGTTGGGATTTTAATTATTATTTGTTTGGAGTAGCTTTGTCACATTTCCCTATGCTCATGCAGGGATTCCTTATTAAGGTTATCACAAGTGTGGAGGAAAAAAAAGAAAGGAAGCTTTGTGCAAATAGTGTAGGTGGAGAGAGCAAATGAAATTGGCTATTTGAACTCAGAAGTGCTTGTTCCCTTCAGAGGAGAAGAAAGAAAAAAAGGCACATGAAGAAAAAACACAGAAATTCCTGAAGAATGCTGTATACATATTTCCTCCACAGCTTCCAGCAGCATGCGGACATATTTGGAAAGTGAGCACACGTTGCTGTCACCGGAAAGGCCACATGACACATGAATAAATTAACAACCAGATGAAGTTAAAAATTGCTTTTCTAGAAAAAGAAAGATTTCCTCCGCATAAAGAGAGACCTATGAACTTGAAGAGGTCTTGTCTTCTGCCTAAACTGGTTGAGCTCTGGTAAGTCAAAAGCCATCACAGTGACCATGCAGTGCTATTCCAGTGCTATTTCAAGCAGTGCTATTCCAGCAGTGCACTGTTGTAAGATATATTCTTTACATTTTCTTTGGCTATTGGATTTTCCACACAATGTATACAGTTTCTGGCAAACAGTGCAGACAAAGTTTTAAGATAAGCTGAAATACATGCTGTTTTCTTCCTTTTGCCTTTTAACTATTTTATTTAATAAAATAGTTGTGACTTTTTAAGGCATTTCATATATTCTGACAATAGCATTCTCAGAAAGAGAAGGGAAAAAGAAAAATCCGCTTTCTTCAGGAAGATGTACATACTAGTAGGGTTCCATGTTAATTTTCAATGACAAATGGAGAGAGAAGGTTTTTTGACAAGGAAAAGAACCCTTAGTGGCTCTCAGAAATGTGAAAGTACATCCCAAGCATAACCAGTAATCTGTGGAGGTCACACTCATTCAGTAATACTTGTCTGAATGCAGCGCACACAGTTTGCTTAACAAGGTAGAGGGGCCACTTTAGTTGCAGTATCCCTGGAGAACCTATAAAATCTCATCTAAAGTTCATCATTCCCCAGGCTCCATGTGCTTCACAATCTTCAACGGTTGTATATTCTATAAATCAGTAAGTCTTGATGTGCTTTGAACAGCCCTCACTGGAGTTTTTAAGAGAGCCAGCGGTAGTGTTTTGGCTCTCTGCCTTGTTTCCAGATGGCAACATGCATTTAAAGACATTGCATACATTCCCACCCAAAACACAAACAAACAAACAAAATCTGTGCTAAAAATGTTCCAACATTTACAAAATCAAGCACCAGAAGCCAAGAAATGTGAGAATGCAGAGTCACCATGCAGCCAGTTCACAGAATATCCATAAATTTGGAAACTGAAACTGGAGTTTTAAACACTCTTTGTCCCTCTTGCCTGAATGTCCTATGCATGAATGATCAAATTTGCATGCAAGTTTCACAAGGACCTACAATACCTCTGATCTCTAGGCCTAATGGACATATTTTTTTGCTGAGCTAACCCTAGCTTTTTCACAGCAACAGCACAGCAGCAGCTCTCAATCAACCTCAGACAAAAATACATCTGTATCTTCTTGTTTCCAGTGGGTGATTACTGCAGAAGTCTCATCGCCAGCCCTGTGCAATCACATCATCCACGAAGGACTGCAAGCCCCTTCCCACCTCCCCAGCCTGACAAGCCACTCCGTTCCTTGGTGGATACCCGTGTCCACCTCTGTGCTCATGTTGCCTGTAGTTTTTCTTCACCTGCACAAAGCCAGCCCAGGTCAGCTCTAAGCATCAGATGCTCACAGGAATTCTTTCCCACTAAGTTGATACCAGATATTACTGTCTCTCCCTGGGGCAGTTCTTTGCCAATCTGATATAACTTATGTATTAAAGGCTTATTCCTATTCTGTCCTCCTGCAGCCGCACTCAGAGCAGCCTCAGGGCAGATCTGGACAGGCTGAGTATACGAATTTGTAGAGCCAGTTTCTTTCACTTTTGGAAAACTGGGCTAATCTGCAGCATACCCATCTAGAAATTTTTCTCCCTGGAATACTTATAAAGAAAATACCCTCCTATGTTACACAGTTTAGCTTTTGTTTATGATGCTGAACACAAATTTCCATAATAGCATTGATATATCACTGTCTGTAAGTCATTACCATGACTGAGTTATTTATGTCCCTAAATATTTACATATTCCATTTCAACCAGGAACTATTTATCAAACAAAGGCAAACACTGTGAAACAGTCAGCCTTTTGCGTGAAGAATGATCCAAATATAAGCACTCTTTTCCTTCTGACTACACATTAATCTTCTATGAAATAAAAAGTCTGTCCGTTCTTCCAAGCCAGGAGCAGCAAAATTATTTCAGACTGCATTTTTTAAAGTAGTCTGTAGAAAATTGTTCTTTTGAGAAATCCTGGTTAACATTTTTAGCGCTGTATGCATATTTCATAGCACAATAGATCAGTATTAAATGTACATAACCGCAGCATGAGAAATATAGTATCAAAACAGCAGTAGTCATTTATTTGATAACAATCTTGCCTTCAAAAATCGTTCTGTTTCACTGGCCAAGTTGATTTTTTTTTAACAAAGGGATGAAAAGTTCACCAAGTGCTTTGCAAAGGACCTGAGAACAAGACTAAATTCATTGGAGCAGTGCCCAGCTTTTGTTCTGGCTGCATACAGTCTGCAGTCATCCTGCAGATCCTAAGCCCAACTGCACCCTCCAGGCTGATTTTACTGCTAATAATTTCAACACAGATTGCTTGTACCATCACATCCAGTATTTGACCTGTTGTATACAAATCTCCCTTCTGCAGAAAGCCTCCCAGAAAGGAGACCTCACGAGTCCATCCCTCTGTGCTAAGGTGAGATCATCCAATACCCAACTCACTCCACACAGGCTTTTATCTAGCCACTTCTTAAAAATCTCAGTAATAGAAGTCCCATCAACCATAACACCAGTAATAACACACTTCTCTCATCATTAACAGCAGTGTTAAACTTTGCATTTATAATGGATGCTGTAGTCCTGTTGATAGAAGCTAAGCATTTAATGCTTTAAAAATCACTTAAAACTTAAATGAGGCACATTATTTTAGACTTTCAAAAAGCAATCTTGGCACACGAATGCTAATTCAGCAATTGATGTTTTTTCAGCATATCTTTCTGGCAACCAAGTTTGATTCTCCAGCTACATCTATCTGTGTCAGGCCATGCTCCTTAAATTAACACTTATCCCTTCATGAAAAGAATTCCAGGTACCTGTGTCTGTAGCAAAAACCACAATAATTAAGAGTATTAAACATGCAAACAGTCCTGCACTATACAGTCCATGGTTAGATCAATCTCTGAGTTGTTGTTTAGCCACATAAAGTACTCTTTTATTGGTATGCATATAAGTGACATATACTTTTTTGGATTTTATTGTCATCATCTGTTTACTGACAACTGGGAAACATAAAAGAGAAAAATTCAATGAATAAATTATTTGCTGTCAACAGTCCTCCAAGCAATCAATTGCTGTTAAAACTAGAATACCATTGGTTAGCTTCAATGGAATTCCTTTTGTCTATTTTTTTCTTTTGAATGGATGGAATTTCTAGCATAAATTAGTGAAAGGGAGAAAAAAAAAAAAGCCACAGAAATAATTGTTCCGCAGTGTCTTGGATGAAACCATACCTGTCAGCCTACAGGTAGCCATGGCTGGGATGTTCCTGTGCCGGTCCTGCCGTGGGCCAGCTGCTCCAGCTTGCAGCAGGTGCCTCGCTGCAGACCCCTGCTAAATTGCACAGCAGCCCCAGCAAGACACAGGTTGACATTTCGTGCAACGGAAAGTTGAAAACAAGGCAGCCTCTGCTGTGAACAACTGACATCAGTCCCTGGAGAGCTTCAGAAGTACAAAGCAGCAGATGAAATGAAACCAAGAATTCAATGGGCTTTGAAATCCTGGGGGCTGCTGCTGCTGCCTCGTAAAAACAGGACGATGAGTGTTTGTGGTGGGAAGGCACGGGTCATGATACAGAGCTGAAAGAAACGTGGCTCCTCATGATACGCACGCAGCAGTGTAGCATCAGAGGTAGCGTTTCTTCCAGCTTGTATAAGCCTGTCATGCTCTGTAGGCGCAAGACCCAAGAAATACATTGTACCTTCCACTGCCCCAAGAAGATGATGCAACAAGTTGTTTTTTTTGTCCAAGATGTCCTCAGAAAGGCGAGAACCTAGTAGGCAGTGGTGGATGAGGTGTGGGACATGACTCAACAAGAAATAACAGTTTTTCCAATGTCCAGCAGCAACGCTGATGTCTCTAAAAGATTCAGAAAGCCACATCGCCACCGAAGCATCTTAGGGCTCAGCTACTTAAGCTAAGATGTGCTTGTTAGTTTTCAAGACACAGCCACATAGTCATAGTCAAGTAAGTTTTTAATTACAACCCAAATCTATTAATGGATCGTTTAATTGCTCTTCATCTCCTGCAGCACACAGGCAGCTGAGCTAACCCAAACCATTTCAAGGCTTTTTTAGCTGGGCTGTCTTTGCACAGAAGTAGGTGAGGAAAGCATACGTGACCCATCCACACGGCTCAGCCTTGACAGAGATACTTCCAGAAACCAGCAGCTAGGGACAGTTTTCCTTAAATGTTCAGGGTAGTTCTGTAAGAGGACCCCTCTCTTCATCCTGGATTAGCAGACATATTGGGAAATTCTGAAAATTTAGGCTATGTGAATGCTACTTATTAACTATTTTTTCCTAAATTTGGCTGGAAAAGGAAGATTTGGGAAGCTATTCCAGCAAGAGATGGGGACAGTGATTAATTAACTATTACTGCCAATGAAGAGCTAAGTTTTATAATAACATAGTGCAGGTCCCATTTCTCTTGTAGTAGTACATGCTTAATGCAGTGATTTCTACTTTTTTCGAAATCTACTTTTCAGCAACTGAAAACTGTACATTGTTTCTCAAGCTCACAAAGCAATTTTCTTTGTTCTGGTAAAAAACAGCAAAGGATGAAGCAGGCTTATCTGTAAACAATTTCTTTTTCTTTAATCAGTTCTACATTTTTCACAGATTGCTTGTCACAACACCAGAAAGGCACCACTTAGAAAAAAGAAAAAAGGAGCCTGACTCATGTGTTGGACTGCTGAGATAACACTGCAGAACTGGGCTCAGGGGAACAAAAAGCAAGATAATGTATCAGAAGTTCAGCTTGCTGTGGGTGCAGCTGATATTGTTTTGTGTCCTAAAATAGCTTATAATTAAAAAACAATGTCCACAAGGCCAACCAGTGTGTAATAATGGCAAAAAGGAGCATACAAGCGGTGCATCCCAGAAGCTGTGAACATGGTCTCTCATTATCTGTTGCCCCTCAATTCATCAACTGTTAAAACCCAAACTGTCAGAATAGTTCTCTAAAGCATGCATGTGAGTATATATGCGTAAATGAAATGCTTTTAACAATCTGTCAGAAACCTAGCAGAAACAACACTAATTTGGCCCTGGCTCAGCTCTTTTGCTCACACACTCGATGCTCTCCATACGCGGTGTGAGCGGCGAGGGCTGCCCGCTGCCCGAGATGCCCAGCTTGGGCTGGCCCACGGCAGTCCTGGGCTGGCAGAAGTAGGGCAGGTATGTCCTAAATGCAGTTAATTAGCCCTGCGGGTAAAGCTAACGTGCGCTGCTTGCAGTGCCAGACAGAGCTGGTTTTCCTGACTTCTCCTATACCCATCAAACGTGCCCTTCATCAAGATTTGAAGAACACGGTTTAGCTGTGCGTTATGCTGGCAGTCACAGCCCGTTGCCTCTGTCACAAAGGTAACATGAGACTCCACTACAGCAAAGATGGTTTGAGAAGCACAGAAAGTTTTCTAGTTTTGTTAATTAGAAGTGGTAAACTACAGATGACTAAAATTATGACTCTACTAATTTTTAATGGAAATGCATGCAAACTTCAGTACAACTATCAAAGTTGTTCAAGAGTACCACGAAACATTTTACAAACATTAATGGGACAGCGTCTTCCTTTTAGTGCTATTTTTGTCATATGGCTTTTCCTGGTACTATCTAGAATGTTTGCAACCAGAAGAGGAAATAAAAATCCTTTTTTTTTTTTTTAACCTAATAAATACATCTGAAACTTACTTCTCACCTTTCACTGCATGTTGAGATAACATATATCAACTCTTGTTGCAACTGCTTTCTTTAAAAAATGAGGAAAAAATTATTACTTAAAATAATGATCTAAAATTATTAATTCACAGTAGTTCATGTTGACATTTTAATGGAATTATGATGAAAGGGGAAATAAAAATTCACCTCTCAAGGCTAATATTAATAATTGGAAGCAATTACCTGCGTTTACAGATTTATGGAATTAATTTTCTTATATAAAATTAAAAATAATTTAAAAGCATTAAATTAAAAAGTAGAATATGTTTAAACTATATTATATAGCTACATTATAAATAGGTACAATATTGTATTGCATAGTATATTTACATTATAAAATACTGAGGTCCTGAGGTTTAAAGACTTGAAAACCAGAGCAATCATGTTTGCATCCTCATAAATTCATGCTGAATTTAAGTTTCAGCATGGTTCAGTAGGTTCAAAAGCAATATATCAGCCCTAGAAAAATATGGGAGACTGGGTTAAAAAGAAAAGACTATATGAAAACACTTTCTTGTCTTCAGATTGCTTTTTGACTTCTAAATTTTTGTGATGTGTATTTCTCTCACTCCACCTGAATGGGTTATAGAGACTGTAGTTTAGCCCTTGACGTGGTACAGCCTCGTCACGACAAAGAAGCAAAACTATCATCCACAGGGAGAAAACAGTGAAGGCTCCAGCGTTGGTGGCTGACAAGCAGCGCCGAGCAGGACAGGAGCATCCATGAGCTAAATGAAGTGGAGAGAGAAGAAAGAAGAGAGAAGATGACTCTGGCTGAAAGCCTGCCCAGTGCTTGCTTTGAGAAGCTGAACAAAAAAACACAATTTTTCTAATTATTCCCAGAGACATACTGGTACGAAAATCTTTGTCCTACTAAATTCATGCTGATTTT
Source organism: Opisthocomus hoazin (assembly GCF_030867145.1). Lineage (NCBI taxonomy): Eukaryota > Metazoa > Chordata > Aves > Opisthocomiformes > Opisthocomidae > Opisthocomus > Opisthocomus hoazin. The sequence continues at coordinate 12,632,427 of NC_134418.1, forward strand.
CCAATTTTGTCGTGCTGAAATTTGAGCATTTCCTACTAAATCTGTGGGGTTTTCTCCCTCGTTTCTTCCCAGCTTCTGATCTATGATTTATTTCAGCTAAAGGGTCTGTTTACCCCCTGCCCGGGCTGGAGGTCAGCTGGGTGTAAAGGCTACTTCCCCCAGTTCAGCAGCAGCTTCTCACCACCACCTCCCTGGCAAAAACCGGCACCCTTTCAAATCGCCTGCCATCAACTGCTCAGCTGACTGCTCTCTAACCTGATTCAGTCAAACCCATCAGGCTCAGCTAAAGCGTGTTAATATTTTTTTAAGCAAAGTGCCCACCCGGTGCTGGTGCAGGCCAGGGAATTGTCAACCCCAGCCCCTTGCCTTCTCCATCACTGCTCTCACCCTACCTTCCTACCAGAGCTCAGCACCTCCTCAGACCTGCCACACTCGCTGCTGTTGTTTTTTAGTACCCATCATTGCAGAGCTGTGGGTATGTAGTACAGCTGAAGAAAGAAAGTGGCCCAAAATACAAATAAAGGGAGGAGGATTATTTCTGGCCAAGGGCTGGAACAAGCATCCTCGTAGGCAAGGGTGGGCGGCAGCCAATGCCACCTCACCTGGACCTGCCACGGCTGTTGCAGTGTTGCAGTGTGTTTTCTAATGCAGATCGCTCTGAGGGAGCCTTGCTGTGGGTTGGTGTTAGAGTAACAGGCTTTTCAATATCCTAAATTGCCCCTACACAGCCCCCTCAAGAAGCAATTTGAAAGGTTTTACTGTTGCCTCCACAGAAGCAACATTACCCTTCTCTTGTGTTCACCCAACACCACTGTAACTGGACTTTCGTGATCGTAGAACTCAGCCTTCAGAGCAAGCAGCTGCTTTTAAGATTAATTTGCATATGTATATTTTTAACAGAACAGTCACCTTCATTCTTAAATTATTGAAGGGCTCTTAGATGAACCTGTCAACATGACATTTTGCTGGAAAAAAGAAAGAGAAAACCATAAGAGCTAATAATACTGACTCAAAGACCTGATGTAACCTTGTTGCCCAGTGAACACCCTATCGCCGTTGCTAGTAACAGGCCACAGACATCACACTGTCTTTGCAAGCTCGCTGGAGTGCGGCTTGTCAGGCTTTGCCCGAGCTTGGCTTGGCCTGCCTGGAGCCTTGTTTTAGCTTATTTAACTGTAACAGAATTTTTTTCTAATGAATGGGTGGCTAATTGCTAAGGTGTTTGAATCATCTCCTTGTATACTCACTGAGTATAACTGTATTTTTTATATGGCTAGGCGTCATAAGTAGCTATCTGGTGTCAAGTGAAACATTCATGACCCCAACACGATGATGTGTGGAGGAATGCGGCACAAGGTGATGTTGGTGGGACACAGGCTGGGGTGCAGAGCAGTACGGGCAGGAGGTGACAACGGAGTGGGCACAGCCTGGCACTGGACATTGCAGGCTACAAGCTGCCCGAGGTGGTCTGTTAAAGACGGGAAGGACTGGGAACCACGTAAAAAGGGTTTCAGCTACAACAAAGTGAACAAACGACAAATATCCAACACTGCACGATACTAAGCATACAGGATATCGACATGCAACATGAAATTGCAGCCAGTGAAGACAGAAAAAGGAGTTAAGCATGGCACAAGATGTAGAAATATGATCTTAATGATAGGCCTGTGTGGGCTGTGGAGTGAGGCAGAACAAACCACCAACATAGTGCTCCTGTTGGCAAAGCAGAAGAAGAAATTCCCACCACCAGTGTCACACTGTCCCCAGAAAGTACCTGGGACGTGATAACTCAGTGCACCACCACCATCCTCTGGGGCTGAAGCCACCAGCCTCGGACCCAGAGGGAGCGTGGGGGCGAGTGTAACAGCAGAGATGGGGTAGAGACTAGGAAGTGTGAATATAACAATTCCACCTGTATTATTAACTAGAGTTTTCTGTATTCATCTCTTTACTTTCTCACTCAACCTATAGCAGTTAGATCTGGACTAGTAACAACTCCTTGATAAGACAGTTCAGATTTTAAGTACACTAGAAATACATTCTTTGCATAGAAGGTTTTTATTGTCTTCACCCATAAAAAGGGATTTTAAGCATAACACTGAAGATGCAGTGGCTATTTATAAGATAGCCAGGAAAGAACTGCAACAGCTATTTCTGTCTGTAAGGTAACTGGTCTGTTACGGCAGTAAAGTAGGAAAGTTATTATACAGTCCCAGAGAAAAGGGACTTGGGGAAAGGAATGAATTCTCTCCCTGCAGTTCAAGGACAAAATAAGATATCTCTAAATCTTTAGAAGCGAAAGCTATTTAAGAAGAGTTATGACTTTGTACTTTTCCCTGTTATTGTGGTCCCTGTCAATAGTTATATTTTATTTAGTAAGGTGTATTTTTTAATTTGTATTTCGCATGTTTGCAGACTGAACTGATATTGTGTCCCCATAAAAAAAAACAACACAACCAAAGGCACTGTCTAACAGTTGTCCTCCCACGACTACCCAACAAATCCCATTCAGTCTGGGTTACTTTCTATGTATCTTACAGATCCACTTTTAGCACCCCTGCTTCTAACAGTAATTCCTCAATACTGTCAGGGTAGGCTGTACTTATTTAGCTGCTTGCTTCGGAGAAGAGCAATGAGCCAGCTGTGTGCCCTGGCTGCCAAGAAGGCCAATGGCATCCTGGGTTGCATCAAGAGGAGTGTGGCCAGTAGGTCGAGGGAGGTTCTCCTTCCCCCTCCACTCTGCCCTAGTAAGGCCCCATCTGGAGTACTCTGTCCAGTTCTGGGCTCCCCACTTCAAGAAAGATGAGGAGCTACTGGAAAGAGTCCAGCGGAGGGCTACGAGGATGGTGAGGGGACTGCAGCATCTCTCCTATGAGGAAAGGCTGAGGGAGCTTGGCTTGTTCAGCCTGAAGAAGAGGAGGCTGCGAGGGGACCTAATATATGCTTACAAACATCTCAAGGGTGGGTGTCAGGAGAATGGGGCCAAGCTCTTTTCAGTAGTGCCCAGAGACAGGACAAGGGGCAATGGGCACAAACTGAGGCACAGGAAGTTCCAACTGAACATGAGGGAGAACTTCTTCCCTCTGAGGGTGATGGAGAACTGGAACAGGCTGCCCAGGGAGGTTGTGGAGTCTCCTTCTCTGGAGATATTCAAGACCCGCCTGGACAATGTCCTGTGCAGCCTGCTGTAGGAGACCCTGCTTTGGCAGGGGGGTTGGACTAGATGACCCACAGAGGTCCCTTCCAACCCCTACTATTCTGTGATTCTGTGATTCTGTGAAAAGGAATCAGACTTATATCTTTACTCTAGATTTCCTTGAAATTTAAAACAAAATAAGAAAGGGGTACGCTTTTCTAACTAAGGCATGAATTTTCAGAGGCAAACATGTGATTCTCTGTGCTACTCTGTGAAATAGCTGTAAAAACCAGCAGACACTTAGCTGTGTGATCCATGTTCTGTGCTTGACAGCCAAAAGGGAATTATTCTCATACTTGCCATTCCATTCCTGAGCTATTTGTTATTGCTAGCTCTTCTAGTTCTTTTTTTTTCTGCTGAAACCACGATATGGCAGAGCAAAAAACAAGCTAGGCTGCCAGCGCGGAGCAGGCAGAACACATATCACTGAAAAAAATCCTGAAAAGTAAAGTTAAACTGAGAAATATTTCCAAAGCTTGATCCACACAGAATAAATACATGGAGGTATTCCACTCGAGGATCTGATTCTCTGAATAGTTATCCTGGAACAACCCCTAGTGCAGACATCATGGCTTCACCTACACCATACAGGAAAATCGGGCTTGCCATCAGATTCACAAGCTGCCACAAGCACACAAACCTCAGCCTGCTCTCGGTTTCTAAAATACGTCTTGATGTATCTTGGCAATTTCCAGCTAGTTTAAAACTCCGTCCTCCTCCATCCTTAATTCCAGTGTTAAATGTTTACTGACAAACTAATTCACCCGCTCTCCCACGTGCCTCTCCCAGCGGTGTTAAGGCCCCAACTCCGCTTCATGAAGTTTTCCAGACTTTGACAGTTTCCTAAAAATGAAAGACTTCCCACATCAAAATCTGCCCCTGGAAGATCAGTCCTTAGACACACTTATCCACCCACTGAGGGCTGCTGGGAATGGTCTGCCCACCCAGGAAAACCTCCCAGCTCTCTCTTATATGCACGTTTCCATTCATCTTAAAGAGCACGTGATGACAACTATGTAATGTATATAGGGAGGTTAAAGAAGAGGGGATACATGTTCAGAAAGTCATCAGGATTCAATGTGAGAAATGATTTACGAAAGCTAAAAAAGTGGAAGAGCTATATGGATTTTTTCCTGCTTCTTCACAGAGACACTTGTTCGCTGGAGCAAAATTAATGAGGTATGTAATCACTACAAGCTCGGGGGAGGGGGGAGGCAATCATTTGTAGTGCAGACAGACATAATGCATGTTAGATGAATTGTCCCATCCCTGGAAACATTCAAGGCCAGGTTGGATGGGGCTCCGAGCCACCTGGTCCAGTTGAAGATGTCCCTGCTCACTGCAAGGGGCTGGACTAGATGACCTCTAAAGGTCATTTCCAACCCAAACCATTCTATGATTCCATTCTATGATTCCATGAATGACTGAAGATAAATTTAACATGTGTGGAAGCTGAAAGTGAACACAAGAGCTGGTGTGTAGACCTAACAATTATTGTTTACCTCGTGGGAGAGTCCACAAGTGCCTTCCCTTAGTGCAGACGGAGGTCCCTCCTGGCAGGAGAGTGGCACTGCCTGCTACGAAAGCAGGCAGGGTTCAGAGCAACCGGGTTCAGGCTTACAAATTCAACACCGCTAGATGGGACTGCACTTCAGACTGTCCCCACTTTCAGGTTGCTCCTAGAGCAGCCATCTCAGTACAGTGGAGACCACATGAAACATCCTTTTGTTTTTTTTATATTATCCAAACAAGAGGGATCACACTACCTCTGTGCATATTAGGAAGCTGCAAACACATATACAACAAAGCCTGCAGAAACTATGATCTCGTAATGTAAGGGAACATACTAATGATGTCCAAAACTAAAGTGACTCATGTGGAAATTTATAAAGATTGAAGAGACTGGTTCTTACATGAGTCAATAACACTTTGCACAGAACAAAGTAAGAATGTGGGGCAAAGGGAGATGCCCATCAAGGAGTCCAGTAAAGGCGCAGCAGCTCAGAGCATGATTTGTTTTGTTTAATTAGGTCACTCACAATAGTTCTTGTGAATGAGTCAGAGGATGCCTCCTTTCATCTGAGGCAATGAATCCATTTGGAGCCAACAGTTTGGGCAGGACTACGTAGTTTTGCTGAAGATATTTCCTGAGGCCTGAAGATGTGAGCTTGGAAGAGGCAGGCAGGTTTCCAAAGGTTGTGTGGGCAGGTACCACCAAGAAGCCCTTTCAGTGTGGAGTTTCTAGAAGCTGTATCTGCGTGAAATTAAAGCAGCTAGGGCTGCCAAAGGATATACTGATTCTTTTTACATGGCTATTATTTTGCATCATCTATCCAACAGCACCTGTGTTTCTCCCTAGTGTGCTAGAAAGATATTCCTTGATCCACCAGCAAATTGAACTCAAGCTGGTTAAAGTGTATGGTTTCTTATCCTCCATGGGGAAAAAAGAGAAATCATATTTTATTCAGAAAGTAGTAAATATTAGCAGGAAAAAAAAAGGAAAATAAACATTTACAACAAACTTTACACGTGGCTCTGTTACGAAGACTGTTCAGCCCTGAGCCTCAACTGTCACATCAAATTCCACATTGGCATTCAGAGATCCCACAAACACAGCCCTTCTTATCGACTGTTTGGTTTTGCTTCCAGCCAGTGGAAGGCATCCTGGAGATTTCCTTCTCCTGAACCCATAAAGGCCATCTCAGAATCACTAAGAAGAGTAGCTAGGAAACTGCTACAAGAGCTGAAACTGTAATAAATCACACAGCTAAGCCAAGGGAAAAACATTTGCCTTCTCTTGCAAGCAGTCACAAACAAGAAAACACGATACTCTCAGAAAAGTAGTCCTTGTCCACTGCAGTTTTGTCCCTGGTCTGCTGCTGAAAATATGCATCTCTGGTGCATAAAGAGGGAATTTTTAAGGTTCTAAACCAAACCGATCTTGCAGCCCTCGCTATGTTATAGCAATAATAAAAAATAATTCCTGAGAAACATACTAGTTAAATCTTTAAAAGTAGAAGGAAATGTTCCCTTTGTTGTAGTAAAATGTCAGTCTGATGTGCAACTGAAAAAGCCAAGACTAACGACGCTTATTGCCAAGCCACAAAAATGACTGAAATTGTGGTTTGTAGCTAGCATCTCCACAGACATTTACTTTAGTTTTACAATAAATGAAAAATTAGGGCAAAAGCTATAGTTCTCCAGTGCTAAATAAAATATTTTATTGGTATGTCTAATGTGTTGAGGTTCTGTTTAATGTAAATAAATGTATCAAAATTTGGCTGTTGCCAATAGCAGCAACAACATACGAAGGGGAAGCTTGTACTCCCTGTCACTTTACCAAGTCAATTTGCTGCTGCACTGGAATTACTTCTAATTAATACAGATGTGACTGAAAAGATAATTAGCCCTCATCTCTAGAATGGATCTAAACATTACTGGTGCTTAACATATAAGATAAGTATAGTTAAGAGAAATGAATTTTCTGCCTCTGTGCAACCACTCTTACTAAATACATACTTCTAAATGTCAGGCTCCCTGATGAAGTAAACACAGTGTGAGTCATAAGCTCCTTTAAATGCAAAGACACTATACTGAAGAAACTGGAAATGATTTTTAATTTTCCCTTTAATGATACTGAAGAGCGCATATCTGTAAGATGACCAGATGACTTCAGCAAGGCTTTCGACACCGTCTGCCATAATATCCTCCTAGGGAAGCTCAGGAAGTGTGGGCTGGATGAGTGGTCAGTGAGGTGGATTGAGAACTGGATGAATGGCAGAACTCAGAGGGTTGTCATCAGCAGCACTGAGTCTAGTTGGAGCCTGGTAACTAGTGGTGTCCCCCAGGGGTCAGTACTGGGCCCAGTCTTGTTTAACTTCTTCATCAACGACCTGGATGAAGAGTTAGAATGTACCCTCAGCAAGTTTGCTGATGACACCAAACTGGGAGGTGTGGTAGATACACCAGAAGGCTGTGCTGCCATTCAGCGTGACCTGGACAGGCTGGAAAGTTGGGCAGAGAGGAACCTGATGAGGTTCAACAAGGGCAAGTGCAGGGTCCTGCACCTGGGGAGGAACAACGCCATGCATCAGTACAGGCTTGGGGCAGACCTGCTGGAGAGCAGCTCTGTGGAGAGAGACCTGGGTGTCCTGGTGGACGACAGGTTTATCATGAGCCAGCAGTGTGCCCTGGCTGCCAAGAAAGCTCATGGGATCCTGGGGTGCATCAAGAAGAGTGTGGCCAGCAGGTCGAGGGAGGTTCTCCTTCCCCTCTACTCTGCCCTAGTGAGGCCCCATCTGGAGTACTCTGTCCAGTTCTGGGCTCCCCACTTCAAGAAAGATGAGGAGCTACTGGAGAGAGTCCAGCGGAGGGCTACAAGGATGGTGAGGGGACTGCAGCATCTCTCCTATGAGGAAAGGCTGAGGGAGCTCAGCTTGTTCAGCCTGAAGAAAAGGCTGCGAGGGGACCTAAAAAATGCTTACATCTCAAGGGTGGGTGTCAGGAGGATGGGGCCAAGCTCTTTTCAGTGGTGCCCAGAGACAGGACAAGGGGCAATGGGCACAAACTGAAGCACAGGAAGTTCTGTCTGAACATGAGGAAGAACTTCTTCACTCTGAGGGTAACGGAACACTGGAACAGGCTGCCCAGGGAGGTTGTGGAGTCTCCTTCTCTGGAGATATTCAAGACCCACCTGGACAAGGTCCTCTGCAGCCTGCTGTAGGAGACCCTGCTTTGGCAGGGGGGTTTGGACTAGATGAGCCACAGAGGTCCCTTCCCACCCCTACCATCCTGTGATTCTGTGACCAAGTCTGACACCTGAAGTAGAAGTACAGTTGCAGTTTGTTATTGTCTGTAAATCATCGCCCATTCAGTATTTCTTATTCTGGTACCTCACATTAGTTTTTTTCCTCTCAGAATTCAATAAATCATATCATGAGATTTAATCATAGCCTTCTGTATGAGTTAAGAAATAATCATTGTCTGCTACATTATTTCTCCTTGATAACTTTGTAGCATAGTGAAACTCCATACAATGTCCTTTGCTTCAAATAGCTAATTCTTTATTAACAGAAAAACAACAGCAGCAGCCCATAATAATCCTTTTCATTATGCTCCAACACCCCACAAAGTCCTTGATGGTTCTTGTATTGTGAGACTCAGATACACAAGATGAAGACCTCTCATGAGATTGCCAAGAAAAGAAGAAAGGGGAGGGAGACAGAAGAGGAAACATTTATTACTGAAGATTAAACCTGAAATTTAGTATCATGGTGTAGAAAAATTATTCTCTTCCTGGGACCGATTTCTAGAGCTGATCCAAAGCACCGTGGCCTCTGTGTCTGAAGAGGAAGACCAGATTAGCCCAGTGCTGCCTGTGCGCCGTTATCTGCTTCCAGCATGAAGCACATTCTCAGAGTTTGCTCCTCTCCCTGGCTGGAGTCTCACCACTGGCAACACCACCCACGCTCCTCAAAACATCATGGGAGAAATGCAGATGTTTGAGTCCAATCACACTACAAGCAGGTCTATTGAAGAGAATAAAACAGAGGGGAAGTTAGCTCTAGTACTTACCGGCTCCCTGCATGCATGGTCCCAGTGATGGGCAGTGGAAGGACCCAAGCAGCTGCAAAATTCTGGACTTAAATTTTCCGTGGACTGCCTACATGTCTTGCTAGATAAATATACTAACCAGCAAGGGCAAGGCATTATTCTGTGAATCCAGTAGAAGTGTTACAAAAGAAAGAAAGGAAAGAACAGACCTCTAAATCTTATTTACAAACACTCTCATAAAATTCATCAAGATTTTTCAAGCCATTTACAATTTTGCTAATGTCCTGTCTGTCTCTCCAGATTTGTTTCTGGAGGATGTTTTAGCCTCAGTTTTGTTTGTTCAAGTTCCTGTTGTTCCTTTAACTGCTTAGCTTATGCTGGCTCATTCTACTTTTATCGTTGCTGTTGCCTTTTTTTTTTCTCTGTCAGCTTCCCAATATTGCATATTTTTGAGCATTTCTCAGTGGGTAACTATGTTCTGTGCAAGTCAGGTGCTTTATAACATAAGAGTCTTATGAAAAATACTTGTGTTTTTTTGTTTGTTTGTTTCCCCAGATAAACCTGGGAAGCTCAAACTATACACAGACCTTACTTTCTAGAGTAAAAGATGGGAAGCTTGTAACGTCAAAAGACTATTTAAGGAAACATCAAAATTACCTGGTTTATGTAAATAGTCTTCAGTTACGGATGGACAGGACAACTGGATGGACTATCTTCCTTCTCCATTGCATCTCTCAAACAAAGCATGGAATCTACTTTTTGGCATTGATTCTTCCCCCACACACACACTTCAAATTATTTTCTGCTGATGGAACTCCATTACCTTTAACTAAGGTATCACTGATTTATTCTGTGTGGGAGAGGAGGAACCATGGAGAGGATGAATTCTTCTCCAGTTTTAGCAGAATTAATCTCATTTTGCAGTGATATCAGAAGCCAGCTGTGGTTACCCCTTGCATGCCATCATGGAGTTAAAATACTTTGATGTTTGGTAATAAAAGACATAGCTTACACAGATGCCCTTTCAAAAATCTGTTTACTGGAGAGACTTGAAAGGTTTTCCTCCATCAACCAAAAAACCTTGAAAGAATCAGATGCCTCCTCATTTCACAGCTACCATGAGACATATAGGGAACCAAATAAAAAGTGACCATGGCGTACGGCAACATTAAGCTCCAGTACTAAAATAAGGACTTGCAGACCACTTATATTTCAAAATACAATTTTTGTAAGTTTTGCTAAAGAAATGCATACTTGCAAACTGAATTTTCATGGCTACATGATCCTTACATCAAATTTGCTAGAGCAGCATTTTGTACGAGGGCAGCAAGGAAACATGCAGACACTTTAATTTTGGAAGCAGATGGGGCTTCTGCTATGCTAAAAAAGGAGTCAGTAATTTCAGCGTTGTCAGTAGAGCTGGGTGCCAGCTCCCCTGCTGTGTTTTGGGACTGCTTCTCTCCAAATTCAGCTCCCAAGCAACCCCGGGCTCCCTCAGTGACGGTGCAGACAGAAGTATGAACACAGAAATTCAAGAGGAGCTTTGTTTTCCTGGGACAGCCTGTCCCTTTCAACTAGTATCTGATTGACAGTTGCTAGTTAGGGGTAACAACTAACACGAGGTATCTGAAATAACATTTTCCTACAAAGGAAACAAATAAATGAGAGCTATGAGATTGAAAGCTCATCTATTTGGGGGCAGTAAAGGAAGTCAGTCTAAATTAGTGAAGGCTATCAACACACAGGTGAGGTACAAGGGAAGAGAGGCTGTGAATTTATTACCAGCTTTGCAGCTGTGTTCATGCATCCTCCTGCCACCCAGAAATGGAAGATAATTTACCCCTCTTATTCAGTGCACACAGGCAGTTACCTCTGGTTAGTACTGCTTTGCAAGCTCGGCCTCGCTCACCGAGCAGTAATCAGTGTATCTGCCCATACGTTGGATACAGCGCACATCTATGGCAGAAACGCTACCGCGCATTAAACTCCTGTGGCAGAAACTCTTTTAATTGGGATTAAAATATTATTTCAGTTTAGCATAATTAACATTCATGGTAAGATGACCAAAGGCCACTTTAATTCTGAATTTAAGTGTTCACAGAAGGAGTTAACACTTTTTAATAAAATCAATATTAAGTCGCAGTTGAGGCTGGGGGCCTGCTGCAGACAAATGCTCAGAAATCAGGCACTCAGAAGTTATTGCAATATATATGCAATATATATGCAAATACTTACAAGAACAACCAAGCTGTGTGCAGTAGCTTAGCTCCCTCATGTCATCTGCTAAACTATGGTGTCCTATTAAAACATTTTACCTTGTTCGTTAGTTAACAAAGTTACCTAAGGACTAGATTTGTGAGACACCCTCATACTAACTTCTGCCTAAGTATTTAATTAAGTGTAAACTAGCTATGAAGATCTGGGCTCAGGGATAAATAAAGGTTAAAGAAAGAAAAGTAAATATCAAATGAAAATTAAATGCAGTAAAGGTTATTTTTATGCATTGTGGTATTTTCCCAGGTTAAGCTTTTAAGAATTTTGGAAATGGCATCATCTGTTAACTACTTAAGCCAGATAGCAACCTCTGCGAAACCTCCCAGTTTTACCAGAAGAACTATGAAAGATCAAGCAATACCAAAATGAAATGAAATTGTTCTCCCACATTTAGGTAAAAGCATCCCTCCCTTATCTGCACGCAGCCAAAGAAATGGACTTGGGTGCGGGTGTCCAGTGCAGCTGGCATTTTTGGAAGCGCGTAAGTGTAATGTGTAGTACTTTAGAAGCAATAGTATAATTGAAAATACTTTCCCTGCTGGCTTCTCAAACTACATAAATACTTCTGAAAAGTCCATCCTCCAGACAGACAGACTCAGTTCTTCAGCTGAACGACGTCTGGAAAGCCATCTGCTCAGCACAGACTTGCACTATGTATAATCAGACACCGAGACGCAGAAGCCTTTATGAAATCGCAGTTTCTCCACAGGGCGACGTGTTCAGCCCTTGCCAGGGCACACGCGCCTTGGTGAAGCCACCAGCTGCTCCTCAGAAGATTGCTATGGCATGGTACAGAAGATACTCATAGTAAGCAATTTGGTGCATGCTGTCATTACTATTGCTGCCTGTGGATTTTCTAACAAAACAGTTTTGGCTTGGAAGAAGTCTGCTTGTTAAAAGCCAAGCTACCTACTGAAACATAAACACCAATTTAAACAAGAATGGTGTTACCTAGAGACATTTCCTTTGCTCTAGCATGGCTCGTGAACACTCCTGTGATGTGAACACCCATCTCAAATCCAAACAGACAACATTTTTCCCACTTTTCTGAGGTTCTGCCTTGATTTGCAACATGGTCTTCACTGATAAGTGGTAGAAATGAGTTATCTCCTTAGCTCCAGCTTTGCTGCATGGAGGTTCCCACCCCGGTGTGCTCAGTGCTGCCTGATGCTCAAAGACGCTGCCTGCTCACCTCTGCCAGCGGAGCCAATTGTGCGACAGGGTCACTCAGAACTAACTGCTCTTCAAACAATCACCTTTTTCTTTAAAGTTAAAAAGGCAGAACTGCATTAGTATCTTGCGCAAGAAACCTCAAGGACCAGGAGCATGCAGCTGAAGGTTACTGGCAACAGCCAGGACCTCCAACTCAGCCTGAAGTAGAGCTGCCACCTCCTGTGTTCAAGGATGCAAGCCCAGTCACCCAGCCACACTGCATGAGCTGCTTCCCAAGCTTCCTTACAGAAGCTGTTTCACTTTATAGGCACAGTCAGTCAATCCTTGGCCTCTCTCCTTCACTCCAGCTGATAGTCTTTTCTATATGACAACATACTTTCTCTGGCTAAATGAGTATCTAGTTATATGATATTAAGTAAAGCAGCTCAAAAAGTGGAAACAAAGGAACAGAAAGCCTAGGATTCAGTAGATTATTATAATAATTTCAGTTTTTTCTAAGCCTTAGAAAGCTATTTTTTATCCTTCTCAAGTTAAGGCATGATTTGCAGCCTTAGTAAATTACCTTGAGTTTCTGCAGCCGAAGCAGGTACTAATTATGTAGGCAAAGATACCATTTTATGGTTACCGTCCATTAATCCATTTGGTTGCTTCATCATTATTCCTCCTTGATGCTCATCCCCCCCTTTCCTTCCCCAAACTCCTATTTAACAGAGCTGATCTATAAAAGCCTTTCAGTTCTTATCTGTAGCAGACAAAATCCTTTAAAAAGCTAATCTGACGTTTTGTTTCATTTGACACTAACACATTAAGCCTTCGAGAACTCTCTGTATTGTGCTGTCAGCTTACATTTCTCAGTGCTGTAGGACTGAAAAGATGAAAATTAAATAGCAAGCCAGGGCTTCCTCCAGCAGCACCTGTAGATAAGTGGTTCAACCTCACCTCTTCAGTGCATTTTTGAGGGCAGCTGAACAGGTTTTCTTGCTGTATGTGCAAAACCTTCATTTTCTCTGCAGCTGTAACACATCCCTGCTCTGAGGTCCTGCCAGCACTGCATGTAACTTGTAGGAACTCCACAGGCTTTCTAATTCAGGCTACAGCTCCCACATCGATACCAGCCACATCCTTCCCATGCTGAGGGAAACAGCAATCCTTAAGGCTTCTGTCAGGCAGTGGTGGTGTTCACTACCAACCAGACAAGGCAGCTAGGCATATTTGCTTTTGTCACTCATGACAACAGCCTGCAGCTGATAAAAGATTGCATTTTCAACTGTTTTTCTTCTGTTCAGACTGCTTTAAGAGCATGGACACGGTGTTCCTAGTTTCTGTCTGTGTACAGCGCTTTCTACTAGGTGACGCACTAGGTGGTTCACGCTGCCTAAGTACATTTCTGACCCTGACGGTTCATGGCCCAACATCACACACCAGTGAAACAGAGCAAACACGTGCCAAACCCTTCCGCTGCAGAAGAAAGAATTTTATGGCAACTTTGTGCTTGTGTAAACTGACTGTAAGAGGTGCTGAGCACAATACGTTCAAACTCCTTGTGTTTCATGATGTTTTCTTAGGGTGGGTAGAAGGGAAGAGAGGACTAGTCTTGAACTTCAATATCCATACTGGTTTCTCCGTTCTTTAGCAAAATCCTAAGAGGGAGAGGGGCTTCCTGTTTGGTATGAGCAGCCTACTCACAAACCTCACACAGCCTGCAGCTGAACAGCCCCACTGCTGAACTGCAATAGCTTTCCAAATAGCTTTACTTCTGGTGCTGCCAATAATGGGCTTCTGCTAATAACTCGACTTTGTTCCTAGACATCTATTATAGTCTAACACTGGTCAATCTTTAGTCTGCTTAAAAAGATATCTGACCAGGCAACAGAGAAAATACTGTAGCCTTTGCTTAGCACAGATAAAAAGATGAGATCAGGTTCATTTCATCCATTTCATTCAGCTGCTCAAAATTTCCCCTTGAAAAGCTGCTTATAGAAACCTGGCCCACTATGCAAAAATATCACTAGCAGACAAAATAGATAAATTTATTTAAATGGAGTATATTTGTTTAATGTATATCTCTGTATACATAATATGCATACACTTGCATACATCATGCACATACATCTATATACACAATGCACGAAGCAAATGTATTTAAATGGCATAGATGTTTCTACAGTCAGAATATAAATCAATAATTTTATGATGGCTTGTCCTGTGATTGCTTAAAAGTCAGCCAGGTAGCTACAGGGAATGTAAGAATAACTCATTTACAATGCATTTTTAAGTAAACTACCTATACCTACCTGTACATATACATACACATATATACACATAAAATGCCAAGAGAAGTATGCATTAGACACAGTCTGTGTAACAAACTAACCTGTTTTCAGATTTTAACAGGACAAGAATCACACAGAGATAATAATCAGTAAGTGCATAATGCCGGTATTATATTCCTTTGAGACTTCTCTTTGTAGGATTTTCAGGCTTATAAACACTGATTTCGTGATCAGTGTTTATAATAAACAGGGAAAAAATCTTTCTGCAAATATTTCTGCTAGTGAAGAGGAAAAAAGAAGCACTTCTTGCAAGCTTGATAGTTCATTAATGTATCGTGTGTTCCTTTAAGCAAAACGGACATTCAAATAGCCATGTTTGCTGCTACAATGAAAAATACCGGTATCTCCTGAAAATGGATCCCAGTGTTATCTCCCAGACCAGAATGAATTCTAGTCTAGTCACAGAGCACATTACTGGGTAGCTTGCTTTAACTTGCAAAAACTAGCAATCCTTTTTCTACAATGTCTCGAGACAAAAATCTTACTCTGTACAGGAATAAATGATGCACCAGGGGGTTTGAAATTGTATTTTAACGAAAACAGTGCCTGGATTCTAAAGTTGCTGTAACTTTTATAATATTCACACCAAGAAATGGAACAGCACTAGATTTTGTTGTTGTTGTTGTTAGACTCAGTCTTATTGTTTACACAACTTAACCCGAACAGATGTAGTCTGGATATCAGTGAGCTTGTAGAGGCCATTCTACGGCAAGGCTTTGAAAGCATTTCATTGCATGAGAGC
Source organism: Opisthocomus hoazin (assembly GCF_030867145.1). Classification (NCBI taxonomy): domain Eukaryota; kingdom Metazoa; phylum Chordata; class Aves; order Opisthocomiformes; family Opisthocomidae; genus Opisthocomus; species Opisthocomus hoazin. Next base: position 12,647,698 of record NC_134418.1, read on the forward strand.
TTCACTCACTTTTGTCCAAAGTGATTTTTAGCTTCATCTCCTATTTCTAAAGAATACCTACAGGGAAGAAATATGTATTAGTTTTTTCTCCACAGAGTCTTTAGAGAAAGGGGCTGGTATCCCCTGTGATATGGACCACCACACCTGAGCCAGGCACTGTATGCTTCATTTAGAGTTAACGGCAAAAAGCAGGCACTTCTGGCACACATATTCATTCACCCCATTGCAGTCAGCTAAACCAGATTGCAGAAACCCCACTTTAAAGTGTTTACTGCTCCCCATTCACCACAAAATGGATTTAGGGGAGCTAGCTAATACATTAATCATTATAAACAGCAATTAAGCATGGTGAATCCCTGGCACTGCTGTCCAGCTTAATGAACCTGGTTACTCATTTTCATTAGGTTCTTGCGAAGCAATAGAAAATTACTTTTAGCAACACCCTCTAAACTGCTTTTCAGTATCTGGGTAGCGAGCAGGAAGGAGAAGGAGCCAGGACCATCTGCGCAGCCGGCTCACCACCGAGCTCCACCACGCACTCCACAGGACGCGCCTGGAGAGCCACTGTTGCACAACATGGCAGCAACAATATTTTCATTGCATTAGTGTGTGGGGAGGCATCCAGCAAAAAAGATGCACAAAAGACCTTTTAGAAGCACACAGACGAGGGCCACTCTGGCAGACGTTGTGCAAACAGTTTGGATTAGTGTCTGAAGCGGGAGGAAAAGGCAAAGCAGCATGGAAAGCCACGAGTCTCTGACAGGGAACAGACCTAAGGTTAGCCCCAGTTCACATCTAACCAACAAATTACTTGCGTAAAGGCATGTTTACTTCTAGCATACATTCAGACATTAAAAACTCTTGATGTTGTGCTAAATATTTTGTCTCTGGTACAGCCAGGTCTCAAGCTGCATAGAAGCCATTTATTGGTGTTCTTTTAATGTTCCCTAATAAACACCACATGTGTAATAGTGCCAGCAATTTCAAATATTATGATTATCTGTGATATTTTCAAAGTGCTCCCCTGCTAGCAAAGACTGTCTGGGAGTAGTCAGGGAGCAGTCACCAGGTCCCATCCAGTCAAGCCGGCATGAGTCCAGGAAAAGTGGAATCAACTTGAACCTTTGTATTAGGTTTGTAACAATGTTTGGAAAGTAGGTTTGTCCTGACATGAACTGCCTTCAAAATGTAGACCTTCTGATCCCACGTAAATTGACTTTGATGTTTAAGCAAATTCAATTTTCAGAAGAGTTTATACATGAGTTCTGTAGACACATCAAAGTATTTTTCTCTCCGTACATCCTTATACAGGCTCGCCAAAAAAATTGTTTTGTATGGCTATGGAGCTGTATTTAACTTCACTGAAGTGTAGCATGCACAGAACTAGGACAGGAAGAGCATCTTCCCTTATTTTAGATATATGGCATCAGCTTGGACCACAGGACTGCAGTTTTGTCTGTGAGGGCAGAGATTTATGTGGCTGCAGGCACTCGAGCATATTCACTTTGCTGACTCTCTGAGGTACACAACAAGTTTCAGAGAGGATAGGCACAAGCTGTACCCTAGAGTTTCAGACTCCAGGTGCTGTACTACAGACAATTTTATTTTCTGTGGCCTTGCAATTGCCACTTCACACAATATGCAATACAAATTCCCTCTCGAGTTTTCTTTCTATCACACCTCAGCACTTTGGATACGTGGATGCTCTGTACCTGAATAATGCAGTCCCAAAAGAATCACTGTCACAGTTCCACCATCTCATCACTACTAGAGACAGGAGTACGTATCATGATAATGCTTTGCGCATCTGCCTGTTATGGGTGATATTCAAATTTAACTTAATCTGGGACATGATTCGGTGAACAGTGAACTTCTTCCTGGCAGAAGAAAGCAGGAACACATAAGCCAAAGTCATCCCCATCACTTCACCTGCATGACTAATGGGGAAGGTAGTGGGTGCCGAGAGAGTGAAGCGAGAAAAGAAAATACAGTATCTTTCCTTGGAGGAAGAGAAATGGAAATGCACTGATGTTTTTTGCTTTAAATCCACATAAAAGGGTCTGTAATATCCATAGGCTTCGTATTCACAATACTTAGTAGATAAATCTATTAACTGTTAGAAATCCATGGCTTTAGGACAGATTAGGATGCATGCAAGATTCAAGACAGGGAAATACCTACCTTGATTATTGTTCTCCTTCCCCAAGCATCCATTAGCACCACAGTCTGAGCTAGACAGTTCTTTAGTCTGACACACAGTTTGTCCCTCTTAAATTCCAATCAAAAGATCTACTAATTAATACTGCTATGTTCCCAGACTTACACCCGGGAAAGATACACTTAGATCCTGGAAATTACCAATGAGCAAAGCTGAGCTTTTTTCCCCCCAAGTGAATCCCACCGTAAATGCAGCTGTGAGTAATTTTTTCAATACTGAAGTATTTAGAGACTAGACATTATGGCCTAGTTTTCGAAGTATAGGCCCCTTTAAGTCTGGATTTTAATTAATAAGAGGTGCTTGGATACACTGGTAAAAATAATTACTGCTCCTTCTTTATTCCACGGAAGAAAATAGATTTTCTGTAGGCTCAGAACCTAGCCTCATGATTCTTTTATAGCTGAACAGAAGAATCTACAACAAACAGAGGTCATGCTGACTACAGCCCTGAGAACAACACTATTTCATATTGATTTCTTTTGTCCTCTAAAAAAAAATAAATCTAAGCCCCTAGTCCGCTAGCCTCATGTTTGATCTGTCCAGAGTAACACTATGGCAGTTGAATAAATGACCCATAAATTTTCAGTAATATACACTTGTTTTGTGTTTAAAAGCCCTCATAAAATTTCATTACCCCATAAGTTTTCTGCAGTGTGTTGGTTAATGTAAGGAGAGCTCTAGCCACTTAAAATACAGTGAAATCGTTTTTATTATTCCCCTTCATGTAATCAGGCACAACTTTCAGTTCTGATGTGAGAGGGCATATCTTAATCGCAGTCATTAGGGTCTGACTTTAGCTCTTGATGTTGAAAGCTAGAAAGATGAAACCTGTTAGATGAAAGAGAATGCTAGTGTTTGATGTACAACCTTCCTTCTCACTCCCACTCCTTGACCATAAAATTAATATCTATGGAAAATTAGAACATTTTTCTAGCACTATTATCAAGCTTTTATTCCCCAAGCTTTACTAGGCATTTCACCTAAGAAATTATGAGGTTAATTTATATTTACTCTAAATCAATGTTAATGACTCTACAGCCCTTATTTGTCTAACAATTAATGAGACTAAAAGAAAACACATCTCTCAGCCTCTTCATTTTCAGTATGCTAAACATCTATAAAAGTTGTTTAAATGAAATCAAAGACAGAATCTTCTTGGAAGTGTTGGTTAATGTGCAGAGAGTGAAGTCAGAAAATCTATTATTTCACAATTATATATATATATAACATACTTATATATTTCTCTGGGTGAGAATTTAGACAAACGCACACAGTGAGCCAGCAAAATAAACTCCAAATCGCAAGTCATCAGTATCAATGAGGAGGTGGCTACAGTAAACAGTTCCATTTCCCGCATTCATTTCTACTCAAGAAGAGACAAACATTCATGTTGACAATCAGTTACACAATCACCTAATTGCAAGCTGTCAAATTCACATCTTTTTGGAAGGTACTTTGGCAGAAGAAGGAACATTAAACAGCTTTATTATTGATTGGCTATGTATTGCAAATGACTGCAAGCATACACAGCATCAGTCATCGTGTCTCAGCTGCAGATTCAACTAAGTAGCCTCACCACTCTGATTGCATGAACATACCCAGCCGTTCTCTTATTCTCTCACCTGCTCTGGCTCCATGGATAATTTTTTAATACAAAGTAGAATAGCTTCAATGCACAACCTTCAGACAAAGCACTCTTCACCTCCTTTCTCCAAAGTGGAAGCAGATGTGGCTTCAAATCTCTCTTTCAAATCAGTCAGTCCCGGAAGAAGCTGGACCCCAAGCTTACTATACTTCTGGGGTATTCTCCAAGTAGAGGGTTAATAGCTATTCTAAGAGGTCTTTCCTTTTCTCCTTATGGAAGGAAAAACAACACTTAAGCCGGAGAACTTAAGCAGGCCTTTGGCCAAGCTAAAACGTGAATAAATCTATTGGCTTCTGTCCAGACCTCTTGAGTGCTTTTAAACTGCACTCCACCTGGTCTAAGTTAATTTAATTGGTTTTGAGGCTACGTCTATAATAACAAAATATAATTTAAAGACAGACTAAGGTTGCCACGATTGTCCATATTGCTAAATTGCTAGCTTCTCTAGTACAGCTTTGGCTTATGCCAACTACTATCTCCCAGAAAATGTCTGGGTTGGGAAACAGATGAGGCCCTTCCAGGGAGCAGAAAAAGCCAGATGCAAAAAGTGCCGGGACACTTGCCATCAAAGCCACAACACAGGCCTTGGCACACTTGTTTACTAGAACAGGCATAGTCAGCCTGTTTTTCATTGGGTATTTTACACTGTGCCAGGCTGTCTTTACCAGGCAACAGGTGATCTAGAAGTTCAGTCTTGCAAAAAATAAGTATCTGTGGCTAAACAGTCTTCATCTGTGCCTTCCTTTACTCTATGTACAATGGGATAAATTTTAATTCTTTTTCCCTTTGTTTGTATAAGTAAGCAGACTGTACACTGTGATGCATCTTATCATCTGGCAATAGCCCAGTTATGCACAAAAACAGGTGAAAAATTCATGTCAGAATACATCTATTGTCTTGAAGCCTTGGAAAGACAAGAGATGTGAACTATAGTTAGCACCTGCCCTAGATGCAAGGAAACATCCTTAATTAGTGACTATTTATGCAGAAGAACAAAGAGGTCAAATAACATGATGCTTTAATGTTGGCCTTTTGCGGGACTGCACATAAAAATGTGTTTGATAGATAAACCAAGTTCTGTTGATCATGGCAGAAAAAGAAACGAGCCTTTCACATTCAGGGACATTTGCCAACAGTGTTACCTTGGTGTAGAAAAAAGAATATTCACATATGGGGAAAACAGGTTCACTGGGAACACGCCAACAAGATGAAATCAAAGCAGCAAAAGAGGAAGCTTTCAACAAATCACAAAGTGAGAAAAGGCAGCACCTCGTCACCTGTGAGGCTGATGTCTGAGAAAAATTTTTAGCCTGTTCCTTTGCCTTTCCTTAAAGCAACAAAAGATTTTGCAATGCTGACTGAAAAAGCAAACAGACAATCATCACTCTCTTTGCAAAACACAAGCAGTGCTTGCAGAAGCATTGCCTGGGACTCTCCCCGTGCTGAGGCAGTTTTCTGAAGGTGAGGGACCAGCTTCTGGGGAAGGAGGATATGCTACAGGGCAGCTCTTGGCTTTTTCTAGGATGGTGCAATTTGTGTTCCTGAGCAGTACCTTAGGGCACAAAGCAACCCTAGTTTCACAAGTTGTTCTGCGTAACACTACGAGATATGCCTTCTGATAATCTAGTCCTAAACCATGAGCTGAATTTTAGCTCAATGCACTTGTTCTGCTCTAAGTCAATGCTGCAGGGAAAGCAGAGGGAGCAAGGGAGAGTGTTGCATGTCTAGGATGTCGTAGTAGATCCTGTCCTCTGCAATGATGAAATAGTCCCAGCAAGCAGATGAAAGTGGGAATGAAAATTAATCAGCAATAAGGTGTCATTTTTGTTTTTTTTTTTTAAAGTATTAAACACTCTTTTGTGAGCTTTCTTACAAGTAGATCTAAAATAGAGCAAATCAAATATAGTTTTTGTGGGGGAAAAAAGAACAGCCCGTGATTTCCTTTCTACTTCCTTGGAATTAAAGCACATTAAAAATTAACTCTACATTTTTAATACAAAGTTGAAAAACGCCAAGTAAGACTGAGAGAAAGAATACCTGTAGAAAGATGACTCGATCACCCCACTTCCTGCACAAGGCAAATTTCTGTTAAGTTTATGCCCCAACCTGGGCATACCAGGTCAGGTCACCCATGGGCCCAAAAAAAGCACTCTAGCCAGAGAGCCGGTGCCTCCTTCTTGGGTAAATGCCTGCTCCTGCTAACTGTGCAGCTGAAATTTTAGGTCCGTGGCAACCCTTTTACTGAAACCGAGTAACAACAAATGTATACTATTATTAGACATACAGACTACCATTAAGTCAGGCTTACGAAAGGAGATGTTGGGTGTTTCGCAGTTTTGGAAACTGTACCTTTCATTTAGGTGCTAAGTATCACATAATCCTCTTACTGTAATTATTTTTCATCTCTTCTGCTAATTCTTGACTTTTTTTCCCCCTTAGTTACTGAAAAACACTCTGCCAGGTTTTGGTATTGTAATGTCCAGAATTGAAAACAGAATTCTTCTCATCCCAGAAAGTCACAGAAAAAGGGGGCATACCTTCTCAATCCAAGGTTAAATATCCTCATGTTTTACTACTGGAGACACATAAAAAGACCTTTAATCCTATAATTTGCTGTCCACTCCATTTTTTTTTAAAGAGATGCTGAACAGTTTTATGGTTAAAATTCATATCAGGACCAAAGTAACAGGACTTCTTTTCCTGATTTGCTTCAGTCTGGAAGAAGTACCATGGCTTCCCTTGATGAATTTCTCTTGGAACAGCTTGTGTGGTTTAAGCCAGAAAATTGCTTTCCTTAAGAATGCTCTGCTCTCTGAAGAATACATCTATATGCATGCCAGCTTCTCAGCTGTAAAATCTATAAAATAATGCCTTGGTGTTACAACACAATGCATTATGAGGAAAAGTTCTCTGCTGTTTTGCAGCTGCATGAGTACAGACATGAAAATCATTATACAGAAATCTAACCATAAAACAACTATCTTGTTACTCTGCCATTCAGTGTTTAGTGTAAAATTTCTCCCTACCACAAAGTTCTGCATTGTTTGGACTATTTATTTTTCCTCTTGCATTCAGCCATGTGGAATCAGCTCTTTTGCAGGTATTCTGACTTGCTCTTATCTTCCTGTTTGACTTATTTCTCTATCTCTTTTAAAACTCTTTCAAATTCTATGTTATCTGCAAATACCATTAATGTTGCATGTTTCCATTTTATTTGTAAAAAATGCAGGATACAAGTACACATCTTTGAAGAGAAACACATAAAATAATAGCTTTCAGTGAAAAAAAGAACCTATTTGCAATATATCACTGACCAAAATTATTTGTAGTACTGCATAGCAGTACTGGGTGTACATAAACTGCTGATAGGAACCCCACAATCGGGTAGATTACACAGTCCCATTTCTTACCTGGCAAAATCTGATTCAGTGGCCTTAAGCCAAGGATAAACCTAATCTAGCACATCTTTACTGATATCCAGTGAAATTCTGGAGTCATACATTAACCATCTGTTGAAATTATTTCATGACATAAGAATACCCAAAGCTTCTAAGGAGCAATACATTAAATTTATCAGCATATAGGTTCAAAGAATTTAAGGCCAGAAACTGTAAATATTGAAAACACATTTACTTAGTGACTCCAATGTCATTTATTGTAGCTGGGTCTTCTTTCAAAGCATATGATTCTCAGATGCCAAACTAAGCAGTGCAAATCATATTTATTTTGAAGCGGACTTTGAAAAGCCTCTGTCTTGCACCACAAATCGGTGAGGCAAAACTAAGCAGAAAACAAAACTAGTTTCAAATGTCTGTATGAAACTTTACATATGACCCCAAAATATTATTTTAGATTTCTGGTTCATTAAGTTTACTATTCACACATAAATTGTGTTGTCATCTGACTTCATAATGCAAGTTGAAGACAAAGAAACAAACACAATTTTGTCTCTTGAAGTAAATTAGAGACAAAGATTATTTTAGTTCTATTTCCACAGGATTATCCTATTAGCAGAAGTGTATTTGCACAGTGCTGATTTTTGTTCTCCTGTTGTTAAATGGCTAAATGTAATATAGTCATTGGGCTCATTCTGCAATGAAACAATCAAAAAAATGTTAACTAGAATCTGTTCACAAAGCTGTACTGAACTTTGTGGATTGTGGGTGTATTTGACCTTTCTAGATATTTGTGACATTCCATCATCTCCCTCTACACAATAAGCACTGAAGCAATTCTAGAAACAGTATTGTGTGGTGGCAGTTAAACAAGATCATTCAAAAAGTAATAGTGCACATGAATACCATGATGGCCCTTACAACATATTCAGTGCTAGCTAATAACCAGTGTAGAGGAAATAGAGCAAAATTCTGACAAAAAAATAGCTTGTTCTGACTCTGATACTGCTGTGTATGTCCTCCGCCTGATGCCCTTTCCTTTTCTAAGTACCAGATTATCAATGCGTCAGGTTAAAAAAAAAATGTTACTTTTAATTATTTTCACAGCTATTTCAATTATGATCAAACAGGATAAAAGTGACTTTAATTGCCTTAATGCTTCAAGTTTTAGAAGATTAGCTCTAGAAGCATCTAAATGCACATCCTTCCCTGCTTTCTCCTTGCTCCCTGGGAAGAGGGAGTTATCCACCAGCCTAGCCCAGCAATAAATCAAAGTACCCCCCTACTGTCACAACAGCTCTGAAGATTGCTTCCTTGCTACACTGCTCCAGAAAAAGAGTAAGCAGGTGCATATATAACCTTCAATTACGTGTATTATAGAGCACCACCTGTGTGTACCTCAGCAATGATGTTCAGCAGTCAGCCAGCATGACTCCTTTGCGCAGACTTGACTGCCTATAGTCTTAGGGGAGCAAGATTATCCAAGAAGTGTGTTTACTCACCCTTAGGATTTTTTTCCTCCTTTTCATGTTGGGCAGAAAGTTGAGAATCTACACATTTCCTCTACCCAATCATAAGAAACCTCTTCTGAGACATTCAGAATATTTCATATTGGGTGTCTCCAAAACACTATTATAAAGATGTCTAAGGTGAAAAGAATCATTCTCTTGCAAAAATTAAAATAAATCAAGGAGCTGATTTTGGAAATCAAGTAAATGAAACAGGATATTTTTATAAATCATAAAAAATATATACACCTTCTCAAGTTGGAAAGTTGTTTTTGAAGAACTTCCCACAGTTTTCATGAACTGACTCTTTACGATGGGAGAACAAGAAGTTCAAAGAATATTTTCAAGTATCCCTGGTAGTAGGATCTTACCCTACATTTCTCTGCACAAGCGTACAACTAAAATAACTCTTTACTTCCAATTTTCATGCCCTGCTTAAAACCAAACTTCGTGTTGCCAAAACTTCTCCTATCACTTCTAAAGCAAAAGCCACATTAACTCCTAAATTGGGCACTGATGGAAAAATCTCTTTATCTAAAGTATAATTGATAGCACAGTGTGGCAAGGGTCTCCATTTCATTTTGATTATGCGCCCCCAACTTCACGCTGTTTCTAAATAAAATGGCAGTTCTCCAGAGAAGTGTCATAGCTTAATTGTCACTTTTCTCCCGAACTGTGATAAATATAGACTAATGTAATTAATGCAGTAGCAAGAAAAGTGCTGCTCCTCCAGCAGAAGAATTCGTAAGTTCCCTCGTGTTGTCCTAGCAACTTTGCAGAGTTGACATAGATTCTTCTGTTTGAAAGAGGAGTAGGTACCTGTCAGTTCTGAAACACTGGTGTTATCTGTCATCAAATTACCTTCAGCACTGAATAGAATAAAATACTGTTTTTGCGATATGACTTAAAAAAAGAGTCCTGCAGGTTAAAATAGATAATTAAGCAGATGAACTTAGTCCCACTTCAAAGTTCACTGAAGTAAACAGAAACAGGCTTGTCCACTTCAATTAATTTTAGCTAAAAGAACAGATTTTTAAAGGTATCTAGACAGCCAAATCCCTTCATAAGCCACTCAATTTACAACACAGTTAAGTATCAACATACTTCAAAATCTTTGGTCCTGGATTACCAATATGAAAACAAACATCATAATTATTGGAGCACAGAAATATGTTCGCCTGTTTCTGGAGAACATATAGCAACACAGAAGATACAGTAAAATGTACAGTGGTATTGCATAGCACTGACTTTGATCATTCCCTCCCTCTCTGCCGTGAGTTCTTGGGGTTGGGCTGCTATGGGTTGTTTGTTTTGGACAACACTATTTCCTGACGCCAGCATGACATGCCCATATCCTGGTATTCAAAGGACACAGCCCACCACCATCAGAGCTTCCTTCTTGTTCTGGTGGACACAGGTGGCCTGCCTGTGGTTGGTCCTCTTCCTGCTGGGGAGCCTCCACCAAGAGTTTTAGCCAGACAAATTTTGTGCTAACACCAAAAGCAGCCTGTAGTTTTACATGCTATCCATAGTTTCATTTTCCCTTCCCAGATCTGCAAGAGCTCCCTGTTCATCTTGCCAACGCATGCTTCTGCCATGCTGCTCCTTTGCCTTTTCTAGTGTTTTGTTTATTTCAAGGATTTCCCTTTGGTGCTCTTTTTTCTTTGATAAGTCAACGAAATCTCTTGGCTCAGACAATTCCTCCTCCCTGTGCATGACAGCTGCAGCTCGAATCCGGTTGTCTCTGGGGACTGCCCACTCCTCCTCAGCTAGAAGATGCCTCTCACCCACCTCTGATGATGCCTCAGAAGGACTCAGACTTTAATTTCTCCTTGCTGTCTCTTCGGTTCTCAGTTGTAAGCTGCTGATTTTCACTGCCCCTTTCTGCTTAAAGTAGATTCAGTTTTACTTTCTGCCAGTACAAAGACGGAGGTTGCTGCTCTTACCAGATGCTCAATCTGTCCTCGAATCAAGGACACATGCTCCGAATTTCAATTTTATGCAGGTTGATTTGACTTCGAAGGGGAATGAAAATACAGAGAAAAATAATAATTATATCATCCTTCTGCTCCATGTTTTTTCGTCTTCTTTTTAACGGTGATTTGCTGTAAACTATATTCAATGTTCATTAGTTGCACAAGACAAAGGATTTAATTTAGAGGAGAAGATGCTTTGGTTAAGCTGGTATTAAGCAACATGTTAACTACTAATACTTTGGTTCATTTTTTTTTCTTCACTTAAAAAAAGTGTTAAAAAAGATCTCATATGACCAAAATAGTGTCTCCAGATTAATTTTGGTCTTATTGGCCAAATCTTCTTTAATTCTTTGATGAGGTCTCAATTTTCTTTAAAAAAGGTAACTCTGAGGATATATTTTGACTTTTATAAGGCATTTGACTTACGCATAAGCACATAATAATCTGATCTAAAAATTAACACTATACATTATTAATAAAGCACACATTAAGTGAATTAAAAAATGGCCCATGAATCTCTAGAAACAGTGACAAAAGGGAAAACACCATGGAACCCAAGTAATTTTAACATGATTCCATAGGGTTGGCACTGGATTTCGGCATATATAACATTTTCATAAATAATTTTGAAATAAGGTTAACGCAATATTAAAACAAATACAGATGACAAAAACAGGAAGAATGATAAAGAGCAAAGATGGAAAGATAGAATGATCTGGCTAATTAAGCGTATGAAACAAGTAAGCCCACAAAAATATTTTAATAAAATCACATTCACATTACATATCTAGAAAAAAAGTGCAAAACATGCCTACAGAATGGAGGGTGTATTGGCAAAGCAGTGACTTCAAATGAATCTAGAGTTAAAATGGATGAAGAAATGATAAATGGAATTACTTTATCATCAGTCTCTGAGTGCTATGAAGACACAAGAAAGGCTAGTATGCTCCTTCAGTGTATGAACCTGGGAAAAGATTTTACTTCAGTGTGTTTATCGATAGCACTGAAACGGAAATGCTGCTTCCAGTTCTGGTGTTCACTTTTGGAAAGTCATGGCACAGAACTGAAGACACACAAACATGAAAGAATTAAACGCTTATATTGCCCAGCTTCTCAAGAAGAGACCTACGAGGATGCTGAGTCAGAGCAGGATTTGTAACCAAGCAGAGGCAAACCAAGAAGCAGTGGTAGACGGGTCAAGTCGAACAAATTCAAATTGGAAACAAGACTCAGTTTCAACTGCAGGAGTGATTAAGCGCAGAGACCTTCAAATCAAGACAGAGTACATCTTTGGAAAGAAAGTCACAGACCTTTTACCACCCTTAGTTCTATCCATCTATTACAGCTTAATGAAGAAGCAATCAAAGGTAACAGGAATCCAGCTTGAAGGTCATTGCCATCTGAAGTTTTTTCCCCGTTGAGCTAAGGACCACAAAAAAGAAAAACTGACATTTATGAAGTTTTTAAACTTTCAAAGTAACACTTGAAACAGAAGCAGTAGGTTCACTTTCTTCAGTTCAGCCCATTCTCTTTTCCGGTTTGGGGCATTTCTTTGCAAAGAGCGTTAAGCAAAATGACAGTCAGACCACAGCATAGAGGACACACAGTTTCTACTCTGTGTATGCCAGAAATAGACATATTAAGCCAGATCCTCTATTAACATAAATCATTGTAGGCCTATCGTTTTGGCTCATTCTCACAGGATAAGATGCAATTCCCAAAATCAGAGTGTTGTCAGATACGATTTTCACACCGCCTAGAAGAAGCATTAACATATTCCTCATATAGTTGCAAGATGCTGCAAAAAGATTTTGTGATGCTGTTCAAGTGGCTTGGAAAACGCTTTCCAGGTAAGTAAGTATAAAAGAAGCTATAAAAAGTTTTTACATGCGCATACGATCTTAGTTCAACCAAATAATCCAACTCAGTTTACTGCTTCTTGCTTCCATAAAGCCCAGATTAGATCAGAAACACCCCACATCTGACGGTTAACTTGGATCTTTAGAAGTGCAGGAGTAAAATCTCTGCTCAGCATCCTAGTTTGGGCTACTCAACTGTTACAGTAATCTGTTAATTCTAAGGAAGGATCTAAGGCAGATCACTATAAAGAGCCAGTAAGGGTGCAAATCCAGTCTCTCCCTTCAAAAGATAAAATTTCCTAGACTTAGTCAATTTTAGGAGAAATCAACCAAAGCTCACATATATTGTCACTAGAATATAGCTCCAACAATGTTAGGCTATTAGAAATGAGTCACCAACAAATCCAAAGAGCAATACGTAGGCTTGGGGGAACAAAAGAACCATGAAAGATTAACCATGGTCTTAAATCAGCTCAGTTGAGGATCCAAGCAAGCAGACTGAGATAGCCGTCCGTTGCGAATGCAGGGTGGAGGTACCCACTCTTGCTTCCCTGACTGTCACGAGATTCGATAAGTGACAGACAGCAGCCTCACAGTCACTGCGCCAGCGCCCTCGGGTGAATCCCAGCCACCCTCGCAGGTTGTAAGAAAACCAGCCTTTCTGAGTAGTCTCTGACCTGTTGCTCCCCCCTGTTGGTTGCCATCTCCTTCCCAAACTGCAGCAGTTCATGCAGAAGTCAGGGAGCAAGTGTCTACGAACGGCAAAGAAAAAAGGCCTTGAGAATTTCAGCTTTCTCCTCATTGTCTATCACTAGGCCCTTGTTTACCAACAGGAACATTTTTTTCCTAAACTTCCTTTGGTAGCTAGGATGTTTTTGGAATCCATTCTTACCATCTTTAATGTTCCTTGCCAGTTTTAGCTTCAGCTAAGCTTTGCCATTTCTAGTTTTGTTCCTAAGTAGCCAAGCAATGCTTTTACATTATTCCTTTGTTGCTTTTCTTTATTGCTGTCCACCTTTCCTAGATCAACCCTTGGAGAAACCTTTCTTCATCCCAATGATCCAGCCTCACATAACGTCAGGGTAAAAATTAAACACATCTGTACATAAGGGATGTTGAAACAATGTGGTGGTGAGCATGGATGTGACATGAATATGCAGACACGAATACAAAGACAAAAAAAGCAGCTTGCCTTTGCTGTTTTGTTGTTGTTTTTTTAACAGCCCTTTCAAGTCACCTTTACACAGCACTAAGAGGTTAGCTGCAGGAGCACAGAACTTTGCACAGAATTCACGTTAGAAAAAAATATGACTGCCAGACTTCTTGAAACCTGTGTCCATCTGCTTCAGTATCCTCCATCTGACAAGGGGTAAAAAGAGTTGTTTCAAAGTAAGATAAGACCACTGAGGCCAACTAGAGGACAACACACTCTTTCAGAAACCATTTTCCTCCATTCAGATATATAAAGGCTGGTTTATGTCCTGAAGCATGTAGCTTTATGTCCTCTTTTTTTCCTAAAGTCTTTTTTATTTTAACCTCCTCAAATATATCAGGAGATTTTCTCATTATCTATTACCCTTTTTTGATCCTATTAAGCTTGTGGCTGCAATGATATCAAGAGACCGCAGGGTTCAGAGGTTAATTGTGCCTTGTATTTAAAAAGTACTTCATTTTTTCCATTTCAGCTGTGTTCATTTTTAAATAATGCTAAAATAGAAACTGGAAAAAAAAAAATCTACAGTTCAGTTTAAAATAAAAATGAAAGAAAAGAGAGAGTTAAATGATGACACTCAAATAATTCTTTCCTGTAAGCCTTGGGGAAAACTTGATGGCACTGAGAAGTTAATGTAAATTGCCACTGTTCAGGTTAGATTAGAAAGAAGATTTTAAAAAATAACTCTTTCAATCAGCTCCTCAGCTGGTGTGAATCAGCTCAGTTCTTTGGGAGTTATTGAGCCTGAAGTGATTTATATCACCTGAAGATCATGCCCTTTGATCTTTAAATATCTAATATTTTTTACGGCTCTCCTGCAGCTTTCTTTTAATGTATGCACATCTTTCTTAAGTCATGGTGTACATAACTAGACTTTCTACTTCACCCATGGTCTCACCTCCTGCTTCCTATGCATCATCTTCCTGTTCATAAATCCCATAAATACATTTATCCTTCTTTTGCAGCAAACATCATCGATCCAGTTCAGTTTGTGATCCATTACAACATAATCACCCAGTCAGTAACTCACCATTTTGTATTAATAATGCCCCCTCCCTGCCTACAAACACGCATCTCTCCCCATGTATTTAGCACTTGAACTTTCTGGATTTCATCTCACTGATTTCAAATCACTTATGCAATCAATCAAGATAATTTTAAATTATAATTGTGTCTCACCCTTTCACTCTTCCTCCAGGAACTGCCTCCTGCCAGCCAGGGACTGTCCTTTCTAGCTACAGACTCAGTTCTGCATCAGAATAATTTCATTCAAGGAAAGTAACAAGTAGTACAACATTGGCATACTATACAGCCGCCTTGGGACTCGCTATACCAAAGCTCAAAATCAAAGATTCTAAGATTTAGTTTCCTCTTTCATAATATACATATCACTGCGTTGTGCATTTAAAGCGTACCTATATAATATGTTTTGGTACTGAACATGTATTAATCCTGCTTCTGACCTGAAGTATTCACACCCACGGTGATTCTAACCATCTCATGAAAAACTGCACATTTAACTGAAGTAATTCACCCATTTTTGCTCATCCCTACCTTTAATTATTCATTCTTGTTATTAATAGAGTTGCCAAATTCGCATTAAAAACCCTTACCTTCTCCATTTTGAGCAATCAATTACCACCATCCACTCCAAAATGCTTACAGTATCTTCCACGTAGCAGGTCCAGAGTAGGCCACAAAAATGACAGGAGGGCTAGAACACCTCTGCTGTGAGGAAAGGCTGAGGGAGTTGGGGCTGTTCAGCCTGGAGAAGAGAAGGCTCCAGGGAGATCTTAGAGCAGCCTTCCAGTACCTGAAGGGGGCCCTACAAGAGAGCTGGAGAGGGACTTTTCACAAGGGCATGTGGTAACAGGACAAGAGGTAACGGCTCTAAATTGAAACAGGGTAGATTTAGATTAGATATAAGGAAGAAATTCTTTACTCTGAGGGTGGTGAGGCCCTGGCACAGGTTGCCCACAGCAGCTGTGGCTGCCCCTCCCTGGCAGTGTTGAAGGCCAGGTTGGATGGAGCTCTGACCAACCTGGTCTAGTTGAAGGTGTCCCTGCACATGGCAGGGGGGTTGGAACTAGGTGATCTTGAAGGTCCCTTCCAACCCAAAACATGCTATCATTCTATGACAGTCTGAAATTGTAATAAGCATAACCTTTATTCCACCATCCACATTTTATAAAAAATTATAGATTAGGATTCTAAAACCAGCACCTTGTGCATAAAGGACTCTTGATGCATACTTCATAATTAACATGTCTCTAGAGGTTGTATTTCAACCAGCTAGGAATAAACTTCATGCTATTTTCATCTACATGGTCTTAATTCATTAGTGTAAATATAGGAATCTCATGCTGTTTGAGATATGACAGCTGACACATTTGCACAAGACTTGATAAAGGACCTAATGGAGCACACCTATATTCCCCTGGGCCAGCAACTGGAGACCTGGTGAGATACCAGGAGATGAGATGAGACAACGTTATCTCAAACAGCACTTCATGTTTAGGCAACTGAATTGTTCTTTACATGTTTCCCTCTCTTATTATACATGTCATGTAACGTGTCAGTGCTTGCTTATGTATAAGCTCAGTCATGTGAAGGATGCTTCCATATGGAGGAAGGCTATATTGCAGCTATATTTGTCTTTTCTGAAAGAAAGTTTTATGCTTCCCATCTACATTTGATTCTGACAGTTAATGAGTCAAAGGAGAACTGTTCAAAGCTGCTTGACTTATGCTAAAAAAAGTCTTGAAGAAAAGCTGAGTACATGCAGATCTCATCTTCGCCTGCACACCTTCCACTTGCTAGGGGAAAATGCTGAAACAGTTGACATATTCAGCAACAAAAAGTGCAATCTGTTTTCAGTGTCAGCCAACCAGCAAGCAGAACTACTACTGCGGACATATACTGTGCAATGTAGGCAGTAATTATTTCTTTCAGAAAGATCTAAGGAATACAAGTGCAATCCTGCTTTTCATCCTCTGCAAAAACCTTCAGTTGTGCTCTCCTACTGAGATCTATCTTATTTCCCTTTCTCTTCAACACCCGTTTGGAGGAGAAAACGCAACCTATAGGTTTCTCTGCCAAGAACATACAGCTGATTCCCTGTTTTACTCCCCATAGTTGTAGACATTGCTATCTGTAAACTGTCATAATGTGTGGCAGAAATTAGCTCCTGTGCAAAGAGCAGCAAACTTTTCCTGACCCTGCAGAAGGTCTCACAATGATGCACAGAGGAAAGTACTTCAAAGAACTAGCTGGGGCATAACCTGTTTCTTTCATCAGAAATATTAGTCCCTTATTCACCAAAATGGTGTGAAGCTGCCAGACTGTTCTATCGCTGATTAAACACTGACAATCATCATTGTGGAGGAAACACACATAAAAAGCTGTTTCCCATTAAGTGCACACATTTAAAAATAGTATTTCCAGCCAAAGTTGATTGCCTGTTGACAAAACTACAAAATATGTCTGGATTTTACAAAATTAAGCCCATAATCTAGTGAAGTGCAGAGATGGAGTGCTGTGATAGATGAGTAATGGCAGCAAAGGTGTTCAAAGGAACCTGAACCTGCATCAAGGCTTGATCCTGTATACCAAAGAAATTAACAGAAAATAGCTCAATTGCCTTTGCAGAGCCTTAAAAGGGTCCTCTTCTGGACCCAGAGAAGAAAAGAGGCGGCTTGTCGTTTTTCCATTACACCAGAAACTGGTTGTAAATAAGTGAGGCATAGCAGTGGTGGGGCCTCCTGTCCAGCTCTGAAAATACCTCTGTCCCGTGGTCAAAGCGATGACGAAGGAGCAGATTCCAACCGTGATGCACTGAAGTATGGTTCCATGGACCTGTCTCCAGGTTGGCAGCGATGTGATAGATCAGCACTGGAACTTTCTTTAAAAACTATCAAGTGCCATTATATTGGCTTAAAGTATGTTTTATTACTATTGAAGTTAGAGTCTCTCTACCCAGAAGTCACTCTTTCTCTGGGGCTTTGCTAAACTGCTGTCTGTGGAAGTTCCTTCTCCAGTTGCCCAGGAGAGGGACTACTGCTGCTGCCTCGCTGGCTGTTCTTACGGTAGGCAACACCAATGTCACCCATTTTCAGCCACTCTCATCATCACATTACCGCTTCCTAATCTCTTCATGACTCTTTCCAAAGCCTTAGCAGCGATACAACATTACCCAGTATCAGCAAACAAAGAAACAAAGCATGGTAGTACAAACACAAGGAACTCCAAATAAATCCAAAGAATAAATATTTTCTGAGGAAAGCATCAATGTTTAAACAGAGGGAGTGTTTCAGTGACTGAGACCCCACACAAAACAGCTTTGCAAGCTCTGTATCAGATGCAAATTGATGTTAAATGTCTGGTGGCAAAGAGCAAGAAAGATGACAAGCTCTCTTATGCTGTAAGTTGAGCTACCAGTAATTACACGCCTGAGACACATTTTAACAAGGCTGTGCTCAGCCAGCATCTTGCTGCTCACTCTTTCTTGATGAACATCTGTAAGCAAACCGACACATCTATTATTTTTACTGAGACACCTGGAGTTTAGCAGTTAGATACCTATTTAGTTTTATACCAGTCTTTTGAGGGCATGAAGTTCACAAATATCTTTAAACACCTTTTCCTATTGCAATGGTGATTTTACCTCCAAATATTAACCAAGCGAGAAAAAAAATGAAAGAGTTCACACAGACACTGAACTGTACCATAAAGACACTTCTTCGCATAAGGACTCCCAGAAGACACCGGTTTGTACCACTGTGCAGCATTTTCCTGGTTTGGTGTTTTGGCCACTACAGATACAGAGATTCCAAAAAGCCTTTGAAAAGGAAAGACTGTGACATATCTCTCTATTTAGCAGGAGGTATCAGGACAATTCAGGACCTTCTAACTTACCAGAAGAGAGCTGACAAAAACTGCCCTTCTTTTCCCATGCACTGCAAGACCTAGAATACCACAGGCATTTTTAGAAAACAAAGTAACATTTCAGAGGGGAGAAAAAAAAGCGCAAATTACTTAAGAGACCCAGCTTCGTAATAATAATTTGCATTTCA
Source organism: Opisthocomus hoazin (assembly GCF_030867145.1). Classification (NCBI taxonomy): domain Eukaryota; kingdom Metazoa; phylum Chordata; class Aves; order Opisthocomiformes; family Opisthocomidae; genus Opisthocomus; species Opisthocomus hoazin. The sequence continues at coordinate 12,666,584 of NC_134418.1, forward strand.
GATTGCCGAGAAATGCCTTGAAATAATCTAGTCTCTTTCATCTAATCAGGGCAATTATCAAAATAACACCACTTACTTGTAATATACTTCAGTTACTTCACTTAGGTAGTTATATTTATACAGAAGGAAGATCCTAGAGAGAAGTAAATGCAGGTTGTTGTATTTTCAAGAGAAAAAATGCAGGAATACCCTGGAAGACTGATGCGAGAACCAGTTGCCTCCAAGGTCTAGCGAAACACAAGGCAGTCACCAGCCCGCTCTCCCCGGCGTGGAGAAGGAAGGGGCCTGGGACGCACTGCAGTCGGGACCCTTGTGGCTGCCGGAGCTGCCACTCCAAGGGGTTACCACTTTCCCCGCCTGCTGCCCATGCTGGAAAGCAGCACAGCATCAGTGTGTTCCGTCACATGAAAATATCCCACTCAGGTGATCCTGCCCTCACACCGAGGTGCTTGCACAGGCCATTAATGAAGTTCCTCTGCATTTTTTTTTTTTTACTGTTGCAAGTGATATCAGCGTCTATCGTAAGACATCAGAGTGAAATAATGCTGAAAGGGCAAAAATACATAATCATTAAAGCTGTTCAAAAAACAGAAACTCTCACTTGAAAGCATTCCCTATCTGCTTAGATTCCAAATACAAGAAAGAATACAACTGCTAGGCCAGACTCCACGGAAAAAGTCAGTATTTGTGTTCACAGCATTATTAGATCATTGCTAACAGGTGATGTGTTCCCTACAGGATTTAAAGTCTCTGAAACAATCTGACAAAACAAACATTAAGTAAAATAAAAGACAAAAAAAAGACCAAAACTATTATGCCTATTCCGTTCCATAGTATAACAGAAATAAGGATAGCAATGCCTGTACTGGACGGATTTCCTCATGATGCACCACAGGCCAGTGAAAATCCCACGGTGCTGCAGAGCAAAAGCACTGTCGCTAGGGAGGCTACACATTCAAACAAAACACAAAATGCGTGATGTACTAGGAAGACAGGCAACTTGAAAACTCTCTGCTCTCTCAGTATTTTGTACTTGAGAAAAAGGAAAACAGTTCTCCCTTCTTCTCTCAGTTCCATGTTTATTCACTGGATTAAGAACTACTAACACGAAGCCTACAGTGCAAAGCAGAGAGACTCTCATTTCACAGCTGTTGTATCTCCATGTACATCCCCCTCTCAATATCAATTAGCAGCGAGGACAGTTTCCTTATTGCTACTACAGCTAAGCAATCACCAAAGTATTCAAAATTCAGGGCAGACGTTCCGGGAAAGGATTGTTTTGATTTTGTATACAGTGTCTGGCTAGCTGTCAGCCAAGACGACCCACTGGCAGCTTGAATGACGGTGTTTTCACAGCGTGGCAGGCACGCTCAGCTTCAGCAGCCAACGCCTGCCCCTCAAGCATGCACAGCACCACACACCTGTGAAGGGATGGATCTGCTTTGTGCGAAGCAACTGGCTGGCTCACCAAGGAACCAACGCAGGTGGATCCACTGATCACCAAAGTTTGCCATGATGCTCCTGCTCAAAAAGGAATCCAAAGCTATACGCACCTATTTAGAGATGCTGAAACCTGCTATAATAAAATTGTAGGAGGAAGAGCTGAGCTAGGCTGCAATTGCTAAGCAGACTTAGACTGGCAGTACTGTAGAAGCAACAGTCAGAAGTGGCTTAAAGCAGTGCTTATAAGATGTTAAACGACCACTAAAGCTGTTACCTATTTCTACCTGATAAATATGAACATTAAGAATAACACAAACGAAACACAAACTCAGCAGGTCCAAATAACAGTGTTCACTAAAAACTACTCAGAACATGCAAAGCCCAGTCATGAAACCATTGCCACATGTACACAACGCTGCTGCAACGGGCCTCTGCAAGAGGAAACGCGCCAACACCCCAGAGGAAAAACTTCAGATGCTATTCACGGGTCCAGTGCAATACAACAGCAGAAAAAAGTGACTGTGAAAGCTATTTGTCACGGTAACGTGTCGGCATTACACTCTGGGTGAATTCCCAATTAATTGCAATTTTTGTGTGAAAATACTCTTTCAATTATGCAAACAGAAGCTACTAGCAGTAACAAAACATAATGTCTGACTTTAGTTGATGCCAAATGTTTAGACACTTTCGTGGACACCTGTCTCAATATTTGTTTTATCTGTCACTTGGTAGGACCATTACAGATTTTATCTTTTATCTCTGTTGATTTTGAAATACCTGCCATTATGATGCCCTAAGCAAAGCTATTGATTGCTCACTCTTGCCTACTTTATATAATAAAGCTCAAAAAAAGCGCTAACATCACCAAAGATGAAGAGATAATTAAAACTTTGAATTCGAATAAACAAGCCCCAAAACCTGTAAGAAGCAGACTAATTTTATTACAAAGCATACCTAGAAGCCTATTTTTTCTGTCAGAGAAGTTGTAAGATTTCCTCTAGGAACTGCTCTAAATTTGTGCTAATAACTTATAACATGAAGTAGTGACAGTAATATTGTAAACAGATAATCCAGATGATATGTACACAGAAAATTTTCCTGGTTTGAAATGTGCCAGAAAAGACTGTTCTGAAGCTACATATAGATATTTCACAAGTAAAAACACCGCCTGTGATTTTTTTTCAGGTTTAAGGATCTGATGAAAAACTAAAATTCAGTCCTTCACTGAGGTTAAAGGGAGAATGTAAACACAGGTGTTTTTCATTCTTATTTAATTTAGGATACTTCTATAGACTTACTGAAACTATAGCTCATCTACAGATTGAAATACAAAATCTCTAGATCCCAACATTTCTGATTGCAATCTGACACCTAACTTCTCTTTGTCTTCTTCCTCTTGTGAGGTATCTACTACAGCAAGCATTTTCCCTTTACAAAACAGGCTTCAAATAAAGCCAAATTAACTAATGGGTAGTGCTGCTAATAAACTAAGGAGTAAAACGAGTGTCACCTGAACAATTGAGACTTTGTGCTTGAATCCCTTAAGGAGCAAGGGGTTTTTTAAAAGCAAAGCCGATTTTTACTCTGTATCATATTTCACCCATTGCCAAAGATGAATATTGTATTAATGGCATTTTAAGACTGTGGATTACAGGGAAAGCAACAAGATACAGAATTTAGATAAAGCAGAGCTATTTACACCTTCAGCAGTTACCTTCAAATTTAAATGCGGAATTATTTAAGGCTGGCATTTGGATGCAAAAATCTTCTCTTACCGCTCCTCCAAACAACAGGGAAGCTTCTGTAAGGACAGGAGGTTTGCTGGCTGGCTCGCCACCTGCAGTGATGCCAAGCAGGAAGGGGAACAGCCATTATGCATTTGTGACAGACCTGCATGCTGGCGAGTCCAGAAACAAAGCCTATACAAAGGAGGCAGCGTACTACAGTAACATAGTATGTTATGCTAGTTCTCATAGCATTGCACAAATAATAAAAAATAGTTTTAAAGCTAATTCACTAGTCTTCTCATTATGACTTCAACAAATCAAGTAGCTAGTTCATTCCCTATTTCTTGGGAAGAAGGAAAAAAAAATCCCCACCTAACTCAAAATACAACCAACCTTCTTCCAGCTCCTTAACCCTGACTTCCTGCAAGCCCATCGGAGGGGCTCCAGGCGTTAGCCCAAACTCAGGACATCACCTGCTTCAAACCAAACACATCCTACCCCGAGGTGAATCATTAGGCAAGTCACCAATGACTGGAAATGAACTGGAAGCATTTCTGCTCTTTGCACCATCTGGAAACAGTCTCCATGTGGAGACAGCATAAACTTCATTTTACAGGGGCCTCCTCCTCACCAAATATATCATTGTTTGCCACAGTACATACGTTATCTTGGAGAACTCTTCCGACTCTGCACGTAGCAAAACAAAGGCTAATGCAACATCATCGCTTGATTACATGCAAATTTATACAATTCCATGGCTTTTCTCAACTCTTGTCCCCTCAGTAAGAGAAATATTTTTCTGAGATTCTTACACCAGTAACTACACTACCAACTGCATTCTCGTACCACATTTCTTCTTCAGTGACATTTCTTTTTTTAAATCTTGCGCTTTCTTCAGTAGAATTTTGAATCAAAGTCTTGTTTTCACAGAATCACAGAGTCACAGAATGGTAGGGGTTGGAAGGGAACTCTGTGGGTCATCTAGTCCAACCCTTCTGCCGAAGAAGGGTTCACCTACAGTAGGCTGTAGAGGACCTTGTCCAGGTGGGTCTTGAATATCTCCAGAGAAGGAGACTCCACAACCTCCCTGGGCAGCCTGTGCCAGTGCTCCGTCACCCTCAGGGGGAAGAAGTTCTTCCTCATGTTCAGACGGAACTTCCTGTGCTTTAGTTTGTGCCCATTGCCCCTTGTCCTGTCGCTGGGAACCACTGAAAAGAGCTTGGCCCCATCCTCCTGACACCCACCCTTCAGATATTTGTTAGCATTTATAAGGTCCCCTCGCAGCCGTCTCCTCTTCAGGCTGAACAAGCCCAGCTCCCTCAGCCTCTCCTCATAGGAGAGATGCTCCAGTCCCCTCATCATCCTTGTAGCCCTCCGCTGGACTCTTTCCAGTAGCTCCTCATCTTTCTTGAAGTGGGGAGCCCAGAACTGGACACAGCACTCCAGATGAGGCCTCACCAGGGCAGTGTAGAAGGGAAGGAGAACCTCCCTCGACCTACTGGCCACACTCCTCTTAATGCATCCCAGGATGCCATTGGCCTTCTTGGCAGCCAGGGCACGCTGCTGGCTCATGGTTAACCTGTCGTCCACCAGCACTCCCAGGTCCCTCTCCACAGAGCTGCTCTCCAGCAGGTCCGCCCCAAGCCTGTACTGATGCATGAGGTTGTTCTTCCCCAGGTGCAGGACCCTGCACTTGCCTTTGTTGAACCTCATCAGGTTCCTTTCTGCCCAACTTTCCAGCCTGTCCAGGTCACGCTGAATGGCAGCACAGCCTTCTGGTGTATCTACCACACCTCCCAGTTTGGTGTCATCAGCAAACTTGCTGAGGGTACATTCTAACTCTTCATCCAGGTCGTTGATGAAGAAGTTAAACAAGGCTGGGCCCAGTACTGACCCCTGAGGGACACCACTAGTAACCAGCCTCCAACTAGACTCAGCACCGCTGATGACAACCCTCTGAGTTCTGCCATTCAGCCAGTTCCCAATCCACCTCACCGACCACTCATCCAGCCCACACTTCCTGAGCTTCCCCAGGAGGATATCATGGGAGACTGTGTCAAAAGCCTTGCTAAAGTCAAGGTAGACAACATGCATGGCTCTCCCTTCATCTACCCAGCCAGTCATGTCATCGTAGAAAGCCATCAGATTGGTCAGGCATGATTTCCCCTTGGTGAATCCATGCTGACTACTCCTGGTAACCTTCTTTTCCTCCACTTGTTTGATGATGACTTCCAGAATAAGCTGCTCCATCACCTTTCCCGGGATGGAGGTGAGGCTGACTGGCCTGTAGTTCCCTGGGTCCTCCTTCTTACCCTTTTTGAAGATTGGAATGACATTGGCCTTTCTCCAGTCCTCGGGCACCTCTCCTGTCCTCCAGGACCTCTCAGAGGATGGAGAGTGGCTCAGCAATGACATCCGCCAGCTCCCTCAGCACTCGTGGGTGCATTCCATCCAGGCCCATGGATTTGTGGGCGTCCAGATTGCTTAAGCGATCCCTCACACAGTGCTCCTTGACCAAGGGAAAGTCGTCCTCTCTGTAGGCTTGTTCTCTTACCTCCGGGGCCTGGAATTCCTGAGGGCCTGCCTTGGCACTGAAGACTGAAGCAAAGAAGGCATTAAGTAGCTCTGCCTTCTCCGCATCCTCCGTCACCAGGACACCCGCCTCATTCAGCAGCGGCCCCACATTGTCCCTAGCCTTCCTTTGGCTGCTGATGTAGTTGAAGAAGCCCTTCTTGTTGTTTTTGACATCCCTTGCCAGCTTCAATTCCAGGTGGGCCTTGGCCTTCCTCATCGCATCCCTGCATGCTCTCACCACATTCCTGTACTCTTCCCAAGTGGCCTGTCCCTCTTTCCACATTCCATGGACCTTTCTCTTCCACCTGATCTCCGCTAGAAGCTCCTTGTTCAACCATGCAGGTCTCCTGCCTCCTTTGCTAGATTTCTTTCTCAGGGGGATGCATTGCTCCTGTGCATGGAAGAAGTGTTGTTTAAAGAGCGACCAGCACTCATGGACCCCCCTGCCTTCGAGAGCCCTGGCCCACGGGATTCCTCCCAGTAGCTCCTTGAAGAGGCCAAAGTTAGTCTTGGTAGATCAGAGCAGAGTTTCCACACGATCAGTACGCAAGCTGGGCCAGAACCAACACGATTCCTTGTCTCAGAGCCTGTACAGCAGATACTGTACTTTACAAGCAGTTTGCCGTTGACAGATATGAATTATGACTGTCACTGAGAAATAATTAGGATTTCTGCTAAGTTAAACCTTTTAAAGAAAATAATAGTGTACCAAAGAAAATAATAACCTGCTCAAGGTGCTAAAATATTCCTTTATTAACTGATAAGCAGAAACCCTACTGTTCCAATATTATTAAATAAGTTTTCTGCTGTTACTCCTTACTGTAAAAAAAGAGGGAAAGCATAGTATGGCCTACAGAGGCCTAAAAACCTACACCCACATGTGAAGACTGCCATAATAACTTCCCAGAAAGTTATTCTTCAAACTGACATTCATTTTGAATCAGTACAAAAAGGAAGGAAGGAAAGGAGGACTAGAAAGTGTAATATGTAGTATTACTCCATAGTAACATGGAGAGGAAGCTGTCATATCAGGAAAGAGTGAAATGTCTCCAATTTCCGACTCACTAGAGCCACTGTGAGTTATAAGAAACCATAAATCCTCTCGGAAAATTTGGAACAAACCAGCTCATTTTCAGGGTTTGAAAATGCTGCATCACGTACATTTGATCTGATCGAGGATCATGAGAAGTGTCCTAGGAAATTAAGTTTTTAAACTTTTCTACTTCTATAAACGCATGTTAAACAAGCCATGACAAAAACCTAAAGTATATACATACTTTACTATACATCTTCCACATTAACAAAAACAATAAAGAATTAAAAATACAGGAGAACTTGTAAACCAACTGGAAAATAAGATGCATAGGAATGGGGAAAACCCCTTCATATTGCACAGACCTTCATGCACTAGGCAGTCCCAAATTCAGTCATAGATTCAGTTCTGTACACAAGCTTAAATATAAGTAGCAGCATTTTATTATTGCATATGTTTTTTCTTTTTAATAATCTGAGACTGCCTTAGCTCCTCAGTCCCATGAGCATATGGGCAAGATTCAGAAGGCAAAGAACAACCATCAGGATGATGAACAAAAAACCAACAGAGACGTGTTTTAAACGCTTCAGCTGAAAGGCGTCGTTTCACTTCAGGTTCGGTTTTCCTTGATGGTTTCTCTTTTCTCCAGTCACGAATATGAACTCTCCCATTTAGAACTAAGATTTAAAAACAAAAATGCAGTTCTTAATAGACAGCCATGGGAACTGTACTGGAAAAAATGCACAGTGACATCCTGTGAATAAAACACATATTCTACAAATGGATCACTCAGGCAAAAGCAAATGTGCCATTTGTACAGAAATAAAAAGAAGTGCACAACAAACCGAGGTAATATAGACACGGTCTAAAGAAGAATTGATTGATTTCCCTTTGAGATGTTTTTCTGTGATGCTGAATAGTTTGAGACACCTTTGTATCATCTTTGTAGAGGTTTGTTTGTTTTAAATATAGCAGTTAGGATCACTTAGACTAAAGCCCTCTGAATTTAGATTGCAAGTCCTGGCAAAGAAGTCTGAACTTCAAGAACTGTAATCCTTCTGATGTTCAAAACTTTATCACTCCACATTTAAAATGTGATTACCAGCAAAAACCCAGCGAGAGTCTTCTACTACTTTCTCTACACAGCTAACAAAGGTTCACTGACCCAAAAATGCACTGCACCAAAGAGATGACAAGTCTAATGCTTCATATGAATCAACAGTGCACTATCATTGATTAATAAAGATTTGGCACTTTTTAAAATTCATTTGCTGTGTTAGGACCATAGTCTGCACACACACCTTGGTGAACCTCTGCCAACTCCTTAAATGTGTAAAAAAACAGAATAAAAGGAAGCTACTAAGAGAGAAAGAAAAAATGTAGACAAAAAACAACAGTGAAAATGAGGAGGGAAGAATGCGTCACTTCTATGCTGCCATGCTCTATTTTCATATTCTTCTTCAATCATACCTTCTGTATCACACAGTTGTAGCTCGGCATAGTTAACTGATACCATTCTGCATTCTAATAATCACCATTCAAAAGGTAATGAGTCCAGAGACAGCTTAATATCACACATTCAGGCTTGGATGAATTCATCCCTTCAGGTTTCCTTGTGCTGCACAAATAGATCTGAACTCATACAAAGACAATCCAGAAATGGGCTCAGCAGAGTTTTAAATTCTCTCTCAAAGCTTAAAGAAAAATGAGCAGATACAGTGCTATTTATGATTAAGCGTATTTTTTTCTAGAAAATCAGTCCTGTATTCGACAAGATGCCTGATCAAAAGAAACCGCCACAGATCAGTTACTATAAGCCCCTTCTTTTTTTGTGTGTGTGGGGGCATCCATAGGTTTTCCATGTCTGTAAAACACAAATATTTGAGTAAAGATGACAGAAGAGCTATAGTCATGTTCTTCTCTGTCCTCTTTGCCATAAGCAACGTCCTTCCAGACTGCTTACTGGTAAAAGTCCCTTGTTATGGTGACATGCTACTGAAGGAAAGAATCAAGTGATCTCAGCTGAAGCTCCAGGGACTTCCCATGTGATGTAAATTACCAAGAAAGATTTGGCCTTAATCCTAGTCTTTCTTCAGAGGTAACGCGCAGACAGCATCCATGCCAAATTAAAGCGTTCCTTCCATGTAACAGTTGTAAATCTATTCCACCTATCCTTAACGACAGGGAATCAAATTCAGACATGTAATGAATGCAGTGTGACCAACTCTATTCAATGGATGGTAATTCAAAAGGATTTCATTATGGTTTCACATTTTGTACTTGTCAAATGTACAGAAATCCTTAGTGGATGCTAAACTTGGCTAAGTTAATCACTGGCAGCAACTAGGTTGCATACGTGGCATGATCTGCCATGGATTAGTCGATCAGCATTTTACAGTTGATGTAAATTGTTGGGACACAAGGAGTTAACATACTTCCAAATCTGAAGTAGCCTTAATTACTGATAAAACCTGCAGATTTCACATTACTGCAAAGCTAGACCTTCCTTTTGTGAAACTCCACACTGACAAAAAAAAAAACAACAAAACCCCAAAACAACCACCACATTACAACAGGAAAAAAAACCAAAAACCAGCTACCAAGCCCAGCCAGCCACAGACCTGCCACGCTACCACAGGCTATGTAAACTCACCAAACCTCACAGTTACAGATTCTTATGGAAACTAGTTTTATTTTGCGTTGGCATTTACGCTGTGGGGCTTGGTAAGGCCAGACTAAGCCTCAGTTAAATGTTTAAGTGAAATTGCTCTGCAACTGATGGCCCCAAATTCATCAATACTTTATAGAAAACTTGAAATTCTTTAAGTCAAAGAACAGCATTAAATCATGCACTTTAACTAAGGTGTTCTCTTTTCAGACAGAGTCAGTCTAGAACAACTCTTTGCTGATAGACGCCTTACCAGTCTCATTTAAAAGAGCTTTACTAACAGGATCTTGGAGCAACAGGCACATAAAGAATATTCACTTTTAACTGCTTTCTATACCTTTGTGTAAAAAACCCCACACCACCACAGTAAACTTTCAGTTGAGTTTAACTGCCTATAAAGGAAATAAAATAGACAATTAAAGAAAAACAAAACACAAAACCTCTTTACCTTCAAATACTTGATGATTGTTCTTGAGCAGTGTCTGTAGGCCCCCATATTCACTCTTTAGTCTTTTTAAAGTCTCTTTATTTAAGTGTTCTGCTACTTCTTTCAATGAAAGGCTTTCTGCAATAAATAATGGTGCAGCTATTAAAAATGTATACATATAAAATACTAAGAAAATTTAACTTTTATATGAATTAATGATTATAAGCAGAATTTACAAATTATCTACTAGCACTGCAGCAACCTTGTACTCCCAGTATCATGCATGATATATATTTTATATGTATGTTGTCTGTAAAATAGCAGCTTTCATTCTATAGGACTCAAGTCAGAATTTCTACAGTAAGACACATTTCTTATTTTCCCTGCTTTTTGTACGGTAGCATATAACCCTCATTGTGGTAAGCACTGTTTACATGCTTGTAGCTGGACAGAAGAGAGAATGACTCAAAGCATCTCCTGTAACAGTACTGTATGACAGACTACAGTGAATAATAAAAATGGATGAAGGAAAATGGAAAGATGATAGCTGTAAGAACTAACTCAACACTTACCAAATTAACAGCAACTTAATATTGTTTTTCTTCTTAAGGCTAAACCAAAAATTCCTAATCATGTTGTAATCAAATGGCACTCCAAAGCACTTTCTACAGAAGTCTTACAGAATTACAGCCAATTATGATGTGACTATCCAAAAAGAAGCTTAATATTCTCCCCAAACAGATGCAGAGGCTTCTGTTCTGGTAAATGGGGATGAGTTCTGGGTTTGTTTTGGTTTGCTTTTTTTAATAAAAATTGATTCTGTCCTAGTATTTAAGTGTACAGGGGAAAAGCGCCCCACACTATTTTTTCTTGCAGAAAATTTTTTCTTACCCCACAGAATATTTTTTCTTACATGTCTGATTTACATCTCAGTATGCAATAAAAACACAGCAGGAAAAAAGAAGCCTTTGATTGCTACTGTACTGTTCTTGATATTTCCTAAAATCTATTTCACTTCCTAAATTTACAAACATGCCAATTCACTGGAAAAGACCACCTCTGCCAGAAAAGGCAAAAGATGGCATAAAGGAAAGACAACCTCACCTCCTTGATTCCAGGTATTCGTATTTCCATCATGCATATTAGAACATGATTTTTGGGGGGCTGCATTTAACAGCAAGTTTGCCACACTGAGAACCACATCATCTACAAAATCCCGAGGGAGGGACGCACAGTTTCTCATTTGTTCTACTTTTTTTCTGGGTTGAAATCCAGGAATCCAAATAGTACCAGCAGTCTCAGTCTCATTTTCAGGAAGTTCTGAGCCTGCTTCTTTGCATACACCACCACAGTGATCCGTGTGATTCGATCCAACTCTTCTGTCACACATGACCACAGTGCAGGTCTGACGATTACCAATATACTGTGTTATCTGCTTGTCAATCAGAGCACATTCTGTAGGTGGATAGGTCCTGTTTTTTCCAATAAGGCACACCTATTTTAGTAGAAACAGTAAATCACTTTCTACACAGTCCCATACTTACACACAGTCCCCCAGCCTGCACACATCTTTTGCAGACTTCTAAATCTACTTACAGGAGATATCCATTCAAACTCAATGCTCACTATATTCTGAGGATTTTTTAATTTTAGTTTTCAAATATTGGTGCCACAGAAGAAATTCAGTAATCATAATCCGAAATTCAAACCATAATCCATCACTCCATACAGGCAGAGAACAAAGAAGATTGGTCCCGACCCTCAGATTATTTACAAAATTAAAGCTGGACACCTCTTCCTACTCTGAAAACGTCTCACTTCGAATTTCACGGGACATGAAAACCAGCAAAATTAAAGTACAAATAAGCAACATAGGCAGCTGGAAAAATTAAGGCTAAAAATGAGCTTTATAAGTTTTTGATCCTATAGGGTGACATAAGAAACAACAATAAAACCTTCCATTTTTCTTTAGGACTCTACTTACAACGTTAAGAAAAGATGACCCAAGAAAACAATGAGTACTTTTAGTCTCTATTCGGAGCACACTGTTTCAAGTAATGCAATGGAGTATAGTCTGATCTTACAACAATAATAATGAACAGACAATATTAATGAACAAACATCCATATGCTTCAGACAGCTAGCAGTTAAAAAAAAAAAACCAAAAACCAAAAACCCTATACAGTCCAAAATTACCCTTTTTGTTGATGGAATTCTAAGGCAATCTTCTTCCACATGAAAGCCGCATACAAATCCCACTTGAGCAACAAAATCCAGATATTCTCTGTACTGAGTTTTCTTGCTTTGGCTTCGGCTGTATTTTCCATGGAAATCAAAGAAGCAACATGGCAGCACAAAGTAGCAACATGAATAGGAAGACCTACGAGAAGGATAACAAACTGCTGAATGCAAAGTTATTGCAGAGAACACGCAAATTTAACAAATAACCCATCAGAAACAAGCATTAATGGAAATTTTTATTAAGTGACAGAGCTTCATAAAATAATATTTATATGTTCCTCTTTCAGTAAATTTATTAGCATAATCAAAAATACTGTTTCACAAAGTATTTGCTATAGCAAATTACTGTGCCAACTTCATTTGCAGGACTAAATCTCTAGATATTAAGCTATTGCAGCTGGTTGTGAAGAGCACAATGGTTCAAGGCAAGGCAGAACCAAGAGCAATTTTATTTTAAAAAAACCCAAGCAACAGATTCACATATATAAAATAAAAATCAGTTCTATTTTTGAACCTCAAAAGCAAAATGCTGTACTGAATTCTATGGGAAAGTAAGTACTACATCAGTGCTTCTCCACAGGGAGAGAAACATTTTGTAAAAATAATCAATTGGCATCAAAAGCAGGAAGCCCTGCAAGGACAGCAGGCGTAGATGCAAAAGTGACAGTTTTCACCAAGCACCCATGGGTAATTATGTTTTATTTTTTTTTAATTTCTTCCCTCCCACTCCCCTCGCTCCACAAAATACCTAGCGGCAATTACAGGTATCCATGGCGTTAATTCATCTGAATGGTTTCCTATGAGCCAGTCAGTATCTGGAAACAGATGACTGTCACCTGGCATGATTGTAGATTCCTAAAAAAAAAACAAACAATATGTTAAGTGAATGTTCATCCAATCATAGACTTTTATTACAAGTTTCTTTAAATGAATCTTCTTTGTTAATAAAGCACTAAGCAATAACATAAAATCATACAAGCTGACAAATGCAAGGTGAATCAGAACCACAGACACCAACAATGGTTTCCATAATCTCTGTTTCTGCCAGGCAGCAGTTTTTTTACAGCTACAAAGAAGTAATTTAGCAACAGCTACCCACAAAATATTGGTCAGACAAAGAGTAGAATAACAATTCTGGTTAAGATACCTTACACTCTAAATATCTGTAAACAAATACCATCCATTGGATTATGATTTCTTGCCATTCTCCTTCTGTCACACGTATGTCTGGACTCAATTTTTCAGAAAGCCACTAAATTTGCTGTGCAGAGCCCTAGGACTAACACAACAATTAATCAGAACACGGCTTCACTGCTGCTTTCTCTTCTTTCACAGACTCTTCCCAGATGAAATTCTAATATACAGAACACCACTCTGCACACTTTATTATTCACATATAATAAACCTAACCCAGCCTAACATGCTCTCTCTCGGCTATGTCGCCATTCCATCACCTTCCAAGTTGTGTCATGACTACTTTACGATACACGGAAAATCAGGAGCAAAAATTAGAAAAAAAATAGTTAGAGAAAGAAGGCTTCTTTTCACTGGCCTTCAGAATAGCATTTTGCCTTGTGGAAATTCAATATATATGGATTGAGAAGACATCAGCACAGAAGTCTTCCCACCACAGTACTGACTCACAGAATAGTTACTAGGCTCAAGAATACCCTATCCTGATACTCTTAAAAAAACAAGAAGCCAAAGAAAAACCCAAAAACCAAAACCAACCACCAAACACGATGAATTCTTCATTCTTGAACTTGTAAAAATTCTTGAGTGCCTTTAATGTTTGTTTTTCTCACACACACATTTTCCTCCCTGTAAGTTCAGCAAAGAAACTACTTAAAGATGTGGATACTACGGAAGTACATACTCTTCTCTAAAAATGTGCATGTATCTCAAATAATTATTGGGCAGATTTGAAAAAAGTTCTAAACTTGAATCTCTACAGACCTTTACGAAAAGCCCTGAAAAGTATGTCCATACTCTCATTTTACATACAAAATGCATGTTTTGAGGTCAAAATTCACATGCAAAATAGTACCTGTATAGGAATTTTAAAAAACACCAACACATAACATGGAATTTCAGAAATCTCAGGCTACCTCTATTACATTCCAACTGCCCTTTTCAGAAAGCACTCTGTTAGGTATTTTAGGTATCAGTATGGTATATTATTGTTCACTTTAAGTACTCTGTCTCTGACCATTTTTAGTTATGTATATACATTTCCAGATAATATATGTAACAAAATCCTTTTTGGCAGGTAAGTAGATGTTAAACCAAGTGTTTGATAAGTATTTGCTTATGGTTGATTAAACAAGTTACTCCTACATTATGTTTCAGTTTCGATCATTTCATTTAGGCATCACATGAATTACCAGTGCCATACTCCACATTTTGACAGTCACCCACAATCAAAATTTGTATTCATCATGTCTGACAGCAGTTTGGCAATACAGAGTGCCACCTGTTACATTCATTTATATTGTTAGTATTGGCACTGCATGTCACAGATGGCAATATCCATCCTGCAACTCATGCTTTAAGTAAAGATCAAAACAATTAGCTTCCAGGGTAACAAAAGGCTGTAAGCAGGTGCTTTCTCCTTCTGTGGCTCCTGTGGCTACAGGAGCCTTGCAGAATCATTTCACCCTTTCTGTTCGTTATACAGCTCCTTCCCACATAAATCAATGCTTTCCTTATATGCATATTTTGGATATTTTTATTATTTCTGTCTAGCTTTTCAAGTGTTCTTCGTTAATTCTGGGTTTTTTTTTTCTTTTAAACCAGACAAACAAATTCCATCCTTTTCTACTTTGTTCCCTCATGCTGCAGAGAGGGACAGCTGATGCTCAGAAGTTTTCCTTTGAATCAAGAAATCTGAGAAACTGTAAACAGCCAGAGCTTAATATGAAACGAATGTACAAACTCAAAGATTCCCACAATACAGAAACAGGAGCAGAAAAAGGAATACATAGCATGAAAGAGATGATGCTATTTTGTATGATCACAACTGACTTAATATAGTACAACAGGAATAAAGGAGCACAGCTTGATGTTTTGGATTGTTTCTTGAAGCTTTTCAGTAAGATCTGGTTGCAGACTGCAGCAAAGGAATCTGGCAGTTTTGGCAATCTGTACCCAAAACGGCAGGGTGGCAAAGAGAAGACTGAAAGCTCCACCTTCCATCTGTGAAAACTGCTGCTCCTTTATTTATTTAGTATAAATTGTTAGCATTCAAAGATATGTTGACTTAATTTTTAAACAAAACTACTAGAGAATAACTACAGGAAGAAAATTCTTTTAATGTATTGGAAGCTGACAATGTTTGAGAGAATGGAGTGAGAAATTTTAGGAGTGTAGAGAACAAGAACCAGAAACACCTCGTTTCTAAAGGACAACTGTTCCTCAGTACCACATTTCAACAAGTATCAAGGACAAGACCAAGGACAGCTGGAGTTAAAGTGAAAGCTCCTGTGCTCAGATTGTTCCTGTTCTCATAAAAATGCCAATGCAGAACTTGAAATCTAATCCCTCTTTCAGACTCTTTTTTTTTTTTTGATGGCTACTATTGCAATTACTTACCACTAGGTCAGTACAGCAGAGGATTGGCTCCTTTGAGGTCCAACAGTTTTGTCCCCAAAACAGCACACAGCACTAGAAGGTCAGAATCACTTTCAAGACTAAACTACTCACAACTTTGGATACTGATATCTTTTACGAGGTACAGTGGTGCAAAGCTGCTTAATATTGATCTTCCAGTAAAATCAGAGATTGTTTCATGGTGTGCATGTCTGTACATGCAGTAGGAAATCACACTAGTCTTCTCAGCTGAAAAATAAGTAAGTTGCGAATATATGCAAGGGTACGATACAGCGCTACTCTAATAATCCCCTTTACAACTCACTTTATAGTCCTGCAAGACGTATGGGTGGCATCATACCAAACCCACAGATCACTTCAGACAACTGTCTGTAACCTGGTATGTTTGATTACATTTGCATCAATGCAACCTGAAGCAATGAACAAATGAATCAAGTTATGAATCAGTAAGATCGACATACATTTGCATAATACCTCTAAATGAGTTTCTGGTCCATACATGTCCCATATTTTTCTTCTCCTCACATCAATTCCTCTACCTGAATGCTGAAATATTTGAACAATAAAATGTATCATTTTTAAGTACTACTTTAAGCAAAAGTTGTCAAACAGGCTCACTAAATGTATGTATTAACATGGATTATTTCATTCACACTAAAATTTAGACACATAATGAAACACAGCTTCACTATTTCAGGCAGAAGCTGAATACTTTCAAACCTTTTTTTCCCTTCTAAATATGAAGGGCAAGACTACAAATATTAAGTATATATCTGGTTTGAAACTTTACCTGGGCACAACTATTGAGACCGCTCTTGCATCTCTATGAAAGTAAAAGCAGAGTATTGCTTTTCGTTTGTTTTTAAAATATCAAAACCTTTTATAAGACAAGTATTACTGTACAACCCACAGGGCTCACGGAAGAGTGCATGCTATTCTAAGCAGTCCCTGCTGGGAGAACCACCTTTCCACTACTGAGGTGAGTTAGGTTGTTGGGAGTCCAAACACACTTCTCCCTGTCTGAACTGATGGACAGAGGAAATAGGACTGGAAACTAAAGCAAGAAATAAAGAACGCATAAGTAATAGTATCTGAACTTCCAGAATCCTGCGCAGAACTAACCAAAATCAATTACTACAAAAGTCTCATAAAACTCTCACACATTTGATTTTTTGATAGTCAACAATGGCTGTCAGTGCTACACTGGTGATGACCAACTGATGCACGAAAAGAAATATCTACAGGGAAAATAGCATCTTGTATTAGATGAACTTTTTCTGGCCACACAAAGCTTGTGTTAGGAGAACTTGGGACATTTTTCTCCCCACATGACAACTATTAATCTAACAGGAGATAGTTATTTACTCTACAAATTTTACGACGTTCTTGCAAAACGGGAAAATACAATTTTCTGAAACAGACAGCCCAAACTTCACTGGGTTTTGTTCAATCTCACTGACCCTTTTTTGCTGTTGTTTCAGAAACTACGCCTCAAGAAACTGAATTTTGATGTTGCCACATTTTCACTCACAAAAGCATGTTATTAGGCTTTTTCACAATTAATAAATGCTAGGGTTGTTTTTAAAGAAAAGGGAAAAAAAAATTTCAGGACATGACAAGCAGAATTCAACTTCGATAAAATTAAGTTCATGAAAGACATCTTATTTAAAGACTTTTGTGAGAGAGAATATCTATGTTAAGATTCTGTATTCCTTTTTGCTTTGTTGACAGCATAACTAAATTACACCACTACTTTTTCTTTTCCCTCTTAGTTTCTTACCTCAAAAAAACAGCCCTGAATTGAAATTAATTGCACTAATAAAAATAAGTGAAAAGTTTCTAAGATAAAAGGAAAGCATAACAAGAACATTGACTATCTATATCTTTTAATTATTATTTTAAAAAGCACTGTATTTACCCCTTCATTGTTCAGAATATGAACCAGTAGACCATTTCCACATCCAAGGTCTACAAATGACTGTTTCTTGATCAACCCTTTTTCCTTTCTCTCTTCTTCCCAAAGAATCTAAGACAAGAAAAGAAAACATTTTAGACTTCTGCTCTCACATTTCCCTGCAAGGAAGCAGCAAAGTTTATTAGAAATGAAAGGAAAAAGCTGGGAGAGAATGCAGATGTGACAGAAGACATCCCTTGTACTTACAGAGAAAAAAACTTTAGAGGAGAAAAAAACAACCCAGAAAACACTAAAACTGTTTATGGAGAGGGGCAGGAATTATTCTGCAAAATATTAACCATTTTCTAATGGCCAAGCCCATCCTCCACTCCCTTCTGAGTCACTGGAAGTTGAAATTAATCAGGACTATACAACCCTGGGCTAGAGTGAACATAAATGTAAAATAAGCTGCTAAAACAAAGGGTGCAAGAGATGAACAGAGAAAGCAAGGGAAGTAGCAAGTAAACTTAAAGTGTCTCTGCAAGTAACACCACAGAAGCATTTATATTCACTGTATTAAAAAAAGAATCGGTGGTAGAGCTGAAAATATGAAATAAAATATTCTTTGAGATCAGTTGGCTACATACTGGTACATGTACCATCACTTTCTACTGAACGAAGTGTAGCTTACCTAACAACAGTCAGCTGCCCCAAATTTTACATTCACCACAGGGATTTAGCCCAATTCTAGTCCCTGTTCTGTATGTAAGTAGTTACTTCTACACAGTTATGTAATTCATAATTAGATGTTTGACTGCAGGGCATGGATTAGTCTCTCTCTATCACTGTCAAACTCTTTTTCCTTCAATGAGAAGCTACAGAGCACACATATACCAATCTGACTAACAAAAATCAAGAGTATTTAACCATGAAAATTAGTATTTTCAATATTGCTGCTTGTTAGTTTGCCAGTTTTGCTAGAGGGAAAGAAGCTGCAGATAATCCATGAGATTATCACGCTGTGTTTACATTTTTAAATGTACTAATCACTGCACTTTTGCACTCCAGACTGTATTCCAGAAATCCCTAATCACCTCCTACACAGATCACACCTATCCTCCATCCCCTGCTGAGTTTGCAAACTGAATAGCTACTTCTTCAGGCATGTGCCTAGACAGTAGGTGACCTTAACTGCGGAGTAAAATGAGGTCAGATGCCCCTTCCTCCCATCATATCAATCTAGATGCTGTAAATCTATAAAAATTTAACACTGGACCTGCCTTATCTTAACCACCCATTTAACATATTTCTAAATAATGAGTTATTATATACCATCATATAGATATATGAAAATTTTGCAAGGAGGTTAGGTTATCAGTACCATGCTTTAAGCTTCCATTTATATAAGCCAGTTATTAGATGCTCTAAGTAATTTTTTGAAAATTACTGCTATGTCACCTAAAACACATTATCACTGTAAACAAACACTCACGTGCATAAAAATTTGCAAAACATTTTCAGGAGTGTCATTACAGAATTTTCCTGTGGGTACAACTATCATAATTCCCAACATACAGGAACCAATTATCAACATACAATAGTATCCTGGTGGTAAAAATGGTGAAAGATAAGTCCATTCTGTAGCTCCTTCCACAAGCCAGTATCATAGAATAGAATAGTTCAGTTAGAAGGGACCTACAACGATTATCTATTCCAACTACCTGGCTACTTCATCTTGATCATTTCTCTCATATAAGAAGTTCTGTCACACCAATGTGACAAGATTTTGAGAGTAGCCTAGGTCAGTCAGACTTCCTCAGACAATTTAAAAATACCACTCAGGAAAAGAAATTGGGGTTCTAAGTTTAAACAGTCAATTATCAAAATAAATTAGTCCTCAACGAGTTGTGTAAATGAGCTGACTTATTTACAGTTACTGACTTAGATAAGAGAGTTATCTCCATTATACTTCAAGGCAGACATGCTCTTAACTGCACTCTGGGTAGCAGTCAAAAAATACTGATGTGCCTACATAATTTTGATGCTGTTTAAAAACCCGAAACTCCTAGTGACTGCAGGTGGCAGAATTTTCATAGATTCTTAAATAAGTAGATGCCTTGGAAAACTGCACCAAGTATTTATCTGCTTTTCTAGCATCTGCAGTTGGCTTTATTGCATTTGAAGATGGAATCCGAGCCAAACGTTTATCAGGGAAAGGCAAAGCAGTGAAAAACCTTTAGCATAAAATTAACAAGTCGTAGAAATACGTATAAAACAATAGCTTCTCATGTCCAAATCAGTCTGTCTAATCACTATTTTTCTGCTACATCAGTGCTTTTTGCTTTATCATTTAAAAAAAAAAAAATATATCGTCTCCGTATAGGTCACAAACTTCCTGTGACAGAGCACCACAAATCTTTATCCTGTCTTCACAAGGAAGTTTTAGCATACCTCTAAACTTAATTTTCATTGTTATTGTGCTGACTTTTGTGGTATAGGGCAGTATAAAAAACAAACCAACTGATATTACTCTCCTTTGTCACATCCAATTTTTTTTCCCAATTTTGTTAAAAAATGCCTAGCTTCTGTAATTGCTTCTTATATGTAAATCCCTGAAACGCTGTTGAGATTACTACCAAAGAAGATCAGAAGACGAACACAACTTGAACAGTTATAGACACGAATTCCGCTTTCAGTTTACATTATGCCTGAAAACATTGTAAGAGGAACTTTGTGTCTCTGCTTATATGACAGCAAAAGCAAAAAAAAAAAACCAACAAAAAACCCAAAACACCGAAAATACAGAAAACCCAAATCCACATCCTTTCTCCTACCCCCTTCCTTTTGCCTTGATGCCTGTAATAACTTCAGGTCATTCTATTTTACAGAATGCAGTAATTATCAAATCAAAATACTGGTTTTCTTTAGAGAGGTTATGAGGAAATAGAACCTTATAGAACATTAGGCCAAGTAGTTCCTTACCAGCAAGTAAGTGGCAATGGCAACATCTTCATAAACAAATTTCTCAGGATCTGTCACTTCAGGCCACACCTTCAGGAAAAAAATAGAGAAAAATTATTTCCTGCACTATCTGAAATAGAAGCACTCAGAGCGATCTAGATACTCATCTACTTCAACAGGTTTCTGCACTTCACCAATTCTGCATTTTAACCTTATTATTTACATTTTTTGTGTTTAAAGACTGTTTGATTTTGTGAGCCACCCAACAGAATAATGGCATAAAGAATGTCTGCTGTCATTCAATGAAGTTTCCAAGAATATTATGGCTCCATATGTGCAGCCCACAACAGATCAACTGCTGCGTCTGTTCTGTAATAGAGCATGCATCCTTTTATTTACTCTCTCAGAAGAAAAAAATACTTATATCCTTCCTGTTATGTGCAACACTGATAACATTAGCATTTGTAAATTTATTTTCACAGTGTAACAATCATAGAATTATCCTGGCACAACAGAACATGAAGAATCAAAATTGGAGACAGGAAGACAGAAAGTAGAAGTATTATCCCTGTTTTATAAGTGAGGAATTGAAACAAAGATTAAAATGCTCCACACTACACTAAGTCTACTGCAGAGCTAAAGAACGAACCCATCACCTTACCCACAAGTCCAATTCTCCTCTCATATGTATCTTTCTACTAGCACAAAAATATCAACAGTAAAACCTTCCAACATTTTCACAATGTAAAATGCATTACAAAATCATTTACCATTTTTTTTTGCTTGTAGCTAGAGTCTGGTGTATAAGGATATAGATATTATTTCATACAGCACTTGAGATGATCACTGTCATTTTTCAGGATCCCCAAGATAAAACAGTATAACAAGATTGCTCCTCTAACTCAAACACCTATTAATATAGCATCCAAATTTAAGAAGAGTAACAGGAAATTTAATCTACTTGCTAACCAGTGCTGTTTCCAGACTCGTCCAAGTTTTGGAGAAGGAGGTGCTTTATTTATGCCTTCTAGTGTGGATGACTTCTTACTTACATCCACTGACTTACTGCTTACTTCTTATCTGAAGGGAAAAATTCTAGAAAATACCTAACTCCCCCAGATATTTAGCTTGAATTTGGCTCCAAATCTTGCTTTTCCACTTCAGTTCTTCCAAATACTAAACCTTTTTCCCCCAATATATACACAGAAAAAAATGCCAAGACATGAAACCACAAAACATACATTTCAATTAAATTGCTTCTTTTATTAAAAAAAGAATTTAGTGAATGAAGCAGTTTTACTAAACAAACAACAACAACAGAATATAGGAAAGCATATTATTATTGTATTTATTTCTAAACTTACCTTTACCATCTCTTTGTATTTTCCTTTAAGATCTTGATAAACTTTGCTATATTTTGCTACAGAAATGAGCGACAGTGTACTTTTAAACGAACTGGGCTTTTCCTCTACAGACCATTTAGCCAGTTTGAACAAAAGTTCATTCCCAAGCCATGCTAGTTTGGGGTATCCCATTCCATCTGAAAACCAATCTTCTGGAAATGGAGCTACAAGAGACACCGACCTTCAAAAATAAAATAAAAACTTTGTGTAAATACAGTGTATTTCTTTATTTCAGCTACCTCAAAAAGAGAAAACAATGATTAAACAAAGAAAATCAGCTGATCAAACAGAAGTATAAAAGCAGACTGGAGAATAAGCAAAGATGCAATAGGTAAAAGCAAAAGCAAAATAAAACAGTGAAGTTACTGAATAATGGAACAGTCTCCCCTGAATTTTGTTAGACAGCTCATTATCTGCCAATTCAAACACTGCATATGAGAGTCCATGCTACATTTAACACAATGACTGGGGACTCGCATACAATGAACAAACTGATTTAGCAAGATATCCAAACACACACCAGCAAAAGTGAATTCATGGAATTCACGAAAACTATGGGAAAATTCAGGCACTGGTACATTTAGTTATCTCTATCTGTATTTAGGTTTCATTAGAGCTATGCCCTCAGATGCTAAAACCAAGCTACAATGGTCTACATCTCAATGACTGAAGCTCAGTAGGTTGCAAACAGCAATTCCAATTTGACCCTCAACCTAAGACCTACAGAACCTGACCTCTCTCACAGGCATGGCTAGTTCCCCATCATCAGAATACACATACTTTTTCCAGACCACACACATGTATGTACAGTCAATGCATACATTCAAAGATTAAATAGATTTGTTTTGTATTGATTTGGGTGTGGTAGATGTTTCATTTTTAACTGAACGCTGTGCACTAAAGACCACACCACTACTGTCATTACTAATCAAGCAGGAAAGTATGCAAAGCAAATCACGTAGACACCAACACTAAAACATGGTGTGATCCTTGTGATAACTCGAGGTTTGCTTCCTCTCTTACTCCCAGTACTTACCATTCCTCATCTTTTATGTGTGTAAGTTGAATTTGATAAATATTGCACTTTTTAATCCAGCATTCTCCTTTAGTGTTCTCCTCCAAAGGCAGAAAGGTCACAGTTCCGTTGTAAACATCTGAAAAGACATGTGAAGAGTGATATATTATTCTATTGTGCTAACCAGCATGGTCTGCACCAAAACAAACTTCTGCATCCTTACTATGTTAAGTGCAAACTAGTGAGGCAGTATCTAGGACAATACAGGAAGAACCACAATGCTAAGAATAGATCCGCTTCCCAGTGTGCCTGACATCTGAAACTACTGAACTGTCTGAACTCTTAAATAGCATTCTGCTGCATGATGTTTCCAAAACACCTAAGGCTGACCAGTAAGATTATTCATTTTCTTTAAACCTATTTCAATAAAGTAAAAGCTAGACAGTGAGATTTTTCTAGCACAATACTGCTGCTTTCCCCTACCCCACAGCAAATCCAGAGTCCTGGGAAGCACATTCCAAATTAACCGACACTTACATATCACCCCAGTACGAGATAAACAATCAGTGCAATATTAAAAAATAGTAATATTATTAGTATCTATCACTTTTGCCATGTTCTAATACAGGATCTATTGTGTGATTGTAATTAAGCACAGCTACACTTCCGTTTTGGCGTCATGCAGCTTTCCCAGTTAGATTTCCTGGACTAAGCACTGTGGAAATACACATTATCTATCCCTAAATTAGCATGTCATAACTCTGAAGGGAGACTACCTGAGAAGATCTGTTTCTAGATGAAGAATTGCATGATACAGCCTAGTACTCACATGCTACTGACTTTTTTTTTAATCTTAATTTCTTAATTTATTCCCTATAGCCTTCCTATAAAGTGACTCCATACTATATTCCTTATGGCATATGATATGCATGCATTATTACTTTCTAAACCAGTTGCAAAAATGTTTTTAGTTATTGTTTACCCAGGGCAATTTCTTCAGAATAACTTATTGAGTTCTCATTTTTTTTCAGTTACCATCAAAACAAACATTCTGACAACTACAAATCTTCAAACTGAGAATGCTTTATTGACTAAGTAATCAAATTTCAATGGACTCCAAAATTTCCTGAGTCAGACAGGAAAGAACAATTAGCAACAGAGCAAACATCCAGTCTTGCTATCTTGGCCCATTCTGAGCCAACCCCTTTACTTTATTTTACACACACTAAAAAATGTTCTCCTAGGCTTTTTTTTTTTTTTTTTAACAGAAAGGCTCTCCAGATGTTGTTCAGGAACATCTTCTCTTAACACCAAAAGAAAAAAAAAAATCATAAAACTGAAACATACAAGGTATTTTTTGAAGGCATCACAGTAAGAATTGTAGGCCACAAGCATCCTAAGTTAGCTGTCTCCCATAAATGACTATAGGTCTTTTTGAATTGTAAATTTAATTGTTTCCGGAATTCTGATTCTTTTCAAAATGTCACTATTAGAATTTAATCCACATCAACGCTCTTTCCAAAATTTATCTTAAAACGGTGCCAACCTCTACTCTATGTAACTTTATTTATATTAGTAGGATTTACTGCAGTGTACTACCACATACAATGTTAAAAAAGAAATAAAACCAAACCCCAAGTCGAGCTTCATTTTTCAGCAATACGAAACCGTAATAAGAAAGTCGACACAAACACTTCAGCTCGGCCAGGCCGGGGGCACAGCTGCCTCCTTTTTTTCCACAAACCCCGCATCTTCAAAGGCTTCTGTCACTCCTTACAAGCCCGTAATGAAGCCTGCGCTACGAGCAGCACTTCTGAGTGGGCGGCTGACTCAGGAACCGCAGCGGGCACGGTGACAGCCCCTCCTGCCTTTTCTTTCCAAGGGAAAGGGAGAGGTGAGGCCCTTCCCGCACCCCTTCCTCGGGAGCGGGGGCCCGGCCTCCGCAGCGCCTCACGCGTTAGCTCCTCGCCCCACCACGCTTCCCTCAGGC
Source organism: Opisthocomus hoazin (assembly GCF_030867145.1). Classification (NCBI taxonomy): domain Eukaryota; kingdom Metazoa; phylum Chordata; class Aves; order Opisthocomiformes; family Opisthocomidae; genus Opisthocomus; species Opisthocomus hoazin. Next base: position 12,691,569 of record NC_134418.1, read on the forward strand.
GCGAGCGGGGTTGCTTCAACCAGAGCCCCGCAGGTGTTTCACCTCTGTAATCTGTAATTTTCACCTGCTGAAACCTCCTAGCACAAAAATAACACAGACGAGGGTAAAATCTAAGGGCGTGGTGAAGACAGAAATCTACCCGCACTCCCACAAACCCAGAAAAAAGCTTTCGCGCCGCGGCCGGGCTCCCGCTCACCTTGGACCGCCAGCTCCCTCGTCGGCGGGGCGGGCGGGCCGCCGGGCCGCCCCCGGGGCAGCAGCGTCCTCAGCACGGCGCGCAGCTCGGCGCGGCGGCCCGGCCCGGCCCAGGGCCTGAGGGGCGGCGGCAGAGACCCGCGCCCCGCCGGCAGCTGGCCGAGCACCTCCCTCCAGAGCCGGCCCAGCTCCGCGGCCCCGGCGGCCGCCGCTCGCCCCTCCCGCCCCCCGCCGCTCCCGCCTCCCCACTCGGCGGCGGGGGGGGAAGAGGCTTCCCCGCCCTCCCCGAGCGGCACCGTCCCCTCCGCCTCGATGACGGCGCCGCACAGCCGCCTGTTGGCCACCTGCGGCTTCTCCAGCCAGACCCGCGCCGCCGACCAGAAGCCGCGGGGCAGCGCGCCGCTGCCGTCCCGCACCGCCGCCGTCCCCATGGCCGGCCCGCCGCCGTCCCGCACCGCCGCCGCTGCGCAGGGGGAGGAGGCGGGGCGCGTCGCAGGCTGCACCCGTCAGTTCCTGAGGCGGGCTCGGCGGCGGCCGGAGGTAGGTGCCGCGTCCCTCCGCCCCAGGCCGGGGCTTGGAAGCCGGGGCGGGGCGGCCGCGGCCTGTCCGCCTCACGGCGCGGCGGCTCCTGTCAGCGCTCCCCGGGGAGCCGGGGCTGCCGCCCTGTGGGGCGCGGCGAGAGGCGGCTGCGGGTGGAGCACCCGTCCGCTCCCAGAGCGGGCGCAGGCCGGAGGGGTTTTACCGCCTTTACAGCTTTCGCTTTGCGGAAGGCCCGTGCGGCCGCGGTACCTCGGCGTCGGAGCGCCGGTGTGACAGCGGCCTCAAAACTGGGAGCGCCGACTGACGGCCCGACAGGCCCCCAGCTGGTGCCCTCTTTGTGGTAAAACCCGGTGCGTTACGTAGAACTTTTTTGGTTTTTTGTTTGTTTGCTCCCTCCTCGGCGGGGGAGCGAGGCCCCGCCCTGCGGTGAGGCCGCTGGCGGAGCGGCCGTGCGGGGCGGCCCCGGAGGCTGCGTCAGGGCGCGGTTTGCTTCCCTGCCTGGAGCCGCTGCGGGGTGGCCTTTCTCTGGCCAGCTGCCATCGCCAGACTGGTTTCATTCCGTTCTGGAGCGGCTCTGCATTTGCGAGTAAGGATATTTCTGACAGAATAACGGTACAATGGCCTTACTCTCGGCGGCTACCGAGTGACTGAGCTGTGTCATCGCTATTCAGGATTATAATACACTGCAAAATGAAATACTCCTCACTGATTTGCGTTCCGTAGTTGTTCAGTTGTGAATTTGAGTTACCAGCCGAAGCGCCTTCTGCATAAAAAGCTTTTTCAAGTCCACATATCTCAGTGAAACTGCAGCAGTTCTCAGCAAGCTGAAAATAACATCAGTTATTTTTCACTGCCCTATCCACATGCAGATGTCAAAATGTCAGCACAAGTCTGAAATTAACACTGAGGTTATGCTTTAGGGCAGTCCTTTGTTACTTTCCTGCTGTAACTGCCTGATTTGGGTTCCTAATTACTTTTGAAACTGTTTGCTTGGAACCAAATTATATTAAAACATTGTGTAAAGACACAGACATTGCTCAAATGAGAAAATCTAAATGTTCATAAAAAAATCCTGTACTTCAAAAAAATGACAATCTCATTGATTTGCAATGTAAATAAAGTTAGATGCAATGACTCCAGTATTTTGATGTAATTTTTTTCTCTGAGCCAGAAGCCTTAAACTTCTGCCTGATTTACCTGTTTTCCAGTTAGAAGAGTAAAGTCTGTTTATTTGGCTTTGGGTTGAAATGCTCTTTCTCAATGTCTTTGTGCCCCCCCCCTTCCCCCCGGAAAAAACAAATCAACAAGCAAACAAACAAACAAAAACAAAAAAGAGAAAGCTGAAAAAAAAAAAGAGAGCGCTTTTCTTTCCAAACCTGTTGCTAAATAACTGGAACTGCACCTTCCTGGAACTGATTTTGAAGTCACACGCAGGAATACTATCCTGCAGACCTCTTCTACTATGTCTGTAGTGTCCAGAACTAGAAAATGACCTCCATAAGAGGATTAGGTTGAAAGAAAAGAAATGTAACAAGGAGATACATCAGGATGATGAGGAAGAAAAAGTGATGGAAAATGCCAAATGAGTAGTTTCTGTGTGTTATGTTCGTAGCCTACTGAGCCCTGTCCAGCCCTGGGCCTGGATGTCCTCCCAGTACCTTTGAGAATTGTTGCTTCCAGGCAGCCCTCTTGTTACACTGTGGCCGGCTTCTGTTCCCCTGCCCTATGGTTTTTGCCTCTGACAAGCGTAACACAGATCTCTGCCACCCGCACACGGTGACCAGCGTTGCTGGGTGGGATGCGAGCAGGTGGTAGCAGAGGGCACTCGGACAGCTGCTGCTGGGAGCAGCAGAGGTATAAGCCTTCACCCTTTGGGGCAGGTTCTAACGCAAAGCGCGATTTCCCTTCTCTCCAAAACCAGCGCGGTTGTACCTACTGGTAATGAAATCTGTCTGGTTCTGTGAAGTTTTGCAATGCACTTGCATGACCCGTATATATATATGTATATAACAAAATGCCAGCAGACTTCATGGTGCCTTACTGCTTTAGATCACATACCCAAGAGTCTGAGGCCAACTAAGCACAGAAGAAAATAAATGTATTCAGAAAAAAATACTTAGTGAGAAGACAGACTAAAAATGTTATAAGCCACCAAATAACAGAAATGAAAATTTAAACATAGGGAAGAAGGGGGAGAAATGAAGTGTGGTTGCAAAGTTCATACTTTGTATTACTTAAAATTTATTCTTGAGTATGGCAATATGACACTTAAAAGAAGTGCATACCTCTGTGCTTACAGTTTTCCAAAACTTCATCTTCCATGTAGAAGAAATGCTTTACAGTTTTGTGTTTTGTAGAAGTCACTACAGTGATAGTTTCATTTTACTTCATTTTTCCAGGTTTAATCTGTACCTTTTACGGACCCATTGCAGAGAGGGCCTCTTGTTTGTCCCGTTCACCGGTTCTATTCAAGTCAGTGTTTGTGATGGACAGCATGTTGATATTGTTCTAGTTTCACAATTCTAAATGTTCACCACATGAAAGCAATGTAATAGTATACAGGGCTGGAGGTGTTTATGTTTCCCCTGTGTAAAGCCACCTGTTTGTTTCTGTGCCATACTCCTAACGGCCTGGGCAGCTGTACCCAGGTAGCATTGTGCTCACATAGCCAGGTGGCTCTGTGGGAGCTAACCCAGTTCTGGACAAGATTAAATCAGGCAAAGGAGATGCAAATATGCAGAATTTTGCAGAAGTTTGTTTCTTGCAATGGAGGTACACGGAATAAACTTTTTATTACCCACCTACTGTTTTAAGGTATTCAACCAGTGGAAGATAAGGGCAGAGTTCCTACCTTCCCATGTTGTCTTCGGTCTCGTGTTTATGCACAATGGCTCATCACTTCAATTATATAAAAACAGACCTTAACATATAATCAACATGTCATTTAGTTAAAAGTTGTTTAAATGTTAATTAGTAATGTGGAGATAAAACAGGCATCTCCTGCATTTGAACAGGGCTTTGTATGCATGTTTGGGTGCTTTTATATTTTATTATTTTATATTTAAGTTAGAAGCAAGGTAACAATTATTCACATGATGTCATTTAAGACGTTACTTTTTTTGCCTGGATCTTTTATCTCATCTCCATTTCTTATTGTGCAATATTAACCATTTCTTATTATGCAATATTAACCAGTGATGTCCCTGTTTCATACTTTGCTTATTTTATAAGTTTAGGTCATATTTTAATAACAAAGACCATGTAATTCATTTATATTTGATCAAAGGCTTTTTTTTTCTTAGCTTGTACCAAGCCTTTTGAATTAGAAAAATGGAAGGGCAAGCTTTTAGTTGGTTCTGCACTGCTGTACTCATAGATTTGAACAAGTCTATGGGTTTAATTAACAACCATTTTGATATGTTTTTATTATTATAAATTAGATATCTGCAGTGCTTCAGTTTGTGATGTATCTTTTCTTGTTTGGTACAGTTTCGTTAACAATGGCATCCACAATGAATCTGAAAGAAGCCACCGGTAACCAAAGTTCATGGGAAACTTTGCTACCAGATTTCCCTAAAGGACCACTTTGCAAATATCGTAAGAAAGCTTCTTTTAACTGGAAGGAGATGGCAGTGTTCATAGATGGTGAAGATATCATCCAGCTTAAGGTAAACTTTGCAAAAATTGTAAGCATGTTTTAATTTTGGAGATATTTTGTCAGTAGAAGCAAGTATGTGATTTTCAGAGGGAGACTATTTAATAATGCTGTCAATATGGAGCATGAATAAAATTGGTTTTGCACATCCAATTTTCAGAAAAAAACTGAACTTTTAAGCAACCTACTTTGCTGTCTCATAAGGCTCATTTCATTACTGAACATCAGTATAGGGGAGACTGGCAGGTGCCACATTGCAGAACTTCAGTGTTCATTTCAAACTGAGAAAGAGCTACATTCTACCATATTTCTTTACTGCACTGTTTGCATTAAATCATATATCCCATGGTTTTACAATGTACTTAAGTGGAGCTAAGTTCATGCCACTGTCATACATAGTATTTCTGTCTGCCTTTGACCTGATGTAATTTCCTATGGACTTCTGTGCTTGCATTAATGCTTATTTGGCATTGCAGTTGGACAGATTTGCACGCTTACCTTGCTGAAAGTTAACCCTACCAAAAAAAAGAGGTTAATTGCAGCACAAGAGTTGGTGTGGGAATGCATAACTTGGAGATGTAGGAGGAGATACAACTAACTTTTTTGAAGGTGGTATAGATTTACGTGGATTTAAGCTAATCTTGCATGTTCACCATAAAGTCTTAGAAGGTGGATCAGGGAAATCAAAAGTGCCTGGTTCTGCATCTGACTGGTATGCTTGGGAGTATAGAAGGAACAGAAGTGCTCTGTGTCTGAAAGAGTTTCAAAGCTGTATGGGTAAATAGTGTTGTGCATACAGAGAGAGGGAATGACCCTACATTTCAAAGAAAAGTACAGGAAATCTGATTTTCTTCCTTCTTACCGTGTCATTCTCTTCAGAGAGGAGGAAGGGATTTTAAAAACCTTCTTAAAAGATTTTGCCTAAGGCACTGGATTATTTTTTTTTCCTAAATTACATGAAAGACCATTAAGAAGATTTGGATATCTTGAAGACCCAGAGATCTGAGGTAAAATAATGCCATACTATAATCATCTAATGAAAAAAAAGATCCAAATTAAAACCTTGAAAGATGCACATCCACATATTGAATGGCTGCATATGATGGTTCCATTAAATGGAGCACATTTCTGCTTTCATCTGAAAACAGAGCAGTTGTGGTAGGTTAATAGCTTTACTGTTGTGGCGTATTTCTAATTGAATGTAACCCATGGAGTTTTACCTTTATTCTCAGACTGAGGGCCGTTGACCTTTAGATCCTGCCAGCAGCTTCATATAGTGAAATAATGAAGCTGCTGTAAAAAGCAAGTAAGTTTTACCATACTGTCCTCTTACATTCAGAGTGAACCAGTCTCACACTTACTACTTGATGATGAAGGAGTTTTCATAAAATTTAGCTGCATGAAGTCTATATATAATGACAGACCGTTTAAATGTATTTTTTGATTATCTGGAGTTTTTGCTTTATAAATTTATATCTTCTATCAAAAGTTTGAGGCCTACTATTATCCTAGAAGAACATTAACTTGTTTTGTTAGTGCTTTTAGATTAACATTCTCATATCATTGTTTCCCCTTCAAGAACAGAATCTTCTCTGCTCTGGAAAGTGATCCTCTTTTTGCACATCATCCTGGAGAAGATTTATGCCGTGAGAAATATCAGGAGCTGACATTCCTGCGCTGTAAAAGGCTCTTTGAGTATGATTTTGTTACTCAGCAAGAGATCGGAGAGAACCCATTAAAGATATTTAACATGTTGATCTGTATAGGAATGTATGATTGGTCTCCATGTCTGCAGTATTCCTTACATTGTGGTGTAAGTACAGTTCAAAAGGTATAGTGGTGTGTACTTGAATTTAAGTGTCTTGTAATACCATAAGTCTGTTTCTTTCAGTGTATTTTATTAAAGCTATATCTTTTCCTAGTCCTTTGTTTTCAAAAATCAAATTCAGTTTAACTGTTTGGAAGAATTGGAGAACTGTGGGATGAAGTTAGTAGATTTTTGTCCTTAAGCCCTGTCTCCACTGGAATCCCACCTGGAAAGTAAAGGTGGAGCGGTATAGACAGAGCTACGGAAAGTTATTTTGATGCCTGCAGTTCCATCTTCTTTTGTCCACTCCTCTGCCTCTTCTCTATGGCATTAGCAGCCAGAGAACTTGGTTGCTGGGCCCTATTTGGTGGCTGTGTCTTTGCTACAGATACAGGTATCAGAAACTTCCTTGCCTCACCCAGGGTGTGTTGCCCTAAGGGCAGAATCCAGAAGGCATGGAAACCAACGTAAGGTTTCTCACTGACATCACTGCTGGGATTCTGTTCATCAGCTGCTTTCTAGACAAGTCTCTCAGAAAGAATACTTGACGTAGCTGGTCAAATAATATTAGTTGAATTAATTAATTATTACTGTTCACATGGCAGGGAAGGGTCTGGGAATTACAGTTTTGTATATGAATATCCATCTGGAAAAACTGAAGGTAGCTCACAGAATCACAGAATGTTCGGGGTTAGAAGGGACCTCTGGGGATCATCTAGGCCAACCCCCCTGCCAAAGCAGGGTCACCTAGAGCAGGCTGCACAGGACCTTGTCCAGGTAGGTCTTGAATGTCTCCAGAGGAGAATCCACAACCTCCCTGAGCAGCCTGTTCCAGTGCTCTGTCACCCTCAGAGTGAAGAAGTTCTTCCTCATGTTCAGACGGAACTTCCCATTCTTCAGTTTGTGCCCATTGCCCCTTGTCCTGTTGCTGGGCACCACTGAAAAGAGTGGCCCCATCCTCCTGACACCCACCCTTAAGATATTTATAGGCATTTATAAGGTCCCCTCTCAGCCTTCTACAGGCTGAACAAGCCCAGCTCCCTCAGCCTTTCCTCATAGGAGAGATGCTCCAGTCCCCTCATCATCCTCGTAGCCCTTCGCTGGACTCTCTCCAGTAGCTCCTCATCTTTCTTGAACTGGGGAGCCCAGAACTGGACGCAGCACTCCAGATCCCCATCACTAGGGCAGAGTAGAGGGGAAGGAGAACCTCCCTCGACCTGCTGGCCACACTCTTCTTAATGCACCCCAAGCTCTAAGAACAGTGTTCTTTTTCTGATCTAGAAGCAGCTATCTTCAGTTCCCAATCCATTTGCAATAAAGGAAGCTAGAATAATCTTGAAGTTTTACTTCACTCAAGGGGACATCAGTAAGGACAAGTGGAAAGTGAGCCCACTGAGCATTTTTAAGAGCTTGCAATGAAGACTTGAACAGGTCAGAGCTGTGAAAAGTTCAGTCCTGTGTAAAGGGTCCTTGACAAGATCAAATCCTGACTTACCTCCTCCAGCTGTAGTCTAAGTAGTAGTTTACTGTGCAGCCTACTTTCCCTGGTCTCTTTAATGGACATGATTATTACAAATTATTATGCATGTGCAATTTGTGCTTTGCGTCACGGGGTCACTGATTTAATTCAGAATTCTCTGTTTTTACAGGTATTTTCAGGTGCAATTTTGAGTGCTTCTATGAGATTTGCAGACTTTGTGAAACAGGTTTATAGCATGGAGGTAATTTTTTTTATATATAACTTCGGAGAACTGGGCACCATCAGAACCGTGGCACTACCTGCACCCTTGTGTTATTTCTGATCTCTTGACGTGCCTAGATGCTTCTAAATAGCAAAAGAAGAGACCAAAGAGCAGACTGAAGCACTGAGCACTGCTGGCTATTATGCCACTTCTTGGACCTGTTTTAGACTGTCCAAGTTAACATGTAGACAAAGTTTGGGAACTTCTCCCAAAAGGCAATACAGATGACACAACACCAGTTTTGTCTCCATCCACAGTCCTTTAAGAGTATATCCTAGCAAGTTTTGTACGCTCGGACACTCTACCTCCCACATGGATGTCATGCACTGTGCAACATACACCCTTGCTATAATGCTGTACATATTCCATGCTGGTGATATAAAATGAAAAATAAGAATGTCGTAATGGCACAGAAACACCACATGGACATCAGCGGAGACTCAGGACCAAGTGCCCTGCAGAATAAGTGCAGCCTATCTGGTATATAAGGAGCCAATCCTGGATAGTTCCTCCTGTGTATGCCACGTGGCCATGCGGGCAACATTCACTGTCTGGCCTGACCCTCTTTGATTTTGCAAGATATGTGTGCTGAGGGCACCCAAACTGAGCTTCATGCTTCTTTTGTTATTCTTTATCACCTCTTGTCGTTTTTGTTGCCAACCATTCACCTTCCTTGCTTACTTTTTTTTCTGCAGTTTTGTGTTTATCTGTCTGTTCATAGACAGCAATATACTGCTACGTAGTTCTGATTCGATACTCCATGTTAAAGATCAGGATGAATTCTTTTAATGACTCAGCCTACACAAAAGCCTGAGGATATGTATTTGTCAGAATAATTTTGCTTTGCAGAGGTTTGAAGAGTATGTACTACAGGCCAAACCAGAAGTATAAGGGTTGCAATATGCACATTTCAGTGTGGCATCAAGCAGGCAGTGTTCCTAAATGCCGCTGAGAGCCAAGTGTATGCATAAATTGATCTGATACAAATTTATCCACTTCATTAATGTAGGCTATTCACAATTTTGAAAATAAACAGCCTCATTCTGGTTTTCTCCTAACTTTGGGAGTTTCTAGAGCTGCTTGTAACGCAAGCAGACTTGCCAGTTTTCACCATGCAACAGTTCCTTCAACTCAGACAGCTGAAAATTTAGTGGGTGCTGTACCTGCCTGAATGAGTCAGACATCAGGAAAGGAAAAAAGCAGCAAAGGAAAAAAGTACCTGTTACCCTACTGCAGACATGATGTCCTAGCCTTAGGGTTACATTTGATTGGTTTCTTGCAATTGCAAGTTACTTTCCAATAGCTGTATTTGCAATCATTTGAAAATCTTGCCATTTTAATTGCTGTAATAAAGTAGTCTTGAACTGTGCCTTATATCTCCTTATTTAGATTTTTGGATGTTTTGCTCTGACTGAACTCAGCCATGGAACCAATACCAAAGGCATACGAACTACTGCCACATTTGATCGCAGCACTCAGGTTAGTCCTTAATGCACAGGAATAATGTTTGACACTGTTAAACTTTTATTTGCTAACAGGACAGAATGATTCAAGGAGTTCTTTGATTAACAAGAAAGAATCAAGTTCAAGTCAAATGTAAACGAAAAAAATGTCAAATATTTACATTGGAGGTAAGAGTGCTTTGGGGAGCTGCTGTTCAAAAAAACCGAAACAGACAAGCATGTCATGCGCTGCATGTGCTGTGGGTGCCTTAGTTCAGAGACAGCTCGCTCTCCGCTTCATTTGTTTGTAAGAGAAGAATACAGTTAAGGGTGGATGTGGGGACTTCAACAGATAAGCATGTTCTCACACAACTTTCCAGTGTTTTCAAAACAAAAAGTCGTCTGCATTAGTATTTTTGACTACTGTAAATCAGTGCATTTAATACCCAGAATACTTTTTAAAAAAAGAGGAAAGTGATTCCATTCCAGCAGAACAAAATACAGGAAAGTGAAATGGTTGTCTATCATACATCAGCGTTTACAATAAATCCAGAAATTTCTGTTTTCTTGTACAAGTAGTTAATTTAGGTTCTGATTGTGATATAAGGATAGCATCCTTCTCCTTTGTTGTGTCTCTTAAGGAATGGTTGGATGGCAAATCAAATTGTCTTTTGTCTTTAAATATGAAAGCTTTTTATATGACAATGAGGATTATTTCCTTATGATCAGAAAAAGAAATACGAAAAAGAGATCACAAGACTATTGAAGAGACTGGAAGAACAAAACAATTAACTGCTATTTCCATTAGGATACTGCTTACGACTCAGAATTTGTTTCCTGAAATCAACACTGCTGCAGCAATAAATTCATTGTCCAAACGTTTTTTTCAGTAAATTACTAGAACTCACTGTAGTTTTACATTAAGGGTGAAGAAAATAGGAGACTGATGGAACTTTCTCTCTGTCTTTGACATGTACATGCTTGATTAATGACAAATTTGATTTAAAATGTGTTATTTAATGTCCCAAGAAGGCAGGCTCGTCATCTCCCCCAAAGACTGGGACATTTTATTGAACTGTAATGTGCAGAACTGGGTGCAATTACTGCCAACAAACAATGTCACTCATATCTATTCATCATGAAGTGACTTCAAAAGAATGAGAAATCAGAATCATAGAATTGAAACAAAAGTTTTTATGTTCTTCAGTAGGACAACATTCCAGTCTGTATTCTTTCATATCCGAGTAATTTAGTGATCATTTATCCAACATGGATGATCATATCCCTTTCCAGAAAAAAACCCCAACCTTGTGAGTTTGGCGGCATGAAAAGTTCCATTTAAATAAATTGAGTTTTATGCTGGTGGTGAGTGCACTGCAGTAAAAATGACGGAAATGACTAAATGTTTGTTAAGATCATGAAGCTCTGAGTTTTGATTTCTTTTACATCCACACTATTTGGATCTAAAAATCTGAATGCCGTACGATGTCTAAATTTCAGGATACATGCATTCTTCAGAATTCCCACTGCTCATGGTCCCCCAGTTGTCCAAACTGGGAATGGTGCTGCCTTTCACACTGTCAACCAGGCTTCCTTTCCATACAAAACTGGATAAGAAGGAGGGGGTCCCTGCGTAGGTTTCAGCCCTCACAGCTGAAACAGCCCTCACAGTCCCTCACATGAACTCACAGCTCAGTTTAACCTAAGTTCTAGAAAATGCTTCTGAGTCCGTCACTTTGCTTTACTTTTTTTAACTGCTTAAATGAGCAATTAGAAGGCTGAATTTCAGGCTTTGCACTGAAGTAATGAACTTTTTCAGCTCTAAACTTTTCCTATCTATATGTGTTCTCTCCAAAATTAAACACAGTAGGAGTGATCTCAGCTGATGGAGTGGAGTACAGAATGAAACCCTGGCAGTTAATGGATGTTTTCAAAACATTACCGTGGTCAGGAAAAAAAAAAGAAAATAGACGTGTTGTTTTTTATAATTTGTATCATTTGCTCCTTTCTTTGCTTGCTGCAGGAATTTGTCATAAATACTCCTGACTTTGAAGCTGCAAAGTTCTTGGTTGGCAATATGGGGAAACATGCCACTCATGCAGTTGTGTATGCCCAGCTCTATACTCCTGATGGTCAGTGCCAAGGATTACATTCCTTTATTGTACAGGTAGGGTAGAAATATTGCTAATCTTTTTTTCTTTTGTGGGGGAATGGGTTCAAATTAAAGACTTTCTGCTATGCTGTTATTTATATCTGACCAGCAGAATCTTTAATGCCTTCAACATTTAATCCAGTTGTAACAAGTGTACTTTTTTAAATGTTCATTGATTTTGTGATGGTTGTACAGCCAGTTTTATACTGCCAGTTTTCGCAAAAAAATCTGAAAAATATAAAAGGGCTGAAAAGCCTCCAGATAATCATGCTGCCTATGTAGTTAGAACTAACCTATGCTGTATGAAGTCCTGAAAGTCTGGGATGAGGCTTAAGGTGGTTTATGTCTGCCAATGCTGCAGGCTGATCTGCATGAAATCTGCAAGCTTCTACCACAGAGATCAGTTTATAAGAGTAAAGGCATTTGAAGATATAGCAATGCAGTAGAGAAGTTGTGCGTAGTAAAATGAACTAGTTGCAGAGTGAACAGAATTTACTACAAAATCAGGGAATAACTCAGAGCTGATTGTTACATAAAAGTTCCATTGATTCCTACTATGTCTGTGTAAACCTGAAGAAGGTGTCAATGCTAGTCTGATGAGAGCAGTCATCAGTGTTAAGGCTTATTGACACAGTGATGTAATTAGTGTTGTGCTGCCAGAGTGATTTCCGTTAAGGCATCTATGTCCTGAATGAGAGGATACATAAGTACAAGTTATATCCAGGATTGTGTGCTTGAAAAAAGCAGAAAGATTTCTTTAACATTAATAATAGAATACAAATTGGGAATATTTTCACTGTTTGAAAAATTCAACCAATAACTTTCATTGTTCCACAACTGAAATAATGTTTCGTTCCACTTCTATGCAGATTCGAGATACAAAAACTCTCCTACCAATGCCAGGTGTGATGGTAGGTGACATAGGAAAGAAACTTGGGCTGAATGGGCTGGATAATGGGTAAGTCAATCCATTTGAAGAAGGATACATTCTAGATTATAACACACTGTTCTAGTGCAAATATCCTCCTTTGTCAGTTCTGTCTTTACTTCTGGGGTATTCGTTAGTGGTTTTAAGTTGGTATTTCTAAAAAAGCCCAGATAGAAAAATCTTGGATTTCAGTATTTTCTATCTGAATAACCATTGTCTTTCTGCTTCTCTCACTTCTTCCAATATGAAGTGCCACTGATACTCTGTGAATATCCCCAAGCATTCTTGCAGTCATAGACTCTGCAACAAGAACAATGAAAAAAACCACAAAATCCATTAAGTTCTGAGTAAAGAATTTAATAAGCCACTCCACCCGTCTGGGTGTAAGCCCTTAATTATTTTGGCTTTTCCAGCCCACAGGGAGGCTAATGGAGATCCACAGACAAGGTTTATTGTTAGTAAAGATGTGAGATTAATTAGAGACCCAGTAGAGAAACTAGGTATCTTGTTTAAACCATGGGATTTCTGGACTAATCTTGTTCAGTGCAGAAGAGAAGGAGAAGGTTAGCTATTTTTTCTCTGTTCTCAGTGTACAGCTGAAATAAAAAAGTACCTGGACTCCATTTCTAAGTCATGGACTTCAATGGCCTTACTGGGTCTCTGCTTTACTAACCAAAGACATCTGATGGGGAGAAGAGACAGTGAGGAAATTGAGGTAGATTTCTGCATTAAAACAGCCATTATGTAAAAATTATGATTTAAACCCCTATAGTAGTTGCATAACTCTGTGTAAAGACAGCGACCTAAAATAATGGGAAGGGGCTGTGTGTGCACTTACCACTTCTTTATGCGTCAAATTGACCTCTTTCTGTTGATTCAGTTCCTTACAGATACATGTATTGTCCTTCATAACATGCCACTGCAGTAAACAAAGTCTAGACATCCTAAGGTATCCTGCTTTCAAATGTAATGGCTTTGACTGGCTTTCCAGGAGGTCATAGGTCTTCCATAGCTTGTTTTCTGTACCAGACTCCTCCTGATGTCCCAAATAGCCCGTAGTGACAAAAATAGCACTGGCTTTTGTATTTATGCAGAGCATTCTCCTTGATGCTTTGTTGCCCAACGACACAGATGAAATAAAGATTTAAAAAAAAACCATATAGAAAATTAAGTTTTATAGAGGAAAAATGTGGGAAAAGGCCTGGAAAACAAGGGGGTTTCCGTTTTGGTGGATATTTTTGCCTGTATCTGCATTATGAACTAGTAGCCACCAGATGGCACACCAACATGGGCCTAAGTAATCTAAATATAATTCAGCTTTGTATTTCTGTAGAAATGGTCAAATTCTGCTGTCCTTAATTTATTTGCAGCATAGTTTTATGCATAACACAAGGAAGTAGAAAAGTGTGCTTGTTACATAACATCAAAATACACGTAATTTAAAAAGCCATTTATCCTTTGATGTACTGGGAAAAAATAAAGCATTTCTTAAAATATCAGTAATATCTGAATAATCTGAAATGATAATCCACATAATACACAGCAAATAAGAGATACCAATAACTTCGTATCCTAATATCAGATGGAATCCCTTATCTTAGTTATGACATCATATGCCATTTAAAGCAATAGGGCATTCCAGTCTGTTTACTTTGCATATGCTGCTTTAAAAAAAAAGAGATTATTTTCTGCTAACAGCAGTGCCCGAGGAGTCTCAGTCATGGATCTGGATCTCTTAAGTATGGATTAAGACAGTCCCTGCACTAGAAATCTTAAAACAGCACCTGCAGATTAAGATAGAGGGATGAGAGAGCCCCAAGGTTACTAACAGATACCCTTCAGTCAGCTGAAAACTAGGAGCCTGTGTTCCTGATGTACCTCAGCTGTTTTCTTTGGAGAAGTCGGAGGCTTGATGCCAACGTTGTTCACAAGAACTAGAGAACTAGTTTTTGCTTTGCAGTCTTTTTGCTCCCACTGAGCTGTCAAAATTGTCAGGACTTGCACACACTTCTTCTCAGAGCTACTTGAAGGCCTGGGTGGGGACTGGAGAGGTAGTAGCTTCGTAGCTCTGCGTTTGTTTGCAGAGAGGACACGCTGTGCCACTCTAGAAGATGGACTGTTGGTTGCATGATCTGCAAAATGCCAAGATTCACAGGGAGACAGTTCAGCCTGGGCCACCAAACACTGTCTTGTCAAGGTGTTCTACTAAGCAGTTCAGTAACCTTATATCCTAGCTTATCCCAGAGAAAGCACAGCCCGCAGTTCTTGTGCACTGTAGAAGCCTGTTGTATGTGGTGACAAGAAAACATTCTATTACGCTGTGACTACAAGTTTTAGTCTCTACTGCATGCTTTGCCAGTTTTTTGAATGTATATATGAAGTCTGGTTCAACTACCATAGACACCTAGTAAATCAGTTATAATTCCATGTAGTTACACTCAGGATAAATGGTCAGAGTGAAGATCAGAGTCTGGTATCTCTGGCGGAGATGTCAGATTTTGTTCCTGCACTTCAGGAAGTTTATGCTACGAATTTTCAATATGGATACAGAGAGTTAAGCTCCTGAACACTAGTGTAGGACATGGGGAAGAAATTCCAGAGCTTCCTTGGAAAATGCCATTGAGTTATGCTATGTAAGAGAGCAGAGTAGGTGATTGTAGTTGTCCCTTCTGGCTTTGGAGGACAATTAATCTCTTGGGTCATTTGACTGAAGGCTGGTTTCCTGCTAATGCAGAGTGTAATGTTTTCAGTAAGAGAAAGAATTTCAGAAGTAACGTGGGAATTTCTGCATTGTAAATTCAGTTGACTACCCTGGTTCTTCTAAGTCTGTCTTTCCAAATAATTCTCACAGCTTCATAATTTGAATAGCCAAAAATCACATGGGTTTTGCAAGTCTTTGTAACTTCAGCTAGCTGACAAAAATGACAACATCACTTTAAAATATTTTTATTTATTGCTTACAACAATTTGTGTCATCAGTACATAAATGGTTAAAAACTGAACTCCAGTTTTTCTCATGGAGAGTTTAGACTGTTTTTGTGTTTTGGTACCAAAAAATAAATCAGACTGCCACCAGGGGATGCAAGTGCTTCAGTCTTATTTTTATAATATAAAAATGTCCACCTGTTGCTAGTGCTCTGGCAGTCTTTGAAATGTGCTGTTCACTGAGGTCCCAAAATGGAAGTAGCTGAGGGAAAAAAACAACCACAGAAAAAACTCTGGGTATTTGGGATCCAGGGGCTTTTCAATAAAATGCATGGCAGGCGTAGCAGGAGGGACATAAAGCCAGATCTTGGGCAAGTGCAGATGTGCATTTCTGTTTCTTCCTTTTGGGTTTATTTTTGTCTACTCTGGCTGATGTAATATTACCAAAATTACCCATTACTGCAGTGCACACCAATAAATAGTTGCCACTGAATTGGCAGTGAACCAATTTCATGTTCAGGTGTAACTAGCAGCAAATTGCTGCTTTCCCCGCTCCAGAAATAGAAAGCCCAACTGAATCTGCGTGGGGAAGAGTTTGAAAATCAGCTAGAATTATGTTTCTGAAGAGGTGCTTAACATGCCTGTCTTTCTAAAACATGATCTGAGCTCATTCAGCTGTATCCACTGATAATGTGTATACAGATTCTTGAGCAAACAAAACCTATGATAAGGGAAGAACTGGTGAAATGAAGCTATCAAAGGTACATCAAATGACTGCCAGACAGAAAGCTAGTTATTTTAACTGAATTGTTTGTAGGGAAGAAAAGGATCTTTCTAAGGGAAGAAGAATTGTTAGCTGTGTCTAATTATAATGATGGACTTTGCAAAACTGAAGGTTTTTATTAGCTGTTTAAAAACCTTTCGTCTGCAGTTAAAATGTGACCAATCTCTCCACACATGCAACATGCTAAGACATTCAGCACGTTCTCTAGCAATCACTGAGGCCAGATTCAGTTTTCTGGACACTGAAAATTAAGCAAAACACTCAGAGAAAATGGGTAAAGGGGATTTATTGAGCAGAAAAGTAATAAATGGTGTAAAAGTATATCTTCTGGAAAGAGATTGCAGGTTCAGAAAGCCCTCACTGCAATTCCTTGTATATTGGCGAAGATGGCATATATCACACAACCTCCAAGCCTTTGCAGATGACTTTTCAATGGTTAATTAATATTTTTTCCTTTGTTACTATTTCAGCATCAATGCCAATAATACATTAAGATTCTGCTACTGCTAGTTTAGGGTAGAACAAATGAAAGTCTTGTCCTTCAAAGGGTTTTGACTCCTAGTATTTATCCTCTTAACGCTTACTTAGATTTTGCAATGGTTGCAGTTATTTCACTATGAAGACAGGAGCTGTAATACATGGTTGAAGCTTGAATAGTCTCTTGGAGCTTCATCTTCCAATCTGAAGCAGTAGTTCGGTGAAGATAATTCCCATATTCAGCTTCTTTGGTTGTTTGCTTCTACTCCCACACTGCCTTTTTCTTTGTGTTGGAACAAACATTTGTGTAGCAGTGTAGGGGGCTCAGCTAAGGAACTGGAACTGCCTGAAAACTAATCTGACAAAAAAACCCCCAAATTTGGCTGTCTTCAACTAGGTCATTTGTCAGATCTGGTTCACTGCAAGGCCACAGAAGCGGCTGTTCTAGTAGAGAAAAAGGTCTGGTACAGGGACGTGAGTAAGGAAGCAACTGTAGAAATCAGTCCTGCTTCTCAAATAAATGAGCTTACGCTCGCTTAATGTTTTTATTGTCTTGCAGCCTCTGATCAGAGTCACCAACAATTGCAATAGTAATGAAGTAAAAATAAGTGTTAAAAATGCCTGTACCTGTACTTACATTATCTGAATACAGTACCATCAATCCTTCAATCCTTGCGAACAGTGTCACTTTCACAGTTAAACCCCATATTTGGCAAGACACATCTTGCATATTTGCAATTTAAATCAAAAAAGTGTTTTTTGCAGTGGAGTTGTCATTTCCCTGTTTTGCCCTCTCCACTTTCTCAAGGTTAGACACTGTGGGTACAGGCAGTGCTGTGCACATTGCTGAGATGTAATCACATTGCTAGAGTGCTGCCTTATACCCGCATTTTTGCTGCTCACGAGTACCTCAAAACTGCGTAGCCAGAGCCAGTTCATTGCAATGCCTGTCACATTGACAGGCCCTTGATGGTGCTGATGGGGAAAGGTAGGTTCAGATCTG
The DNA here is from genome assembly GCF_030867145.1 of Opisthocomus hoazin. NCBI lineage: Eukaryota > Metazoa > Chordata > Aves > Opisthocomiformes > Opisthocomidae > Opisthocomus > Opisthocomus hoazin. Next base: position 12,709,219 of record NC_134418.1, read on the forward strand.
GTCATGCATTTGTTCTATCACCCACAGAAATAGAGCCTTGCATCTGCAGTGAACTTTAGACAGCTTTTTTTCTTCCTTAGCAGAGGTCTGTCAACTCTCAACAGTTGCAGGAGTCTGCACATCCAGAACTCCTTGCAAGACTGGCACTTAGACTATAAGAACTTTAGGGTGAGTGCGTCTTTGCATGTCTGTGGAGTCCATTAAGATAGGATTAGGAGACCTGTTGTTTTATCATTGCTGTTGAGCATTGTTGTCACAGAGCTGCATTCTGAAATTAGAGCCTTGATTGTAGAAACTAAAGCTAAAATATTACCTTGCAGTTTTCCTGAGCTTCTCTGTAGCTCTTCTCACCTCTAATCTTTCTGTGAGTTTCAGTCTGGAATCTGTGGCTGTTTTTTTTCCTTCTGCAAGTTTTTCACCAGATTTCTGAAGTGGTATTCTTCCCAAGGTTTATTGTATCCCATAAACAGCTGTGAGATCATTTGATTCACCTGCTTTCTGTTTCTGGCTGAAAGGACTGAAGGAACTGTCACTGCACCATCTCTAACGTAGTCAATAACAAAAGCTGGCAGGAAAGCCACTTTAGCGAGTCTGAAATTCACCAAAGCATGTTTGAGCAATTTGTACTATAGGTAACAGCTTATTAATTTAGTACTGGGAAAAGGAGCTTGTAGCTTTTCCAGCTGCTCCTTTTTTGCACACCAGGTGAATTACTATCTAATGATTTAAAATCGGTAAGATTGACTTTGCTTGAAATGTTCCCTAAACTACTGGCCAAAGAACCCAAACAAGAATGCTAACTATTGGAATAGTGCTTCACTCTGCTCAGCTAATCTAGGTAGAAATCTGTGTGCTACAGTTGTTTTACAGGCTAGATGATGCAAAATTACACGGTACAACAGAGCCCTATAATCCACATTTAAAGTGACAGCTATTCGCCTCTCTTGCTGAGAGGTCTTAATCTCAGTCACGCTATTTGCTATGCAGAAGAGGCCCTAAGTAGGGTAACTTTCAAACCTATGGTCTTGTCATCACCATGTGAAATTTAGCCATTTTCCAGACTGCTGGTACATGATATCCCCATGACTGCTTGTACAGTTCCATTATTGTAAGATATTTCTTCAATTCTTTAAGGGGATTTTTCCCCTAAATGCGTTGACAGATGTGGTCCATGTCTATTCGCTATACTTTCTAGGCTAATGACCATTAGAAATGTGATCGCTGACTTCATTGAATCTTACTATTTATTTTTAATATGTTCCGATATCAAATTCAACTTGGCCAGTATGTCTAACAATTTCAAGTAGCAAAGTTCTTGGAGAAAGAGCGTAACAGCAGTTGGCAATGGTCTCACAAGGTCGCCTAATTCCCAGGTCCTGTAAGGTTCTGCTTTTATTTTCAAAACTGATAGGCAATATATCTTATTTCTTTACACATGGAAAATCTGTGTGATTTTTAATTGATAGTTATGTCTCTCTTGTACCTCTTAAATTTTTTGCCATCTTATATGCATTTATTCTGATGGCAACTTACAGAAGAAGAAAGAAATAATGTATCTAATGGACAATATCAAGTAAAAAATCTAAACTTTCAAAAACTGTTATTTGAACTAATTTTGACTTGAAGAAAATAGTTTCTTATATAATGATAGGAAATGTAGTATTCTGGTTCACTAGCTGTGAAAAAAGTTATGAGAAGGGCGTGTGTCGGTTTTAATCAAAATAATTCTAGATACTGTTTTAGGCGGTACAGAATTAGCTACATTATATTTATGTTGTACAGATCATAATAAAACTTTCTACAATATTTTTTGCTCATTGCAACAACAGACTTCCTCTAGATTTAACTATTTGGGATTGTATCACAACAGGTTAAAGTGAGTAAAATTGTTTAGGTCATTTTGGGACCTGTTTTGTTGGTACATATCTGCCACATGTTCAATATTAGTAGGCTTGAATATCATAGAAGTAGGTTATCAGTATATAGATTTATATATTAGTAGATCTGAATTTGCTTTTTAAGAGCTCTAGAGTTTCAAGCACCTACCGATATAAACAATTTTCTACAACTGCACAGCTTTTCTGAGTGAATTGAACTAATCACTACAGTGTAAAACACAAAAGGACAATTTGCCATCTTGTTCATTGTCATCACTACCACAAATCTTACAGTTCATCACACACAGGACTAAACATGCTCCAAACAAGTGTTTGTAAAGAGAAGGCCCAATAGCTGGAGCCCTTTGAAATTCCTTCCTCATCTGTGCCCCAGAGATTGTATCATCTCTCTGATAGGTCAGCTCTTCCTTTAGTCTGGCTTATCATTCCAGTTTTTATCACCCATTCAATAGCTTTTTAAAATAATATTTCATTGCTTTCTTCCATGCATCTTTTCCTATTTGGGTGGGATTGTTTATAAACATCCATGAAGCTCCCTTACTTTCATCAGTCAGATTCCTCCTTAACATTCTCATTTGTTCTAATGGCTTATACAAAATGCCAATGCTTAGTTGCCAACATGCTGTGACTGGCAGGTATCATATCAAGATAGTATTCTTCAGTAGTTAATGTCTGCCTCACCGTTTGTTTGAACATGTTTGTAGCTTCTTGCCTTGTGCTTGGATTGTAAACTCCTAGGAGGTAGCACTTTCTTGTAGTTCTATGGATGTAAAGTAACTGGGAAAAGAGAGTGCTGAAATAGGGACCTAACTGGCCACACATACTCTCCTGTAATTAAAATATTAAGTAATAATAATTGAAAAGCTCAAGTTCTAACAGGCATGCTATTGCTTAGAAATATTGGAGTTGCTATACAGCTTTAGTTGTGATGGATTTTATTTGGGATATAGGGAGAAGAGGAAGTGAATTTAACCAAAAGATCTTTTTTGAATGAGATTTTTTATTTTCAGTGGTATGAAAAAACCATTAACAAAGATGGAAATCAGATTTTTGGAAATTCTGAATTTGCTTCTGTTAAAAAGTAATGCTGTCTCACTGCAGCTGGCACTTAATAAAGCACTTTTTAGCATGGTTAAGGCCAGTAAGCAGCTCATTCTTGGTTAGGATAGCATGCTTTTCTCTGTGGCTAAGTCAAAAAATACTGTGTATCTCTAAGGCTGAATAAATTCAGTATGCAGATATGTTTCCTTGGAAACAACTCGTAATGTTAAAGCACATGCAGCAGTGCATCCCTTATGTAATTTATTAACGTGAAAGACCTGACTCTCATGAGCCTTATTAAATAGATCAGCCTGTATTGGCAGGCAAAAGGAATTTGCTTTGATTACAAATACAGCTTTTCAAGTGCTATTAGGTACTGAGATATTCATGAGTGGAGCTGATATTACTGCTGTTGTGTCAAGTTATAGTGCCCATTTGGGTGAAACAGTTCATCCACTTTCTTCCTGAAGAATATGGATACTCAGGACATTCTGCCTATTCTAACAGCTTGCTTCTTTATTGCTGCTAGGGTGCCATGATTTAGAAAACGTTATCTTGCTCTTCCTTACTAAGATGCCACATTCCAGGGAACAGAAATCCTAGTTTGAGTTTAAACAAAGGAAAATTCTCCATTCAGTTCGTTCTCAGGGCACTATTTCAGCTATGTCCTCATTTGTATTGCAATAACACGAGTGATCCTCACAGATCTATATTTTAGGGTCATAAAAATATATAGTGTCTCTATTCCAAAGCAGTCTCCAGAGTGGATTGAACAACACTTCAGTAAAGCATGTGGTTCAGCAGAATTGTTTGTGGCAGGGAATTATTAGGAGTCATAATGGCCCAGTCAGGTTCTAAGCAAAAGGAAGTTGTTCATCTCCCAGGCTTTTCAATAGCTGAGATATCAAGCTAAGTAACTTGCCTAGACTCATGCAGACTGAGAATTCAGTTCGGATTTCTGGGCTGTCAGTGACAATGTCTGTCAAACTGCCTCTGTATAGCGTCTCTAATAAGTAAATTTGCCTGTCCCTCCCCTCAAATAGAATACATTGCTCATCCTTCCATTAGCTGTTTACTTCTTTACTTAGGAAGCCGCTGAAATGGTCTCCTAGAGTCAATGCGGTGTTTGTTTTGGTTTTGTAAGCATCAACTTCTTCTTTTTTTTTTTTTTAACAAACTAAGGAGTTATAACAAAGAATTTCCCATCTTGAATTTCCTCTACTTCCCTGAGTCTGAAAGCTTTTGTTCTTCCAGACATACGCTCTCCTCAAATTACCTACCTGGCTTGAAGGGCACTGTTTTCAGTTCACTGATATGCCTGGAATCATTGTGCAAGCATGTCTGTTTGTGACCTTTTTTCTGTAATATAGACACCTCAGACTAAATTGAAATAGATTTTACATTGCTTGTTTATTTGTTTAAACAGATTTGCCATGTTCCACAATGTCAGGATACCTAAAGAAAACATACTGAATATAGCTGGAGATGTCACATCTGAGGGGAAGTACTCAAGTTCAGTCAAGGTAGGAATCAAGGTTTTGTTTTGTTAATACAGTTCATTAAATATACAAAGGTATAAATAGGTTAAGAGATAGAACGTGGGCCTCTCCTGTTGGGAAGTACTAGATACCTGGACTTAAATAAGGCTGTTAATGATTTCACATGAGGTAGTTAGAATAATAGATTTTTAATTGCCTTTCAGAAATGTCTCAAATCACCTTACTGATTTTACTGACTTCTTGCTCTGTGCGCTACCCCACCGATCCCAAAGTACTTTAGAGAAACTGCTTTGAGTCTTGCCTGAATGCCTTATCTGAATGTGTCAAGAAATAAAATTGGCCAGTCTCTGGGTTTCTGATCATGCTACCAGAGTTGTCTCTTTACGGGAGAGGTAAATGCAATGTTAACCTCAGCATTCAGTCTGTGCCTTTTATTCATTCAGGATGTTAAAGAGCGTTTTAGTGCATCTCTGGGATCCTTGTCCACTGGCAGAATTCTGATCACAGCATTTTCCATGACCAATTTAAAGCTTGCCTTGACGATAGCCATTCGCTTCTCAGCAGCTCGCTGTCAGTTTGGACCAACAGATGAAGAAGAAATACCTGTTCTTGAATACCAAACACAGGTAAATACTTTGTAATTCACACATACAGACTTTTATGTAAGGAAACTCAGATTCAGAGCTACTGCAGATCAAAATAGCAACACTGAAGTTAGTGAAATTAAAAGTTGTCTGTGTCATCAGAAGTGTCATTCTAGTGCAGCTGTGGGGGTTCATTCCAACTTAAGACCTCCTGACACTTGTCCTGGCATGATCAGGCTTTTGACACAAGTTTTTGGAATAGCAAAAGCCAAAATATTCATGTTTTTCTGAAGTACCTAGAAACATTTACCTTTCAGAGAAAGACTGTCTTTTGTGCACATGTGAAAGTACTGCAGATGTAGAAACTAGCATTTGTTTAAAACTGTCAGTGCCTCTTTTGCTGCTATGCTAATTTTCTCTTTTTTAGCCTTTATTCTTTAAAAGTATAGAAATCCATGATATTCGTCGTGGTGAAGTCTCAAGCTAGCACTAGTTTTGAGAGGAGTATAACCATAGTTTTTCTATAGAAACATCTTTTGCTCAGAAAAAATGGAACAAGATTATATAGGGTAACTGAAATACAGAAAGCTCAGATCGGCTGAATGAGAAAGGTCAATGTATAAGAAGTCCTGAAAACAAACCTGCCCAGTTTGTCTTTGCAAAGTGGGTGCTTTTTTCCAGGTTTGCACTTACTCTTGCAACTTCGAAGGATTTATGGGTTTCTACAAACTGGTGAAAGCTGTCTTCTTTCCACCTCTTCTGAATAAGCCAAGGTCTGCTTCCCACTGTTCCTTGAGTCCCTGAAGTTTTGACTTGTTTTGTAGGTTCTGCTTGCTGAACCTCTCATTCTCTTCTTGCTCTACCACAAAAGCTTCCCAAAGCAGGTTTTCCTTTCCTTCGTGAGCTCTATCTGAGTTGCATGGAGCAGCAAAGATGCTTTCTCCTCTGCTTCCCAGCCCTGTTTCTTTTTTTTTTTTTCCACAGAATGCAGCCAGCACTAATGTACATTCAGCAATGAACAAGCAAGTGAAACAGTTAAAATCTCTGTCATGTTGGTACTGAAGAAACACACGAATTATGACTGGCCCCGGCATGCCAGACATTGTATAAACACAGGGCAAAAATATGTCATTAGTCCCCAAAGCTTCACTGAACTTTTGTACTGGTTTAACAGAATGTTTATCACAAATTCATAAAATGTGTGAACTAGAATAATGTAACTGTAACTTGTGTATAGAGTAGTTAATTATGCTTATAGGTTATTGTTAAGTTTTCTTCTTCATAAAACAATTTTCCAGTTTGAACAAAGTAAAAATGAATGGGTGGGTTAAGATTACGAGATAGTTACATGTACATATATATAAAAAATGCATATCAATTTATGATCAAATCCATTTGATTTTTATTCTAGCAATGGCGTCTTCTTCCTTATCTGGCTGCTGCATATGCCTTAGATTATTTCTCTAAATCCCTGTTTGAGAACTTTGTAGAATTTTATGCAGGCTTGTTGACAAAGCAAAGGAGTCAGAGACAGGTGAGATATTTACACGTTTCTTCTTATCTGAGTTCTTACTATAATAAACTAGAAATTGTTGAATGAGAGACCTGCTTGTAAGTCGTAGGCCATCTTACAATCAAGAATGCTCCAGGAATGTCTCAGAAATATGGGAGATACAAAGTAACGATTAAAGTTGCATTCAGAAAAGCATCCAAATTTGTTTTGATGGATTGGTTAGTTTTATTGTTTTCTGTGGGATTTAAGGTTATGTTCCCCTGCAAAATTTTTATCATAAATATATGGTGATAATGCAAATTCAGCTTATAACTGTTGTAAGTGATACTGCAGGGGGCATATATCAAAGACTTTCTGAAATTATACTGTTCTTAATTCCTGCACAGACTCTGAGTCTGGCTTGAGGTTGCAATTCATACTCATGCATTAGGATAAATATTTTTGGGGAAAAAAGTTAAGACTTTTGAGACTTAATGCTGAATTTCTTGTCCACAGTCAGACCATTGGAAGTCACTCCTTTACAGAGGAAATAGTTTGATCTATCTGTCTCTGTGCAAGGACTGATTCTCGATGAAAATAACTGGAGTATGTGGTTTTTAATAGCAAATAAATTTTATTTATTTTTTAAAATTTTGACATTTTTGAATTTTAAGGGCCTACACACTGGCTGTGTATTGCTCAGATCTCACTTAATCATTCAGGCTTTTTTCAGCCAAAATAAAGCTCATGAAAGATTTGTGTACTAATGTCTGAGTATTCTAATTTCTTCTCTTTGCACAAACCACAGAAGAATTTGTTTGATTTTTTTAATCTGATGTTTTATTTCTGGAGGTCTCCAGTGCAGTCGCTAACCTTAGGCAAAACAGTGGCTTTCAGAAAAAATACTGTGATAGAGAAAAATCTGATTGTTGACAATGTTAGGAATGTGATCCTTATGAGTTCTTTTTGTTCTACAGGAGACCTTAAAAAAAACCAACCAAACAAAAAACAAAAACCCTACCAGGGAGTTAGTCTTAAACAAGTTTTGGTAGTCTGTCTCCAGAAACTAGAATTTTGAACAGATTTTCAAGGGTAGATCAGCAGAGTTAGTGTAAATGCAGGATACTGCGATTCCCTCGAAATTGAGGGGGTGCATTCATTTTTCCTACTCTTTGCAACATTGATGCTTGAAAGATCAGTGAAAACCATATGAGGCAGTAAATATTATAAAATTCCCTTGCTGACTGGGGAGGGAGTCACAGAGGGGACAGAAGCTTTCTCTGGACGAGCTGCCGCAACCACCTGCCTCTCCATCATTGGGAGGAAAAGGTTGGCCAGCAGTGAACTATCCCATGTGAGCTGACACATCTGAGCTAAGATGTACCCATGCAGTACCTGGCACAATTATTGCTATTCCATGTAAGAAAGTTAGCGCTGAAGGTTTTTCAGTTGTGGCAGGGTTTTGTTGTGGCAGCAAAAAATAAGCTCTGCCCTTACATAGCTCTCAGAAAATTTTAGGTATGTATTGCCAATTACTCTTTCCTTTGTTATAAAGCAGTACACATAGCTATGGCTTTAACTGGTTGCAAACCTACTTTGTTTAAAGTTGTTACTTGCTTGTAACTTGTTTTTCACAAAGGCCGATTTGGGACGTGAGATTCATGCCTTATCTGCTGCCAGCAAACCACTGTCTTCTTGGACTGCTCAGCAGGCAGCCCAGGAGTGCCGAGAAGCTTGTGGAGGACACGGTTACCTTGCCAGTAAGTTACAGACTACTGCATACACTGATCAGAAAGAGAATGGTTATATTGATGTGTTCTTTGACTGTTGCTGCTTCATGGTGTCTGATTTTTAGCAACATGTTTAGAAAGGGGTTTTTTCCTCATATCCGTATTTTAAAGTTCATTGTATACCTGATACCACAGAAAAGAACTAAACCTGTGCAGCATCTGCACCACATTTGGACAGACTCTACATGTGATACAGTCTCAGTTCCAAAAATAACGATACAAACTTTGTAGATGAAAATTGCCCTTGTAAGATGAATGCCACACTTTTCTAAAATCTTTCCAGTATATTCATTTTCATAAGCTAAACAGTGAACTTTCAAGTTCATTTGTTGGTAATAATAGCTATACATACAGGAACAGACAACTCGCATTTTGTCACGGATTAATTCTTTCATCCCTCTTAAATTCCATTCATACATTGCAATGTATTAAATTATGCATTTGTTCTTATTAAGTGAATCGCCTGGGTGAAATCCGAAATGACAATGATCCAAACTGCACATATGAGGGAGATAACAACGTCCTGCTTCAGCAAACTAGCAACTACTTAATGAGCTGGATGAATTGCATAAGAGGTAAGTTTTCATTATGGAATCCAATGCTGGATCCAACAGTGTCTAGTTAATGGAATCAGAAGTTCATTTCATACTGAAAGCAATTGACAGTTGTTTAATCATTTTGTAGAGCATAAATAATGTGCTAGACTCCATCATATGATACATTCACAATACACTGGTATTTGCTGCAAGAAATATTCTTTCTCCTAAGTCTTGGGGAAGCTAGCTGGATGTTTTGGCATCCCTAATCAGGTTAAGTAGTATCTTACTCCCTGAGAAGTGCAGTTTAATTCAGTGGAACTACTACTAAATTCATTGTAAATCTGGGTACCCATTGCTTATTGTACCTAAAACAGTTCCTATTGCTTAACTTGGTAGCAATATCCATCAGTACATTTTGTAATTTTCTGGGTGAATGATTTTGTTTCAATTTTCTAACAGTGAGTTTCACCAGCATCTTACAGAACTGGAAAACTCAGCAATAGGAGTTGAATCTTATGGGGCTTATAGGCAGCGATGTCGAGTTTTTGAGCACTTGTCCACCAGTCCTCATTTGGCTGGACTAGGGCGTAATAAAATAAATATTCTGGCCTAATTCCTCTGGCCTATCAAGTGTATGCATGGCTTTGTCATAGGCTTTTAGTTCCAAACAGTCTGATTTCTTTTCTCACAAATAATTTCTATTTTCCTTGGTATTTCAGATAAAACTCCTTTTGAATCCCCTTTTGGAACAATAAACTTTTTGCAAGACTACCATCGTATTGTTGGCTGGAAATTCACAGCCATTAGTGTTGAAGATTGCATGGACTCTTCAGGTAGCCTTTTGCTGCTGTTAAACTGATTCTAGAATCTTAAATTCCTTTCCAGAGGAAAGGATCCAGAGATCTCAGATTCAAACTCTGCTACTTATTAGATATTTGTCATATTACTAATTTGCTGACTCTCTTTGTATTATATCCATTTCAATTTACTAAGAACAGAGTTTGCATTTCAACATAGGTCCCTAGCCTCAGTTCTGGAATGGAGGATGGCATGAGATTTTTGTTCCTCTAAAAGAGCATTTTTGATCTAGGTTTTTGCCACTGTATTGTTTTCAACTGACACTGTTTTAAGAGGCATTGATTGCCACTACCTTATATCACTAAAATATCTTAATTTAGAGAACCATACAAGTGATTTAGAAATACATTGAAAAGGCTTTAACTGTGTCTGCTTTTGATCTCATAGGGAAAAATGAATAATGGTGAAAGAAAATTCCCTGCAGTTTTCCTGACTTACTCTGCTATAATCAAATCAAGTATGACATTACATGCCATTCCCACTTGTGTATCACTGTGAGCCCAGATTGGTGCTTGGAGGCAAAATTTAACAAAGAAATGAGGAGATATTGAGATAGTGACATGGCATTGAGCAAAAGTGAATCTGTGAAACTGAGAACACTGGCAGAAGAAACTCCAGTCTTAGTATGTAAGGAGCAATCAAGTTGATTCCTAGAATTCAGTAACCACTTCAGTGCTCAAATAATTGCAGTAAAGCTGAACTTTGGATAGTGATGAATAGTACCAAGTGAGATAGTATCATAATAGCTATGGGGTAGAATCTGAATAAATTCATAATATAAAGGCTTATAAGAAAAAGACTGGTTCAAAACAACTGCATACTTTCTTCTTTGCTATATGTCTACAACTTGTGAAATCCACCAGTGCAGAAACTGATACATAAGCAAGTGTTCTCTCCTTTCTTGTAATACCTACTGATCCAGATTATAGTTTTAAAAATACCTGAATCTGTCTATTGTTCCGTTCTGTTAGAAACTGGACTGTTAATTTAGGTGCCTAAATTTTTTACTCACGATTGCCTAAATAATGTGCTACATTAAATCTTACGCGAAGACACAAGCAAGCAGGATTCATACAAGGACTTTATGCTGAAGTACTTTTTTCCTTAATAGTTCCAGGCTGCTCTAAAAATATAATGTACTTATGTACCAAGCGGGTAATTCAAATGTGATTACATTCAGCCACCTTTGAAATGTTAGAAGTCATGTGCTTCCACGAAATGTGGACTGTCTTCTGTTCTTGTGTTCTCAGAAGAGACTGAGTATCTTGCAGACCTGAGTCCTAATATGGGAAGAAAATAACAAGCTAAAAAAAATTGATCGAGTCAGAAGTCTACACTGAGCTGTGGATATGCCTTGTCTTTTAGCTTGGGGTCAGTCTGAACTAGGGTGTGGTCAGGCATGGCATGCCTTCACTGTACAGTTACGATCTTACCCGGATGTTATTTATTGCATCTACAGTAATGGGCAAAGTGGCGTATTAATAGATTGATTAATTAACACTTTCACTTTTCATCTTAGGTAACAAAAACCGAGACTGCAATAGAATCTGCATGTGACTTCTCGCATTATAAATGTGAATGTTCAGAATTTTGTTTTTCTCTTTTTCACAGTTCCTTTAGCAGCATATAAATGGCTGGTTTGCTACCTGCTCCGAGAAAGTGACCTAAAGCTGAGCAAGGAGAAGCAGTCTGGGCGAAGTGATTTTGAGGCAAAAAACAACTGTCAGGTAATACTTACTTGGCTTTCTTATTTTATTTACTTATTTTCATCCAAGTTTGTGTCATGAAGTAAAATTTCCTCACACATAAAGCAGCAAGTCAAATAACTAATAAAATATAATACCTGTCCACGTTCATTGTATTGAACATGATAGCAGGAGGACAGTTACAATCAGCAGAAGTCTTCCAGGATATATTTCCCTTCAGAAAAGTTGCAGGCATGTGCTGGGTGATGTCAGGAATTTTGATAGCACAACGTCTGAAGACTAAATCTACTACTATTAAATCTACTGCAGCATCTGATTATTGCATCTCCATCTGTTCTTGTGGCCAAATACATACCATAGGAAAGAATCTTGCTCTGGCAGGTAGGTAAACTAGATGACCTAATAGGTCTTTTCCATCTCTCATTTCTATAGTGCAAAGTATTCATGAAAGATATCAGACTGACAGCATTGGAACTTGAAAAGGAAACATTGACAATCTACATATAGCAGATCCACTCTCTCATTAGTGAGTTTTAATGGCTAGGAATGGCTTAACTCCAAATTTTTGTGTGTATCCCCGAGCTCCCCAAATTTTTCCATTACCTCCAAAAGAAAAACTGGCTTACATCCAAGGAAAGAACACTTGTCATTTGTCACGGAGGGGAGACATCTGTTCCCTGAAGATGACCAGTGTCATTCAACTTATCTGCAAAGCTCACTAAAAATCGTCAGGAAGGAATATTCAACTCTGCGCCTAGAAAGAGCCACCCTGGCTTCAGCAGGGGGTGGTCTGTGTGAAACTGTGGTAGAATGGAGGAAATCTTTCCTGGTTTTATCCTAGAAGCAGCTCATTAGAGAGACTCTTCAGAGTCAAATTCAGGATGCGATTTGTGAGAAATTCAAGTCTGATTGCCTGTCAATTGGCCACCTCTTGGGAGGCTGGTGCCGGGGCCATTGTGTTAGAAAGAATGGTTTGCTCAGAAGCGTGCAGGTTCTTTTCTCTTTTATGTTCAAATGCGCTAAAATTTAAAGATACTTAGGCACACAACTGCTTTCAAGGTAGGCATTGATATACCTTAGGTCATTAGGTTTTCTTTTCTCCCTACCATTCATCTTTTGGACAGCAGGATTTTTTATTTTAAATGGCATGCCTCAAAAACATCTGAAAATGATTTACAAGCTGTGCTTTAAAGACGTGTACATATTTGATTTAAAATTTTCTGGGCATGAAGAAGCCTTTTTCTGTCAGCCCAGGGGCTGACTAATATATAATATTTTTTCTTGCTATGGGAAATCTGGAAGAGATTCCTAGCCTCTCCCTAGGTTATTTTGGTTTGGGGATAGCTTGATAGAAACAATACAGAAGTGCAAGCAAAGGTAAAGAAGGAAATAGAATTATAGGGGAGAAGAATAGGGAATTCTTAGTGCTTCATTTGCGATGCGAAGACTTATTTCATTCTGACTAAGGAATTGACATTCATATCTAAGAAAGTCCCTCTAGTAAGGGGGAAGTCCTCCCCAACACCTGCAGAGAATAGATGTGTATTTTTCAGTTCTGCTTTTATCTGAGCTTAAGCCTAAGTATGCCACTGAACAGTTATCAAGGGAGGAATAGGGATCTTTGGTTTTAAATGCCACAGTGGATTTAAATACAAGGATGATGCAAGTATTTAAAAGAAAAAAGAAAAACTAATCAACTAGTGCTAAATTAAAAAAAAATAAATACACTGAACAAATGGGCTAAAACCAAATACCTATTTACAGCATTGCAACAAATCAGCCACAACAACAATGGTTTCATTTTCCCCTGCTGTTCACCAGCTAGAATGTTTTCAGTCAGCAGTCTATTTCATGTTAGGACATATGCCATGATACAGTAAAGGTGAAGTTATCTAAAAGTAGAGAAGTGTTCCTCTGTGAGTACAATCACGTAAGGTTTTATATTCCGTATTAACAGTAACTGGTGAATCTGATCTCTGATCAGATAGTTGGCAAGGATTAGTTGGATAGTTCTTCAAAAACAAACTGCAATCTATTGCAATCCATAAACAGAATCCACTCATGCTAACATGATCAGATTTTTTATTTATTATTTGAAGGGACTGTAGTAAGTTTTCAGTATGAACCGCTTTGGAGATTTTATCCTCTTTATAAAACTCTGCATAATATTAAATAAATGTAAAACTACCTTTATCTTCTTAGAGTTATATGGGTTTATTAATGATCCTGAAGTCAGCAAAGCTGATTTAGGATTGTCTTCTCTCTGGTATAACTACTTGATCCATACAGTCTGGGTGCAACTGCCAAATTACACAGGTAACAGGCATACAATCTGTGCTTCCTTTGGATTGGTATAAGAGAGTACCCAAACTGGAACACAGTGGAAAATTAGTAACTTATTTCTGAGAGGCATTTCATGAGACATTTCATGACTAACCTTTGCAAAGATATTGTAGAAGGAGTTTCCTCTTAGAGTTTCTTCTTAGAATTTCTTTAATCTCAAGCTAGATCAGCAGGTCTAAATCAACAAATCTCCACTAACTTCACCAGAGCAAAGCCATTTTGCACCAGCTGAGGATTGATTGCTTTTATTTTGTTACTCAGTGTCTCCTTCTTTTCTGTTTCCTAAGGTGTACTACTGTCAATCATTAGCCATTGCTTTTATTGAACAAACAGTCTTACAAAGATACCATGACTACACTCATGATCCCAGCATACCATCTACTCTGCAGCCAGTGCTTAAGAATCTCAGTGCTCTGTATGGACTCTGGTCTTTAAGTAAACATCTGGCTGTGCTCTATCAAGGTGAGATCAGCTCCCTGAATATACTGTGCATGTCACTTTATAAAAATCCTGACTTGGTGGGGGGAAGGAATCCTAATTAGGATTTAAATTACACCATTTGCTTATAGTCTGTGTAATATAAAACAATCATTCTGGACAAAATTTTCAGGAGCAGGAATCTAGAGCAACAAATTGACCCAAAAGACTCTCTCAGCTCAGAGATGGAGGGCTTACAAGTTTTGCTGTGGTCCAGTGCTTGGGGCAGAGGTTAGGGAATAGGCAGCAAGGTGCTGTAGTGTAGTTTGTTAACGTAGACGGCTCCAAATGCTTTAGATTAACAGTTTTATAGTCAACTCATGAATGAAAGACAAATAATCCACTTACACAGGAGCATCTATTTAGTCTCTTGAATACTGAACTAATAAACTCTTCTGGAAAAGGATTGAATCAGTGTAATCTTAACTGGTATGAGCTTGTTTGTGAATGTATTTGCAGGTGGCTATGCTTCAGGTGAACAAGCTGGTAGATTTATTCAGAATGCTATTCTGGAGCTCTGCTACAGGGTAAGTCTTCAATATGGTTTGTTGTGATTAAATAATAACGTACAAATACTAAAAAAGAGATGTATCTGTTATTCTATACTTAAAAGGGTAAATTAGCAGGATGTTACATTAATAGTTTCTGAGTAACTTTCTCTAAAGTGTAGTAACTCATTGACCCTGAATCTAGTCCTAGTTTATTTACCAAAAAATGAGAAACAATAGATCTTACTAAATAACACTGTCTTTTGTGGCCTTGCGTTCTTCATTGGAAAGCCAGTGAAATACTGCAGTCCAATTCTATTTATTTCATTGTTGTGTTAGCTCATTAATTTTTTTTCAAACTGGAGTATATTCTTCACAGGTAAGCAAAATGTCAAAAAAGAATCTGGATGTTATGTTTTCAAAGTTAAAAAATATGTGGTTTTATGTGCGTAAACAGTACCATCTTGGTTAAAATGTTTTTTAAAAACCATAAGCAAAGGAGGAAAACATTGAAAATACAATCTTTTTTGTCAATTACCTTTGGAGGAAAAACCCAGAATAAATCTAGACTCTTTATTGTGGGTTTCTCTGAAATTACCAGTAGCTGGTACTTTATGAAAATAATCTTTATGCTGCTCTGTAGTTCACAGGTAGCCATAGACAATTACAGAAGTTGCCAATTACAGAAGTTGCCAAATCTATGTCTTTTGGTTTTAAACAGTTGAAAGATGATGCAGTTGCCCTGGTTGATGTCTTTGCTCCTCCTGACTTTATTCTCAACTCTCCCATTGGGAAAGGTAGTGGAGAGGTAAGAAAACCCATTTTAAAATTTGTAAGTTTAGTCATTAAGAAGGGTATTGCCTGTAAATAGCCATAACATATTCAAGACACTTCATAGATACAAAGGAAAAGGAAGACACTTTTTCAGTGGTAGGTGGAGTTAAACTGGTGTCAGCAGAAAATGACAATTTGCATTTTCTGGAGGCAGGCTTCAATGGGAAACTCATACTAGTACAGCCCTAGTTTGCTTTTGTGTGCATCTGTGCTACTGAACCACAAAAAAATAAATTATACTATCTTCTAAGATTCCTTAAGGAGTAACACATCTTTAGTATATAGCTTAATACCTTGGAGAGATAGTAAGGTGTATTTCTTCTCTTCCTGGGACTTTTTGCTGCCATTATTGGTGTTCACATTGTACCCAGTTTGCATGATGTGCATATAAATAGTGTGGAAATTATTTTCTTTTAATTCTTCGTAAAATTTTTATCTTAACAAGAGAAAGGAAAATTTAAAACTTGTTCCAGTTAAATATCTTATCAGGAATTGCACAGTTCTTTGAGAATTCTGTTTATCCAGTGAGAATTCTAGGATATGACAGAGTACCTTGTAGTAACCAGTGCAAAGTACAGCATTACCCAAGGGATCTCAGTAATCTTAATAGAGACGTGAAGAATGCTGTTTTGTTAGCACCTCTCCTTGCTTTAATGAATATATAATCCATCTTTGTTATGGCTGAGAGATATTTTTTTGTGTAGTCTAAATTACACAAAGCAAGAGTTGAATCAAGAGCTTAACTATGGGCACACTGGATCCAGTTCACAGAATACTCTATAATTGACAGTGGCTAAGGAGAACACTGTATGAAACAGGTGAAATATCAAGGTGTTCTTTCGCTGGTGTCTCAGCTGTTGGCAGTTGGTGGTTCAAGAGATATCTCAAGCCATAGGTTGTATTTGTATCATTCTGTTTAGTACCCACAGATGTATCTATCCTCCATTCATTTTTCTCATCCATTTTCAAAGTCGGCTGTCTTTTGGCTTTCATGACACAGTAATTTCCAGAATTTTATTAGAAGTATTGTGAAAAAGTGCTTCCTAGTCCCAGTCCGTATACATTAACTGTCTGTGGAGGCCTTTTCATTCCTCTGACAGGCCTTGTTTTCCTTCTCTGTGTATTTCCTGGTTCTACCATATCCTGTCTGAGGTGTCATAGCTAGACCTACAAGCGGGATTCAGGATGTGAGTGCACCATGGATTTGGCTATACTAGGTTATGGTCCTTCTCTGCTTTTTTTTCATTGATGTATTTAAAGACCTGTATTTCATTCCAAAGTCTCAGCAAACCAAATTTCTTGCTTACCGTCCAACCCTACTCAGCAGGTCCAAGCTGCGGGCTAGCTGTTATGTAGAGACTGGTGTCACAGTATAGTGGTTTGGTTTAGTGTGGACAGACCTTGTAGAGAATCACTGGAGCTTGGGGAGGCTGCCAGGAAGTTTGACAGGATTGCTGAGTCAAGTGTACACAATGCTTTTCAATATTCTCTGTCTGTGTCTTCGTGTCTGAAGTTGTCCATCGTTCCCATGGTGATCAAGCAATACAGAAGGCAGCCCAGATTGTTTCTAACCAGGCACTGACCTAACAGAATGATTACTTTGGTAACGCTGTGTCTACAAATAAAGAAGGAGAGGCTAGCTTTAGGTATCCAGCCATCTAAACAACAGGACTATAATCATCACTGGAAACTTTATTTCCCTCTCTGTAGATTTTTTGAGGATTAAATTAATAAAAGAGATCATGGGAGGGAAGCTCCAGAGGTAGCTCTAAGAGAAGGAACTTCATCTGTAAGAACGTTAAGAATATCTGTATTGCCCAAAACCCTATTTTCACCCATTGTTCTGTCTCTAACAGAAGCTGTGAGCAGATGGTATAGGCAGGAATATAAAATATGGTGCAAGTACATGGTGATCCGTTCCTAGAATACTACCCCCTTTCTAGCAGTCAATTGAAGATTTCTTATCAGCAGCTAATCAAGCTGTCAGGTAGTGGATCTGGCTAGCTCCTCTTTGGCTAGCTCTTAGCTCACACAAATACAGAAGCCACAGAGTCTTGTTAATATTAGGAATTAATATTAGAGATTAATAGTAGGAATATAATATGTGAGACATAAATAGGACTCTAAACACTACTGACTTCCTCGTGTCCTAAATATTTGGTAAAAGTTTTTGTAAATTCATTAAGTCATATGGAGAAAACAATTTCAAGCAATGATGTCCAACCCATGTTCTGCAGAATTCAGGAAGGTTTTCTGAACTGCCTCTAAGTCTGTGGTTTTCGACTTGTGTAAATATTTTCAAATAAAATTTGAAAAAGGCTGCCAATCCCTCACTCAGAGAAAATACTTAATAAAGCTCCTTGTCTCCTGGCTGTCTATATTTAATTCTCTATTCATTGTTATCTTTGCAACTTCTAAAAAACGATTCAAACATTTGAGTAAATATTACAGTATGGAAAGAATAGATTATCCAAGCATAACAGGAAAATGAATTTAATTCAGGATAACCTGTGTTGTACTGCAGTGGAGTGCCTTGCACCATGAGCCATAGAACACAATCAGAGCTGAAGAAAAGTTTTCAAATTTGTTATGGGTAGCTTGAAGAACTAAATAAGAATTCAGATTCTCTTCAAAAGAAGCTTTCATAGTGTGGATGTCATTTCCCCATAGAAGCTTTGACAATCTCAGTTTAAGTATGTGAAGTTACCACCACATTTATTTCAAGATTAATTAAAAAATCTTAGATAATAATAAATCAAACTTGGAATGCAATAAATAGTTAACACTAGCCCATGTAAACAAAGTAAAAATGTACTTAATATTAAATATATTATATTTCAATATTTATTTAGATCATCACAGATATATAGGGCTGGGCCAAGCCAAGAAAGACTTTTCACTTTACATCACTGACTGCTTTTATACTATATTAATACTGTATTATACTGTGCTCCAACTTACTGCAGAAAATATGGCCTTCCTTTCCTTATCGTTCTATAAGGTTGTTTAAAGATTTAAGCTTCAGTTAATTATGAACTTCTGAATATTGCTAAAGTTATACTTTTGCAGAATATACTTCCCATGTACTTTTTTTTAACCATTCCACATAAAATTACAAATTGATGAAGATGATGAATTAATGGTGTGCTTATGAGAGAGGAATTTCTTATGCTTCGATTGAAGAGTTGACATCTGGGAGAGAAATTATGTGTTTCCAGAAATGTGTTGAAATGAAGGTAAAAACAGACATGCATGAGTGCTTTCAGACACAGCCTTCAGGTTTTGACAGAACAAAGATTAGCTTAATGTAACCTTGTTTTGAAATTTCTACCTTTGATAATACAACTCATATCAAGTTGAAAACAAAAAACTATAAAGCTTACTGGTTTCTTGCTTTTATGCCGAGGATGGTCTAAATGATTCACACAGATACCTGCTGTTTACAGTACTTTGAAATTTTGTGCATTATCTTTGTGGTTATTCTTGCCTGTACATAGTTATTCACACTTGTTACCTGGAAATTCAATCACAATCTCATTTCAACCAAGAAGTTAGATAATTTAGAAGTTTTCTTTGCTCTGTTTTCTATATGAATTAATCCCTTTTTATTATTATTTTGCAGTTATATAAAAATATGTGGGCAGAGATCCTTCAAGGCAGCAAAGCTCTGAACAGACCTTCATGGTGGGCAGAATTTTGTGTTAATAAACCCGTTACGGGCAGGCTGAGGTCAAGATTATAAACTAAACAACTTGTAAGAGGCTGGATGGGCCTGAGATGGATACCATATTTCAAACATCAGGAGGAAATAGGACTGCATGTCAAACACTGAAAATGAAAGAGATTTTCATAGAGAACTGCCAAGCTTTAAAATAACTTTGAAATCAAGTCCAACTCAGTCCCAGAGACTGTTAACATAATAATGACAGGAGCAAGAGCCACACATCTGCACGCTATTCATATTTACTCAATTAAATACCAAAAAATGAAGATTCATTATGATCACTGCTTTGCAAAGTTTCCATGAAAGAAATGTTGCAATCAGTCTCTTGACTTTACTGTCATATTATAGAAGTTAAATAATTTTAAAAAATTTCCCACCAGGGATTATAAGTAAGATGAACAAAAGCAAAATAAAAGAAAATTTGAAGAAAAAGGAAAAAAGACATGAAGAACACCAACGGTGATGAACCTGTATTAAGGGATGGGAATCATTTCCGACAGCCTCTTTGAAGTCTGTGAAGCTATTCTGATTTACTTCGTATGCCTCTGTTAAACTACTTGATTGCTCTTTCAATGCAGGAGAGGATTGGGACTTCAGAAAATCTGTCTTTGAATTGCCTGTAACTCTGTAGATAAAATTAATTGAAAATGACTCATTTATACATCTTTTTTTTTAAAAAAGTATGATAATGCAAACCTGTAAGTCTGATGTATGTTCTTTGTTGCTTATCACATTTTTCAGTACTGCAAAACCATTATCAAGCCTCAGATACACTGACCCACATAGAAACTGCATCTATGTTTTAGGTCAGAATATACTCGAATTATTATAAATATGGTCTTACAAGAACATACGAAAGTGGTAGGCATTATTGAGCATATTAGGATGTTTCTCTTTTAGCTATATTAACTATCAAATATTTTTATTCACAAATGGAAGAGACACAAAGCTTTGAAAACTCAGAATATTTTATGTTTTAGATATGCTGTGAAAAACAAGTTCATTTTTCCTTTATTGTATCTATGAACTGAAGTGCTGTTAAAACATAATTCCTGTTGCCCTTAGTGTAGTGTTGTGAGCAATCCTATCGAGCCAAAGAGATTATTTTGTAAGTTAAAAAATTCAGTATTATTTCTGGCTGATTGGGGATGAATTACGGCTTGGCCTCTTGATTAAATGTAATTTCAGTACTTGAGTGTTGAATTCTGCTTGAGCAGAATCAGCCCCTTGTCCTTATGGGGTTTTACAATTTTGTCTTTTGTTGCAGTGTTGATATATGGAAGTTTATATGTCTACAGACTGCCACAATGTGACACAGCAGTGCTGTAGAGGCTTCTTTGATTCCATCTAAATCTGACAGAGCGCAGGAAACATTTCATGGCTGGAGAATGTATTGAAAGGCCAGTGTTAACAAGACTTCTTGGAGTACCTCAAAGTACATTTATTTATAAAACAGATTTTTTTTTTAATTTTTTTTATTTATTTTTAAGAGCAGTTTGTCAGAGAGGTGTGTAATCACACAAGTACCATTTAGGATAGGCCAGACAGAAGTTTTATTAACTATGATCATAGTGAGAGAACTTTCAGAGAGCATCTCTTGCTCTGCTCCTCAGTTCGCAGCCAACTGTTTGCAGAGAGGGACCCAACCTACGTACTGTTTCAGAAAAAAAGAAAAAAAGAGGTAAAGCAATAATTTCAATGTCAACAAAGCCACATATGCAGTCCTGGAGGCATGGGCTCCTTAGGTAGTTTGCTAACTGCCACAATTCTAAGGAATCAGACCGTAAATAACATGATAGTATGAAGAGATGGCTCTTGGTGGAGCCTGCAGTAGTGGCACACCCCATGTTGTCTTAGCGTGGAAGTGGGAAGTTGGAAACAATCACAGACTGCTAGCTTTTAGTCAAAAGGATTTTTCTTTAAGTAAAGATAACTTTTTAGCCAGATCTCTTTGATTTTAAATATTAATAATTGTGCCACCATAAGTTCAAGGTCAGTTAAAGGTGATCACCCTCAACACACTTTGGTAAAAAAAACCCAACAAGCAAACAAAAATGCCAAAATGCTGAAACGGTTGTTTATAGTCCCATTGGAAAAATAGATATAAACTAACTAGTTAAACATTACCTGTATTTTTTTTATGAGCTTCATCTTCTTTGTCAGAGAGAGTCAGTGTTGCCAGTGTTTTTTCTACCTCTATTCTTTCTTCTCTTCTAATGAGGTTCCATAATTCAGGATGTCCCAATAGAAGCTCTTTGTTTAGCTATTGAACTATATGAAACGGTCAAAAGTTTAGCCTTCTTTGCTGAAAAAAAAACAGTATTAAGTATTGCTTCACTTTGAACTGTTTTGCCTCTTTTAATAATGTCCCATAGGTGGCATCATCCCATGGAAAAAAACCAAACAACAGATCAATACAGCTAAGTACCTATCATTAGATATTATGGAATTGTGAAGTCTCATGATTATCTTCATCTATTTTCTGTATCTCTAGGGAATCCAGCAAGTGTGTACTGCTTGCATTTGTGCAGACCTGAAGGAAGGAGGCAGCGCGCATTATGGCCCATATCCAGTATGAACACCAGGATCTCTGACAGTGAAAAAGGCAAATGGGGAAGAGATGGCCTGCTACATAAGATGCAGAGACAAGTAGCATTGATCTGTCACTCCACATTCTGTACTATCCAGTTGATCAGCAGCATTATTTCACTGTCTGACACCCATGTGATTTCACCATCACCTCTGAGCTCTTCATAAGTGATGTGGTCTTTTCTCCTGCCTCCTTCCTCACAGCTGGGAAACAAAGCTGTATATAAATCCTGCATATAAACTCTAAGTCTGTTTATGAGGCCTTTGTAGTCCCAAAGAAAAAACAAAGGTGTTTGGCGTGTAGCTCAAGCTACCTGCATCCAAAAAAAAATCCTGAGAAATCAGCTGTGTCTAGCAGAACAGAGCTGAAGGCCCAGTGAGCCCCAGAGATACCCGCCAAACACATGACAGGATAAACAGACACCTCTGTAGAAACATATCCCTAAGCTGTTCCTGCTAAGCTTATTAATTATCATTAGTCAACATCCAAACTCCCTGGTAAAAGCCAAGCCCCTCCGTGCTGATAAGGACTCTGCAAACTGGCAGGAAAGTGTGCTGTTTGCTCTGAAAAGCTGCTAACTTTGACTAGAGCAAGCGCTGCAGGGGATGCATCAGCAAGAGCATGATTACGGGCAGGCAGAATGCGATACTCGGTAAAATGTCACAATTATGGACACTGATATGAACTGTCACAGAGCTTGCACTGAGCTGAGAGCTTCTTGGGATCCTTGGATATCCACACAGCTCGTGGCGGGAGTTAGACACCCGAGCACCAGAGCTGAAGCAAGGAAAAGCGAAGCAGGGGTCCCGTGAGGCCTTGGGGATTTGCTCTCTGTAACACCCCACATCTGTGTACCCCAGCCGCGGGGTGATGGTGTCTGCTCACCAAGACCATTTGCAAGCTCCGTGCAGGTGTTCAGCAGCTGTTGAGCTCTATATGCTGCCGCAGAGGCTGTTGCCGTTTACTCTCACATCCAGCACAAAGCCATGGCGCAGCAAAGGCAAGCTCATTCTATGGGCCAGAGCCACTCTGCACTCAATAATTGTTAATATTTTCTGTGTGAATATCTGGATAATCATTCTTTAATCAGATACCACTATGAGTTTCTGTCCTGTTTGTTAAGCCAGGCCTGCATAATCAAATGAGCACAATGTCCTTTTCCTCCAAAGTCAACAATAAACCAAAGGTTCTAGAGGTCTTCTACACCTAGCTTCTCAGAGCAGCAGAAACTGTAAGTGTAACCTTACAGAGCTGCAGCATGGAGGGAGAAAGATGTCCTGAAATTTAGCATCCAATTCTCTACTAAGTCATAGGGCAATAATTCAGCAGCTGCCACAAGATGTCATTATTATATGCAGTTTGTTCCTCTTTACAGGACATTAAATAAGCGAGGCTTCTGGCAGAACACAAAAGTCATTTGCCTCCCAGTTCAAATGCCAAATAAAGTTGGATGTGTCATCTTAACTTGGTTGGAGAGCTGGGTCAAAGGCTGTCAAATAGCTTCAATCCAAAACAATGTGGCCATGGGAATCTGTCCTTCCAGGCTGACACATGAAGGCAGATAAATCCATCACCAGAAAGTTGAATCCAAGTAGGCCTGGAAGAGCCCCGATGTGCCGCTTCCCCTGTGCCCACGGTGGCTTGTCTCCTGGGTAGTGGCATTTGCCTTCTCTTGGACTGTGTCAAACCACCTGCCTGCTGGAGGGCATTTCCGCCTGGTTTCCGCTGTGATATGATATTGCTGCTGATGTGACTCAGTTAAAGCAAAAAAGCTCTTTTCTATCAGGAAAAAAACAAATTGTTCACGTGCATTAGGACACTGAATGCACACACCTCCCTTGCTGATGTGGCAAGATAAATACGTGAATATTTCACATCATCCTTTGCAGGAGCTGTGGTGTCGGGAGAAGCGCTTAGGAAGCCAGATGGAAGGCCGACCATCGTTACAGCTGCAGTTCTGTGGGTACAGGTTTCCCATAGGTGCTTGTTTTCTGCAGAGATTAGTAGACTCATGCGCTGCCATTTCTGTCTGAAAGCCTCTTTCCCACTGTAATAAATGATTTATCATGCGTTCTGCAGGGTACCAAGTTCCTCTTCTGTTTGCCTTTATGCATGTATTTTCTTTACTGACTTAAAGTGTTTTCAAACCAGACTGGTGATTTAACACTAGCACATGCTGTCAGTATGACTGGTCTGTCCCTCAGAGGCAACCAGAGGAACATCAGGGAGGCCTCTGTTTCCTCTCGTAGCGCTGTACCTTCACGGGCCTCAGCAATGTTTTGTTATTCCCTGTTCTCATTAGCCTGAGATCGGAGTAAGGCTCCAGGCCATCTGAGCTCGGTTCACTGGCCTGAGGAGCACCATCGGCGGAGGGGAGCTCGCTGCGTGAGACATCCATGTGATAGCATAATCTGAGACAGACAGATCCAGCCCAGGGAAGGTCGGCTGTGATCACAGCAGGCTGCCCACAGCACTGTCAGTGGGAACAGAAGTGTAAAGCTTCAGTCTTCTCCAAGGAAGTCGAGTCACAGGTTTATCAAATACAAGCAGAATGTTTCACATCGTTTCCTTTCAGAGGCAGAAAGGGAGATGAATGCAGTTTTTGCTGAGAGCAACAGTTCTGCTGACTACCTTGCCTTTTTTCTTTACCAAATTTTTGCAGTCTTGTTGCATTTGTCCAACATTCCCACAGAATTTCTCTTGAATAAATGCAGTTTCTATCAGGATTTTCTTCACTGTGTTTGTCAAAGAATAGAACGGCAAGTGTGTGGCTAGAACAATTCCCAGTGGATTTCCTGAAGCAAATTTACACATTTTTTATATTTTTGTTTGGGAACTATGGTCAACTTTAGTATACAGCATCTGCTGAGTGGGCAATAGCTGCCTTTATCTGCCAGTGGAATCATAGGATGGTCTGGGTTGTAAGGGACCTTAAAGATCATCGTGTTCCAACCCCCCTGCCATGGGCAGGGACACCTTCCACCAGACCAGGTTGCTCCATGTTCTTCCCTCCTCCTGCAGAGTGCCCGCCCCAACTCATTTCACTTGCCTGTCACCTTCTCTGTACCTTTTTTTGCCAAATCATAAAGCATCCATTGTTATTGTTCCTTTTATGCAAGGAATATTTTTAAACTGTAAGTTCTTTGACAGAGAAGATTCCTCAATTCATGACAATTTGGTTTAGAAGCGCAATTTCTTGCAGTGTATTTGCCACGGAGGGGTAACCAGGAGTTGGAAAACAGCCCATGGAAGGACCAGTATGGAGCTGTAGTTTAGTCAGACCTGTGACTGTGACAGAGGTGTGCCTCAAGCTTTCAATGGGTGATCCATGGTCCAGGACATCTTGGAAGGCATCCAGAGAAAAGCAACCCTACTGCCAGTGTGCCCTACAGCTTATATTGCACTGGCCCTACCACCTCCACGAGGTCTCCTGGGGCAGCCTGTACGTAAGCAATGGACAACCATTGCCCCAGAATAAAACCTCTTTGAACAATGTAATATGTTATTTTTGTAAAATGTAACAACCAAAACAAGAGTTTATAGGCAGACATCATCCCCTAGAGAAAAAAAACGAGCTGTGGTGGTAAAATTGTTTATAATGAGGAAAAAAGTACTCAACAAGTGGTTCTGCACTGTATTTATGTGCTTTTATCACCAGGATGTGACGAAAGACTTTCCAGCCCCTTAGTAACCCAGGAGGATGTTAAGCATCACATACTGTGGTAAAATCTTTAAAATCAGTAGACCCGTATAACTGGCAACAAAAGACTGTAAAGACTTGACTAGGAAGATCATTGGCCTACTAATATTCATTTCTGTTACATTTAAGTGTATCAAAGAAATTCCACCAGAATAGAGTTTGCTGGATATTGTATCAAAATTTTAAAAACACAAAGAAGTGGTGAACATGATTCTATCATCACAAGCAAAATAATGGAAAATCTGAAGGAGGATTCAACTAATAAAGTAATTACCATATAGTAATACAATAAATACCAATCAGAAATTTTATAGAAAATAGACTTTTTCAGACAAACCTGATTTCATTCTTGGAGGCGCTCCCAGGTATTGTGAAACTCTGTTTTTTGAATAGATGTGACATGCAATGTACACATTTACGTCTGAGACACCATAGTCAGTGCTACATGACACTGTGAGTAAAAAAATCAGCGTTCTATCTATCAGTAAAACAGACTTTAAATGGTTGGGAACTTCCTGACTGACAAGATCTCAGAAAGTCATCAGTGGAGAAATCATTGCATGTGGTTTAGGGATATTATTAAGGATAATCCTAGGCCTGCCACTGCTTATTATTTTCCTCAGTGAGCTGGAAGTTATTGTAAAATCTCTTTTATGAAAATGAGCAGAATTGATGGACTGGTAAATACAGGTGAAATGAGACTTGAGATACTGCATAGTCTGAAACGCTTAATAAGTTTAAACCAGCCTGTTTCGCTAACCAAAGAATGCAACAGCTCCCTCAAAAATATAGGCATAAGGAGAGATTTCGTCATTCTAGGTCAGACAGAGCTGAGACAAGGTGAATGCTTTCCTCTCCGCACTGGCTGATTGCTCTCATCAACAGATGACCTGCATTGACATATCTGGGAAAGAATTCAAATTTTTAAAGGTTGCAGGAGTGTCACAGGAAGAGTAAGAAAATGTGAGATCCTATGATCAGACAATTGTTTCTTGTCCAGCCCTAGTTTTAAAAAAGCCACATCTAAATGCCAGCCTGCCTGGAAAATGGAAGCTGTATTGTGGAAAAAGAGAATTTCTATGAGTAATTCTGTCTCTGTGCACGCAGAAACCAGGTGCCAGACTACTGCTTCCTCAGGGCACAAACCAGCAAAGGGGGCAAAAAAGAGCAACAGTATTGACTTCAAAGCCGCAGAAGAGTGTGGTAGAAAAGGAAACTGGACGAACTCAATGTTTAGCATGTCAAAGAGGAGCTTAATATATGATGTATTAATATTACGGTATTATCGGCTTGTCTGAAAGTGGAACAAAATGTTGAATGTCAAAACAAATCTAATTTGTGTCTGATCACTAGGGGGAGATTTAAGGAAATGGTTTACTTTGAAGGAAAGTGTGTGCATATACACACATTATTTGGGACGATCAAACAACGGTCTATGGTTTTGTTACATGCTGTACCAAGATCCTTTACATCTCCTATTCAGAACAGCTGGTGCCATTTGATCTGTCCTCCAAAGACGTACTTCTCTGAGTGTCATGAAAGAACGATTTTATTTAAGCCCACACAAAAACTTGGCTTTTTCAATTTAGTTTATCAATGATGAGTGTTTGCAAAGTCCAGAACTGAGCACTGGCTGTATTTCACTAGTGTGATGGAGAAGCCAGGAAAAACATATCTCCTGAGGAGTATTCCCAGTTGTAAATTTATTTTTGACACATATAGGGTGGAATTGGGTTTCTGTGCTTGTTTTGATCTCTTTACAAATTCTTATTCAAAGAATGTCTTCCAGCTCCACAGAAATTGCATACCCTGTTCCAGTCCAAAGCTGTGGATAAATCCCACAGCCAGAAGCAAGGGGCGGTGGGAGCACAACTTTCACAAAATATTTCTGTAGAAAAGCTACCTTTCCCACCTGAGGAAGGGTACCGCCATCCAATCTGTGACAAGACCATAAAAAAGAAGAAACACACAAGTGCCTAAGACACTGAGCAAGCAGCAGCCCAGTTGTCTCCACACCCGAATATTCGCGCGGTTGAGCCATGCGATGGGGCAGATGAAAGCCACGTGTTTTTTTCACAGCAGACAGTTGCACTGAGCGTTGTTCATCCAAGGCACAACCCATCAGCACGGATCCAGTCAGAGAAACTCTTTGGTCTCACTGGTGGGCTCTGTTCCAGGGTGGCCACACGACTGCCACCAGATGATACTTTGGAGGTGGTGCATCCTACTGTACTCGCTTGAGTGGGAGAAATCCACTCTTAGCCTGCATATTCCATCATGGTTATAGTGAGAGGAAGTGTTCAGAGAATTTCCCTCTATGATTTTGGCTTGTTTTTTGTTTTGGTTTTCATTTGGGGTTTTTTGGTGGGGAGGGAGATTTAAAGAAAATTTTACCTTTCTATCTACCAGGTTGTCTGTTTTGACAAACAAAGAAATAGGCACAGCATTACTTAGCCATGTTATGGTTTCTCCTCCTCAAACAGTGTCCGTTTTCTGGTGTCTCCTCATTATACTTCACCTCTGAGGCCAGTTCTACAGCGAAAGTTGGAGCATTTGCAGTTGTATTTCTGTTGCCAGGCTCCCTGTTCATTGTGGGAGGATTCCATATGCAACCAGAGGATGATTTTCTTCTGTGTTAAGAAATAGTCCTGGCACTAAACTGTTTGAGTCATCTTTCTGTTTGCTTGACTTCTCCCATAATAATATTATCCAAAACTTGATTCACCAGCTAATTTCACAAGACAGGATTTCAGATGTTTAAAGAAAATCTTTTCTTGTTTTTTTCATTTTGACTTAAGAAAGCTCAGAGTTGAAAGAGTCATGTGGCATTTTGCTTCAGTCAAGGTTAGAGAGCGAAAACTTCTATAGAAAGGTACATTTCTTAGATGTTCAATTCACAACATGATCAACTATTTTCTGTTTTATTTAGGAATCATCGTTAGTAGTGAGGTGTGTCTTATCACTTCTCAGAACCACCACATTACCTCTGAGTTACCAAAATGATTCTCTCGTATGTATTCAAATTCCCATTCAGGGATGCAATAAAAGTTCAAGAAAAACAATTTAAAGGTCCCATGTAGACTCTTTCATAGATGTCCCTACCTCATAAGAATCAAGGTGACTCAAGATGTCATCTGGTCCAAAGCTGTTCTTCAAGACAAGGTTAATTATATCTATGTTCATCCTTAAACCTGACATTTTCTTGAATACAGATTCGATGTTAAATTGTGATTAACACCCTGAAACAGGCAAAGATAGCTGTTGTTCTAGAAATCTAGTATTTTTTCATCACACGTTTTTGTGGATTCTTGGTGGAGAGAGGAGGAGGGCATACTGTAATGCGTGAGAGATGAAATCACAGACCAGAGTCCAACCATCCAGAGTGCTGTACAAAGCTCTCACAAATATATCTCCAAAACCTTGCAGTATAAATAGAAGACAAGAAATAATGCACTATGAACAAATCAATATGCCAGCACTGGAAAGCACTATGTACAGCAATCTCAATGTTCCAGTTGCCATTTTTAGCCAAATTTTTTATAAACATGATGTCAGGGGAGTTTAAGGGGGAGATGTAAAAGAAGCTAATGGGAAACTTCTTGGAAATTTTCTGAGAGCTTCCTAATTTGGAAAGGAAGCTTATGAGAAACTAGGTAGCTAGCACTTGGCATCACGGATGGTGTCATGGAGGCTGGAGTAAATACCCTATTGGTGAATGATTTCAAAATTAGGATTAGGCTATGATGACTCTTGAGAGTAAAGACCAAGAACTTACACTTAATCTAATACAGAAGACAGTGGAAAGACACAGAAAGCAAGGGACAGTGCCAAGGTCCTGTGCTAAGAGAAAGTGCAAATAATCTCTTGTATTTGGCATGGAAAAGGTAAGGACGGGGATGCATTTGCCAAGGACAGAGAAAAGGAAATAATGGGTACACACTTTTGTGAGAAAGTTTTACTGTATGAGAGAGAGAGAAGTCAGTAGTTTTTGCAGAAAACTTCAAGGGGTTTGAAGGTTTAGAGGTAGCTTAGACATAAGACCAGGCTGACGGACAGTGAGTTTTCATCCACAGTGGAAGTCTCTCCTCAAACCTCTACTTTAAGTAATTACATCTGTGGCAATTTTTGTTCAGTTGTTTTTTGCTTCCACATGTATCTAGGCAACACCTGGAATAATATTATTCTCTAAAAACTTCTAAAATCTAGTGGTTCATTGCAACATGTTGCAGCCGTTTCATTTTAAAGGTACAGATTTCATACAGACACACACACAGACACACACGTATTTAAAAAGCTCAATGCATGCATGTGTGTTCAGATGCAAAAATAAACAATTTTTAAGCAGCCCTAGTCAAATAGCTTTCCCTCTGGCTGTTCTTTTTGTCAGAATTCAGCGAGAAATGAATATGTAAAGCTAGGGGTGTGTGTATACTTTTTTAACAAGGAGTCATAACATTACCACAGTAATCAACTCCTTATGAAGGCATTACGAATGGCAAAGAGATAATAAGGAACTATTTGTGATATGGTATATTAATTAGAATTATAATGAAGGTTAATAAGATCATTCTCTCAAGAACTATACTGTCAAATGTGGGAGAGGCAATTCTCTTAATACATTCAAGAATTGCAGCAGAACGGCAAGCATATTTTACATTCTAAGTTCATGCAAAAAAATTGGATGTTCTCATTTTTCTGATGAATTTGCAGTTATATTTTTGAGTAATAAAGCCATGTAGAGGAATTACTTTAACAAATGCATCCTACAGAAGATATTATCATTTTAATTAGCTCAAGATGCTAGAGCTGTTTCCTTTTAATTGAAAATCAGAGGACCTAATAGCAGTGGTATGCCTAAATAGCCCAGGGAAATCATTTGTTGATCTGCAGTTGCTATGAGAGTATTGAGAATTATATATTGTCTGTGGATTAACATATAGCTATGTAAACTAGAAATGCTTTGAAAAGCTTGAAGGTTTAGTGCAAACTACATTTCGATGCATACACACACTCTAATTACTTAAGCACATTTCAATGTGTTTTAAATGGTTCCATTTTACTATTTCCACACTTCAAAGGCAAACTCTGTCTAAAGCCTTTCCTTACTATGCACTGTATGAATTTCACTCTGCAGCGCACCTACACAAACTGTGCCGTGTCTCATGCAGGTTCCAGTGCGTGAGTGCGGCGAAGCAAGCAAGTCAACATTTAAACCACAAAAAAAACCCCCAAACCCCACTGAATAGTCTATAGCAAGCAGTGGCCCCCGAGCCAACGGTTTTCAGCTTACAAAGGTCCCAGGGACTGTAAGAAGCAGCGCACGCCCGGGACGAGAGCTCCGGGCAATCAGCGCTTCGTTATCATCTAGCTGAGCCACAGCCCAGGGACAGGGCACGCTCACGCCTCACCTGCTGTTGGACACGGCTGCTCTGACAGCCTGGGAAATGCCTGCTTTCCTTGTCCTCAAACTTCATGAAACGTGTGAGTGACGGGGTGTGAAACTGGTTAAACCTGGCTAAGATCACAGGTATGGGTTAAACCCGAGCAACAACGGTGCGCAGTTTGGAAGTCACAAGGTCAGTACGAACAAGACAAGCTGTTGTTTTCCTCGCTGCAGCAAGCATGAAGTGTGAGGCACAGCCTGAACCCAGCACCTCTGGCCATGTGGTTTCATGGCATCTGCCCAACCCCAGTGGTCCAGACAAGAAGAGGGTCTGCAGAGGCTTGGGCTGAAACATCTGCACATCACTCCATAAACAGAGCTTCCCATATGTTCCCAGATTACCGAAGCAGCCTGTGATTCAAAAGGAGGACTTCCAATGAAGGCAGAGCAAGACCGTACGCAAATAACCTTTTTATGTGTGCTACAGAGTGACCAGAAGCAAATTTGTAATTAAATTGTTTATGCAGCAATGTAACAGCTGACACAGCTGTTTTCTCCTCCCACTTGCCAAATTCCATTTTATTTTTGGCTATTTTGAAATTTTTGTTATTTTGATGAAATACATTTTATCATATCGCTTTACTGCCTTCTCTGATTTGCCTCATGATTTAAAGACACTGCAAAAGGATTAAAGTCCCAAATATGAACAAATTGGAGTGTGTACTCTTACATCTTCCTCAAAGGTGCAAGAAACAGGGATTTACAGACAGAATTCATCCCTTTCAGAGGGCTCTGCTAAACATAGGAGGAAAGCTCTGTTTAGAGATGCTATTTTGCAAAACTAAGTAATGCCCTCCAACGACATTACACCAGCAGCTCAGTATGATGAAGCAAAGTCCTGCCTTGCCTATCACCTCTCCTAAAAATATTCCTATCTCCAGAAAACAATATTTCAGAAATCACCATCCATCTGCTGCCAGCTGGCATTTTCATCTGAGTAGAAGAGCCAGAAGACAGCCACGAAGGCTCAAAAGCAAGATTTCTGATCTGTGTGCAATTTTGGTCCAGTTTGAGCAATTACCATGGGTTTGTTTCTTTTTTAACTTCCCACAAACAACTCCTCAGAAAATCAGCTGCAGAAACACTGCTACATGGTCTTCCAGAAACTATGTTCCAGAATCCTCCTACTCTATTGAAAGTGGCCTACTGTTGTGTCACAAGATCTCAGAAGCTTTACCTCTGGGTAAAATATGTACATGAGGGAACATTGCTCAGGCCTTCTCTTGTCTCTTCCCTTCACCATTTGTATACCTCCACCTTTCTATAAGCTTACCTTCCTGTCCCACAGCAATGTAGTGGGCAGAGTTGCATCCATCGTTGCTGTCAGTGGACCATACTTGTGGGCCACCAGCTCACACAGCTCAGCTCTGGTCTTTCTTTCAGCTAGGTTTCTTCTGCCATAACCTTAGTCCATCCTGTCACACCTGCCTCCACCGTGTTAAACTCCTGACATGAGGCATCTGTATACAAAGTCACGTAATGAGGTGGCCCTGTGGAGACCTTATGCCTCAGATCAGGTGACAGATACACATCTATGAGCCTGTCTGGTCACAGAAGTCCAAGACAGACTGGCTCATGTGACAGTGGAAGAAGCGCATGGGGGTGGTAGAACATTTGCAGTGCTGAACTGAGGGTGTCTGAGATGCACTCACCAGGATGCATGGCGCTCTGAGCTAGTGTGTCACCCTGCTCTCCTGTGCTTGCACTTGTGTGCTGTCTCAGGACACCTCACATCTGGCTTGTAGGAAAAGGAAAAGCAATAAATTCAGTCACCGTAGGGTGAGCCGAGCTACACAGATGCCACAAAACCACTGGGAGCAGAAAGCCGTAGCTCTTCAGCTACCAGCCCAGAGATGTGAGCATGTGACTGCACGTATGAACCACTCAATATCTTGCCTTCCTTTATTTCCCATCAAAACAAGTCCTCCCTTCAATCTGATGTGACCCTCTCAACCTCTCCCTCCAGGCTGCCAAGCAAAGCCCAGGATTCCCACAGCTTCCCTCTTGTCTCACTGCACTCTATCCATTTCCTCCATTCTCCTCTACTCCACTACATCCTAATTCTCCTCCCCACAAACATCAATGTATGACATTCGCTCTATTCTTGTGCCACTCTGTCTGAGTGCCACTCGGGTTTTGACACAGTCAAATTAATGTAAATGAAATCCTCCTATGACTCAAGAGCATTTCTAGCCAGAGGCTGCCTTTCTTTCTTTCCTGGCTCTGGGGTTTCGCTAGTGGGACAACATACACGGATGCAGTCCTATCATTGGCAGGACTCTTGCTCATGTCTTCTATAGTCAGTGGGTACGAGGTGGCCCATGCTCTTCTCAACTACTTGGCATGGTAGCATTAAGCTGTCTGTAGCTTAATTCTTTGCTGGGAACTGGTTTTGATATAGTTGATATAGCCAGAGAGAACAGTAGCATCATCCTGTACGCATAAATAAATAATAAAGGCAAGACATGAACAAGCTATTGCCATTTTTCTTTCTACTTCCACCGACTGTGAGTAGCTAACCAAGCATGGATCTCCTAAATATCCCACTGCAAGTACCGAGCAAGACCTACCGTGTTCCAGATCTTCCTCATATAGGAGCTCTACAGGGACATTGAGCTGAATTTATGTACTCATGTTTGAAAAACTAAGCACTCACAAGTTAGACATCTGTACTGAACAGCAATGGATACAGCATAACCATCACAAGAGGGGTTTTTCAGCATCTTAAAGAAGCTGATAACTTGGGCTAAGCATATAGAAATCGATAGTTACTATGGCAAGACTTTTTTTTATCCAAGATAAAGGTCAAGCACATCTGGAGGACATAATAGCTGCGTCCTATAGAGACTACATCAACTATCTCGCTGCCAAAATCTGCCATTAACAGACACAAAGGGCCAATCTGCTGATTTTCCCAGCTGTCACTGGTTTATTTTAGAGGCTGAGTCAGTTTTCAATTATTGTTCTGTTAAGAAAAAATGAAATCTATTGTGTAAACTCTGTGCCAAATTACTATTGCTGCATGCCACATTTCCTTGAATTTTGAAAAGCTCATTTTCTGTTGTCCTATTTGTCTCCTTGGACTGTACATAATTGTTAAATGGTCCCTACAATCTTTTAGCCATTTCAAAGAACAACACAAACATATTTCCTTGAAATAGCTATTGCAAGAAATCTGCTTTAAATGGGACAACTGTTTGCTGTCTCCATCTATACTGTCCAATACACCTTTTAAACATGCCAGTATTCATTCTGACTTTATTTTTGAAGTGCTAAACTAACTCGCTGTAATAACATTACTGAAAACCATGTGGCACACCCAGGGGTGATAATGGTATCATATGCAAGAATACAAACACAAGAAGTTGTGTAGATTATGAACAGGAGAGGTGCAGGAGCTGCTAACAGGAGGCATGCTGCAGACAGATGCATCCAAACCCTTGCTCCTCTCCACAGCTACAGAGCCCATTCCAGGGCAGTGCATGATGCCCAGGAGGCTTCAGAGTCCGCAGTCCTGCTCCGTGGGCAAGGCTGAGTCTTTAAGACAACAGTGCCAGTAAGGAGGTGGCACTCTCCTTCTAAGCACCAGCTCAGCAATAGGAAAGACCACCTCCAGCTCCCTCCCTAGTTTGAGATGTCTGCAATGCATTTCCCAGGGAACTGTCATTACTGTATGCTTCTGAACGGTTTTGGAGTCACTCTGGTTGAAACTATACCCAGATGCATCCCCAGGTGTCAGAAGCAGAGCTGCAGCTCAACAGTAGCAGGTTAGACTTGGTCCGTGGGGCCCAGCTCCTGTGCTCAGCAAAGCCCCCAGCATACAACCTTGCTTGATTTGCTTGCCTGAAGCTGAGCAGGAGACATGTGGTCAACTGCAGAACAGCATCAAATCTTCAGTGAGGCAACACTTCTGACCAGGCTCTCCACCAGCTACTGCAATTCAAATAGCTATCCGGTTATAATCACCAGACTGGATATTTGTTGCGTTTAAAAGAAAAATGAGAACAGTCTCAGTCTGATACTGGTTTGTGTATTTCATTAATCGCCTGTTAAGTGTTATGTCGCTTGAAAGCTTAAAAATTAGCAAAGGAGTATTAAACGCAGAGAAGCATTAAAATGGATGGACTTGCAGCACCTGGTTCAAATGGACAGGATGGAGGCGAAGCACAGTGTGGGAAAGGTGAGGACAGAAACTGGTCATGTACAGTATAATTATAAAAATCTTTCTCTATTCTTATTCTTTTTTTCAGACTAGGTAGAGTTAAAGATTCGTGAAGATGATGAATCAGCTCCTTTATTTATGCAGAACCTCTGTAGATCACCAGAGGTGGAGGACTGTTAAATGCCTGCCCTATGAGGTGATTCGTGAAGAGTGATTTGTTTTCCTGGGAACCCAGTGCTATTAGAGATGATGGAGTCTGGACTCAGTTCCAGGAGAAAGGGGAAGACAACACCATCATGCGAGGGGAGAGGCTCTGGTGAATCAGGACATCTGAGACAACAGCGAACCCAGACCATAACCAGTATGTTGACTGGGACCTGTTTGAGCAGCAGGTGCACGTGAGTCAGCATCTACCAGGAAATATCCACAAATGAAGGCCCCGGTGTGCTTCACTGGCACAACCCCAGCTCCCGAAATATGTCAAAAATGCCAATTCTGTGAAAAGAATAAGCAGCTCTTCCTCAAATACAAGTCCAGCAGGGTGGGAGGAAAACCTAGGTTCGGTTCACAAGCTGGAGATCGGCCAAAGGGCCCTGAATACACTGGGGTGTGGAGGGACATGTAGGAGAAACAGAAGACTTACTTTCAGATATTTACTCTGTGGATAGTGCCCGAGTGAGGATATTGCTTATGGCCTGCGATACTTCATCAAGATATGAGCTGAGTAACCCTCCATCTAGATCTACATTTAGCACAGAGGTCTGGTGTCTGAACCAGCCTGTCCTGGTCTTAGATATCGACTGAAAGGTGCAGCAGAAGTGATTGTCTTGAATCCCTTTATAACCACTGAATAGAAACAGGCACTTACAGGGCATGGTTCATAACAGCTGTTTCAGAGGTCTGGTAGGGTGAGATGAGCAGCATCCTATGCTGTGCACGAGGAGACCTAAGACACTAACAAAGGTAATTGGACTGTTAGAGGAGATAGCTGTAAGTCTACATCCGCATGTCCCCAAGTCTACTGCACATGCAGCCAACCAGCCCCAGTGATATCCAGAAACAAGCCTGTGAATATCCACCTGCAGCCTCTGCCCTTTTCAGCTGACGTGGGAGGAAGGAGGAGTATATCCCACTGATGGAGTGATGGTCCCTTCGCTCCTGAAGAGCTGCTACTGAGCAAAAATATGAACCTGAGCCAGAGAAAGAGAAAGCAGATGAGAGCAGTAACAACATTTCAGATCAGTTCAGTTTTTGTGTCTCAGGAAACTAAACTTTAGGTGACAACTAAGATTGTTTGTGTGGGGGTGTTTAGTTACTTACGTCCTACACTGGGTATTAGACGCATCAGTTAAACTGCAAGTTCTGGAGGAAACAACCAATTTATCCAGCGTCTAATACAAGAGGGATGAATCAATACCA
The DNA here is from genome assembly GCF_030867145.1 of Opisthocomus hoazin. Taxonomy (NCBI): domain Eukaryota; kingdom Metazoa; phylum Chordata; class Aves; order Opisthocomiformes; family Opisthocomidae; genus Opisthocomus; species Opisthocomus hoazin. The sequence goes on from NC_134418.1 coordinate 12,745,806, forward strand.
TTCCTCTGTAAGCGGTGTTATACACAAAAGCAAAAAAGCCCAGGAACCCAACCTGTACCTGCCAGCAAAAGGCACCTCTGCAGACCCCGAGGGTAAACCTCGGTGGGTAAATCAAGCAAGTTCAGAAAGGCTGCCAGGCACTCAAGCCAGCTGGCACAGAGCGAGCCCTGTCTGGTAGCGAGCTTGCCTATCGTCCGAGACAGGGCCACTGATGCAGCTGTGGCCATTGGGACAACCGTGGGACCTGCGGGAGAGCCGTCTGTCCCCGGCCACCCCAGCCCAGCCGCCGCTCCGGGAGCTCAGCCCCACAAACAGCCACCTTGGCCCCGACGTGTGCAACGTTGCTTGTAGGAGTGTAGCTGGTAGGTGAAAACAGGCGTCTAGGAAGAAAGAAAATAAAAATTGTACTTTCAACTTTGCCTTAGACCTCAAAAAAAAAGATTTAGGCATGAATTTTCAAAAATGAAGCAACCCATGGCACATTGGCTTATTCTCTGAAAGCGGTGAAAAGTAAGGGAAGCCTCTAATCTATAAAAACACTCTTAAATTCACTGGGATCATCAAAGATGGCAGAAGTGAAAGAGGACTGTCTGTAGCAGTGTGCAAACGTGCCTTGGTTTCAGAGCTGGAAAAATATGCAGTACTCCAGAAGGAGAGCAAAGAGAAAAACATTCTTTGTTTATATTTATTTATTCAATCTCATGGTGTCCTTGGTTGCCCAGAGGAGCTACTGAGAGTAGTTTCTAGTGTGCTGGTGGTTAGAGTTAGGTTACACGCACTTTTAGAAATTCAGCTGTCTGCCACTAATGAATTGTTCAGCGTAGCTTGAGGGTAATGACGCAATTAGCAAAAGCAGGCCAAATCCGTCCCAGGTGAAACTCTACTGATGTCAGTGGTTTTATTCTCGATGATGTGCTTGTTCCAGTGTGTGTAGAGAAAATACGTAGAAAGAAGAGTCTTGCAAAAGGACTTACATGGTTTCAGTTTGTCTTCCCTGATACTAATCCTGCATTACACTGAATAAAATGTAAAATCGCAACATTTGCATGGAGAGCAACAGTACATTTCTGTGGACCGACTCACAGATTCAGCCCATTAAGAGTTATTTTGTATTTTTAACTGTGTCCTTTGCAATTCTACCCACAGTCATATAAATAATAGTTGTTCCATTCCCTGACTTTTCTGAATTTTCAAATGTAAAAAAAGTTCTCCAAGTCTCTGTTATCCCTGGCTGTTTTAGGAATGGATTTGCTTCAGAGGAGGCCACAGCTAGAGCGTAGCAGGCAAAAAGAAGTGTGAATTTTGCCTTCACTTTCCTCCTGAATGGGGCACTGTGTAAAACAAAGCGATAGGCTTTTCCTTCCCAAAAGGCTTTTAAAGTCTGTTCCATAAATTATTTGAAGACACATGGCACTGCCGTGAAGTTACTGTGACTGGTACCCTAAGAGGTAAGAAAGGGAGTACAGATGAAAACTGCAAGCACAAACCAGCCATTTCACCCAGGTCATGCAAGAATTCTGTGTCAGAGCTCCCAAACAATTCTGATTCAGGGTTACTCGATTATTTTTTTCCAGACTACACTGGAAAATTGTATCACCGTCCCCCTGGTAGAGAGCGAAGCCCTGATACAGGCCTCCGTGGCCAGAAAGGCTCTGCAGGCTGTATGGAGCATTTGCCTGCATTAGCACGGCAGACATCAACATCTGAGACTGTGACAAAATCCAAGCAAATCATGTTTCTGGTCAAGATTTTATCCAGAAACCACCATCCCTGGTTTGGTATCTTTACTACAGAGCCATCCTTCCTCTTACTGCTTTCTAAACAATGACAGTAATGAGGGCAACTTTATGACTAGCTGGGCAGTCCACTTGATGCTAATCCAAAGAGTACAACCTACGGTCCTTGATTTTACTATCCCTGAAAAAACCCCTGTGCTTTTGTAATGGATTTGCTTCAGCGTGACCTCTTAAATTATCTCTGCTAGTGGGTTGTAGCAACAGTTCCACAGCTGTGCTGTTGTTCAGCAGTAACCATAGAAATTAAAGTGCTGCCAAGTATGTGCTCTTTGTGTTTTTCAAAGGGCTGAAAGATGATGCGGTGATGTGTTTGCCCCTCCTGACTTAATTCTGAACTCACCCACTGGCAGACCTGATGGAGAGGTGAAGACAAAACTTGCTGCCATTGGAAAGGTCTGTCCCCAGCAAGCTCTGTCAATGACGCTTCTGCGACCGGACTGCTGGTGCGTGTTCAAAAAGCCTGCAGCTAGAAATAGGATGTGGTGGGAAGTCATATCCTGTTATTCAGTAATTGCAGTCCCTAACAAAAAGCTTTTTTTGTTTGTTTGCGTATTTTTGTTGAGATTGAACTGAAGCAGCGTAGGTATTTTTAGCCAAATGATTTGTTATGGAAAGAAAAAAGTTGTATAAAATCTCTCCTAGAGGGATGCCTTGAAGTTGATTATTGGCCCACATTAATCTTTGAGATTTTGTGGGTAATTCTGATACTACGATAGGATTCTTTGCCTCTGAACTGGCATCTAGGCATTTTCAATAGTCAGCAGAGAGAGGCACACTTCCAATGGGCAGCCTAATCATGTGTTAAGATGGGATGAATCCTCTTTCTCCCCAGTCACAAAGGGAGACAATTAGCTGAAACCACACTCCTAACTTTTAGGCAGCTACAGTTACATGAAAGAACTGGGAGGAATCCCATGGGCCAGGGCTCTCAAAGGCAGGGGGGGTCCAAGAGTGCTGGTCGCTGTTTAAACGTCATTTCCTCCATGCTCAGGAGCGGTGCATCCCCCTGAGAAAGAAATCTGGCAAAGGAGGCAGGAGACCTGCATGGTTGAACAAAGAGCTTCTAGTGGAGATCAGGTGGAAGAGAAAGGTCCCTGGAATATGGAAAGAGGGACAGGCCACTTGGGAAGAGTACAGGAATGTGGTCAGAGCGTGCAGGGATGTGACGAGGAAGGCCAAGGCCCACCTGGAATTGAAGCTGGCAAGGGATGTCAAAAACAACAAGAAGGGCTTCTTCAACTACATCAGCAGCAAAAGGAAGGCTAGGGACAATGTGGGGCCGCTGCTGAATGAGGCGGGTGTCCTGGTGAAGGAGGATGCCGAGAAGGCAGAGCTACTGAATGCCTTCTTAGCTTCAGTCTTCAGTGCCAAGGCAGGCCCTCAGGAATCCCAGACCCCGGAGGTAAGAGAAGAAGCCTACAGAGAGGATGGCTTTCCCTTGGTCGACTAGGACTGCGTGGGGGATTGCTTAAGCGATCTGGACATTAATAACTCCATGGGCCCCAATGGAATGCACCCACGAGTGCTGAGGGAGCTGGCGGATGTCATTGCTGAGCCACTCTCCATCATCTTTGAGAGGTCCTGGAGGACAGGAGAGGTGCCCGAGGACTGGAGAAAGGCCAATGTCACTCCAGTCTTCAAAAAGGGCAAGAAGGAGGACCCAGGGAAGTACAGGCCAGTCAGCCTCACCTCCATCCCGGGAAAGGGGATGGAGCAGCTTATCCTGGAGGTCATCATCAAACAAGTGGAGGAAAAGAAGGTTATCAGGAGTAGTCAGCATGGATTCACCAAGGGGAAATCATGCCTGACCAATCTGATAGCTGTTTACGATGGCATGACTGGCTGGGTAGATGAAGGGAGAGCCGTGGATGTTGTCTACCTTGACTTCAGCAAGGCTTTCGACATGGTTTCCCATAACATCCTCCTAGGAAAGCTCAGGAAGTATGGGCTGGATGAGTGGTCAGTGAGGTGGATTGAGAACTGGCTGAATGACAGAACTCAGAGGGTTGTCATCAGCGGCGCTGAGTCTAGTTGGAGGCCGGTAACTAGTGGTGTCCCCCAGGGGTCAGTACTGGGCCCAGTCTTGTTCAACTTCTTCATCAACGACCTGGATGAAGAGTTAGAAAGTACCCTCAGCAAGTTTGCTGATGACACCAAACTGGGAGGTGTGGTAGATACACCAGAAGGCTGTGCTGCCATTCAGCGTGACCTGGACAGGCTGGAAAGTTGGGCAGAGAGGAACCTGATGAGGTTCAACAAGGGCAAGTGCAGGGTCCTGCACCTGGGGAGGAACAACCCCATGCATCAGTCCAGGCTTGGGGCGGACCTGCTGGAGAGCAGCTTTGTGGAGAGGGACCTGGGTGTCCTGGTGGACGACAGGTTGACCATAAGCCAGCAGTGTGCCCTGAATGCCAAGAAGGCCAATGGGATCCTGGGGTGCATTAGGAGGAGTGTGGCCAGCAGGTCGAGGGAGATTCTCCTCCCCCTCTACACTGCCCTAGTGAGGACCCATCTGGAGTATTGTGTCCAGTTCTGGGCTCCTCAGTTCAAGAAAGATGAGGAGCTACAGGAGAGAGTCCAGCGGAGGGCTACAAGGATGATGAGGGGACGGGAACATCTCTCCTATGAGGAGGGGCTGAGGGAGCTGGGCTTGTTCAGCCCGAAGAAGAGAAGGCTGCGAGGGGACCTAATAAATGTTTATAAATATGTCAAGGGTGGGTGTCAGGAGGATGGGGCCAGACTCTTTTCAGTGGTGCCCAGCGACAGGACAAGGGGCAATGGGCACAAACTGAAGCACAGGAAGTTCCATCTGAACACGAGGAAGAACTTCTTCAGTCTGAGGGTGATGGAGCACTGGAACAGGCTGCCCAGGGAGGCTGTGGAGTCTCCTTCTCTGGAGATATTCAGGACCTGCCTGGACAAGGTCCTGTGCAGCCTGCTGTAGGTGACCCTGCTTTGGCAGGGGGGTTGGCCTAGATGAGCCACAGAGGTCCCTTCCAACCCCTACCATTCTGTGATGCTGTGAACTACTCATGGTGGCTTACTGCCCATTTACTGGGCAATTATTATTTTTAAGACCAAGAAACTTTGGCATTTCGAGTCGCAGTCCACTGGTTGCTTTTCTGCTACATTTTGTATTGCCTGTTAATTGCCAGCTATCCTTGGGCAATATCTCACTCAATGTACTTTTGCTTTTCGTTGGATATGAACATCTGTCCTGCAGAAAAGGAGAGTTCTTCCCATTTTCCCAGGAGAACTTAGAGAACATCTACAATGTGCAGAGAAGTGTGGTGCAGAGATTCTTGAGGGAGCTTTTTAAGAGGGAATTCACCCAGGAGGACTTTCTAGCTTGGCTTGGCAGCAATAAATAGTGCACATCAGACTCAGGTGTCTCTGAGCGCATCTGGCTTGGGATGAGCATGGGAGGAAGCAACTTGTGTATCTTTACAACCAAAGTGAAAGTATAAGCACCCTGGACATGTTCATCAAAGTTAAACAAAAAGAATAGATTTTGCAAAAATGTTTAGGTTCCCTCTGTCACCCTTTGAAGGCTCACTAATATCCAGTTTGACCTCTTCTTCACAGGAACTTTTGCTAGGAGGAAAAAAATCTGTTTTTAAATTTTGGCTGGTAACTATGAGATATCCCATGCTGATGTGTACCAAGAATGTTCGATCACTGAAATGCTTGGTGTCTGAAAAAAAAAAACAAAACACACCACTTTGTACTGGTTTAAATAAGGAAATCAGTACAAATACCATAAAGACAAAACTGCCAACTCCAGATTCCAAATGAATTTAAAAGTCTATATTTAGCTCCTACTATTTCTGTTTCAATTATAAACTACTTCTCGTTAAATACACACCATCGTCTCAAATGCTCCACTCCACATAGTTGCTTGGAGCGCCATAATTCATCTTTATTTTTAGTTTGCTTGCAGATAAGGGAATGGCAAAGGACAGCAAGTAAAAGATTCAGGCTGGTGTTTTTACATGACTTTCGCAGTTGCTGCTCTAGGAACTGCTCTGGAAGAAATCCAAACCCGGCCCAACTCCTGTCAAACAATTTCTCTCACAAAGGTGTCAGATCTTAAGCAGCCCTTTCCTTTGCTCTTGAGAAGGGCAGGAGAAAAGGGTGCATGAATCCTTGGTGGAGCAGAAGCAACAGATTTTCTCAGTAGGCACCTGACATTAAATGCTGCTTTGTGGCCGTGAAGGGGAGAGTGAAGAGAGTCACACCTTGAAAGAGAGGTGTGTTTAATTTAAATGCCAGGCCTGGACGTTTACAAAGGGTATTAGGCTGTTGGAATTTTTTATCCCAACTATTCAGATTTTTGTGAAAGATTTGCAATTCCCTAACTGCACATTAGAAACGAAAGTATTTCCATCTTCTAATAAACTCTAAACTTCTTTCCAGAATCACTTCAAAATGCTCAGCATATGTTGCATGTGGCCTGCAGTCTGCCACAGAGGACTTCGAATTTACCTGTAGCCTGGACTCGAGAGGTGAAATAGGGAGGGGAAACACAGAAATCGGATTCCATCCCAGGTGTGGCAAATAGTCACTCTCTCTGAGTAGAAAAGTCATTTCTTTTTAGCAGCTTGCACAAGAAGAAATCAAGTTGATGGAAAATCTGTACGGACAGTGGAGATGTGGGGCCAGGCTACCAGTGTTCACTCAGGCTCACACCAAGGTGTGAAGGTGTTCAGGTCTCAGGAACCCCTTTCAACATTATTACGGGAACGTCTTCGCTTTACCACTCTGTCACGTGCACAGTGCTTTTCCAAGCTTGAGGGAAGTTAGAATCCTCAAACTTGATCTTAGCTAGTGTCAATTTGGCTGAACAAGATTTGGCTTAGTTGCCTGATATAATTAGACAGGCTTTCATAGGATGAAGTTAGGAAAAGGGAAAATTTAAACTGGAATACAATTTCTACCACTAAAATGAAGTGGGATGTGAAGCACTCCCAGAAGGAAAGAGGCTAATTCTTGTGTCCAAAGTCTTTGAAAGCTGGACCACACAAAGTCCTAAGTAATTCTCCCAGGAGCAATCATCCGCTGGTGGGAAGACAGAAGGGATGAGGTAATACAGGATAGATATCAAACCCCTCTTTGAGGTGCAAGGAGGGAGGTATATATCCCCAGTACAGAGAAAAAGGCAAGCAGAGAGATTAAAGTCTCGCTCCAAAAAAGTCAGATATAGTTGACTAATAATCCCAATTCATAAATGTGTTATACAAAACTCTCATTCGGCTGCTGTCAGTCCCGGAAACAGCGAAGTTTTACTGGTAGCTCACTTTTCTCTGGCAAGCATCCCATGTGCACATCCGTGCTTGCCTCACCACAGTGGCCTGAGGCAAAGACCAGGCAGGAGCCCTCTTAGGCAGCAGAAATAGTTGGAAACCCTCAAACAAATAAAAAAAGATAAAATCAGCCCACTTTTCTCATTTCCTAACCCTATTTGTAGTCACTCGGATATGACCTAAATGGTTAGTGTGGCTCAAACTTCTCTACCTCCAGGTACTCTCTAAAAGTCATCTCTGAGTTGAGTCTTTGAAAGTGTGCGCATCTGCGCTCAGGACAAAAGCCCAGATGATGCAGTCTAACAGGACAGCAACACGGAGGTTGCGTGTGAGGGCGTTGGTGCTCAGGAGTCCCCAGTGCCCAGCCACAGCAGTGGCCACATTTTGCCCACCACGAGCCCGGCTCCATGGTGCCAGCGCAACGCATGCCATCCCCAGCCCTGCCCCGCACACAAAGGTGTGTAAATACCGTGACGATGCCTGCGCCAGCGGGATGCTCGGAGGCTGGACACCACCCCAAAGGACAGGCAGTGCCATGTTTTTCTCTTTGCTATGGCCAAAGTTTGATAAATTCATTAGGAAGTCTTCAACTTCAGCCTTAATTTAGCTAGTCTATTAAATACGGGCTTAAATCTCCTATTAGAGTCATAGACAGGAGCAGACACAGGATGGTCATATATCCAAACTCTTGTCCTAAACATTAAACTACTTAACTGTACTGGAACATGTATACATAAGCTGTCTAGGAGGTAGAAGATAAATGTAAATGGCATTGTGTTTATATGAGAGTAACAGCAGTTTTTTCATGCGTATAAGAACAGTTTGAAACTGACAATGTAGAATAAAAATTATCACGTGTGGGGTGTTTTTTATTAAATATTTATATCAGAAGGTTATTCAATTTGATTAGAAGGATTTTAGAAAGTAGAATTAGCTTGAAATAGCTGCACATCAAATCGCTACTCTCTCAAACAAACTAATGATTAAAATATAAAGCCCTATATACCACTATGTCATGTACAGGCCATGTTAACAAAAATGGTTCAGTGTTTCTATGCTAGACAATATTTAAATATAGAACTATTTTTGAAACAAATTGAAAATGAAGAGAAGTTTGACACTGTAGGAGGTCATTTTGCACAGCAATATTTTTGCAGCAGCATACCTCTTAAAAATAGCAAGAAAACAAGAAGAGTCTTCTAGGAAATATCAAAGACCTTTTTAATAAAAGCAACTAACAGAAAAAAAAAGAATGAGCAGAAACAAAACTGATGACCACAAGCTTTGACTGAATGCTGAATCTGCACTTGCAAAGACATTTGTGTTGCAAAGTACAAAATTTAGCCTGTTCTGAACTGCCTGTGCACGCTTCTTTTATCAGTGTTCAAATAGATTCCGATGTTGCTGACCTCTTGGAAGATATTTGTTTTGTAGGGCTCTTCCAAGTCCCCACACCCAGTGATGTCTAGTAGGCTCCTTCTCCTCCTAGGACAGACTGATTTTTCATTTGTTGCAGCAAATTCCTGAAAACATACAGTGAACTGGAAATCATCCTAACTCAACTGCTTCTTCTCGGAATGACACGTACGGACTGGCTACATTAGAAAGCACTGAAAATATATAACCTCATTTTATGATGGTTGTCCCAAATGGCTTTGGAAAAATTCTCTAATGATTTTTGTTCTCCTCAAACTGATATCACACATTCCTTCCATCTCAGTGTGAAACCATGGAAGCCCATTTCACATACACACTTACTAAGAGGCTGGAGAAAAGACTATGAAAAACAGCAGAGAAACATCTACAGACTTCAAGGAACTTTGGGTCAGAGCTTAAAAAATACTGCTCTTTTTGCTTCTCCAGTGACCCACAAATTAAAAATAAATTAGTTGGTTTTACACCTAACTTGTGTTTACTTCTGAGAAGTAAGATCACTTGATATATTAGAAGTGAAATTCCCACTGCTTTAGAAGATATATTTCTTCACCAATAAATGCATTCATAGTCAACTTCCCCTAATCATTAGTGGATCGTCTAAGTTGCAGATAATGCCACATGTGGAGAGGCAACCAGCTTGATCAACACAGGTTCTTCTGAGAAGTCTCTTTGCTGCATCTCTCCACAGTGGGTCTTTATTAGTTTAGACACAAAACTGTTGCTTCTGGTCCTAAATTAACTCTATGTATTAGTACAGAAGCATTACTGGGTTTATAACATTCTGTCATAGGATGGTACTCACCAAAAAGTGTGAGCTAGCCAGTCCACATCCAGATTGTTATTTTTTTTTATTTGAACATCCTAGGTTTTCATTACCCTGCAGCTGGATATCTGACTGCAACTGAAACAGGGTAGAGGTTTCTTGGCTGAAGTTCGATGTTGTTGTCATCTTTCCCCTAAAGAACTAAAACGTCAAGGATTCATCAAAGCACGGCAGTGCTTGTGTTGTCCAAAATCAGATCACAGACAACACAGTTCTAAGTGCTTGTGTCAGCTTACCAACATCAAACACTTGGTGTGCTTGACACAACTGGCTTTTGAAAGACACCGCGAAAAAATCAAAGGTTTCCAATGCCTTTACTGGAAGCAAGACATCGCTTTAAACATGTGCACTTAAGGACTACTCCCCAAGTGCAGAGGAGAGTAAAGTGACTGATAATTTGTTCACAAAAAATGGTCAAATCTCTAAACATTGATGTTGGTGCCATTTTGGTGTATTGTGAAGAGATGAAGGACTTGGGCTCGCCTAGACAAAAGGCTGTCCTGCTGCAACCGCTATAAACATGGTTGCGCTTACATACATATGCTTACACTTGTATAGCTGATTTTGGCCAGGGAAGGAATTATACTGGTAAAAAAATTTTTTATTAATATACATTCATAACTGTGTCCAAACCAGCATTATGCCAGCATATATACACTGGAAAAATAATAACTCTTAAGCAATCCCAGCTACATGGTTATAAGCACTGCCTGTCCCCTCAAATAGCTTTTTATCCCTCTTCTGAACATCTACTTTAAGGATGCAACATATACAAGTGGGTTGCACGCTATCTTTCCTGCAGAAAACAACATAGGATATGGTCTGTTTAATGTCTTGAAATAACATTAAGTGAGCCAAAAGAACTGTAAGTTGGATTTGGCATGCGACAGATTCATAAAGCAGCTTTCCATTACATCAAATCCTCCATTATTTTTAATAATGAAATTAATGTTGCAGTCTCTACCTAAGTAAAACTTTCATTCAATATCTCTGAATATTTCAGAGGAGTATTCAAGGAAGGAGCTGGTCTGTTACGTTGTGCTTAGGAGCTGAGGAAAGCCTCAATCACGTGTAAGTTGGTAAGAGACTTCCCAGAGGACTTTGGATGTGTCGGCAGCTATTCTGCAGGGCAGGTGCCATCAGGTGTACGCACCCAGGAGACTTCCCAGGGGCAGAGCAGTCAGAAAGCTCCCTCTCACTCTTCCGTGCTTGCTCCTGCCTCAGAAGTGTCTTTACATATGAAGATGATTCCAAAATTATTTTTTACTGGTTGTAAGAACTATTTAAAATTGTAGAAAAGTCAAGTGCGCACATATAGTTTAAATCTTCAGTTACCATTGTTTGGAGGGTTATTTTCTTTTGGCAAATTAGGAAATTCCTGCTGCAGCTGTGAGTACTTCTATTTGAACATCTGAAATTCCACAGCTATCAGCACATTAGCTTGAGCCTTGGTGACTCGTAAATCTTTCTTAGCATCTTATTTCATGAGGTCTAGTTCAAGCGTTAGATGGAAATTACATTTTGCAGAGACCATATTTGAATGGCATTACTTAAAGACAAGCAAATGGATTTTTACTTTAACGGTAGTCCAGGTAGATATTAGTGAGTGGTCAGAAAAGCAGAGATCTGGTTTGAGCTAGACAGCAGGTCTTTGACAGAAAAAAAATGCAGAGATATTTTTATTATTAGTAATGACATGAAACATCAGGGATCTCTGACAATCTGAGATGAGAACACATTGTCTAAAAATGCAAACTCCAAGGCAGGCACAGCCCTGACGCAGCACCTACCTTGCCAATAGCTGGTGACAAGCAGATCCACCCACCCAAAGAATGCTGTTTCAATTCCCACTTCTTCAGGCTCACTTTCAAAACACCCTGCAGACACTGCAAGGGCTGCTTGGAGCATTTTGAAGCTATCAAGCGCTATCTAAGTCTCCATAAGAGCTTTCTAAATGTCCATCCTGGGCTGACCTATGATACAGGTAATGGTATATCCAGTTAAGAAACAAGAAAACTGTTTCTATGATGCTCCAGGTGGTTTTCCTGCGATTGCCACCCAGACATCCAGTTTCCCTGACCATTAAAATCCATGGCCTGCTTATGGCTGCTCAGAGACTCAGTTTTTTTCTGCATCACAACCTGTTGCATTAACTCAGCCCAGCGTAGCACCTAGACTGGTGGTTAGGGACTCCTGCTCAATCCCACAGATCTGAAACTTCCCAATCTTTAGAGAACCTAGATTAGATCTTCTGCTTTCTATTCCATCATTGGCCTAGGTATTTCTTGCCATGTTCCTGAAAATGTATGGTTTTGATCCCCTTCCTTAGGACCCAAGGTAACTTTTGCCTAGAATTAAGCCCCAGCTTAGCCCAGCACTTTTTTCACAAAGCACCTTAAATGAAGATGCAGATCTCTCTCCCTGCCAAATATCCAGATGATCAGGGCACTACTCTAGGTAGGGAAGCTGAGTTTGTGTTGCCTACATACTGGGAACAGTGCATTACCAGTGGTAACAGAGACACTTTTCACCATTTTCCTCCACAACCCAGTGATTATTCAACAGCTTACGCACAGTGAAATAATCCATCAAGAAACCTCAAGAGCAGGTGAAGTCAGTGTGTCCTCCAACAGCCCGATGGTTTGAACCCTCTCCTGACAGACTGGTGGGCACTTAGATATGCGCTTACAGAATCATAGAATGGTTTGGACTGGAAGGCAACTTGTAGATCATCTACTTCCAACCCCCCTGCCATGGGAAGGGACACCTTCCACTAGACCAGGTTGCTCAAAGCCCCATCCAACCTGGCATTCAGCACTTCCAGGGAGGGGACATTTCCTCTTCTGTAGATGTTCGCCAAAGACAGAGGCAAGCTACAGACAGCAGAGGCTTCATTGACCTACATGAGAACATACGGATGGATCCCAGCAAAAATGTTCGGGCCAGACTAGACAGTGGAAGTATTTTCAACCATGCAGTGCCTTCATCACTGCTTTGTTAAAGATTAAAAAAAGACTTCACTGTCTCCTTCAAGCTTTGCTCCTGGCAGAACTGGAACATCTCCTGAGAGAATGCCCCAGAGCACAGTAACCTCATGAGGAAGACTAAGAAAACATGTGGAGGCTGGGAACCCTGAGAAGACTAAGGTACTGCTCTGTTATCAGGATTTTGGAAGAAATACGTATTTCCAACACTAGAAATGTAGATATCCAAAAATTTGCACTGACAGGAGGAATTCAGTTTCTTTGAAAGGTATGCAATAGTTCCAAGGATCCATGTTTGGATTTGAGTACCTTAAGCTCCTTTGCAGACCTCAGCCTTTCCTTTTTATCTCTGACTCCAATGTTATTTACAGCTTGTGTATTTTTACAGGGCAAGTGACATAATAGTCTACTACATCCAGTCAATAAAATCCAAACAGAGCTGCAAAAAGCAAAAGCCTTTTATTTTTTAACCCTAAACAGGAATTCTGTGTTGTTTAATGGACTACCTGCAGCGCAGGGAATTGCTTTGGGCCAGGTGGAAACAGGGTCAAGAACTCCTGAATATATTCAGAGCAAATTGTTTCCAGACAATGACAAAATTTTCAGGATTAATAACACAAGTGACGTAGTGTGAGTAGATAGCCTTGAGAGATAGCAATCCTTCGTTCCTGCTTCCTGAAAGTTAGCTCTGGAGCTTTTATTGACTTGCATGACTATTCTTTCCAGTGAATTTCCAGGCAGATGTTGCTGTCAGCTCATTATGTTTTTCAGAATCAGCAATATAAAATCAGATGTGGGACACAGGCTGCATTTAGGTGCTTAACTCCAAAATGGTGGCCCTTTGATTGCTCCATTTTCACCAGTAACTTACGTACCCAGTCGACACCAGCCACATATGCTTTAGCTCTGACAATGCAGAAAACTCCAGCACATCAGTTGCATCAGAAGACAATCGATATTCTTCTCTCTCTCTTGTATATTAAAGATTTACAGCATGTCTACTGAGGAAGGCTCTCCACGGAAATGCTAGCAAAGGTTCTGGCGGTTGTAGTTTTGGTTTGTCATCCATTAATGCAGCGGGCTGAGCACGCGCACAGCCTGCGAAACACCTATTTCCAGTTGTTTTCTTAGTCTAATGCATATCAAATAGATGTGTCCCAGGAATGGGATCTAAACATTGAACTCTTGGAGGATGACCTCATACACCCCTCTAGACAGCCAGCTTTCCCTGGAGTTATAAAAGAATCACTAGGCCAAGAGATAATCCTTCTTTTTTTGGTTTAAAGAATTCCTTTGCAAGAGTGGAATTGGGTTCCAGTCCCTGCTGTAAGAACTGTTTAAATATCTTGTCCAATTACTATGGATACTGTAGAAATAGCAGGCACAGTTCTTAAATGCAGTAAAATTGGAAAAGCATGTTTGCATCTTTCAGGCAAAGGACCCAACCACTAGATCAGGGTGTTGATGTCATTACTTCTTCTGTCTCGTTCATTTTTCCTTCAGCAACCCTGAAGAGTGTGATCAAAACTTAAAACAGTACCATTGATAGACACTCTTTTCTTCTGTCTTTAGAGCGCCGCATTCATAGTTCACTTCACTTCTAATTTGCCCATGCCCTAATTAGGATAGGAACACACCACACAGTGTGCTCTCCTTATTTTATAAAACTAGTGAAGACTAATCAAACTAACAACAAAAAAAGCACAACTCTAATGTTATTGGGCTTCCATCCTCTTTCTTGCAAAATATTTCAGAGTCTGAAGAAATTTGGTATTAAGCAATACTTTTAATATTCAGCTTATATTTACACTGATTTCATCCTCCTTACTCATGCCCCTTGGGCTATCACTCCCTTTGTTGTTTTCGTCTTTAAATACATACTTTTAGCAGGTTTTCTTTTCCCTCTTAGTCATTATTTGGCCAAAATTGATTCTTTTTTTTTTTTAAATACCAGTATATGATTTGTTGAACCAAGCCTTTGACTTCTCATTCAATACTGTTGCTCTTCAAATTCAACATACATTTCTTTATTATTGTTGCAATTAAATTATTTTATGTCTATCAGTTTTACATATGAAGCATGAAAACACCTGACACTGGAACTGTTTAATATTAAAAGCTGATTTTTACTTCTTGATCTCTGTTAAAGCTTCTTTATTGACACTAAGATTTCAAAATATCTTTCTTCATCTGTATATCTCAGTCCAAAGCAAATCCAAAAGGGAACATAATTTAACCTTTTTCCAGATTTAATCGTATTTATTAATCCTGAAGCTACTTCAGTCATCTAACTACTACACTCATCTGGATTATTTCCAAATCTATAGGAAGGTGCTTCTAGACAGTGCATGCTTCTGCCTAGCCTGGTCACTTCTTTCTGAGGTACCTTTTTCTCTTCACTTTTTTTCAGGAGTATTTAGAAAACTACAATGTTCAAGTAATGCTCAGATAGCTGTAGCTAGGCAAGATTTCTTCTCCATCTTCCATAGATTTTGGCAACTGCTTTGACTTCAGTGTTCTTTAGTTTCCATTAACATAATAAATAATGGCTTTTAGTAAATCTGGGCCTAGCACCAATTCTTGCAATGCTCCTTATGTTGATCTTCTCTTCCAAATTGGTACGTTGCCATTATCATTAACCTTGATTTATGGTCCCTTGTCTGCTTGCCAGCCTACTTGAAAGTGTAGTTATCCAAGTCATTTTTAATTCATTTCTGAAATGAGACTCCATGCCATGCTATTATAAAGTCCAGATTCAGCAAATACTCTGAATTCCTATTGTGTATTAATCCTGCCACTCCATTTTACCAGAGATGTCATTTTGAGGAGAACACAAAACCTAAGAACCAACATTCCCAGAACAGCAAGAATAGGGGAAATAGGTTTGACAGGTTGAAGAGATGACTCTAGATTTCAGGAATACTCATATGCCTTTTATGTACAGCAGTACAGAACTTCTATTTTACCATTATGCCAAGAAGCCAGCGTGAAATTGCCTGTATTCATTTTCCTTAAGAATTCATAAGCCTGGGCTCATTCATCTACATTATTAGAAACATAGTTCATTTGTATCGGTATTTGTCTTCTAAATACCTTTAGGAAAGTTGGCATTCTGAGGGGGAATTAGTTTAGTATGACTATCCTTGATTTATTCAATACAGTCCCATTGCACTCTAAGGACTAAACCCTCCTCTTTATCAAAAATTTCTTTTAAAATAATGTTTGTTCTCAAAAGTCTTAAGATTATATTAAATTTACGCTATCTCACCATGCCTTTATTGCTTTGATTTTTATTTCATGTTACTCTGTAATAATCAGTGAGAGAGGTGGTTAAGCTTCTCTGCACTGAAAATTCATCTCTGCTTGATTTCTTTCCGCTTTCATCTTTACTTATAGGAGGAGTGGAGGCAGTTGAAAAATCTTCTGATTCATTTGTGCAGGAGCTCTGAATCTAGATAATCAAAAGCCTCCTCTCTGCAGTGGGGCAAGCTAACAACCTATCACCCCACAGAAGAGTGTCTGAAGTGCAATGCAGTGGTAGGATTTATTTCTATCAAATCAGTGGGGAGAGGGAACTATAGCAAAGTACTTCTTCCCTAAGCCAGTAAGAAGGGGAACATTTTCTCCCGCTTTTAGGAAGAAAAAGGAACCAGTGTTTACTTTTGTGTTCCACTGGTATGAAAAACTGGAACCAGAGTCCCAGATACATTAACTTGATGTTGGTGATATGTAGCATTACAGTAAAAGCTCAGATAGCAGCCTGCTAGTCCCATAGTAACAACTGTGAATAGAAATCTCCTGTATTTTCTTAAAGATAATAAAGAATATAAATGAGAATAGGAAGAAATTATAAAGCCAAGCTTCCTACTTAATGATATTCTTCATTCTTTCTTCCCTCAGTACCTGTGAGCCTTGTTGCACAGGATAAGCACACCAACAGTCTTTTAGAAAGTGTTAAATACAGTAATCAGCTTCTTCAGGGAGCAAAATAGTTATCAACAAAGGATGGGGCTGGAGAGTTCTTGCATTTGCTAATTCTGGTTCTGCAGAGTAAACCCACGTCAGTGGCAAAAGGTGAAGAGCAAAGCTCCTGTCTCAGTTGCTAACCCTCAGTTGTCACCTCACTCCAGGGCATCTCAAGCAGAAAATCTCAGACACTCTTGGATCCAACAGATACTTCTGCTGTGACCTTGTAGACGGTGCTTACAGCTGTCTCTGTGCAATGAGACAGCAGAAGTAATATAGGAGCCTTATGCACACAAAATAAATTCTTATAAAGCAACCAGAAGTGTTATGAAAGTACATAAGGTGAAAAGGGAAAAGGTGCATGAGAGAAGAAAACACATTAGGAATCCAGGAGAGGACTGGGGATTAGCTATGGTCTGTAGATGACACAACTTTATATGGTTCCTTCAGGCTTAGGGCAATGAGAGGTGGGAGGGCATCTTGGCTGATCATGAAGTATCAAGAGGAAGTTGTGGTAGCTATAGAGCTGGGTTACAACATGCCTATTTCAAGATATTTAGTTTTCCTTGTCCCATCTCCTTTTTTTTCTTTTCCTTTTTTTTTTTTTTTTTTAATTAGACTTGAAGATTTGAAGAAAGAGGGAAAGAGAAAGAAAGAGTGGAAGGGAGGAAGGGAGGAAGGGGAGAGAAAAAGAGAAGCCCATCCTTTCACCAGTTTGTCCATCAGCTTCATCCACCAACAAAACCCCATTTTGATTCCTAATGATTCATTCCATTCTCCATTTGTTTGCCCACCACAGTTTTAACATAAACTTTGGTAAATGTTAGTGGACCTATTTCTCTGAAACAACTGTTCTCTCTGAAACAACTGTTCTCTTTTTACTTTGTCTTCATCCCTTTAACAGCTGCTTTCCAGCAACTGAGAAAGAATTTAGGCCTGATGGATGTTAATTATTACACTGCTCGCTCTCACTCCCACCTCCACATGTACACCCTGATCCTGCTCTCCCTTATCATAAAAACATCACAGAAACTACGCTATATGGCTGGAGTCACAGTAAAAATGTTTCTACACACAGACGTCCTTATTCAGTTATTGCTCAATACTCTCTCGGGGAAACTTGACTTCAGTGGGAGTTGGTCCATAGAATGACAGAGCAGAGATTTCAGGACATGAACTGCAGAGCACAGGGACTCCCACATAAATCTGAGTTAGCAGATCAAGCTAGTGAATCTTCGCCAAGATACTGTTGTGGGAATACCAACACCACAGCTGAAAAGCATTGACTTCTGTCTCTGCTTAGGATATATTGCAAGATCAGAACCTACATTTATACATCAGCTTAAGGCTGTAAAGCTTTTTATGACATTTCAGGTTTGATAAAAATATGTTTGTTATTGTTTTAGTACTACTTTTAGCATGATCTAATTTATAGACCTAACAGATAGATTTAAGTTATCCTGTAGGTGGAGTTGGTAGCACTGCCTACTGTTATACTTTCCAAATACTTCCACTGACAGGAGTGTATTCAACAACTTATAGTTTTACCAGACCTGAACAATTTGGGCTGAATTTTTGCATACTGCTCAAAAAATTTAGCCTTAGGCTGAATTTTACTGGCAAGTATCACCCAAAATTGTGCAACTGCTCAGCTTTCTCCAAGAACAAAACTGGGAAAATGAAACATTTTTTGCAATGTTAAAAGTATACAGGTATTTTCTTGGAGAAGCTAGAAGCCTACACTACAACAGGTATTGGAAACATGCTAAAGAGAGTGCTTTCCTACAGGGAGCATGCTTTCACTGTTTTCCACCAAATCTAGACAAAATTTTACCAGATAAACTTCTAAGAATTTACAGTTTAAATTAGCTCAGCAGAAACAGCTTCTGTTTTAAAAGCTAAACAGCACCAATTCTGTCCTCACTCAACAGTCTTAAGCTTCTCACAGCTTCTGTAGTGCTGGGCTTTCAGAATGAGAAATAGGGTACCTGTCTCTTCCAGATTGCCCCCTTTTTGGGGCACAGACATTTTGGTACAGAAAACTAGCTGATGCAAATGCAGATGAAACATGAACTTGGATGTGGGAGAACAGAGAAAAGAAATGGTCTACTAAGAATGGGAAAGGGGACAAAGACAGATCAGTGGAGTGATGCTCTGAAAATGAGTGAACAAAGATTTAAAACTTTGCTGGAGGATGGAAAGTGGAGCTGGCCGAATTACATGAAATAAGAAGCCCAGGAGAATCAGTGCAGTCATAGGAACATATTAGAGAAGGTGAGACACAAAGTGACAACTTAGGAGCCATAACACACTATTTTTAGCCTGTAACGGATACCCAGCTTCCTAAGCCTCACCATTTGCCGTTGCCAGATAGTAGCTGTGAAACCCATTGGTGATCTCTGCGCATTTTTCTCCTCTACAGCTGGTCTCTATAAATTATGTCAATTTACTTCTGCTGTCAAGTATTTAACTGCTTGATGGCACCCTGCTGAGTTCAGCAATGACATAGGATGAAATATCTCTATTTCTTTTACAAGAAAAGAAAATCAGGCCTGGTCAGAAATGGGTACAGTAGTTTAAGATGGCACTGCCCTCTCCGCCACAAAGTTGATTATTATTGCTTTGGTGGATTTAACTGTCCCAATGGCTGCATCATCACCAGATGACGTGCCTAAAAATTTCTCCTCCACATCAGTTTGATTTCTGGTGACATCTTGCTGAAGGATGTTCAGACCTGTTTGATGTTGCACTGAACCAGACAAAGAGCATTCACACAATCCAGTCACCTAACTCATAATGGCAGTAATCTCCAGCTAGGACATGGCCTAAAACACAATGAATAATGAAAAAATTTGAGTAGTACATAGTCCAAAACTCAGCAGTCAGGGGAAAAACAATAAATAGGCCTTTGATAATTCGTTTGGTACCATAATGAGATAGTGGACCTGTGGAAAGCGCTGTGTGATGTCAATGGAAGAAAAATTCTTGTGTGCAAAGCGTTATGTTCTGAGATTTGAGTGCCTAATTTTGGTCTCATAATTTATCTGTGGCATATTAAAAGATTCCACATGTGCCTACACATAGAGTTTCCTAAAATGTGAATTGTTCATTGTGCATTGTTTTTTCTCTGTCTTTTTGGTATAAGGAATGTCACTCTGGGTACCAGAATTCATGCCACCCAGAGTTCAGTTCAATGTTTAGTCATTTATTTGTGGAACCAAAGCAGAAAATTACAAGCCATTCTGGATACATTTTCTGAGTTTTGTATACTAAAGAAAAAACACCAGACATTTCTAACTTTTTGGTTGGAAAAACCTAAGGTGCTATTTCACCTACAGTTGAGCTTAAGACGAGTCAGTGACTGCTTTTTCCACTGTTTGACTTGGACTCTATACAGTTTTACTTTGTATCCATTAGTGCCAGCAAAGCTTTCCTTTTCCTTCAGCATGAAACACAGAAAACTCAGCTCCACGGAATTAAATTCTTCCTCTTGTCTACAGCAGAAAGGTTGAAGCTTATCTTGAGCCAAAGCAGTTTTTACGTTGTCTTTGCTCTCCAAGGCCTTGTACTGCAAGGCTCAGCAGAAAGGTTTCAATGACTTGCTAGGATTCTGATTAAGCACCATTGGTTTGGGATTTTCTTTGAAAAGTCTTTTCACCTTCTTGAAATGGAGGAAATCTGAGAACAGTTATCAGAGGAGGAAACCATCCACAAACTTGAAAGCCTGGAGGCTGCTTATTAAAGCAGTACTACACATTTGAGAAGCAATGGCATTGTAGTAAGGCTGTAGGCTAGACTGAGGTGATCTGGGTTCAGCATTTGGTTTAAACAGTATATATTTAAGCAAGATATCGAGAGCTACAGCCAGTGAGGAACTTATACCATGAAGAGAGGATTTTGGTGGAATAAAGGTATCGATGCCCCAAAGTCTCTGCCTCGATGCTGCCTGCCCTGCACCTGTCTGGGATACAGGAACAAACTGTTCCTCTGGTTGTGCCCAAAGAGGTCCAAGCATTTAATTTAGAGAGATTCCCAATCTCAGGAAAACCCTAAACCTGAAAAAGACAGAATACTGTTGACGTATTTAATACAACCTTTCCTCCCATATTCTGTTTCAATAATTGTCAGTACAAATTTTAGCTGTGCTAGAGTGGACCAAAGCCCAAGACTCCCCCTTCCACACTAGCCACAGGTTGCGTACTGCTTCTGGTTTTGTTCCCTGCCAGACCTCGGATTCCGTTTGGCACGGTGACAAAGGAGAGGGAGAGCTCCAGTCCTCTGCAGCACAGCCCAGGGGCCAGGGCACTGGAATTAACAGTACAGTTGAATGGCCTACATTCAGTGCCTGTCTGGACCAGCTCTTTCCCTGCTAAGTGCTTAAAGCATAAGACTATTATTTAAAACAAGTGTACTGCTTTTGTCTGCAAGATTCCTATTTTTAAAGAAAAGCATGAGCATTATTCTTTCAAAAAACAGATGTAAATGTCTAGTCGCAGAAGACCCTAGGCTCTGAAATGAATGGATACACCATTCTGTAGGCTTGAATCCAGAGTCTATGCTCTGGAGAGGGATAGTATTCATAACATATAAAACCCCCATTCTTAGTTTTTCCTGTTGGTTAACATTAATATTCTCCCTGCTTAATACATGTTATGTATATTCCAAGATGTCTAATTTTTCCCCTGCTGTTCAAAGGGAGCCTATGTATTTCATGTACACTTCTTTGCGCTCAGAGGGTCAATGCTGGTATCTAAGGGCATCAAAGTCCTCTTAGGAAACCAAGTCAGAGACCTATGGGATAGGTTCATATCATCAAATTTCTTTTCTATGTATGTAACAAAATTTGGTATCTCAGTTTACTTGGCCTATCTAAAATATCCACGACCACAGACTTACCATCAAAACAGAAAAACAATTTAGTACTGTGACAACCAGAGTATTCACAAAGTATATGGCAGAATCTGAACACTAATTTTTTTGGACACAGAAACAGAGGCATAAGGCACCTCTGTAGCAAAGTCACAGCAAACCACTGGCTGGACTGTTGCCACTTTGCAATTCCAATTAAACACTTTTCCATCCAACCCCTGAAGTCAGCCAGCGTATTCTGCTGAAGTCCAAGCAACTGATTCACTAATGCAAATGGATGAACTATCTCAATCTATAATCACTTCTCCTTAATATGAGTGGGACTACAGAGACAAGCACGATTACACTGAATTCATCCATGTTTTCCATTTACTGTCCTAAGTGTTACAAACACCTCACCACAGAAATGATCTTTCTCTTTCAGATTCCCTTAACTACACCAGTTATCACAGAATCATAGAAATGTTAGCTGGGGAGGAGCTCTGGAGGCCATCTTGTCCAGTCTCCCACTGAAAGCAGGACGGTTACCAATGCTGGATCACGCCACCTGTAATTTTGTCCAGCCTAGTCTTGAAATCCTCAAAGACTGAAGACTGTACCACTGTGCAGCCATGAGTCAATCTAACCAAAGAAGCCAAGTAATTTAAGGCTGAATGGAGGGCACTATCCCAAAGGGAGAACCAGCTCTGGTTGTGTAATCTAATATTTTGCCTTTGAGAATACTCTGCTGATGCTTGGGGGGACTATATTAAAACAGCGATTATATAGACTGATCCTCTTATAGCAACCAGCTAAATTAATGAAAGGAAAGTCTTTTTAGGAATATTATTGCACACAAAAAGGCAGGTACAACCTGAAGCTCAAATTCCCCAAGTCACAGGGGAATATTTTGCTGGGAAAATAATAAAAGGACTACATATCACTAATTACTTGCTCTGTTCCTACTCTCTTTATGAGATGTTACCAGCCAGTCATAAATAATAGATACTTAGCTAAAAAGACCTTTATTCTTTCTGTACTCTCTAAAGTTCTTCATCTGGGTTCTTGCTCTAATAAACAACAGATTAACCACCATCCCCACCCCCATTTGGATCACAGTCTTTAATCTCATACTGTCAAGAAAGATAAATGTTCCGAAGTATGAGATCTTAATCATATGGACCAAGACGGAAAAGGAGGCTTAGACAGGTAAATGGGCTACATATTTTCTGACTGTCACCAGCTTCAAGCTACTACATTTTGATTGTTCTGGTTTGTCTTTAAATCTGTCCGTGCCTCTGCTTCACAACTTCAAAATAACACTGCTTAGATATGTTTTAACAATATATACCTAATGTATAGTTAAAACACTCATATGTCATGCTAATAGATGTCATTAGTAAGTATCCAGGTGAAAAATTAGAATTGTATCATCACACATTTGAGGTATACATGTTAAAAAAAATTGCCCAGATAAATTTATGTAGTAGAGGATTACAGAAAAAAATAAGATGCCTAATTTAACAACATATTTAGAATGGAGAGACAATAATTATTTCACCTCCAAGTTTCTGAAAGGCAAATAACACCACTTTGATAGTGAATATACGGAGTGTTCATGTAAAACTATGATGACAACAAATTCCAGCAGATTCTCTTCCATCATTTTCGTCTTTCTGCGCCCGTATTGTTTATACACCCTTTGGTTTCTCTGTCGCTGACTCAGACATGCATCATCTCTGTTTCTGGGAAAATACTATTGACATGTTGTCCTTGGGTGTCTGTCACTGGTGGGGGGCAGGGCGAGCCTATCTAATGCATGGAATGTAGGTCATGAAAAGCTGAGGCCACTCGAGATGTTTTTGAACCAGAAAAGAGGCTTTACTGAAATGGGAAAATAAGAAATTACACAGCTTCATGTGATTTAATCTTAGATGCTTCACTGAAACACCACAGCTGCTGTGCTGGTAATGTCTTTCTGGAGACAATGAGCTGAGTGTTCTTACAATGGTTTAGTGCTGGTAGGCAAACTGGGTAAAATTCAGCAATTAAATAGAAATTCTTCTTTTTTTCTCTGCAGAAATAGTGGGCACTCATCTTTCCTCTCTTCCAGTTCAGCTTGCGTGTACACGAAAGCTGCTAGGTACATGCTAAAGCTTAGACGCTACCTCACCACCTCCAGCCCCATCCAAAGCAATCGGTAAAGAGCACTTTGCATTACTGACAAAGGAATTTGGGACAGTTGGAAAGTGCTTCACAAGTTTTTTCCATTCCAGTTCTTCTTTCTGGGCTGTCCCTACCAGTCTGCTCCACGTGTTGGCTCTTCTCTACCCAAAGCTGGCCAGAATAATTTCAGTTATATAACATTTGCCAGACGCTCCTCTATTCTTCAGACTGTTCCTTTTCACCACATTACCCTAGATTTCCAATTTGCCTAATAGCATTTCCTCCCCTACCTACTTTATCAAATTCTCTTCTTGGCTGTCATTATCTCTGTGGGAATTTCTATATAATATTTAAAATTATTTCATATTTAAGCATAATGCTGCTCTCTCCCTGACCACACTCGACTGGGTACCCAGCAATAAGTTACAAAGGGAGATACTCATATCTCAGCCGTCGGCACCTATCTTAGGAAGCTCTTATTTCTCATAAAGTCAGTGGAGTGTACCTAACTTAGGTACAGGTAGTGGGCATAGTGACTATCCTCAAACAATCCCAGATATGTGACACAGAAGCCTTAGAAGCATTCACGTAGGACACAGAATTCCCTTCTAGGTAGGCAGACACCTCTCTTTTGTGGTTCTGTATTCCGGCTAAATTTTTAGGGAGCTAAAAGAAGTGATGACTTGCAAGGTATAAATATACTCTGTTGGTCCTTGTTATTGGTCCTTTTGATGGATCTCTGTCTGCTCTTATCAAGTGATGTGCAAAAAGCATCCCTTGGGCTGCCATCTGTCACACCAGCTCAGGTGTTGGTCATAGCCTGGGCATGATCCTGAGCCCACATCTCCCAAGTGGTCGCTCATGCCCTGAAGTTAGGCTTGCACGTCTCATAGCCAGGTGGTTACTGAGGATTTTGAAGACTACTGAACCTAGTGATTTCCAAACCAATGTTTATGCAAATGGGAGGCACAGGATGTTTAATGTCTGTCTGCTACACTTCGAATGCCGTTACCAGAAACCACACAATCCTCTATCATTATTTAGTGGCTTATTTGAGAATAACAGGGTGATTCCCTTTTCAACAGTTGTGGCCCAGAAAACACAAGATTAACTTCAATAACCCATTGAACCTATTAACTCCAATCACCTATTGACAGCTTACAAGAAAAGAAGTTAAAAAGGTCTTTAGGGATTTGGAAGTTTCTGACTGCAGAAGCCTAATCTTAAACAAAGCAGCATAAAACATTATCAGGAAATAAGAGACATTTTTTCAGAGTTACAGACAAATGTGTATTGCAGGTAATTTCTTGGTAAAAATGCCTGCTAGGACTCCTCAAGTTTGTCTGCAAATGTAATAATGTCCAGGAGAGGAAGCAATGTCAGAGATAAATGCCATGGAAAGATTTCTGCACTGGAATTAAGAAAAATTATACCATTTAGTTATTTGAGGATGTGTCGTTTCTCCACCTGTTTTTTTAACAATAAGGGGAAAGAATTAAGAATAAATTTTAAAAAGCAAATTCAGGTTTGCATATATTCTAGTAGATCTAGCTAGACTGGAAGAGAACTGTTGCAAAGTGTAGATCACATTAGAATGTTATTAAAGAGGAGAAAACAAATTTGCGTATAAAAATTCCATCTGAAAATAGCACATCCAAGACCTAGATATTTCAGATTTTCCTGTAATATCCAAAGTATAAGACAAGAGAATGTACGAAATTGACATTCAGCCCAGGGGAAAAAAAAATGGGATGGAAACACTGGTTGAACATAATGTAAGTCTAGATATGAGTGAGGCTGTCTGGGTATGTTTTCCTGGGTAATTAATCCACAGAGAAGAGAGGTCTGGAAGTAAAGCAATTACATATGACTGATCCAAAGTGAAGAGACAAGTTCAATCAATTACTGACACGGCTGTGTTTCATGTTCGCTTTATTGCTCAGTTTACTATTAATAAAGAATCCAGTAAATGAAACACATTATGGACAATACAGAATGCAAGATAAACTTTGATTAAAAAACAACTGTAATACCAGTTCAGCTGAGGCATAATACTTAAAACTCTCAGACTGTTAACTTCTATACCAGTTATTCAATCAGAGCCTGAACTGTAACCTTTGAAAATTAACAGACTCCCACAGGAATGCAGAATTTCAAAATATAGTGCTGTTGCATGTCTTTTTCCACTCATCTACCTGATATAAAACCAGTAGATTAAAGTCAGATTGCATAGGAGTTTGAATTTAAAAAATCTGGATATGTTATTAAATGCAGACAATAAGCAATAGCAAGCACATAGGGAAAATTCTACACTTCAAGCCATGATATTTCTTTTCAATAACATTTTTTCAGCTCTGCTCTTTATACAGACTGAGACTCCTCAAGTTCAATTTGTCCCCTCTGTAATTCTCTGGTGGTACAGTCTGCAAACTTGCTAAGTAGCAAAGCCCTCAAATATACATACCAGTACTTCAAACCCTTTGAAAACCAAGCCTCTTTCAGCTTTTCCCTTGACAAGAGCTCCTGTGACACACACCAGCTGCTCAGACCTGAATAAGGGCTTGCTGAAGCAAAACCCATGAGCACAACAAACGTGCGAAATGAGACTGTAGCAGATACATACTGCCTGAGAATTACACGTAAGTCAGAACTGGGACACCTTTAGTGGTGTTCGTATTGTATAGGTAATAGTAGTAACTGGCAGCATCTTGGTTTAAACAATAAATCAGCCATCTTTTTACTTGGCTTACTATCAGGTGACCTAGTTCAAGAAAATAAGTGGCTGCAAGACTGAAACATTCTCAGAGTGATAAGAGGTTTACAATTAAACCAATTTCATGCCAGATATTGCCTCACTGAATGCATACAGTAGATAACTTGCACATCTGCTAAAGGCGTATGTCATCTCTTGACTGTTTCAGTTGATAGTACACTCTCCTCTGAAGAAAAAAAAATCATAATTTTTAAAATTTTACCTCTAGAAGCTTTCCCCTTTCCATTAGTTTAATTTCTGAAGAAAACAGAAATCTGCTTTCCACTACAGGCTAGCTGGCAGTGGGATGTCAATATGCGCATGTGACTCTAGAAAAGACAGGTAACCCTCTCTAACCCTCTCTGAAGGGTGTTGCCTGGTCACTATTGTAGTTGCTCTCCATTTGTACGTGTTTCCTCCATAATAAGGCCGAAAGGCACTGGGAAGATTCCTCCCTGGCTGCTTGCTGCATCTGCACTATGGAATGAATACAATCACTAAGGCAGCGAGATTGATCATGGCTCTCATGCTGATACTAATGAGGTTCCTGGTATAATTTCCATATCCCCTCTAAGCTGATGCTATAAATAACAATCAACGTAGCCTTACATGGCGAAGTCTTGGTAAAGTTTCTAATGGTGCCAAAATATCCTGTTTCTCGTGTGCCAGATGCTTTTAATAAAGTTACTTCCATCTTATGGAACTGTGTTTGCATTACCCTCATCCCCCTGAGCTGCTTACAGTTGGGTCAGCTTTCTCCCCTGTCTTGCCCTTTTGCCTCTGTATAAGATATAGGATCGTTATTCTCTGGAGCCACCACTTTGTTCCATTAGAAAGCCCATTCAGGGCTCACTTCCACTGCTTTTAAAGAAAGCTCTCTAAAAATGGCCAATAACAGCCCAATTAAAAAAAAAAAAAAACTTGTGAAAGGAAATAACTCTAAAGTTGACAGTAACACAGGGATTTTGTGTCCAGGTGACCTTCTCTGCAGTACCTGCTCCCAGAGCTGAGTCCCAAACTCTGTGTTAGGTCCTGAGCACTTGAAGATTGGCCCATTAAAACTATCTTTGGACAAAAATTCATTAAGACCCAAGGACCAAGCCTAAGTCACTCTGGTAACTAAGCTAAGGTCATGCTTGTTGCTATGCCCTTGTTCAGAAATGGCGTTTCTTAAATCCTTTTTCTTACATAAGCACAGTTTTTGCCATTTCCCCCAATAGTGACTTAGTTAAACCAATTTACTAGGAGATAAGAGATGTTAGCCTGAACTCCCTTAACCAATGAATGGAATCAAGAGCCTAGTTCCACATTTCCTGGGCAAGTAGCAGAGTCACAAGTATGCTGTATTGAAAGTGTATATTCCCTCCTAAACATGCCTTTTTTTAAAGAACGAGGAAACTGCCACAAGGAGCCAGAAAATACCATGGTATAGCACCCCTTCAAGAACATCTACAAGAGCAAGCTGTGGAGCAGAGACTCCAACTTCCTACACTCTGCATATAGATTTTGGCTTAACTACAATACTTAGTCTCATCACAACTGCATTGACACAGAATAGATGCAGAGACACAGCTGTAGGTATGCACATCTTTGGAGTTTAGATGTTTCTCAGCATCGATGGCACTTGAGGAGAGACATTTCAATATTGTAATACTGGACCTCGTACCTAATCTCAGTAAAGACTTATCTGAGATAGCTTCTCAGACCCTAGTTCTCATAATCTAATCCAATCGGGTCTTTGTTTTTCCCCTTGGGCCAGGAATCACACAGCAGTCACAGGAAACAGTAAGAAATTACTGTTTTCCCCACTCTTGTTTCCAGTGCAATCAGCTAACGTATTTGTTGTAATTCATGAAAGGGATCTGTTGAGATCTTAAAGGTCAACTGGTCTGAACGGAACTAAATCCACCTCCTATGTGGAAACGAAGAAATAAAAGACATGGAAAAAACCAACCAACCAAAAAACCCCACAACCTTTCCATAATGTTTGTGTTCCAGTAAGTACAAAAGTGAAGTAATTGCTGCCCCTTCTTGCTCTTGATGAGCAATCACGTTGCTGATTGCAGTACATCTGCTGTATGGGGTGGCCTGATGGACACTGCCCATAGCCCACACTGGGGTAAGGTCTTCAACAGAAGGTCAAGGAGGCTGAGATGGAGATAAGTGTTTACATGCACACCATAGGACTGATCCCAGAACTGCTCAGTCCATGACTACTCAAGTTCACTGACTTCTGCCTCTGTGGCTCCTCTGTTGCACTCTGGTCTACGTAAGAAAATTTCACAGATGAAGTCTTTTACTATTGATGAGGGAGAAGTAGGAAAAAAAAAGTGTATTCCCACACTCACACTTGTGCGTTAAGCCATATGCCAGGCACGCAAAAAATCTCAAACTAAATTCTCGAAGCTTTTGGGAAACCTATCAAACCACAAACCCACGCTAAGTCAGAGGGAGTGTGTGAGTCAATGCACTTATTTAGAGCTGAGTAGTAGCTGGGCTCTGACTGTAAGCTTCAGGCTGCGCATGCACCGAGTGAAGTCAGTTGTTCCTCTGAAGAAGTTCCAGTCCACAGTAGAGAAGGAGATCCAATTCACGGCAGTGCATGCAGCAGTTAGAAGTCTAGTTTTTAAAATGGGTCTTTGAATTAATTTATGCCCCAGAAAGGAAAATCCTAATAATAGTCGTATCAGAACTATGTCTACTTTATTTAGGACTGGAAAGTAGGGTTGTAAAGGTTATTTTCTGAGATCTGATAACTCTTTGCTAAAGGATAGAATTTTTTTACACGCTGCTGAGGATTGGATTAAAGCTATTCTACAGGAGTCTTCTAAATCTTCCATTATTGGTCATATTACCTTCTGCATCACCATAAATGGATTTAGAAAAGTAACTGGAAAAAAAGCTGATCTAATTGCAGAAGTAAGCACAGCCTTAAGATTCAAAGCAACAATAAAATGCTATGGGTTATATTTTAAGTTTTCGTCCAAAGATGTAAGAAGCGTCATTTAAAAAAGTATTCTTACAAAAGGCCACCACTAATTGGGAGATTCTACCAGAGGAAGAAAACGTCTGTTGTAAAGAAACAGTTGTCACAAATTTTGTAGCGTTAAAAAAATATATCCATTTCATATTCAAATCCAGTTTGAACAATAAGATACTGTTGCAAGAGCTGTCACGAGAATAATTTCATTTTGTACCAAAAAATGTGTCTCCAGGCTCTAAGAGACTAAGGGTAGTCACTGAAGTTAAATCTGTCTATCAGTATATCCAGCTCTACAACAAACATTGTGAAACTGGCTTTAACATTGATTAAATTTTTTTCCTGCTTCAGCATTAATATTGAAAATACAATTTTGTTAATTCTGTTTTTATACATCCGGGGTAGACCAACAAACTCTCGCAATATTAGAGACTAGGACCAGATTTGGCCACTACATCTTCTTCTAATTACACATTGGCTCTGGTATTTTGAATAGAAAGGTAATTATTTTGATTATTGAGATACCCCTTCATAAGCCTAGGAAAAAAAGTAAGAAGATGACATCTAGGCTATTTCTGTGGAACCGTGTGTTCTGTTTCTCTTTCAAGAAATGACAGTTATTTGTGCCTGTACATTTCTCACTTCAACAACAGCAATGGCTATCTATTTAGTCTAAAAGCCTTCCTCATTTAGGAAATGTTGGTGCAAAATACCGTAGACCATCTCTTCCGTGACAACTTGGGTGCAACTCTGAATCCTCATACTTTGAATGAAGTTCAAGGTCCCAATGCCTTTACTTCAAAATAGTCAGTATCTGAGCTAAGCATATTTAAAATGCAGGATACACCTAAGCTATTCTGGAATTTACCCCAATCAGGATAAAATTCCTCTCGTTTGAGAGCAGCATTTTCTTAGAAGTTAAACTTACTCTGTTTTATTTAGCTAAAAACTACAGACCATTACATAATCATATTACTTTTACCGACAGGATGCAGTCCTTGAGAAGAGTATCAGAGAATAACACCTTGTCACTGCATAATTACATTCTTATTTATTACCACATTAAGGGTGGGCCAGGACATGAATAGAATAGAATAGAATAGAATAGAATAGAATAGAATAGAATAGAATAGAATAGAATAGAATAGAATAACAGGACTAGGCTGTCCTGCATTTGGTTTCATTTATCTGCTGTTTGATTCTTGCAGTGTTTCAAAGGGATCTGAACACTTCTAGCTTTGCTTCTTCATAAGGAGTCAACACAGTCATTTATATAGATCCTAAAACTGGCTGTATATTTTCCAGCTGGCCACTTGGCTCAAATCCAGGTCATTCTTTCATATAAAATTATAGCTGCTTCATGACAAATGCAAAAGGAGTTTGTTGCTCTTAGTCCAGTTCTCAGCAGCTTGTAATTATAATCACAAAGACTAGTACCTTGTCTACATTTGCAACAAGGATGAAAGTGATTGACTGGTGCCTGAATTTACTCTTTGCCTTCTTCATATTGCTTCTCAGTGTCACCACTGAAAATAGAGTTCAGCAATATTTATCAGCTTAATGATTTTTTCCCACAAAAATAAAAGTTTATTTTGAGGAAATTACTTTTTCCCATGCCATAATGAAGATTTCTTATTTAGCTTTAATTCATTATAAGCTAATGAATACATCTTGCCTCACTACATCCTCCCGTCTGATTTACAATATTGTATATAGGTAATAATAATGTAGGAATTGTCATTAAAAAGTTAGAATTTCTCAGATTTTTCTGTTCTTTCCTTGCCTGACATTTCCCCAAGCTTGTCTGCTGCAACTATTTGGAAAAGACGGTTTGGCAAAAAGGAATGGGTGGGAGCAGAAAGACAGGGATCACGAAGCTAGAGGTTATTTAATTTGACGACCTAACCTAAGTGGCGAAGCACATAACATACAGCTCTAGTATGATCCTTAATGGCTCTTCTGAATGCTTTTGTAGCAGAAAGGCTGGATGCTTTCTTGCATCTTGAGGAATCAAAGAAAATGGAATAAAACTCGTCTTCTATTTTCCTCCTCACAACTGGCTTACTCAGAAGTCTTGCCAGTATCAAAATAGCCGCCTGATGAGTTTATACTGTGTAATGTGCACAAATTACTTGCTTTACATTAAAGTCACCTGCTGCTATATGATTCCATGCATAAAAACAGAGAATACCAGGCAGTCTGTGCATATTCTGCTTTCTAACAGATTTATGAGGAGGCTGACTTGTTGTCAGATGCTTGTAGCTCACCTTAAAACTGTCAGCTGGTTTTTGTAGCGCAAATGCTCAAGCCACTCCCAGATGTTTCAGGCCTTCCAGAACCAAATGCAATGTTAACGTGTAAAGATGTTTACGGGGATTTTCCCTGTTCCTGGCTGTTCAAATGCTGAATTATTTTGCAGTTGGCTGATAACGAAGTCTTTTTTCCAAAAAAAACCTGACCTTTTCAGACAAATGTCTGCTGTCAATGTGCAGATAAGATCTGTCAACACAGGCGCAACTTTTGCACAATAACACGTTGCCCCACAGCAGTCTGTCAGGCCATCAGGCTACTGGCCACGGGCTGACTTCTACCTGGTTGAAAACCTGGGATATCCTTCGCCTTTCAAGCACTGTGTGCAGCTCATACACACAAGTAACACCATGGACTGCAAGAACCTGCCCTTACTTGCTACTTTTTCTTTTGTCTTGGGTGACAACCCATCAAATCAATAAGCCTATATGCCTAAGTATTAATGCAAATATCTTTCCTAAGTTACTCAAGTATTTCATATCATATAATGAAGAGACCAGCAGGTCACATTTTGCGAAGTGTTTCCCATTAGAAGCAAATTTTATTTGGGATTTTTTTCCTCCAAATCCCATAAAAATGGAGAGCATCTTTGCCCTCTGACTTCTCACAGTTTTGAGTCAAGCACTGGACACTGCACCTCAAAGAGTTACAAGGAAGTGGAAGATTTTCTGTCAAGGCTGAATTAACCTTGTTTTACATATTAGCTTTGAGTTTTTCCTGTGATACAAAGTATGGCATTAGCTTATAAAGGTTAAAAAAGAAATGTTCTAAGGGATACTTTCATTTTATTTTTACTATTCTGTCTTTAAACTATAGGAACCTTAATACCCTATTAGAATTTTTTAGTTGAGACTTGACCCACAACGGAAATATGTATAAAAGAAGGAAGAAAAAAAACACAACAACCCAAAACTGATTCTTTCTGATAAAGGGGAAACACAGAGTACGAATTTGTGCCAGGAAGACAAAACATATTGGAGAATGGATGGTGACTGATCAAGATTAAAAAAAAAAAAAAAATCATTGGCATTTAAACTGTCAGCTAAAAGTCAGTCCAAATTATACATTAGGATGCCTAGAGACACCACTGTGAGTAACTGGGCACATTGCCTTTACCCTGCTGAGACACTGAATTCCGACCCCTGTAAAAGCACATATTCACAGTCATGAACTAAGGTTTCAGTGGAGAGACTGAACATCAGAGAGGAGGCAACGTCCGTTTAGACATCTATCTTCTTGCAGACCACACAGGCTCAGTGAGTCTTGGGTTTTTTTAACCACATACGGACAGCGCTTGTAATTTGATAGTATAATCTTATTTGCCTGAGATTTCAGAGAGATTCATGTTAGGAATTTTTAGCAGCTACATCTAATGTATGCAAGTTCTGAAGCAGAGGAGTTGAACTAGTCCAGCAGCAGTCACAGTCTGGAATAGATTTGAATTGCAGTCCCCCTGCTTTTCAAATAAACTGCAGAAAACATTTTATCTGGATTAAAGTCAGAGTTTATTTACCACAGCCACCTCCTCCCTCCTCTTCTTACTGCCACGTGATTCTCATTCCTGTGGTCTGCACAAAATACAATCAAAATCATCCCATTTTTCCAGACATTTATCATTTCCAGTTTCAGCTCATTTTATCAGCTGTAAAGTTGTTAGTCTGACTTAAAAATCCCGTCAAAATCTCCCCTTTGATGCTTATTTATATGTTCATCAATTAGAAGCCCTTAAAAATGTCAGAGATGTTCCAGTCTCACTTCGGGCTATTCGTGGAGCATCACCACAGTTCTAAGGTTTACAGAAAGTTAACATGAACTGTTAGACAGTTTAAACAGCTTTTAAAATGGCTACAAGTTATCTGAACCTGATGATAAAATAAGGGGGGGGGGGGAGAACAAAAAGAGCAAAAAGAACAAAAAGAAAACAAAAGAACAAAAAAAAAAACAGCTCTAGATACAGCTGTCTAACTTCATCCTAAGCTACTGTTTAACTGGGAAGTGTTTCATCATTATCATATGAATTGACTGCCACATTTCATGTTATCTCATTTGATAGTATCTCTGTACTCATCACAGACAGAAACATCTGTTAGACGCTGTTTTCTGCATTAATGCCAATACTTTCACCAGTGTTTTTAGCTGATCAAGGGTAAGGACAGCTCTTTTAAAGTTCCCAGGGTCAGATTTTTGAGTATCTGCTAGCCACAGAATTCATCATTCATCCTTGCGTTTCCCTGGTGAATGCTTCTACAATTTTTATATTTTATTTATATTAATTTCCCCTTTCTGTATGTTATATTTGTATAGACATGCATCCAAAATGAATACATGTGAATGCATCCTGTATCACATATACAACCTGGAGTTAATGAGGTGTGTCTGCTATGTTATCGTCACTCAAGATCAGGGCTACTACGGACTTGCTACCAACGGCAGATGAAATATGTGTTGGACTGGCAAACTGTGATCACTCGCAGAGATTTGAAGGGACGTTTTAATATTTGCATCATGAGGATTCCAGCACAGACCAGATTTCAATGCTCACCAATGTATTAATCATGTGCTTAACTTCAAGCATATGTTTTCCTTCACAGATTTTGGAATCAGGCCCTAGGTTTCTATGGGGTACTTGTGCTGGACCCACGGACAGTTTATTTGTTAAGCAGACCCAGCTCTCATGACTAGAACTCTGAGGAGTAGAGGAGTATTAATTTAACAGATAATTAATCTACTTGTTTTCTCTTTCAGGTTTTTGGTTGCATTACATTGTCAATCATTCTCCTGTTTCCAGTGACCAATGTGGTGTTTACCAAGGCTCTTGAGACTTAACATGGAAAATGAGCAGAGTTATTTTGATTCATTGTTGTAACAGATTGTAAACCTCTCCTCTGTTTTTAGAAACATTTACCATAGCAGCTGAAAAATGATTTTTCAAAATACTATTGCTGCAGCCGTGGGATTAGATCTTGGGTTTAACCCAAAACACCCTCTGTGCTGCTAAGACCCTCTTTTCTAATCCTCCTAATCTCTGCGCACACACACAAAAAATAAAGTGAAATAGCACACTGACTGGGATTTTCTTTTCTGTTTTTAGGGGAGAATTTCAGTTTAAAACAAACCTGCTCTGTGTAGCACATTACAATCAATATGACTTTCTATTTGTTAATGTTGGCACAAATAGAGGTGGGGAATTATCAGTGAGAATGAGCTGAAGTATTTTTGGTACTAACAGCAGAAAGACTTCTGCTACACATCGTTAAGCAGTAAGCTTTAATTTCATGCAGCTCTTTCCTATTTTGTATAAATTTAAAACATGAACATGAAGCAGATTCTCAAAATCATGCAGCTTTAGCTTAAGATTCTTACTGCAGAGCAAATCTCCTTTTTTTTCCTTAATATATAGCTGCCATTAAAAATCTGACAAATTGCATGCAATGTGAAAATATGGTTGTCATGGTTGTCTTTTGCTTGCCAGATATTGGTAAGACTTTTTTACCTAATACTCCTATGGAATGTGAGATTTGGATATATCATCTACTTACTGAAAAATTTCTGTGCTTTACAATATGTAAAATAAAAAGCCTCCTCTCACCCTGCCTTCAATCCAGGTTCTCTGTGTGCTCTGTGATGTAAATTATTTTCTTTCTGGCTGAGGTATTGCTGTGTTTTTAGGGAGATAAATGAATATCAAAATGTGTCACTGTGATTTGAAGTGTCGAGATGAACTTGCAGGAAATGTTTGCTCCATGAAAGTTGTTTATATTCTGACTTGTTCTTCCCTAAATCAGGACACAAACCAGTGCTGTGGTGTCAGAAATTACCACACACATATAAATTTTGTCTTATGGTCAGTCTCTAGGAAATATAGTACCCATGAGCCACACACAGAGCATCATGCAGTCTATAAGGTATTCATGGCATACCACCTACATCTTCTGGAGAATCTGGACCTCCGATGCCATGGGAAGGGGACTGTATAAAGAAATCGACAGTTAGAAAAACCTCTGCATCATCCAGCCACTCCTAACCCCAGGAAGAGGTAGCTGCCGCTTCAGGCTGCGATTGCCTTTCTCTGCTGCTTCTTCTTCCTCCATACTCGTAGAGTGAGTGGGATGGCGTGTAGCTCATTTTTCACTCTTTGACTTCCTCCATATTTTTTCTGTAAAAAGAAAAGGACCACAGAGTGCACCTGTGACTATAAACCCATACTGCACATGTAAAATTCAGTTGTACCAACAGTTCCTTCTGTTCAAAATGTAAGATTTTTTGACTGCACAACTCCTTGCTATCTAGTGACTATCTGAAGCTTAAGCATCTGTTTTCATTTACTCACCAAACTTCATTGACCTGACCAGGATGATAGCTGTAGTAAATTTTTACGTGTTACAGAATTAATGTTGGTGTCATTAAACTGGAATCAGAGTTTTCTGGGGAAAAGGAAATGCTGTATTTTATGCTGATTTATCATTTGCCTATTCTCAAGCCTGCTCAGTTGGAGGTGGCCAAGGAAGGTCTCTGCTATCAGCAAGCTGGAGGAGGTAACTTCTCCCCAGCTTTTGTAATTAATAGCAGTCACCGCGAACTCTCACAGCCTTTACAGCTACAAGTAGAGGCAAATGTGTGCCTGACCTGCAGCAGCCAGCGGAATTACAGAAATCTACCCAAAGTCCATGGCAGAGGTTTTCTAGCTGACAAGCTAACTTTCAGGTTTCTTTTATAGACCTTCTACGCCTTAGTCTTTCATTTCAGAACCTGCCTCCATGCCACTAAGGTTGGCAGCATTAGCAGTTGACTCTGTTGGTTACAAATTTCTTCAGTACTATGGAAAATAAATGTTGCATTATGAAAATACTGCCTATTTGAAAAATCATCCTAGAGAAGGTTCACATTTCTCTTAAGTAAATACTGATTTTATTTAGTTACCTACCATGTTTTGGGGTAAAACACTTTGAAAAGAAAGATTTGCAAATATTGTTCGAATTTAAAGCAAATCTGTAATGTCTACTGGTGCAAAATGTGTAAAAATTACTATTTTTTCTTTTCAAAACAAACATAAATTGATTCAGTGGTATAACCAAGCTGTAGAAAAGCTTGCTTTATTTTGAAAGAGTGGTTGTGATTTACAGAAGTTTGCCAGCCTGCTCCCAGGGGCTGCTGATTTCTGTTTGTGGTTGTTTAGGTTGTTTAGGCCCTTACCATTTACACTAATGATACTGATTAGCAAAAAGTCAGAGAACTTTTCCTTGAAAAAATCTCACAAGCACTCAGAACAGCAAAAAAAACAGCAAAACCAGACCCTATGTACAGCCCTTTCAGGGAGAAAAACCTGAAACAACAGTATATATTTGTCACTGAACCTCTCATCACCTAAAACTCTTCCCACTGATTTCTCCTCTTTGTATGACATCCGACATCCCAAACCACTGAGAAGCTGTAAAGGGCTTTTCAAAACATCTCTTAACAGAACTCTCTTAACCTGTCACAAGATTTTCTCTGCTTTTCCCTAAATGGGGGATTTCATTGTAAGATTTATGGACCAGAATGGCAATATTTTAGCACACCAGAATGGCGATATTTCATCCCAGAGGAGTAACATATTTCAGACGCTGAAGTCTTTCTGTAGAGGCACCACTGGCAGCTTTATGCCCCTAATGTAAGCAATAGACAGCTTTCCAGGGGGATATGCAGCTTGCAGGAGAAGACCTCCATAACTTGCAGTGGGAAAGAGTACTGCTGTCTAACCACAAAGACTACCAACTTTCAAGCTCAGAAATTTTTATGTACATAAAAAAAGGTATTCGGGAGCATTTTTGGTGCTTTAGGTATATTTTCCTGTGTTCCTTGCATCTGGATTTATAGACAGGAAAGAAACAGCTTTAGAGATAAAACAGCTAGAAAGGCAAGTGTAATTAATGCTCTGATCAGAGAACCTTTGGTAGGTGGCTGTGGTAGGCATGTCATGGTGTAGTGAGCTTGACACTTGTGTGGGGCATGGTCCATCATTTGGCTACCTTCGACTGAAAAATCTAGTCCATGCTCTCGTAGATCAACCTAGACAATACCGTGAAATATCACGTGTTAATACACTCAGAAAGAGTTAATTTATTACATTTCCCCAGAGCTTTACGACTTACTGCTGCTGGACACGAGACAATGTTGAGATTTTTTTCATTCATTTAAAATTTGGATTGAAATTTAGCTAGTAACCAAAGGCAAAATCTCCATTATTCTGAAACCTGCTAAGATTGTAGGATTGAAGGTCACCTCACCTAACCTGGGATTTGTACAGCACAGATGTGTACATCGATTCTGGTCATCTGAGGCCCTCGTTACAGGAAGCAGGCTGCAGAGTAAATACTTTTAGGACACAACTTTTTGGACCTCTTTTGAACTTCTACTTTCTGAGAAGAGGAAAGCTACTGTTTCTTTCCGCCGATGCTGAGGGACATCTAGAGAGGTAGCTCAGATGAAACGACCGGCAGTAGGTGCAACACCAACCCTGACGTGGACTTCTCCCACCAAAGGACAGAGCAGTTGGCACTACTGCTGCAGTGCTGCACCATCTTCTTGACCAACTGAGATGTTAGAAAATCATCTTCAAAGCATTAGCACTATATTCTGTAGCTTCAGTGTCTCTCTTTGACAGTGCTCTTACTGAGAAGATAGTTGAAGGCTTCTTGTTTTCTTATTAGTTGTTGGGGTTTGGTTTTAGTATTTTTCCCAAGCTGTTTCTGGGATTTCAAGCAGCAAATCATCATGCCCTGCTATTTATAGTTGCGGAGGTAGAAAATCATTTCATAGTGGAACACAACTTCAGATAGAGGCAATCAAGAAGTCATTGAACTTCGCAGCTGTGCAGCTGCGTCACTAAACCCCTCGCGCTGCCCAATTATTTTCCTTGGCGACTCCTTCCTCTAAGAACTTGTTTTTTCCTGACTATGCCTCAGCTGGCCATTTGTGAAGGCCTGGCCAGTGTTTGTTGAAGAAAGAAAGAGTGAGCAGTTGCTTCTGTTATTCTCCAGAGATCTTTATAGGGAAAATGCTGTTTAGTATTGACATATTCTCACAGTCTCTGGGGGAGTGTTTTGACAGAAAGGCGGGGGGGGAGAGGAAGGGACGATGGGGGGAGGTCTGCTCTGTCTGACCTTTCTCCCCAGAGGATAAAAATCAAAAGAGCAAAAATAAATATCTTTTTCCTCTTTTTCTGTTTGTGACTGTTGCAGCCTGAAGCTCCACTCCTCTGTCCAGGCTCTGGGCTCCCCAAGCATTAGTTCACTGCTAGAGAATACACTGCTGAGCATTTTTTAGTAGAAAAATGCAATATAACGTTGCCTCGCATGTTTGCCAGAAGGTAGAGAATTGGACCAGCCAGCAAGGTCTTCCAAGCAACTCTGCTTTAACTGCTGGTGATTCTTCTTTCTGCCCCGGTTTACAACACATGGCATGACCTAGAAAGTTCTACACCAAAGCCCCACCAAGCTGTGTCTGCTGATACAAGCACTGGGAAGGTCTGGATAAAAGACCAAATCTACTATTTGCAGAACACCAAAGTTGCAAAAATAATCTGCTCCTGTGGGAAGAGGGATGGGAACACAGACCTGGATGTTTTCCCCAGGCATGTCCAGTTAAATGAAGATTACAGAAACCCAAGTAAATAAGTGGAATAAAATAAAATAAACATGCTACACCTCCTCTCCCTCCCCTTTTTAAGTCTTTTTCCTACTTCAAAGCAATCCTCAGACTTCAGTGCTATATGTGGGTACAGAAAGCATACCCATAATATCCACACACACACTCTCTGGGATAAGTTCTCAACCTTGCATGTTTTTGAACACCAGTTCCTGGCTGGTGGTGCCTAAACAGAGGCAGCATCACCTTCTATATCCTGCAGTGTCTTGCGGTTAAATAAGTTTTTCATCAACCCACTGCCCCAGTATTACACTATGGACTTGAAATACTCAGCACCGCACTCCAGACTTCAGAGCTTGCGAAGAAAAAAAAATTTCCTCTTTCTTCCAGATTTCTGCTAAACCAGCAAAGCCTCAAGCAAGAAACAAGCAGTCAAAATAAAATTAAAAGAGTGTGAGACTGCTGTCTGGGATATACGGTGGTGTGGAATAGCTGGTGCAAAACCAGTGGCGAAGAGCAAACAGCAGCTGCTGCGGAGGGCAAAATGCAGAAGTGTGGAACAGCCACTGTGGAAGAAGCCACGCAGAAGAGCTTTGTAGAGAACAGCTGGTACAGAGGCAGTCACAAGAGATGTACAGAATGGAGGGACTGCTGGTTGGCATGCAGCTGTTCAGGGTAGCTCGTGCAGAACATACAGAGCAGCGAGCAGAGAACAGGTTATGCCGGAGAGCTGCTGTGCACTGATTTTATGTGTGACATTTCTGCAGCCTTTCCAAGCCTTTTCAGATCCACACAGGACAACATTCCTGGAGCCGCAGCAGGTACGACTGCCAGACCATGAGAGTGCTCTGTGTGGCAGGGTTGGCCATGGTCTCCAAATCACCAGCTTGCTTTGCCCGTCTTCTACATGCAGGCAAGCCCCAAGACTCACGCAGCTCTTGTGTCATGCCCAGTTCCTTGACAGAACTACAGGATCCCCTGTAAAGGAAGGAAGTCCCTTGGTTTTCCTTGCTTGCAAATAGAAAGTGCCTCTCTTTCCAGTGACATCGTGTTTTTCAACTGATACCCATGCGATGGAGCACTCGTGTAGTGGGGGAGCAGACAGCCGCAAATAATCAGCCATAGGAGCTGCTATGTGAAGCTCAGGGAAGGTGCCAAGGTGCGTGCCACACTGACTGCGCTCTAAAGGCGCTCTCTCCATTACCGGTTCCTCTTGGGGAGAGTCACTGGTGTTCTGGGATGTCACCCTTCCCTGCCATCCCAAAATGCTCTGAGGGTACACAGATAAATGTAAGATGCCACCCCTGGAGAAAAGGGTCTTCAAGTACCCAGCAGCTGTACAGACATCTGGCCCAGTCTCATGCCCATCTAATTATATAAAAGAAACTAACAGACTATCTTTTCTTTAAAGATATTCTCTCCTAAGGATATAATTTTTTTCTTGTTATTCTGTGCCGTTTCCCTTTCTTGTTTTCTGCTTCACCCATACCTTGTCTTCCCAACAGCCCCCATCTCTGTTTACAAATGGAATTGTATTATGCACAGTCTTATCTCATTCCTGTCTTCTTCTACTGAACATCGAGCCTGAAAATTTGCCTTTTAAGGTGCTCAGCCCCATGGCAGGCATGGGTGGGCAGGACAGGGGAGAGGAAGCTCCTCTGACAGGGTTAACTTGCATGGCAGCGCTGAGCAGCTCCCACTGCAGGGAGAAACACCCCAAAATGCTTACATCTTTCATCGCGTCATTGCTGAGCTCTTTCTTTCCTTCTTTTGCTGATTAGGCCTTGCAGAAATAACGAGGCTTCAGAAATCTTCGTGGTAGTAAGAGCGGTCAGACTAAAGAGTGTCTAAAACTTTCACCTTGTTGACTCAATGTTGCCTTGGAAAAGCCGCAGCTCCCGGTTTCATTGAGAGATCAAGATCAGACCCGTGTTACCTGAACGTTTTGTTTTAGATGCTGCTGTTTGCTGTTTTATTTTATGTTAGCCAAGAAACACAGATAGCAAGGTTGTGTTACAGACTAAATGTGAGCTGCTGACATCTGTAGATGCTGACTCTATCTTAAGACGGAGCAATTAACCTTTGCAACTCTGGCCGATGTCAGGGGGATGAGCGGCAATTAATAAAGTCTACTCTTCCATCTCAGCCGTTAAGGGCCGCGCCGCAGCTGAAGTGACACAGATGCTCCTGCAGCCAAAGGAACTGACACTGCTTTCTTTCTGAAAGAACCTCATCTGACCTTTATTCCCTCCGAGTGGAATCTGCTGCAATGGAATGGCACTTGCAGACTGTTACATCTGCAAGCTCCACAAGATTTTCATAGAAAGCTTAGAAAAAAGGAACTGTTGGTAGAACACAGCAGTTTTTGATGAGTACGGAAACAGCCTTTCTCCCCTCCATACAGTGTCACGATTAAAAGGCCAAGGCACTTGGCCTGTGCCAACAACAGTGTGTTGTTTCAGTTCTAACGGCGCTATGTCACTTCCAGACTCTATTCAGTATTGTTCCAATAAGAGTTGTTATGCAATTTATTTCAAAATCACTACTGTGTTACCTGGAAACCAAAAAGCTTCTCTTACAATAAGAGAAGCTCATCACTCTGTGGGTCTTCTTACCAATCAATTTGCTGATCAAAAATTTGAAAAATCAGCAAAACACTCATGGATATATTTTAATTGGTGTAATACTAATCAATGGACATAAGCACTGTGCTTCAGTTTGTGCCCATTGCACCTTGTCCTGTTGCTGGTCACAACTGAAGAGAGTCTGGCCCCATCCTCCTGACACCCACCATTGAGATATTTATAAACATTTATTAGGTCCCCTCGCAGCCTTCTCTTCTTCAGGCTGAACAAGCCCAGCTCCCTCAGTCTCTCCTCGTAGGAGAGATGTTCTAGTCCCCTAATCTTCTTTTATACCCTGTGCTGGACTTTCTCCTGTAGCTCCTCATCTTTCCTGAACTGGGGAGCCCAGAACTGGACAGAGTATTCCAGATGAGGTCTCACTAGGGCAGTGTAGAGGGGAAGGAGAACCTCCCTCGACCTGCTGGCCACACTCCTCTTGAGGCACCCCAGGATCCCATTGGACTTCTTGGCAGCCAGGGCACACTGCTGGCTCATGGTTAACCTGTCGTCCACCAGGACACCCAGGTCCCTCTCCACAGAGCTGCTCTCCAGCTGGTCAGCCCCAAGGCTGTACTGATGCATGGGGTTGTTCCTCCCCAGGTGCAGGACCCTGCACTTGCCCTTGTTGAACCTCATCAGGTTCCTCTATGCCCAACTCTCCAGCCTGTCCAGGTCTTGCTGAATGGCAGCACAGCCTTCCGGTGTACTGGTAAACTGGTAGTCCTAACATGGTATACATGTAT
The DNA here is from genome assembly GCF_030867145.1 of Opisthocomus hoazin. Lineage (NCBI taxonomy): Eukaryota > Metazoa > Chordata > Aves > Opisthocomiformes > Opisthocomidae > Opisthocomus > Opisthocomus hoazin. The sequence continues at coordinate 12,788,164 of NC_134418.1, forward strand.
GGATAGGCTTGACTTTAGCCATGACAGTATCCTTCTGCACGTCACTGCTATCCTGAGTTCACAACATGCTTACTCTTTTTGCAAGGCTGGATGCCAAGGTTGTATCTGAATGGAAAGGAGTTGATCATACTGAATATGGAACACCCAGCAAGTACAACCAAGCGTCTCTCGGTGAAGGGGTAAAAACAGCTCTCCTAGTGACAGCATGGGTGTCACACTGTTACTAAAGACATGGGTGATAATGTGATGGAAGGAAAGAGTTTTAATTTTCAGTAGGAATATACCCCATCCACCTTTCAGCTGTATAGTTGCAGTCACAGCCAACAAGTCATGAAGAGACTGCTCTTTTCTGCATGCCTGGTGTTGTACAAACCCGAAGATGCAAGGCTCATCACAAACAAGTCAGCTGGCTTAGCCAGGAAGTCTAGAGGTGATGCAACCTACAGGGAAGGTTCTAGCTGCCCCAAAGACACCATTTGATGCAAAAAGGAGTTAAACAAAGACACAAGAACAAAATCTAGAAAGCAGAGCTTGCTGTAAAAAATGCTCCAGATGGAGACACTCCTCTGTCTCTCTGGGAACGTTAGCAATATTTGCTAAGAAATAAGATAGTTGTGTGGTTTATGGTACCTAGGAGATCTGGATTTAGCTCTTAGCAGTTTTTTTTCTCAGGTTTATTACATGTCTCACATGTTCTAGCTGTAGAACAGGGTTAATAGTGCTTCCTTTCTGCTTCTTGCCATGTACAGGGAGAACTGAGAACCACAGGATCCCAACTAGGTTGTCTCTAAATGATGTCAAAGCACAATTCATAAATATGAAAAAAGCGTAAATAAATGACTTGTGTGCAAAGCATTTATAAACATAGTCTAGATAAGTGCACAATAATTATACCATAGCACTGCAACGGGTTTTCATAACATCAGGGCCCAACTGTCTGTAAGAAAATTTTCTCTTGGGAGAGTCTATTCCAGTCTGACAGAAGAGGGAGGGGAGACACTTGTTTAAGAAGAGGTTTATACCAACACATTATTTCTGTAAACTTTAATCTCCTTACAGTAGAAACATACACAGTACAAGGCAAAAGTACTATAACAATTTTACAGCAAAGCTTACCAGTAAAATGCAAAACTAATTTGTATCAAATTCTTAAAAAACTGTGCACTTTCTCAAACTTAACTTTGTTCAGCACATCGTTTTGATTTATATATAAGGCATTAATTCTATAAGAATCATTTACTATATTCCAAAATCGCATGACCTGGGTGTAACACTCTATAGCCTGATACCATTTTTGTTCCTTTCGATATTTACAGATTTAATCTACCTGCATCGACATGTAGCATAGAAGCACTAAGAACAAATACAAGCTTTGCCGATACTAGTTTCACATTGAAAAAAGTTACATAAAAAAAAGCTCAGTTGTGCACTGCAATAGCTTGGTTCTGCTGCAGCCATGACTACCGTTTAAGAACAATTTCCCCTGTCGGCAGGCTTCCTCACTTCCAGTAGTATTTTGGTCTTTCAAATCTGCTCTGAACCTGCAGGAACTGGAAGTGGACCCCATTTCTATCAGCTATCCAAAATTTGTTTTCCTTCTCCCCCTGCCCAGACCACAGTTCTTAAATTTCTTTGAAGGTTAAATCTTCTGTAAATGCCATAATTGAATTCATTCTAGCTACTATGTACAGAAATGGCTCAGGCAATTAAGTTAGTCCACCTTGTCATTAGTCAACAGGAAGTATAATTACTGTAGCTGTAAAGGAGGTATCTAGTGTTCCAGAGTAAGCGAGTTTAATTATGGTGAGAGCTTCGTCAATTCTATTTACATGACAACTTCAGGCTCAATGTTAAATAGCAAGTCATCATTTCCTCTTCGAACTTCAAGTAGTAGAGGTGATTCATTCATCACAGCCTCTTGCAGGTCACTGGAAGTCATCAAAGGACGCCCATTGACTTTAACAATAATATCACCATCTTGGATCCCTCCTCTGCAAAGACAATAAAAAAAAGGCATTCTATGCAGAGAAAGAGTACAAAGACTATTCACCAACTCCTTGGCTGACATGATAAATTTTTTACTTGTTTTAGTTTCCATTGAAGGGAAACTTCACCCTTCCGACTGCAAAAGAAACATCAGCAGTACTCGCTAAATGCAAAATCAAGCTTGCATTATTTCTTTGAAGATTTTCTTCTAAAGCAGCAAAAACAAGTAGCCTAGCTTTCCTTTTGTCTTCCACAGAACTACAGCAAAGGGGAAAGAAAAGACTTTTAGCCATGACTGACTCACTCCACTCCATCCATTTGCAAACACATGCTTCTATCTCTCCAGTATGCATTTCAAGCATTGGAAATTAAAACACTCTCAACATCTCAAGACAATCAAAGTGTACCAACTGAACTATAGATAAATTATTTCTCTCTTGCTGTTCAAACGTAATCCAGAATAGCTCCTTTTATTGCCTTTGCATCTTCTTAATAATTCCTAAAATAATTTTTAGAAGTATCTTATTTATTTTTCACCTGTTCTGTACAACAGTCTCTTCTTCTAAGATAAAGCATTATCTCAGATAATAGCTCTGGCAATGCCTTATGTGAATGCTATCCTGTTTCCCGTATAAACCTAATTCAAGTTTCTATTTATGAATACAAAAATGAATCAAGTTGTGCCAGGGGAGGTTTAGATTGGATATAATGAAAAATTCCTTCACCAAAAGGGCCATCAAGCACTGGAACATGCTGCTGAGGGAAGGGGTTGAGTCATCATCCCCGGAGGTATTTAAAAGACCTGTAGACATGGCACTTGGAGACATGGCTTAGTGGTGGACTTGTCAGCATTAGGTTAATGGTTGGACTTGATGATCTTAAAAGCCTTTTCCAACCTAAATGATTCTATGATTTAAAAAGATCTGATATTGAAATACTTCACTTTTGTAAATGTGAGCAGAATCTTAGCACAAATATTTTAACATTTTTTTAAGCTAAAGGCACAATTTTTAATTGTTTAAATACAAATCAAGACTGGTACCATAAAATACTTGAATATACCTACTAGTATCTATTGGGAGATTTATTTATTGTGAAGAAAATGTGCTCTACATACCTATGAGAAGGTGAGTTTGGAACAACTTCATGTACATAAATTCCACTTCTGACATCAGGAAAATCAGCATTATTGTTTTTCAGTTCCTCCACCAAGCTAATGAAGAACAAAGTTACACAGTATTTGATTCCACTACAAAAGCAGTAATATTCAAAAAAATCTTATTTCTTAATTCTCAATTATTTCTTGTTTTTTGTGATGAAAAACGAATGACTTGAACAAGGGGCAAACAATTAACTGTCTTGTGATGAGAATGTAGGGGGGTTGAATGTGGGTTAAAACAAGTAACACAGATTTTAAGAGAGTCAAAACTACTTACCTGTGCAAAGCATGCTATAGTTAATGGTCTCATACACCTCCTGCAAAACCTGCCTTTTGCTGTTTGCAGCAGTAGCAGAGAAGGTACTGCAGAAGAGCACAGGGACAGCAGCACTGTCTGTCCTAGCTGCTGTACAGCAACAAAAGGCATTCCTGCCCCAAAGAATTAATGCTGGTGACCAGGCAGAAATTTGCTAGCAATTTCCTTCTTTTATTTTGCAAGTCATTCTTAATCTGTCTTTATCTAGAAAAATACAGCTTTTGATAACGTTGGTCAGCAGATAGATCAGAACTGTGAGTTTTCCAAGGAAGCTTCAGCTTCCCCATGTTTTCTTGAAGATTTGTTTGTGCATCCCTTTCTCAAGAAAGAAGACAGGAACCAGCTGCAAAACAGAGACTCTAAAAACATCCTCTCATTTCTGAGGAGATGACATCATTTCAAGTCTGTGTACATTGTGGGTTAAAACCCATTTCTAGGAAGACAGGGTTTTAAATTAATGATGGCTTACTCTGCTGTCCACCGTGAAAACCTGGGGTCCCTCAGATGGGAAGCAAGCCAAAATGACTGCACACAGCTTCATCTCGTATGATTTTGTACTGAGGAAGCTAATAACTAAATGACTAAAGCAAAGACACCAAGGAAAGTAGTCTTTTCCTGAAAATCAGCCTGGAGACATCTTACACTGCTCGATTAGATGCCACAAAAGCAGTAAAATCTCACATTGTGTTGACTTCACAATTACACAGAGATATATTTTGAGTTTCTCTCCACCGGTGGTGGCCCAGTGATGTTAATGCCATTACACCGATTCATTCCAGCCGAGGATCTGACCCTTTGGGGAGGATTGCAAGAGTGTAACTTAATAAACAAAAGTGGCTTTACTACAACCCCATCTGGAAATAGTCTTGCTTAATTTTGTAGTCTATTGTCACAGTAGAAACGTGCCTACTGCTGCGAAAGAACACAAGTGTAACAGCCCTCAACTTTTACCCCAGAATATATCCAGGTAATGGCAAGACACACAGCAATATGAAAGAAAAAAAGACAGTAAACAACTGGAAGAAGGTGTCCATATTCTGGCCTTGTTAACATGGAGGCACGAAGCTTTTGTTCTGCACTTTAGCAACTACTTTCTTTCCAGTTAATGCTTAGTTAGCAGCACCAAATCTCACATCATATGGCCTCCACTGGTACCGATAAAACTACTGCCAAACCCTCAGGCAGCTCATCTGTCATTGGCACTTATGGTCACCTGAAAGCAGCAGCTTGTTTAAATGTCACCTAAAACCTGGTGCAACTCCACACATCCTAATCAAAAACCAAAATCAGTGTTCAGGCTCTTCTTAATTTCCCTCAGCTATCAACAGGGCATCCACTATCATCAGTATTCTGAGAATGACTGACAGTGATTTTCCAGGTCTCAGAACACATATTTCACCAATATCATTAAAATGTTTGCAGACTTCATAGATGCTAATACCCACTTCTGGATTCTCCGCAGATTTGTAATGAAAGCTGAATGATGAAGTTCTGAACCCCTACGGACCACATTTTGTATGCAGAATCATACAGATTACCTTTCTGAGATACTTACGCAGGCGTTATTGTCAGCATTCTGATGCCAATGAAACGTTTCTTCCCATCTGAAAATAACACAGAGGATGTTTAAGAAATTTAGACAAACACTGACAAAAATAACTACTTTGATGACCCAAAATACCTGTCAGTTAAAACAGGATGTATCAGCTTTTAAGAAAACTAAACAGAAATCATATGCATCTACACTGGTTAGCCTTGGTGCACAGAATGGCAATCCCTCTCCCTGCAAGTGAGGGTAAGAGAGCTCATTTACATTTCCTTCAGGAAAATTTCTGTGATCTAGTGTCACGTGACAGTAAATGGAAAATTTTATAACCGACTATCATTTAATCTGAAACTGGTCAAGACAATTTAATCATATGGTGTTATCATTAAAATGTAGAAATGGGATTTAAAGAAATTAAAACCTCCACCTTTCAGAGAAAGGACAACCAAAAGACCCACACTGATTCTAATACAAATGGCTTGCTATTCCTACCCCAAAAAATGAAAAGCAAGTTAAAAAAAAAACAAACACAAGAAACCACAAAAAACCACAAAAAACCATAGACCTTAGCCAGAACTCTACAGAATTTTAAACGGTGAAAATCCACTCCTCTAGGAACAGCACCACTTTTCTGTAGTTGGTTTTTAGTAGTCACAATATTGCACAGCTGTCTTATGAAAAAAATTTAGTTTAATGACTTCCTGAAGTGAATGCTTCAGTAGTTAGTTATATCCGGTATGAAACAACATTTCCCCTTACTTGTTCCAGCATAGCTACTTCACAATTTCTTTGAGCTTATCCATATTCTCATGTAAGCAAAAAGTTTGAAAAGGAGATGTACACAGCCTCCTCTAGCTCTTATTCTTTCCAGGAAAAATAACCCCAAATAAAGGAATTAGTCCTGAATCTTACACATGTCCATTATTCCCATTAGCGTCAGTGAAAATGTTGACTACTAAACCTTGGCTTTACTACACTCTGAACAATCTTACATCTGTAGCTATCATCCCTGCTTTTCTCTGGAATGTTCTGGCTCTCCTCTAAAGTAAAACTAATGAGATCAAAATCAGTTATAGTAAGGGTGCCATGAAGAAGTCCAATTACTCAAAATCAAAGTCTGAAAGGCTTTGGGCATGGCCATGAACTAGTGTGCTCATAGTGCTTCTCTAGCCTACATGGCATAAATGTATGTTTTCACTTTTTAAAAATATCCAGACATGTTAATTCTCCAACCTGAAAATAATGCCCCCATCCCTGTGATGTGTACAGTTAAATGATGAAGGTGTCTTCATGAGACACATAGATGACAGACTCTCTACTGACAGTTTACTGTTTGCATTAAACAGTTTGCTGATGGTCATCGCCTGTGGAATGCAGAAATATGCAGAAGCACCAAGCATACTCCTGGGGCTGAGTTAGGAATGTTTACATGAAAGAAAAATGAAAATGAAGTAAGGGACAAAGAAACTGACCTGGAAGAAACAAAACATCAAGGAGGAGATTTGGGCAAAAACGAAAAACCACAGCAGAAATGCTGCTGATCTAAAAGGGAATTATTTCCCCAGTGGCTAATGACACCTGTAAAACTAAGGCTTTTTGAGGGAAAAAAAAATAAATATATATATATATGATGACTACAGACTTATGCACGACTAAGTCTCATTCCACCTTCATCTTTGGGCAGGTTGGGGTATTATTTCACTCCTGTTCATGCACTGAAATTCAAAATGGCCTTCAGCCCTCTCTCCACAAAAAGTTTGCCATACTGCAAATAGTGGTTCATACTATAACAGCAGCACGGTATTGTATAAAGTAAAACTAATAGCTATGAGCTATGGATTATTTTAGCTGCAGCCTACATTTCCTTCTCACCCTCCAGTCATTCTGTATGTCAGAATACAGGTAAAAAAAATCAGGCCTTTTGTTTTGCAGAAGTCTATCCCATTCAATTCAACCCAAGTCAAACATCTTGCACAAAACCCAAAGTTTTCATCAACAATAATTAGTGGGGATACAATTGTCCAGTTTATCAGAAGTATCAGTAGAGACTGAACAGGCACAGACAAACAGTTGTAGTGTTTTATCATCCTAAAGGACAGGCATTTTGACATCAGGGTTAAGTCACATTGGCAGAACAGAATGTGACACCTGCAGCTACCACTGTCATATTACATCTGCTCTGTGAATCAAAAGTCTCAAAACCCGTTGTTCTGGAAATTTGTGCAATCATGAGGCAGAAGAAAAAATAATTAAGAGAACTGGAATAAAGTGAGATCATAAATCTAAGAAGCATGTCACCAGGGTGAACTCCCAGCAGTAGTTAAAAGAAGGTTAATATGTTGGAACAATTAGGTTGAACAAATGTGAAACCACTGCAGCTTAAAGCTGGAGCAGATTACAGCATAGAGAGATACTCAAATCACATTTCATTCTTGTAAACACCAGGCCAGATTAAACACTGATTCCAGTGGTACAAAGTCAAGCAAACCAGCCTCAACCACCAGTTTAAAACAAAACTTGAATCTGTTCTCTGTTAATAGAAAGTCACAAGCAGCTGACCTCAAGTATCTAGCAGCAGTTCACTATTTACAGAGATTTCTGTTCCACAGCAAGGCAAGTATTTGCTTAACTGTTAGTTTTTTCTTTTTTTATAGATGCTTGTAACAATAGACATACAAACCAGACAGATAAACACAGGCTGAAGGCAGAAGTGTCTATGACTTAGAAACTGTGGCAAAAAGAACTGATAAATCCAAATTAGGGGGTCAGGTACTCAGACTCTTGTAGAGATGAGTAACTGGCACACAAGCATACCCATGGCAGCTGATTTCAGTGGGGCCAGGACATCACCAAGATCTCCGAGTGAAGAAACAAATCCTGCACTTTTTATTTAATTGGCAGGCAAAACTCCTACTTCTCTGCTCACTCCTTTTGCACTTAGATTGTCTTGCAGATGGTATGAGCAGTCCTGAAAACATTTAAGAAAGATATTCCGCTGCCAGACAGAAACCATGAAACCAGCTCGAGTCTATAATGCTGAATTACGTGCAGCATAGCTACCATATAAGCTGCACAGCTGAATTCAATCAGTAGCCTGAATGCGTATGCAGAAAGCCTCCTAAGCAGCCCTCCTGACTATCGGTAATAATTATCAGTAACAATCACACAAATACACAGGTAAGCATATACTTTCAACATAACTAATAAAGTGTTCTGGAGATGTATACGAGGATAGACATAAAATACTTGTTGGGTGTGGCCAACACGGAACTGCCCCATCTCTCCTTACCCATCTGAAGCAAGATTTATTTACTTTTCTGCTAACATATGACAGGCCAGGCTGATCTCTTATGCTTGATTTTCTGTTCAGTATTTTGTCAAATTGCTAGCTTTCTGTCTTCCACCCTAGAGAATCCATGTTTGAACACTTTCTAGTTTTACTGTTCTGCTCAAGTCTAAACTAGGAATAGATGCAGAGCCATGACTGAAACTAAGAAATTCCTATGGGATAACAACAAAAGACACTGAAGTAAAAAAAAAATTAGCCCATGCTTAAGTATCAAGATGACTTCCAGAAGTAAATACAGAACACACAGATGGTTAAAACTAAGATATAGATGGAGACACTCAACTTCATGCACCAGTTTAGGAATTCGTAACTACAAAAGGTGGTTAACATTATTAACGATGAACCCAAAATTAGCAAAGGCTTTAAGCCATTCATCAGATAAATATCTCTGCAGAGTGTGGTAAATCTTTTGTCAAAAATACATTCGGTATTATTATGTATTATACATTATGTAATATAGAATGTTTAGATAATAATAATCAGTGCAAATAATTCATTCAAATACCATCCTTTCCCTCCTGTTCCCCCTTTCTGCTCCTGTACTTTGGTAGATGATATAGTTGCAGTTATATACAATGGATGGGACTTCAAAAATATATGCCTTCTTAATAGAACTGGTTGTTATCGGATCAACTGAGACTTAAAAAGACTAAGCTCAAGCTTTTTACACAATATTCTGAGTATCTCCTATATGCCACAGTAAAGCTAGAAAGAACAGTTTCCTAATGGAATTTTATCATCTTCAGGCAATATGATATTTAGAGCAAAACGGTAATACCCTTAAACTTCTTTCTACGACCTAACTGCACCATAAGGGCGGATCCCACTCAAACGTAATTGGAGCAAAAGAAAACATGATAAAAACATCCCAAAAATTCTGCTTACATAAATTCCTTATGGCAAGAAATAACGCCTATACAACAAACCTGAAAGCTATTACTAAAAGCCTAAAAAATGCAAACTACGTCTCAAATACAGCTGAAATCTCTCCTGGAAATTCTCTTTCTCTACGCATCAAGGGCTTTAAGTGACTCTTCTTCTTTCTGCAGCAATAGTAGAAGAGGTACTTCAGAGTAGTGAAAAAAAATAAATTAAAAAATCAAACATTTGTAAAATCGCCTGTGCCCAGGGCGTGCCAAGTAGCAACAGTTACACTGATGCTAAAAGTAAGTGTGAATCCTTTTCCTTTGATTAGGGGAGAAGGAGAACGATCAGAAAGACCAGAGAGTACATTACAATCATAAGACAAATTTGAATATTTTATTATTTTTTTTTCTTTGAGTTCCATAGGCAAAGTTCTCCCAGGCCCCCTAGCTGGGCCCAGCAAGTTCCATCATTCTCTGAAAGCAAAGGTGCCTGCAGGAGCAAGTTGGCCTATTTCAGTGGTGGCGTCTCTAGCCTCCATTGACTTTCATGGAATCATAGAATGGTTTGGGTTGGAAGGGACCTCACAGATCATCCAGTTCCAATGCCCCTGCCATGGGCAGGGACACCTTCCACTGGACCAGGTTGCTCAAAGCCCCATCCAGCCTGGCCTTGAACACTGCCAGGGAGGGGCAAGCCACAGCTTCTCTAGGTAACCTGTGCCAGGGCCTCACCACCCTCATTGTAAAAAATTTCTACCTTGTATCTAATCTAAATCTATCCTCTTTCAGCCTGAAGCCATTACTGCTTGTCCTGTCACTACGTGCCCTTGTAAAATTCCCTCTCCAGCTTTCTTGTAGGCCCCTTCAGGTACTGGAAGGCTGCTGTAAGGTCTCCCTGAAGCCTTCTCTTCTCCAGGCTGAACAGCCCCAACTCTCTCAGCTTTTCCTCACAGCACAGGTGTTCCAGCCCTCAGATCATTTTTGTGGCCTCCTCTGGCCCCGCTCCAACAGGTCCATGTCTCTCCTGTGCTGAGGACTCCAGAGCTGGACACAGGACTCCAGGTGGGTTCTCACCAGAGTTGAGCAGAGGCGCAGAATCCCCTCCCTCAACCTGCTGGCCACGCTCTTGATGCAGCCCAGAATACGGCTGGCCTGTTGGGCTGCGAGCGCACATTGCCAGGTCATGCTGAGCTTCTCACCAACTAGCACCCCCAAGTCCTTTTCCTCAGGGCTGCTCTCAATCCATTCTCCTCCCAGCCTGTATTTGTGCTTGGGATTGCCCCAACCCATGCACAGGACCTTGCACTTGGCCTTGTTGAGCTTCATGAGGTTCACACACGCCCACCTCTCAAGCCTGTCCAGGTCCCTCTGGATGGCATCCCTTCCTTTCAAGCGTGTCCACCGCACCACATAGCTTGGTGTCATCAGCAAACTTGCCGAGGGTGCGCTCAATCCCACTGTCCAAGTAACCAACAAAAATTTTAAACAGCACTGATCCCAAGTTACCAAGCTCCAGCCGCTGTTAAGGAATTCCCCGGCAGATGGTGGGCTTTCTGCACAAGGCTTGGGTTCATGCCTCTAGAGCCATGCCTGCAGGGTGAGCCATTGCTCCTCCCTGTTTTGAAATGAGCAGTTTGGTTCTGAAGCGTAATATCACCAGCAATACAGATCTGCTTCTCTCAGAAGCCAACAAACTGTTAGCAACCTAGGTGAATAAACAGATACATAATTCTAAAACTTCTGACTAAGGGAATTTTCTGAAATAGCAGTATGTGAGTGAACACTGAGATCACAACGGTATAGGGAAACAACCCTGCCATCAACAATTGGATGAACTCCGGAGAAGACAAGATTAATGTGGAAAAGATTCAAGAAAAGCAGCAGCCAACAGTCATGATACAAGATGAGAAGGGTGTGGACAGATAAACTGGCAAGCAAAAGAGAAAGCAAGGTTTGGCCTGGATGAAGCATTAATAGATCAGCTTTGGCTCTGCAGCATGTAGTATGACACTTCCTGCAGTGTGACAGATACGGGGCAGGCATATAAAAAGAGTCCAGAGAACTGCAGTTGACAGTTGCTGATGTATTTAGATTGATATGCTCTTTGGTGCAGAGGCCTTTTTGTTTTTATGCCTCTCCATCTGCCTTCCCCATGTATTTCTTCAGGAATTAACACACTGGGGTCTGAGGGTCTATGAGAATATCCAATTACATAGCACTGACATAGACGACCACGGCAAAATAAAGATAATCTACTGATAGTGCACACACTACACTCCATCTGTGGACAAGTGTTTTAAAAGTTTTGACCTTACTCTCCACAGTACACCTTTTTGGTGGGACAGTATGTGAAAGAGTAGGATAAGACTCCTTCAACAAGTCACCATCTGTTCTTAAGATCATTTGATACTGTAATGACTCATCTGTGTTCTCACTGTCCTCAGAGGACCTTTTTCCCAGATTTACACAGACACTGTCTAGTCTTTGGGGGTTAGAGTAATAAAACTTCTCTCCCACTTCTGTGAAATTGTTTTCTGTTTCTAAGTCTATGGTGTTCTATATTGTAAAATAACACTGCTCCTTTCAGTAACAGGATCCCAGACCCACGTCTTTTAGCACTTTACCAACAGATCAGGATAATAATTGGAAGATGTCACTGTTTCTTGCAGACTTTACCTTTGCTTTGTTTGTCATGAGACTCTGTGAGAAACTGAGTGATGCGGTCTGAAGGAATAGCAAAAGAAATTCCAGCTGTGACCTTCAAGGTGTTAATCCCAATCACTTCACCATCCTGTTGAGAGACAGCACCCAATTAATTTGCTCCTAAGTGATAGGGTCCAGCTCACTGCCTAGCATTTCGTGTTAAAAGCCAGTGTAAGAAATTTTACAGCGTTGTAATCACTCAAAAAACAAACATTACTTGTAAGGGAGGATCTGGGCTCTGATTCACAATCCCTTTTGCATTTAACTGTGATGGCCAGAGAGATTACAGTACAGTTTCTTCGTCCAAGGTCCATCCCACCACTCAGCAAGAGACTCCCTCCACTGAGCAGGCAGTGGAGTCACTACTACCACTACAGCCACAATTCACCAACCTGCAAAATCAGTGCTGGTTTAAAGCAACCGATTTTCAGATCAGTTGGGCGGATTAACCAGGTCACTTCCTTGCCATGCATCCCAGGTTTCAGTGTGAATGAGCACAACTGCTCCTACCAGATCCCGCTTTCCTTACTGCTGTGCAAAATTTCCTCTGCTCTACAGGGAAATGTTTTTCAATGGTTTATGAACTGAGACCTAACTGGCATAGTTTGTATTAGTTTCAGGGTATCTGCCTACCATTAGCTTGAATGACTGGAAGGTGGTATGACCTATGGATCTTTTAAAAAAAAAAAAAATATTCTCCCACTTATTTCAAACTAGCTCTTGAAACCAAACAGAACAAAATCCAAGTCACCTGGACTTACCAGATTAACTAGAGGTCCTCCAGAGTTGCCATACTGTAAAAATGACATAAAGGAACAATAAATTGGTGCTTCATTGTAAGAAATGTAATTTTCATTTCAAAGAGTATTTTGTTTGTAATAAATGAAAAAGAGCAGGTTATTTCCTAGGCAGCACTGAAGGCCACAAGATTGATCACAGAAGATTACAGGCAGGTCTTACCCCACTCGTCCATACTTATGATTGGATGTTTTTTCCTTTCAGAAACAGGCCTTAAGTTAGGAGCAGCAACTTACCACTCCAAATCATTAGACCCGAAGCTTAGACCCAGTGCTTTACATGTTTAATCACAGCATATTGCTATGAGGTAGGTACTATGTAAGGATTTAGTAACCCCAGACATGCAACACTCTCTAGGGAGAGCACATAGCAGCTCTGAGCAGTCTGAAATTGCCTGATACCTAATGGCCTTCTAAGGAAACATCCCGCAGGACTACAGGAAATGGGAGTTGGAGAAGTTCCTTGTCCATCTTCATGTTGGTTCAACAAGTTTATTTCTGAGTGAGGCCGGAGTTTTCAAGTAGGTCTACTGAATAGCCAAGAGCAGCAACTTAACACTCAAAATAAACAAAAGCCAAGTGATGCATGACAGCAACATGAGCCATATAAACTGTTTGCACTTAGATAGTACTGAGCAAACCTTATAGAACCTCAGACAAATACAACAGACATTAAAGATTTAAAAACAGCTTCAAAGTCTGAGTTTAAACAGAGATCAGTTTTTCACGTTGTACATTTTCAGTGATCAGAGGCTACAGACTTGATTTTTGTGTCTGACTGAGACAAAGGAACCAAGATAATGATTTTTCAGCCTTCCTCAGCATGTCATCTTTCATTCACTTGTCCTCTGCTTTAAAGATGTGATACTGAAAGAACTTCAACATGTGCAGCGTAGCTCCATCTAGGAATGTGTGGCCCTGCTTTCTCCTGCCCTGTGTTCCTGCTGTCCTAGCGTTTCCCAGAAGGCAGCTGCATGCACATTCCTGCAGGGAAGTCTTGGCTGAGCCACAGGAATCCTCTGAATAGACCAGCTCTCAAACTCCTCCCATTCTCTGGAGAAAACTAGTGCATTAGCTAAGCACAAAGCATCCCTATGCCAGGGACTATCTTTGCATTTTGCGCAAAGCAAAAGATGGCAAAGCAATTCAAATATATTGTCATTTTCCTTACCTCCTCTGCTATCACTATTCCATTTGTTCCAGCATTATCTGACACACTCTGCTATTCCTGTCTAAACTTGCTCATTAGCTCTTGATGGCAGTGAATGCCTAAGTATATGCAAGAAAACACTTTGATCTCGATGAATGTGTATAGGCAAAGTCAAGAATCTCATGTTCTAATTGTGTCTCTGCCACCAATTCAGTGTGTGCTCCCAAGAAACCCATTTTGCATAAGTTCTCCTATTCCCAGTAATTCCAAGTAAATGTCTTAAGAGGTTCAGCTCCTGGATCACATGGAAGCCTTTGAAAAATCTCACTTTCATGTCATACCTTAGCACAAAAAGTAATTACCCTCTTTTTTCCATACAATTTCTCTTGACAAGTCAGTGTTGATAAACATTTGTGAAGCACTTTGCATGTGTAAAACACTAAGCGTTATGACTTGTTATATCCAATTTGATACTGAGGTTCAGCAAATAAGTCCTGAAAATACTTTCCTTTCAATGTATAACAGATTTAAGCCATAAAATTTCAGGCCATTTTCTACCTCAGATGTGTGCAGTGCTCTTTTTAGAACCACTATGAGTTATATACACACCCAAGGACTTTACTTAAACTCTTTGGATCCCTCCAACCTGCTGTGAAGGGATATTATTTTCTTGCATTTCTATACAATATGCAGTGCTATGACCCTTAAGTCTGAACTGTATCTCAAACTTTGTTATTTTACATCTAGATTCTTACTTGGAATGTGACGTGCAAAGGGAAAACAAGAACAACAGCAAAAAAATACAACCCAGCCCTCTCCTTAAGTTCTCACCTGGGTGTCCTGTCATTAAATTGAAGCAGATACCATGAACTTGACTACTCCATCTGGTTCTAATGCATGGAGATGAAAGAAACCTTGGCTCTATTCTACAGCTTGCTTGGCCAGATCAGCTGAACAAGCAGAGAGAGAAATGGGTTGATTTATTGCTGGTCTGTACAACCATGTGTTACTGCACGAGATCCACAGAATGAGAAGAGTCTGTCATATGTAACATCCTCGTGGACAACCTCAAAGAGGGCAGTTTTATTTAACATACCTTCCACAACACTACTACCTGAACACAACTTGCAGCCACTGCATAGTCTTTTATAAAATGTAGAGCCTATCACTGTTTTTAAACAAAGCTGCTTTTATTTAGTGGATTCATCTTTCAGAGCACGCACTTTGCTGAATAGGTGGGGATTTGAAGGCCCCAGGACTATGAAGCTTAGCTCCTCACATACCTAGTACTTACATTGATAATGGCATCTGTCTGAACGTAATCCATATCCGAGTCCCGCAGGCCAAGTTCTTTACCATCTCGCTGAGCAGTGCTGACAATACCAGTTGTCACAGTGTTCTGTAAGGCAAATGGACTTCCAATCGCCACCACAAATTCTCCTGGCCTCAGATCAGCAGAGTGTCCCAGTAACAATACTGGTAGTTTTTTCTTAAATAAACACAGAAAGAAAGAAATAAGCATTAGTTTATAACTGCAAATAACCTCACTGGAAAGATCAGCCAGAAGTTAGGAACATACACTTCCCATTACATTAATGAAAGAGCCACTCATTATCACATACCCAAAAACTTATGACGGGTAAAATTAGCATACTGCAGGGTGTTACTGCTTTAAACTGTCTTCAGAAACAAACTGCTAGCAGAAGCACCCTTCAATTTCATCCAGACAAAAAAGCCAGCAAGATTCTGAATCAGGTCTCCCTGTTTTCCAGCAGATTGTCCTCTTCTCCTCCTCGAAACAGCATACTAACCAGCTGCTGACCAGCCTGCCACTCTCCCTACACTATGTACCACCTTGCAGTCCATGTACTGGCACTGGATTAGCCAAAATAGCTTGGATCTTCAGGTAAAGATTGCAGAATCTGGCCACATATTAACTAAGCTGCACTTTTTTGTTGTTCTTTTTTAGCAGTTCCTAGCACAGAAGACAAAGTAATTTAATTCTAAGATACGAAAAATTTCCAAGCCTACAGAAAGTTTGTTCAGTACATTGTTTTCCCCAGATGTATTTCCAAGGAATCCCTAAACACATCTTCCAGCCAACCACTCTGTGCTAATAATGAAACTGAAATAGGGTTCCCAAATTAATTCATTCATCTGTTTATGCCACTCACCTTAGGGTGAATCTTTATCGTTGCAATGTCAGATTTCTTGTCAATGTCTTTGATGGTTGCTTCATAGGTATCTCCATTCTGTAGTTGCACTTTCAATTGTTGTCTCCCTGATATAGCATTGGTGCTTGATACCACATGGGCATTGGTCACAATTAAACCAGAATCAGACATAATAAACCCAGACCCACTGGAAAGCGGGACATTTCGACCAAAGAGAGGGTGCCTGTACAAAAAGCAAGTACTTATAACTCATAAGGGAAGCATAACTTAGAGAAGACTACATTAGAAATCACTTACCACATTTCACCCTGAGAAACAACAAAGCATTTGATGACCAATGTTACAACCCTTACTAAAATTAAATTTAAAAAAATGGACAAAGAAAAGATCCTTTTCAGAAAATTGTGACTGCCCCAAAGATAGGAACCGAGGTTTTCAGACAACCTGCAGGGTCCTTTTCCTTTGGTTTCCAATTTTATTTTTATAGGCTTTCTTGGAAAGAGGCTAGGTGACAAACAGGGAAGGAGGAGGAGTCCATCTGATCCCACCAGTTGCTGCTCCTGTACAGGAAGAAAATGACTACAGGAGATAGTAAAGCTGAGAAATGGGCTGATCCTCTAATGAGTAAAGGGGAAGAAGGAGGAACCTTGCAGCTGGACAGAGAAGTAAAGGAAGAGGTGACATCTCAGGGAATCACGAAGCCCAAGTGCAGACTGGCAGGAAAAAGTATGCCTGGAAACTGAAAGGACTGGGAATGTGAAAGAAAATCAATGAAAAATTTCAACAATGGGTAAAACTTGGTGGGAAAGAACATTTGCTGCAATAGAGACAGCTAAAAGACTTTATAAACTGTTTAAAGTATTATGACTTTTCTCTATGAACAATTGCTGTAATGACCTTCAATTTGTTAGGGGAACAGAAAGTGCCTGGGCAGCAGAAGATGAGAAAAAGTCCACAAATTCTTCTTTCTTCCAAGATGTGGTCCTTATTAGGAAACTGTCTGAAACGTCAGGGCTATAGAAAGAATTGGAGCCAATCCCAGGCAGAAGGCAGTATCACAATTAGCACCCAGCAGGCTGCTGGACAAACATTTACTTATAGGGAAAGAACAAACAATCTTAACTTCATATGCAAAGATCTTAGACAACTTCAACTGTAACATTCTCTCAAAAGACCAATGACCATGTGCAAAAAGCTATGTCTCAGAAAACCTGATTATCTTGATTTTGCACATTAAGAAAGCGTATAAAAGTTCTCCAGGAAATTCCTATGCCTATGCAAAATTAGAGTAGTCCAAGCAGAAGGGTATTCAGGTAATGGAGTATACACAATATTTGCAGTAATTTGTTCTGACAGCAGGTTGGTTTGAGCAGTCAATGATAAACCTGCCTCCCAGGCTGTTTTGAGCACTCAGTGTTAAACTCACCTCCTCAGCTCCAGCTTCAGTACGCTGAATACTGGTATGTTTTAGTCAGCAATCCAGTACATTTTTTTTCTATCAGAAACCATTTCTGTGTTTAGATAGGTTACGTCCGGTCAACATGCTACCTCTTAATGTTCTCCCTACCAAAATAAAATCATCTCTCACTGAAAGTAAAATAAACAACTAGGAGCTGTGTTTTTCCAGCTTAGCTTCTGCACTTGTTTTTTTTCAACTGAGATAATAAATATAATCCAAGAAGCAACACTTTTTAGCATGTTGGCCTGTGTTTTAGTTTGGAGGCCTGAAAAGACCTCCAAAGACGAGACAGACTTATTTTATGGCAAACAATATGTAAAGTACTGTAAAGACTGTAAGCCCAATAAAATAGATCTACTAAACAGGAACAAAACACACAAATGGGTGGTTCTCTGGGTAAATGAGGCTACTGTATCATTTCTGAGTATTTTGTGAACTTCAAGAATTCAAAGTGAAAGTTATTACACTGGAAAATCTTTGTAGACCTTTGTTAAACAATGTAATTAAAACACAAAGAATTGAAAGTGTTACCTGAGGAAGAGTTCAATATGCACAACTGCAGGTGCAATCTTTTCCACCACATCTGCTATGAAGTTGAACTTGTATCTTGGGCTGCTGGACTGTAGGTGACCTATACTAGCAGAAAGAATTGTAAATGTTAATAAGACAATATCCTTTTTCACAAGTAGGTGAGTTAAAAATGTTTCAAATTGGTCTGGTTTTCCTGCTGGGATAGTTTCCAAACGAGCACTGGAAAAGGAATCAAAGTCATTAAGGTTGTTCAAAACTCATCCAGCTTTTTGCTTCATCCTGAGAAAATTAAACATCAACATCACTTGGCTGTAAGTTCTTTGATTTTCTTGGCAGTCTACAACTCTTGTCTGGAGTATTTTTCTCAGGACAGCTACTATTATACAAAACACATAGGGTCATAGGATAAGTCAAGTGGAAAGGGACCTCAGGAGGTCTCCAGTTCAACCTCCTGTTCAAAGCTGGGTTGGCTACAAAGGCAAATCGGGTTGCTCAAGAGGCTCTGTCCAGTTGGGACTTGCAAACCTCCAAGGACGGAGACTGCAGAAATGCTGTGGGCAACTTGTCCCACTGCTTCACTGTCCTCCATGAGGTAAAAGTTTCTTAGACCTAGTCAAAAAACCTCTCTTTTTGAGACTCATGTTTCAACTCATGCCCATTGTCTCTCATCCTCCCACCATGCACCACTCCAAAAAGCCTGGCTCCATCTGCCTGTTAACTTCCTCAGGAGTACAGGTAGGCTGCTGTTACATCCTCCCGAAGCTCTATTCACCAGGCTGAACAAGCCCAGTTCCCTCAGCTTCTTCTCACAGGAGACATGTCCAGCCCCCCCAGCCATTCTTGGGACCCTCTCCTGAACCGACTACAGTTTGTCAATGCCTTTCTTGTATTGAGGGGTCCAAAACTGGATGCAGTATTCTAGATGTGGTCTAACTGCTGAGCAATACAGCTGCAGCATTTGGGATCCACATTTAGAACAGAAGTTAAGATTTTCTTGAAGCAGACGCATTAGAAATCTGCTGTAATCATTAGAAATCTGCACCTGAAAAGTGCAAAGATTTCCAAACTCACATTTCAGCTGTCACAAGCAGCTGGACATAGCAACAGATTACTAAATATTAAGAGTTCTGATAAAAGTCAGTGTGATACCACGTTAAACAGCACTATACACAGCATTTATGAATATAGAATGTAATTCTGCAGAATGAAGATCTTGGAGAGGGAAGAAAGCCCACAGCATCCTGGCTTCTAATTTCACAACATCGCAGATTCTAACATCACAAACAATACTGCTTGTGCTAGAATGTCATACTCATCTGCAATCCGTAATACATGGGGACACATCACCGCATATTTTAAACATATGCTAGGGGACATATCGCCACACTCAAATAGCCACCTCATGTTCACAGACTGATGCTTTAAAATTAACTATGGGATCTAGGGAAGGGAGTAAATGAGTTGTGATCAGATACAGCAATAACATTGTTAGCTTTCTTGAAATCTGGTGCAACGGCACACTGTTTATCCCAGGAGACAGAATTCGTTTTCTGCCTTTTAGTCAGGAGCAAGAGGCTTCAAGTTCTAATTTCTAAACAATATCAACTCTTCCGAAGTGATTATTTGAGCCATCACGATTTGCTCTAGGTTCAACTCATGCTAAAGGATGAACTTACTCCACAGTAGCTTGTGTGCCAAGTCAGTGCCTGGTCTTAAGGATTCTAGATTTGCCTGTTTCTAGATGACATATTAATGAGTCCAGATACAGATTCTCTGCTTTGAAAGTATATACTTTTCCTTCATCAGCTGCCCTTTACCCAAGTTTTTAAAAGGAAAGTAGGTAGGGGGCATCACACAAAAAGGAAAGATACACAGAAAAGAAAGGAGAGAGAAGTTTAAGAGAGAAGAGTTCCTGTGCATTGAGGTATTCTGGGTAGTTCTTACTTCAAAGATATTTTCACCAATCTGCACCTACAGGTGTTTTACTGAACATTGAACGTTATAACCTGTAAATTACTTGGGATGAATATAAAGATTACAGCACAATGGAGTCTAACCTATTTGTAGAAAAAGATGTCTTGCTGATCTATTCCATTTTTTGAATTAATTCACAAGATAGTAGGTGACAGAGAACTAGTTTCTACGGTCTCTCAGAAAGTTTTCACAATAAAGTATTCAATGACCTACAAAGTCAGAAAGTGAGAGGCCTCACATTACCAAACTATCCAAAAGACCTGAAGCAAAGACAGGAACTTATGGAATGGACCCAACACTGGTACCAAGGAATAAAGTACTGAAGAAACCAGATCAAGATAATTAGGCATCTCTCCATAGGAGTCCATGAGTTCTTTCTCCTGTTACTGGACATGGGATTTACTTCTGAGGGAAAGAAACCATGTTTATATTTATCAAGCTAAATTTACATGACACGGTATAAACAGAAGGAACAACTTGGCAGGACTAGATTCAGTCTATCGTTTTGATGTACATTCTCATGCACTCTGAAAAATCCCTCTAACCAATTGAATATACTTGTTTCAGTACTTAGTTTAACTAAGACACACTGCAAACAGAAATCAGAGGACAGTCAAATCTAAGCACAATATACTGTTATTTATTTTGCTTACTGGGTCACTGAAGATTTATCTTACCTTTACCTCACAAGCAGCTTGCCTGATTATGCAGTATATTCTCTGAAGTCTACTAACATGACTTTGAATACCTGCATACACAGCAGTGTTCACTGATGGGATATAACATTACCATCACATTTATGTTAATTGAAATGACTGCACCTATGAAAGACAGTCGGCTAGACCCTCAGCTGATGAACTAACATAGTACCGAGGGGAAAAAGTACAGTGAATGCATGCTTTCAGTTGGTGTAAATCAGCATAGCTCTGCGCAAGTCAGGGCAACTAAATCCCTTTGCATTTGCTGAGTACTGAACTGCTGGGCCCACGCCAAATTGTCACAGCACTGCACATGGCCAAAAGCAGAGGAGATCTGCCAAAGAACTCACTTTTGCACCAGTCCCAACTAGCCACCAGGGAAACGTCATGGGTGGCAGAGGCTTCCCAGGTAAGATTTGGGGTAGGCAGAGAGAAAATGTCTGAGAGAGGTAGCAGATGAATGTAAACATGGAAAGAGCCGAAGAAAATATAATGCAGCAATACAGAGAGGAGACTGTAAAACTGAAGAAAAGTTTGTCTTCTTTCCATAGCATAGTGCAAGCATTTCTCAGTCTAAGTAGAAGTCCAGAACCAATCTGCTGGGGTCAGAAGACAAGAACACTCAAACCTGAAGGTGAATCCAAATCTCCACTCTATATTAAAGGGAAATCTGAAGCAAAGGAGGATCAGGAATAACGGACATGCAAGCTTCGTAGCAAAGGTGTAGCTGAAGATCTACTAGTCTGAGTAGAGATGAGCTGTTCTTACTGTTGTCTGGTGGGGACTAAATACTGCTGAAAATTGACTTATGAAGTTGAGATGCCTCCATAGAAACTAATCGCTCTTGAATTCTTTTCTTTAAGCTGGGAGTGATGAGAACCTTTACCCACTATATGACATGCCAGGAACTCAAAACTGTGGACTTGGACGATGTAACTGCAAACTAGCATTTACTCTCACACATGTAGCCTTATTTAAGGGAACTGAAATGTTGGCTATTATTAATAACATTTTAGTGCATAATAATTAAACTATTGATTTTCACCAGAAGTTCCCAATATACTTTGAAAGGGAGAAAGTGCAGCCTGAGAAACTGAAGACGGAAGCAACATCCAACATTGTATAAGCTGTGTAAGGTCACTGTGAAAACAAGTGTTATAACTGTAGTAGCAGAATCAGGGCTTTATGTTAGACCTTCAATCCATCCTTTAATTTGCAATAGTTGGTAGACACTAGCTGCTGCTACAGTTCTTATTAAAACATAAAATTAAACATGTGTCTTCCCCCTCCCCAATACTCTTCCTGTCTTGCAGCCTTTCACGCAGCTCTCAGACTTCTGCTGGACTGTGAACACAAAAACTCTGAGTTTACAGCAGCTTTGTGTATTTTGACCTATTGACCTACTGAGATTTGCCACATATTTTTTCACAGGTCTCTCAATAACATCCATTATTTTCCATGTTATTACTACATGTTCAAAGTCATCTCACACTAACCAAACCTAATTTATCTTGGCAAAAAGCCATGATTTGATCCAATTAACTGTCTGTTGTATAACAAAGATATCAAAGGTGCTGCAAACAGGTTGTACTTGAAGCAAAATCAAATTTATACTGTATGAGTCTTTAGCTTTCTACACATTTCTTAACCAGAAGAACTAGATTTTTCCAGTTTGCTCCATAGCCACAAACCAACCAGATTTTCAGCAGATCTCACCCCTCACCCTATCATTTCAGTTAAGTGATTAGATCTTCAGAAGCTCTCCAGCTCCTCCCACAGAACACTCAAAATACAGATTTAGATGCAAGTGCATAAACTGGAGTTAACGATGCTCAACCTGTTCTGTAAGATTTCATCTTACATTTCCAGTTCTATGGGCTCCAACAACATTGGATTTACACAGCTAAAGCTAAGTGCCTGCCAGGTAGGAGTATCCTTATTATCAGCTTAAGACTTTTTCTGCATAGTAGTGTTATCTACAGATTATGAGTTCATTTAATGGTGTTTTATTTATTTTCGTGCAGAGACAACAGAGCCACTCCAATCTCCTTAACAATCCTGTAAATCAGGAACAACTCCAACAAATTTGTAGAGCCTAAGTAGTACAAAGAGAACTGGAAAAAAAACTCAGCAGAAATAAATCATCATAATCCCACCAAAGACAATAAAGCTAGACCCATTTACACCTGCAAAAGAATTAAATCCAATCACATTCAATGCTTTCTTAAAGACAACACATCGTATTAAAATCCACAACTTTATATTCATTAAGAATTTGTGAGCCTGGGAAACGTGTTCTTTTAAGGTTGTTCCCTCATCTCCCTTTTAAAACCAGCTTCAGAAAAGATCTGTGTGTTCAGCAAAATTATTATGTCTAAGGGAGGACTGCAACCTGGCAGATCTGATCACCAGGGATAAACACTGTCCCTACTGTGCTTTCATGGAAAGAAATGAAAGACAAATAAAAGATTATAACGTCTCTGCTTAAAAAACAGAAACATCTGCTGGAAACATAGGTTCATGGGCAGCTTTTCTGATGAATTCAGCATTGAGATCAAGTTGCATAGCTGTGCACTGACCATAAAGCCTTGGTGAGTTTAATGCCACATTATGGTTCAGGCAACTTGTTTATACAATGGATCTCTACCGTGCACAGATGAAACCAATCTGGTGAACCAACACCAAAGTGGCTTTCTTGTGCAGTGCAGCAATCACAACAGCCAGACTGAGTCGGACTGGCACATGCCTTGCAGCACAGACACCTCACTGCCTCACTGACTTCAGATGCCAGTTATTCCTCCTTCCCAAGAGACTCTCATAAGGAGATGCAATGAGAACATCTCTTTCCTGTTAGCTATCCTATACAAAGCAGTGAAGTATTATACTCCGAATATTTACCAAACACTGTACAATGTTCAGCCTTAGCTGCAGGAACTCAAAACAAACTCAGACATAAGGAAAACAATCAGTAAAGAAATGTGACTAGAGTTTGCATTTCCAGCCAATACCTTGCAGTGCATTTCCCTAAATACAGCTGGAAGCAGCTGTAAGGCTTTGATGACAATAATATCAGCAGGAGACTTCAGTGTCTCTTACTGGGCCAAATTCTGAGAAAGGCAAGTAATTATCTGCTCAGTAGTTCCTCTGTATCTTCAAGGTTACGGACAGGCACACTCCAAACACCCCATGCAGAACTGCTGTGCAATGCCTCTGCTCGTGCATTAATCCTATTTCAAATGGTTCTTTAGGGAAACTGAACTTACAGCGCCGTATTTGACTGACATGGGTGAGGCTTTACATCATAAGCACTTTCCGAGAGTGACTTCAGTGAAACAATGCAGAAGCACAGTCATGCTTAGGCAGAAATCTGCAAAGAATCAGTGTCAAAGGCAACGTAATTGTTTTCTGGTACTTTTGTCCTCAAAAGTTTTCTAATGGATCTTTTAGTTTTCCTTGTTGCATTGATAAAATAGCACCCTTATTTTTAAAAAAAATAATTTTTTGCTTCCATGTCCTACGTGAAAAAATACAAACCTGTTGACATCTGAACTGTCTTCACAGAAGCTATTAGTAAAATAACACTGCGGGGAATTATTAACTGTACTAAGAATGTTGTACTGAGAGACCATAAACAGCCCTTTGTGCAACAGTCTGACATAAACTGGACATAGACTGCAGGTGACCTTTTGAATCCTTTGAGTGAGGAGTCTGACACTTTAATAGATTGATCTGTGGCATTGTTAAAAGTTAAGATTTGCTGCAGTGGGAAACAGGGCTCTGTAAGAATGGGTCTGATCATGGAGGTTGTCTTCCATAAATGTTTATACCACTACTTACACGTTAGCCTGAAATAGCTTGTCTTTCTCACAGTAGGTGACAGATGGCACAAGAAAAGCTAGCTGCTTCAGAAAATTCTCATATATTAAGGTATGTTGTGCTGAAGAGGAGAATGAAATAATTATTTGTAGCATAGAGTTTAAATTTGTCTAGGAGTTCTGCGGACTGTTCCTATTAGCATCTCAGAGAAGTCCATAGGTCTGCTCAGGTACATAAGGCTAACTGCACGAGTAAGTTTTCAGGGCATATGCATATCAATGGCACATCAATGTTAGAGTTCCTGTATCGCCATGCAGTGCACACACCTCCTGTAGTTCATTGTATCTAAAACCTAAAATTTGGCACGGTGTTCTTCAAGCTAATCCAGGCCTTCAACAAAGAAAATATATTTTAAATTCTGTCAAATTTGGAATTATCACTTACTTATCCTAGGCACCTCTTTCCTCCCTTCCTTTCTGCATCCTTTATTATCCTTTATCAACCCTTTTTCATGCATCCTCATTCTCCACACTTCTGTCACTAGGAAACTACAGTTAAATTCTCTCAGCCTCACAGCCAGAATCTAACTTAACATCAACATAAGCAGCTGGAAATGGACAGGAGCAGACATTTCAAAATCTGCTCCTCAGGGTCACTGCATGTTCTGAAAATGGTCTAAGCCACGCCACGTAAGGCTTCTGTTATCTGAGATTGTTTTAATATATGTATGGTTAAAGGAAACTGGATTTACTTCCTAACTAGCTCACCCCTTCAAACTCTGAGTCATTTGAGGCCAAATTTCTTTCAAGAACAGGGAAAAGAGAAACTCAACAGTAATTCTGAACTGTCGACTTCCCTTTAAACCTCTTATTACAATCATTGCATGTTATTGTTAAAAAAAAAAAAATACCATAATTGAGTTCTATTCCTGGCTCAACCACCAACTCAGTCTGACCTTGGGCAAGACACTTGGTTTCTTTAAGCTTCAGTTTGTGCAGCTGTAGAATTGAATAAAAAAAAATTAAAATTTAACAGAGAACCAGATGCTTCATGTAAGCTGAGGTTTTCTGAGACAAAAAATAAAGCCAAAACAAAGTGAACACTAAAATAGTTGCTTGACAAAAAAAAAAAGTTACCTCTGTCTCATGGCTCCAAATTCCTAAGCCTATTAACAGTAGATTCAGGAGGATTCCTTAAGGAAAATGTCATATATATGAAACCCCAAGCACTCAGTAAGTCCTTACATGCAGGCTAGCTCACTCATTTCGGTTAAACATTATGATTATTTCCCATGGATCAGCTCCAGCCGAGTATCAGGAGTACTAGAGCTCACGGATGCTGATGTGAAAAGGAAGAGGCAAACAGCAATTTATAACTACAAAATACTGGAGAGACCGATCATTGCAGCTCCAGGCTGGCATCTGGAGCGATCCTTGGCTCTGACAAGATACTCCTCAAGGATCTCCAGGAATAGCGTTTGACCTCCTCCCTCTCTGCACCACAGCCTACCTTCTCTCAGGAGCAGGATATATGAAAGGTCCCCTCTTCACAGAAAGGCTGCAATAGTAGCCCTTTTCTCTCTGACCCCTCCCAATAATTTTGGCAAGTTTGCCATCTATGAATAAACAGGATGGTTAGTGGTTCACCTGACATAATGGAAACACTAATGCATGATTTAAAATTCCATTATACATACGAATTTTCTTTCCAGGAACACTATGAGAAAGGTAGCAGAAGTAATCCCTTAAAATAACATATCAGTAAGTATGAGAAAAGATATTAGCAGCATTAACACTTCCATAAAGTGACTTATTTTAATACTAAAAAAAAAGTAGCAACTTCTGTGATTACTGAACTTTCTGCAGTTAAACCATCAAGCCTGAAGTTGCCACAGCATATCGCAATACCAAACCAAAGGCCTTAGTACGTGACCTGTTACAAACAGAAGAGCATTTGATATCCTAAGTGTCAATATTTTAAACTGTAAAGGAGGTTCACAGGCATTTTTTTCCCCATTTTAGATTCTACAAGACTACAAAAACCTCATGAAAAGAAAACAAAACAGGCAAAAGACTATGTTTTAGGTGTTTTATATACAACAGGGTGCTTTTTCTGCCCTGCTTGAGCTACACGGCTCTAAGAGGCATCTTCTGCCCAGCGATGCCTGCGGGTGAACCCGGTCAGCATCCCACAGACGGCCAGGGAAGGAAGGCCCCAGAGCACGAGCGTTCCCGGGTCCCTGCTTTGCTGCTGCAGGCCACGGTGCAATGGATCCTGCGACGCCGCCCAAACGCCACCGCCAAAGCGCCTCGGCAGCGAACACCGACGTTACGAAACGGCGTCGGCAGCACGAGAGCAAGCCGGTACGGCTGCCCTGCCAGCGCACCCTGCGTTCCGAAGGGCCGGCGGCTGACGACGTGCCCGCGGCCCTGCCCCGGCAGCCTGACGCCCTCCACCCGGCTCACGGCCATGCTGTCGCGGGCCTTTGCCTCCTGCTCGCGGGAACACCGCAGCAGCGACACGCGCAGCGCCGGGGCGTCCACCACCAGGCTACCGGGGGAAACCTTCCCACACCTCACCCCGAGGCCTCTGGCCCACGCTGAGGATCACGGAGGAGGCCTTTTGCCAAGCAGAAAGGACCTGAGCACCCCTTCCCCTTGACCCTGCAGCCTCCTGCGGTCCCTGCAGCCACCCGGCCTTCCCAGCTCCCTGAAGACGACGGCTCCTCTCAGCCCGGGAAGCACCGCGCCCCCGCCGCCCCCCGCCCCAGGGGCCGGCCCCGCCATGCTCCTACCCGATTCACAGGCTCCCTTCTGGACCTGGGCGACGGCGGGCAGGCCGTGCTGCAGCGCCTTGCGGCTCACCGCCTTCAGCTGGCAGACGTTGTCGTAGGTCCGGCCGTCGCTGCCGCACACCTGGGCGCTGAGCCTGCACTGGCAGACACCCTTGGCGAAGCGCTTGCCCATGGGGTAGCGGCAGTCGAGGCTGTCCCCGCAGGGCGGGTCTTCCTTGCGCCCGCAGGAGTCCCCCTCGCCCGCGGCGCAGATGAGGCAGCAGCCGCAGCGGTCGGGGACGTAGCCGCTGGGGCAGCTGGGGCTGGGGCACTTGGAGACATCGCAGCGGGTCGGGCACTTGGCTCGGGCCGCCGAGGGCTCCGCGGCGCCTGGGCTGCAGCCGAAGGAGAGCAGGAGCAGCGGGCTCAGCAGCGACACCCGCATCCTCGGCGGGCTGCGGGTGGGGGCAGCGGCGGCGAAGGGGTGCGGAGCCCGCCCGGCCCGCGGGGAGGAGGTGGAGAAGGCGGGGGAAGGTGCAATCGCGGTGCAGCGAGGGAAGGGAAAGGGCTTTATGCACACACGGGCAGGGAGAGCCCCTTCTGCCCCGAGCAGGGCTTCTGCGGGCAGAGCGGGAAAGAGCAGCAGATGCGAGGAAGGAGGCTGGAGTACGAAGCCGAGGAGCCGAGGCCAGCCCAGTCCGCCCGAGCTCCGCTGCTCCCCGGGACTAGCTCGCAGGGCTGGGGCGCCGAGCCATGGCCGAGCAGCCGCGCAAGGTGAGCGCCGTCCTCCGGCGGCCGCGGGAAACAGTGAGGACGGCGCCGCGCCGAGCGCCGGGGTTATATGGGGGACGCGCCCGGGGCCGCCGCCTCCAGCAACAGCCGCGGCAGCCCGGCGGCGGCCAGGCCCCACCCCGGCCGGGGAGGGACCGCTCCCCGCGGGCGGGCCGCCGGGCGGGGAGGTCCTGGGTGAGGAGGGACGGCTGCCCGCGGGCGGGCTGCCGGGCCGGGGAGGGGAGGGCCTGGCTGAGGAGGGCTGGCTGCCCGCGGGGCGGGCCCGCACACCTCGGCTAGGGCGGTGCGGGGGCCATGGCGCCCGGCCGCTGGTAAGTCGCCGCCCCGAGGGGGCAACGGCAGGGGGGTGAGCCGGCTGCGGCGAGCGAGGTGGGCTGGAAAAATGCAGATACACACGTGTAAGAAAAATGTCTGTGAAGAGGGCAGCTGTGACCTCTGTGAGTGCTGGGGGCAGAAACCGGCAGCCATTTTGGCTTCCCTCACACCTGTCCGTAATGTGGTCAGCGTCCATAAGGACATTTGTCACCGCTGCCACCAAAGGCCAGTCAATGTTGGGCACCTGTTGTAATACTGAACTCGGTGGCACTTGGACATGAATCCCTTCTTGCAGGTGATGAAGCAGAGACGAGCAGAGCTGAGCATACCCCTGGTAGCCACTCATTCATGCCTGGCATCGCAGCAAGTTTGCAAGACACCTGCCAACAGCCGAAGGGATCCATGGGGCTTCACACTGTCATTTACTTCAACAACAGATTTGGTAGCTTCTATATAATAGTAATTGAAAGTATTGCCAAAGCAATAATTCTTGAGATTTTGGGGTTTTTTAATCTGATATTAATCACAAAGTATTCAGTAACACTGTCAGGTGGAATAGATCATCTGTCAAGCCCTGTTAACTGATCACCCACACAGCATTCATAACATGCAGAGTAAACCTTGCCCATGCGTGCCATCTGTATCAACAAAACACTCACATGTGCTCTGAGGTAGTGACTAGTTATAACTTTCAAATTAATTAATCTAGGTATGGCTTCCAGAAAAGTTAACCTGGATTCAGGAGAAAGACCTCTGACATAGCTCACCCAGAGACTATACCAAACTTGGCAAGTGTTACTTGCTGCATATGACACTTCCAACCTTGACTTCTGCCTGCAGTTCCCCCTTCCCTTCTTTTCATGCAAGGGATAAAACTCATGCAGTCCTGCAAGGTACTGCCCCGGACTTTCTTCTGATGGGATCCTGTGAACCAGGTTTAAGTAGGCACTGACCAGCTGCATCTGGCTATAGGGTCATAAGAAGGGAGAAAGTATAGTGCTGCCTTCTAATGAAGGAGCTCTTGAATGCAGTAGGCAGCATCCAGAATCCCCCACTACAGTTAGCATTTTGTTTTTCCCTGTTATAGGGGCAGAGTGGGTCCAAGACTGGATTCTCCAAATAGCTGCAGTCTCACGGCAAAAAAACATGTACAGGACAGCTAAAGACACTACATACCTTGTCGTGAGAAAACTGTAAAATTTTGCTGTAGAACAGATCTTGCCACTTTTTGAAAAGGTAAGATTTACTAAATAATTTTATTTATAGAGCAATATCTAAAATACAAAAAATGTTAGTGTTTTGATATAAACTTGTCCTTTAAGGAAACAGGAGACTAATAAAAATTAAAAGTGTTAGGTCTGAAATGTGGATCAGAAAGAAACAAGAGCTCTGTGTGTAGGTAACATGAATATTTTCATTATTTATGATGACAGTTACATGGAAGAGGTTGGGGAAAATGTTTCAAATTACAAATAGCAGCCTGTGAGTTACTGCTCTTAGACTACAGAATCTTTCACAGCTGTGTTGGTATTGCTATTAGTTCACTATTTTTGTAGTCACACTTGAAGACTTCGAACAGGAAATAGGAAAACAAGGTGAATATGAACAGATAAATACAGCAACCTTGACTGGAGAGTTTCCAATCTAGGACAAGAGTGAGGAGTTTCACAGAATCTTTCATAACTGGCTTATCAGTCTGCATCTCATTAATGTAGGATGAAAAAAAAATCTGAAAGGCATTATCTGCTGACTGTTGTCTCGTAGCCAAAATAAAACAGATGACATAATTTCTCTCAGATAAGCACGCGTCTAGTATTGCCACTGCTAGGACTGGGTATTAAATGTATTGTGAGGGATGCTGATCAATCTCCTGTTTATTACAGGAGATAAACCAAGAACTGTAAGGGATACCTCAGCCTCAGCAACTATTTTTTTTTTCTTTCAAAATTCGTTATTACAAAAAAGAGAGGGAGGCAGAGAGTAAGACTAGGCAAAAAATGAAAGTCACATCAAGTATTGGGTGTTCCTCTTGGGAATAGTGAGTAAGAGGTTTTATGGCTCAGTGCTACTTGTTGAACACCTTTCACTAGAATTTGAATTCATTCAAAATTCAAATGTGGCACTAAAAGCTATTTAAATGATAGCTCATTCAGTAATAGTTCTCCATCACTTGGAAAAATGACCGTTTTGTGGGTTCTGAATCACCTCTGTCTGGTAGAAGGGATGCTTACTGCATAGCTGGAAGGGAGGTGCCTCAAGGCAAATCCAACGCAATACAGGAAATGTTACTGGTGACTCAACGGGTATCTGTCTTCTCTCTTGAGGGCCAAATTGTGATTTTTGCAAGTCCCAAAGGACGGTAAAGCATGTACTCACCATGCCCTAAGGGAATATCAGGAGTTAGCTCCAAAACTCACCTACTGCATTCTAGACCCTCTTCTTCTCTTCCTCACAGTAGGAAAAAAGTCCTTGTTGGCTTTTTATGAAGTTAATTGTCCTGTTGTGCCAGCTTGTTTGCATCTCCTGGTGTAGATGCAGGGCAGGTTTATGGTCCCCAGCTGTTCCTGCTTCTGCCTGGCTTGCACGTGTGTCGTCAGAGGCATGAATTCTGGTCACTTATGTGCTGTGTAGTTCACATAGCCACCACAGAGAATTAGGGTGGCACATGACACTACAAGAATTAATAGTGAAATGATGCCTTAGTGCTACACTAGGGATCTATATGCTGCTGGTAAAGGAAGCGCCATTTGGATGATACCTACATCTAAATTTACAACCCCATGTACCATTAAAATGCATAGTTTGGGTAATTGTGTATCAGCTGATTTAAATCTCTGTGTCTTTCTCTCTCAATTTAAATTACAAAGTATTCTAATTCACACACTGTTATAAATCCTGTTATTCTAATTCATCTTTGTGTATTCCAAGCTTTGAAAGTTTATTTGGAGTGAATTTCTATGTGATTGAAATTTCTTGTTATCGTTTCTTTAATATGGTTAAAGTTCAGAAACAGTCACTTCTGTTATAACCTCACTATGCAAATTCTATAAGTTAAAGACCACTGTGACCTCGCCATTGAGGTCTCTAAATTAGAAGCACATGTTTAATATTCATCCTCAGTTCCTCGTAGGAGTATTTTGAAAAGAAATCCAAAGCCCACTTTAAACTGGAGTAATAAACACTGTTTATTTATCAGATTGTCTGCATCTCATTTCCTGAACTAAACAGCTAAAGTCTGTTTGCTCTCCTGACATTGCAAGTCTCACAAGCTGATCCAAGAGAACATCTGTCAGTTTGTTTTCCAGTCTGGACACTGCAGAAGAAAAGAAGAGGTGGGGGGAGAAATTAGACTTTCACAAACACATCCGTTCAAACAAAGTGAGAACTTTTTCAGCTGCCTTTGTAAGCCAGGCAAGCTGTGCCTTAGAAATATACTTTTAAGGATAATTTCTTTTTCTTTCCCCTGTCCGCTAGCAGTAGTTGAAAATTAGGGGTCATTTTTCTTCTCTGTATTCTGCACAAACTGATGCCAATGAATAATTTTTGGAAGTGTTAATGAGTCCAAAAACGTATTCAAGAAATACTCTCGAAGTAGACTGAAAGCAAAGTAAAAAACAAGAGCGTGTTCTCCTCCAACATGATACACAGCTACTCTGAACTCATTGCGTTTGCCGCAAGGAAAAAAGGTAGGCTTTTGGCACAGAGACAGGATGATTTGAAGGAAATGCCACAGCCTGCTCTGTTCTTGACTCTGTTTCTAGCCAAAAGAACAGTTTGTGTTGGTATGTTTAAGGGGAGGAAATTCAGACCGTTAATTACAGATCTGGCCTAGAAGTCATATGCTTTAAATTCGATCACAGTCTTAACAGGCCTTTTTCTAGCTGTAGAAGGGGGAATTGTATCTCAGACTTTAGCATTAAATATAGGGTCTGCAATGAAAAGAGAAGTGTACATCTGAGCAGGTGTTTGAGAACAAAAAAAGAGTCTATTTTTCTTATTAGAAAATACTGATTCATAAAACTGAAAGGTATCCAGAAGAATGAAGCATGACAACTTGTGTTTGGAAGAGCTGTTTGATGTGTGAGGGTGTGTATAAAGAGACAAGTGTAGATCTGGTCAAAATGTGTGTTTGAAGAGGGAAGAATGGAGAATGAAAGAGGGAAAGAGAAGATCCCTTTGTTTTTCCCCACTGCAAGATCCAGCAAACAAAATTTTAGTGTTTTTTTCTGAGCTGTAGAAGACTCAGAATCAATTCTCTGATCTTTGTGGTCAAGAGCACTGGCTTTGGTATTTTAGTGTTGAAGGTAGGCATGCCGTCTACTCTGGAAGATTGAGTGTTCTTATGTAGAGTGTTAGAAGCCTGAGTTTTGTGCAGAAGCAGGACAACAAGGAATATCAAACTCATTGTCATATGCAGATTTCCTGCTTTGCAGCTCACCCTCCTGCAGGGGCTTCCATGCATTTATTATTATTAATTATTAATTAATTCCATTGATCAGCCAGAAACGTCATGTGAATGGCCATTTGGCAAGCGCTGCCAGGTCTGAAGCTGCAACATGCAAGCTCAGCTAGCTGCTGAGAGGGCTTGGGTGGACCAGGCAGAGCTAAGGTCAAGTCACTGCTCAGCAGGATACCTAAGTTGGTAGTGCTGTAAAAATACTGCTGTACTGTTCCTTACCTCCTACTAGCTCTCCAAAGAGAAATACAGTGACACCAACTGCTATCAGTTCAGTATGTGTAGGGCTATCTGAAAGAAAGAGAAATTTCCTTCAATTTGAACCACACTTTGTGGGTTCTTCAGATGAGACATGTTGCCAGACCCACACTGTGTCTGCTTTAACTCAATAGATTTGTGTGTGGTTCAAATCTGTGGAACCAACAGTCACATGGAAATGATCATGAGCCGTAGAAACTCCTTATTCTTCTAATAAATGGCTGTAGTGAAGTGAAGGAAAACATACAAATGTAAATGGGATTTTGCTTCTCTCTGCTCCATGCTCTGCTTTGCTGTTGAACAAATACCTAGAATCTTGAATAACTTCATCCCAGCTGATGTGTCCCCGTCAATATACATATCCTGCAAGATCATGCAACATGCAAAAAGGATATAGTGCATTAAAGAAAGAGGAAGGAATCTGAATGGACTGCGTGAAAGGGAAAGAGTCACTTTTAGATGTCTTCTTCTCGGCTGGGCCCAATACGTTTCACCTTAGGATGCTCTTAATGAACTGTTAGAAGCAACCTAGAAGTGCAGTTCACAATAGAGTGAAAATAAAATGAGCTTGTACGCTCCCAGAAGACCATGAAGTAACACTTAACACATTGTGCTTAAGAATGTACAATGTCTCACAAATGTAATTTCATCTATAATAAAATAATAGGGATTGTAGACAGAGTAAAAGCTGTGACTGTCATACAAGTACATACTGACGTTACTAATCTTTTTGTTACTGTCTTTGAAAATATTTTTATAATTAAACAGTGAAATTTAAGCCGGGGTGAAACTTCATGATGTATAACTTCCTGGAGTTCTGCTGTCCAAAAAGATTCATCAGTCCTTCATAGTCTACCTGAAATTGTCAGGCATTTCCATAGGAGTGTATCTTGAGCGCAGCACTGTTCTTATTATAACTGGAGCTGACTGCAAGACAAAAGAACAGAAAAACTGAAATTTAAAATTTTTTTTTTTAATGGAGAAATGTTTCCAGTAAATAAGATGAAATTCAATAAGGACAAGTGCCAAGTACAACGCTTTGGCATAAGTAATGAGCAATCCAGTAATGAAACAGGGACTGACTGGTTCAACACCGTTCCGCATACAAGTTCTCCAGCTTATGAGAGACCATCAGCCTATACACTGAGGCTGATGGTCTCTCATAAGCGAAGGACTAAGGGACTAAACACACCAAAACCACCCAAGCCTCTCCCCCTTGTTGAAATACATAGAACCTTTGTATATCTTACAAAAAAAAAGCCCATACCCACCCATCATATTTCATCTTCCCTCACAGGTGGTGAGGTCTCCGTTGGAGTTCTGTGCCTAGGTTTGCATTTGCTGCTTCAAAGAAGACGTGAATCAGTTGGAGAGAATCCACAAGAGTGTAAAATCATCAGAAGTTTAGAAAGTGCCTTAAAGCTAAGCTTGAAAGGTCTGAAATTGTTTAGTCTAAAACAAAAGAAGACAGAAAAGGGACATGATAAGAGTATTCAAATATGTAAAAGGTTGCTGAAAGAAGAGGGTAACAAGCTGTTCTCCTTGTTCACTGGGGTAGCTCAAGAAGAAAAAAACACTCAAAATGCTGCTAGGGAACTTTAGGATTGATACTATGAAGATCTTTTCTAAATATAAAGGGACTGACATTTTTAAATATAAAGATAACAAAGCATTGGACAGAGTTTTGTGGAGAGGATGTGGAATCTCTGGTTTTAAAGGCCTTCTTTATAAGAAAGCTTACATAGTTATTGTTCAGAAATTACTCTAGAAAGAACTGATCCTGCCTTAGGTAGGTAGGATCTTGAACTCCCTTCCTGCTTTTTTTCTGATTTTGTGACCATAATGCAGGCCGTCTGCCTGATTAAAGAGCATATAATCAGATAGCAGAAGTCCTAAAATGAGTTTAGGAAAGCTCACTCAGAATTTCAAGAAAAAAGAAAGAAAGAGGTGGGTTAGAATTCGAGATGAAGAAGGATTCAGTTAAGACTATTGCAGGCTAGTAGTTTCAGTAGTATCATAAAACCGCAAGGCTAATCCCATATAGAAATACAGTGAGAATGAAAGTGAAAATGGTTGTACAGCTAGAGTTTGAGGTCTAGGGATGATCAGAGGATAAAGTGCTGGGGATGGGGAGATCAAAGAGAAATATATAACAGACGGGAGGGTCGGAGAAAGAGAAACATTTCCTCCAGATGGCATGTATTATCTCCTGGAAAAACTGGCAAGATTAGGGAATCTTGCCAAGAGGAGGATGTACTGTGACGAGAGGTATACCAAGTGTATTATATTAAATTCTATTCAGCAAGTAAGAAAAGACTTTTTGTAAGCTAATTACTGTTTTAAATGTGCAAATTCCATGTATTAATCCAACTTGCTTTCCATGTACTATCATTATTGGTATCACTGGGTAGTCAGTATATAACTATGGATATTCTCTACAACATCACAAAATCAACCTCCTCGTGTCTTCCATCTCTTCCCTAATTTTTCATGTTGATACCATCCCATATTCTGTGACTTTTTTTTTTCCTTGCTGGCAGAGTAACAAGTTTCAGGGGCCTGCAGATTTTATGCATCTTTTTATGGTAGCTTGGCATTGTAGAAGGGTGGTGTGGATGTCGCTGGATATCAGCCAGTCTTTCCGTGAGAGGGTCTGCACAGTGGGTGCCAGCAGGGATAAGGATTGGAAGGCTGAAATAGAATTGTGGAATTAATTACAGAATTAATTCTAGAAATCAGAGTAAAAAGTTTAAATTCATGGAAAAAAAGCTTTATTCTACTTGATCCTTGAAAGGACAAATTGTTCAATTTCACTTGGAAAAGGTTAGGGGCTTTACCATAAAAATGCTGCCTGCCTAGGGTATGGGGTGCTTTTCTCATCAAATTTATCTAATTAAACGATAAGTCCAAAGGAAGCCTACTGAAGGTGGGTTTGGAAGTCTTACCAACCTGAAGTTTTCAAACTCCTGAGCTTTTTTCTAGTTATGAATTTAAAAATTAATAATCTATATTTGCTTTCTTTTTATTTTCTTCTTTTTATAAGCTTGGGAGTTGTGTTTTTGAGCTTCCTCCATGAAATGATAGCTAGAAAAATGTTTTATTATGGATTGGAGACTCTCAAATTACTGCAGTGGTTCATGTTTGAAGAAAAACATCCCATTTTCAAGATTTGCCATAAAATTATAAGAGTTAGAAACTTTGCTGTAAGTTGGAGGTAAGTACAACTACTTCTGAGGAATTAAAGAAAAAGACAATGTAAGCATAATGAGGAGAATTACGACACTGCCTGAATTTTGCCTGTGAAGGCTGAATGATGGCAGCAGAGAGGAGCTCGCAGAACTCAAAAGCCAGGGTAGAGAGGTTGATAGGATGAGTGAAACCATAAAGTGGAGAACAAAGGATTGAGTGTGGAGAAGACAAGAACGTCAGTGTAGTCTTTCTGGGCCAGTCCAAAGAGTCAGTGTCCTCTCATTTGCAGTGGCTTAAAACAGACCTTGGAGAAGAACAGAGCAAGTCTGACCTGACACTTCTTGCACTGGACGGTGCTGCTGGTTTGGAAGCCGCAGTTTTCTCACGTCCTGCCACCATGACTGCATTTTGAACTGGAAGTCTCTGCCGAACGCTGGCACTCAGACTGCCTTTGGGCAAAAGGGCTAGACTGCAAAGATGGTTATTCGAGCTTCTCACCCGAGCGGTGGGCGTTTTTATCAGCTCAGCCCTGTGAAATAATTGGCCAGAGCAAGTTAAGAAGACAGGTGTTACTGTTAGGCCAAGCTGTTCGCCATGGAGTTTTATTTGCTTACCCTGGCATGTTTTGTATGATGTCAACACACAAAGAATGTTTCTGCAGATAAAGCAAATGGCAAATGATTTCATCAGGCTGTTTGTGACAGATGTGTGCAGTGTGAAGGAACATTGTATCACAAACTACAGTACTTGTCAAGATCGTGTTATTCCAGCTCGTTAATCGCATTGCTCTGGTTTGTTTCCACGGATGACTATCTGTGAAAACTCACTAGCGGTCATGACAAGGCTTTCTGCTTGCCACCCCCTCTACGTAGATGCCTGTTGAAATTCCGCATATCGTTATCGAAGCCACACTGAAAAACAGATGGATGTTGTACCTCTTTCATGTCTGCTTCACACTCCTCTTCCATTCAGGGCCAAGAGCTGCCCTGTATATGAAATTTCCCGCAGTTTTTCCTGATGAAAAAATTGTTTTAATCAGTATTCTCACCAAATTATTTTTGTCAAAGTGCTTTAACCAGATAGGTTAAAATCTGTCTCTTTTTTTGTGATGATTGGATGAAAGAAGAGCGAATAATAGGCACTCTAAGTTAGAGGTATTTGCATAATGAAATTACCGAGTCATATTACTACAGTGAAAGCAGAGAATAAAATGTATTTGGAAACGTGCAGACTTTATGGGTATTTTTTTATGTGAGGGAGGAAAAAGAGGAGATGCTTACCTTCTCTCCCCTCCAAAGAACCCAAGAGAATGTATATTTACTGCTATCCCCAGGACTTCTGTGTGCTCCTGGCGCAGTCTTTGGAAAATTTTGCTAGTCAAGGAGTCATGCGTGCCTGTTTTCTCATCTTTTACTTGTCATGGAGCAGCTGCATTTCAGAGTTGTTAGGAAAGAGCAGTGACTACATATGGAAGAGAACAAGATGAACATAGCAGTATTTGCAGTTGAGATCAAGTCTGAAAAGAAACTTAAACAACATGATGTTCATTGTTGCAAGAAAAAACAAGGATTCAAAAATTCTATCTCTAGCAGCGCTCAAGCTCATGAAGCTTGTCCACAGACAGATCTTTTAATTTTGGACGTTTTTGGCAGGATGAGTTGGAAGGACAGGTTATTTTGTGGATCTGCCAGTTTCTTGGTGTTCAGGAACAACAGCAATGAACCAGTCAGGTCCCAACTGGTGTGCGCTTCTCTCTCTTGAGCTGCCTTTAAGTCAGCTCAAAGAGTCTCAAAGCTTTATGTTCCAGCCCCTCTCTCCCCAGCCCTTCCTACTAATATAGAAGGAAGAGGGCACTGAATTAACCCATAAATCCTCTGTTAGTAGGATTAGGGTGAGTTTTAGTTTTCAAAGGCAGTAGAGGAGGTGCTTGGCATTACACAGTGCCACAAAGACATGAGGAACTGAGAGGAGATGGAATTCCTCACAACCAGGTAACTGAAAATTTTAGAAAC
Source organism: Opisthocomus hoazin (assembly GCF_030867145.1). Classification (NCBI taxonomy): domain Eukaryota; kingdom Metazoa; phylum Chordata; class Aves; order Opisthocomiformes; family Opisthocomidae; genus Opisthocomus; species Opisthocomus hoazin. Next base: position 12,826,483 of record NC_134418.1, read on the forward strand.
AGGCCAGGTGTGACATTGCTGGCTAGCAGTCACTGCAGTGAGGCAAATTCAGGACTGAAATTGCTTCTCTATTTAGGCGTCTGGGTGTCATCTTTGACTGCACATTTGCCTAATTCTTCAGAAGATGTGCTGGAGGAGAAGGATATTTGGTCATGTTTTGTATAGCAGGCAATATACTGATTGGAGAGCTTGTCCTGGAAGCAAGGAACAGAATTATGGACCATTCTCACCCAGAGGGAATTTTTTTTAATGTCCTTTTTTTTTTTTTTTTAACAAGCTATTGGCAATTGTCTTTGAGAGCTCCCACTATTTTCTCTGAGCCTAAAAATACGAGGGTCCAGATGAGAGATGGTTTCCACAGTCTAGGATACTCAGCTGAGTGGGATACGTCTAGTAAAGTCCTGTAAATACTTATACTTTTGCTGCTACACAGTATTTGTACTCTGTGGTCTAACAGGGCCAAACAACTGTCTCTCCTTCAGGGACACGATTTTTTATAAAATGGAATCTCCCTACCAGCCCTTTCTATGACACGCTCTCTGGTAGTTAAGTTCTAAAATCAACCCGTACCATAAAATTCCACTATATTGATAACTTTTTTGTGTGTGTGAGAGGCAGCAAGACAACGGTTTTGGTTGTGGTTTTCTGTTTTGTGTTTTGTTTTTTTTGATTGAGTGAAGAATTAGAATTCCATGCTGTGAAATCATAGTAAAAGGGTTGAGTCCTCAGCAAGATCAGTGTTTGGGAGCCACTACATAGACAATGTATCCAAAAGTAACTTATAGCAATAATAGCTTAATTTCACTTATACGGAACAGCAAGGGTTAAGAAGGAGATGATAGGTATCTTTTAGACTGTGCTCACGTGGGATTTCAGAGGTATTTGATGTTGGTGCAGAACTCTGACATTTTTGCTATGTGACTCCTTCAGCTCCCTCCTCTGAATATTCTCAGGCAGACCCACTGCTTGACTTCTCCCTACCACTGGCCCCTCATTACACACTCATTCTCCTCACCTGATATTCAAACTTCTCATTCCCATCCCAGTCTCTGGGTTTTTTCTTTTCACCTCATCCACACCGGCCCTCTTGGCTGCTCATCTACTCTGTCAGTAGTGACTTCCACAAGTTCTTGAGAGGTTGTCACATCAGAACTACTTTGTTTAACGTCACCTTTGTCTTCTCATCTGCCTTCTTGAAGAATCTTTCTCCTGCTCTCTCTCCATTACCCCCCTGCCTCCTTCACCTCCCACATCTGAAGAGGTGACCCTTATCCCAGGTGTCTGACTTGGATGCCATGAACATCACTCAAATAAATTATATGATTGGTTCAAGTTAAGTCAGTCCCTTTTCAATCTATAGCTCCTTTTCCCAAGGATTCTGTGTAAGGATATCACTTTATAGTGTTTCGTGTCAGGCTGAAAAGTTTTTTGCATGCCAAAATATTCCATGGAATAATGAAAAAACTGCTTCTAAAGGTGTATTTCAGATAGCTTTGGGACAAGTTGTGCCTTTCAGTGCAAATTCCCAGTGGTATCTCAGACGCTTAGTGCAAGTATCCCAACATTTTAGTTTTCCAAACTAATCAATCAAGTCTGTCTGTTGTATCCAGTCCCCAGGGTATAACAACCTGTTGAATTGTGACGATATTTGTCCTTACATGTCGTACTCAAGACATTTTAGAAAGTTTTGCTTGTTCATATATAGACCAACCTGTCCTCCCTTTTTTTTATCCTCTTAAGTGTTCTACATCTTACAATACATTTCACAAAACCTTTTAGATGAAATCATTTATCATGTTGAAATGCTTTTATCCACAAATGGCAACTCATCTGGTATCAATATTTAGTAAGTAAATATGATTTAGCAATTTTCTTTCCAGATTTTTGTAATGTTCTTTTCTTGAAATGCACTAAGTGCCAACAATCTGGTTTTTTCTGTAATTGATGATTTCATATGCAAGCTTTTTAATCACAATGGTCTAAAAACATCTGCTTGTGGACAGAACCACTTGGGATTTAGGTTGCTTTTTGATTTCCACTTCTGCCTTTGGAGTTCAGATAACTCCCACTCACCTGACAGCATCAAAACCAAACCAGAACAAAAGCCCATCTCTTCTGGTGGATTTCCCAGTGCACAGCTGACAGCAGATCTAGAAGGCAACTAATTCTAGGGCCAAATCCAATGCAGCTTTTAGTTGGTAGTACTCATTTGAGTTCAGAAGGCGCGAGGAGAGATCCTGGCACCCAACTCAGAGTGAGGAATGCAAAACTAGACCCAAAATGTTCTAGACTTGTTTTTGCTAATACTGTCTAATCTGGCCAGGACACCAAGGTTAAGGTCTTCCCCCTTGTGAAATGTTCTGTGAGATCTTTAATTGACCACAAGTCACCAAGAGTCAGGTTTACCTTTCTCAGCAGTACAGTGTGTCTTTGAAGCACATCAGGCACTGGTTTGATGCTGACTTGGAGGGAAGACTGCCGTCTTCTGAATCCCTACCACCATTTCATTGCAGCACCTGGCAGTTCTTTGAGACCACAGCTTCCATTCAGATTTTAGCCACTCTGAGCTTGCATTGCTTTACAAGATCTGGAGAGATCATAATCTAGGTTTGTATAGGGGCTGACTTGAAGAAAGTGCCTTAAAATTTAAGAAACTTTTAAATCAACGGCTGATAACTTGGTTCTTTATTATACAGGCAGGATAAAATTTCCAGAGTGTGTACAAGTTCCACAATACAAATACAGATTTCAAGACACAACTGGAAAGATCAAAAGAAGTTAGTGAAAAGGCAAAATGCAAAGGGAACTTAGATGTCTTATTAAAAAGTCTGTCTCTGCAGTCTGACAGCTGCCTCTTGGATATCTAAGTCTATGGTTAAACTGAAACAGCTTTACTCAGTTTGGGGGAGATACAGAAAATTATGAGAGCTGGAGAGCCATAACAGTTCTCTGAGGAGAAAATCCTTATGTATCAATCTGGATGCACTGGCAGAGAAATGAAGACTTCAGTGTGGTGTCAGTGGTCAACCACAAAACGAAGGCTCTTTAGGCTATTTTTACTGTTACGGGCTTTGAGTTATAGAAAAGCAGAATGTTTAGTTCATTTGGTAAGTATCATCAAGAGTTTAAGGTGCAATTCATTTAATGAAATGTGGGTGTCTACCTTCAGGTTAGACAAATAATTCTCTGTATTTTACCGATATATTAACTTTATTGATGTTAAAATTAGCCTGGATACCCAAGTTACATGTAGACTGCAGCTACTTAGGACTCAATTCAGTTGCACACATATGGACCTACTGCCATTTGAGCTGCTCCAGGGTATTCCATCTGGTCTGCAAAAGGACGCTGACGCTCCAGAAGGCCATAGCTCTCTCATATGCCCTATTGTTGCTGGCAGCCCTATGCAAATGCCTTGAATATATTATGGTGTTAAAAATCACAATCTGCTCTGATAGACAGTTGAATTCAGTCCTTGAAGTTAGGTGAGAGGAATCACATTAATTGTGTCTTGTTTCATTTGAGAGCTTGAAAAGGACTTAGTTCATCTTTCACAGAAGACACCAGCAGTCTTTCTTTTGATGGGAATCAGCTCAGCTATGTGTAATAAACGTAACAGGTTGGGAAGCTGAATAGCCCTCCAAACTGATGCTATCCGTACTGCATTATTTACTTTTAAATAAAAATGAAGTTAGTCAGAATCAAAACTTACTCTCATCTAATGGCTGTTTGGTATCTCAGTCCTGTAGATAGATATCTACATCCCCAATAAAATCAATGAAGTTGATACTAGGTATGTATCCCAGGCTCAGATTTTATAATACAATAAATGAAGGTTGATTCAGCTTGCTAGCTCCAACGTTCTGAAGTGGGACACTGCTTGGTAGTCCCAGTAGACCAAGCAAAGGCCAAGCAGGCATGGCAATTACCCTAATAGCCGGGGGCTGAGGCATGGCAGTTACCCAGACAGTTACATCTGAGGCATATCGAATGGTGGAAGGCTGTTGGTGTGACAAGTCCTGATGAACCTCTTCAGGAATTTCTGTCAGGGACTGAGCAGCCACACTGCTTATTGGATTCAAAGAAATTTGAGAGGGTCTAGAGTGTTCTTACATGCTGAACGATCCAACAAGTCCACTCACTCACTGACAGCAGTGGAGGCCATCCCACTGACTCCAATGTGAACAGGAGTGGGACTCAAAAGCACACTTCTGCTGCCAGAACTCTCAGAGCAGAAGCTCTTTGCAACCAAAAAAGTGCATTTATGAGCTGAAATGCAATACATGTCATTTTCCTGTTAAAACTTCCCTACATGTATAAAGTTGTGTTTCTTGGCATGCATACAACTGTACTGTCCTGACCAAGCTGGGTATATAGCTGCCTGTTTCCTGATAAAGCCCCTTACGATTCACACTGTTGGTATCTTTATACCAAATTCCTTTGACGAGTTTGTTTCATTAGGCATGTTCATGTACACACAGAGAACAACGAACAGCAGGCACCATCACATGAATTCGTTAGTCCGAAATTCATACAAACACTAAAAAAGAGAATATGCTTTTAAAAGGAGACCAATATATCTTTTTCTTGTTGTTGTAACTGTATTTCAAATTTGACAGAGGAGAGAGTAGTAGAACGTGTAGGGTTTAGGAACTGTCCCTAGCAAACTTGTGTTTCATCTTTTACCTACATTTTTACATTTGAAAATAACATCTGCTCCTTCCTTCTTACTCAGTGAGACTTGTTAGAAGAGATTAGATGCAACAATTTTCTAAAAGCCCAGTATAATGAAACAGCTGAAAGAGAAGCTTAAAAGAAGGCAACTGAAAAAGAAATTTGTTCCCCGCCATGACCATAACTCATAGCTGTATTTTGTGAGAACTCTAACAAGCTAATCCATCTGGTTTTGGTTTTCAGTCACAGATGAACTAATAGCCTCTTATTTAAGTTACTGCATGGAACCACTATGAGCTTAAAGAAGCATTAGTCATTTTATTTGCATTCAAAGGGTTGTGTTTTTTTGAATGTAAGGAATATGTCTTCCCTTAAGAAGGGAACATATCCTGCATAGCAAGGATTACCAGAGAGGCAGGAAAATCTGTGTTAGCTAAAAAATTGATTACATAGACTCATTTGGGTTGGGCAAAAATCCTCCTGTGTCATCAGTTCCATTCCACTGCACCAGTACCAAACTGATGATACCAGTTGGATTGTGGGATGGAAGAAAGTATAATTTCAGAAAGAAAGAACCTAAAATTATTTCAGTGTATGAAATTAAGGACCTTGAACTGTTCTAATATCTCTCCTGTAGAAAACACTAGCAAGATTTGCATTGTTTTTGCCAACTTTCCCCTCAATATCCTATTTTGATATTCAAATGATACATTTTAACTCTAAATATTTGTTGTCTGTTCTTTGCATTGTTTCTTTCAAGAGTGTTACTGAAAGCCCTTTCACAAGTAATTGTGAGCAGATTACTTGAGATGTAGCAACCATACTTTTGCCGCAGAGCAAAGAAGATAATGTAGGACCTTCAGCTTGTCTGCTTCATTAAGGCCTGCAGCAGTTAATGTACCTCACTTATGAAAACAGTTTTAATTATGGAAATATGCATCCATTCAAGGAAAGCCATACCATAAGGAAGCAACTTCATTCACAACAGGCTTTCTCCTCCAAGGACTGTTTCAGCTCCCACTCAAGTCTGTCCTAGTTTTTCCATTGCTTTCATTTGGCATTGGATCAGGCCTCTTCACTGAGGAGTTTGAAACCCTGATAGATAGGAGAATATTTACTCTATGCAACAATAATTCCAAAAATTACCATGTTACAGAGGAGCATAATGAAGAATTTTGCTGTAGTAGGAATTCTGGTTTTTCATTTGGGTTTTGACCTAGAAATTATCTGACATGCTTTAGACAGATAAATTGTTACCATTTTTTGATTGTATACATAGGTTTAAATAAGCACCAGCAGCTGTTTTTCTGTATGCTTTCTATTTTTTCATATTAAACTCGTTATCCCTTAGTTCAGTGCTATCATTATAGACTTCATAGGAAGGCAGAGATTATCTTTAAAAAAAAATTAAATAACACTATCCTAAACTTACCGCCAATATGTTCTTCATTTGAAAAAAAATGTCTTTTTCTCAGAGACTGATAAAGCAGCACTCAGCTAGGCTCGAGAGTGTGTTACCTTTTGTTCAATATATATCTAAGTCAAAATGTATCTTGTTTTCCTGTAGATAGAAAACCAGTCAGATATGTATACCTGGCAATACATCATTTTGTTTCCCAGACTTACACTGCAAGACATTTCATTTCCCAAGGAACCAGAGGAGGTAACCGCTTTGTTCACAGCAAGCATTTTTAGGACATCTTTGTGTGAGGTCTGAGGGGAAGAGACTGAGTCTGTCTGCCTTCTCAAAGAGCTCGTGAAAAAGCTGCCTTATGCGTAACTTATGTCAAATGCCCAGACTGTTGAATGGAAGGACAGAATGAAGCTCTGAATTTCTGTAGTCATAAACTTCTGTGAAACAGTAATTTCTCCAGTCCATGCTATGGTACTTGTGATGGCCATTTGGGGCTTGGAGGTTTTTTTGAGGTTTTTCGTGTGGGTTTTTTTAACCATGTGTTCCTTACTCATTCTGCTTTCACTGGTGGCTCTCTGACTTTCTTAGAAGCTTCAGTATGGTGTGACTTTTTCTGTGGCCCACATCTATCATTAGCTGTTTTTTCTAATCCTTAGTAGTTGTGTCACCTTTGCTATTAGACTATAACTATTTAGAGAAGGGGGTTACGGTCCTCATTCTACAGAGGTGATTTTGTGGGCACACCCAGGAGTACACAGACATCTGTGTCTAGGAATTTCTTTTCAGAGCTCCTAGGGGAAATTTTTGGTTCTCTTTGCAGGCTTTAAGGATCTCTGTTCTGTGTGATATCTGCTCAGTCTGGGTAACACTGGTAGAGATCCCAGAAGCTGTTTATGGGAGAGGTCAGAAACTCATTTACATAAGCTGTTACTCTCACAGCCAGCTTCATGGCTCTCTCCTACAGAAAATGGGTTTTGTTTTGCTTTCCTTTAGGCCTCATGATATAGGTTAAGATTTTCCATGGAGAAATACGATCAGCACTGGTATCATTTCATAACTCAAAATGGCTCATAAGTCTGCAGAAATTTTCCACTGGAGAGAGATAAAATTGTCCTCAGAAATCTGTTTTTATGAACCCCACAGACAAAATATTCTTGAAGACGTCTCTTTTTATGTGCATGTTAATAGTCATTTTGCCTGAGGGAATTGCCTTTGGAATTGTTGGATTTTCTGGTTACAACTTAACAAGAAAGAGTAAATTTTCAGTGAAAATAGAAGGGCAAAAAAAAGGAAGTTATTGATCTTCGCTTCTCTGTCCTCACTAAGTCACCAGTTCTATAGAAAGGCAAAAAATTCTGTACATTTCTAAAATTAAAAATTATACTAGGTACTTTATTTTCCCAATATTTTATACACTGAACTTTTTTCACCAAGAGGAAAGTACTTTTTAATTTAAAAAAGTATTTCCAAATAATTTCAGAACATACTGCTTACAGTAATAGACTGGCTGTTCTTAATAACAGAACCAGGACCACATTCTCCCTTATGCCACATAAGGGCAAACACCATGGTTGAAACCACAGCCTCAGTGTTGTCTTTTCAGTCCACTAGTCTCAGTCACAAATATGCATATTCATTAAAATTAAAGGACTCAGTCATTAGAAGATAGGGATTAAGATCAAAAGTTTCTGACAGGCATATTCTATAAATAACAGCAAACAGAAATAAAAACTGACTGCAGTAATTAAAAAAATTCTTTTGCTAGGTTATGTCTAGCACCTGTGGAAGACAGCAGTCAGCCACCCAGCCTGTAAATTTAATATTTTTTGTTCACATAAGCAAGTCTCAGTTCTTGCAGACTTGCTTCTGAGCTTTGCCATTACCTCACTGAGGATTGGTGCTCACGGGTGTGTTTGTGTTTGTGTAGCAGTGGAAATTTTTTTTCAACAAGTATGAAAATAACGCCTGCATGTTTTTCAATTTTGAAAATATTTTCCTTGGCAATGAAATTGATAAACTCAGTGGCTAAAAATGGTGTACTTTCTAGGGTATGTTTCTTGGTTTATACCTGAAATGGGACACCAAACTCAATGACAACAAATCTTTCAGCTGCCAGAATTTGTACAGTTGCATGAACTTTGCCAATTAAACACAAGAAAGCTCTCATGAGTCTAGATTTTTGGAGATATGTAGTGATACAGATAATTTATTGCACATATTATTGATTTGACACTATGGAATTGTTGATTATATCTTCATAAACTTTACAGCACTACTGGAGTAATACTGTAGTCACTGAAAAAGCAGTTGTCTTTTAGTTGTCAGGGTGTTTGCTTGAGTTTTCATCAACTTCAAACCACAATGCCCAAAGCTGAAAGGCCAATGTAGGCCAATCAACAAAGCCAACTGGATGTCTACTGGAAGTTTACAACACTGAGTTCATTGTACTTTTCATACACCTGAGAGCCAGCAACTGTAGGCTTATGGCGATTGCCCCACGGTGTTACTGGTGTGGCTTCATTTTCTGAAAGAAAAGTTTTCTTCCAAGAAGAACCTGCTTTTGGAACTGCAAAGCCCATGTATGATTATCTGGGACCTTAGGATAAGTACTAAGATATTCAGTAGTGGTGACCATCAGTTTGTGGTAAACCACAAAGCCAGAAAGACTCCGTGTGATTTCACAGTCTTACTGGCCTATTAGGAACATATTGATAGAACTTCCTTCATTTTCTATCACCTCTTCCCCAAAATTAACAGTGCCTGATGGTTAGGGAGAGCAACCTCTTTCAGTTATCCTTTTTAAAAGACTTAGTTATTAAGCAAGTTTTAAACTGCTTTCTGTATTGAGGTGTCAATCAAAATAAGCAAAAGAATGTCTTATTAGCAGATGCTGATGGAACTTAGCTATAAGGTTTGAGCTGCTCATGATGTGGGAACAATGGTTATACCACAGGAAGAACATTTAGTCAAGAGAATCCAGTGGCCAAAAGTATAAGTGTCTATGGACATTAGACTGCTTTAAGCAGCTGATAAGCATGAGTTGGGAGGACTGGTGTCAGGTGCCTAATATCTGACCTATTCATTCATCTGTCTAGCCCACACAATAGTACTTTGAAGTATTCTCATTGAGGATGATGGGTGGAAAAGAGATGTAAGCCAGAAGAAACATATAACAAGAAAAATTACTGGAAAAGATTGTGTCATGCTTGACCCACTATTGAAAATGATTCTTCCTGATAAATATTTTAAAATTTTGGAAGTAGCTGCATTTTTCAGTTAAAATTAGGTAATCTTACATTCAGCTGAAATAAAACTGCCTATAAAACAATTCTGCTTGTAAAAAATGTTTTAGTAGTGGAAATGAATTGCTGAATAGACCAGTAACAGGCAACGGGTGTTGCATTTCTGTTCTAAATTACGGGTTGAAAGTCTAAGACGTTAGTAACAGCTGTTCATTAGCCTACACTCCTCTCTCAATCTCATTTCCTAGTGGACAGGCACCCGTATCAGAGTTGTCGGTCTTGGTAAGTAATTGTTTCTGCATCAGCCTGAAGGCTAAACTATCCTCCCATAAACTGAGAAAGCCTTTTAGCATCAGCATTGCCACTGTATTTCATGCTGTGCCTGTGCAGATAAAGAAATTATGTCTGTCTCTTTCGCTGTCATATCTGGTTTCATTCACAAGCACTAAGCTTGTCTGAGCGCAAGAATAATACAATTGAAAAACTAATTATTTCAAAAAGATTTTTTTATTGTTTAGCATGGGTAGACCAAAGCCCATTCAGTCACTGTAGTATATGGGATTCCTTACTAAGCATCTATCCAGTGTTTTGGTATAACCACCATTCAAATTCTCTTCTGAACTCTTCAGCCTGATTAAATCACATGAACGCCTGCAGCTTTGGCACTGGTCACATACACATCAGCACTGACAGTGCCAAAGAAATGGTTATACGCATACAAAATTGAAAGAAAACAGGTTTCCCCTATCTCTCACTCCAGTGATGTAAGCATGGTTTGTGCCTACAGAACACAACCAAATGAAATAACGCCTTTTTACTTAGTGGTTGGACAGGGAGACATGAAAGAGTCTGAATCACCATCTGCTTTGGCTTATATCCACGAGGCTCTGGGACATTTACAGATCCTTCTTTTGATCCATCTTTTGATCCCTCCGTAGCTTAAGCTGTTCTATTTTGTCAAATTAAATTCTGAAAGCACACAAATGCAAGGGATCAGAAGGATCGCTAAGGATCCAGTGCAACCCTGGTGCCCTGAGGCAGAAATAACTATAACCAGGATACCAAATATAAAAAAAAAAAAAAACCACCAAACATTTAACTTGTTTTTTAAAAGCTGCAATGAAGGAGACTCTTCTTATGTAACAGAACCTGGTACTTCATTACTCTTCTATTATGAAAATACACAATATAAATCTTATTTTCCTTTCCCCTGCAGCTGAGAATAGCTATCTTCTTCATAAGAGGCTTTTACATTGTGAAGACTGTTATATCTACCCTCAGTCTGTTCTAGACTAAACAAACATTGTTCCTTCAACAGTTCCTCAAAGTTCATATTTTCTAAACTTCTTATCAGTTTTATTGTTCCTCTTTGTACTCTAATTTGTCAACATCTTTCTTGTGTTGTGCCTAAATTGGACACAGTTCTTCATCCAAGGCCTCATTGGACCGAGAATAAATTTCTCTGTATGTTGTCTGTGACAATTCTACTGATTTGAAACTTGCCATTTTTATACTATGGCCAAAATGTTTATTCATGTCTGACTTGTCACCCATAACAATGTTCATCCTCTTCTGTCACACAGCTATTCCCCATTCCACATTTACTTTCCATAACAGGTCTTTAACATAAGTTTCTTTTCTCAAAGATATTTGAATTCTGATCTTATCCTCAGTAGTGAATTTAGCCCCTTTCAATTTGCCATCATCGGCAAGTTACAGACACCCAGATTTCTTCAAAAGATGTAAACAGGCCCAAAATTATGTTGCTGTTTGAAATCCATTCCATTTTGATATTATGAAGTCCCAACAACTCATTTTCAAATCTTTACTGAATCACATTGACATAATGTATTTTCGTACAAGAGAATATATGATGAGACACTGTTTTACATAGTTTGGCATTTATTACTTCAGCTTTATCCACTGTTCCATTAAAGTACTTATCCCAGCGAAGTCTGACGTGAGCTCTAAGACAGTTTACCATCATCTTGGTATTTCCTACTGCCAGTCTCACACCAGTGGTATATATTATGCCTTGCTTTTATTAAATCCCACTTCTGAGGTCCTTGGGGTTCCAGAAGAAAAGTGGCTACCGGAATGACCACTACAGATATCACAATGTATAAGGACGATGGTAATCTAGGGATTGCAATGTTGGTGCCAAATACAAACCACAGAGACTTTGTGATTTTCTAGTGGAGTCGTTATAATAATTTAAAAAAATCCATCTAAGAGTAGGCTCTTGGGATTTAATCAAATTTCTATGTTCTTTGGAAAAGGGTGTGTGAAATAAATCTGTAACAAGATTTTTTATTGTAATAAATTCAATTAGAAGTATATAAGCCTATTTCTAAGTGATGATTTAAGCCTCCATAATAAAGAAACAGATTATTTTCGTGGTGAGTTCTTCCATAGCATTTTATTAGTTTGTTTTTATTCATGAAAGATGAAGTTAAAGAATGGACATGATTTTAATCTACAGTAGAGTCTGGACCAATGAAAAATGATACTTGAATCCACCCAGGAAAGAGCCACCTCCCCTTAATGGATTGAGCATTTGAAAGGAAGAAAAATAGCTTCAGGTTATTTTCAGATATTTTCCAAATTTGGATGAACTTAATACATGTTGTTTCCCACCATTTATTCAGATGTATTGCCTCGGGATATGGATGATTTTAAACATTGATATTCCACCACACCCTGTAATATGGGATACAGCAGCTGAGCATGATAGTAAAAATTCAGACATTGGCCAATATATTGCGTGCATATCTGAGATGCTTATACTCATCTGACTGAACCTGTAGGCCTGGGAAGCTCAAGGGTTGTAACTTGGACACTTTATTCCATGAGGTGTAACAATTATCTTTGTTTTCACATATCTTGTATAGTGTCCCAATCCTCCTTCTACTGTATGAAAATAAGTTTTGCAGTTACTTAAGCGAAATAAAACCAGGCCTAAAATCTTAACATGAATTGTATGTTTGCAAAAACACAGACACGAAGAATTTCTGAGCTGCAGTAAAGGAATAAAAATATCTAAGATCTTGAAAATACACATATTATACCAAATCTTGGTTCTGCGATCTTCCATCTATTTGTAATTAAATTTTGTACTTTTTTGATACATTTAATTTTTACCAAGAATTTCATATGGGAATGTAGCTAATGAATACTTGAATCTTATTGGCATACACATTCTTCAGTTACCCATTTGAGCCTCTTCACTCAAAATGTGTTACGGGTAGTATAGAAGTGGGTTTAATGACTTTATTACTTAGTTGCTATAGCATAACTAATCAATACCATGAGAAAAAATTATACTACTTTTGAAAGTGCAATGAAGATTTTAAAGATTCATTGCTCTCCTGTGCTTGTCCAATGCACAGATTTAATTTCTTTTCTGTAGTCTGAAAGGAATTTTTTTGCATAATATATTCTAGAGATTATGCTTGATGTTTTGTGGAGTATAAAGTCATTAAAAGCAGTGTAGTAACACTGTATTAGATAAAAATGAAAAAAAATAGTATCTCCAAGTGTCATGAGACTGTTTTCATTATGTTTGAATTCTCCAAACTACTTGAACCACAATGGAAAAACACTTCTGAATATCCCACACTCATTGTTACTTCAATAAAACACCAGATGCATAGTATATTAGGTGCTCACAAGACTACTTTAAACTAGCCAAGAGACATTGAAAATGCATGTGCTTGCTTAATCTGAACCTTTATGTTAAGCTGTTTCAGCTTTAAGTTAAAATTTCTGAAATTAAAAAAGAATATGTGAAAATATGCTTTGATACCACTTTGGAGAAATAAAAATCATTCACAATTTCCCTTATATTTTCCCTTAATTCAGGGAAACTGAATGCTCAATTTTACAATTTTGTGTCTTCCCAATATTCAAAATTAAATGCAGGATAAATTTATCCTCTCATTGATAGTCTCTCATATAGTCTAACTGATAGACTAACTGTGCAAGGTTTCTGCATAAGATAAGAAAAGAAGTAAGGAAGGATCCATACAGAAATTGTCAAAAATCACACTCCAGTAAAATCAGCCAAGTATTAGCTTCATGAAAATGTAAACAAAGCAGACAGTATCTTGGCTTGCGAATTATGGAATGGGAGAAAACTCTAATTACAGAAACATGAATCAGCCAATGAAGGATTATAGATTTTTTTCAGAAGATAAAAAGTTCCATGAGGTCTTGAACTATCAGAAAAGGGAGAGACTGGTTTTGAAGCACGCACTTGTGACCTGCTTCCAGAATCAGACCTCTCTAACGGGTCTTATAAACTAAATCCTGTAAAATCCTGCCTACTCTGCAGCCTTTTTTCCAGTAGAACCTCTAGTATCTTGTGGAGGAGTAAAGGGGAGGGGAAGGTCACAGAGAGGACAACCAAGAAGGAAGAGGTGCAGAAATACGCCAAAACTTCTACATCCTGTGGAGAAATGCTCCTCGCAGCTTAGTGCACAGTGCTGAGGAAGCCTCTCGGGTCTGTCCATGCCCACATAACTTGCTCCTCCAGGTTCTCACACAGGATAACAGACCCCCTCACCAGGGCTGCTCAGCAGCTATCGAGTGGGAGGAAGATTCGATCTCAGCCCACGTACACACTCCATTTCCAGGAGCCCGTTCAACTTGGGCCTTTATGCAGCACCTCAGCACTTAGCTTTAGTCTCCTGTGGCAAGGGAATGTCATGTTACATATAGACCTTCAGCTAAATCTGATATTCTAATTTGACCCAGATCTGGGGCGTTATTTTAATGGAGCTTAGCTGATTCACGTGAACTAAGAATGTGGCATGTTGTCCAAATCAGAATTCCATGTCTCAGCAACTGAGTAAAATAAAATCTTAACTTGTGAGCATGGAGGTCCAAAGGCAGCAATCTAAGTATTTCTAAATGCTCAATCTAAGTTTATATTAAATCTAACTTATAAACTATATCCAGCATATTTAATACAGGATTAGTTTATCAAAAGTCATTTAAAAATAGAAGAGAGTTCAGAAAAGATCAACCTAGATTTTAAAGTAAAGTTCAGAAGCACTAAACCTCAGCTTTAAAAACTGCAGATATTTGCACATTACAAAGACCAAAACCATAGAGAAACATGTTCAGTGCACTGCATAAAGTTTTACCTCTTGCCAATTAAAAAGAATGTGTTTTGGGCTTTTTTACAGAGAGCAACAGAGAATTCTGAACCTTCTAATATATGATTGCTGTGAGTATGGAAGACTGGATGTGATGCAGCAACATCTTCAAAAATAGCTCCCTTCCGATTCTTCCTCCTTTCAAGCAGAGGATAAGCTTTGTTTATACTTCTCCAAGATATTCTCTTATTTTCTGTTGGAAGTCTCATAAGTTGGCTTGCTTCCCCCTCGTAACAGCATGAAGCATACACACAGCAGAGCCTGCTCACCCCCACAAGGTGCAAGTAGCTCAAGCTTACTGAGTAGGCATAGAATTTTGGTATTGCAGCAAAACATCTTTCCTATTTTGCAATTTTTAGTTGCAATTTTTTAAAAGCTTATGACAGGAATACTTCTTGATAGGAGAAAGCCTATGCTTCAAGCAACCTCACTTTGCTGGTAAATCAGTATTCCTGGTCACTAAAGCTTCACAGAGAACAGGTAATCAGACTTTATTCGGTTTAAAATAAACATTGACCAATTAGTGCACTTTTCTCTAGACTCATTCTTAGAAATAGGATTGATTTTTTTCCAACATTAACTGGTATGTGGCAGACACCCAGGTTCCAGCAAGGATGATGAAAAGCCTGGCAGACCTAAGCCAAAGCAAAAATGGTGTCTAAAAAAGGAAAGCCATAAAACAAATGTAATTGGCAAAAGCTGCAATAAGGACAACTTTTCTCTGATTAAATAAGAAAGTGTCATCGTCTGTTCCATGACCCAGAAAGTCACAAATCCAAATTTATACACATTGATCAACTGGTAGGCATAAAAAGGAAATAGATAATCTAACAAAGTGATTTGACCCAAAAACTCCACTTATTTGTGAAAGAAGAAAAAATGTCAGAAAAAGACATTAACTAAAACTGTTAGTAAAGGACAGATTTTTAGGCTAAGATACTTGCTAACACCTCGATTTTCTTGAAAATTCTTGTATTTACAAGTCTTTCAAAATTTTAAGAAACCTATAGTTATCAATAAGTAAAATACAATGGGAAACTGGAAGAATTACTGCTATCTAGGATAATAAAGAAAGAATAATATTATAGTCATAATTATCATTACTTCATGGTGAACAACATATTTACTCAGCTGTATGTTTGCATGTAAGACTATTGTTGTCTCTGGTATGCAGGAAGAACAGAAAAAAGAACTTTTATACAGTGTATAATTGACAGACCTACAGCAGAGCATAAAAGAAAAACACTTTTCAAGTTACTTAGCAAGCAATTTACAAGTGTTTTCTCTTGAGTTCAATTCATCAGTACAAGAATGCATGAATTGTAACTAAATCTTTATACCATATAATTCTTGACATATATGAGACACCGCTTCAGGATTTAAAGAAAATTGCAGTGCACATCACTTTAATCTACCAAAGAATTAAGTAGAGTATTGTGCCAGGAATTAAAAACTCAAAAAGTAATAGTTTCTAGGGAACAGTTTCATAGATAGAGGGGATATGTTTATTTTACTGCCCTGTTTCTGGATAATTTGGATGCTTCTGCATAGCTAGTACTAACATCAACTTAGAAAACATGAGACAAAACATCCTGACAGCATTTTACAGTGATGCTCAGTAGTTCAATTCTGCATAGAGAATAAAATTGCCTTAATAAATAATAGGTTGTTCAAGGCTGATAATACTCTCCAAATGGAAAGTAGACTAAAAGTAATTAATTTACATTTGAATTTCAAGCAAATGTGGCTACTTTGCTGCATTGCCACTGAACAATAACAGTGTAGCTGTATTTGGAAATTGCTGCATGTTATTAAATGGATATGAATTGCTAAAGAGAGATTATGGAAAAATGCAGAAATTAACTTGGGGGTTTGGTACATCACTAGACCTAAGCCTCCAATTCTCCTAAAAACACCCCACAATTATTCCAGACCAAAGGCCAAAACATACAAGAACTCCAAAAAAGGAGGCAATATTTTGATTCAAGGTCACTTTCAGTCACTTCTTATGTCATTGCTTGTATGTCCTAATACCCGTATGCTGTTGCTTTCTGATATTGCAAGAAGTGCCCAGTTGCACTGGTACTGTGTTATATCTGCTTCTCAAGGGAGAGAAAGAAACAGGTGTGTTGTGCCTCAAACATATGACTATGGCACATATTAAAAAAGGGAGACACACAGAAATGTATCTGCGCTTTAAGCAAAATATAAGCAGGTGAATAGAGGTCCATAATTCTTGATAAAGTCTTTCCCCAGTTTGGGTATGGATTGGCTCCTGAGAAGTTTCTCTCTCCTGTAGTTTATGACCTGAATGGTAGAACACAAGTATCTAACACCAGCCAGTAGTGATAGATACACTTAAGGAAACATTAAGAAAGTATCCAGGTTATTTTTAGAAAAACAAAAATGCTCCACTTATCACACTCATTCCAACTTCCAAAAAAATTAAATATTTTGTGTGCAATGTTGAAATTCCCTTTTCTTGACTTGGCAAAGAAAGGATACTCTGAGCAGATTTTGTACATCTGCTACATCAGGAAAAACGCCTGCTGAAAATTTGCAAGAGTTTCCCAGCACATAACTCTCTAAAGTAATTCAGAATCTAAACAGCATACGAGTTCTACGATACTGTAAGTCAGAATAATCTTGTTTAGTTTGCCTTTTCGTGCAAAGATACAATCCATTTAGCATGTCAGTGCACTGCAAAGGCAACTTAACCTGACACTCAGTGATTAAAGTTACAGGTAGAGATAAATACTCTGGGAAATGAAACATGATTTTTCTTCCCTTCATTATCTGAAATGGCAGAATGAAGGCGGAAGAACATTAGAAGCAAAACGTTTAGAGGACCATTTCCTTGGTGCATCAGCAGACAATAACACCAGGCAGGCAATTTATATTAAATGGGAAAACAGCCACTCACTCCGCTAGTATCTTCAGCACATTTTCAGAAAAAGTGGTTTGCTCTGCAAGTTGTGTATATTTAATGTCACTGCCTAAAATACTATAGCACCAGGCTCACACAAAGCAATTCATATAGCATTTCTCTTGACAAAACAAGTAGCTATCAAAAGTTGACCACTTTAAACTAAGACCAACAGTTTTCATCACGTGTGCCTGCCTCTAACTTCATTTATTAGGCTGCTTCTGTGCTGCAGTATTTACACCCCAGCCTTTCTGTTACCAAATAAAGCTGTGTGCTGCCTCGGAGCAGCCAACTTGCTCTAGGCTCTCTGTGGAGAAGTCAGTTATCAGAACTTCGGGCATTTCAAAGTAGCTTAGAATTTTGATCAAGAACTCTTTTTGCTCCCTGCAAGTGCTCTGTTGCTTTCTTGGAGCGTATTTCCTTTGCGACAGAGCACACGGAAGCTTGCCTGGGGAAGATCTGTGTTTCTCTTACCGTGGTAAAGGGGCTCGAAGCCCTAGCTAGGACCTAGGTCATCATTTTTGAAGGGTATTTTGAGTAGGTTTTGGGTTATTTTAAGAGGTATTAGATTGCCGTTGGAATGGAAGGGCAATGGAGGAACAGCGTGCTGCTGGCTCGGATTGGGGCATGTCTGTCTTAACCGTGGGGCCTGGAGGCCAGCGATGCAAAGCTGGCGAGTGCCACCGCGTGGCTCGCGGCTCTCCCGGCTGGCAAGCTCTGCAGCTCGCTCCTGCAGGTTGAATGGCTTCGGCCCTGAAAAAAACTACACGAAGCAGGCTTAACTTCTCTGAGGCGGCCAAAGCAGCAAAAATGGTGGAGCTTTTACTCTAGTGAAAAAAAGAGACTAATGGATACCCAAGGACCAGGAATCCTGTGTGCCAGGTTCTACTCCGGAGACTGTATTTCACTCAGAGGTGATTAAGGCAAGTCTTTCAGAGGGTGGGTGGCAGAGCCCAGCCATCCTTTACTCCCAAGTGAATGCCGTAGCCATGGGAGGACAGGGCTGCACTCTCTTTTACACACACCCAGAGAGCATGCAGAGTTTGGCATATCTTTTTATCTAACCACAAGCGATGGAGAGGACAGGCCCCTAGCCTACTGAGTAGGATACTCTGCATTTTCCTTTTCAGAAACATGAGCTTCTATAGGCTGAGGAAGTGGATAGAGAACTGGCTGAATGGCAGAACTCAGAGGGTTGTCATCAGGGGCGCTGAGTCTAGTTGGAGGCTGGTGACAAGTGGTGTCCCTCAGGGGTCAGTACTGGGCCCAGTCTTGTTTAACTTCTTCATCAACGACCTGGATGAAGAGTTAGAATGTACCCTCAGCAAGTTTGCTGACGACACCAAACTGGGAGGTGTGGTAGATACACCGGAAGGCTGTGCTGCCATTCAGCGTGACCTGGATAGGCTGGAGAGCTGGGCAGAGAGGAACCTGATGAGGTTCAACAAGGGCAAGTGCAGGGTCCTGCACCTGGGGAGGAACAACCTCATGCACCAGTACAGGCTTGGGGTGGACCCGCTGGAGAGCAGCTCTGCGGAGAGGGACCTGGGTGTCCTGGTGGACGACAGGTTAACCATGAGCCAGCAGTGTGCCCTGGCTGCCAAGAAGGCCAATGGGATCCTGGGGTGCATCAAGAAGAGTGTGGCCAGCAGGACAAGGGAGGTTCTCCTTCCCCTCTACACTACCCTGGTGAGGCCTCATCTGGAGTACTGTGTCCAGTTCTGGGCTCCCCAGTTCAAGAAGGATGAAGAGCTACTGGAGAGAGTCCAGCGGAGGGCTACAAGGATGGTGAGGGGACTGGAGCATCTCCACTACGAGGAGAGGTTGAGGGAACTGGGCTTGTTCAGCCTGAAGAAGAGAAGGCTGCGAGGGGACCTTATAAATGCCTACAAATATCTGAAGGGTGGGTGTCAGGAGGATGGGGCCAAGCTCTTTTCAGTGGTGCCCAGTGACAGGACAAGGGGTAATGGGCACAAACTGAGGCACAGGAAGTTCCGTCTGAACATGAGGAGGAACTTCTTCCCTCTGAGGGTGACGGAGCACTGGAACAGGCTGCCCAGGGAGGTTGTGGAGTCTCCTTCTCTGGAGATATTCAAGACCCGCCTGGACAAGGTCCTGTGCAGCCTGCTGTAGGTGACCCTGCTTCGGCAGGGGGGTTGGACTAGATGACCCACAGAGGTCCCTTCCAACCCCTACTATTCTGTGATTCTGTGATTCTGTGATTCTGTGAGGAAAGCAAGGGGGTCGACGTCACTCCTTTCCGGTAATTAAATATTCCATACTATAACAGCATTACTACAATTTCCTTCTCTGTAATCCCATTTTTAAAAATGGAGAGCTGACACTTGGCAACACATGTCATTCCTGGATAAGAAGCCACCACAAGTATCTGGCATTATATCTGACAAGGTTCTAGAGATGTAGCTGCTCACAGGCACCAGTTCATGCCTTCCTGGAAGCATAATCTTGTGATTTCAAATCAAGCAGAAATATCTACAGTGTGTCAGTGCCTGCAGAGCTTTTAACAGCTCAGCAGGGATTTTTTGGTTCATTAAGATTATCAAATTTTTGCTACTGACGAGCTATATAACTAGTTCTCGGTAGAAGCCCTCTGAATCTAGATATTCTTCCTATGTCTTTTTTTCATTTATCATTCAAACATCCCATCTCTCACTGTCTTTTCTAACAACCAGACTCTGCACTGTTATGCTTTTGACACCCATCTAGACTTCACGCTCTTCTGCCTTTTTGCTTCATTAAACTAGAAGAATGTTCTACCAGTTCCCTAGCCAAAATCGATCACTTACATAACAGCTGTGGGGAAAAAAGTTTTATAATTTCTCAAATAATCAGACTTCTGTTTATAAAGACTTACACCAGGAAGCACACCAGGTAAGATTCATCTCATGCACCCTGTGGAATTCTACACTGCAGACAGTTGACCATTCTCTGGTGCTAAAGAGAGTAGGGCCATCTGACAGGTGTCTCCCAAAGAGAAGATGAATCCTACCACTCCTTATCAAAGGGAACAGAACTTCACAGCAAAACCCTTCAGTCTATATTCAGTTCCTCACAGAATTTGTAAATTCCAAATTTGGCGTCCAAGTGCATCATATTTGTTATCACAGAATCTTAAAATAATGTTGTACTTCCTGTGGAAAAAAAAAAAAAGATATATTTAAAGGTCTAACAGGTTTTGAAGCAGTTTCTAAAAACCTAAGAAGTGGTATTTGTATATCTAATAGGAATGTAGTTCTTTGAAATCCCATGCCTATGAATCACTTTAGCCACACTGAATAGGAAAATATAGAATTCCTGTGTCATCAGAGCAAGGACAGAGAGTTCAGGTACTGCCTTTTCAAAAGCCGGATACATTTTTGTATGCTGCTCAGCTGGCTTGAAGGGAATGCCCAAGAAATTCAGTGTGCTATACACTGCGCAAGTACAATTTAACATTAAATAGTGAATTAATAATAAAGGTCTGCATTTCTGTGAAAGCAAAAACTCTTTGGAATCAGGACAATAAGACTAAGTAGCAAGAAAGAAGATAGGTCTAATCAGCAGAACTGAATTCCAGATTCGGAACTGCAGCTTCCCTTTTCAGAATACAAAGCAACTGCCCGTGATTACAGCAATCGGAACTGGAGAGAAGTTACAGATTTATCTAGTCTGAAAGCCAAGTGAAATGAAAAATAGACTGCCAAGCACTGAAAAGCAACTTAATTAACAGAGAGCAACATCGACAATTTTCTGAGCTCTGCAGAGATCATACAGGACTCTTGTTGAGTTTTCAGGTCAAGACAAAGAGGAAGATATAGGTTAATTAATTTCCCATGTTTAGTGGGACAATATAAGACCAGTCTGAATCTAAGTCTTCAAAGTAAGTTCCTAAGACACCCAGACAGTAAAACTTTCAACTTTAATGCTTAGTTCAAGTCTGATTGTGAGTGTCCAAAAAAATTGAGTGCAGAATTGCTTTGAGCAGTACACACATTTCTGCAATCAAGACATCGGAGGTCTGATTCACTACCCAACATAAAGCTTTTTTATTTTTTAAAAGCAAAGTGCTGACATATTTAAAGATTCTGCATATTTACAAGCAAGGCTCTATCATGTTCATTATTTTTAGCCATCTAACCCTCAGTATCAAATTGAAAACACATAAGCACTGAAGTTCTCTTTACAGTGTCAGAAGAGAAAAACAAACGAAAAAAGTTTATTGTGCAAGGAGCCTACTAGAATTAGCAAATACAAAGTGTTTAAGCTCGAATGTATATAGCTAAAGCCCCACTTCACTTTCCAGACCTTTGAGCCAAGTGCAAGACTGTAGAGAGTTACCTTGTCTACCTAAGTTAAATCTCTTCAATGTAATTCTTGATAGTGGCAACTATCTGTTACATAGACTAGTGCTTACAGCACTCACTGTGGAAGAAGATGCACTTTCCACCTCCCTGGAGAGTATCGAAAGTGTCAGTCTATCTAGATTATATATAAGTATGCTCACTCCCTGGAGTGAAGAAGTCAAAAAAAAACTAATGAAGAATTCACAAGATACCTTGTGATACCTGAATGTGTATCTAGAAAGTGTTCAGAGTGTGCTGTGAATGATAGATTTATAGGAAAAGAAATATTCTTAGGCAAAGAACCAAAACAATGAGAGTACATAGCTACACAGACCAGAAAAAAGTTGTTTTTTTGCACCTTTGTCCAGGTTTGACGGTATAAGCAAATAAAATATAAGTAGCCAACAACCTCTAGTTGGTTCCTGAGACTGCACGTGCATCTTCCATAGACACTTCCATACTTCCATTCTTTGTAATGCCTCAAAAATAAGCTAGCAGTTTCTCTATGAAGTTGTTACAGAGAATGAAAAGGCATCATTTCAAAATGTATCTGAATATTTAATTACAAGATTATCAGACTCTTTAAGACATTGACATTCCTTCTCAAAATATACAGCATGATCTAATATGTAATTTCTACCATAGCTTTGGTATGAAAATGTTTTGAGGCACAGATTTAGAACTATCAAAATTAACAATCTAGAGTTTTTGCAACTAAAGTAGTACATTTTTCTGAACATAATGTAGGTACATATAAGACAGTAGGAAATGCTGTAAGAAGGCACTGCAGACAATAGACTGTTCTGAAAAGGGTCAGTTGAAAAAAAACACCCAGATAATTTGTCTTTGAAATAACATGACCACTGAAATCCACAAAACTACAACTTACAGATACTTCAGTTCTAGAAACCAGTTAGTTACTACAACATGAACATAAGTGTTTTTTAGGAATTAGAACATAAATCTCAACTAGTGCCTGTAAATACTGCAGTGGATGAATTTGATAGGAAATGAGGGGCCATGTCTGGGGAACTGCATCAAACCAATTGTCAAATAACCCACCTAACATGCTTGGGCAAATATTTTTCTGACATCAAGTAAATACAACAGAGCTAGGTCATACAAGAACTAGGTCATGCAAAGCAAGCCACAATTTCTATGGAGTGTTTGTTCTCTATAACACTTTAAGTCTTTTTCATTGCACATATGCACTGATAATTCTCCAGTATACAGCTAGGCAGAAACAGATAGCAAAGAAAAATGTATTATTAAAAAAAAACTGTTGGGTTTTGGTTTTAGTTCACAGGCTGATCCTTAAACAAGTACAAGACTATCTTGGAAACAATAAAATGTAGTTCACTGTCACATAAACTGGTAATTTAGTCTGCGATGCTGAGCTCCAGCTTACAGCACATGCATAACAAGACATTGAATGCATTCTGCATCCCTCCTACCAAGCCAGTGCACTATTTCTCTAGGTATTTCTGTAGCTGTTAGACTGCTTTTTCCAAAGATGCATATGAACTCTTATGACACTGATCAGGAGCTAGATTTATTCTCCTAATGTTCAGCTCTGTTGCAAAGGTTCTTGCCTTTTGATAGAAGAAGAGAGACATTTCCCGATCCACAAGGAAGTTATGGTAGATTACTGCAAGTCTTGTGTAAATCTTCAGTTGAGCTTTTTTATTGCCCAGGTCCATGGCAGCAGCAAGTGCCAAATGGTAATAGCCTGCCGCGTCAAAGGGATCCTGAAATAAGAGACAGAAAGATAGTACCCCTCTACAGTACAAGCGGTGTAAGAGGAGATCCAAGCTCAGTTTATTAGGTATCAAATGAGAATCATATAGATTCTGACCTTCAGTAGGTTTTTCCACTTTATTATTTACATTCTAAATGCGTAAAACCAGAATATGGTAAAATCTGATATTATGAAATATTATTCAATGGAACAATTTTCTACAGCAGTTTTTGGTATTTCTTACCTTAAGATCATAGAATATAATGTCTCCTAAGATCAAGTACACCTTGACATAATACAGTGTTTCCTCCTCAAACTCCAGGGGAGAAGAGCAGAGGGACAAAGCCTTTAAATAAAAGTGTTCTGCTAGTTCACAGTGACCCAAATGATGATGGATGGCAGCCAGACGATGGTAAGCTATTCGTTCATTGAGCCGATTTCCTAATGAGATAATATATTAAGTCAGGACAAAACCAAAGAGACAAAGTAGTCAATTTTTCTCAAATCAGAATACACCTATAGAATCATAGAATGTTTTGGGTTGGAAGGGACCTTTATAGATCATCTAGTTCCAAACCCCCTGCCATGGGCAGGGACACCTTCCACTAGACCAGGTTGCTCAGAACCCCATCCAGCCTGGCCTTGAACACTGCCAGGGAGGGGGCAGCCACAGCTTCTCCAGGCAACCTGTGCCAGGGCCTCACCACCCTCAGAGCAAAGAATTTCTTTCAAATTCTATTCTATTTTTTGGTTTAATTCTATATGGTATTTGCTGATCTTTTATTGAATAAAACTAATTTTGCTCAAAAGATACATGGCCAAACCCTGTCCTTTAAGAAATATATCACAGAATTCCTGAATTTCCCAGTGTAGGATTTGACAGTGTCTGGGGTTCTCAAGAAATAACTACATTCATATCTCTCATTCATGTACAGATATACACACCCTGTGCATACTTAAAAAGAATACAAATAGAGTATTTTGAAAGTACAGTAGCTAATGGGATTAAAGACTTCCTTGCCCCTCTCAGTACATACTTTACATCAAAAATTATGACAAAGATGATTTTCAGACTGATGAAAGTGACCTGTGTGTGCATGTATGGAGGAGTAATAGGGTTCTTAACCAGCTGAACAGCTCTCAAGTTCGAAGAACAGTCATTTTGGAAACTAGCCCTATTGTCTTTGACTACATTTTCCAAGGTCAGTTCACCAGCAAGGCTATGAGCAAATCTGAAAGAAATATATGACACTCAAAAGCCTCTTGGAACAATATTATTCATTAGTTTTACAGCTTAGCTGTGAGAAGAACACCGAATTTGGACTTGGAATCCCAGGTTTAATTCTGTGCTCTACCAAAGGTTTTCCATATGATCTTGGAGTTAGAAGAGACAGCAGTGAAGTTGTTCATTCTTGAATGGAAGCAGAAACAGGAATAATAATATTATGAAATCCCGGCAAGAAATCTAACTGAATTAAAAGAAAGCAAGCCTTTTAGAATTCTGCCTTATTTTGGAGGTATCACTAATATTCAGCTGTAATTGAAACTGGTCTTACCTAAACTTACACTGAGCATAAGAGATACTCTTGCATATTCCAGACTTTCCTCATAAACCTTCAGATTCATCAGCAATTCCACCAGTTTATTACACAATCTGAGTTCGGTGTTTTTGTTGCCGGTCTTAACAGCAAGTGGAAGAGCCCTGTCCTGAAACGCATAACAACAGTTTAAGTACAGCTGAACTCCATGATATGCACTGACCGGCTTCCATTTACATCCTATCAAGCAACCTCTGGTTTTATTTTGCTCTTTGTATATGGCATATCTTACACCCAGAAGAGGAGTTGCAACAGGTGATATCTGTTAATGTCATGACAAAGTACTCAACTGCAATAGGTTATAAACTGTCTGCTGAGAGGATCAGCTTTTGGTCCAGCATTTGCAGAACACCTGCTGTCATGGGAGGGTACATAAGTATCAATGCAGTAGAAAAAACTGCACAAACCCTGTAGAAAGTCACTGCTTTCTCCTTTTCCCAAGTACCGTTGAAAAATATGTCTCCGGCAGCTTCAAACAATTCCATTCCTAAATTTGCATCTCCTGTGTGAAGAGCAGCATCCTGGGCAACCTGAAAAGCAAACAAGGAATGGGGAAAGAGAAAAAGAAAATCTTGGTTACGTGGTAAAAAGAAAAATCATAAATATTAGCAACTGAAAAAAGATCTTGTTAAGGCCTCTTAGTAGAAGATAGGAAAGGCTATATTTTGAGACCATGCTTTGTCTTTTGGGTACCCTGGTTTTGAGCCAGCCAGTGGCAGATACTGAAGAGGGAATATAAGGACCTGGGCACATAGTGTTATGGTCTCCCTTTTCCTGGCAATACTACTCTGCTACCTTTGTCAGCATGTGGCACACAAACCCAACAGTGCATTTGATAGCTGCTACATATTAAATTTGAGTTAAATTGCACTTATCATAGAAATAAATTCTAATTGCAAGTTAAATATTAGTAACAGTGCAGAACTGAATGCCTGTGAAGTGAATTTTGTAAATAAATGCAGCTCCACTATCTTGTTATTCTGAAATCAACATATGCCACGTTAGCAGAAAAAGGCTACATAAAAGGCAGCATCCATCCTCCCCAGAGCAAGGATACCAGAATACTCAGTAACTGAGATAATAAGCAGTAATGGAAAGGGACTTGCACACAAAGCAAGCTGAAGAATCTTGCTTTGGTTTTGGGATCTTTAGTATTAATTGAGTGCAAATTGAAAACAAGTCCAGCTCTCTACTTAAGCACAAAGGCAGCAATCCTTTTCAGGCTATTTTGGCTTCAGGCACCTAAGGACTCTATTGCATCACATTTTTGGAAGTTGTTTTACATGCAAGTTAAGATGTGATGACTTGCACACATTACTGGCACAGCAGTCAACCTTTTAGTGGACAGATTCCTGCTTTTAGACTTTCCTCATGGAGAGGCACTGAGTCTGCTCTAAATACCAGCTTCCATACATGCACATAGTATAGAAATACACATGCATGTCCCTGAACCACTCCTCCTCTTGGAGAAAACAAAGCAGATGGAGAAAATCATCCCACATGCTGATTTGGCTTTTGTACCACCAGGTGACTGACTTGGGGGGTATCAGCTACAATCATTTGGTAAAAGATAAATAATAGGCCTGTAACACAATCCCTTCCTGTAAGCATATTTATTTAGTTTTCCTGGTGAGTATTCAAAAATATAACTTCATTGAGGAAAAAAAAAAGTCATTAGAGTAGCCCCATGTATTGTGTCTCAGTACATTTTAAACATGAACGTGTTTCCTATATTTTCCTGCTGCTTTGTATTATCATTTTCAAAACATCTTAACAAAAAATGTGTGCTTATTTTATTTAGAGATCATGTTTTGGTACCACTCACACACCAGCCAAGACTCAGATCTTACTATATTAGGTTCTGTAAACATCCTGCACTACAAGGCAGCACTGTCCCTTACAACAGGAGAGAAGTATTTTCAACTCCTTTACAAAAGAAACTCATTTCCCAAATACTTCAGTGAATGGCTACAAGTCCTATAAAGGACAGAGTCAGATCTGAGATGCAGTGCAGCTCCGAGAAGGAATCCAGATCATCCAGTTTCAGCAGCCACAAGGGTCACCATTTCAGGTCATATTTCAGTCTGCATTAGCACAGCAGTAGAGGCTGCAGCAGGTCCCAGTTGGTTATGGGGGGTCCAAGGTGTGCAAGCCACATGCCTCCAGTCTCACTCTTGCAAAAGCAGCAGCAGCTCTAGCCAGCTCAGCCACAGAAAGAAAGCTTTAGATGATTTGGAAATGCATCCTGAAAAAGCTACTCTGTTTTCCTGGGCATCTGGCCCACAGGCCAGCATGCCAAGATGATTATTATCTGTTATCCAGCAGCATGTAGCATACATACATGGTTTGATTGCTATGGTGGTGTGGAGGTGGTAGACAAGTAAGAAATACACAGAGTTTACAACAGAGCAGGCACTAAGAAAAGTCACTGCCCAAAATTTTTCCAGAGTCAAGCAACAACTTAAAATGGAGCACCACTGGAAAATGCTGAGTTATTCAGCTGTTAAGCATTACATAAATGGTATTACTATATGTCAGAACACCAGTTAGCAAAATCTCTGGGATTGTTATATCGAATTACTCTTACCATGCCACCTGCACCATGTTGACAACATGTGCATGCCTGTAAGCGTTGAAAACATACCTGAATATAAAGATCCACAAGCTCATTCTGCCTCAGAACGTAATATATCTTTCCTGCCCGTAGCCAAGCATATGCCTCTTTCTCTTTTTTCTGGAGATCTATAAATATTCCAAGGCTCCTTTTGGTATATTCCAGAGCTGACCTGTAAGCCCTGAAACATGGGAGAACTGCTAATCACTGAGGGGTTCTTCAAAATAGGGAAGATTTTTCTTCATAATCAAAAAAGCTTTATGTACTGTAAAAAACAATGCAATTCCTCTATTCAATGCACAATTACAATTTCTCAGCTATATTCCATTAGTAACTAGCAAATTTGGTCTTTTTCTTCTTCCTTTTTTTGACTGATCTCTTTCTTCCTACATTGTTATCATGTTACATTATTTCAGGATAGTTTATGTTAGATGTGTCCTTCCCCTACACCTCAGGCTAGTGACAGGTGTGTGGGGGGAAATCTTTCCTCATCTTTAGCTCTTTATCATTTATCAGTATCTTTAATGATTATAATTTATAGTCTTTTCCTACAAACCTCAGAAAGAAATTGTGTCTGTAAATATTTTTTTCTGAAGAGCATAATTCAAACTAATCAGCATTTGTAGAAAATCTTGGAGAGGGGCAGATGGGACCTGAACACTTCTAGAAGTACCTAAACTATCAGATCACTGGGCAGTGCAGTTTTCTTTAAGTGTAAGGGCACCATGTTCTCAGAAAAGTGGTCATACTTTTCATTAGAAAGACCTGTCAGATTGATTGAGCTTATAGTACTTTATATCAGATGTAGAAGTCCCAGACTTCCTTAAATCCTTCTCTATCTGTCTTGTGATAGACTCCATCACCTTGACCTAGTGCATTTTCCTCCAAGCACAAGACAAACATGTTAAAATATAACATGAACTGCGTGGTTACAGTGAATCTTTACACAGTGCATCTTTTGAACAGCCTACACAAACCTCCAAAAAGATCCAAAACAAATCTAAAAGTAATACACTCCCTAGTATTTCACACTACCAAGACTTTAGTTCTGTCTCAACAAGGTGTCTCATCTAAAGGGGAAAAAAAAAAAAGTGGTTTTGCCACAGCCTGATTCTTACAGAAACTGAAGAGACCTGTCATTGCTTTCATACTCACAAGAGGAAGTAAAGATCCACTGAACAAGCCAGACATTTCAGTCTTCTCTTCTTTGCTAACAAGCTACTAACATGAGCAAAGGCAAGGTGGCTAAAGCAGTCCAACTCAGCCCAATTACTGAATGCCGCTTCCATCCCTCCTGCAGAGTTTTTGCTTTTACAACAGAGAGATGCATGCACCAGTCCATAACTCAGCAGGGCAGCTGGAAGGGGTCAGGCTGTGTCCCACGGCATGGCCACAGTAACTTACAATGGAGGTGGGGACTCCAGGGACATCACTGTTTTAGTCACTTCATCATAGACACATATCCTTGTTACCTGGGAATCTAACTCAAAGAATACTGTGATACTATGGTCTAATATCCTACTGAGTATGTGCTATTTTCTGGTAGTCTGCTAACGTTACAAAACCAACATTATTTGGGAGCCAGGCTTCTAGGCAAGGAACAGGGAGTTGGACTCAATGATTGTCACGGGTCCCTTCCAACTTAGGATATTCTATGATGCTGTGATAAATGCCATGTACTACATGCACAAAAAGCAGCATCTTCCCCAGTTAGCGAAACCCTTCTGCAAATTCCAGATCGTTTGAAATCATAACCAACTCCTTCGTCTTCAGCCTCTCCAAAGGATTTTCACCAACTATCTCATTAAACAGCAGTGAACAACGCAAAATAAAGTAGGTGACATATTAGGAATAGTTAAATGCTTGGACTGCAGCCACTTAAACCTAAATTAAGCATCTACTCTTTCCACAGCTGAGGTTTTTTGTTCCATCCTTACTGAAGCACGCTTGAAAATACCTGAATCTAAAGTGACTCAGTGAAGTGAGATACAGTAAGAAAAAAAAAATTAAAGGTGCCTTAATAAACTTTAAAAATTGTCTAGAGAAACCTGTAGGTTTCCCCAGCACATTAGTTACTATAAATTGACTTGTACAGTCTGTTTTTTCAATAAAGCAAAATATTGGTATTCTGAAAATAAAAGCAGTATGGAAATTGCTGGAGACTGACACTACACAGTTTTGCACGTAGGCTTTGTGTTTGTGTAAGTTTTGAAAAAAAAAATTTCCTCAAGGAGAAACACTTACACAGAGACAATTTAATATATGACCTGTTTGGAATATGTCATTTGGTTTCTAATGGAAAAACTGTCTTGTAAAAATCTATCATTGCAAACAAGTCACCTGCCAGCAATAATCCTAGAGCTATAGCACTCATCAAGTTGCATAACATCTAATGATTTAAAAATGTATTCATATAGATTTAAAAAATAATTTGGCTCTTGAAGTGGTGCTAAGCCCCACTGAACACCTTGTCTCCCGTGAGATGCTAGTTATAAAAAACAAGAGAAATCTCCACTAGCCCTGGTCCCTTCAATTTTAATGAAGTGCATAGGCAGAGTGAAAAAAAAAAATAAATCATTTTCACCTGTTGTAAAAACTGAGATCCTTTAGCATGACAGAAAATTACAGTCAGAATAAAAACAAAGTCATTCAGCATGTCTTACCTTTCTGTTCCTAAAGACAAATAGAGCTGACTAATGGTTTCCAAAATTTGTCCCTCCAGAACTTTGTTGGACATCTTTCTAGCTAAAGATAGTTGATATTCATTGTAGATGACGCACTGAGCCTCATTGGGAACAACTGTACTGTAGAACTGACACAGCAATTTAATTGCTTGTAGTTGACCTAGGAGAATAGATTAGTAATACTAACATGAATCTCTGTTTTTAAATGAAAGTTAAATTAGTTTTAAAATTGTTTATTCTTACTGTTTCACCAATTCAGCACAGTCAACGAATAACAATATTAAAAGCATAATAGGATTCCACTGCCCATTTCTTCATCCCCAAAGTTAGCAAAGAGGTTACTTCAAGCTTGATCTCCAAAATAAAATAATAACAATCACCTTACCTGTATAAGCTGCCTTAATCATGGTAGCAAGAATAAAGAAGTAAAGCATGGGTCTTCTAAATACAACTATTTTATGCAAAAGTAATCCAGATCACCAATTGTTTTCATACCTTTAAACTTGAGTCTGGTGCTGTTTGTACTACCAATATCACAACTATTGTAAAATATTATTGAACATAGAAATCTCTAGACTTTTTACTAATTATTTAGTTTTTCCTTAACATTTCATTTTCTCTATCTTTTCTGACAAACCTAAGTAACACCAGAAAAGGAAGTCAACATGTATTTATTTCTTTATTATCTCAGTCACTTGAATAGCTGTCACATAACTGGACATAAAATGTTGTTAAGGAACACATGTAACGTGCCTAGGAACAGCATGCCTATTCAACAAACATTCCCAAACAGGGTACCTTTTTTAACTCTGAGAGAAAAACAACATACTTACTTTCCAGATGACTCGTCTCCATTGCAACCAAAAATGCCCATTCATAATAAAATCTTCCTTTTTCTCTTTGAGTTCCACCAACATAGTAACATCCTAACTGAAGGAGAACTTGGATAAAGTCTTGGCCACAGTCTGTACTTGGAAGTTTCGAGAATAGCTTCACTGCCCTGATATAATAATGTTCTGCCAGCTTGCTGGCTGCTGCATGCAGGCAGAGTGCCCCAAAATTGGCCAGTACTACAGCTTGGTTATGGGTCATACTGGTCTCCTCTGAAAGACGCAGTGCTTTGTAGTAGCTCTCAGCAGCTTCTTTTGTATTGTTTGTTCTTTTCAAAGCAATAGCAAGCATGTTATAAGCGATGCCTAGTTGTTGAGGATTGCTCCAAGAAGAGTCTACAACAGCATTTAAAATGACTAAAGCCACATCATATTGCCTGTAAAGAATATACAACCAAGCAAGTGAAACCAAATAGTTAATAGTTTCCTCAGGCTTAGCAGAAACAGAGTCCAGTGCTTTCATCATGTAAACAATGGCTTTTCCATACCGTTTGTGATGGCTGTACAGTTTTGCTAAACTAAGACAGATAGTGCTGCATAGTCCTTGCTGCTCATTAGTAAACACACAGGAAAGTGCTTTTCTGAGGTAAGGTGCAATTTGGGATGGAAGCATTTGTCTGAGTCTTTTCAGGCCATAGATCTTGGGAGCATTTTTGATGACTAAATCAATCCTTTTCAAGGAATCCATTAAAGTGCTGGTGTTCTGGGAAGATGTGACCTTTATGCAACTTAATACAATGTGTGGCAAACACTTTTCATTGTAGGACTCGGCTAGTTTGAAATAACAGTTGTTTGATAAGTTGTTTTGTAAACCCAAGTCATTAAGCAACAGTTGGAACCTTTCCAAGAACGGTAGTGCCTCTTCATGCTGTTTGTGAGCACTGTAATGTTTTGCCAGTAGAAAGCATGCCCTTGCCTCTGCACGTTTATTCTGGCTCAAAATTGTCCTCTTCAGAGCATACTTTAGAATATCTGACTCGAGGTCCGCACTGGAAATGTAGTTGGGAATTCCCATGAGAAGAGATGTAGCCTTGTCAAAAACATGAGCACATTTTAATTTGTTCTTCTGTGTCAAGTAGATGACTGATAAATTTGTATAAAGAGCAATTACAAAGTATAAATCACTAAACCCTCCAGCTGCTGCTCCCAACGCTTCCTCAAAATACACCCGAGCTTGGGAAAACTTCAGCTTTTTAACACTGAGCCTCCCTAAG
Source organism: Opisthocomus hoazin (assembly GCF_030867145.1). Lineage (NCBI taxonomy): Eukaryota > Metazoa > Chordata > Aves > Opisthocomiformes > Opisthocomidae > Opisthocomus > Opisthocomus hoazin. The sequence goes on from NC_134418.1 coordinate 12,858,979, forward strand.
AGAAAGCATAGCCTTGCTAGTGCCCAGGACATACCTGCTTTCTTTGCTGCTTCCCTTGCTAATCTAAAAAAGCTGACCAGTTCTTCTTCTTCTGAAAACCCATAAAACATACTATTGATAAATGGATAAGAGAAGTCATACAGGCTTTTGAAGTTTCTCTCATACTCTCCCCTGTTTAAGAAGGGTAACAATGACTCAAAGGTGTCAGATGCTTGAACATCATTTTGATGTATGTGGAAGCAAGGTCCTTCAGGTGGAGGAAAGATTTCTGTATTTGGAGAGCTAGCAGAATTGTTCCCTTCAGTAGTTGGCTTTTCTGGCTGAGCAGCCTCCAAATTCTTGAAGTTGGTCAGGAATTCTTCTATCTTGCCATTCTTGCTAGTGGATCCCGTGCTAAAATGTGAACATGGAATTTCTGAAATTCAAAAATAAATTAAAGATTACAACTTCGTGTGTGCATGCACACAAAGATCTCAGATAGACCAACAAAAACATTTATCAGTAGAAGATATTATGAGGAAAACATTATGTAAACATACTGCACTTTCTTAACAGTATGTTTAGGAGACAAGCCAAAGGTGGGGAAAGAGAGAGATCAAGCAGGATCAGGGAGGAACAAGCATGGGAGGGAGTCTGAAGGAGTGGGGATAAACAGGGCTTGCCACATGTAAGCAGGTTGCTGATCAGTACGCTAACCTAGCCAAGCCCTGTGCCTGATCCAACACTAATCCAGCTGAAGTCCAACTTTAATTCAGACTGGTTTGTGTCCAAGCGTATACTCAAAAAGTATACCCTGAGTATATATTCTCTGTTCTCTCTGTGTGTATATGAGCAACAGAGATCTGCCAATGAATTACAATTCAGACTAGCTGGTAAGCAGGAGAAGACCAGAATCTGGAAAGACCAAAGATCTGAACTGAAGGCTGGAGAAAGGGCCCAAAATCAGGGCATGGTTGCTGGATGGACTTAAGGTCTAGGGGAACTGTGAATCTGAGCATGCAGGTGAGTTAAGGTGTATGTCCACACCCTGATAGAAAACTAAGGCAGTTTGGCTGGGCTGTGAGGAGGACTGAGCCATTGGAGTTGTTGAAGTCTCACGTGGGTGCTGTGAGGGTGCCTACAAAGGTCCCATTCTCCTGTCCGTGTGATGTCTGTGTGGCCAGCCATGCCTGTGTAATGTGTAAGCAGATTTGTTCTTTCAATCAAACACCAACCCCAATTCTCTGCTGGCACAGATGAACTTTAAAATTACCAGGTTTGTGTTGATTGATGTAGTCATTGATCTAAATTCTCTTAGTCCTGACATTGTTGAATATCTTACAAATATAAAAGAGAAAGCCATGCCATAATTTCTTTAGTCCTCCCACTGCTATCCAGCCAAGGTAATAGGACAAGGACTAGGGATGTAGTTTGCAGTCATAGTCAGTATAAAGCTTACAGCTGCATAATAACGGGAGCTTATAATAATTCTGCACTCAAAAATATCTCCTTTGGGAAATATAATTAAGGGAAGGAATTTTCTAGCAGATGGAAAAATGTTCTGGAATTCGAAGTCAGCACTTGCCAGGTACCCCATAAACAGTATTTTGCCCTGTTAAACAACATGGGGGACCGGGGAGTGGTGCATGTGTCACAACAGTAAAAATAAGTCATACAGTTTGCAGTTAGATAGCAAGGTCCAAGAAAGAAATCTGATATCGGTGAAAATCCTCAATGTCTTACAGCAAAACCTAGTGAGAAGGGGTTACAGCAAAACCTAGTAAAGCAAACAATGAGAGAACAAAGAATGTGACGAGATATTAAAAAGAGAAAAGCTGGGAAAGATACCAGAAATATCAGAAGTCACATAAATTTTATGTAAAAATTGTATGCATATGAAGTATTACCACATTCATTAGCTTTCTGAAATTCTGATTCTTCTAATCGGTCTGTAAGAAAGAAAAAGTTATGTTAGTTACGGTAGCTCAGTTCTTTCTCAGTTTTAAATATCCTAAAATAAGGATATTTTAGTTTGGAATTCTTCATGTCAGAAAAATTGGATGTGTCCTCGAAATTTAGAAGAGAAGACATTTCTAAGTCTGATCCAGAGCTAACAGATACTAGGGACTTATCATCCTGCCGATACAATTCACTGCTTTATACACGGTTATCTTCATGCACCTACCACTGCTCAGTAAGGGAGGGACACACCTGCATACAGCAGCTAGAATTAAAGCCAACCTGTTCTGCATGGGGGATGCATCCCTGCTGCATTAAAAGACAAGTGGGCAATATAGATACAATTATTCCTCACAACCTGCCTCTAAAATGAGGTACCAAAAAGCCTCCCTCTCTCTGGGAGTGACGCTAAAACTTATTTCAGTAATATTATTTATATTTAGCATCATTCCCAACGAGAAAAACTAAAATGTTTAGGGTAGTTTGCGTAGATAGGGGTGTCAGTCTTTTGTGGCCATTCCAATAGCTTGCAGATAAATCTCTGTATCTATCTTTTCTTTTAAAAGGGGTACTTGAAATTCTGCAGACAGTACTACTATAGATCTAGTTTTAAATACTTAGCATAGCACATCTGTAGAACATTTAAGGATTACTGTTTTGTGTAGAAGATATTTCTCAAGGTATTTCAGTTGTCATGCTACGTTTCAGGACTATATTCACTGTCTTTCATACACTAGATGCAATATAAGTTGTACTGACTGTTTGAAGGATATATCTAAAAGTAGAGGCTCAGAGAACTAGGTCTATTTCAGCTGATGCAAATCTGTTTTACTAGCCTGTAACAATGACCTCTCACTGACCATTTACTTCTGGATTTGCTTTTTTTTTTTAAAAGGCTTTGCTGACTTTGGTGGACAAGTGCCACACATTTACAACAGTTGTAACTTAATGCTCTGAATATCTAATTGGGGAAGTGCTCATAAGTAAATACTTCTCATTAGATTGATGTAGATGGAAGGTATCAAACCCATTTATGCAGATCACATAAAACAGCAAGTGAATATTGAAAACACTTGCTCTGAGTAAGTCAGGTTATGTTGATTAATTGTTCAGTTTGAGAGAAAAAAGTGGTGCAGATGGTACTATTAGCTGGGGAAGATGTGAAAAGAAGTTGGCACTTGTAAAGATTAGGGAGGAGATGAGATGTGGTGAAAAATGTGCAACAGGCAAATAGCAGCACATCCATTAAGCCCAGGAGATTGTTTTGGTATCTAATACAGGTCAGAGCTTTTGTTCCCAGGCTTTTCATTTGAGCGAGGAAGGCGAGTTGTGAAGTCATTTTGCAAACTGACAGGAGTTGCATTTTACAACTCAGGTCTGACAAGCCTTAGTCGTTGTTGTTCACATACACACACACACACACACCCCGATTTGCAGAATTAAACCAATGCACCTGAGTCAAACCTACACACCAGCTCCTTTCAAGTTGGTGCCTACAAGCCTGTCTCTTAGGATGCGACTAACGGAGATAAAACTTTGTTAGATATTTGACAAGCACACACATTGCTTCAGAACAGCCTGTGGTGGGATAAGAAATTGCTGCTCCTGTTCAGGTTCAGCAAGATGATTATATTATGCTACCTTACACTACGGCTGTGAAGGTGAAACCCCAATTATCCCAATTCCTTTATATAAAGCATGAGTACCTAGAGAAAGAACAGCTGTATCAGAAGTGATATAGCTAAAAGTATATTTTTTAATTTGTAGGAATAGATTTTGCTTTTTTGCTATACCTTTGAAATTTAAATCAAGCACAAGTAGCTGTCAATAACTACCATGCCACCTTTCCTAAGATGGGTGAAAAGTCAGCAGTAGTTGGGTGAATATACTACCTTTTATAATGCATCACTAACATTTAAAAGCTTGAAGATCTGTTCACCTCGACAACAGAGTTTTTAAAACTCAAAAAAAGGACAGATTTGTAAGTGCTCTGCTGGGAAAAGTCTTACATCAGCGGTGAAGTAGCACAGATGACATGAAGAATTTTTACATGCCATATCCATGATCAAACTGAATACCAAGATATTTCAAAGTAGGTGTAAAGGTTAGAATCTCATTGAAATAAGAAAAAAAAAATCAGTTGTAACAGGTATATAGGAACTGCACATGTATCTTGTGCAGTAAAAAGGAGTAAAACTCTTACTCACCTATGCGATACACAGAGCAAACATCTGTAATGGAGGTTTGTTTCAACAAATGTATCACTTTGTCCAAATTCTTTTCTTTTGAAAAAAAAGATAGCTCCTCTTCTTCAAGAAAACCCGAGTCTTGTGGTCTAACAAATAAAGGAGCAACTTTGAAGGTGTCTGAAAACAGATTCTGCTTGAGGGGAGTGCACTGCATCAGTCAAATTGGAGTTTGTTAGAGAAATTAATACAATCTTTACATTATAGGCCCTGTTCTGTTCAAAATTAGTATCAGTCATATTTATAAACATACATACAAACTGATAGTAGCTATGATTACAGCTAGCAGTTTCTGCCATGTAAGTTTTATGTCTGTGTCCTGGTGCAGCATTTTATGAGAAAATTTATTAAATTAAAAGCACAAATCTTTAAGGACATTATGGTATTGGTTTTCTAATATAAGTTTTAGTTACATATCAAATAGACCTGCAAATAACATATAAGAGCTCCTTGTTTTAGCAGGCAAACAGTCCAGACAAATTAGTAAGAACAGTCCCTTTACATGGTGCCAATGCATGTGGAAACACACATTTCACAGGTTTCTTTCTGTGTTATGAGCAATTATTTTTAAAAGGAGCCCCATTTGAAGCAAGTTAAGGCCTGTAATTGATGGTACTAGCAAAACCAGAACTTAGATACTTTAATATAGATCTTGAAATACCAGTAAAATTGGAATCTTCTGCAATAGCAAAACTTCTTGGATCTTGTGATCCAAAGAATAGAAACTCAACCAGGTATAACTACAGCAACCTTTTTTCCCAGTAAGAAACTGAGGTACAGGCTGATAACATTTTCCAACATTTAAGCAGATTTTGTATTCCAATTTCTTTGCGTTTGTTTTGGCTGATACACACTATGACAATCCTCATTAAAAGAGCAAACAACAAAAAAACAAACAAAATCCACCCAAGCTGAGTTTAACATTCATCATTTTAAAGCTCAAAAGACTTCCTTTTTGTTTATGAGTTAAATACATATCACTTACTTGTTTTTAGATAAGTCCAGTTTAACATGACTTGTCTTTACAAAACCTATTTGGCCAGTAAATGCATGTCTTCCAAGAAACCATTCCATGCATTCAATGAAGTAGCCAAAGATCTCAATTTCGTCCCCTTCCTGGAAACTCATCTCTTCCAACACAGCGCTTTCATAATTCATCACAGCTAGACAGGATCCCATTGCTGTGTAATAAGGAAATAATATTTGCGGATACAGATAAAATAATTTAATAATACAAATACACTAAATTCAGCAGAAGAACATACTTAGCAAAAGACATTCCTGGAACTCACGAGTTGCACATCGATGTGGCAAGTTTTAAAGCATCCAAACCTAATCAGTTCAGTTTGAGCAATTAGAAAAGTACATTACAGCATAAAATTCCTCCTTTTCCAGCCACTATAAAGCAAAGTCTGAAATGTTTTCAAAACTCTAGCAAATTCCATCATGAAGCAACAACAAAAAAAAATGTTTTAAGTCCCTACTTCCCCTCTTATAGACGGCTTTGAACTTGGGCCAGAGTGAAAACATTTGAACCATTTGAAAATCCCCATTGGATAAATATGCAATTATATACCAGTCAATACAGTATTAAAACTAACATATGGTAGAAAATAAGCCATATTTACTCTCTGACATCAGACCATCTGTCTAAGTTTTATCTCTCCAGCACTATTAAATAAAGCAATACACCCGTGAAAGATCCACAATAATTACATTTGTCCATTTTCTTACTTTAAAGTTTGTCATCAAATCTACAGAGGCATCCTCAGCTTAATTACTCCTTACTACTTTGTGCATCTACTTAATACAGTATTTAGGAGGAAAAAGGGGAGAGAAGCATTCAGAGTTTAACTCAACTTCAGCAGAGATTTATGTTCTCATTAATTTTACTGCAATGTAATTTTGAAAGCTGTTTTGCCATCGTAACACAATGGAAAGAAGTTATTGAACCCTTTAGAGGTTCTGTCCTAACCAAAGCATAGAATAAGTTCGTTTTGGGTGTTTTTATGCTGATGTTTGAATGGATTTTCTTACCAACTTTGCTGCTGGACTTGGATTCAGTTTTGCATGTAAAGTCAATAGGATTAGAATACCCTTTAAGAAACCATCTGAAAGCAGAAAAGGAGATTGAAGTTAGTGTATAAAACATTTCACTAGATGTTATGACAAGAACAGTGATATTTTAAATCGATTTGAATACAGATGCACCCCTCCCACAACTATCTTTCAATTTCAGCACTGTCCATACACTTCAGAGCTATGTTTTGAGTAATGTTAGTAGTAAAGGTAGTGTTACTTCAGTCAAGCAAACCCGAGGAAGTCATGCTATTTCTCCCTGCCCAGGGTCAATAGAAATAAAATCCAGCTTTCTAACTACTAAAAGCACCAAGAATGAATGATTTCTGGTGATTCCTGAAGTAAGTCCATTGATGTGATTTTGTCTTTATAGCAATAATGTACTTGGATGCCAACTTGAAGCAAACTGCATTAAGGAGGTGGATGCCTCATGTCAAGAGTGTTGAATAAAACCACTGCTAACCTGTTATCACCCACATTTCCAAGCATCCTGAAAAATGAAATTTCTCACTTCATGTTATTCTAGAACTGTTAAAATATTTTATTCCAGAGCCAGGAAAAAAGCAGTATCTAACTCACAAGATAGTAAACCATCTTTAAATGCAGCTTTGCAGGCATCTGGATTAATTTCAGTTGTGTGGTATGGAAGGAAACAGAGCAGTTGTTCTCAGTGTTCATGAAAGATGAACATTCCATAACAAGCTACCATTTAGAGACACCTATGTCTGAGCAGACATATGCACCTGTTTCATATGTACACATGAAATAGGTAGGTGGAGCCAGGTACCTACTGGTGAAAAGGGATCAGTGGCTCTGGAGAAGCATTAGACAGCATGGTCATGTCACCATCCACAGATCCACCTGTTACATCTTCAGCAAAAGCCCCAGTCTCAAAATAAGTGTTTATTTCATTGTCTGTATCCATTACCTTTCTTATAAGATTGTCAGGACATAAAACAAAAAATGCCCCTAAAAAGAAAGCAGTGGAGCAGATGTCATTTTATGTAATGTTTTAGTGCCATACAAGCTTTAAAACTGACTTCAAGAGCATCAGTAATCAATTAGAGATTGAAAATATGAGATTCCACAATAATTTTTTCTGATTTTCAGATATTCATACTTTTCTGTCTAGTTTCTCTGTAAGTAGAAAAAAAAATGCAGGTGTTCAATGGAATTGTAGGAGCTGCTTCTGCTGCAACATTTTGCATGTTCCTATTGCAGTAACCAACAATCTATCTAGCCCATTATTCTGTCTCTGATGATGGCAGCAGGTGATGCTATTTAGGAGAAGCACACAAGCCTGGCAACTATCTGTAATCCCTCTCCTGTATGTCTCCAGGATCTGCAATAATATTAGAATCACAGAATACTTTGGGTTGAAAGGGACCTTTAGAGGTCATCTAACCCAACCCCCCTGCAGTGAGCAGGGACATCCAACTAGACCAGGTTGCTCAGAGTGCCATCCAGCCTGGGAGGTATGTACATTCCAGTATTAAGCAAGTTGGAATGTACATCCCTCTCTAATCCTTTTGGTATCCATTTATGGACCAGTTGCACATTAATTTCTCTAATACCCCTATGATCCTACTGAACCCAATCTGTGTTTGATCCTTTCTCTTCTTTCTGGTGCATTTGGAATAAACATTTTTAAATTTGATCCTCATTAAATATTTGAATTCAGGAATTTAAAGAAAGGTACTTCTCTAAATTTAGCCTTAGCGTGTATAGTCTTCCTTACCTTCCTGTATTAGCAGGCTTCTGCACATCAAATTTAGTGATTTTTCATTTATACAGACTTCAATGCCCATTTCTTCCTCCTCTTCAGAACAGAGCCAGAAAGATTGATCTAGGAATAAATTCTCCATGCAATGATTTATAAAACCTAGAAAAAAAAAATCCAATTTGTTTGCAGTTTTACAGTATTACACAAGAAAATAAGCTTTCAGAAAGTCAGAGACAGGGGTAGGCATTCAGATAGCTCCAGTATTGGTTAGCTCACAATATATAACTAATTTTACTACATGCTATTGACAAAATTACATTCATTAATTCACATTATTACAGCTACTTTTAGTGCTTAGCTCTCAAAGTAGACCTAAAAGGCATACAACTTCTCTGTGCCTAATCCTGTTGAAAAAGCAGACAGTGTCCTCCCCTTACAAGGCTTCTCTGTAGTTGAGCTATATTTGAGAAGTTTGGAGTCTGAAAGAGGCAGCAAGCATTGAACAACAGGTGCTTAGCACCACTTAATAGCAGATAAATGGAAAAAATCTCCAAAAATAATATCTTTATAAATTTCTGTTGCCCCACTCAGCTGTGCTGATTTATGCAGATATAATGCCTGTGTATCTTATTCCTGGAACTTCTTTGGAAGAGAGATGATGCTGCATACCAGAATCATGTAAATCACAAGAAGGTAGTGCTTGATCTTGGAAACTGTGACTCCTTATGGGACCTAGGGCTTGCAAAGCTACGTGATAGTTAGAGGGGGATCTGGATTGGCGTATCAAGAAGCTCGGTAAAGTTAGTAGATTATTACTTAAAGGGCCAACATTAATATGTTAGCAAATCCTTTGTGCAAAAAGTTATAATGAAGAGGAAGGGATGCCAGATCAGTAACTAAGGTGCTACATTGCTATTTGAAAGATGCTGAATCAATTCCATATTAGCCACAGCCTTGCCCAAGAAGAAACTTCATCCTGTGCTTTCTCTGCAAAATTGGATTGACACGCTATTTTTTCTAGTTCTCTAAGGAGTTTAAAAATACGAAATAGTAAGTAAATAGCAAATATTAAATTAAAAATAAAATTCATTATTTTAAATTGGTCTGATGGAAACAGACAAATTCAATAGTAATGCACACAAGCTCTGCACACACAGAAGAAAAAAATCAGGTGAACAAGACAGAGACAAAGATCTGATTCAAATGCTGTTCTTCAGAAAAGACCTGTGAAGTTACAAGATATTAAAAATGGAACTCCAATCAATGGCATCGTATTGTTACAAAAGGCACTCTCTGGTTTAGAAATGGAACTGAAGCATGCAAAGCATATGAAGCAACCTTTGTTTTACTTGATATTGCCTCTGAAGCCTGACTAACTCTGTCCAGTTTGCTCAGTGCTGTTTAGGAAAGATATGGAACTAGAAAAGTCCAGTGGGAAGCATGACCAGAAGTCTGGAAAATATACTCTGTAAAGAAGGATTGTAGGAATTAGGGTTGTTTTTCCTACTGAAAACAACACTGAGGGAAAGTGCAGGTTAGAAGTCTCGAAATACGTATTAGCGTGGTTCAAAGAGAGCAGTCACCTCAACGAGTCTACAGTGAGCAGAAGCAGCTGTAAAAGCATTTAAGTTGCAGCACAGGTTAGGCTTTAGCAGAAAACACACCTGGACGAGAATAGACTGCTTAGAAAGAAGATGTGGTCTGATTCTGGAGTATCTAACTTAGACAAGACGTCTGCCAGGAATGATAGCTGTTATATGCTTTTGGACAAAGGCAGGTTCTCCTGGAGTTTGAAGAGTCTCTCCAGCCCTATCACTAGTACCTAGTTCCAGAACACTACTTACTGCTATTAGGAGTTAATACAGAGAATCTCAAAATCCTGTTCAACAAGTTCCCAGTCAATCAGAAATTGTGTGCAGAGGAATAAAAAAAGCATATTGAACTGTTGTATGGTGAAACAGCTTTACCCAGTGAGCGATAGGTTCGAAACTTCCATATTTCTTCAAAAGTTTTAAATGTCACTACTATTAGATCTTGATCACTGTGAATAGACAGCAGTCTGGCAGAGAGCTCCTAAAAATAACCAGAAACAATATTTTAATTGCAATTATACTAGACTCAAGCATGATTTCTCGCTAGGTAACACTTATGCTAAAACACTACATATTAAGAAGGATAAGAAAATCATCCAGGACTACTTATATGAGATATCTGTTCTTTAACACATACCTACAACAAGCCATGTTTTAACCTTATTTTTTCTTACCAATTGCAGCAACAGTTCCAGTGAGGATAGTTGACAGAGGGATTTGGACCACATTGAGTGAGACTAAAGGCCTGTCAGGTTTGACACATCTATGCATAGTATCTGGTATTCTCTATTTAGAGTGTGAAAGCCAGGCAAGCATCTAGTGGTACTTTCCAAGAATGCCCTCCTAGCACAGAGCAATTCACAGCTTGGGAACTGCCTTTGGCAGGCATGTGGGCATTAATATTAAATAGTGGAAAGGGTTTGGTTTTGTTTGTTGATTTTTTAATTTTTTTTTACTTAAAATTTCTCTAGGTCACTTGAACCACTGTAAATTTTTAGGATCCACAACATCGTGCTGTAGGTTAGCCTCAGAGCTCTGTACACATTCGGAAACACACTTCTTTTGATACATCTTTGAACCTGCTAGCTGTTTAGCTTCAGTCTTATTCCAGAGGAGACACTGAATAGTCACTGTCTAGTTCATTCTTTCCATGATTAATACAATTACATGTACTGGAGTATTATTTTTTAAAAAGATACAGTAAGATCTTTTTCTTCTCACTTTGTACTGGTTTTTGTTGCTAGAGTGGCATTCAATTGCACATTTAACAAAGACGAGCAATGATCAATGTAAATGATAATGATGGATTTTATAAGGAATTTCAGATAGGCTAAAAGGGAAAACTATATAAACCTCCAAATAAGTGACAGAAATATACATTTTTGATGGATTCTAGCCAAAGAGCGGTCGTATACAGTCTGGTTGCACTTCAGTTAGTACCATAGAAACAGGACTCTCCAATGATGCTGGATACTGTCTTTCGGGGAAATACAAAGAACTGTGGCAATTTATGAGACAAATATCTGAACCAGTATCTCAGAATAAATCAGGTGCAAAACCAACAGTTATAATGCTACTGTATCATTTCCCAGTACTGTACCCTTGCTCCTGTCACATCAAAATTGAAATGCATCTTAAAACAATTTCAGGACTGATCAAGAAACTGATTCTAATTCTGGGGAAAAAAAAAATAGTCCGTCAAACATTTTTCTGTAATCTGAGCAAGATGGAGCTGATCGACTGTTTTTATGACTGTTCTGTCGTTATTTTAACAGATCTCTTAGTTAAGCCTGTGTAACTTGTATATTTTCCATTCACACGACATGAACAAATTAAAACAGTAATTCCTTTTTGAAAACAAAAGCCCAGCTTAAAGCCTCTTGAACAGGCATGCCTCATCACTGCTTTGATCTTCTGCATGCCCCTTTCTACACTAACTTAAATATTAATGAGAGCCTGAAATCTATTAATAAATTGCCAACACATGCTAAAATATCTCAGCCTCAAGGGCTTTATGCACTGCTGAGTATCAAAACAACATTCTAAAGAAACTTATCATTATAAATCTTGCTTCCTTCAAAGTTCTTTTTCCAGTCTGTTTCTAATAAGGCCACAAATCTAGTCTACTTGTAAGCTGTTTTCCTTCTCCTCCTGATCCCTTCTCCCTTTCTCCATCTCCCCCTGAACAAAAGCCAGAGCAGAGCAGCAGGAGTACAGACTGTTTTCACAGCCACAAAATCAGCAGGCTAGTGGTGGAGAGTTTGCAACACATGAAAAGAAAATCATGTAGAAAGACATACATCTGAGATGGTCATAAAGCCATAACTGATTAAGATTTCAGCATTTGGCTCACTGGTGAAGGAGGCTGGAAGTCATGCTTCAGACAAAAAAAGGACACCAGAGGTCAAACAGTATCATCCTGCTTTTTCATCAAGAGAGAAGATGAGACTTCAAGTTGTATTTGTAGCAAACCTCATTGGTTGTACGGGATGGATTTCCTATACTCAAACAAATTAAAGACAGTAATAAAAATATGCCAACCCTCTTATGTGCTACGGCCATCTCGCCTGAGGAAGCCTGATATTTATGCTATTCTCCTTCAGACTTCCTCTCTGGCTTAGCAGCGGGCTTCCTGGGTAACCTGCATGCCAAAAGACTCCAAGTGACTGGAAGCTAAAGTGAATACTCAATATGAAGGCAAATTAAAAAAAAAAAAAACAAAAAAACCAACCAACAAAAACAGAGAACCATTATTTCCTTTGATGTAAATCAAAGCAGAATGTTTTTAAAATAAAACCCTTCAGTATCTTTAGCTGGGTTTATTTATTTTACATGAATTTGGTGTACAAGTCTTTCAGTGGTTCAGTATTTCTGATGTCTCTAGATGGTTTTGAGCCATGGGAAACTCTGGTCACTCAAATTTAAGTGTACAGCATGTAGATGAAAATGGCACCCAAATATCTCACAGGCTATTTCAGTAGTACAGGGTGTATTCTCTGAATAATTAAAACAATTCCAAAGCAATAGACTTACACTAAAAACAGCCATCACCTCCCTGCTGTCATTTTCCAGAAGACGGAGCTGCCCTCTGAGCTGTCTTTGGAGTCTGGGATCAGGACATCCACTTTTTCGTCTTACCATCATTAACTTCAAGGAGATATCTGAAGAAGGATATCCATTTACAGTGCTACAAGTTTTGTGAATCAGCTTTGGAGAATGAGAAAATCCCTCAAAATCATGGAATACACATTAAGAACTTTTTTCAGCTTCAGAGACAGATACACAGAAAATTGACCTACCGCATGTTTCTTTTTCATTTTTATTATCCAGTAGAGATAGTAGCCTAGCGTGAAACACAAGATTTTTTTCAGTTGGATAATAAAGGTTACAGCTATACAAAGGAGGGTCATGTAAAAGTCTGCAGAAATTTTGGGAGACAGACATTTGGGGATGGAGAAAGAAGAGGAAAAAAGCAACCAGATTCTAATTTGACAAATTATTACAGCTCTATGAACCTTGAGAATGTGCCGAGATTTCCAAATATCCCATGAATATTTTAAAAAGTGAAGCAAACAAATTCTGGAATTGCAAAAAAAAAACCCCAAACACATAGATAGTTCAGCATGTTACAACAAGTCTTTCTTTTAATCTTAAATTCATGGTGATCTGACATCACCTTCACCACTTCAGAAAGCTTCTATAAATTGAGTATTGAAAAAGCTGTTTCTCAGCTAAGCTGGTTGAGTAGTACCAACCAAGAGAAGTGGCCCAACTAAAAGGTTACTTACATGATTTCCCCACCACATCTGAAAGAAATAGATACCTGTTCTCAGATCTTGACATCTGTTTATGAGAAGCTTTTACTACAGCTAAGGGTACAGTTTCAGCTAGCTTCTCTCAGATGAAGAGGATGTTTGATAAAGCTGCTTACATTCTGCATGTCTGTTAATTTAACTCAATAACAGTAAATCATATTCACAAGATTCCAGATACCCAGATGGGCACATATAAGCCAATAATACCCACTTAGGAAGAATTCCAATTGCAAGTGTGTAAATAGGTCATGCTACCAGCAATAAATGGGATTATGATACATCCTAAAATATTCCAGCTGTGCTGAGTTTCACCTTTTAATCAAGTAAAATAGATATTTTCACACTCTAGTCTAATATGCTGCATCTTAATCTGTTTTCAGAGGGCTTCCTATGTATGTGTCCAGGAGCTTTATGATGACTTGCGCCTAAATTACTCATTACTTTAAAGCCAAGAAGGGCAGCTCAGAAATATAAAGCAGTGTTACTGAATTACAAGACCTCCCTGTTTAAGCTGTGGTTATATAGTCAATTGTTAGTACAAAGAATACAGGCTGGAGTCTTTGAATATTACTTGGATCACTGTTAGGTAACAGTATTGTTCACTTTTTGATTTTACCTAAAGCTGTAAAAAGATACTGGCACAAGAGAAGGCTATTAATTATAAATTTAAATTTTTGGTTTACATAATCAAATTGACTCTAAGTGAAATTGTATTTCTACAGTTAAATATCTAAGTCTTATGTTAAAAGTTACTATTACTGAAATAATAATTATATAGAATTTAAACAAATGAAACATGGCTTCTTCTGCCAAAAGAACTATTAGTAGTGCCTTGTGGAAATGAAACATGGTCCAAAAAAAACCATTGCACTTATGGGAATCTTTCTGACTGCTTCTGTGAGCTCCAATCCATACCCTCCAGTTAACAACCACCCAAATTCTGTACAGAGTGAGACAAACAGGTACATAAGCACAAATATTTTAGCTACAAATAACTATATGTCTGAGGGAGACTGTCTACCACTGATGTGATTTGTCAGCTCGAACCAGAAAGCAGAGTGCATCCCAGGGTTTTTTTTTGATGGTTATTTCTCTTCCTCCACAAGCAAGAGAAGGAAAATGCAACTAGACCCTCGATGCGCAGAGCAGGCCACGAGCCCTCCACAAGGGAAGCCCGCTGTACCTACTTACTGAAGAACGGTGCTCAATTGCAACCTCATTGAAAATACACCATTAAAAAATAAATTAAGACTTGGAAAAGCCACATACTTGAATTAAGACATTTGAAGCATTGAAACCTATACATAGAATAAGCAGCAAAATTTTTATTTTCTTTTCTTTTTTTCACTAACCATTATAATATAGTCCATAAATTGTTTCTGGCTTTTAAAGCAGTTAAGTTACTTCTCTCTTTTTATGACAAATTTTCAACAAGTCTTATGTAGACGTTGAACACTTCACAGGTACTATGAAATATGTTATAACGCTACAGGAGTGACAACTGCAAATATTATTGACGTACTTGTCTCAATTAAAAAAGTAAACACTGAGAAAAGCATTAAATTTATAAGATATGATGGGAGAAAATGTCTTACCAGTTGGAAAATTCTCTTCTTGACTGCAAAGGGTCCTTGAACTGACATTAGTGCATTTTTCACTTTGAGAACACTCTATTATGATAAATGAAAGGAATTGTTAAGTGCATTTTCTAAGACCGTAGAAATCACACTGGGGAAAAAAGAACACCACGAAAACACCCCACATTTCAAAGCATTTGACGCATTGGATAATTACAAAGAAAACAACTGTATTTTTCCCCTTCCTGCTATATAATTCCCAGCACCCACAAAAAATATCTGAAGATCATTTCTCTCCTATTGGGGAGGAAGTCAAATCTTGATTTCATCATTTTGATGTGAAGCATCAGGATGATGGAGAGCTGTTGGAAAGACAGCCTCTCAGGAAACGGAAGGCCCATTTGGGAGGGAGCAAGGATCAGACTTCATTTTCTTTTCCCTTGCACCTATACTAAAAAGTCACTTCCACTGAAGCTTCAGTGGTATAAATTCGCAATGACATGAGTACCTTCTAGCAGTTCATACATGGAGAGAAATAATCCTTCTCTTTATTGTTTTACAAGCTTAATACTCAGGAGGGGGTAATGTAAAAACAAGTGATTTAAAGTTTTAGAAAAATCACACAAAATAAGTATATTATATGATAATAATAATCTGCTTTTATCTTTTTTGGCCCATATTTCTTCCAGTACTTTTGGAAATTATACATTTTCATGCTGAAGAAACACCCACTCCGACCAATTCAATTTTCTCAAGGTTCCCTCGGCAAAAATCAGGGAAGACACAGCTTAATATTTCTGAGAATAAAAGTGGGAGAAATAGATCCTTAATTTTTAAAAGAAAACTTGAGGCAATTTTCATGTATGCTAAGACATTTTCCTCTGCAGCTCTGCTTTTAAGAAAAAACTTGTAAAATAACAGGACACAGTAATTTCTAGTTCTTCTGCATCTTCCCTTGAGTGCATCTGTTGATATTACATTAAAAAAAGTCACGCTAATAAATAAGGATAAACAAACACAGATTTTTGCTACTTCAGAAAAAAGGCATTAAGCAGTAAAAATGTCATCTTTAAGGCCAATTATTAGCATATACTAGAATCAGAAATTTCAATTCCCAAGCACTTTATTTTTTGTTGGGTTTTGGTTGGGTGTTTGATAGGGGTGGGGTTTTCTTTTGTTTGTTTTTTTTTAAATCTGGACTCAACAATATATTTTTTTTTAATAGAATTTTGATAGTAAGCTCACTGCAGTGTAGGCTGACTGTAGTTAAGGAATGTTATAAATTTAAGTTCCCAACAACTTCTGGGACCCCACTTAGTTGTAGTTCTGTTTTTTGTTTTAGTCATAAGTACAAACAGAGCAGTTGTCAAAACATTGATAATGTGTTACCAATCACTTTGATCATCATTTAACAGTTGATAAGGACAATTCATTAGCATGTGGGTTTGGTATGTGAACTTGCTGTTACTATTATTTTGATATTACCAGATAAGGACTTTCCTTGAAAGGCATTTATTGAGACATGAATATCAAATGGGCAATATTTTATTTAAAAACTAAATCTAATTTCTATGGCTTTTAGGAGAAATCAAAAACTATGAGCAAGCATTTTGTTACTCATGGGAATTTAATTACAAATAACAGCTTGCCATTAAATTTGAGCAAACAGCCAAGAATTACTATAAATAACTAAAATATTAAGACTGTTTAAAATGCTATAATTAGATTCAAAGACTTAACATGAACTCAATGCCTCGTTCCTAATTAATGGAATGACTTGCGTACTTCTTGGCAAGCTGAAAAGAAACTTTATACTACCCTGGGATGCTTGTACCCCATATTCTTTCATGTCAGCAGAGTTGCAGTTGTGAACAGAAAGACATTGTCTATGCCATAGGACATAAAATTAAAAAGTTTTTCCATGATTGCTCTAAGTATTTTCACATTCAGAAAGCTCTTGGGCCTACTGTTAAGAGTCCAGCCACTGGTTTTGAAAGACAGCCGCCTATGCCACCGTCTTCTTCCAGCCAAAGAGTGTTTTCAACTTCTGTGTTTTTACTGCGTGAAGTATGTTTTCATTTGCACAAAAATAAAGATAGTGTTACATCTTTTGATGAAAAACAGAAACCTAAGATTTTTAATAAAAGAGAAACATGCAGTCTAACTCATCTTTACTTTTGAATCTTCAAGATTATAGCAGAGAGTGCTAGTTGAAGAACTTATATTTCAGTATTCTGGCTCTTGGGTTCTGAAAATTTTCATCACAGCTTATCTAATTGATACATAATGCGTTTGTCTGTCCAAAGTGAATTTCAGTATAGATCATTTAATAGTCCAATCTATGCAGCATTGCCATGGAAGAAATACAGCTGTTTTGTTGCATGTTGTAACGGTTGTAGATGTATGGGGGGAAAAAAAAAAAGCTCAGCTGAAAAAACATGTGACAGTTCTCTGCTTGTGCACAGCAAGCAATGTTTAAAGAACACTGTAGTTTAAAAGCAAAGAAAGGTCAAGAGCAGAGTGACCAGGATATATGGATTGAGGTCTTACCCAATGGTTCCTGCAAAGTGTCCGTCCTGACTCCATCCCTGACAGCGCTGATGGCAGCATTGTCTTCCATGTGTTTCCAGCCAGACCTGCAACCCTGCGCCATTTCTTTCCTCCCCAAGTTCCTGTCTTGCTTTCCATCTAGACCAGGGATGATGGCGTTAGCACCTATCACGGATGAGCTATCTACTACTGCTGAACTCTCCATAAGTTGCAGTTCCTCACTGTGATGCGATTAAAATTACTGACAATCTGAGGAGGAAAAAAAATTAATAACATATTAAAAAAATCTCAGAATACATACACATATTCAAGAGCTGTACCTCTCTTGCAGGAGTTTTTTTTTTTTAATTGTAATATACATTAAAGTATTTGCTTTAGACTTCTTTCAGGGAATTGTTGTGTAATGCCCAAACTGATCCCAGAAAAAGCTCCTGCAATCAGGTGGCATCACTACTTTAGCAACAAGGCAATAGATTTGATTAATAGCAACAATGCAAGGCCTGAAGTGAAATGTACTTGTGCCCACTGCTCATTATTCATTCCTGGCCAGCTTTCATGCAGAGCCTCCAAGGACCAGCATCATTCACATTAACAGAGGCAATGCAGGGGAAAAACATTCTTTTCTAAAGGTGACATGAATGGAATGGGTACTGCATGCTTAATTCAAACAAGCAGGAAGTTTTTTTATAAATCCAGCTAAAGAATTAATGTCCTACCAAAACCTGCAGTGCAGGAAGACTGGCATGCAAAGATTCTAAGATTTCTTTGCAGTAAAGCAGAAGAGTGATCTACTGGAGCTAGGGGCTGAGTCTGCCAGCATGACTGTTATTGGCATGAACATCGGGAAAAAAGAATGTTCGTTGAGCACAGGTAGTTGGAAGCTTCGCTTCTTCCTGTGCAGTCACTGATAGAGACCTCCTGTGATCCAGTTTCTGAGGCACAAGCTACTTCAGCTTCAGAGAAGTGCAGCCAGACCATCAGCCAATGCACATGCAAAGAACTTGACTCATGTAGCCAACACATGCCCCACTGGTATGTAGACCCTTTCCCTCAGTAGACTCTCACATGCCTCTCAACTGATTTCATAAAGCCACAGGATAGATGTTGCTTTAGTCCTGTCACTTAGACTCCTCTGTGCTTACTCCAGCTGTACTCATTAATGAGCTACATTCTATATAAACATACAAACTTGTAATCTTTGTGAAGTTCCCTCTCATTTGTTTTCCAGCAGAAAATGGTTAAAAATGAAGCTGTTGATGGAAGATTACTTTTGCTCTGCCAAAACCTGAGACTATCACCCGATCACCTAGTATGCCCTTATGATCTGCCTTCAGACTGGTCTGGAAATATCTCCCTCTCTGTTCACCATGCAGTGGGGTATCCCAAAGCACATTGTTCTGGCTTGCTTCTTCACATATATGCCTTGCAACACTTCTCACCCTCCAAGCTTCATGTCATAGATCCCTAAACCTGAGCAAACTGGGTGCCAGTGTGAAGAGTGGCAACAGGTCCTAGCTGTCTGCCAGGGTGGGCAGGTACACAGGGCAAGGCAGTGATCCATCTGCACAAGTTTCAGACTCTGTTTTGCAGTCATTGAGACCTTTAGCCCACTCGAATAAGCAGTAAACTCTATATAGACAGAGGCATGTTATCCAACTATAAAAAATTAATGAGGTATACTCACAGATAGTATGCCCAACTCAGAGAATTAAACTATAACCACTTCTACCACAAGCACGTAAGTCAATGAAGTATAAAGAAATCTAGCCTGGATGTTGTTTTAATGTTTTCATTGTCCCATTTTGCCAATTTATTCAAAAGTGCCTATCAGAGTGGTAAGGCTGATTTTCAAAAGATACTTTGCGGTGTAGTATTGCAGTTCTCCACATAAATTTATGCATACAGATTCATATATACCTATGAAACACAGATAGTAACTCAAACACAAGTAATTTTCATGCCTTTTCTCATAAAAGACTATTTCCACTAACATATTTAGTTAATGTTGTAGTTCTGACTTCAGATCTCAGTTTCTCTTGCCAAGTTCCCTGAAAAACTGCTTATCAGAATTGGTGACCTAGTTATAAAGGATTAAAAATACAGGCCTGCCAGAGACCAAACTCACTTTGCTAGAGATATGCTTTTCCATTTATATAGCTGATCTTTTCCTTAAAGTGATGACAGTAGCTAATACCACTCTTTACAGTACTGTACCAGGATTATATGTACTGCATTGTAGTTTTCACAGTTAAGAATTAAACACTTTTCCACATTTATTTTGTAAACACTGGTATCTCTGGTTGATGAAGACGTAAATATTGTGATATTAAGGATAATTAAAATCCAAAGGTGTGTGTTTAAATTACATTGTTCTGTGAAACCAGACATTTATTAGTTTTAGACCATGATTATGCTTAATCCCAGAAATGAAATTCAGTGTTCAGAATATTTTTTTCCATCAGCTCCTATCTAGAAGCAGAAATATCATCTTCAACAAAATTTAGGAAAACAAATATACTGTGACTTGAATTCTTAGAATTTAGCCGAGTTGGAGAAGAGATTATTAACTTCTCACATCGTCTGTATCGGTGCGTGTTGATAAGGGTATCATATATAAACAGGGTTGTGAACGAACCTATAAAACATGGTGCTGCAAGAGCAAGTAAGACACCTGAAGGAATCAAAATGGATATGATTTGTTTAAGAAGATTTATTCATAGTATCCCAGAGCTTAAGCCAAGGGAAAAAATCAGAATGAGTGAAAGAAAAGCAAAAATGGTATGTTCTTATCAAGTGTTTTATCGTGGCTCTTCCAAGATATGAATAATGAAAATTAAAGTCTCAAAAATATTTAACTGTCGTGCTCTCCTCTACAGATTCCTTTCCTATCTTTAATGTTTGCCTTAACTATCAGATGTCAACTCATGCAGCTCTGTATAAGCACTGAGAACAAGATAGTAAGTAACTTTCCTGTGGCTAGGCCTAGTCCACCTAGGCCCTTTTGAGTGTTTATTTAGCATCTAAATGTATCCTAAGCAATGCAAATTTGGCCTCAAGTGACAAAGATTTTGTAGAACTTTGTACCACATCTCTGTCCTTTTATTATCATATAAGAAGCCCAAGGAGCAAAACTAACACATGAGCAATGCTATTGTATAATCACCCTATTTATTATGCTAATACTTTCTCATCAATTATTAAATTGTTCCAGTACAAATTCAAACAGATTCGGAGTCATCAAACCACAGAAAAACATTCATCCACTATAAAACAAATTTAGACTTCAGAGCTTGAGTCACTCATCATTAGAGATTTTTCATAAACCTATAGTGCTATCATTATACTTACTAGAAGCTAGCCATTTATTGATAGCAACAAATAACAGATGAAGAAATGGGTTAAAGATCTAGCACTCACCTTGTAAAGTAACTTTGTCCTCTGTAACTAGTTCTTACAATCTACATTTAAGCGCACTGACAAAGCATTTTATTTATAATTTAGACAAAATTATTTTATCTCATGCTCTTTGAGGCTTGACCAAGAAATTCATATCTGGTGCAGGGCGTTGGCCATAAAACTTAATGATCTTCATGTTCTTCCAATCCAGGAGCCAACCTCTATTCAAAAGCCATGCAAGCAAGAGGTGGCACTCCCCGTTCATCTGGGGGAGCCTCACTTTCTAAGGCAGGCACTCACAACAAGGGTGAGCGGTGAAAGCGAGGAGGCAGATCCTGAACAGCTCAACTCCTACAGGGTTCCTCGATATCATCACTCTCTGTGTCCCAAGTTCAGTGGGCATTCTGGCTCACACAGACCCATTGGTAGGATCTGCCCAGGCTTACGAGGCTCAGAAGGTCACTTCACCTTCCCCTTGCCTTCCCAGAGAGCACAGCAGGCTGGAAAGGTCTGTATTCAGCAGCTGTTGAACAGGAGGTGGAAATAAGACTTTTTTGCTACTGGAAGTTAAATAGAACAATTCCATTATCATGCTTTTCCCTCTGTTGCTGCTCCGTTTTCATTGAGTGCTGGTATCTCTGTTTTCAAAGCACAGCTAACCAGAAGAAAAAACATATAACTTGACATTTTCCATTTCCCAAACTGTGCAGGTTAAGGGTTGGTTGGTTTTGTTTTTTTTTCTGCCTTTAGTTGTTGTGTATGACAAACACCTTCTCTTCCACCAACTCCTTCCCATTTAAAGGGGGTTGAAGAAGAAAACTAATAACATCCACTGAACAGATTCTGTCTCTCTCTTTAAAGGTGTATTTCTCAGTACGAGAATACGACCCAGTATATAAAAGTGGGCTATATCGGAACTAGTTGCCTAAAACCTGCAAGCAATACAATATTTCTTTCATTCATCATTCTTCTGTCTATGAGGCTCAGGATAACTTATTAAGTCTAGCTTCAAGTTACCAGTGGCAATTATAATTATTCTAGTTTTACAGAGATGGAAATCAAGACAAAGATTATTTGCAGTCATACAAGAGTGCTATAGAAATGCTGGAGTAATAGCAAAAGAGTACAGAGGTGAGTGTAAAATTGAGTTAATTTACCCAGAAAGGATTATTCATACATATTGGGAACCTCTGGATGGTATAGGGTTACTGCCATTGTTCCTCTGTGCATCAGTTCCTATCTCAAAGACATATACAAAGAAAATGAGCACAAGTTAATGTCCATTTCTTTCCTTATATCGTCTCACCTGAGCCCCTGGATAATCAGGGGCAATTCTTCTAAATTTTAGTGTCCAGACTCTTCTAATCACTGCTGCTGTACCTGAGACAACATAGCTCTGGTAGCCCCCAAATTTTCACCCTTCTCATGCGCTGAGTTGCCCTCCTCCAGGGCTCCAAACCATGCAAGACAGCTAGCAAAGCCTGCATTGTCTTCATTTAAAGGACGTTTGACTGTCTGCAAGCCCTTGATCACCTGCTCTGCTCTATCTCCTGTATATCCCACAAGTCATACAATATCTCAGTCTTGCAACAGTACTGCCTTTAATTAATCTAGGTCATTTCCCCAGACTTGTGCTGGAGTAGTTATTTCTTCTCCCCACTTTCAACTCACATTTGTTTCACATCTTTTGTATTAGGCTGCAAACTGCTTACAGCCAAGATCATTATAAACTTTGCCCTCAGTAAATCACAGCCTTGGTCTCTATGAAATTCAGTCACAAGCATGAATTTAAAAAATCCATACTATGTACTGTATAGACAACACTAAACAGTGTTTTTTTCCTCCAGTGCTGGTATGTATTACACAGAAAGGTAAAACAAATCCGTAGTCAGGTTAAATGGACTTAGGAATCTGAGTACTCCCCAAAAATGGAAGATTGACTCCTTTATCACTGAAGTAACTTTAGGTTAATTAGCAATTCTTGGTAAACTGTGTTGCAAGCAGTACCATTGTTCACAGTTAGTCTACAAACAAAAAAGCCCTAGCAAGCTCAAAGATGCAATAGATTCCTTTGGAAGTTTTAACCCTCTCATGGTTCATTTTCTTCATACCTCAGTAGCACTCAAATATACTTTCCACTCACAGTCCAGCTCTGAATGCACCATAAATCCAAAATTTCCAAGTGTAGATACTGAAAATTGTAGACTAAATCCACAATTTCACAGCTGATTGAAAATAAGCATAAACTCTATGGGTGCTTCAAAAAAAAAAAAACAACAGATCGCAGTTAGAAGATGGTAAAAGACATCTGTGAATGTCAATACTGCATTTTGAGTGCTAGATTTGAGAGAATTTGGCCTGTGGCAGCTAATGCAGAGGAATAAAGTAGGAGGAATGCTTTTGTTAGTAAACAGCAGCTCAGCTCACACAAAACTACCTAGAAGAGGGAACAGAGCATAGCACAGGAACCCCCAGCAGGTTCTCATAACCATGGCTGATCATGTTTACACAAATTTTCCAGTCATTGCATTGTTGACACACCGAGGTATTGAACACTGCTGAAGTTACCCTCGTTTAACTGGCTGCAATTCTAACACATTGACAATAAACCTTGCAGTCAAATGCCAGACCACAAGTACTCAAAATAGAGTGAAAGACGGACACGCAGATATAGAGCACAGGAGTTCTCCTACCTTTTCCAAGTCCGATTCGCTATAACATGCCAGTAGAGAGATCCGTGCCTTCCTCAGCTCTGCTCAAAACTGACTCCAACACAGCTCTTCCTGCCTGACCTTCTTATCTTTCCTGTTGATTGCACAGCCTGGCTTGGAGGTGGCAAGTACAAAAAGTTGTCTATTAACCCATACTGTTAACTCAAACTTTTTTTTTTTTTTTAAAAAAAACATTCATGAGCATGGAGTTGAGCTACTAAAGTTCACTATGCAAAGCAGAAATGCATCCAGGGTGCTGGAATGTTCATTCACACACTCCTGCTTTTCGAGGCAATAATTTATGTTGGCATTTTGCATTAGCAGCTAAAAGGCTCCATGGGACACGTCCAGGCCACTGTGCTCAGCCAACATTGTTCAAAGTAACAAATAGTCCTTCAGACGGAGTACCAGGCTTTGTTTCCCCTTTGCTTTTGATCACAGAATTAGGTTTCTTGCTATCATTTCAGCTACAAAAACCTATCAACGAATTGTTTGACAGTGAATTCACTCCGATATGCTTGGCTTTAAACTGCAGAAGTGTAGAGCTTTGCAGATCTATCATGCACTATGGAGCCACGCAGCATTAAATATCAGTTTTGGGAATTAAGCAAGTCTGCTGTGGAATAAACGCAGAGCATACCTTCTGTATCACAAGACTTCATCACTGATACAGATGCCACATCCTAAATGACCCACAAAGGCAAGGGTGAGAGAAGCTGAAAATAAACCATCCTTTTTCAAACCTGCTTGCTTTTTGTCCCCCACACTTTGAGATGTTTTATGTTCTCTTCCTTCCTAACATACTGAAAATTTCACATACAGTTTATCAGTTATGCTACTCTTCTTACAGATAAGCACCAAGCACCCTCCATGCCATCAGTGTGGGCTGCATTGCAGCAGGCACTGCAAGAGAAGAGAAGAAGTAGCCAGTGTCTGCCCCAAGGACTGGACATCTGTTATCTCAGACATCCCTAGTTGCCAAAATCCCAGCGTCTGAGATTATCAGGCCATTGACCAGTTGCGTGTGTTTGGGTTGGCGGGGTGGGCATTGTCCTGAGACACAAACAGAGAGCCTGTGGGACTGGGTAGCACTTTGAGAACGTGGTTTGTGGTTATGGGTTGCCCCACACAGCACTGCTGCCCTCCCACACCTCTTACCAGGGGGACTAGGAAAAAATGACGCTTTAAATGCCTTAAAAACCTTAGTTATGACTCCTGCTATCTGTTTCAACGAACATGCATTGAAGTTGTTTTTAGACTTTATAAACTAGGGATAAATTACAAATCGTACTCTTATTTACCTTACTTCATCCCATCACACCATGTTAACATGAATTAAAACACGACTTCACACTGGTCAGCCAGTCTGTTCCTACAGCATGCTTGGGAACTCTCCATCTTTCCAGAAATTATGAAGGTATTCAAAGGTATTCAACTAATTGTATAAATAACAACTAACCAATCATCCCACAGGGCTTTTCTCCCACTGGAATTAATTGAAATATCACACTGTAATGCATGCAGTACACAAAGCGTGCCACTTCAGGTTCAATTGATTTATGTAGTAGCTATGACAACAGCACAAAATGCCACATTTCTGTCACCATTTTACTGACTAATTTTCTGTGAGTTTCATACACATCTAAATCTTTTAATCACATTTATTTTATTTGTATATTTAAGGACAATCTTTGGTTACATTTTATAACCTCAATTTTTCACTGGTATTTCTATCACCTCTTCTTTCATGTGTACTCAAGGTAGTTTTACAAAGAAAAAGTCATCTAACCCTATATTTTTCTCAAAGAACACCAATCTTCCATTCTCTATTTCTACAGCCCAGTCATTGTAGACTCAACCATTGATTAGCGTGTCGCTAAAATCTCAAGAAATACAACCAATTTTTATTTTAGAAAAGGGGAACTGGGAGACATGCAAGTCAGTGCAACAAGTAACAAAATAGCAACAAGTGAACTCCAGGCTCCTTAACTCTCTTCTCAATACCTGCTTAGAATCACAGCATAGTTTGGGTTGGAGAGGACCTTTTAAAGGTCATGTAGTCCAACCCCCCCCGCAATGAGCAGGGACATCTTCAACTAGATCAGGATGGTCCATCTTCCCCTATGATTTTACTCCAAAGTGTATTTCATCATGGCATGCAGTACTGCAGTTCTTGGGGGTGTATATTGGCGTGTAGTTTGAGCAGCAGCAAGGTTAACCATGAGCCAGCAGTGTGCCCTGGCTGCCAAGAAAGCCAATGGGATCCTGGGGTGCATCAAGAAGAGTGTGGCCAGCAGGTCGAGGGAGGTTCTCCTTCCCCTCTACACTGCCCTGGTGAGGCCTCATCTGGAGTACTGTGTCCAGTTCTGGGCTCCCCACTTCAAGAAAGATGAGGAGCTACTGGAGAGAGTCCAGCGGAGGGCTATGAGGATGGTGGGGGGACTGGAGCATCTCCCCTACGAGGAGAGGTTGAGGGAGCTGGGCTTGTTCAGCCTGAAGAAGAGAAGGCTGCGAGGGGACCTTATAAATGCCTACAAATATCTGAAGGGTGGGTGTCAGGAGGATGGGGCCAAGCTCTTTTCAGTGGTGCCCAGTGACAGGACAAGGGGCAATGGGCACAAATTGAGGCACAGGAAGTTCTGTCTGAACATGAGGAAGAACTTCTTCCCTCTGAGGGTGACGGAGCACTGGCACAGGCTGCCCAGGGAGGTTGTGGAGTCTCCTTCTCTGGAGATATTCAAGACCCACCTGGACAAGGTCCTGTGCAGCCTGCTGTAGGTGACCCTGCTTCGGCAGGGGGGTTGGACTAGATGACCCACAGAGGTCCCTTCCAACCCCTACTATTCTGTGATTTTGTGAAAACAAAGTTTTCAGCTTGAGGGTAGTAACACCACAAAGTTGGCCCCGGACTCTCCGTTGTCTCATTAAAACAGTACCAATCTGCATTTCAGAAATGTGAGTGAATAACCATATTGAAGATGTGAACAGCTGCTCTCCTGAAATAACTCCAGGGACCGACACATTGCAGCAAGCAGGAAAAAACAAAGGTAGCACAGAGTAGTTTCCGTATTAGTAATTGCATCCCTTATACTACAGTTTTAATCACTAGATATTGTGCTACCTGTTCAGGTCTTCTTATGCTAAAAAAATAGGCTTGAGAATACTTCTTTTTTAACTATTAAAATTACAGAAGACTTGATGGCCCTGCTTATGTTGGGTTTTCCCTGATCTTTTCGGGATTATTAAAAGAAGCTGCCAGAAGGCCAAGGAGGATGTTATGTGTTGAAACAAGACACTTCCTCTGATTGTCTCTCTCTGGCATTGCTTTTTGTCATCCTGTTTGTCTGCCCTTCTGCAGCTGCATGTTTGGCTGCTTTTCACTACAGCGGCTCCTTTTAGGAAAAACAACACATTTTAATGTTAACACCAAGTTATACCTGCCAGTGTAACTATTATTCCATTACATCTGGGGACATACCTATGAAGGAATAGTCCACTGCCAAAGGGACTAACTTTAACATGTAAGCACATTGATATGCAACTCATTTAACCATTCACGGATAACTGACAGCAAATACCAGATCTACACAAGAAGGGGTCTTCCTGCCCGGTGTACTAAA
The DNA here is from genome assembly GCF_030867145.1 of Opisthocomus hoazin. Classification (NCBI taxonomy): domain Eukaryota; kingdom Metazoa; phylum Chordata; class Aves; order Opisthocomiformes; family Opisthocomidae; genus Opisthocomus; species Opisthocomus hoazin. The sequence goes on from NC_134418.1 coordinate 12,886,226, forward strand.
ACCCTGTCTGATCTCCTTCATTTCAAGTCCACTAAATGTTAGAAAGCTTATTTCCCCTTGCTGAACCCTATCATTAAAAGATCATCTGTTTCATGTTTTGCTGAAATTAGCATTCTTCACTATTTACAGCTGGCATGACAAATTTGAAATCACACAGATACTGTTCTACTGCTTCCTATTTCATCCAGTGACTGAGGTGTACTCACTTAAGAGGAATGTAATGGAATACAATCTGTATTGCAAAGTTTGCAAAGAAACATCAGTTGAGCCCTTAGATGTGAAATCTATCCAGCTTGGAATGTGAACTCACAGTGGCAACCTTTTACTTAGCAAACTTACCTAAATAATTATATTAATTTTAGCAAGATTAGCAGCATTCATGGATTAGTCGTGTTATGTTCATGCTATGGTTGCACAGAACTTCCACAAAAATAGGTTTAGCCACATGTTTCCTTTTGATTAGCACGTTATCTCTCCACAGTAACTGCATGTAGAGTTAGCTAAAGAGTTAAATTGTTTTTTCATGGAGTCCTGTCATCTTTTCATCTGTCTGGTTAGAACCCAGATAACTTCACTTCCCCCAGGTCTTCAAAAAAAAAACCACCCCATCTTCATAGACTGGTTCACAAAGGAAAAACAGAAAACATGAAAAATATACTGCTATCCATCTGCACGGAAATGCTGTCGCCTGGTAGTCTGCAGGAAAATGCTGAGTCAAAACATCCAGCTGTTACACCACTTAAACAGCTCCTAAGCTATTTACCCAGCTCATTAAATAATAGCTACATTTACTTACAATTACCATATGTTAATAATACATGTTACTGAGCTTCTTATTCCTCAGCACAAGCTGTAACATGGAACACCTGACAGAGCTTCCTCCTAAGTTTAGCAGCTCCCGAGAGCCACTGTTACCCACTTGAGGATTTTTTTTGGCCACAGACCAAAAAGCCAACATGCTTCTCCCAAGGAAATGATCTGGGGTCATATCCAAATTCCATCAGGCAAGAAGGCTGTGATTGGATTCCCTGTTCCATCTCAGCCATGACATAGACCATAGGCCTCCATGTATTAGAGAAAGAGAAATCTTCTAAAACAGTTTCATTAGCTTTGAATAAAAATTGATAATGAGCACTTACCACTTAGAAGATGAATCATTTTCTTTCTTTACTCTCTGGGTCACCAGGATTTATTTTCTGCCCCACAGGGATAACAACCTCCCCAGATTAGGCATAAACTTTTGAGTCACAAATGGCACAGAAAGCTTCTACTTCTCAATGACCTCAAATCAGAAGCATTTGGAGAGGCTGTATTCACAAGCCTCAGTACAGGGAATGAACTTTCTCTATTTTTATTTCATTTTGAAATGAAATTAAATGCCTTCTATCTCCTCTTATCTACTGGGATTAACAAACTACTTGGTAAAGAAGGCCTCTAAAACATCCAGCCGAGCCTTGAGAATACAAGTAACACATGCTGATATGGAAGCAATAATTCTGTTCTTCAACAAACCTCAGAATATTAAAAGGTGAAAAAAAATATCTACATGTATTTCAAGTTATACTTAAACTCCCATAGAACACTTACTTTTTTTAAAAAAATATTTTTTACCCTCCACAGGCTAAAAACCCACCTTTTACAGCATTGCAGGTGATTTAAAAGAAAACAGGTACTTCCTTTTATAATCAGGTGAATTGATTTTTCATTAACAGTTAACTTTTTCCAGCTGCTTGAAGTTAGCAGGTAGAAATAAGAGTCTATTTTTAATGAAAGATTTGTAGCCTTGTTATCAATAGCCAGGAAAAGTTTACATGATGATATATTAAGTAGAGATTAATTTTTATGTTGCTCAAATGAATTTGATATCTCTTTTCCTTCAGAGAAATCTTTTCTGTGTTAGACATTCAGAAGAGGGCAGTAGTCAAGGTTTTTCCTTGAATGGGATTTCTCACTTAGGTTGTCACAGTTTTTCTGCTAGCTTTTAAAAGAGAGAAAACTGTGTCAGTGTATCTGAAAATGTTTATTGTGAGGAGTGGAGTAGAAAGCCATGGCTCCTTGATTTTAAAAAAAGAAGGGGGAGGAGCAGGGGCAAGGAATATTTAGCTCTGCTTCAATTCCTTCTCCCTTCTGAGGATTTGCATAAATGTATGCTATTTGAAATACATTTCTGTATCTCTATATACATATTCACACTCTTTTTTTTTTCACTAAGGTGCTAAAGCACTTCTGGGATGGATAAAAAGACTTTCAACAGAGAAACAGTTACAATCCTTAGCTGTACACCAAAACACTTAATTTGCAGTACTGAAATTTTACCCATCTGCTTGGTGTTTCTGCTTAGTGCTAGAAAATGCAGGATGAGGGAACTTTATTTATGGGAGTTTGAATAAACATGGAATACAGAGCTAGTTTTGGTATTGAGGAAGTAAATTTTGGCTGACTTAGCCATCCAAAGAGGAGGAAAGAAATTTCATTATGGATTCAGTAGAAACGAAGGCTCACTTTTGCCTCTGCTGATGCTCTGTGGAAGAACATGACTGAAGGAGTGCCTGGAGGACCCAAAATGATAGATAGCCACCAGGCTAGAAATGATTGAGGAATTTCAATTTATCATCCTATGATCTCAGTGTCATTTATGAGGTGCAACGCAGTTTTGGTCTTCTGTGTAAAACAGAATGGATGTTGGTGGTAGGCATGCCATGTGAGGGTTTTTCCTTTGATCAAGATAGCCCAAAACACTATCTTCTTACAGTTTGGATTAACATCTCCAGCCACCAAAATGTCTACAGTACAGAAAATCCTGTATTGATAATTTTGACTTCAACAAGTAACTGTAAAAGTCTGCATCCGTGTAAAACCAGCAAAGTTATTGGGATTTTTCCAAATTACTGCTGCCCTCTAGTTGAGGCCTGAAGAAGGGCTCACATGTGCAAAACAGAGTCCATGTTTTAGCAGGTTTATCTGTAGAGGTAGGTTACAACTTCTACTAACATCTTTCCTCTTATACATATCTTTTTAGACCACTTGGCCACAGACACCACAACTAAGTATATAAAAAGACGGTAATAAACACAACAAGCACAACACTTTCTGTTTCTTTAAGTATCCAGCCTTGTCATGCTTGAGGTAGTATTTCTTAGAAGAAGAATAAAATCTTTAAAAGGTGTAGTGCAATCAACAGTCTTGAGAAATACAAGGAAAGATTTTCTATTTAATAGAGAAAATCTGAGACACGTTGGAGCTGTTGTCAATATGGATCTGAAAACCATAAAACTCTGTATGCTTCCAGTCAGAATTTAGGCCTTGGAACCATCTTACAATTCATGGACTGTTGATTAAATGAAATAGACTTTCACTTGCCATCACAGACAATAAGGGTGTTAAGGTGTGAATGCATGGGGTGTGCTATAAGAAGATTCTTAATACATTTGAGCGTATGTAGCTAAAACCAAAAATTGTAATAAGCAGTAACACACTCTGGGCTTACTCCATTAAATGCACAGTATGTGTCATCCATTCATTATATTCAGTAATATTTTTTCCACTTCTTCCCATGTTTGGAAAAGAAAAAAAAAATGTTATGTTTCCATTCCTTCTTATTTTCTAGTTGACATCTGTGCATATGTTATCCACAAGCCTCACCTAAAATCTCGAAGTTGTCTTTTAGGTCAGCTTGGCCCAGGTCATTACATCCAGACTGGGACCTGCACCGTGCATCCTGAAGCCTGGAAAGCAGCACTGATCATGCAAGGCAGCTCTGCCGCAGACAAGGACCCAGCAGAAGCATTCGGTCATAGCTGCATTTTTCTAGGGACTGACGTCTGCCAGCCCAGGTACGTTCCCTGGCAGAGCGTGCCGAAAGGTGATGGAAACCGTCGTGCATCTTACCAAGCAAAGCCTCACTTACAGACGGTGCTATGGGAGAATTTTATCACCCAGGAAGAGTTTAATTCTGCTAGCATGATGCTGGTTTGTTTTTGTTTTGTTTTTTTTACATGCGAGCAGCATTAGAGATGCAATGTAGGATAAGCAACAGGAAATCAGCATCCATCAGCCTGTACTGCAAAACAGAGTTAAATTGACTCAGGGCCAAGGGACTGTAATGTCATCTACTTCAAGTGAGAAGCTGTAGCTTCCCATAAGGAGTAGTTTTCCAAGGAGTCACGTTTGCAAGAGATCACAATATGCTTAATAAGCATTAACCTCTCTGCCACAGGCACAAAAGGGACAGTATTATACTTCTAGCTTGTTTGCTACAGAAGGAACAAAGTTGTTTACATGTTTACAGTCAGGAGTACTGATATCACTGGTTACACAGACTGTGTAATACTGCACTGAAATACTTGCAAGCTTCATCTGCCGTTCTCAAAATTAAATTTTTGCCAATGTTTTTGCAAATGTAGTGACATTTATATTATTCATGCTTTGTCTTGGCTCTTCCCCAAACCATCCTTTGCATTTGTATTTCTGCACGTTTCATTGCTGTAACCTGGGTGCTTGTCATCCACATGTATAAATTATATATCGATGCTAATCATTACCTGCTAGACTTCCTGTCACATGCAGCAGTCAGCGATATTAAAATTTATTGGTTCTGACCAACTTCCCAAAAGCTGACTGCTGACATGAGAGAACAGTCCTTGATTGTCTCGCTGTAACAAAGACTTCTTTCATCCTCTGCCATTGTTCCCTTTGATGTTATTTCATTCTTTCTGTTTCCAAAGTTTGCCTGGGAGTTTTATTTGACCTACTGATCATAATGCATTTAGGTTTGTAATGGATAATTGATGTCTAAGTTGTAACTGCTGATACAATATTTATCTTCTGCCCATGGTGCGAGAGGCGCTTTGCATAGAAGTTGTTACAGGCATCTTGATATTGCAGTGCAGACAACTCAATCTAGTGCCGCGTTATTATTTCATTACAGCTGCTTCACGCTAATTCATTATTTATAAACATGTGTACTTCTGGCTCAGTGAATAGTTGGCAATTTATTTCCATACCCAGAATCTCGTTTTAAGATCCCAGACTGTTATTTTTCTGAAACTTCAGCTTAGACTCATATTTTGTTTACTATCAATACAACAAACACAGAAGGGTGGTAGAGAGATAACTACTATCATAGGCACAAACAGGTTACAAACACAAGCATGGCTTATTTTGGCAGCTGTCCCAGAACCAGTAATTCCCTGAAATAGTAGCTTTGATGCCAGGAAAGTCATAACTTAGATTTGAGATTCAACATAAATTTAGACTAGTTCAGGTCTATTTACAAGACTGTAACCCAGATGAAGTAGTCCAGCCCTGAATTCCCTTCCCGGGAGACATATGATATAAAAAAGAAAAAAAAATAGTAGAAATGTTTTTAATGTACAGATTTTTAGGCCCGTTTATTCACACAAAAGAGAATCAGTAAAAAATGAAAGAGGGGTCATGACAGCATGTCATTCCAGGTTCTTAGTCTTCTGTGATACAAAAGAATTACCATTTTTGAAGTAATAGGAAAATGACACATTTCTGGAAATTTATGGAACACATTTAAGGGATAATTTGTCATTTAAAACATAAGCACTTCAAAATAAATTACTATAAACTGTAAGATTACTTTTTGTCTTCCAGAAGATAGTAATCGTTGTCAGAAGACAGCACCTTGGATTGAATATGAGCCTAATAATTAGATTTCAGGTTGAAAATTGAAGAAATTTCTTAGGAACTTAAGCTCAGTTTTCAGGGCTACCTAATAGAGTTTAAAGGCATGAAATACAGATATGCACAAAAGAAAACATAATTTATATTGGGTTTTTCTGATTTTTTTTATGAGATATCTGTTTATGACATTTTTAGAAGGATTTGAACAACTAACAGTATAGTTGGCACAGACTGACTAATTGTTCTTTGAAGTTTCACTCCAAGTTGCTATTTGACCTCAGTATCTTGTGATACTATGTCAGTTTTGAACGTCAAGCCAAGGGCCAACTTCTTTTCCTTTATCAGGTTAAACAGGTACTTGAATTTGTGGTTTTCTACATTCTAGATTAGTAAGCAAATCCCTCCTGGCAACTGACTGGATTATGCTTTTTCACAGGTATTTTGTTGCTGAAGAGACAAAGGTTCTGCTTCATTTCCAGTGCAGAAGTTCTAGTTCCTCTCCCTCTTGCTGGACCCACTGTCATTGAGATACTTTTAGAAATATGACCCCCTTCATACTCAATTGGCAATGACCTAAAAAGCTTTGCAGACAATCAATCAAATAAAAGTAACAATTTTATTGTGCTGCAAGCCCATGGCCTCTCCATTGTTTAAAAGATCAGAAATATTAGAAAGAATACTTTTTGCTTACTTCATCTGGACTTTTTCAAGAAAAGCACTAAATAAAAATATTGTATGACAACTTTGCTGTGAAACTGAATTATAAAATACGAGTACTGTTAAATTAATATACCTCAACTGAATTATATGAATTTTAAAGGTAATACAAGAAAAAAAATGAAGAAAGATAAATACTTTTTAACGTGGTTAACATCACTTAAATACACAGGGAAAAAAACTCCAAACTTTCTGCATGCTTGAGCAACGCCAGCTTCTGCAGGAAATATGTATTTTGTCAGTCCATAAGTCTGCAGTATACTGAACATCTAGAAGCAGACTCTCTGGTGTAATTCTAACATCTAACATCTACTAATGAATATATGCTATATTGATTGTTCTGTTTTACATTTAAAATACTCACTCCTTTTACCTTTACATGAAGCCGTACATAATTCCAAGTTAATCATAGCAGGAAACCACAGGATTTAGGAGAACTTGCCTTAGAGTAAGAACCTGTCTATACCCATCTATATCCTGGATGTAGAGAAAAGAAAATGGGAAATATATTCTCTTACTTGTTGAGGATAACTGGGATGGTTAGCAATTCAACCGATAGCAAACATTTTTTTTTTTCCACAATAGAGCTAATGTAAGAGAGCGAGATGCATGAAGGTACTTAAGAAACACATAGAGTTTAAATACAGAGGGACAGTGAAATGCAATAGAAGTTCTTCCATAAGACTGTCCAAGTAACATTACTGAAGAAATGCTAGAAAATATTTGTATACTAAAGAGTAAACTTTTTTGCCTTGCATAGTCTTCTAAGCTCTTCCAAAATATAATGATGCTCTTAAAATAACTGAGGACGACACTGAGGATGCGGAGGAAGAAGCAGGATCATCAGGACGACCACGTGCCAACTCAGTTTCCAGTAACAACAGAAGTGGTGCAAAGCACGACAGTTTTGAGGTTGACTTTTCAGCCTTCTTTGCAGTGGCTGGACAAGCTGATTGCTTTTAAAAATGAAAATCAAGAGATGACTGCCTGCTAACCTGTGGTTTGGATTGGTAACGTGAGACCGAATCTTACAGTGTCCTGATGAGTGCATCTGCCAGTTCTCAGGGTGGATCATTGACCTGAAAGATCTCAGCTCTTTCGTCTGTGAGACTGGATGCTCAGCGTAAATCATTTAGTGTAAATCTTCTTGCCAGCCCTTTCTGGATGGTTTCATTTTGACTGTGAAGCCAACAACTCCACCACGCTTTCTCCATCGACGTCATCAAAGCCAGCTTCCTTAGTAAAGGAGTCAGTGCCTTTCTGGAGAGCAAGGATAAAATCAAATCCAGTGGAGTTCAGAATAAACTCTGGCAACTGTTTTTACCATAGATCATTTATACGGTGAATAGTGACCTCTTCCCAAGTAATGCTAATGTTATCTGTGCCATCCATGATATTAAATTACCTCCAAAATTCATTCAGGCAGGGCTTTTCTTTACCTGTTGTCACCTGGATAAGCTTGGAGAAGGTCTCTTCTAGGCAGTAGGCCTTGAAAGCGGTGATTACTCCCTGGTTCATTGGTTGGAGTAATGTGGTCTTACCAGTAGTGGAATATGACTTTTCCATTGGGTCACGGGGTCTCCTAATTAAGCTTCTGGCAGGTGGCCTTGTCCTAAACAAGGAAAATGTTGAAGTCCACCACCTGTTTCTTACAGTGTTCCCTAAAGTCTGGCACCATGTAGGCACATTGAGCATTTGTGTAGTAACCCGGGCCTTTCAGTTGTTCCCACGAGTGGTAGAAAGAACTTCCAAAATCCTCTTTCAGCCCTGGGGTTCTCGCTGCAATGGATAAGCAAAGGTTTTAGTGTGCAGTCTCCTTCTGCACTACTGCCCAGCAGAAGGGTCAAACTATCTTTTCGCAGCCTTAAAGCCCAAAGCAGTTTCCTCTTCAACACATCCAACACGGATTGCATGCCCACCACCGAGCATTTAAAGCAGCACTTCTGCATAGCCACAGGCTTACTAGCGTCGCTCAAAGATTGCCTTGAGCTCGTGACAGTTACTATATGCAAAGATAGTTCATGATTAAAAACACAAATTGCAATGATGCTGGAAGCCAGGTCTAATTGGCGTGAATGCAGAACGGGCAAGATGGATGCTGCCTCATAGCCACAACTGAGATGCTCTACACTTTTCTACTAGTGTGACAGGTAACTTACATGCACACATGGATATTCAGGCATCACCTGCGTCTTGATGAAGTTCTGCAAGGCCAACTGCAGCTCGGCTGGCAAGCTTCAGTACAGCTGGGCAGCTCAGGAGAGCTTTCAACAGCACAGGGGTGGTAGAAGATTGCAGGATGGAAAACAGGTGACAAAAGCACTTAGCAAAACATGGTGTTAAACAATCAGTGATGCAACTCCAAAGCAAATGACACAGAGCGACAGATAGCAGCGTGGTACTGAAACTACGCATCGACAGTCTTAAGGAATGACTGAGTAGAGTAGGAGTGAAGGGTGGAATTTGGTAGAGCAGTATAAATTAATGAGTGACACAGAGAAAGTGAATAGGGAATGATATGCTTGCGATCTCTTCTACTACAAGAATAAGCAGGCACCAAACACAGATAGCAAATAGCAAGGTCGGAACAGAAGCAGGTGGTTCTTCACACCACACGTGAAGCTGTAGTTGCTTGAAGCGTACGTGGGTTCAAACAACCAGACAAGATAATGGAAGAAAATCCGTAGAAGGCTCTTCAATAGGAAGAACACACACCTGGCTCGGGAAGTCCCCTCGGCAGGTACCCACTGCTGGTGGCTGTCAGAAATGGGGGGCTGGGTTGGATCATCCGATCCCGCACTGCTGCCCTGAGCACAGGTCCGCGTGCTCCCCAGCGGCAGCGACTGTCCCCAGGGGCTCTCGGTTCGCATCGGTGGCACGACGCCAGAGCCACGCTGCACTGCTGTGCTGACACAGAGCCCGGGATCACGATTCCCTGCTGAATCGCGATACGTCAGCGCTGCTGCAGAGCTCATCTCACTTCAGCTGCTGGCGCCGGATGGGCAAGTCATGTAGGAGTTCCTGGTTACAGCTATTAGTTAAGGTTTAGCTTTTAGATAACTGCCAGTGGAGAGGAGCAGAGTAAGCACGCTGACATAAACGCAGAGCAGGTCTTCAACACCTCCCCCCCCCGTTTCCCCGTGCTGTTGCTGTAACTCCCAGCTGCCCTGAGCCCAGTCTGACCTGTGCAATGCAACGCGCCGGTGTACCTGCGGCTCGCTCCTCCTGGGTTTGTTAAAACAGGTGTTTGGGGTTGTTTTTATTTTGTAAAACGTTATTCTTCCCAGCGCTACAGCAGGTTTTCAGATTGATGAAATACGGGAAGAGCTGGCTTGACTAAAGGATTGCGTGTCCGTGCGCTCCCGAACATGAAGGGTCGGTGAGTTCACCCGCCCCAGAAAGCGCTGCCTTCCCGTCCCGCACAGCTGGACCCGCCGCCAAACATCGGCGCGGCGCGGCCCGCGGCCGAGGGAGGACGCACCGCCCTCACCGCCATTCCCCGGGGACGAGCCGAGGCCCCGCACGGACGGGAGATGCCGAGGGAGCCCTCGCCCGCCGAGCAGCGCGGGGCGGGCGGGCCGGCAGGTGGGTGCGGGGGTGGCAGCGGGCTGCGGCCCTCGCCGGGGGGGGGCTGCGGCCGCACCCCTTCAGCGGGCAGCGCTGCCGCCGCAGCCCCCCGCACCCTGGGCCGCGGCAGGGCGCGGAGGGGGGATGCAGGGCGCGGAGGAGGGGGATGCAGTCCCGCGACGCCTGCACTTCCCAAGCTCCCCGCCGCGCCGCGCCGTGCCCGTGGGTGCGCGGCACCTGGTGGCGGGGGCGGAGCGCGGCGCCGCCTGCCCCGCTGCGGGCTGCGCGGCGGCGGGCGGGGATGGTGCTGGTGGCGCGGTGACCGGCGGGGAGCGGCGGGGAGCGGCAGCGGGCGCGGCCCCTCCTGCGCGCCATGAGCGCCGGCACAGGTAGGCGGGCGCGGGGTCCGTGCGCCGCGGAAGGGGACGGAGCCGCTGCCCGGCTGGGGTCCGTCGCGGTGTATGCGGGGAGGGGGGGGGGAACAGTCGCTGCCGCAGCCACGGGCGCTGCCGGGCCGAGGGAGCTCGGGCGGCCGCGGTGCCCCCGCCGCCGGTACCCCCGCGCCTCGGCCCGGCTGGGGGGCTGCTGCTGGCCGGCGTCCCCGGGGGTGGGGGGGTCTGGGTGTGTGTGTGGGAGCTCGCGGCTCCCCAGGCGGGGGTGTTTTGGGTCAGAAGCTCGGCCTTTTCTGTCGGCCGAGGTATGGTGGCGACGAGGGAGGTGAAAATCGCGGCGGCTTCACGGAGCCGTAGCCCGGATTGCCGCCCGAAGGGGTCCCGTTGCCCGGGGCGATGCAGAATGGATTTATCCTGTGATACAGGCAGAATTTGGGAACGGGCTGGGAATGGTGTTTTCCAGGGATTCGGCGCTGGGCTGCGCCGTGTGGCAGCGAGGGGCGGTTACCTCGCAGCGCAGCGTATCGCAGAGTATCACAGCCTTTAGGGCAAATAGAGGGGTGCGCGGAGAGGGGAAGGGGAGGCTTTCAGCGCTGATGGTGTGTTTCGTTTCCGAGGGTAACTGCAGCCGCTAAACACACCCCCTGCCACAGCACCAGGGGGACGCCGAGTAGCCGCCGTTACGCGGTGACTCCGTGCCGACATGCTCAGCCACATCGCACCCTCGCAGCGGGCCGGGCGGGAGCCTGGTGCAAGCGGAGAGGAAAGCGAGCTCGCTGGCAGAGCGGTGCCAGGCCCGGGGCCAGGCGCTGCCGGGGGCTGCGGCTGAAAGCCCGCTCTGGCCTTTCCTCCCGGCCGCTGGAAGCCCGGGTATCTGCATCTGTGCGATCGTGCGCGGGGACCGGCGGTGAAGCGTGCGCTGGCAGCGCGCCGGTCCCCTCCGGGGCAGGGCCCGGGCCACGGCCGATGTGGAGCAGAGCTTCAGGGCGAACGGAATCGTCAGCTGAGGAATCCCGAGCCTGTTCGCTGCCTCTGAAGGGAACAGAGATGGTTAATGCAGATGGGGACATCTGCATTGGTGGTGGTTAAACTCCAGCACCGAATCCTGTCCTCGGTTGCTCGCCTGCAATTTTGAACCGGAGAATATGAAATACTGTGACACATTTAAATTCTGTAGCCATAGAACGCAGGCTGGCAGAGGGAGTGTCAAAGTCCAAAGTTGTATCTTCATAATATTTAAAATGCTAATTAAATAGATTGTAAAGTTGTAAACCCAGTAGAAAAGTTAGTGTGTAACAGTGTAATGCAGAGGAGACTTGACACAATTCTATCTCAGTAATTGCACCAAACGTGGTGTAAATGAAATAGCAGAAATGAGCGGTGCCAAGATAAAAATAACATCCTGGGAAAAAAGAGAGTGGAAAAAACCCTTGAGAGTTCTTGGCTCTCATTTGAAAGTATAACTGGCAGTTTTAGGAGTATAGATTTTGAGTACAGGTTTAGCTTTGACGTTTCCAAATTTTTATTTTGCATGTCTGTGTGGACTATGTAAACAATTTACAGTCAATTTGCATGATAAATTAAATGTGAGTAGCCCACATCTACTCTGCAAAATCAATGGAAATTCTCCATTAACATCAATGGGATGAGTATTGTACAGCAAATTTGACTAAAATCCCTGTTTCCAAAAGATTTCCACCAAAATTACTATGGGAAGGCTGTAATTCAAAGTTTGCTGTTTACTGTAACAGAAGGATGTTTCTGGTTCTGCAAAGAACGTACAGGTGTAATGTGGTATTAAAATCAGCCCCACATGAGGTTCAAGGAATTGCTGCACTGTTTGGTAACCCAGGAGAAATCCTGGCTCTTCCCGTTAGTCCTGAGATGGAGTAAACTGTTGTGGATCTGTGCTTGTTACTCCAGGAACCTTCGCTCAATCTGTGTCCCCTCCTGTGCCGATGCAACACATCATTAGCTGTCTGAGACAAGAGAGTTTCAGGCGACCCTGCCTTGCCATTTTAACTGTCAGATGTAGCTTTGCTTGTAGAAATGTGCATATTTGGTAAATGTGACTTAGTTTGTAATACATAGATACTGACAACATCATTTAAAGTGGCCCAGTAATACATGCTTTGAAATACCATTGTGTATTAATGGACTGCAGACTCATGGTATAATTTTAAATCTAGAAAGCATATCATCATGTGCTGCGGTAAAATACAGCTCAGATGCATTATTACATATGGTGTAGTTAGGTTTTTGTACACGTGGTTTTGCTCAATATGCTCACCATTGATCTTGGCTGAAACTGTTTCTAAGGAAGAACCCATTCACTGCTTTTTATACCTGGGAGATTTACATGGCATGGCTGTGCTTTTAGGGTTCTAAATGTACTTTTATGAGTTTCTAATACGGTTATCAGTCTGATATTTCAGTTCTTTGCCATCTTGAAGTCATAGAAAGAACAACAGAGTAGGTTAAAAATTTGAGATTGAGAAAATCAGGTTCTCATCAATTCCCAGAAATAGGGTAACACGGTACCTATTATTAAGTGCAAAAAAGGGAATCACAGAGCTAATTACATACTAGGGGAATTATCTTAGATTAGGTTAAATTAAATGTCATGACACAAATTCACATGGCTATTTAGTCTTTAAACTATGATATTAGAGGGAAAAATTGATTGCATGGATCAGAGAACAGCTACTGGAGTGTCACAGCCCAAACCAAGCAGGAACATAGTGATTCTGCTTACAAAAGGGGTTATGCCGGTTGGTCTTGCAAGGTCCTGCTCTGCTGGGGAGCTGCCTAATTCCTTTTCAAAGTTCACATATAAATATACTGGTAGGAATCCTCTCTGGAGAAAATAGTATGACTGTTTCAGACTGTAGCATATTTTATAGTTAGATACAGTGTTTTGCTTTCAGCCCGTCATTTTGAGCAATAGTAGAAGAGAGCATTGAATTACTAGATATGAGGAGCAAGAGGTCAACTTACTTTGGACTTCTCCAACTAAGGAGTGTGTGCAGATTGTAACGTGCAATCCTCCAAGTTTTGTAATTAAACCAAAGTAGAACTACTTACTTTCATTGCCATTTTAGCCATGTTTCCCTTAAAAAATAAGCAGTGACACATACTGAGCAATAACGTATTGAGAGCAGCTGTGCCAACAAGGGCTTGGGGGCACTGGTGGATGAAAAGCTGGACGTGACATGGCAGCACGCACTCGCAGCCCAGCAGGCCAACCGTATCCTGGGCTGCATGAAAAGCAGCATGGCCATCAGGTCGAGGGAGGGGATTCTGCCCCTCTGCTCCGCTCTGGTGAGATCCCACCCGAAGTCCCACATCCAGCTCTGGAGCCCCCAGCACAGGAAAGACATGGAGCTGTTGGAGCGGGGCCAGAGGCCTGGAACTCCTCTGCTGTAAAGAAAGGCTGAGAGTTGCGGTTGTTCAGCCTGGAGAAGAGAAGGCTCTGGGGAGACCTTATTGTGGCCTTTCAGTACTTGAAGGGGGCTTTTAAGAAAGATGGGGACAGGCTTTTTAGTGGGGCCTGTAGTGATAGGACCAGGGGTAATGGTTTTAAACTAAAAGAGGGTAGATTTAGGCTGGGTATAAAGGAGAAATTTTTTATGATGGTGGTGGTGAAACACTGGCACGGGTGGCCCAAAGAGGTGGTAGATGCCCCATCCCTGGAAACATGATTAGCTTGGACAGGGCTCTGAGCAACCAAATTTAGGTGAAAATGTCCATGCTCACTGCAGAGGGGTTGAGCTAGATGGCCTTTAAAGGTCCCTTCCAACCCAAACTATTCTATGATTCTATTTCCTGATGGTATTTTCTTCCTCTGAAGTGGAATTGCATAGAATATATCTGATTTCTTAGACTGTAAAAAAATAGGAAACCATATCATAGGATTCTTTAAGATTTTCGGTTGAAATCATTCTTTACAGCTCTTTAGAAAAGGATTTCAGCTCAGTGTATGACATCTGTTAAATAGCATCTTGTTCTTGGGTTGTAAGAACATACAGCACAGTTACGAGAGCATGAAATAGGTTGGAAGAGATCATCAGGTGATGGTACATCAGCTGGTAACTCCTGACTGTGGGACATCCTGGCTCCAACAGGCCTTTACGTGCTGCCCCAGCTCTGCAGCAGATCTCTGGAAAGGTGGCTGGTTCTGCTTTAAAAAGCACTGGTGTTGGCTTTCTGAGCGCCGTCTGTTTCTTGCCAATTTTCCTGTTTGCAGCGCAGCACCTGCGCAGGAATGAGCATCCTCCGTGCTGGTATCCGTACACATCCGACTGCCATTTCAGTGCTATGTTAACATCAGTATGCTTTCAGTTTTGCTTCTGAGGACATTAATGGCTTAAGTACATGATGCCCAATAGTCAGCTTTGTCATAAAAACATAGAGGGCTAAGAAATGTAAAGAAAATTGAAAAATTAATAAAGCATGGCTATGGAGGTAACCTTTTCCCCCTCTTGCCTGCTTCTATGCAATGGACTGGCCAACATTCAAGGAGAAGTGAGGAAACCCTGATTTTCGTTTTGCCTAATTTGCCAAATCATTCCCCCTCTACACTGCACAGACCCCCAGATCCAGGCTTTTAGCGATGCAAAACCGTCTCTTTTGAAGGCTGTAACTTTTAAGCCCACAGCTGTGTTTTCCAGTCCTGCTAGGGACTGCTGGTGCCATTAGCTCACCTGCTGACCTTGGGTTCCCAGGCCCAGCACCCAGCACTCACAGTAATGAATTGATTCATGTGGCAGTGGGCTGTGCTGCTTGGGGCTGTTCGAAGCAGAGCTCTGGCAGTGCTCGGATGAGAGGCAGCAGAGCTGGGACTCTACACGAGCAGGGCAGCGGATGGACCTTTGAGATTATTTGGCAATTTGCTGGCTCGCTGTCTGCATCCTTAAATATAACCTTAAGGCAAATATTTCTGAATTTAGATTATTCCCTGTGTCAAGATATATTAGCAGTGTGTCAAGGTCCTTAGCTGTTATTGCTGAGATGTTGGAATTTTTTTTTCACAGCTTATTAGTTGGTGTTCGTGCTCTGAAATTGAGAAGGAGCATTGTTTTGCACGAAGCACGATTTATTTTTTCATTTCAAAAAAGGGATGTGAGAGGAATATAAACTCCGTTCAGTGAATATTTTTGTCTGCTTTAGGAGCCATTTTTCTCCCTTTCTCTGTGAAAGCAAATCATTCTTCTACTGGCATTAATCAAATTGATCAATAACTCTATTTTGGAGATTCTTCAGATTCTATAGGACAAGCTGCTTGATCTGTAGTTGAAGGAAAACAAAGTCTAAATGCAGTTGGCCATGAAAAATAAACACCCCTGAACTGCAAGACATCACTAGTGATATTTTAAAAACACTTTCATGTTCTTGTGTTCTGGATTTTTTTACTATTTAGAAACTGTTATTTTTAGAATGAAGTAATACTGTCATTGTAAAGCAATAATAAATCACGGTTGCTTCTCCAGGTGAATACGAGGAACAAGTGTGGTATCTCAGTGCATAGTAGCTGTGCACAAATACGTCATCCCGTTCCTTGGGAGTTTTTAAGTACCTCCTCCATCATTTCATTTCTGGGCTGGATGAGTGATCGGTGAGGTGGATTGAGAACTGGCTGAATGGCCGAACACAGAGGGTTGTCATCAGTGGCACTGAATCTAGTTGGAGGCCGGTAACTAGTGGCGTCCCCCAGGGGTCAGTACTGGGCCCAGCCTTGTTTAACTTCTTCATCAACGACCTGGATGAAGAGTTAGAATGTACCCTCAGCAAGTTTGCTGATGACACCAAACTGGGAGGTGTGGTGGTTACACCGGCAGGCTGTGCTGCCATTCAGCAAGACCTGGACGGGCTGGAAAGATGGGCAGAGAGGAACCTGATGAGGTTCAACAAGGGCAAGTGCAGGGTCCTGCACCTGGGGAAGAACAACCTCATGCATCAGTACAGGCTTGGGGCAGACCTGCTGGAGAGCATCTGTGTGGAGAGGGACCTGGGTGTCCTGGTGGATGACAGGTTAACCATGAGCCAGCAGTGTGCCCTGGTTGCCAAGAAAGCCAATGGGATCCTAGGATGCATTAGGAGGAGTGTGGCCAGCAGGTCGAGGGAGGTTCTCCTTCCCCTCTACACTGCCCTAGTGAGGCCTCATCTGGAGTACTGTGTCCAGTTCTGGGCTCCCCAGTTCAAGAAAGATGAGGAGCTACTGGAGAGTGTCCAGTGGAGGGCTACAAAGAAGATTAGGGGACTGGAGCATCTCTCCTATGAGAAAAGGCTGAGGGAGCTGGGCTTGTTCAGCCTGAAGAAGAGAAGGCTGAGAGGGGACCTTATAAATGCCTACAAATATCCTAAGGGCGGGTGACAAGAGGATGGGGCCAAACTCTTTTCCGTGGTGCCCAGTGACAGGACAAGGGGCAATGGGCACAAACTGAAGCACAGGAAGTTCTGTCTGAACATGAGGAAGAACTTCTTCCCTCTGAGGGTGACAGAGCCCTGGAACAGGTTGCCCAGGGAGATTGTGGAGTCTCCTTCTCTGGAGATATTCAAGACCCGCCTGGACAAGGTCCTGTGCAGCCTGCTGTAGGTGACCCTGCTTCAGCAGGGGGCTTGGACTAGATGAGCCACAGAGGTCCCTTCCAACACCTACCATTCTGCGATTCTGTGATTTCTAGCATAGGGCACTTCTGATACTTCAGGAGAGGATGAAAATTAATTGTCCTGTGTTCTTCCTCTTCTCTCATGCCAAGTTCATTTGAGCTTCAGGGGGAAGAAAAAAAAATTCCTCACCCTTATTGGTTTATGGAGTGAAAGAGCTGGATATAGTATAAATGTGGAGCACTAAGCATGCAGTAGTTGTGTTCCTTCAAGAGTCTGTCAGAGGATGACAAAGTAGAATCGAGTCCCTGTGACATTGTTCATATGTTGAAACCCTCGGTGAAGTAGGAGTTAAAGTTTGCTACATATCATATGAAGGAGACACCGCAGAACCTGTCATGCAAGAGATTTTGCCACTTTAGAAAATAGGTCATATACCTCCTTCCCCTCTCAGGGAAGTGACTTGAGGATTCATGTATAGCAGGGAATTTCAGAAGTAATACATAACGCAGTTTACTCGTTGAGGTCTAAATATATATTGGGATCTTCTCTGCTGAGCAATGCGAAGTGGGACTGAAAGAATAGGCAGCCTTATCGGCAGTGATTGGTTTGGAGAGCTCTTGGTCACAGACCACTTCGGTTTTTGCTTGACTTATTTTTACCTTTGTCAAGAGAGTTTATGGAGGCGCATTTATAAATCCCAAATATCTGAAAACATTGCAGTTTAAAATTACATGAATGCTCTAGAAGTCATGAAAAATATTTCCTTTTTATTTTCATCTCAGTTACTTTTGTTTACTTTGCTCTGTTTACAAATTTGTTATCTCTCTTTTCCTGTTAATGTTCTCAGCATTGCAAACTTAGCTGGGACGTGCAAGTCAAGCAGGTATTTCTGTTCTTTGCCTTGTAACAGGCTGTTGAGGATTTTTGACAGAGTTCAGCTGACAAGTTAGGCTTTGCAGAGTCTTGCAGGGTTTGCCTTGCCCCGGTGTTCCTGTTGGCTTTGCAATACTGGCAGCATTAAAGCAATCGCTCGGTTACAATTTTAGATGCAACACAGGTACAGAGTACCTCATCTTTAAGGTTACCTATGTAATTGTGTAGGGCAGAGACCAAAGGAAACCAGAGAAATGGGCTGTGTTGCCGCTGTCACCCTTGATGGCAGGAAGACAGGAATGGAAAAGGGTTTGCAGCCAAATCCCGTAACGGGGTGCGAGGCGGTCGGGAACAGCTGGGGCTGCGTGTGTCTGTGCTGCGAGCTGTACCGAGCGTCTGGCAGTGACTCCAACACCTCACCCCTGCGACTCGCACACGCGTTCTGCGCTCTGCTATCTGTTAACCTGGCTGTAAGTCAGGCTCAGAGGGCCGACCGTAGGGTTTCTGTGTGTTGTCCAAGCCCAGGTGTGCTAATAAATAAAACCCCATGCTCTGCCTTGGCTTTGGAGCAGCGACCGAGGTGTGCCTGCACGCAGGCAGTGGGTAGAAGCTGCTGAGAAGCGAGCAGCATTGAATTGCATGCCATCTTGGACCTCTCCATGACTAATGGTGTGTGCTTAGGTACAGCATTCCTACCCGCTTGGTCGGCAGGGTCCAGCCCCAAATCCTGCCGGGGTTTGTGCAGCAAGCACAGTGAGAGGAGCTGCTGTGTGCATCTCTCAAGCGCGTGGTGTGCAAGGAGAGGAGCAGGGGTCTGCTTTCGTTCCACCTGGAAAGGAGAAGGCCATGGGGAATTCATCTGTGGCAGCCCCCTGAGGGGCGGGTAGAGGGAAGATGGAGCCAAGCTCTTCTCACAGGTGCATGGAAAAAGGGCAAGAGGCAGTGGTCGGGAGGTGTAGCAAAGGAACTTCTCACTCCTGAACCGTGGAGGAGGGTGCCTTATTCACAGGCTGTGAAATTTCCAGCCTCAGAGATTTTCAAAATTTAATTGGCAAAGGCCTGAGCTGCCTGACCTGACTTTGAAGAGTGCAATGCTGTAAGTTGGTCCTCTGGGCATCCTGTTCAGTCCTGAATTTTCTGTGGGTATCTGAAGCCATCTTAAGCATGGCTGCAGAGCTCCTGTTGAGCTGCTGCAGAGATTTATGGGCAGATTAGTCTCAAATGTTTTGTATGGCCATTTACCAACCAGTCTTCCTGGCCGTGCTTCAGTGGCTCATTCCTGCCTCAGAAAATTGTAGAAAAAACAGTGTAACCCTCATGTATGAACATTTGCAAGTTCTCCTGCACCAGGCCCTGTGGATTTATATACCACAGATCTGTTGAACGGTGACCTAAAGATGAAGACCTTTCCCACGGGTTGCGTATGTGCAGTTGCAGAGTCCCTTCTCAACTGGGACAGAGCGTTTGGTGTGAACATCTGGATTCTCCATCACTGCTGGGATTTTGAGAATTGCTAAGCATCCATCTCCAACCGGTGAAAGCACTGTGAACTGCAAAGCATTTTGTCACTCTGGAAGCAGGACATTTCTTTTTCGTGCCTTAGCATAGAATTAGATGTAAATATTTTAACATCTTTATTCTAATAACCACAGCTTTTTGTGGTATGAAAATAAGACAACAAGCATCTTGGAGACTGTCTTAATGTGTTGTCGGCTGTGAGAACCAAAGCTTTTCCAGCATCTTCTTCAAGGATTCTGTCCTTATAAACCGTAAGACCTTTAGCAATAAGCATTTGTGTTTCAGTTTGCTGTATGCCACATTTATTGTCATTATTTCATATTAGAACACTGTTTGTACCAGTGCAGATTAAATATCTGTGTGGCTCAGGAGCCTGTGTCCAACTGTGCCCATCATCCTGACCTGGGTACCACTGATAAGAGTGGCCAATCGTCTGTCTTGGTCTTGAATGCTTTTCAAGATGTTACTAAGTGATGCATCACCTCAAATAATGAATTTTAGCTCATTTTTGGTAGCATGGCCTAAATTTCATTGTCTGCAGAAAGTCAGCATAACAATAAACTTCTATCTTAATAGAGCTTAGTATCTTAATAGAGCTATGCACTTACACTGCTTTAGAGCTCATTGTGTCCATATTATTAATTGCATTCACCTAAGACTGGAACCCAGGTTGTGCTGAGGACCCTTAACTCCTGTTATTTTTAAACTTTGGGGTTAAATATTCTTTCTGAACTGTAGCAAGATGCCACATTTTCAGGAAAACTGTTAAAGTGATAGGCAGCTATTTCACATTTCTTTCCATAGATCTATAATTTTAGCTTGTGATATGTCTGAGCTTTTTTCCAAGGTCAAGGCTGATTTTCTGTGGGAACACCATGGTCTGTGTCCTGTAAAAAATATGAGACTGATGTTAGGATGATGCTGCCAGCTCTGAAGAAATGCTCGACTGGGCTTTCTGCATCCTGTCTCTAAAGCACATAAGGTCTACATAGATCTAGAAGCATGCCATAGTCATGCCCATTTTAGAAAGCAGCAAACAGCATGAGCTGCAAATTTAAGTTGGCAGAAGAAGCCTGGCTGTTAAGCTAAAGCCGTCAGAAACTGCCACAACGTTGGTTGGATGCTTGCTTGATTTACCCATCCTGTTAAGAACTAGAAAAAGGCAGCTTCTCAGATCCTTTTGAAATACAAAGGTATTTAATATTTTTGGAAATATATAGGATTACTACATATTGAAGGCAGTCCCAGCTTCAGTCCTGGTAATTATGATCTCGTACATGTGTTTCCTAGGTGCTGTAATGATGTATTTAATAGAGTGATGGATGTGTTCAGTATAGCTGTTTACACTGTGGACATCAAACAGCTCATCAATTTCAGTTCTGAAATTCATCTTTAATTCTACTTACTTCTTTAAACTATTTTTACGACATTGTCTGGGTTATAGGTCAAATTCAGTTGCTAAAATGTTGAATCTTCTACTACTTCTCTGTGTAACTGGTTACTTTCACTCAGATATCCCAATACTGAGTTGTTTGAGAAAGCAGAGACGCCTTCCCTCAAGACAACAGAAAATAACAAACTTATCACTTCTCCTGATAGTCCATTTCTGTATATTTACCCTGCTTGCTTAGAAAATGCTGTACTGGTTTATGTATTTTTTAAAAATACAATGTTCTATTTTTCTCTAATTGAACCTATTTTCTAAAAGTGAACCTGTGAGCATATTTTGAGTAGTTGTGCATCCAGTGTTGCTTACAGAGACCGTAGCAGTGAGTGAACAGCAAACCTTGACCTGTTAAAGCCGGCTTCCTACTCTGAGCCTGCACTGGAGCTCTGTGCTGTGGATCTGGAAGGCTCTTGTGCTCTCGGTGTGCTGGAAGGCAAAGAACTGAAGTATAGCAGGTAGTGCCTATAAATCTTCTAGAGAAATTATGGTAATTATGCTATTGAAAAAAAATATAGTGTGGAAAGTATTTCCACTGCATTGATATTATTGGACTATGAAGAATTAACAGTTACCAAAGAACCTATATTGGTCACAGGCGATTTGGCATTTCAGCTTGACAGCTATGTATAGCACTTGAGCAGCAGGGAGGGAGGAGGCTGGGTGGACAGTAAGAGCTGTGCATCTCGGAGAGCTGGTGTACTAACCCGTAAACATGTCACCCTACGTGCTGCACTCCTGCTTGTCTCTAGGCTGCAAGGTCTTCTGCTGCTTCTGAGATGGCCATGGCATCTCGCTGTCAGGGTTAAAGCCTCTTCTTATTAATTTATTTAGACTTTTTGTTGCATGCTTCTGTGTAAGCATCCTAAAATGTTATGTCCTGACGAAACTATTAATGCAATAAAAAATTAGAAAACTCCTTTAAATACAAATTTAATTTAATACTTAATTAATAGGGCAATTGCTGTTATCTTAACATTCCCTGTATTTCATCTGACTGCAGTTTATGTTGTTTGTAAACTTTGGGGGGGAGATGCTGTCTCTGGCTTTGTGCGCTATATAAACAGTTGTACTATTTTTAGTCCCAGGCAGAAAGATAACATCATCTTTTTAGGAGACTTCTGCTGTATTTTTCAGGAACTCCTTCCTTTTTTGGTAGGATGTATCACTTTTTGCATTTATGTTCTCTGATGTCAGGGTTTCCTTTTGGTAGATATTTGTTATAATACTGTTGATGCTGCATATTATTATAAATATATTTAGCTGTTTAATAGTACTTTTCATCAATTGACTGCAGAGCTCTCAGAAGAGAATTCACTTGTGCACATATGGGAACTGAGAACAGATTTGTGATTTGTGTTTGGTAAGGTTAGCCAAGAGGAAAAGAATTTGAAATAGTGAAGTCTGAATTAACTGTTGCATCCATTAGGTCACTTTGACTTCACAGGTATAAGGCTTCATACATTCTGGGTCGTTTTTGGCAGTGGCATGAGTAGCTGACATTTGTCTGCAAAATTAAGAAAGGGAAACAAATGCTTAATTTGTTTGCCATCTTCCACTAAGTTTTGAAAAATAAAATCTGGTCCTTAGCTTGTCCAACAGCTCAAGGAGGGAAAGAGGGAGGGAAGAGTTGAGTTTGTAAAAACCAACTGCAACAAAGCCAGTTTCTTGCTGTTTACTCCATGCCCCAGGCAGCCTAGATATCCCCCCCTTGCTTTCTGTTTCTTCCTGGATTGTATCCACAAGGAGATTTCATTCCAAAAAGAAAACAAGATTGCAACTGATGTCACCCATCAAAGACTGCACATGTAAAATATAAAACAAAAAAACAAACACCAGAACAAAACCCTGGAAAATGTTTGAATATGTTCTTTGGGTTTTTTTGGTTTCTTTTTTTTTTTTATTTTTACAAGGTAGGAAAAGGCTGCACGTCCTGGCACCCGAGCTGCAAGCGTGCAGCCCCACCAAGGAATCTGTTCAGCCCACAGTGACGCCTGTCCCGGCAGACCCCTGCCAGCAGCTGCCACTGTCACTTGCCGTTTGTTTAAAGCTCTTTGAAGGTGGTGTAGTGCAGCAAAGAGATAACATGAAGCTCTCTCCTCTAGAGGCAGGCTTAAGTTAGTATTTCCCCAAAGGCTGGTGTTAGATAGGTTCAGAAAAGAGGAAAAGCCCCTGCTTTTCTCTCTGCTCGCCCATCTCCCTTTCCAAGCTGGGAAGGGAAGCTGGGGATGGAGGCAACTTTCCAGTTTCTCAATTTCTGCAACTTTCATCAGTCATGATCCCAAGAACACAATAGGTAATTTGGAAAATATTTGTGATCCATTCCAGATCAGACCGATAACACGTGTCAAATTTTGTATCTCCCGGTGACCTGAAACCTTAGATATTGGTGTGAAGATTATTTCAGTCCTGATGGTTAATACTGAGTCAAGCTTGTTTACTGAGTGCATTTCACAGAATCACAGCATGGTGGGGGTTGGAAGGGACCTCTGTGGGTCGTCTAGTCCAAGCCCCCTGCTTAAGGAGGGTCACCTACAGCAGGTTGCACAGGACCTTGTCCAGGCAGGTCTTGAATATCTCCAGAGAAGGAGAATCCACAACCCCTCTGGGCAGCCTGTTCCAGTGCTCCATCACCCTCAGAGTGAAGAAGTTCTTCCTCATGTCCAGTTGGAACTTCCTGTGCTTCAGTTTGTGCCCATTGCCTCTTGTCCTGTCGCTGGGCACCACTGAAATGAGTCTGGCCCCATCCTCTTGACACCCGCCCTTAGGATATTTATAGGCATTTATAAGGTCCCCTCTCAGCGTTCTTCAGGCTGAACAAGCTCAGCTCCCTCAGCCTCTCCTCGTAGGAGAGATGTTCCAGTCCCCTCACCATCCTTGTAGCCCTCCGCTGGACTCTCTCCAGTAGTTCCTCATCTTTCTTGAACTGGGGAGCCCAGAACTGGACAGATTACTCCAGATGGGGCCTCACTAGGGCAGAGTAGAGGGAGAGGAGAACCTCCCTCGACCTGCTGGCCACACTCTTCTTAATGCATCCTAGGATCCCATTGGCCTTCTTGGCAGCCAGGGCACACTGCTGGCTCATGGTCAACTTGTCATCCACTAACACACTCAGGTCCCTCTCCACAGAGCTGCTCTCCAGCAGGTCCGCCCCAAGCCTATACTGATGCATGAGGTTGTTCCTCCCCAGGTGCAGGACCCTGCACTTGCCCTTGTTGAACCTCATCAGGTTCCTCTCTGCCCAACTTTCCAGCCTATCCAGGTCTTGCTGAATGGCAGCACAGCCTTCTGGTGTATCTACCACTCCTCCCAGTTTTGTGTCATCAGCAAACTTGCTGAGGGTACATTCTAACTCTTCATCCTAGTCGTTGATGAAGAAGTTAAACAAGACAGGGCCCCGTACTGACCCCTGGGGGACACCACTAGTTACCAGCCTCCAACTAGACTCAGCTCCGCTGATGACAACCCTCTGAGCTCTGCCATTCCGCCAGTTCTCAATCCACCTCACTGTCCACTCATCCAGCCCACACTTCCTGAGCTTGCCTAGGAGGATATTATGGGAGACAGTGTTAAAAGCCTTGCTGAAGACTAGATAGACAGCATCCACTGCTCTCCCCTCATCTAGACAGCCAGTCATGCCATCGTAGAAAGCTACCATGTGTTTAGGTAAAGTGGACCTACTCCAAGCCACTCATAGCACTTCTGTTCAAAAAACATTAAATCAATCAAGTTCATCTTAAGAAAAATCTGACCAAAGTGCACCAGACTGATTGTCCCCTGATGCTCTCTGTATGGCAGCATCAAGCTCCTACAGCCATGTGTTTGTTGTCATGTTTTGACAGTTTTGTCATTCCAGAAGAGTGTAACCACTGGTATAATTTAATACTGGGGCAAAGAGCATCTGCGTAACGAGAACCGTTCAGATGAGACGTGGAGTACACAGGTCTCACCAGTGGGTGTTCACTGGACACCAGTGCAGCACCAGCACAGGGCAGTTATGGAGAACTGCATTGCTGAGCAAACTCATTCTGGCTTTTGTGGTCTTTGAAGCCCTTTCCCGACGTTTGGCCTTGAGGTGGCTCAGAAGGGTTTGTGCCTGCGCCTGTCCTGTGTGTGGATCGCTGCCGGCTTGTTGGCGAGGAGTGGTCATTTGACCACTGTCACGTTGAATGGGCCTGGTGTAAAGGAAAATGCACACAGGTGTTTCTTTGCAGAAAATCTTCAATATCATACAATAATGGGCATTAACTGAGCTTCAGACCACAGAAGCGTACGTTTCAAAAGCTGTGTTTTGAAAAGCGTACTCCAAAGTTTTTTCAAATTTATGGTTTATTTTAAGAAACCCATGAGGGTTATTTTCAGCGCTGTTGACATGCAGCCACTGATGAAGCAGCAGCCAGCCCTGAAGCCTGTAGCCCCCATGGGGAATGCCAGTCAAAATGCACCGTGGCAGAGCATCAGGGTAAGGCACGGGCAAGTTACATTTGTCTTATGCGTGCGCAGAGAGTCTCAAGAAACCAGAAGCGCTAATGCTAGGTATGCTGACTTATCAAAGGAGTGCAGCTATGTGCAAGAGGATTAATTTTACTAATGCATGCTTATAGTTTGTCAAGCTAATAAGGCTCCACAACATCCAATGCAAATTCACTAGAGAGTTTAGTGGGTGTGATATTGCACCTTTGTGTTGAAATGGGCACTGTTCATGTTTATGGCTTGCCATTCCTCTTTTGTAGTGCTCATCATAAATTTTAAAGTTATTCCAAAATTGATTCCTTAAACATTTGTCAGATGAATAATTTTCTCAATTTTCTCAAATCTCAATTCTCAATGACAAAATTTTTCAATTTTCTCTTGTCATGTTTAGTCCCACTGAAGCCTAAGGAACAATGTACTGATATGAGAAATAAAACTGTCATGTGGCAGTTATTAAAAGCTGCCCCTTACCTTAGACTGGAGGATTTAAAGAACCTTTTTTTGAAAAAGTTTTATTCAAATAAGAATATTTTAGATTTCAGAGATTTATATTGATAATATTACTCACAAACCAATTCCAAATATAGCTTTGGTCAGCTTTCTTGTGCAGACATAGGTACAGAAATGCTATTCCTTAGAATTCAGCCCCCAAAACTTCCTCATCTATGAACTATTGTGATGCAAATTATTAACTGAATACTCTCTTCTGGAAGTTCTTAGCAGTTTTATGTCATTTACTGCAAACAAATTGTAGGTAAAATATGCTAGGACATTAAATGTTTATTGGAGATAGTAGTTCTGTTTGTTCAGCTTGAGGAAACTAAAGATGAAGTTAAGCGTACATTTAAATAAACATGGGTAGGAAGCAAGAAAACAGGTTTTAATTATTATTTAGAGTAAAATCAGTAAGCAACTAAATCTAGAATGAAATTATGCTGTAGGTTGCTGCAGTGCTACATTAACATACTAAACTATTTGGAGAGGGACACATTTTCCACATCAGAATTAAACAAATAACAGCTTAATGCATTAAGCCGTTTCAGTGACATCTGCTCCGTCAGTTGCCTGCAGGCTGGAAAATTGAGAATTAAGACAAAAGGTTGTGGATAGATCCAGCAGCTCAGGATTGGCTCAAAGTGGTGGAAGGCTGGGGGCCAGTTTTGGGTACCTTGATACCAGTCGCATTGGTGAGGTGCTTTTGGCACCTGCCTTGGTTTGGTAGGAGATGTTCAGCTACAGGCATCGGCACCACCATCCTCTTTCCCCCACCACGGCAATGAGATCGGTGAGTGGAATGAAGGGGCTGTTTCTGGTGTTTCTGAGAGGAGTATCACTTGCTGTGGGAGGAAATTCTTTTTTTTTCTAATATTTTTCCCTATTGTTGGGTCTACACCAGTGAGTGGAACTGCCCGTTATCTTTGTCTGCTCTGGGAAGGTGGCTTCACAGCAGAACTCATGTGATTGCAGTGCTTATGCTAGAATACCTTGTTCTGGAGCAGCTCTAGGACGTTGATGACCTTATACTATTTTTTAAATTTCTGTAGTTTCGTCAGTTTGCCAGATAGTAAACAAGCAGAAGAGAAAACCTTATGCTTACCCCTGAGATCTAACTATCAATTAGGTCATGTATATGCGCAAGAAAATTAAGGGAGAAATAACAAGCAATAGCATCTTTATTTCTGAAACAGAATACAAGTTGAAGCCTCTTTTTTTACCATTTGGATTTTGTTTCGGTTGTTCATACAGGAAAGGGCTGAGAGGTCTTAAACACCTTTAACCTTTTTTCTGCGACTATGATGGCTAAAACTAAATAAAAATTCAAAAAGAAAAGAACAGATTGCTGCATAATCGCTTATCTCCCAGCGAAGGTACTTAGTTTAAAACGTCAAGTATTTCAAGGCTGTGATAGAATTGTGAGACTTAACAATGCTTCTTCTGTTGCAGTCAGAACTCCCAGAGCTCCCATGTCAGAGAGTCAGCCAAAATTCAAAATGCATACAGATTAGCGGTGTTAATCACATTGCCTGTTGTTTAAACTGCAAGGGAGCTGTGCAGGGCGTAGGGGCTGGAAACTGGCTGTCTGTGTGGTAATGCCTGCTCCGAAGGGTGTGACCCAGAGGACATGTGGTTAGGTGGGATTGCTGTTTACTGTCGCAGCAAAAATCACTACTTTGAAGGCAAATTGCAAGGTCAAATGTGTAACTTTGTACACCAGCTTGGTTTCTTTGTATTCAGTGTATGCATAGATTTTAAAAGACAGCTTTACTTTTCTGCTTCACTGTGACTTTTTGGGGCTGAGATCACCAAGGTCATTGTATGTCTAAGATTTGGGTTGTAGGATTGTAATGAAATGCCTCCTGAATTCTCAGGGTCAGTCCTGGGGCCAGACTGCTGCAAATCTGAAGGCAGGCAGTGTAGATGGAAGTAGGCACATTTGATGTGATTGATAGCACTATGGGACAAGAAATCTATTCTGACATTTATATCTCAGAAAAAAAAACTCATTCATTTAGATGTTTATACATGAGTATGCCTAAAATTAGCTTCTATTCTGTTAGAATCCAGTGGTCTAAGGCTACAAGTTCAGATCAGAAATGTTGACCCCCCAGGACATTCCAAGTTCCTTATGGCACACCGAGAGAGAGAAGTTTTGCTTTATTATTTGTGGTGTGTAGTACAATATGATGATGGAAGGTGGCCTGGTAAAAAAACCTAGATGGGCAAAGATACAGCGGGTTGAAGGTGTTCAGCAGCACTGAAGACCAGGTCACTTTTCCATAGATGCTAAATACAAGTTTGGAAGGCTGATTTTAATCACCCTGCATTAAAGGATGTGTCCTCACTCACTTGTGATGATGTTCCTGTTAAAGAAGGATTTCAGACAGAAGGTCTGTTTTGCTGTCATGCCAGTATCCTGCTGCAAAGTGGAGTAGGTCTGTGGATGGGCTGCCTGGATGGTGGGGAGCTGCGTGTACAAGGAGGGGCTGTGGGAGCCAGGCTTCTTGAGGAGTTTGAGGGGGGAAATTAGTCACAGAATCACAGAATGGTTTGGGTTGGAAGGGACTTTATAGATCATCCTGTTCCAGCCCCGCTGCCATGGGCAGGGACACCTTCCACCAGACCAGTCTGCTCAAAGGTCCATCCAGCCTGATCTTGAACACTGCCAGGGATGGGGCAGCCACAGCTTCTCTGGGCAACCTGTGCCAGGGCCTCACCACACTCAGAGTAAAGAATTTCTTTGTAACACCTAATCTAAGTCTACCCTCTTTCAGTTTAAAACAGTTTCCCCTCATCCTATCGCTACACTCCCTGATCAAGAGTCCCTCTCCATCTTTCCTGTAGGCCCCCTTTACTGGAAGGCCACAACAAGGTCTCCCTGGAGCCTTCCCTTCTCCAGGCTGAACACCACCAACTCTCTCAGCCTGTCCTCATAGGGGAGGTGCTCCAGCCCGCTGATCAACTTTGTGGCCCTCCTCTGGACCTGTTTGAGCAGATAATCAGTGTCTTCATGTCTCTCCTGCTGGGCTGTAGAGAAGATGGAGCCAGGCTCTTCTCAGAGGTGCATGGCAAAAGGACAAGAGTGAACTCTGTGACAGCCTGCAACACGGCAAGTTCTGATTAGACATAAGGGGAAACAGAATTCCCAAGAAGGTGTTTAAGAGTGGAGCAGGTTGCACAGGGAAGTGATGGACTTGCATCCTTAGAGGTTTTCAGATCTGGGCGGGACAAACCCCTGAGCAACCTGATCTAGTGGGACCCAAGCCAGGCAGGAGGCTGGACTAGATGACCTCCAGAGGTGCCTTCCAATCTAAATTATTCTGTGGTTCTAAATATAGTGTTGTGGGAGTGCTAAACTTGACTTTGGCATGATTAAAATTACATTTAAAGCTAGAACAGGACAGCAAGACAATGCTTCTAGGACTCTCATGCAGCACTTTAAAAAAATATAGACACAAGTACATTTTCAGTGGAAACTCAGATGTTCAGTAGCATAATGATAACCAGCTGAAAGTTACATGACTGTTTTAAAACCACAGCTATGTGTAGGGGTGTATGTGATGCTTAGGTGTATTTTGTAAGGGGTCAGATTTAAATCTCCAGGTCGTAAACTGAACAGCTGAATGATTTGAGGCTCCTATTTCCCATTCTATGACAGATAATTAAGAGATCTGATCTCTTGTACAGCTGGCCTGAGAATAAACACAATACATTTCCAATATTCTGTAGATTTTCTGCATAGTAGAGTACCCAGCTTCTTTTTAATTTAGTGTGTCGTTACTACAACTAGGTCAATTTTAAGATAGTGTCTTGATTTAAAGGTGAACCTTGGGACTGTTATTTTCTTATGGACTGAATGTGAAATATATAGTGAATTCTGAGATAGGACAGGTAGAATCTCATTAGTATAAAACTGTCAGTAAAATTAATAAAAATAATAAAAGATGTTGAAGAAGAGGAGCTTTTTTAAAGACTAAAGCGATTTCAAGTTTAAAAGGCAAAATTTATTTTACTACATTTTCTAATTATGTCCATACCTCATCATACAACTAATAAATGGATTGATACATACCAGAGTTTAGGATTAGCGTATAAGCATTAAAGCCTTTGGGTAGGTCTGAGTGTGTTTGAAAGGTTTTGGATCAGTGCTTTAAGTAAGATAATTAAATCTTATTGTGTGAGTAGAAGAATACACTTTCAAGGGATTGTTATAATTCTGCCTTTGTACAAATGTAATTTCACTGGTTGAAAAGGCAACGTACAGAATGAATGAAAATCTGTCTCGGTGGCTTTCAGATTGAGTGGAATTAGTTATTTTTCTGTCTTTTCCCTATTTCTGATAATTATTAACAGACCAAATATGGCAATGGGCGATCTGTCACTCTGCTGGAGGGTCACTGGGGACTGCTGTTGTAGTGCTGTAGCGTCAGGCACACTGGCTGCCTGTCTGGAGGACAAAGGGATGATTTACAGCACTTCTCCTTTACCCTTACCTGCTGCTAAGTGGAACTCACAAGTGGAATTGGCCTAATCAATTTGCAAATCAGTGTTGATTACGTCTGTCTAGGTATAACTGTGCTAGCGGTCTGTCAGTAATTGGACTGATGGTGTGAATTAGATGATGGATTTGACCTGCAATTGGAAAGAAAGTGAAATGGAGGCTTAAAGAAGCAAATTGTAAAGCACAGCAGAAAATATTCTTGAACTAGAGGTGCAGGGATTCTGCTGCTTTCTGAAGTGCCGTACTGAATGGCACTGTATTACTGGTATATTTATTAAAAAAGATAATATTATTACTATGTGTATAGGAAACCTCCATGACACCGTCTTGATCAAAGAATATTTTATAAAAAAATCTCAGATTTTTAGATAACAGATAGTAATCATAGAATGCCACAGTATTGCTCCTTTTTTTTTTTTTTTTTTTTTTGCAATTGGTTAGCTAGCATTTTGGGCACTTTCTATTATTTTGGTTAGGAGGAAGATTTGATTACATTTTCTTCAGAAAGGAACAAGATGAAAGTTTGTTTTGGTTGTGAATAGCAGGGCCAAAGAGCAGGAGACAATCTCCTGATTCAGGAACACCCCTTCCAGCTGTTTCTCCAGTCCAGAGCACCTGTGCCTCTTCTCTTTCTGTTGGGATTATTAATCGGTGGGCTTTGCCTTTCCCTTTTCCTTCTCTGTGATCAGAGCAGTACCTGTATTTGCCAGCAGTTTCCAGGCATTTATATGCAGAGGTTTTCTATTGTTTTACAGATCTTCCTCTAAAAGAGGTGGCTTTCTTTTTCTTTCTTTCTTTTTCACTTAATCTGTAAAGTTTCAATATGAGTCTATATTAAAGACATAGTTTGCACGTGTATTTAATATTTGGTTATATCCTGAACTTGCGTAATCAGCATCTGGAAACAGAGTTTGTTGCGTTGTGGGAATACTTATTCAGAAAGAGACTTTCTTCTTCCATTGCCTGATTTTAAAGCTTAGAGATTAAAGATGTTTCATTTTTATTATACAATGCTACATGTTGTTAATTCTTGCCCAAGAGCAATCCTTAAACCCTTACATATAATATCTTTGCTTTGAATAACACATATTTGCACATTGTTTCATGCACAATGTTCTCGTGAAGTGATTTTGTTCGGGAACTACTAACTTTCTTCTGATTAAACTTGAATTGCTATTGGCAGCAGCATTTCAGCAAACAAAAGCTGGTATCATACAGACATACAAAGTAAATATGATCCTTCATCCAAAGAGCTGGTGGTGTGACCTACCAAACCCATCAAGATAAATATCTACGAAGGTTTTTGACTCTATACATAGGAGTATTTCAGTTGACTTCAATACAGCTGAAATACTGCGCTAATATTTTTCATTCTCAGTTGATGTTCATATTAGTATACACTCCACTAGTATGAGCATCCAAAATACAAAGGACTATTGGTGGATTAATGTATGCAGAGGAAAGTCAAAGAATGAGGCTAGAAAAAGACTAAATAACCAGTAATTGGGATAATTTACAATTAAAAGTTTATAATTATGTAGAGGTACTCGAAGGGGGGAAACAGTGCAAAAAGGAAGAAAATTGTAGAGTGCATTGGTGAAGTAATGGATTGATACTCGGTACTGAAGTGTTTCCAGCCTCCCCAAACATTTAGCAAATCTAACTTCCGAAAACCATTGTATTTGTTTAAAATTATTATACAGAATTCTCAAATAATTCAGCGGAGTTAAAGCTATATTTTTGTTTTCCTAATGCAGGATAAGATTTTCACAATGTTTACAGGGCTTGCACGCTGCAATCACAAGGATTGATGAAGGAGGATCAGCAGAGCCAGCAGCAGAGCAAGGGAGATTCAGACCTGGTTTGCATAGGAAATAAAGACACTCGCAATCCCAACAAGAATTTTAACCAAACACAGAAAACACAGTGAGCAGCTATGTGCTCAGGTTTGGATTTATCTCACCTGACTTTAGAGAGCTCAACATTAGGTGTCTAGCCTGAACTAGTCCAACACCAAGTGGAAAGGAGACACTTCCAGAGAATTTTCTGCGCCAGCCTACACTGGCTGTGGTGGCCTTCATGGTGGAAAGTTTCTGTCTCTTTTAAGATAGTGGGAACCTATTTAACTGCTTTCCTAATTTTTGGGTGCCTGGAGTTAGGTGAGATTACCCTCACCCTAGCAAACAAGGGAAGACTGAAGTTCTACCCCAACTCTATATTTGCATAAAGCTCGCGTGTTCACAGAGTGAAGAACTGAAAAGTTGCTCCTTTGAAGATTACAATTGCCATTGGAAAAGATGCCGTGTTAGTCTTCATCATAGTGCTTTGGAAGTACAAAGCTGTCTAAAAGCATTACCGTTATGAAATCAGTGATACAACGCGTGGTGTTAAAACCTGTCTGCCTGGGGTTGTCAGCGTGCTGTCAGACAGTGAAACTGTGACATGATGGGGGTCATCAAGCTGTATGGCTTGGGGCATAAGTGCACGTCATTCCCGTCTTCCAGACTGAAATTCAGACCAGGCTTTTCAACTGTTTCAGCTCAGTGTTAGAAGAGGGACTAAACAGAGATAGTGGTGGCATTTCTAATGCTTATTGATACGGGAAGGTATTACTATTAGAGTAGCTTAAAAAGATAGGACTGGTTTGTGATTGACAGTATAAAAAACATTGTTAGAGTGACAGAGTCTGGAGGCTAGGTCAAATTAAGGATTTCTGCAAGTCACAGTGGCTAATTTAGAGATTTATGCTTTTGGCACCTACCATCTCACTAGCTTCTATAAGCAAGTAAGTTAGCAGAGAGAAGCACTTCCAGAAGATGTCTCATTTTGCACAGCCCCAGTGACAGTTGCAGCTAAAATTATCAGAAGTGTAAGGAATGTATTGCATTAAGGAATTGCTCCTACTTCTCTGCATATGTAACATGTTAGCCCTTACTGTGTCCTTTCTCTAGCTCCTCTGTAAGAAACTGTATTGCTGAGATGATCCAATCGCATCTGATCATTTTTCATACCCTAAGGACCTCGTCAGTCTGTTCAGAGTTGGACATCATGCTGTGAATATGAAATTGATACTCACTCCTTCCGGCTTGTGCAGATTAACTTTATCAGACTGTTTTTCGTAGGTAGCTCACTCAGTGCTATGTTCACATCCGTGTTTTAAGGGAGTACCTTCCTGGTGCTTTTTGAAATTCAAGCCTGTTCCTATGGAAACACTATTAAAACCAAAAGGTTTTGAAGTACAGATACTGATAGTGCATAGCATTGCAGAAAAACGAGTCATACTAGAGCGAATGTTGATTTCGTTCATTACAAAGCAGAATTGTCCTTTTTTAATTCGGTGAGAGCAGGGCTGTCACTCTAAATGATAGAGAGAAATGGGATGCCATAGAAAAGGGTATTTACTGTATGAGTCATCATTTACTTTAGGAGTATTTGCACGGGGAGGAGAATTATCTTTGCTCATATTCTGTTTTAGAAGTAAACACTGGAAATGTGCTGTGGTAGCATGGGTCAGTTGCTCTTTCTGTGTGTCACATTAAACTAAAGTTGGGCGTCTCTCTTATTAAAACCAGTATAAAAATACTGTGATAGTTTGGGAGTAGAGCAGAGACAGATTGTGCCCTGATGCTCCTTGGGTTTATGGTCTTTGGCGGGGAAGAGTAAAGAGAGCTCCCATGTTTCACAGCCCTGCGAAACAGTAAAGGAGATTCGCTGCCTCCTGCCCCACGGGGAGCTCCTCCTCGGGCTGGTGGGAAGAAAGCAGGAAGAGACTGTGTGCCCAGGAGAAGGGAGATGTCCAGGAGAAAGGTTGAAGGTGGGGAAAGGAGGCATCAAGGTGAGTCAGGGAGGAGCATTTGTGGGAAAATGGAGAGAAGTTAGGGGTAAACAGGGCTGGTTGCAAGTAAGCTGGCTGCTGGGCAGTGTCCTTCCCTGGCTGAACCCAGCACCTGATGGCCACAGTCTGTCCTGCCGTCTTCTTAAACTGTGTGTGGCTTTGGTGGGGGGTGTGTGTGCTTATTCGCTCCTTTCTGGCTGCGTGTGGGAGGCATCCCCATGTCCCATGGTCTCCCAGATTTGGCTGTGCGTAATTTATCCTGCTCCTACAGGATGCCAAGTGGCTGAACAGCGGTCATCAATGCAAAGACCAAAACCATGTATAAGCAGTCATCCGTTGTGGGGAAGTGGAAGGGAGCTTGAAGGGGTTAAGGGGGAACGGCTGTGAGTGCAAACAGCCTCAGAGCCATGCCTACAGCAGGAGGGGGATGCAGTAAAACATCAAAAAAAAAGTGTAGTGCCACGAGCTGAGTCCATTAGCCAGGACGTCTGTGACAGTGGTGGCCCAACAGACCGAGTCTTTCTTCAGTGGCATATAGGTCAAGGAATAGCATCCTACGTAACTGTTGTCTTAGTAGGTTTTTATTAAAGACTTGGATCGGTAGGACTATTGGCAATTGGAGCAGCTTGCAGCCAGATGAAACTCCCCGATTTCTTCCCCCCGTGCGGAGGAGGAGGGACCTACATCTGCCCGGTGGGGCATGTGGTGGGGCTGCCAACCTCCACAACGCAGCGACTTGCTAGGCTTTTCTGTGCTGGGGACAGAGATAAAGGCGTCTCTTAGGATAGAGGAGGATAAAGGATTTTCTAATGCTCTTGGAATGGAAGCTGGTGTTCCCCAGGCCTTGGCTACAATTTTAGATTAATTGTATTTTCTGCATGGAGTGTGAGGACTTACTAGGTTCAGTCCCCATGAAACTAAAAGCCAATTTAGATTAAGAAAGTATCTCAAAATGGTTTCTTTTGATTTCTCTGGTTTTGACTTGAAAAGCGTTCTTTGGTGCTTTCCTCAAACTGTATTTTACAGTTTCACTCCTTGGTGAACAGAAGCAGATTTCTGCATCACACTTCTCATCATGCAGGGCTGCATTTATTCACAGAATCATAGAACAGCTCAGGTTGGAAGTGACCTGGAAAGATTACCTGGTCCAACCTGTAGTGGGAAAGGGAGCCTGGATGAGATTATCTAGCACCCTTTCCATTTGCATCTTGAAAACCTCCAGTGATGGGGACTCCACCGCATCCCCGGGGAGGCTGTTCCAGGGCATGATTGTTCTCCCTGTGAGAAATTCCTTTCTTATGTCAAGATGAAACCTCTCCTGATGCAACTTGTACCTGTCATCCCTTGTCTTCTTCATGTGGCTCCTTGTGAAGAGAAAGCCTCCTTCCTTTTCGTAGCCGCTCTTTAAATACTGCAATACTGTTATGAGGTCCCCCCTGAGCCTGCTCTTCTTTTTTCTTTTCCAGTGAGTTGGACTGAGTAAATATGGGCAATGTGAAGACTGTGACAGCTCCTGTTTGTGCTCCCCACAGCCTCACCCTGACATAGCACTGGGACCAGACCTTGGCCATCAGTTTCCCTCACCTCCTCTAAACTAGGGTCTCCAGACAAAAGCAACCTGGGTACCGAGGCTGGATGGGGACCAACGGGCTCCAGCATTGTCTGTCCCCACAGCGCCCATGTCCCGTTATTGTTCCCTCGACACAATGAATGTAATTCATCTGTGCTTCAACCTTGTTGAAATCAGGAGGGTGAGACTAGTGTGTGATTTGGCATTGCGTTTTCATCTGTCCTTCCCTGAATTGCATTTCTGTACATTACCTGGGAAAAATGGTGTGCAATATCTTTCTTTTATAAATACGACGCAGTTTTATCAGATGATGCTGCTTCTTCCCCTTCTATCCGCAAAAGGTGAATATAAAGCTTCAGACCAAAATATTGAGTTTGACATAAAACTCATTCACTGTCAGAATAAGGCGGCAGATTGCAAATTAAGCAGTCCAAAACTCAGTCAAAAAGTGCGTTGTATAAATAGCTCAACAACGTGTCCCTCAGCAGCAGAAATGTTAGTTGCAGAGCTGTGCAAGAAGTAGCACAGTGGCTCTGGGGTTGTGTTTGTGTGAATATAACACAATTCCTACGAACGCAGTGTTGAAAGACAATTGATTGCAGAAATTGTCTAGCCTGCATGTGAAAAGGGAGGCAACGTGCTGATGTATCTGATGGGCGTGAAGCACAATTAGATTTGTATCTAGGAAGAAGTTCTCACGCTTCACCAAAGTTAACTAATTTGCACCCGTTTAAAGTATTGTGACTTTAGCACTAGCACTTTAATGGTGTCAATACCTATATATAGATCTGAAGTAACTGTATGACTACAGTAAAACAGCAGCTACTCCCCTCTTAATGCCAAATTAAGCAGAGCGAATAAAAACAGGCGCTCAGTTTGATATTTCAGAGCAATTATTTAAGACATTTTTATATGCCGTAGAATAGAACATGAAAAAGAAAGAACCATTGGAAAGGTCTGTAAATCATTGTTTGTAATCCTTTTAGAAACGTCATTTCATAGAATGTTAGTGGAAGGTTAGTAAATTGTAATTTAATTAATGATTTGAGGTGATTCATTGTGGCTTGGCTAGCAAAATGAACTATTGTTTTCTACGTTATTTTATCTTGCTTTTGCTTTTTGGTGTTGCTATAGCAATTAGGCATTGTTGTTATTATTTGGTTTGTACCAGGGAATGGAAAGACAAATGAGCCATGGAAATTCCTTCTAAACTGTTTTTCCCCAGTTCCAAACATTTGCTCATTTCTGAGCCAGGGAATGTGCTTGCTCTCCTCTTCCATTCGATGACATGGGCAGAGCAAATACCAGTGTGAAGAGTGGTGCCAAGCAGGGGTGGAGCCCGGTCGGTGCTACAGACCTGGGCGGTGAAATAGCACCAAAATGCCAGATTCTGATCTAGGGTCATGGCTCTCTATGGCTTAGTGCCCGAAAGATGCGGGGGCAGGAGTATGGCTTGAGTAACTGGTGGAGGTGCTAGAAGTGGTTATCGGGTAGCCAAGGAGCTGCAGAACAGTAATAGGCAGAGTCCAGTTCTTTTTTAAATGGATTCTTAAAATTTCAGAGCTACTTGTGCTGGAACTGAGCAATAAAGAATATCGATTAATTTAGGCATACTCCAAGAAAAAAGTCTTTCTGCTTTGTTTCTTGGTATTAACGTGAGCTCGGATACATAATTTGATTTCAGATGTTACTGATGAGAAATTATAACCTTAGGCAAGCAGCGGAACTTTCTGGTAGTGAATGGTAGGTTGAACATTCTGGTAGTGATGAGTAAACTCTAAGATCAAAACTTGGCTCAGCTGAGGTTAGAAATTAATGCTGTAGAAAGTCTTCCACCCAGATCAATAACAGTTTTAGTGGTGGGCTTCACTGGGAACAAGGTGAAGTCCAACAGCATCACGCTTCCAATGATGATGACTTCTTTTTCATCTTTTTTTACTTTCAAAACAGCACTCCGCGTTGTTGACAAATTCCTCGGTGATCATCGACCAAAATGAATGTGTTTACGTAGGCTTTGAATCTGACCTGCTGCTTTGCAGCCACATCCCTTTGTGGAGAATGGGATTTGGAAAGCAGGCAGAAAAATGTTTTCTGGCATGGTCACTGTGGGCTAAATGCAAGGATTAAAGCACTGGGAGTCGGGCGTGCATGCATGGGACGTGGAGAGCTGAAGATGAGGATGTGTCTGAAAATCCCCTCTGCCCTCTGGCATGGGTTTCTTGTTCAGGGCTTTACTCTTGGCGTTCACAGTCTGGATCCTGAGCCTGATCTCAGTGTCTCTTTCCTCACTTTCATAACCCTGAACAAAGCTGTCTGTGCAAAGGCTGGGGTTAGGCTTGCAGCTGCTCCGACCCCTGAGTAAATGGAATTTTGCAGCTTGGTTCCC
Source organism: Opisthocomus hoazin (assembly GCF_030867145.1). Classification (NCBI taxonomy): domain Eukaryota; kingdom Metazoa; phylum Chordata; class Aves; order Opisthocomiformes; family Opisthocomidae; genus Opisthocomus; species Opisthocomus hoazin. Next base: position 12,924,258 of record NC_134418.1, read on the forward strand.
TGTTGGATCTATCGGGGTTAAATTCACCTTGCCAGTTTTTCAGATTGCCCTAATCAGGAGGCTACAGCCAATTTTTTTGCAAAGAGTGGTTTCTGCATGTGTGCTTGGCTGTGCCTGCCTGTCCTGGGAGTGCCACGCACCAGAGAGGGGCTGAGCGGCATGGCCTTGCAGCTCCGCAGCCCAGGCTCCGGTGGCAAAGTGTTTCTCTCAAATAGCAAATATGCTGAGGACCCAAAAAGTCTTGGTAGTCATGTTTTCTTGGAAAACAAGGAAGGTAGCTCTTCAAATGGAAGATCCTCAGATCTGCTGGGTGACACTGAGTGAAAGCACTCGGTACCCCGCGCTCACACAAAGGGTTTGAGCTCCAACCAAGCACATATAGCTGCTTTTCCATCCGCTACACATGGAGAAGGGGGGGAAGCACTTTCTTGCCGTCCTCCGTGAACAGCTGGGAAACGGGAGGCGTAAAATCAGCTCTCTGTGCCTTTGGCTGTGCCGAGGAGCAGGCGTGAGAAGGCTGCTAAGAAGGGAGTTTTCAGCCCTGCAGCTTTGGGCGTAACACGTAGGACACTTCAGGCACATGAGTCTTGCCTTAGACCTAGTCCCATGCCTGCTAACTCTCAAAATCTTACTTTTCAGGGTCTTTTTGTGCATTCATTGCTTTTTCTTTTTCTTTGTAAGATACCTCCAGAGTTAAATTTCTGGATTCTAATTACAACACGTGAGAGAGCAGGTTGAATCTTTTTTTCCAAATAGCACCCAACCCACATTATCTTTTGGTAATCTTGCATGACAAGTAGCTTGTGATTGCAGAATTATGACAATGTCTCTGTAACTTTCCAGAAGAGAGCTAAGCAGTGTAGATTCTTTTAGTCTATCGGATTACTTAGTTGATACTTCAGTTTATTCTCCATTTAAGCACTCAAAATTTCCATTAATAAAAATCCAGATGATTTAAATGATAATGTTCTATGTAAAACACTAAAAAATTAACATTTAGTGATCTTCTCCTCTCTTTGTGTTCATGTAACATCAGCCCACATAGAAAAATACATCTTTAAAAACCTGCTCTGTGCATCAGTTTACTCCCAGAAGAAATATCCAAAAATGATCTTGGCGTCTTCTCAATGCCTGTTATCTTTCTTGCACCATTCGTGATCCCCTGAATGTCAAATTAATATTGTAGTTTAATTCCTCACGTAGTAAAGGATATAAATTAGCTTTTCTAACTTCCATGCTTACTACATACAATTTTTGGCCACACCAACCGACATTTATTGCCTTGTTCTGCTTCTTCAATTTCCTTCCCATGCTGGGCTCGGATTCTGGGTTTTGTCTCGGCGGTTCTTGTTACAGTACCATTTCTGTTGCAGCTGGGATGCCTTCCCTTAATACAATACATGCCATTATCCTGTTCATTTTCCCAGCTTGCTGCCAGGTATTCAGCAGACAGTTTAAGTTTCCCTCTTGCACTCTCAAGTCCTTTCTCTTATTAGTCCCTTGTAGTGCCTGACCTGTTAGAAACAAATACCTTTTGTTAATTGCTTGCCTTATCCTTATTACATGGCAGTTTTTCTGCGCTGAATGGCACATGTCAGCCTGTAACCTCTACTTAAGCAGGTCTCTTCTTATCTCATGTCTACTCCATTTGTCACCGGCCATCCCTATCAGTTTTGGAAGGTCGGCAGATTCCCTGTGGGACAGGTTCATTTCGGAAGGTGTGAGACCTGCGGTACCATCGCTGTGGCCCTCATTGTCCCTTCGCTGCTAACCAGACTGCATCCCTTTACCCTCTGATCTGTGTCACTCTGAAAACTGCTGTCTGGACATGTCAGTACTCTGACACCTCGCTATGAGACAGGGTTTTGGTTTTTTTTCAGTCCTTTAAGGATTTTCTTGCACCCCATTTATGGGGTTGATACAGTGCTTTTTCCAATTATAAAATCTCTGTTGAAGGCTTTATGTTTGACTTCTCACTATGTCCTGTGTATGGTTTTCTGAAGAATACTAGACAGTGCCTTTATTCTAGTTGGGGAATAAAAGGGGATAACACGCCCTTCGGTCTGGATCTAGGTCTGCTTTAAAGAGGTCTCAACCCTGTGGGAAGGGAGCTGGGAGTGGGAGAAGTTCTGGTTTCATTCATCCAACTTGCTGGCCAGCAGACAAGGGCTGTCATCCTGAATTTCAGGGCTGACAGAAGCTCTTTATTCCTGAGATAGCAGGGAGCAGAGAAGGACTAGCGTCCCAGTTACCTCTGAAGCAAGGACAGCTGCCTGCTCTCCGTTATGCAGAGCTCAGAGTGGATTCGCAGCCCGATCTCACATTTTAAATTTTCCTGCTTCATAAATATGCAGCGTTGTCGGTGTCTTGTACTTCAGTGTCTTGTACTACAAGAGCCCACAAATTGTTATTTTTCTCTGACTTGCTTGTGTGTGGGTGCTTCAGTTAAAGATGCCCATGTATACAGCTCATTCCTGTGCAGGTGATGAGAGATGTTTTCTCTTGCTTGGACTTGAGGATGGAGGTGTTTGAGAGCCAGAAATTTAAGTTCAGGCTGTTTCTGAGCGGGGCAGGTTTTGGTAGGGTGCGACTGGTCAGTGAGGGCATGGTTGGGAGACTCTGCAAGTCCGTTCCCAGCAGGAAAGGGTTTGATGCATGAGAGGCTGGGCAGAAAGTTGGAAGACTTGTGTTTAATTGCAGAGACACCATTTATTCAACTCCATCTCATTAAACCTTTACCCTTGTACTGTTCGTTTGCACTTCTACCACGTGTTCGTCCCCTTTAGTTGGATCATAATTGCTTGAGGGCTAGGACCGTTCAGCAGCAGTGCCAGCTTTGAACACAGTCACTAAGGAGTACCTCAGTTAATGCATGATGATAGATAAAAGGAAACATCTGCTTCCTAGTTTTATTTTTGCTCTAGTGATAAAGCATTGCCAAAATCTATATCACTACATACAGAGATATACTTAATTTGATTGCATTTTTGTTTGTTTGTTTGTGATGATGTTATCCTAAATAGAAAATCCAAATAAACACTAACCTGGATCAAAACCCCTGTAAGGCAAAAAGAACATGAAGCAGAGCTACAGCCAGTTTTTGTGACTTAGAAGGAAAGATACCTTAAAGCATACTGAGAAAAAACTGTGAAATACGATGATTTCTGGTGTTTTCCAGTATTTTCAAAATTAAAATTTATCAAATATAGGTTGTTTATGAAAACTAAATTTCTTAACCTGGATTGAAACTGGACTCTGTAGTCTCTGTTTGCTATTAAATGGTCCTATATGCAGTTGGTGAGAAACTAGGTAAGTGACTTCAAGTCCAGGGACATAGAATCGTGAAATCATAGAAGATCCTGAGATGGAAGGGATTGACGAGGATCGTGGAGTCCAATTCCTGACTCCACACAGGGCAACCTAAAATTAAACCAATATGCAGATCCCAAGCAGCATGAGAATTGCTGTATGCAAGCAGGTGAATACGTGTAGTATGTTGCAAAGTCCCTGGATGTCAGTTGTTGTTTTAGCTTGGATTTTTAAAACATTCTTGGTTAGAAACTACTTCATATCTCATTGTGAAGATAAACGTCTACCTTCTTCCGTATTTAATAAAATAAATGTTTCTAAATATTTTCAAAGACAGGCAATGGAGAAAGCTCAAAATCGGTCCAGTGAAGTGCTGTGCGCATGGGAGAAAGGAGCAGGATTAGACCTATACCATCACCTTCAGTTACTGTTGACATTCACTTTAACTTTTAGTGGGAAGAGAGATGCGAGTACAAGAGAAAACATGAGTTAATTAGGAACAGATCTGAAATCTTTTAAAAATGCCATTTACAGCCAATGGCACCAGAGGCTATAAAGAGTTTGCAGCCAGCTAGTGTATTTATTTCAGCGTGGCCTAAATTTGTTGCTAAGCTGTCTGGCTGCTGTTTGCAAAGACATCAGTGAAGGTGTTGACCTCGGTAACGTAACCTTGGTGAGAGGAAACCTGAAACAGAGGATGAGCGAGGGCATTGCTGTGGCTACCAGAACTTCACTTGAAGTTGTAAAGCCGAGTGCCTCATCCTTTTCTATAGGAAGGGCAGTGTACTGTAATTACATTTAAAACCGGGGACTTACAGGTGTTTGGCTTGTGTTGGTTTGAGAAATCACGTTAAAGCTGTTCTGCTTTCTGGATCATTTGCAGCAGGAGTGTCAGTGGGCGGTGTCTGAGTTGTGTGGGTCACTGCTGACTCGTGCCACGCGCCCCAAGTCAGTCCATCACACGAATGAAGTGCAATAGTCTCGGACTTTGCACCTGTGAAGCCCGTGAGTGGCGGTGGAGTTTCACAGCAGCACCATCAAAACCCTCTTGAGCTCTTCGAGTGTGATTTTTCCTTTGCTGGAGCCAAGCGGCAAGACCGTGTGGGAGGCTCAGGAATTACACCTAGAATTGTAAATACAAATTAGTACGCTATGTGACTGCATTATGATCGTGTAATGTCAAAATGTGGGTTATATAGCATTTAGCCTTGAAAAGGAGAAAGCCTGGCAAGCAGAGGGAAAGGCTGCGTTAGAGTGAAAGCGCTTTCACTCTTCCTGCCTATTAATTTATGTTCCTTCAGAGCATTGCTATTTAGCAAAGTGCCTTCTGCGTTTCTGCCAAGCTAAAGTAGCTGCTGGGAAAAACTAAGTAGGGCAAGTCCTGCGAATGTCTGGAGAGCGCAGCCAGGGTGGCTGATGGTGATCCAAAAGAGCGCAGGGACAGATTTGGCCTCACACAGACAGCGCAACAGTATTGAACAAAATAAAATATTGCCATAAGGGTTTAATGCCAAAAGTCAGTTGCTGCAAGATAGTGCATCTACAAGAATTTTTTAAAATTGAATAATTCATAGTTTTGATTCAATGTGCAAAACCTGGAATCACAGAATCACAGAATGTTTGGGGTTGGAAGGGACCTCTGTGGCTCATCTAGTCCAACCCTCCTGCCAAAGCAGGGTCACCTACAGCAGGCTGCACAGGACCTTGTCCAGGCGGGTCTTGAATATCTCCAGAGAAGGAGAATTCACAACATCTCTGGGCAGCCTGTTCCAGTGCTCTGTCACCCTCAGAGGGAAGAAGTTCTTCCTCATGTTCAGACAGAACTTCCTGTGCTTCCGTTTGTGCTCATTGCCCCTTGTCCTGTCGCTGGGCATCACTGAAAAGAGTTTGGCCCCATCCTCTTGTCACCCACCCTTGAGATATTTATAGGCATTTATAAGGTCCCCTCTCAGCATTCTTCAGGCTGAACAAGCCCAGTTCCCTCAGCCTTTCCTTGTAGGAGAGATGCTCCCATCCCCTCATCATCTTTGTAGCCCTCCACTGGACTCTCTCCAGTAGCTCTTCATCTTTCTTGAAGTGGGAAGCCCAGAACTGGACACAGTACTCCAGATGGGGCCTCACTAGGGCAGAGTAGAGGGGAAGGAGAACCTACCTTGACCTGCTGGCCACACTCTTCTTAATGCACCCCAGGAATATTCAGATCTGCTCTCTTGGTCTCAGGCCATGTCAGCCAGGGGCTACTCGAAGTTAGGGACAATGCCTGGCATGGCCCAGGACAGTGGTGTACTCACCAGGTGGATTTCTGAAGTCAGAGCTCCTCAGCTGTCCTTATAGAAATGCTCATTCTGTTTCCAGTAGTCAGTAATGGACAAAAAATATTTTCTTTTGTACCCATTACAAAATGTAAAGACATTTTCTGTACGTAATAAACGAAAGAGAAACATTCTTATAACTCAGGGGAATTCTTGATTTCTGCTTTAGTTAGTGGACATTTCTGTAAGATCTATGAATTGTCAGCTGTTTTTAGCTTCTGATCATGAAATATTTTTAAACTTGATCATATTTGCATATAGATGCTTTTGAAGCACTGAAGCTTTTTGGTTTAAAAAAAAAGAATAAAGATATTCCACCCCTTCTTTATATAAAATTTATAACAATTCATCCATAGTGGTAAGAGCTTAAAAAATTTCATAAGAGCTTCATTAAGCCATAAAACTCGCACTTTATTCTACATATATAAGCGCATTTTCTTCAAACAAAGGAAAAAATAGTAGTATTTCATGTTTGAAAAATTAGTTTGCTTCTTGATGAAGACTGGAAAGTATTGAACTTTCTGTGAAATGGTTCGGCATCAACTGTTGAAGCCGATGGAGACTTGCTCTTCAACAAACATGCAGATTGGATCAGCTCAATAGATTTTAATATGATTCAGTGCAAAATATTCTTCTTCAACCTGCATGGCAGAGTGAACTTACTGTGCTTTTTCTACGTGGTGCTACATGAGCTGTGTTGCTTTCACAGCCCTCCCTTAGCAGCATCACAAGCTGCGGAGACCTGTTTTCACGTTTACACCACCGAGTCATTTCTGTTTACTGAAGGAGAGAAAAAGCTGCTTCTTTGCTGCTTTGTAACCATGTAGGCAGTGACTGGGTAAAGGATGGTGAATGATGGAGCGGTGAGAGTGTTTTGGCTTCTGTGAAGCATGCAGGGGAAAAAAAAACCCTGCATTGTGAAAATGAGAGGTGCAATCCTGTTCCTGTTCCAGCACTTTACTCCAGGTTTAGCCAGTTTGTTCTGCAAACAATCAGCCTCCTTTCCAATGCACAAACCACGTTACTACCGTCATACAAATTTAAGTCCAAAGCAAGCAAGAGCTACAGATTTTAATCCCTGTGGAGTATTCACATGATAACTGGGCAAGCAAGTATTGCTTTAAATAGCTCAGCACATCGCTGTTGCTCAGTGATACGCAGTCCAACTCCGTATGAGCAATCAGGGGAGAGATTTTTGACTGCCAGGTATCTCTCTTTTGACCGCCTTTGGGAGAGAGACGTGCTTACAGCATCTCCTTCCGACATCAGTGCTGTGCCCTCCTGCGCCAGGAGCCAGGGACTCCCTGGATCGAGGGAATGGCTGGAGGGGTTTGACAGCTACCTCAGCCCGTATTTTTAATTTTGTGGCCAGGCAGTTCGCAGGTTCTCCTTTTTTAAGCTATTTTCCCCAGCTGCCCAGCACCGCCCTGCAGTGCCTGCTGAGAAGACAGCCGCTGCCGGCACGTCCCATGTCCAGTCCCTCCGGGACCTTGCCAGCGGTGGCCTGCCCCGTGGACGTGACAATATTTGGGCTTGTGCAGGACACTATTTTTACGTGGCGTTGGCTCGCGTCCCGCCTGTGCGTGGGTGCTGCAGGAGTCATCTGACCCCTGGGCGTGCTGGTGTCGGAGCGCTCCGTGACGGCACACTGCTGCAGCACCCACTCCCCGCCGCACCGGCCGAGCCCCCAGTGCCCTGCTGCTGGTGGCATTCCCCCTCTTGAGGGGAGTTAACACGGGGATGCCGGAGGATACAGGTATGCTGTGATGATTCCATGTTTGGGAGAACCTAGAGCTGAAATGACTTGTTTCTCTCCTGAGCTGTGGTAATGAAATCACTGATACTATCGTGAGAATAATTATTCTGTGTTTACGTGGAAATACAGCAGAGTGGAGGATGATGGTTAAACATTGATTTTGAATTGTTCTTCATAGTCTTTTATTATATGAATGATTATTTGGAAATTATAATGATACTGACACTTAGCTGATAACTCAATTTGAAAACTTTCCTCATGTTATTTAATTTAAATTCACTTTAGAGTATATATTAACTTGAAATGAAAAAAATACCTATTGCTTTATGCAGCTATGTTGGAGTGCTGTTCCTGTATCCTTTCTCATTGTCATCTTGCTAAACCAATACAAAAATAGTCTTTACGTTGCTGCAGTAACGGTTCGTAAAATTCAGCAAAGATTTTTACTAACTGCCTTTGGATTTGGTAAATATTTTACTATAACAAGGAGGGCAGGAGGTTAGCTTCTGCCAGGCTTATTTATCTGACATGAATTTTGCACTGAGCGGACGGTGAGACCTGGAGCTCTCGTGTGCTGGGTACTTGTGCTGTTACATCTCTCACACTTGGTTGTATTCACTTTCTGCTGGATAACACCTCTCTGTCATCCCTGGTCCCATAAACTCTGTCATCAGCAGTGAAAGCTCAGTTTGCTTCAGTTGTGCTGTCTGCCTGCTGTCCTGTATCAGCTATAGGTTTCTGGTTTGATTATGATCCATAGGAGTGCTGGAAAAGTCATGCAGTCCTTTCCTCAGTGCTAATGGAAAGGCGCTGTAAAAGCTGTTGCTTATAAGCAGTAGAAGCAGGTATACGTTTCGAAAAAGAGTGTGATTTTTGAACCGTGTTATTTTGTATTTTTGGACTCCGTGAATGAATTCAATTAAATAGAGACCTATTGACATAAAGATTTATTGAAGTTGCTGAATTGCCTGTCTTACGGTATAGGAGCTAAAGAGAGAAGCAGTAATAGTGCTTTGCTGCAGGAGCTACAGCAGAAGTCTTGGAAAGAGCGGCGAGCATTTCGAGGGGGGTGGCTGGACCCGCTCGGTGCGGAAAATCCCTGCTGGGGGGGACAGCTCGCTCCTGTGTGCTGGCGTGGGGACACTTCATCCCTCTGCATGGCCAGCTGGAGGGCTCAAGGGACTACCGGAGACAGACATTCAAGGCAAAACTTCTGTAGCTTTCTCTTTATCCTTGTGATCTTCTGCTCTGTTGTGAGATGCATGGAAAGGAAAGGTGTTACGTTGTAATGACAAGGCACCATAAAGTACGCAAACACGTTTGAAACGGCCTTTTGCACAAGCTGCTAATTGAGAAATACAGTAAAACAGGTTACCACTAGATACTTCACATGCTGTTGCAGAGCCTCTGCTTCTAACATGTTTGCTGCTCGGGCGGTTTTGGTGCCTGTCCATTCGGGCACGCATGCTCTCTCCTGCCCCAGTGCCTGGACCTCCAGGGTGCAGGGCTGGGGCCGGGGAATTCCTCTTGCCTGCTGCCGCGTGCAGTCGGAGCGGTGCATGGGCAAAACTTGTGGAGTGCCCCTTACACGGTCACCCTTTCTCTCATCCTTTCTGTGGAAAGGACCATCGAGGTCTCGGGCTCCCACAAGGCTCCATAATGAATCACCAGTTCATAGGAAAAAAAAAAACCCCAAACTCCTTATCGAAAGTAAATTTATAGCTCACACCCATGTGGTTCTCTGAACACTGCATGTATTACCGTCTTATTACTGTGTTATGTTATCCTTACCCCCACGCAGGACTCGAGTACTCCGAGTCACTGTATTTTACACACAGACACAAGGCAGGGAGGGAGCAGGGGCCAGCTTTAGGCACTTAAAATCATAAATAATGCTACACGGGATATTTAGAGGTACTTAAATGCTTGTTTCCTTTGCTTTCATCTGGGTGTTTTTAAGTCCAGCCCTGAGTGTTTTGACTGAGGCATCACAAGAAGGGTTTGGCAAAAAACCAACTTGAACTCCAACCTCTAATTCAGTCGGGTGCTGCTGCCCTCATCTGCTTCTCCTTTAATCCTACTCAGAGAAGATTGCAAATTTAATTCCCCTCTGAGCTGCTGGGAACCACACCCTCCCCAAATCACTTGATTTCAGCAATCAATACTTTGTCCTGTTTCTTAAATACTTAGTGAGTAAATGGCATTGGGGTCTTATACTTGTTTATTTTGATTTTCAGTCACCACCTCTAGCTATAGAGATGAAAGGCTTCAGTGTCGACACAGACACGATTTTCTGCTAATTCCTTCATGCAGAATAATATCTGTTATCAGAACTGTGCATTTTTGGTTCAGAGTTGGAATGTGGCCTGTGTCTGTGTTGAAAAAACTGAACAGTTTAATGAACTTAACAGCTGATACTGGTAATTTTAGATATTAATGTCTTTTTGATGAAGCAAAATGTTTCCATCTCATGAAGTAAATGTAATGGGTTGTGAAGAAGGGGTGTTCCTGGTGAAGATATAGAGGAGTCAGTAGTGATGATAGTAGCTAAAGAAAATTGGTGTGGTTTTTCTGCTGATGGAGCGTTGCTGTTGAGGGCAAATGATGTTATATTTGTATGAGCCAGAAATGCACTTTTTTAACCCAACCTGAAGAACAGATTAAAAAAACCTAAAATCAAATGCAAAAAGAACAGGGACACCCCCCCAACCCTTTTTGGTTGTCCTTTTACTGTTGTCTTCAGGCTCTGGTTCTGCAGTATCCATCCTGGAACCTAGATGAGGAGTTAGCACTTTCCCTGGATTGAGGGGTAATTTGGGGTAATTTGGGGGATTGCAAAAACTTGTCATTTGGGAATAAAATATTTATTCACATAAATGTTGTCTATCTATTCAAATTACACCTTAGTTTAGTTTACAGTACTCTTTACAAAGTCCGTATGAAATATCACAGAACACCTGTCAGACCTGGTGTCCAGCTCTGCAGTCCTCTGTCCTCAGGTCCACAGGAGAGACATGGACCTGTTCGAGCGGGTCCAGAGGAGGCCACAAAAAATGATCAGAAGGCTGGAACACCTCTCCTGTGAGGAAGGTCTGAGAGAGCTGGGGCTGTTCAGCCTGGAGAAGAGAAGGCTCCGGGGAGACCTTTCAGCAGCCTTCCAGTACCTGAAGGGGCCTACAAGAAAGCTGGAGAGGGACTTTTTACAAGGGCATGTGGTGATAGGACAAGGGAGAATGGCTTCAGGCTGAAAGAGGGTAGATGTAGATTTAGATTACATATTAGGAAGAAATTCTTTACTGTGAGGGTGGTGAGGCGCTGGCACAGGCTGCCCAGAGAAGCTGTGGCTGCTCCGTCCCTGGCAGTGTTCAAAGCCAGGCTGGATGGAGCTTTGAGCAACCTGGTCCAGAGGAAAGTGTTCCTGCCTGTGGCAGTGGCAGTTGGAACTAGATAGTTTTGAAGGTCACTTCTGACTCAAATCGTTCTAGGAATCTGTGATTCTAATATTACAGTGTGTCATTTGGCCCTTTGTCATTTCAGACTTCCGTAGTCACCAAAAGCAGTAAATCTAGTATACTTTTTTCAGAACAGGGTTAAATAATGTGGAGTAAATGGGAGATGTGGCCTTTTTTGTGTCCATATATTGAACAAAGCAGGTGAAAGTCTTTAAACTTCATATTTGAGACTGCATCAAAGAGTGAATGTATATATTCGTGTTTTAAGCATGAGATCTCTTAACTTTTCAGTACTTGATTTCTAAGATCAGTAATGGCTTCTATGGGTCTTTGTGCTAAGTTAAGCCAAAAGGCACCAAACTGGAAAAAGCATTAGAACTATGTCAAATTCTGCAGTTTCTGGCCAGATGTTTCTTCATCAGATCTGTAATTTACCACGAAGATTTTTCTCATTTGGCTACCCGAAGCCTGATAGCAAAGGGGTTTGTCATCCTCTGCAGACACTGGTCCTAAAGGGGACCTTTTGGGATCTTTTGCCAAGGGTTTGCTTTCACTTAGTGGATTGCTCACAGCAAAGAGGAGATGACGAGAGCATGGTTACATTTTCCGTCCCAGGCTCTGGATTGGGGCATGACCAGGGACTTGCAAATTTTCTTCCTTCTGCCACTGCCATCAGCTTGTCTTGTGCAGTTTCCAAAACACTCTTGTCTCAGCCAAATCTCGTCCTCAATGCTGGCACCTCATCCTGGTCCCCACTGCTCTTAACTCCTCCTTAGTCTGGCAATGCCAAAGGAGCTGGTTTTATTCAAAGGGGATTTTTTTGATCCTGTATTGTGGATTTTCATGGATCCAGTGCACCTTTCACAAAGTCCATCTCTGTCAGGCTTCAGATTTTTCTCCAAAGTACTTCCAAACACAAGGTGCTGTGCTTTCTTTTTAATGTTGAAAACTGATATATTTTATCCTATCCTTTTTTCCCACCTTTTTGGAAAGCTTAAACATTTTGTCTGAAATTGTCCCTAAAGAAAAGAGCTCAGCAACACCAAATATGAATGTCAATATAAACGGTTAAAGTTTGGCAAAGTTATAAGCACGCTGAAAACATCATTTTACAGTTGCCATAAGGTTAATAAAGAGCGAAACCACTGTCCTCTCTTCCCAATGATACTTAGAGCAAATGCATATGTCTTGAGCAAGCAACATAGAAGTAAATCTGAGGAATGTATCTTATTTGACAATTTGTTTAACAAACCATTGCTGATTCAATAACCCCTACTTTATCCGGAACTACAGACTTGTGTACTGTGTAGCCTGCTGGGGAGAGGTTGAGTCTTAACATCAGAAATATGTGAGCACTGGGTATTTGGCAAGGTTATTGGCAGTGATGTCCCCAGCAAACAGGTGTTGTACACTGATGAAGTGCTGGCGAAAGTGTTCGCTAGTTCATTTCTTGCCAGTTTTTGTCCTTGTCAAAAAATACGTGCAGTCAGATCCTTTTAGGGTTTAAGGACTGATGGAGGTACCTCTGCTAGAGCAGAAAGCAGTCTGGGAGAAAGGGAAATTTTGAGAATCAGGCATTCATTTGTTTTCGATTCAGAAAAAGTCATTTGAAGTTAAGAAGGAAATTTCTCATTTTGTTAAATTCTGCAGATCAGGGTGTAATGTAAGTATTTAATTTTTAATGAGCTCTTCAGTCAGTTATGATCCTAGGAGTAGTTGCAGATCATTACATTCTATCAGTAATTCACGATGTAACTCATTAAATATGTTGATTGTATCTTCTGCTGCTTCAAAGACTGATTTTGATACATAGAGGTAAAGAAGTAGAATGCTGAAAATAACCATGTAAACGTATTTCTTTAAAATTATTTGAAACATAAGTTAAAATTTGAAGTTGACTAATGTAGTTAGTGTACCAAAATTTGTCTGTAGTTGCAATTTCAACATAAACCAAGATATATTTTAAAATATTCAAATTTATATATCGTTAATTACATCATTTTGTATTGCTAGAAGAATGAGTAACTATTTAAGTCTTCAGAAGCAACTTTATAATGGCCCAAAGGCACTGTATTCCCACTGGGGTTTTGTGTGAAATATTGATTAGCTTAGTTCTGAACTGAGAGGAAAGCAAAATAATTATTCATCTGTCAACCATGCATATTTTAAATATAATTTTTACCACTTCAAGATTAATGGAAGAATTCCAACAGAAATACTGCGTCTTTTACTTTTTCATTTATTTTATGCTGAGTTGTCTTTTTTTTTTTTTTTAAATTTGAAATCTTGATCTAGAGACCTGAAGAGAAGGAAATGCAGTAAGTAGTCCTGTCCTGTAGCTCTGGACACTGAGCACCACATGGCGATGTGGAAAGCCAGACTTTCTGTTTTCTGTCACTTTGCAACAATTTTCAGTTTGCAACAATTTTCACAATTGTTTCACAGTCCACAAAACAAATTTACAACCATTTTCAATTTTCTGCTGCTTTGCAGTAAGTGCAGCATTGAAGTCGCAGATGCAAGAAAACAGACAGAAAAATGAAGTTTTCTCTGGAAAAATGTGGCAATATTTTTGCTTTAGAGAAAAGGGGTATGTTTGGTGCGGAGGGCTGCCCTCGGGGCTCGGCAGCGCTGCATCAGGGACCCTGAAGCACCTGTTCTGCTCTCCGGCTGGGGTTCCTTGGCCGGGTTACTGCCCTGCCGATGGGACACACTACAGCATGAGATCGCAGCCGTCTGCGTGCCTCCACACCGGCCAGGCGCTGGTGCCTCTGGGGAGATGCTGCTCAGAAAGCCTTAGCCGTGGGAAGAGTCAAGCATGAAAAACAAAAAAAAGTCAAATGTTTAATCATTCCAGTTAGAATTTTGTATTTCAAATATAATTTTTTGAGGCAAAAATGTTCTGGGTGTGGTCACCTCTTTTTAAGACAAGTCTTCCATGAATTAAATGCTACAGATTTGATACTTGCTAGTGATTCTGGAGGGAGCAAACCTGCTTTATCCACAGTTATGAACTTTTAGCAGCTACTCTAAGTAACTCAGGAAAATACTCTGTTTCAGTTTCTTACAAGGTTGATTCTTTTTCAGGGTGGGCAGTTTGTTTTGAGCAGGTTACAGTAAACAGAAATTCTCATGTCAAAAGTTAAGTATTGCAAAGTTCAGAGTTTTCTGCAATTTCTTTTGAGGAAAGAGTCAGACGTCCGTATTAGCTTGAACTGTGTGTGCCCCATTAGCCCTGTGTAAATTTGACCATCTGCCATTCTATAAACTTCTAATTGCCTGTCGTGGTGTGTTATTTTTATTGCAGATGTACTTAGTTACAGCCAGGGCTTCAATTATAGCTCCAGAGTCCGCACTGCCTTGAGCAGGACTTATCTGACAATCCCAGAACACTGATGGGTGGTGAATGACGCTACAGGCAGCTCAATGCCGTGTGTCTCCTTGGGGGAAAAAAAAGCCCTTTATTTACGGGAGTAGAAAGTGCTGGCTTGGGCAAAACTTGCAGAAACTCCCCTGGAATACTGGGTGGGAGGCTCAGCATCTTATTGAAATACTGACTCCTTGAAGTTGGTGGATATGGAAAAGCCTTTTAGTTATCAGCACCAGGTTCCCACGGTGGGGATGAGGGTGAGAACAGAGCAGGAAGAGCAGCAAGGTTGCATGTTAGAGAACAAGAGCTGGATGATGCTCACTTAGTGAATTTGGTATCGTCTGTTATCATATGTGTTCGTAGTGACAGTACCCTCACTGCTTCTCTGTCATCCTGACCTATGGTGAAGATATAGACATTACTGTTGTTGTGTTGTTGTTTTAAATTAAAATTAATTTTGTGGGGTTTTTTTCCTTCTTTTTTTTCTTTTTCTCTTTCAGAAGCCTTTTTTTTTCTGAAATAGCAACTCTGTTATTACAATGGGAATGGAAACTAAAGATCTTGACCACTCTGAGTTTAACCCAGCCTCATATAAATTTATTCGTCATGTGGCAGCAGTCTCATACAAATGTTACTTCCCTTTTTTTTTTTTTGAGTGCTGATGAAAGACAGCAGTTACACAGCACTGGCATTATCCCTTGACTAAACCCTGAAGGGAAAATAAGTCTGACTCCCATTTATACTTACTGTATTGGCTCCATCTTGACTGGTTCATAGGTCAGTTTATTGTAAAGCTAAAATTTTAAAAAATTCGATCACTTTGAAATAACCAATCCAACCTTAGAATATGCATGCCGCATTACAGAAGAAGAATGACATTAAGTATGTAATTTATTTAAAATGCTTGATGTATTTTCCTGTTATTAGTTCTTCTTCACAAAGCCATGTCTCTTGAGTTATAGTACAGCCCCCTTAGAATTAACTGCCTTGATGTTTGCCCTCTAGACTCCCAAGTACACTGCAATAAACAATCGATGCAAGTACTGCAGCGGAGTTGCAAGACTTCAGGTCATGTCTCACCTGTTCCACTTAACACATTGGGATGTCAATTTGTATTGTTGTTATCAACAGCCCAATAAATGCAGTTTCTAATTTACATCACAAGATGGCAGCAAATTTTTAATTCACTTAATATTTTACTAACCTAGCTAAAGCTAATCTCTTGAAATCATGGTTTTCTTACAAAATAACAGCAACCTTTGTTTAATGATTAGATGTATGTGGTATTTACAGAGATGTCAATGTTTTAGAAGTATGAAGTCAAAACATCTACAGAAGTGTATTTCTATCTTAAAATCAGTTAAAAAGGCAATTACCTTGAACCTTAAGCATCAATAGCTCACAGTATAATAGTTACTAAATCCCATTATAGGTGTTTCGGGTGCAAACAATAGCTTTTATCTATAGTCTTTGATTTCTTGAAGAGAAAACGCAACAAAGCAATATTTGAAATTCAGGTGAAGGCTCTCAAGACTTGATCATGTGGATTCTTTCCTCTATAAGCAATTCTGATTTATGTTTGAAATGTTTGCAGGCATGAGCTTTGAAACTTATGGAATGAGAAGCTTGGCTCAGCTCCTTTAGCAGAACTTCTCTCCAGTGCCGGCCGATATCAGGAGTTAAAACTGTTTGATCTGCCTGACCTGTTTTGTCCCAGGTGTTAGTTGTCATTATTTGTAGGTCTTACAAAAGATGTTTTTATTGTAGTGCTGCATGTGATGTCCTTTAAAACACTCCCCTTTTTGTTTTCCCTTGCAGTTTCACAACCACAGGCTGTACACAGCCAACTGGAGAAGCCATCAAGTACTGCAATTCTCTGCAATAACTGTGGAAGCCCATGCAAAGGAGAAGTTTTGAGAGTTCAGAACAAATATTTCCATATTAAGTGCTTTGTTTGCAAAGGTACGTGTTTGTAACAG
The DNA here is from genome assembly GCF_030867145.1 of Opisthocomus hoazin. Classification (NCBI taxonomy): domain Eukaryota; kingdom Metazoa; phylum Chordata; class Aves; order Opisthocomiformes; family Opisthocomidae; genus Opisthocomus; species Opisthocomus hoazin. The sequence continues at coordinate 12,940,436 of NC_134418.1, forward strand.
TTCTTCATATGATTTGAGTATTAGCACTGGGTGTGTGACTTCATGGGCCTGGAAACTTCACAAACATATTTCACAATGCAGTTCTTGCCTGAAAGGTTTTACTGTAAACTCTATGACTGCTTAGTGTAAGACTGTAAACATCCTAAATCCTAAAAGTGGAGTATGTTTTGAATGGATATAAACCTGCACAGTTTACTGTATAGCTGGGACCTGAAGAAGAACACATTGGGAGAACTGGTAGTGAAACACGGTGTGCGGTTAGGAGAGAATTAACATTTACGAAGAAACTCAGAGGGTGTGCCTTTCCCAGCTTTCTGTTACATGCCATGGGGTGGGCCACGGCCACGTCTGTTCAGGCTTTCTTGTGTTGGACTGTGATGTTTGAATCCTAGAGTGACCCTCCGTGCTTTTCTGTTTTTTGGAGGGAACTACTTGGTTTGATAGTGTCAGAGATGCATGGTTAAACTGCTTCTTGGTGTCAGGGCTCTTGGAGTACTTCTGTTCCTCCTTACTACGCATTTTGCGAAGTGCTAAGTTTACACACATGATTGGGTTCTTCTAATCTTCATTATTTAAATGCCATAATTTCTTTGATCGCTTTTCACGGATTTCCATCAATTTGCTGGCATCCTTCTGGTATCTCTTTTTATTTGGTTTCTGGGTTTTATTTGTTGCGTAAGAAGCGTAAGTTACTTTCTGGTGTGGAAATACCACATCGTTACGTGAAAAGAGCTTAGGAACCAAACAGAGCACTGAACGTACATTTCACTAGCTAACATAAAGTGGAAAAAAATCAGGTTAGGCAAATGTAATTTGGGTTCTTAATCACCTGCTGAAATCAATGGATGAAAAAATATAGTTAACATGTTATGATTTAGCCTTAAAATGATGCTTAGTCCTTCTGGTCAATTGACCACTTACCTCCCTTCAGCCTTGGGGAGAGGTTTGTGCCGCAACCCCATTTCTAAACCCCTTTTCTTGTCATGCTGCTGGACTGTTGTGCACGGACAGGGTGATGATCCTGGGAATATCTTTACCTTACAGTTGACTCCTCCCTGCAGTGCATTTATTTTGAAGGTGCTCAGTGGTGCAGCTTGCCCCATCTCACCTCATCCGCCAAAGATACTGCTGTGAAAGAGGCAGTGTGTCCAGTGTCCCAGGACAGACCATGTAACGTGTGGGCTGGCTCCGTTGCCCCGCTGAGCTGCCTGCCTGCTTAGGTGGACTGCCTCCGTGTTAAAGCCTCTCATAGCCGTATCTATAGTAATACATATAATAATCTCTGTATTAAAACATCTCATTTCTCATCAGAAAAACCTGATACTTGTAAGAAAGCAGAAAATTATGTTCTGTCTCACAATATTTACAGACGTATGATGATGGAGACCACAAACTGACCAAGAGCCCATGAAGAAGAATTACAAATGACCATGTCTTGAGAGGTTGTCTAGAGGTATTTAGTATCAGTTTGAATGACTTGATCAGTGACAGATGGTATTACACTTGAAGAAGTCACACTTACCTGTTTGGGTATGTGTGAAATGTGAAACTATTTCTTTGATAGTGTTGGATAAATTGTGAGGTTTCTTGGGGGCAGAGGCATTTAGTTGCTTTAGGTTTTTTAGAGTAGAAAGATAGTTTTGTATTTTGCCATACTGCCATCTGATTATTCCTATGGGGACTGCAAGTTTCCGAAAGGTAACAGCAAGTATATAGGTGTTTACAGTATTTTATAAATACTTTTATGGTATTTTATACAGTCACTCCAGCAGACCAAACAATGGACAGTCCATAATGCCTTTGCAAATCTATTTGTATGCAAAAATCCTGCAGCCTCCACCCTGGTTAAATAGGAAAATCCATGCAATCCTGCAAAAATCCTTCTTTGTACAGGATTACTCATATGTGAGATGAACGATAATTCATATCTTTGTCCTTTACTGGTTTGGTCATGATGAAATGAATTAAGCTTGCAATCTGAGCCACAGATGAAAAAACATGACCACTGTGCTATAGCAGCTTCGCTGTGTGTGCATCTGCCTTGTTATACCCCTAATAAAAATTCCTTGGATTGCTGCCCTGCTGTGGATGCAGCACGTGCAGTCTTACACACCGGCACAGCTAGCAGTTTCACGTATACTTTCTTCCCCATGGATTTTTATTTATTTGTTTGATTAACCTGTTAGAACATACCATATCACAGCGGAGCTGGGTGTGTGGTTCAGTGGGTCAACGTTTATGAGTCGTGTGGCACTCCAGTTTCCTGGGAATTCTGCAAGAGCCATGGACTGGATACATCACTTTTAGACCATTTCTTCGTTAGAACATACAATACAACCCAGAGTTATATCATCTATCATGAAGCCATGTTAATAGAAAGGGCAAAGACAGAATATTCGGTGAAAAGGTTAAAAAAATCAAGTAATGAGGTGATAGAGGTGATTTGTTTGTTAGATCAAATGTATCTGCCAGGATATAAATACGTATGTTCAAAGCTACGCTGAGTAATCTGAGGGACTCGCGTTTGGACATAGCTACGGGGTTTCGCATTTCGGAACAGGAGTCATTTGCGGGAAGCTCCCTAGTAAGATTTCTGAGTCCCAGCTTCTGGCAAAGCAGTAGCAGTTGATGGCACGCGTGGTATCTGAGGCACTGGGCAGGCAGCACAGGAGCTCTTGTTCATCAGGCTCTCTCAGTGATGTGCCCATCACTTCCCAAGTACTTCAGGAGTTTGCAATCCCAGATTGTATGAACTCGGTATAATAGGAAAATCTACGCTTTTGACACAATACTCTTGGAGTCTGGCTTGGACAGTATGGTGGGTTCAGGGCTGACTTACCAATGTCATGATAGTTTAATATTTTATCTCACTGAAATAATGATAATAAAGACAATAATTCCTTTTGCCTGTGAAAAAGTGATTTAATGCAATGGCCATGGGTTCTATCTTGTGGGCTTGAGATTTTTAAACTTTAAAAATAATTAGATACTGACTTTCTAAAAGCAACTCAATAATTCAAGAATGAAAAAAAAAATTTGGTCAGTTAGTGAACTCTCACAATCTCAAAGTATTTGTTAATTTTTCTTTTGTTTTAATCACCTTCTTCTTGCAACCTTTCTTTGTATTCATAAAGAACTTTCTGCAACCCCTTATGTCTTGGTCATATACCAGTCACATCAGCACTCTAGCGAAAGCTTTATTTCACAGCATATATTTCATCTAGAGTGCGATGAATATTTTTAAAGATATCTTTCATAAGTTTATATATTAATAAAGTGTGGTGGAAGGGACAGGGGAGAAATCATGGTTACGAGTACTGGCAGAGGAATATCTTGCTAACATTTCAATAAAGGTTATCTAACTATCCACTATAGGAAGCCAAGCTTCTCTTATTTCTGGTTTCCAACTTGATTTGTCTTATTTAAAGACACAAAGTTTCTCGGGTTTTAGGATTTTAGGGCATAATAAAGCCATTAATGCTTACTCTAGTCTTTATACCCAGGATATTACATAATATCGTCGCTTCACTTTCTTAAGAATAGACAGATACACTTTTCTTTAGTCTTTTCATTGCCTTGCTTTTCTCTTTATTTATATCCTTCTAGTCCAAAGGCTGAGCAGTTATTCTAGAAAGTTAAGTGGTCATTAAATAATGTATAGGATTTTAAAAGAAGTAATTACTGAAACTCCTGGGGGACGATCCAAACTACAGATGCAGCCACGTGCAAAATATGTTTGCGTTGCAGAGGGCTGGTTCCTCACTGGGAAGAGCTACCTGGGAGAGGTGCTTAACCATGCTGGGAATGCTGGAGTAGATTCAGGCAAAGACATCAATCAAATGGAGAGTAGTAAAACTCACCCTGGTTGAAATCGATGTAGAACTGGGACAAAACTGAATGCATTTAAAAATTATGCCTGATGTTCATTAAATAAGATTTTGGGTGGTAACATAAGCTTTGCAGGCAGTAGAGATACTATTCAAAGAAAGCAGTTTTGAGCATACATAATTTCAGCCCACATTAGATAATATCACGCCCCTGAAAAGCCTGTAATTCTTTTGAATGACTTAAGTTCTCTTCTTAGGGTAAAGTTTTTACCCACGCAAAAAAAGTCAGTGCAAGGATGGAGCGCGTTTGTCTGTCTGTATCATGTGCTTTCATATGGGGATACAGCAGGGACACAGCGAGCACACTGGAGTAGTTACTGGGCATGTCAGTCCACTAAGGTGATGTGGAGCCTGTGTGGAGACCCAGGGAGAGTTGTTGCATAAAAGTCATCCCTGCAACAGTGGTGTTATTCCACCTCCCGCTTTCTGCAACTCATTAACACGAGACCATCTGCCATATCTGTGCATAGTCAGAGCAAGGACTTAATCTGCAAACTTGTAACTGGCGTCCAAAGCATCATCATGAAAAAACAGAAAATATTTAGTGTTTTTGCTTTACACATTTTTACAAAAAAAAAAAAAACAGACTGTTTTAGTCAGGCAAATAACAGTGGTATTTTATCGTAAACACCTAAAATGCTATTAGATTGAAAAAGGATAAAGCATGTTACTCTGTTTCTTAAATCTCTTTAGCATGCTTGTAAATTATAACCAGATTAATTCCTTGAAGTTAGAAATCGATATAAACCAGACAACTTTTCCGGTTTTCCTGGAGGTTGTTTCAGTAGCTTGGAAGAGCCACGTATGTAGTGCTGTGAGGAACTCTCTCTCACCATTTACACTACAGGAGGACTTTTATAGGGCGCTAATACTGTCTTTAAGCTACCGGGAAATTCTGCTTTCCAGAAGAGAAATGGAAAATCGAAATGCACTTTCTAATGCAAAAATTACTAGATATATAGTTTCCGTAAACTCTAAGAAGCAAATTAGAGGAGTCAAGTGCACAGGAAACTCCCCAAACTCTCCTTTTTAATTAGTGCATGTGAGCCATTAATGTTTTGTCAGTCTCATCAGAACATTCTGAATCTCTAAGGGTTTTCCTGCGCTGAAGCGTGTACCCCACAAATTAATTTGTAGGTATCATGACCAGTCTAGCCTAAGATCTTGTGTAGATGTGCTGCACGCTGTGTCCTTTATACCTTTATCAATGCTACACATGCATGGTGAGGTGTTGTATGGATGGATAAGATGTAGCCCGCAGTCCTTTCTATCTTACCCACTCCAGAAAATTGTTCTGGTTTTCCTCTGGCAGGACTCTCTGCCTTCTTGCAGGTCCTTGTTGGGAGTTGGGGAAGGGGCCAGCAGGTGCCGTAGGCTTTTCTGGTGCTGCATACTCCTTTTGTTTACCCTGGACTATAACAAAATGACATGAGATTCCAGTCCTTGAGATTATAGCTGGTATTTCAGATGTTATAGCTAAAATGCTGCTGGTGACTGACAGGCTTGAGTGTTCTTGATTTCACTGACACCTACTTGGAAAGACTTTGATATAATCACTCGTGCCTAGGAAGAGAAACTGGATTATATACCATCACAAGATGCCTTCTGTCTTGCTGCTGCCTCACCTACAGACAGAAGTTTCAGGTGTGAATTGACCAAGTGGACGAGTGAGATGGTATTCGCATGCAGACTTTGTAAGGGCAGCAAACTTCCAGCTGGGGAAGACTTTGCCAAAACCTTCATTAAAATCTTACCTGGACTTATCTGCACCAGAGCACCTAACAGAAAGCGTATCCTCATCACAGCTGTCTTCTGGAAATGGGCTTAGGCTGCTTCAGATTAATTTCAGGTCAATTTGAAGTGAAGTCTAGGCTGTAGTGGTGGAAGCCTGCCAGATGGTTGCTGTGGCTTCTCACAGGCATAGTGGCCAGGAGAAATGTTCCAGATACAGTCATGGGCTTTTGGAGAATGGGCTCCCAGACTGCATCAGTGGTGTATGAAGACATGCAATTTAGCTGCCAAAAGAGAATTATGTCAGCAGTGTACTACATGTCATTCTTGGGATCTTAATCAGCCGCCAGGATCCATATCAGGGATGGGGAGAAATACCAGAAATGTATATAAAGCCGCAGTGCTGAGGAAGAAAACTTTTATTTAGGTCTGGGCAACCAGAGATTTTTGTTTTCTTGTTTTATCTGTAACAATGTTATGAATGGGTCTTTGTTCCTTCTTTTATTTTCAGGGAGTCTGCCTCTCCTGTGTTGAATTCATGCCTGATTGCTTATATCAGGCAACAAATGGGAGAAAAAACAAAATAGACTTCATACCTGAAGTTGCAGGCTAATAAGCAAAACACTTGATTGTCTGGCAGGCTGAAAGCAAAATGGCACTGTTTGGATGACGGGAAGACCAGTGCATTTTACTGCTGTAGCCTGTTGTAGTGTTGTCATGGTTTAGCCTGTCTGGACACCAGATGCCCACCAAAGCCACTCTATCCCTCCACATCCTCAGATGGACAGGGGAGAGAAAATGTAATGGAAGGCTCATGGGTCAAGACAAGGACAAGGAGACATCACTCACCAATTACCATCATGGGCAAAACAAATTCAGCTTGGGGAAATTAGTTGAATTTATTGCCAGTCAAATCAGAGGAGGATAATGAGAAATAAAACTAGATCTTGAAACACCTTCCCCCCACCCCTCCCTTCTTCTCAGGCTCAACTTCACTCCCACTTTCTCCACCTTCTTCCCCTGAGTGGCGCAGGGGGACCAGGAATGGGTGTTGTGGTCAGTTCATCACATGTTGTCTCTGCTGCCCCTTCCTCCTCACACTCTTGCCCTGCTCCAGTGTGAGGTCCCTCTCATGGGAGACAGTTCTCCATGAACTGCTCCAATGTGAGTCCTTCCCACAGGCTGCAGTTCTTCATGAACTGCCCCAGCATGGGTCCCTTCCACAGGGTGCAGTCCTTCAGGAACAGGCTGCTCCAATGTGGGTCCCCCATGGGGTCACAAGCCCTGCCAGCAAACCTGCTCCAGCATAGGCTCCTCTCTCCACAGGTCTGCAGGTTCTGCCAGGAGCCTGCTCCAGCGCAGGCTCCCTACAGGGTCACAGCCTCCTTCGGGCATCCTCCTGCTTCGGTGAGGAGTCCCTTCCATGGGCTTCAGATGGAGATCTGCTCCAACATGGACCTCCATGGGCTGCAGGGACACTGCCTGCCTCAGCATGGTCTGCCCTGTGGGCTACAGGGCAATCTCTGCTCCGACGCCTGCAGCACATCCTCCCCCTCCTTCTGCACTGACCTTGGGGTCTGCAGAGCTGTTGCTCTCACATCTTCTCACCCCTCTCTCTGACTGCAAATACCATTACAGAGGGTTTTTTTTTTTTCCTTTTTAATTATGTTATCCCAATGGTGCTACCACCGTAGCTGATGGGCTCAGCCTTGGCCAGCAGTGGGTCCTCCTTGGAGCCGGCTGGCATTGGCACCATTGGACATGCGGGAAGCTTCTGGCAGCTTCTCGCAGAAGCCACTCCTGTAGCCCCTGGCTACCAAAACCTTGCCAGGCAAACCCAGCACAGAAACTGTAACATCCTTCGAGCCTCTTGGGACAGAGCTGTTTTTCAGGCACAGCACACAGCCAAAAAATTAATGTACTTTCTGTAGGCTCATTTGCCAGCAAGGAAAATAGGGATGCATTTTATATTCGTACAGTGCAAATGGAATAGTGATGATGTACAATAGCAGACTAGCAGCATGCTTAAAGTGCATAAATTAATTGCTGTTGCTGCTACTTATTTTTATAGGCTGTAGGCGATAAAGAATTATGGAGTTAGATTGACTGTGAAATCACACAGCATAAATGGCAGTGCTCCAGGTGCTGTTACAGACACTGGGCTGAGGAAAAAAGTAGCCTGTTTCTAAGCAAGTAGAGGAACTCTTCATATTTGTATGAGGTGTTTTGGTGTCAGGTAACTGCAAACTGTCTTAATGAGTGGAATTACTGAGTTGTTGGAGAAGCCATCCTGAGATACCCTCCTTAGAAACGGTAGGACTATCTTCTATCTCAAGTCCAACAGCAAGTCCAGGTACTTACTTGCTGCCAAATACTGCAAAAGGAGACAAACACTTATTTATTCACTACTTAAAAAATGCTCTTAAAGTTCGTAACTCTTCTGGGTAGGGTATTGCCTTTGTATGTAGGGTAATACCAAGAGAAGCAGCTGAGTTACTCAGTGTTAGTCTTTTCATTTTCATAAGTGCTACACTTGCAGTGCTTTTCTTGTTTTGCAAAGATGAACTTCAGTAATGGCTGGAAACTGTTTCTAGGTTTTAAATAACCCTACCTCCAGATACCAGTTTTGGATGACAAGCGCTGGGTAGGATTGGATTTGTGACATAACACTGATTTCCTACCCTACAAGAGTAAGATCTAGTAGTTGGCTTCAAACATGCTCCCTAGGCTGCCTCCAGCTTTCTTTCCCCTGGTTGCTTGTCTCTGCCAGTGTGCAGAGTCACCTCAGCTGGGCAGTGTTTCTCTGTCCACATGAGCAGCAGGCAAGGGGCACAGCATGTTGCCCAAGAGATGGCTAATGGGTCTGTTCTCAGAGCTACTCTTCTCAGCTTTAAACTGGGACTATTTTAATATCCAAGCCAGTATGTAACTGGAATCTCTGTGTTCTCCTCTGGTCAGCTGGATGTCGAGTTAAATCGTGTCAGATGGATCAAAGAGTGTGGGACCACATGGGGGTTTGCGACCTGAGTTGCGGCTGGCAGAGCATAGCTGGTGGTGGAGTGATGTGTGAGGAGCAGAGGAGGAGGACTTGGTGTGTGGAGAAGCTGTGACTTCCCCCAGCCTGCAGAGTCAGTGGGGAAGAGGGAGGGTATGACCACAGAGACTCTCTCCTGTGCCCAGGATTCACTGAGGAGCTAGATTTTTCTTCATTCATGAGTAAATAAAAAGACTTTGCAGAGGGTAGCACCGCTGTGAACTGTCACGTACATGGTCTCTAGAAGAACTAATGACCATTGACAAGAATTGAGATTAAGGGACCATCGAGATCTGACACAAATGATTTTTGAACCTTCTTGGAATACTAAGACACTAAAACCTTGTCTAAAAAACCTTTTTATACGGATTAAAATTTGCATGATGGATAAGCCTGTTTGAAATCTTTTCATCCCATCTTTTTTCTATGAAGAAATATTTTACAATGTACCTAACATTTTTGCATGAAAAGCCCGTTTTTGTTTAAAAGCTGTAATGAAAGAAATATTTTTCTTTGGTATGGCACATGTAAGATAGCTTCAGCTAAAATCTTCACGAGTTGTGTCTTCAGTGACATAACGGCAGCTGGCTTTATAAATGAAATATTCAAGAAAATTATAATCCTCTGCCATAACAATATTCTTGCACTGAACTGAATCAGTAGCCATACTGATGTACATCAGGAGATTTAATAGCCTTGCTAAGTGCAAGAGGTTATCAAATCTCCAAAGAAGAATAAGCGTGTCGGCCACTAGTCTCAATTCAATTTATTACAGATCTAATTGGTTCCAAATAAATGTATATTATAACCCATTTATATGTCAGTTTATTTCTACTACTGTATTACACAGAAAGAGTAGTACTTTCAGTGAAAAAGAAAGAGCTTTTCCTTAATTCCAATGCATTTTCTGCTGTAACCATAGAATTCAGGACTTGAAATTTCATGCCATATCAGAAAACAGTTGAATAAAACTGTTTGGTATTTGTTATATTATAATGTTTGCTAGATGCTGATTTTATGGAAGAAGACAGATGCATCTGCTTAATTAAGTAGAAGCATCAAACGAAGAACTGTGTTTTCAAATGTTGATATTTACATTTTATGGGTAATATTGGGGTTAAGATATGCAAACCCTAAGAAATCCTTAAACATCCGATTTTTTTTTCTCATTTCATCCAAGCTTGTTTCACATTTGATACTTTTTATGGTTTTATCCTTTAAAAGATAACACTTTAACCATATTTCATAATCCCTTTTCAATATTGCTCAGACTTCATTGCAAAGCTGTAGAGATCTGAGGCCTTTTTTTCCATCTTTTTTTCCTTCTTACTGGGATGGTTAGAAACCCTAATATAATGTATTACTTTGCAGCCTCCATTTGTTTGTGGACAGGGTTTCCTCATTTGTTCTTATGACAACATTCTTGTTGGATTTAAATAGCTCTTCATCTTTTCTTCATCTGGCTCTTTTTAAACCTCAGATTTATGTTGAGATATTAGTGATTTCCTAAGGTGGGGGTTTTTTGTTGCTACGCTGAGCAAGCCAAGCTCTGCTTGGCTTTTAAAATAGGCTTTTATTCTTTATGTCATCCTGCTACCCCTGCTCTGCTGTGAATCAGTCTTTTGTGAAAACAACTGAGCAAGATATACCCTGTGTGCTCACAAGGTACACTGCCTCTAGTACTAGCGAGCTCTGGGCACCTGCTTGGCCCAGGGCATTCTTACTTATTACTCCAAAACATTAATGACTTGTAGCTGTCCTATGATCACTAATATTTGCAAGTCTTTCTTTCTTTCTGCCACTGAGAAGGGAAATTATTTGTTGCTCCTGTTTGAACGGAAGACGTTTGATTTTGTGCAATTAAAATAAATCCCATCTCCGTGTCTCAAGGTATCCAGCTCCCCTTCTGCCTGGATCCCCCTCTGCACTGATTGTGCCTGTCGGCTGCGGGTCATTAGTGCATTTCATTGTCATGGGTCTGCTTTGTGGTAGCAACATTATTCCTGTTGGAATTTCCCATAGTCATTAATCAGCTGTACTAATACCCTTCCTTGAGGCTGTGCTTCCCGCTTCTTCACAAACCACTGTCATCTCCCCTTTGGCCAATTACCTAATTATGATCTCATCTTGTTAATTTTTTCTATCCTATCTATTGCTCTAGAGGTACAGGTAGGTGAGATTTGCAGCACTTAGTTTGTTTAGAAAGTCATGTGTCTTGAAATAGCTCTGTATTATGGAGAAAGTATGTTGGTAAGTTGTTTTTCCTTCTCATGGTCCACTTCATTTCTTGTATGAATGTCACCCTAGTGTGGTATGTAGCAAAAGCCGCTAGAAGAGCCCGTTACTCCGGTGTGGAGTTCACTTGCAGCATACCTGCTGTGACTGTCAGGCTGAATCTGTTAATATTATTTGGAAAGTATAGTAACAGGTATTAGCACAAGAAAACAAGTCTTAATCTTCATTCTGCTGTTCAGGTGAATGCATGCTCTGCTCACGCTTGCTCATACTTAATGGAGTAATTTGTGTTCCTCCTTACTAAATTCAGCCACTCGTTAGTTACAGGGAGGCTGAAGTGATGACAGTGCAGAAAGGGGCCTGATTAGAGGATGCTAAGCTCAGCTTTTATTTCAAAGTCCAAATATCCTGGTTTTCTGGCTCTCCTTGGGTGAACAATTTCACTGAAGGGTTTCCTGAGAAGCCAGGATTAGATGCATTAGTGTGAACTTCTTTGGAATAATACACAAGGAGCCACAGTAATTTTAACCTCGGAGACAGCAGAGAGAAAGGCAAATATGTTTAGGATGAGGCAAATTCTCATCAAATGCCAGTGGCAAGGCTGTCACTGACGCCATCTGCCCCAGACCTCAGCACCAGGGCCCTGTTAGCAGCAGCGTACAGGGCTTGAGTGGCCTCCCTTAAGAACACGTCAGCAGTAAAAACAGATTTCCTCATGCTTACTGCTCGTTTGAGCAGGTGAGTAGTGGCAAAAGTGCACGACAGAGCAGTGGCAGATAATTTGTGGGCACACTACCAACTCCTTGTCTTCCGCTTGTTACGGAAGCCCAGTTCCAAGTCCCTCTTGAATGGCAGAGACCAAAATGCGCAGGTTGGTGCCTGCCCCATAGCTCAAAGCGGTTCTCAGTGGCTTTGTTCAAGTGCACTGCAGTGAGATGTGCCACTGCTGCCATAGAGAAGTGAACCCTCCCCGCTCACTTAAAAAACCCAGTTACGACTTTTAATGTTTTTCTCTTCTGATTCACCTTGCAAGTTTAAGTACTGTATGGTACAATTTAGAACTGCTGTGGTGCATTGTTAGTATCAGGTCAGTGTGCTGCTCAGCCTTATCTTAAATCCATAGTTGATTTGTGGTTTTGTCACATCAGTATATATCTAGGTAAAATATATACACTAAAAGAAATCCATAGTATTTAGCAAGTTGGGCTGTATTTTTGAAAAGTCTGTTCAAAAAACATCTCTTTACTAAAAATTAGAGCAAGGGTGAGATAGAATAATGTTAAAGCGAATGTGTTAAGCCTGTGCAATAAAGCATATGAAAAATGTGTTGCAGGATGAATCGTCTAACCCATAGCTGTTGTCCATGGCAAATGCTATGTAATTAGAACTAATTTAACTTATAAGATGGGTTAATTAACCCAAAGTTCTTCAGTTCTTGCTCGTACGCTAATACAGTTTCAGCATAATTGTCGTATTCTGTCGTTTAGGGGTTGGGGCCATCTCCAGGGAGAGAGAAGATCAGGATTTAAATGCCCACTCAGGGTTTAAAGAGGGCCTTGAGCCCAGGCCTCCTGTGCTGTGGTCTCTAGCTAGTAAAAAAGATAATAAAAAAAGGCATGTGGTTGGATGTGGTTTTCAATGAATGTGACAGGATCTTAGACATTCTAGGGGTTTCCGTGCTGTGACTGTGTTTTGTTTTGTGCCTTGAGCGTGACTGCTGGAGACTCATTTTTCATAGCTTAGATGCAAGATGACTGATTCTGGCATTGCAAACAGGCTTTGGTGTGAATTGGGAGACTTTACATTTAAAAACCGAAGTCTCTGTGGACTCTCGGGTACCCAAACAGAAATCTCAGTCATGAACTTCAGACATGTAGGTGCCTCTGCTATTTTGGGACCAAGGCACCGAGCAGCTCTGGAGTGTTTTGTACACGCAACCCAAATTTGATACACAACATTCCCACTCTTCTGCTCTGTGTTGCGTATGAGTAGTGACATGGCCACAGTGGTCTGTTCGGCCTCGTTTGACAGTGAGCACCGTTTGCTGCTGGAAGCAATTCCCTACACGCACATCCTCAGGAGCAGAAGTATGGAGTAACAAGTGTGGTTCTGTCACTTGGAGTAAAGTAGTAGTCAGCACAGCAGCAGAATCACCATTTTGAATTCCAGTTCTCATAAATCAGTTCTAGTCTGTTTTCAAAGATACTGGTCAATATGGATGAGGATCATCTATATCTGTCTAATTCTGTATGACTTCTGCCAGACTGTTGTATCTCTCCTTTCCTATCTTTTGAGTTCTAAAAATTCCAGCCTAGCTCCATTCCTGATGCAATGGACAAAGCCCCTGCAAAGTCTCACAAGCCTTTGGTTAATCAACTTAAACCCCTTCCTACAGATTTAGCTTAAAAAAATATAATTTGAAAGAGAGGATTAAAAACTCTGCTTTTACCAGGAGCAGATGTTTCTGGAGATCCCTCCAATTCGTGCTTGGTGTGTGATGTTTATCAGCTAAAAGAAAGATCTGATTTAAAAAATGAATCTAGTAAACTTGGGGAAGTTTACAGCAGTTGCCATGCGCATCAGACGCCGTGTTTAGAGGGAGCAGTATTTTAACAACTTTTGTGTCCAGGAGGAATATCAGACAATTGTAATCTGTCAGAGACATTTGTTTGTAATGTTGGTGCTTTAGATTTTGAAGGTTTATATCCTTTATGCATTTCCTTTAACCTATTAAATAGGGTGTTATATGCTAGCCCTGAACTCAACTCCAAAAGACTTCACTTTGTACTAGCAGCCTCTGCACTGAGGTTAATGTTTTTTACATGGAATAAATCCAAGCTATTAGTGTACAAAATACATCATTGATGTAATTTACTATGAAAGTAGTGTTTTTCAGATGCATAACTGTTCTGTGATCATAAGCCACTATCTTGAAGTGCTTAAATAATCCACTAGGAACCATACTGATCATAGGTGAAAAGTCAGCATCATCTTGGAGACCGAGCTTTGCTTTTCCAGCCACCTGAGTCTGCCTTTTCTCTTCCTGCAGCTTGTGGATGTGACCTGGCTCAAGGAGGATTTTTTGTGAGACAGGGAGACTACATCTGTACTTTGGACTACCAGAGACTCTATGGCACACGGTGCTTCAGTTGCGATGAATTCATTGAGGGAGAAGTGGTCTCAGCACTGGGCAAAACCTATCATCCAGACTGTTTTGTGTGTGCTGTCTGCAGGTATGTCTTCTACATGAAGTTGTGTTTCATTTAAAAACTAGATTTTGAAAGACATTCAAACTTATAGCCTATAGATGAAAAAAAAAAAAAATTCTCTTTTGTATTATCCGCTCCTTAAAAAGTAGCAGAGTTTAAAAAAAACCATGCAAATTCTGAGTGCCTTTTTTTTTCAAATGCTTTTTTTTGTTTGTTTTATGGTATCTTATGTGCGAGATTTTCCAATTGCTTGAGAAACTGCCGCTGCCTCTATGGTCAGATGTTTTGCCCCAAATGTTGCTTTATTTCTCTGGTGTCTGCTATTTTGCCTTTTGTTGACTGAAGGTACAAAGTATTCCAATGCCAGTGCCTGAGTCTTTGGTGAGCCAAGTGGATAATGTGTTAATAGATTTAAACTGAAGTTCTGAAGTGCTGCATCCCAGAAACTCTGATAGTGATTTAAAACAGGACAGAAGGGTGCTGGACTCACAAACCCTTGCATATGCATTGGATTTCACTGAAGATCTCCAGCAGCCATGGAGGTGGCAAGTGACACTGCACACAAGATTTTCCCCTGCTGCAGCCTGGTGTGTTCCGGTGGGATCATTCCCCACGTGGGTGTGTGCGACGCTGTGACCCAATGTTGGTGGGGGAGTTTGCAGGCTCTGCAGTCCAAGTGCTTGATGTCCGTTTGACCTGCGTCGGAATCCTCTTCTGTGGAAACAGCACAAATAAATCTGTTGAAGACTTCAGAAAGAAGCTTTATGTCCACCAAACCTTCAGAAAATGCACTGTTACAGCAGTTTGGGGCAAATGGGAATGCTGTAATGATTCCTCTGGCTAAACGTGACCCTTTAGCAGTACAAGAAAAGTAACCCCAAGTTCAAAGGGAAAGCACAACAGGGCACAGATGCACCACACTGTAGATGCTGTATGTGCTGGTGCCTCATTCAGCTGACAGCTGTCCAAAACCAGCATGTCCGTGTTGCTGTGGCCGTCTGCCAGCCGAACCTGCCCAGCTCGTAGTGCTGCCGAGCTCAGATGTCCTCCTGCGCTGGAGGAGAAGCAGGTCTTCAAATGCCAGAACAGCTGTGTCGTGGCAGGATCTAAATTTAATTTACCAATTGCAGGAATAATTGAATAGCCATGTTAAAGGGAAGATTCCAAGACTGACAAGCATTTATTATATTAAATTCTGTCCAAGTTTTGCTATGTTTAATAGATTTTTTCCTGTTGGATACTTTAAACAAACATGAAGAGTAAAGATAACAAAAAAAACTGAATTAATCTTTTTTTCCTTTTTTTTTTTAAATAGGAGGAAAAATTATTTAATTGGGTAGTTGTGGATCTCATGAGTTAACTGCTAGAGTAGGCTACTCCTACTTTTGGCTTGCAGCCTGTCAGTATTACAGCTCTTGTGCAGATGAGTGCAGCTAATTCTTGGTACCTTTCTTCTTAGCACGAGTACCTTCTGTAAAATGAGGTACTTCTCTTTCTTAAGAGAAAAAAGATAAACTGGTTGATTCCGTTTTCCTGCTAAATGTGCTTGTATCCTCAGCACACCATTAGGGTTTAGTATTCAGGCATAAATTATTTACCCATGTGTTACTGTACTTAGCAGCTCCTAACTTAGGTTTCGGTCAGGCCTTTGGGTGCACCAACCTCCTGCTGTGTTTAGTTGGTCCTTCAGCTGATGGTTGGGAGCCTGGTGGTACAATTTGTCTGGTCTCTCTGGAAATTCAGAAGAATTTTCTGCATGACTAAACTATTTGTTCTTAAGTACCTAACAATTCAGGTGAGATGAATTGCAATACAGTGAAAATATTCGCTAGAACATGCTACAAATATCGTGTATTGAAGACATGCTAATGCTTTTAAAAATGTAGACTGTAATACAACAGTATTTCATACCAAAAAAAATTAGAGGTGTTCCCTCATCTTTTGTATAACTAAACAGTTGGATTAAAAGGTGTTTCACTGGTGAAGTTTCTAATTGTTGCTATCTATCTATAACTTCAGTAGGAAGACCTGGATCTGCTTCCGTTGCTTTCCTTAGAAGGACACACAAATTCATGTTGACTTCATCACAGCCAGCTAATGCCCTGCTGACAAGCAGGATTCAGTTAGTGTCTCCCAGGGGGGTTGTAACACTGACTTGTGGTACAGAAAAATCATATCATCTGGTCATTGTAAAAAAACTGGACCAGGTCCTTGACTGCTTTAAATCGGTATTGCTTCAATTACCCCAGTCTTTGCAAACCGGGCATAATTTATGGTTTTCATGGGAAAGAGTGTCCTATCTAAACAGCATCAGTATTGGTTTTGTTGATTGATATCCTCACTAAAAATAAGGTGGGTAGAATGTATATACATGTGCTTTAAGCAGAAAAAATAATTGTTTTGTTGTTGTTTAAAAAAAAAAGGCAAAAAAACAGCACCATTTGATTTGAGGTATAAAGCACTCTACCCTGGCCTTTTCTTTGGTGGGAAGAATCACGAGTACCATTTGTATCTTCATTTCTTACAAATGGGCAGAAACCTTTATTAAAGGGCCAAAAGCATTCCATCTGAGGCAGCTGGCTGATCACGCAAACTGCATCTGACATTGCTTTTTACAGCTGGACTTTAGTGTGGGTGGGTTAGAAATCTGATTTCCAGAACGGTGTGAGCTTGAGAGGTGGCGATGGCCCGACAGTGGGGCTGATCCTGCTCTCATGGAAACCAAGCGAGGCTCTTCCCAACTTCAGCAGGAACACACTGGCAGCAGAAGGCACTTTGCACTCGTGACATGGGTCTCCAGCGTGGTGTGGGGTCGTTAAGTACTTTAAATGAGCACTTTTATACCCTGTATTTCTGTAGCTCTGAAATAACGCCTTTAAACTATTCCTGCGTTGAATAGTAAACCAGTAACAGTAGCAACTCCTTTTTTTCTTATTTGCAGAGAAGGCAAGATCGAATAGAAACCAGTGGGAAGTGTATGTATTGCTTCAGATCAGTGAGAAAATCTGATGTGCATACAGCTAGCTGGAGTACTGGGGAAAAGCCAATAACACGAGCCCATTAGGTTTCTGGAGCTCCTGCTATTACTACTTTTGAATGCTTCATGGCCCAGTGTCACAGAAAAAAGCTGTGTTCCCTTGTGCCATCTGCACTGTGGTGATAAGCTGCTCCTCTGGGAAAAGCTTGTCTATCAGAAGCCCAGCTCATCCCTGGTCATCCCATGGGACTCAGATGCTATCGCCCTGGGCAGCCACAGGTCAAAGTGGAAAAAAAATAGTATTCAGAGAAAAACTGACTATTAAAAGTACAGGATAATGTATACAGTCTGGGCAGAGAATGGATTGAGAGCAGCCCTGAGAAGGACTTGGGGGTACTGGTGGATGAAAAGCTGGACGTGAGCCTGCAATGTGCGCTTGCAGCCCAGCAGGCCAACCGTATCCTGGGCTGCATCCCCAGCAGCGTGGCCAGCAGGGCGAGGGAGGGGATTGTGCCCCTCTGCTCAGCTCTGGTGAGACCTCAGCTGGAGTCCTGCATCCAACTCTGGAGCCCTCAACACAGGACAGACATGCACCTGTGGAGCAGGGCCAGAGGAGGCCACAAAAATGATCTGAGGGCTGGAACACCTCTGCTGTGAGGACAGGTTGAGAGAGTTGGGGCTGTTCAGCCTGGAGAAGAGAAGGCTCTGGGGAGACTTTTGAGGAGCCTTCCAGTACCTGAAGGGGCCTACAGGAGTGCTGGAGAGGGACTTTTTACAAGGACACGTAGGGATAGGACAAGGGATAATGGGTTTAAAGAGGGTAAATTTAGATTAGATATAAGAAAGAAGTTCTTTACCATGAGGGTGGTGAGGCCCTGGCACAGGTTGCCCAGAGAAGCTGTGGCTGCCCCCTCCCTGGCAGTGTTCAAGGCCAGATTGGACGGGGCTTTGAGCAACCTGGTCTAGTGGAAAGTGTCCCTGCTCATGGCAGGGGGGTGGAACAGGATGATCTATAAGGTCTCTTCCAACCCAAACCATTCTATGATGCTATGTATTGTCCTATATGATTATTTTTCTCTATCTTGCATGACCAGTTGGCTCTTAAACAAATTCAGAGTTTAACTGCATGTTTGCTCTGCTGGCATAAAGAAGAATTTGATCCTGTAGGTCCTCAGGCTGCAGTCTGACATTACGCCTGACCCAGTGTAACTGCTGGCTGCTACTGAAATAGATAGCTCTGCTCTCCCCACATCCCTGACCATATGCTTCTGTTAATTTTCTTATATCAAATTTAGTTGACTGTTCAGCCACAGAGTCAGATCAGCAACTTAAAGAGCAGAATGCCATCCATCTGCTCTGAAAAAAATGTCAGTATTTTCTTTTGGCCTAGAAAGCTCGAATGACATGCCCACAGCCGCATAGGTTGAGGCATGGGGCAGAGAGGGACAAGACCAGGTCCAGATCATTCAGCATCAGCACGCAGTTACCCTGGATTAGAGTGACGGTGGTTTGATGTTTTACAATATGATTTTGTTGGTCAGCTCCAGTCATTTCTGGGTTTACAAATATTGTAGGCAGGTGGATAAAACAAAAACAATTGGGAAATGAATCCTAGAAGATATATTAAAATTCTACAAGTCATTTCAGAGAGCTGCTTTAAACATGTTCTTAATTTTTGTTTTAAAAATAGATTATCCAACTGTGAAAATCACACTGAATATTTTTGAAAGGATAAGTAGCTAATTAAAACCCATACCTAACAATGTTCAGTGGGTGACTGGGTGTGAGATGTCATTATACTCGAAGGCAGATATGCTGCTCTTTATCTACAATGCCATATATAGCCCTGCTCATAAGTTAAAGAGCTCAGAAGCTGAAACCTTGTTAAATGACTGTTACCGCCTTCTGTTGTGCCTTCACTTGTACCGGCGCTGAAATCCTCAAGTAGGTCTGCTTGTGAAAGGGAGAGGTCAGGTGTTACAGAAATACTGGCAAATGTGTTGTATATGAGTTCTGAGTATGAACAAAATAGTGAAGCAAGTGCTGAGACTTAATTACAAGTTTGGAAGACCTATGAGGGAAGGAAACATCTGCCTGTACCTTTGGGCAGACAACTTCCAAGGAGGATTTCCCTGCTTTTATAGAGCAAGGTATCTTGCAGATGTGAAAAACTTAATAGAGAAGTGAAATTGTTACTCTCTCCCCTCTGAATGGAAGGGCAAAGTGAATAGTTACTAAACTTTCAGAAAATAGACCACATAAGATATGTTTATGGGGTAGGAAAGCCTCCACACATGCTCACCCCAAAGGAGGCTTTGTGGCATACTGCCGTGCCTGTGAGCTTTGGATTTTGCGGGTGTTATCTACCTGGCTCTGTCTTTGTGCTGTAGGAGGTCAATTAATCTATTCCTCTCTAAGTTTTAGCCGTATTTTCTTTCAGATTGTTTAATTGCCTAATGTAGCTGAGCCAATTCAAAGCAAACAGTCCCTACTAGTACTTTACTTGATAATTGATGCATCTGTTTCAGATGGGCTTCTGTGTTCAGCTGGATTTTTGTTAGGTAAATCATTGGGTCAAAAAGTATATTAACTTTGCCTCTGGCCTCTGCTCCGAATATACTAGATACAAGAATACTTCATAGTCACAGTGCTGCTTCTGAGCAGTGAATCATTCACGGCTTCCAGGACATCATGATCTCCGGGATTATTAACAGTGCAAAGCCTGCTCTTTTACTGAGACCTCTCACAAGGGTCCAGCTGGGTCATGAGCTGAGTCCCAGTCCTGTTCCCCGTAAAGAGTACAGCAAACCATGGTTGGTGGTAATATCCTGCCCAGGGCATGCAACTATGCGTAAGAATGAAAGATGTTGGGGTAGTTGTATGGCAGTGTATTTGTGTGATTGTATCTGTGGAGCAGGTTACAATTTTTGTGGGGATTTAATTCAAAATACATTACCAGTGGTTGTAATAATTATATGGATGTCTGTAAATCAAGATGAGATGTCTTCCTAAAACCAATAGAAGGTCAATTATAAGTTCTTGTCTCAGTTCTGCAACAGCTGAAATTCCTTGGCTTGTGCCTGTGCTGGTCAATCAATAGTGCTTAGTTCTAGACTTGATTTTGTAACATTTTATTAAAATGAAAACGTGATTAAATGGTGTCTTTCACATTGGCAGTAGAAAGCTAGGACAGCATTTGAATTGTATCACTCCATTGTTAAGACAGTTTTTGGTAATTAGTCATTAATTTTAATTATCTATGTAGAAGTGTATCACATTTGGTAGTTTTTATTCAAATGAATGTATGTTTATGTCCAGAGGTCCTTTCCAACCTCAACTGTTCTGAGATGTTCATGAAACCCTTTTATTGTTCTATATATTAAAATATATAGAATATATAGAATATTGAATATAGAATATATATATAAATATATATATAAATAGAAAATATATAGAATATAACTCCGTGACTTTAAGCAATATAAAAATCCATTGCAAATAACAGTTATGACCTAAAAAGAACATTTTTTTTTTTAATACATAACAGAGGAGCTTGCTGCTGGATTGCTGCAAGACGGGACAGACTTGCTGCTCGCTGGAGCAGTGCAGCTCCATCACATCTGGTCTGTTAGACTAGAGACAGTGTTGTCTTCTTCTGATCAGGTTATTGAGTAGAATTCATGGTACCAAAATCCTCTCTTGAACAGGTGGAAATTTAGGACTCCTGGTTCTGTACTAACATGGCGTTGGGCCTGTTGGTACCAGAATCACACATGGAACATCTAGTTGTGTCAAAGAACAGGGCAATTTTAAAAGCTATTTCCTTGGCTTAACTTTAGGTAAGTAAGAAGGTGGCAAGTATTTGGAGTATTAAGTCATTAGTGAAGGGGGAAAAAAAGAAGTGAAAAGCAGAATTCATTATCAGATATCCAAAGATACACAAATATTTAAACTCCATGTGTCCACATAATTTTTAAAGTATTTCCTATGGTCCAAAATGGATGACAGTGTTGAACACTTCTTTAGTTGGTTTTAAATAGATTTTAGTAATATTTAGAAACAAAGGACAGCACTGATTTTGTTCTCTTTTTTTAAGTAATAAGGATTCTCTTTTAAATGCAATGCTGATGTAGAATAAGCCACTCTTGGGTGGTTTAGGGAGTGAATTGATATTTACGCTTAGCAAGAAGTATCTGTGCAGCTTTTGTAGTGAAGACAGCCTCTCAATTGGTATGAATCGGATAGCCTTTGTGGGGGAATGTCAGGCAGAGTTTAATGAAATGTTAATGAAATAATCTGATCAGATGGACTTCATGAGGCAGAAGGCTTGCATTATGTTTGTGCCCCACTTAAGCCATATTTTGACAGCTTGTTTGGGATTTAGTTGGACGTGAGCTTTGGGTGGAGTGCAATGTGTTTCTAAATCCTCACCATCCTTTGCTGCATTGTGAAGTGATTTGTCCATCTGGTCCTCTTAGAGAAAAAACCTCAGTAGTTTCTGTGCCCAGACAAGAAAGCTCACAGCAGAAAGCTTTTTGTTTTAAGGACATGGATAAAAAGGATGGATTTAATTAAGTGTGAAGAGAGCTGTTGTTGAGTAGAGTAAACAAGTAATGTAGACACTTTGGGTTTTATAACTGGGATATATTTTCTCCTATGAGAGTTCATGGACATTTGTCTTCTGTGCATATAGGTTAAGAGAAGGACTTTGATATGATCGAAGTTGGGAGGACAAGAGCTGGTTTTTTAGTGTACAAAAGTCATCACACTCATGCAGCGTTTTAACAACATAAAAGCAGCTGCGTTTACCTGTACTTGCTCCCCGTAATGCCACATTTATTTTCATTCTGTAACTGATCCTGTTAGTGATCAACCCTTGCTGATACAACACTACTTAGACACACAAGGATTTGGACTTGAGTGCTCAGTGTGTTTTTGTATCTCTAGATACTATTTTTTTTCTAAGTAGCTGTGAGATCTGTGTTTGCAATTGTCCGTTTGATATGTCCCTTTGATTCTTTAGCCTCCAGGTGGATGAAAATTGTGAATGAGAACTGGGCAAATAGAGAAAAAGAAACCAGAAATAATCAGTTCCTGTATGGGAAGATACTTAATTTTGATAGGACGTGAGACTGTAACCTGTGTGCTTTTCTTTCCTCTGTTTTAGGCTACCTTTCCCTGCGGGCGACCGGGTGACTTTTAACGGGAAGGAGTGCATCTGCCAGAAATGTTCCCTGCCCCCTTCCAGCAGCACTGGCTCTTTCCCCGTACAGAACCTGAGAAGTAAGTGGGGGTTTCTGCTCTTTTCCGCTAGTATTTCTTAGTCTGCACGTGTTTAAAGAACACAATTTTACATCAGTATGTTTAACTGGAATTTTTACCGCTATGCTGCTTACGAGGTGTCAAGAAATACAAAATAGCCATGTGAAAAAGTGTATGGCAGTTTTCTGAGAAGTCTGATGTTAAAAAGAAACACAAATGGTACCATTATAGGGTTAACAAACACAAAACCTCCCAGAACATTTGATTAAAGCTGGAGTAAATCAAATTGTTTGGGGAAAGGCGTATTATCAATGTTAATGATTTTTTTGAGGATTTACTCCAACTCCAGCTAAAATAAAATCCAGCATTATACTTAATCATCTGTAAGTGCTCCAGGGTTGCTTCAGAAAATATCAGTGACATGGCTGCATGGCTAAATACTACACAGGAAGGTATTAAGGTATGCATCATGACCAGAGGGACATTTTCCTTGACATCTGTACTATTGTGTACTATCAGAAAATTCAAACGCTGCAGAGAAGAAACGTGGTCTCTTCATAACACGCTTTTGCAGCAGATTATAGAGTGGTGTTGTTGCTCTGACCTCTGTTCCTCTGCTTATTTGTTCACGAGGAGCTGCCACACTTTAACATTCATCCACCACCTATTTGTAATTAAATATCAACAGCAATTTAATTAAACAGCAAAGAGAGAAATATTTTTAATAACTATCGTATTGCATCGAGCTGGATTAGACATGGCTGAGGAGGGACCTCATAGATTGCTATTCTTTGTATATAAGGAATCCAGCTCACTTCAGGGAGAAATTTCTCCTTTATTTTCTTTGTTTTTCCCCACATCTCTCTTTTCTACAGAAGTTTTCACCGTCCCCTCTCTCCAGTTTGTCAGCAAAAGCTGCTGTGTGAATGCAATGAGAGACGCTATGCTGATTCCTCTCTTTCTGATGCTGTTCTCTTTTGGGGAGGGGATGGCCCTCTCTCTTACTGCTTTCTCTTGTCACTTATTCCAGAGATGGGTCATCCTCAGCTATCTTGGCTGGCCGCATTTGCAGATCCATACTTTCACAGGCTGTCATCTGTTTGTCTCCTTGTCGTACGGGAAACGTGGTTTTGACTTTAAAGGAAATTATTTGCCTGATTGAGCACTGACAGAACAACTTCATTTGATTATCTGTGATACAGAATCCTTTAATGTATTTACATTCCCTTTCTCTGTACACACGCACACCCCACAGAGAGTTTTTCTTGGGTTGCATTTCCCCAGCTCTCTCAGGTCGCTGCACTGGGCCTCCCCAGTGCACAGGTACTTGCAAACCTCAGCAAAGCACTTTCCTCAGAGAGACAGAGCACTGGAAGCATATCTTTGTGGCAAAACCTGACCGTGGAAAACACAAGTGTAGCTTTTCCCTGAATAAAATCTCAAACAGATGCAAGTACTTAAACATCAAATACAGGTGTGCTTTAAAACTCATTAGAAACGGAGGAAATATTGCTTGCTACAGGTTTTAGTGGATTCAGATGAAAGTCTTGGTTCAAACCTGGATGTCTGCCACACTGTAGACTGGACTTTTAAAATAATTTGATTTTATCTTCACCTGAGATTTACCAGCTCTGCTTCTCAAATGATGTAGTGATGGGGGTGAGCTGATGGATACCATGGCTTCTTAAAGGGAAAACTGAGATCCATGTCTGGTCTGCAAGTAAATTGTGCCATGATGTTCCCAGGATCCCAGAGAAATATCTTCCTTACTTGTGTAGACTATGTCCATTCTTATCTCCTCCTTAGTCTATTTCCCCAGTGTCTTGCAGTGCTGCTGCAGGGCAGCATCCTCTGATTTCATGGTGACGTGTCGCACCCAACTGGCCCGGGAGCTGCCGAGCTCATGAGCTTTGGGAAATTGGGTAGCAACAGTATAATCCCTTCTTGGTGTGGGGAACAAAGCTTTGATGGGTCAGGGGGAAGCACTGCAGCCACAAATACATGGAGGTGTGTGCATGTGTATGTAACAGGATATGCCAGAGCCCAACCAATGACAATATAAAGAAAATGAACCAAATATATAAAAAGTTAATATCGGGAAACATTCAGATTAGTATGTAATATGTGAAAGAGAAGTGTGCAGTAACAACTGTTTTCCAAGCACTTACTAATCCTTAGGTTAGAATCAGTGTTTCAGGAATAAACAAGCAGTGTCAGAGACATCTTGGTTGAACTGGAAAACTGAAAGTCCAGAATGGCTGTCTATAGCTAAGCTACTTATTACACAAAGCAATAAATGGCATTAGTGTCTCCTTGTTTAACAACAGTCTTCTTGGAAAAGACCTTAATGTTTTAAGTAAACAATTCTTTTTGTAAAAGAACAGTAACGCACAGAAACAGATGACTTAAAGCAAGCTGAGTCAAGGACCAAGTAATATGTTGATCCGCTCTTATGTTGGTTTTGCCCTTGGCTCAGAACTGCCTGGTACGTGCTGTGTATGTTATTTGTCATCCTGTTCATCTCTGACGAGCTCAAGAATGCTTTCAGGAGATCTCTTGTGACCCACTGAGCTTTCAAAATCACTGCCCCTTCTGACCAGCCCTTCTATTTTCATCCTCCAAGTTTGGTTTTGACCTCCTTTATGCATTATATTTAAAAGAAATGACGAATGTCAAATATTTGGTTTTTGCCAGAGTCCTTGAATTTTTTAGTATTATATAAATACCTAGCTACCTCTTTTGTTTCTTTTATAAAATGCTAGCTGTGGAAACCTCTTGTGGCAGTGTTGATGTTGAAAGAGTACTCAGGGAAGAATATCAACATGTAGCAGCAAATTGATGTGTTCTGCAGAGTTATTGGTTGAAATTGGGTGAGTCACCAAAGGATGCGGCATCCAAGGCAGGAAGACAAGGACATTGCATCAATAGGCACTGTTGTCATAGCAACCACAATATTTGTTTTTAATTATCTGGAACTTAACAGAGAAAACAGCAGTTAGGAATAAAAAAGTACCTCACAAAATGCTGCATTTCTGCTCACCCAAGCTTAAACCAGATGAAAGGTGAGTGACATCTTGAGCATACTGTGTTGCATTAAGTTTGTGAAATAAACCCTCAAGCAGTGAGATTAAATTAGATTGCCAGATGAACCCCTAGTGCAGGGAAGATCACCAAAAAAATCTGATTGCATTAAAGAATAGATACTGCAGTGTTTATTGTTTTATGGGACTAAATCCAGGCAAACACCCAAATGTTCTCTTTTATTAGCAAAACTCAAATGTTCTGATCTGTGGTGCACATGCTTTTGTGCTGGGCTTGTTTCCACATATTGGTGCTCTACAGGGTGATGTTAGACAGACATCCTATTACTCCCTTAATCCATTCCAAATCCACTAAAGGAAAATAAGAACTATCCTTTATTGCTGTGCACTCAGAAATTAAACATTTAGAACTGCACTAACAGAGCATCTCATTAGGATCACGTAACCAACTAAATAGAATCTTAAATCAGAAAGTTTTTAGGAGGACTGTTTCAATCTTTTAATGAGATCCTGTGTTTGAAGTTCTTTCTTAATAACTAGATAAATCTTTTTAAATGCTTTTGTGTATCTTTCTCTTCCATGCAAGTCATTGTTGTGGTTTTTTTTGTCTTCTGGTGCCTCTAAATGACTCTTTAAATGTCTTTCAGGGTTTGTCTTTTCTCTAGCAATTTGTTGGTATACATGAGGAATTCCTAAAAAAAAAATACATGTTTTCACATAAGATGGAAGATGTAATCATAAGGAGGATTAGAAGGGTTACTGAGCTATTGATACTACAATAGGTTTATTACGGATGTTTATTCCTACTTTTCCACATATTCTGACTGTTTTAACTTTTTGTAAGAAAATTATACATAGATAGGAATCTATAGAGAGTGAAGAGTGAATGAGAGCTGGACCCTATCGAGTAATAGAGGATTCATTTAGGGTACAGAGAACCAGGTTCAAATCCTGTGTCAGCGTAGCTTCGCTGAGCAGAACCCTCACTGTTGGCATGGAAGCTAAGAGTGGATTTGGCTTTTACTACTGTAATCAAAAGCATCCATCATTAAAAATCCCAGAAAGAAACCAAACCCCCAGAAAAGTCTGGTCCTCAATTACTTTTTCTGAGGAGGATAGCTACTTCACATATAGCCTGTTTAATCAGTGTATCCTAGCTTATGTTACCCAGTTATGACATGTTTTGCATTTCATTTCCTTACAACTTTTTAGAGGTTTATATAAGTGAAATTCTGTAAATAATAAATATATAGCCAGCCATCACTTTCATATGTTGCAACGCCACTACTGCTCAGGAATTTGTAATCTCAAGTATTGGTGTATTTTTCCTGGTTGTAGAAGTTCACAACAGAGTTTCAGCTTAGTTTTTTCCACAGCTGCAAAAAGTATTTTGAACTTTAAGTAAAGTTTCAGACCCAGAAACAAAGTCTAATATGAAGGTTCAATTATTTGTTTTGACCTCATGACTCTAAGTCTTTTTTATGAATTTTATTGGGTTAATTTTTGATGCTTAAGAACATAATCAGCAAAACTTCCTATCTTTAAACACAATATAAATGAATTGAAATAAAACCTAAGTCACTAGGAAACCTAAGTCTTTAGTTTTTCTTTGAATGATTCACGTCTTCTAGCAATGTTAGGATGATATTAGGGCATCACCACTTGTCATCCATCAGTGAGCCACCAGCAGCGAGCTTTAGAGCCTGCATGAGCTGTTACTGGGACATGGATGGATCCTTATGCTGCAGTAACTGGTATTGTTGCATGACTGCTAGAGAGTGTGATTCACTCATACGGGGTTTTTCTCTTACAGATTGTGGGGGCTGTGGTTCAGAGATCAAAAATGGGCAGTCATTGGTTGCCTTGGACAAACACTGGCATTTGGGCTGTTTTAAGTGCAATACATGCGGCAAGCTACTGAATGCAGAGTACATCAGCAAGTAAGTGGAGTGGAGGAACATCTTCACGTGTTTTCAGCACTCTTTTAGTACCAAGTAATTAATTCAGTGTTGCGTATCCTTTCATTTGTGTTTAGAAGTGTTTGGAGATCTATAAAAGATTAGAGATTATTACCTAAATTATGACCTAAATTGGATTAAATGCAGAAAAAATCACGTTAAGAAAAGTAGAATTTGTCCATTTACCTGGCATGGAACTTGCCAGAGCGATAGAAAGGCAATGGGTGGAATATGCCCTTAGTTATCTATGTTTGACTTTGCTCTGTGCGATACTGTAATTTGAACAAGCAGTTATTATCCTTTCCATGTGTTTCACATAAGCAAAGATGTTCTCAAAAAGTTAATTAAGGAGGTATGTATCATGCTTTTTCGTTGCTTCAGACCCTCGGGCTGTCAGTTTTGGACTGAATGTGGTGACAGCAATGAGAGGCAGCACAAAGCACACACGCAGCCCAGGTCCCATGTCAACACTCACAGAATCACAGAATCACAGAATAGAAGGGATTGGAAGGGACCTCTGTGGGTCATCTAGTCCAACCCCCCTGCCGAAGCAGGGTCACCTACAGCAGGCCGCACAAGACCCCGTCCAGGCGGGTCTTGAATATCTCCAGAGAAGGAGACTCCACAACCTCCCTGGGCAGCCTGTTCCAGTGCTCCGTCACCCTCAGAGGGAAGAAGTTCCTCCTCATGTTCAGACGGAACTTCCTGTGCCTCACTTTGTGCCCATTGCCCCTTGTCCTGTCACTGGGCACCACTGAAAAGAGCTTGTCCCCATCCTCCTGACACCCACCCTTCAGATATTTGTAGGCATTTATAAGGTCCCCTCGCAGCCTTCTCTTCTTCAGGCTGAACAAGCCCAGTTCCCTCAACCTCTCCTCGTAGGGGAGATGCTCCAGTCCCCTCACCATCCTCGTAGCCCTCCGCTGGACTCTCTCAAGTAGCTCTTCATCTTTCCTGAACTGGAGAGCCCAGAACTGGACACAGTACTCCAGATGAGGCCTCACCAGGGCAGTGTAGAGGGGAAGGAGAACCTCCCTCCTCCTGCTAGCCACACTCTTCTTAATGCACCCCAGGATCCCATTGGCTTTCTTGGCAGCCAGGGCACACTGGTGGCTCATGGTTAACCTGTCGTCCACCAGGACACCCAGGTCCCTCTCCGCAGAGCTGCTCTCCAGCAGGTCCACCCCAAGCCTGTACTGGTGCATGAGGTTGTTCCTCCCCAGGTGCAGGACCCTGCACTTGCCCTTGTTGAACCTCATCAGGTTCCTCTCTGCCCAGCTTTCCAGCCTATCCAGGTCACGCTGAATGGCAGCACAGCCTTCTGGTGTATCTACCACACCTCCCAGTTTGGTGTCATCAGCAAACTTGCTGAGGGTACATTCTAACTCTTCATCCAGGTCGTTGATGAAGAAGTTAAACAAGACTGGGCCCAGTACTGACCCCTGGGGGACACCACTTGTCACCAGCCTCCAACTAGACTCAGCGCCGCTGATGACAACCCTCTGAGTTCTGCCATTCAGCCAGTTCTCTATCCACTTCACCGACCACTCATCCAGCCCACACTTCCTCAGCTTCCCTAGGAGGATATCATGGGAGACTGTGTCCGGTGAGATATACAGGGCTTTCATTGGCCAAGGCAATTGGGATTAATTTCTGCTTCAGAGAAGTGCAGTGATATGATGAATTTTTCCTAAATAGCTACGTAACTCGATCACCAGTGCCTAGAGATGATGGAGTTTCAGAGCTGACGTCCCACTGACTTTCAACAATTATTTGGATTTAGATTTGTACAAGTATAACATTTAATTTCTTAGCTTGCACTGGAGGCTGAGAAAATGATATTTAATAAAAGGATGTTCTTAAATAAGGTTTTGCATTGTCTCAAATGTTATGCTACTCTGCTGTATTTTGGTATAGTTCTCTTTTTGCTTGTTATTTAATAATAAAAAAAATATAAATTGTAAAGATAGAGTTATTGTGACATACTCTTTTAAAAAATGCTAAATGCCAAACAAAATAATTCAAGAGAAGAAACATTCTTACTTCAAGTCATTCAATTAATTGTTGTGAGAACTTATAGGTTAGTCTCTAAGCAATCCCAACTTGTGTGCTATAAAATTAATCTTTATGTCTCTCCAGGGAAATGTCTAATAAAATTATGCCTCTGCCAATAAATCTGTCTGGTCATGGGCTGTTTTGACGTAGCACACGAAACATATTTAACTATGTTAAATGTGGACTACAAAAAATGACCAGAGGGAGGGAACACCTCTCCTCTGAGGAAAGGCTGAGAGAGTTGGGGCTCTTCAGCCTGGTGAAGAGAAGCCTCAGGGGAGAATTCATTGTGGCGTTTCAGTACTTAAAGAGGGCTTGTAAGAAAAATGGGGACAATCTTTTTAGCAGGGCTTGTAGCGATAGCACAAGGGCTAATGGTTTGAAACTAAGAGAAGGTAGATTTAAACTGGATGTAAGGAATAATTTTTTTACTATGCAGGTGGTGAAACACTGGCACAGGTTGCCCAGAGAGGTGGCACATGCCCCATTCCTGGAAACATTCAAGGTCAGGTTGGACGGGGCTCTGAGCAATCTGATCCAGTTGAAGATGTCCGTGTTTATAGTCGGGGGGGTTGGGCGAGATGGCCTTTAAAGGACCCTTCCAACTCAAACCATTCTATGATTCTAGGTTTAACTTGCACTTTGAAATGGGAGAATAATCTCCAGTTTCTTCTAGGGTAATTTATTTTAATTCATCAGGTTAGTGGTCTAAATGTAAGTTTTTGTAAAACTGTGATCTAAATGTAAAATTAAAAAAAAAAATAGGTTCATTTCAGAGCAATAGTCCAAGTGCTCTGCTTCTGCATTTTAGAATAAAAGCTGAGACTCCTGTTTTTCTTCATTAAAATTGTTCACTATCTTAAATTACTTGTGGTGGTGAAATAACTGTTCAATTTATGCATGAACGTACTGCAAGATCTCTTCTGCTGCTCAGGTTGAAGTCTCTTAGTCATTACTGACTTCCACAGAGCAGATTCGCGAGTTGATTAATCCATGACTGTCTTTAAGCAAGTCTAGTTAAGAATGCCAGCCGACTTCAGTATTAATCAAAACTTGGTTCACAGTGAAGATAGTCAGTTGAGAAATTACTGTGAAGTCTAAGTGAAGTACAATTAGAAGACAAATAAAGAGGGAAAGAATAATATGTAGAAAGAAATATTTTTTTCCCTTGTGCGAAACACGTGGAACAATTTAATGAGTAACACTATCGAAACAAATGGTGTGAGAGCCTCAGAGACTGGGTGTTGTGACTGGGGGAGAGGCGATGGCGGAATTCAGTAACAAGGCAGGAAAGTGAGATCAAGGTAGAATCTGAAGGGCCAGAATAATCAATTAACTATTCAAGTCTTTAATAATTAATAAATACAAGTATTTTGGAGGGGTAAAAGTCCATAAACACCCTATGAAATGTTGAAGCATTACCAAATTTTAGCTGTATAATCTCCCAGTAAGCCTGTAAACCTGCCTAAAGTAATCTCTGTGTGGCCTGTTGTTCTTCCCTAGGGATGGCATTCCATACTGCGAAACGGACTATCATGCAAAGTTTGGTATCAGATGTGACAATTGTGAAAAGTATATCACAGGAAGAGTACTTGAGGTAAGGAGAACCCATCATCCAAACACATCTCAAAGTGTACAAAGAGACTTGCTCTTTTGGGTCTGGTCATATGCTTACAAATGGATGTTAAGGCAGAAGTTTAATGTTACTTTTGTGAAATACTAGAAACTTTTTTTAGAATTCTTTTCTGTTTCTTCTCTTAATGGCTTGATAATACACATACTCCCTAAATGGATATTTGTGGTACTGGAGAACGTTCAGGTAGCAGGAGTAAAAAGTGAATGGGTTATCAGGCACATTTTAAAACTTACAGTAAATTCCTTTGTAAATTGCACTCTTTGATCCTGTTTTACATTTCCCAGCGTTAGGGTGAAGCTGCTGAAAAACTAAAATGAATCATTTGAAATGTATTTTTGGACCCAGAAATGTGCTATTTTGCAGGGGTTTTTTGACTTTGTTGTTTTAAAAAGCAAGGAAGTTGTTCAGTGTAGGTGAATGTTTATAATTTGTGCAAAAGAGATTTCCACATAACTGACCCAGGGTCAGAAATGGGTATATTCCTTTGATCTAAATATAATTTATTAATTGGGTCGAAGTGTATGATGGTTATCCAATCAACATTATAATTTATCCACCTTTTCTTTCTGCCCTTTCCCTGTATCTTGTGAAGCCTTAGCAGTACTGGAGTTAGGAAGAGGTTCCCCAGATCGCTCAGTTCACTCCTTTCTCTTCATCAGTTAAGAAAGTCTGGAGAAGTCCCAAAGGACTTCCATCAGAGAAAGATCTGCTAGGAGTCATACAAAGACTTAACTATCCAAATGGTGGACAATTATTGCTATGGAAGGGACTGAGAAGCAAGTGGAAGGAAACAATGAGTCCATACTAGATGGCATGGTGGGGTGTTAGGGTTAGGCATGGGAGGCTTTTCCATTATGAAATGTTTTTACAGACATCTCAGAAAACAGTCTTCTAATAAAGGTTTTGAAAGGATATAAAGACAGCTTTCTCACTGTTTACAGACAGCTCTCTCAAGTGGGAGAGGCAAAACAGAAGAAGATATTAAAAAAAACTTCAGAAATAAAACGTAAGAAATGACCAGTGGAAGCTGCTACATGTTTTCGGGCATGTCAGGATTTGACACTGAATGAAAGGTAGTAAGAGGGGGTGGGCTTTGGAGGTGAAGCTAATGAACTTACATTTGATGTGATAAAGAAGAGAGAGATGAATGCAGAGAGAAGAGTGTCATGGTAAAAGCTATAGCAAATTTGGGGTGCACTTACCCATACCAGGTTACAGGGAGTGATTAATACTAAAAAGTGAGAAGAACAGAAGCTCCAATTTCTCTGCTGATTCTTGGCTTCACAGTACTATGTTTTTCTGTCCTGGTTCTTGACTTGAAATGTCTGTACAAAAATACTCCTTTTATTTGGTAGTATTTTACTCACAAGATGATTAAACAATAGCATGTGGTGCGGTGTGATTAAGAACTGTCTCTGTGGATGATGAAAAGAATAAAAAGTTAAAAAGATTTTCATAGTAATGGTGCTGAGTTGTATTTGTGGAACCTGGGTGCACATGTGCCTGTATCTATTTCTTCTAATGCTTGGTGAGAGTGTACTGAACAGGAGGAGAGTTCCTTGTGTTTATTATGGATGGACTAATGACAAATTTGATAAAAGTTAATTATTTAAAGCTGTTGTAGAAGATTTACCATGACTGATTACATCTGCCATTGTAGTTCTAGGTGATGTTTTTTGTTAGTGCGTATGTGACCCCTCCTCTCCCCTGTCCCAGTGTTGCTCTGATGACAATGCTGTAGCACTGAGTCTCTGCTTATTTTGGTACTGGTGCAGGCTGGTAGGAACTTTGATTGAAGTCTGTGGCATTTAACTGTGGAAAAAAATACTGATGCAAGATTCTGAAACATGTTTAAAACAAAGATGAGGAGAAAGGACTTTGGCAATCTGTAAAAGCACAGCAGTGTCATGTAGTGTCAGTGTCAAATAGGAAAGATAGGATGAAGCTAATGTGAAGCAGGCAATGGATTTGAACAGGTAGAATGATATTTAGTGCCTGGAGGCTTGTTACAACAACCTAGAAACTTCATAGTCTAGAACCATCTTTCCATAAGATTGTATAAAACAATTTGTTGTTTTGTGTGAAACAACACTAATGAAGCTTGAATATGGGTGAATGTCCTATGTCCTAGCATTCTACCTGTTCCTCATGACATCTCCCAAAATTCCTGCTCCCATCCCCTCTGTTTCCCCGTGAAATATCTCAAGAGCTTTCTTTACATTTCCACTGCCTGTTTACGTGGTCAGAAGGTGACATGCAGTGTAAGGCTCCTTCCATGGTGATCGGTCTGTGATTTCCATGAGCTTTTAGACCTCTGTAAGGGAGCACTTTCAATGGCCTTTGAGTTTCAGCATTGCCCATGGACAGCCATCAGATCAGGCGATAGCATGCACACATCATTTTGTGAGGAAGTTGGACAAAAAGTCATGACCTAAGCAAACAGATTTGAAAGAATGCAGAGACCGCATCCGTAGCTAACATGGTTATGTCATTTGTTGTTTGTCTGCAGCAGATAGACTTGTTTGAAGGGCTCTGAACTGGGGCTGATTCTTCCGTCTCAGTGTGTATTTGTTACCAGCCAACTTGCTGGTACGCTTGTGTATCTCCTGGTCAGCAAGACAGAAAAAAGAGAAAGTAGCCATGGCTGCTTTTTTGTTGTGAGATATATTTTTTGTGGAATTGTCTGGAATCCTGAAACATTTTTCAAAATCAATATTTCTTTTTACCGTCTTGCATATAATCTGGAGATACACAGAAATAAAAGGAGAAATTGCTGTTAAAGTAGGGGGGGAATCTTGACAGCAATAGTTATTAGGCAGAGGAGTAGTCTCCCAAGGGAGCTGCTGGAAGCTATCACTTAGATCATATTAAAACAAGGTTGGACAACGCACTGGAAAATCTACATTAGGAAACAGTCCTGCAATGACAAAGGGAGGGACTGTATGACCTAATAGGATTTTTTCCATCTCTGATTTCTGTGAGAATGTCAGGAGGACAGCTGCTTCCACAATTGTTCTGTGCCCAGATTTTATAATATTGTCTTCCTTCCCAACACTTGCTCGTTTTAAGTGTTTATTCAGCAAAAGAGGAAGGGAAAGTCAACTAGTGAGAGTTACTGATAACTTACAAAAATATGGCTGTTTTCATAGGTTGCCAGCCAAATACAATGATGATTTAGTTACTTAAATTCTTCCTTCAGCTCATTTTCTGAGGCCCAGATTCATTCCATGTAGTAAATGGGCTTAAACACAGGATAGCTCTGTTTATAATTCCTTTCTTGTTGCTTTCTTCCCCCTCCAATCCATCTTGGCTTGCCCCCAGTCTCCCAGGGAACTTTTACTGGAAAAGCTACAAAAGAAGCTGAGCAGCTAATTTACGGAGACCGTAAATTCTTCTGTTACTTCTAAAGGCAACTATTTTGCTGTTCTTTTTACAAAAGCCCTGCCCACCAGTGCTTTTCCAGGCAAGGTTTGCTTTACTTGTGAAGCATACAGAACACTGTTTAATGCATCAGTCCCCTCCTAGAAATTGCTGTGTTTTGTTCCTGACCATAGATATTGATAAACATAACATCTTAAATGGGGAGCAAGAGGTGGTTGGAGTTTACTTTGTAGTTTGACTTAAAATGCAGTGCAATTGAAAACCTTTAGGGAGAAAAGGGCTTTATTTTAGTGCTATAGCTCTGTTCCCAATCCAGCAATATCTAACAACATGCAATAACACAGAAAATAAACACATTTGAAATAACAGGCTGTTGATTTTTATAATCAGCCATTTCCCTTTTGTCATGTTGCAATCTATTTCTCTGCATTTGGCACTAAAAATACTTTTACTCTCTTTTTCTATATCACAAGCATTTATTTATTAATTAAAATTGCAACTTGCGCTAATAAGCGTATCATAAAAATAGACAAAATAAGTGCAGTTGCCTTTTTTCTGAAAATATATTATATTTTGCATGGTAATTGACAGCCTGATACAAACCCCTTTCAACAAGAAAACACTTTCCATTTGTTTTGTGATCTTGAATCAGTCTTCTAGTTGTGTTTTGCTTGGAGGAGACGGAGGAGGGCTACCTGCCTCCTGGTCCTCCCCACCCGACAAGCCGTGCAAGGGCTTGGAAGGCTGCTGAGATGTGTGGAGGAGCTGTGTTGTTACCTGAAATAAAGAAACAGCTCCTGAAACACAGAAAGTGTGTTTAGAGAGGAGACATTGATTTATTCTGCACAGGGTGTGAGGTGGAAGATTACCACAAATCAAGCACACACCCTTACATTTATATTGCGTATTTATACAGTAAAAATGTTAAAAAAAATGTTAGTACTGCCTATTAGCTATTCCCTCCTAACTACGGTTGGTTAGTTCCCATCTCACCTCGGTTTGCAGATACAGTACTCTTAAAATTCAGCTAGGCATGCTCAGTGGTTAAGGGTCTTTGCCTGGGCCGGGGTCTCCAGCTCAGGGGGTGTGTCATTTAGTATTATAATGAGGGTAGTTCAACTAAGGATATGTGAATTCTCAATTCTGCTGCCAAGTTCCCAGCATACATGAAACATTCTAATTAACTGTCCTTCTTGAGGTCCAGTTGCTCCAGTGTGTCCTTGGTTAAAGCTACCAAGTGTTTGTTCTTCTGATTAGAGATGATTTAACCTTCTCCACTTGTCAGCAATCTCCTGGCTTGAGCAGGTCTGTAACCATCAGGTGTTCCTTATCTGGAACATTGGCTGCTACTTAGATAGTTTTTCATGACTTAGTAACTATTCTTAAATTATAACCTTATTCTTAACTGTTAGTTCGCCTTCTTAAAATATATCCAAATGTTATTCCCAAGGTGACAGTGTGACAGTCAGGGACTTCTCCTGGTCCCCCCTGGGGGATGTGCCTGGGTTTCCTTAACATCTGATACTTAGAAACTCAATTCCAGCAAACTCTCTGTTTGCAAGTGGTCTCTGTAGAGTCATTAATTCTTCTGATGCAGATTAATTTTTAGCTTTTTTGATCTTCTCTTTAACTGATGAACTCTAAGTAGAATTTACAGAGGACAGTTTTAGTTCCTCCCAACTTTTGTTTTTGCAAAACTGAATGAGCTAAATTCCTCTCTGCTCATGAAGCCAGCTCCAGGCTCTTCTGGTGATGCTGGTGGATCTTCTCACTGTCTGTTCCCAGCTAGAACCACCTTCTCTCAGTATGGACGAACATTGAATTCTAGATGATGCCTCACCACTACCTTGTGCAGTGACAGTAACCCCTTCCACTGTTTCTTAAGCAAGACCTTTCCCTGTTATATCTTGCACTGACTGTGTTTTTTTTCTGTGGCTTCGTTAACATTGACAGCCTGTAATGAGAGACAACTTGGCAGGGGTGTTTCTCTTCATCTGCTGTTTCAGCTAATGATGTTTTTAGAGGAAGCCTAGGTTGTTAGGGGAAGTCCTTCACGTCCGAGGATAACCTCCTGGGGATGTTTTGATGGCAAATGTGGTGTAGGCTGTGGGGGGACCAGGTGTGATTGCTTGGACAGGCAGCTTCAGCCCAGCGATGGCCACGCTGAGCCACCTTTTAGCAGGCCTCCACGACCAGCTGTACTGGTAGCTGATGAACAAACTGGATCTCCTCTGCTGCTAGCTGGTGTTTTGAATTCTGTGTGAATAACAGTTGACAGTGTAGCACGTTGGAAGTTGTGCTTTTGGAAAAGTCTCTTGGGGCTTACTTACATGCAACCCAGCTGCCTCTGTAAGCACTGAGGGGTATTTTCAGCCCTTGACTAGGCTTCTGTCTACAACTGTTTCGTGATTTACAGCTACACGGCTGTGGTGTAAATGTGTCCAAGAAGTGCTGGTGAAAATGGTTGTATCACTTACTAAACGTAAAGATGGGTCCAGCTGCTCTATCCAACATTGTATCATGGCAGCATGGCACTTAGTAGATGTGGAGGAAGAAAGAGTTACACATTTTTCTGGTTTACGTGTGTGTGTAGATGTCTAGAAAAGTATAATCAATCTATTTTTTTAAATCTATTAATCATAACTATGTTACTTTGAAATAAGGGAACAAATGCAGTAGGCACTAGACAGGAATGACACTAGAAATTTCAATTATTTATGTCAGTTAAATGCCACTTATACCTCAGTGACTTATTAATTAAAACATGATTTTTTTTTTGGTAGTTTGTTTTTTTGCTTTGCCCTAGGGTTGAGCTGCTTTTGTTTGCAGCCACATCTACTTTGTAAATCAATTGCCTTTCCCTTTGCAAAAGTCTCGGTATAGCTGAGAGACGAGACTAATTCTTTACAGCAGGGTGTACAAATTTCTGCCTGCAGTGTGGAAGAATGGTTCATTCTGAAATGTCTGCTACCCTGCTGTTTCACTAACAACAAAACCTAGTGATGTGTGAAAGGTACTTGAGCGGCTTATAATACAGGCATTAATACTGAAACATGCAATAAAAGTGGCTCCGTCTGTATGAAGGAAGGGTTTCCAGTAGCATGGACAGCCTTGCGAAGGCTGTCAGAGCAGCAAAAGGATCCCGGTGGCAGTACTAATCTTCAGTTAGAAACTGCAATCTACGCCAGTTTTCTCCCATCACAAGAGAAGAAGGAAAACTGTTGGAAAAGATACATCTAAATAAATCAGCACTAGCTCTTGCAAAACGAAACCATCTAAGGTAGGAAACATTAACTCGCACTTTCAATGCATAGTGTTTGCAGAGATGCAAGGCATTTTGCAGCTTGAGAATGGTCTCTGTTTTGGTGCTACTTGCATTCCTCTGGGGCTGCTGGTTTGCAAAGACAGGTTAATCATCAGTGCAGAGTATCTGAACTTGGCTGGGTAAGTGTTAATTGATAGTTGATTTAGACTTTCTGCTTTAAAACAGGCATCATTAAAAATACTATCAACAAGCATTTAAATAGTGATGCAAATCTTTTTGACCTTTGCTTTCAGCCTTTTCTGTAGCCCAGTTGTATTATTTTAGATACATTCACCTTATCTTTCTCCCACCCTCATACTTTTGCTTTTTCAACCACCTCTTCTCTGCAGAAAGAGATACAGAGCTTCACCTGTTCATATTTATTATCTGAGCTGTTAAAAACTCCCAATTGTTGGCATGTCAGGAAAAAGCAGTACATATTAAAAGGAGCTGTTTGCATAGTTTTTACCCTGTAAATCAGTTTTTAGGTTTATGGGGGAAGAGTGCTGAGTAGCATTTGGTGATAGCTTAAGCCTGTTACATTTTTACCGAAGTAAGGGATTCTGCCAACTATTTCTGCCTAACAGGAAAGAGAAGTTCAGAATTTGAGGGAAACTGGTCAATAGAGAAGAAAGAATGATTACTGCAGGTTTTGAGGTTTTTCTCAGTTGCTTGTTTACTTTTCTGTTGAGGATTTCTCTTGTACATGAGGAAAAAGTCCCCAGTAGTGCTGCTGCGCATCTGTGCCTGTGGGGGTTTGTACGTGTTGGAGTTTTAGTGCGTAGTTCGACTCTTGAGCTTGGCAGACAGCTGAATGGTGTCCACTGCCTTTTCCCATTAGGAAAAAATGCAGTACCGGTTAATTACCTTAAACTATCTTGACTGACTAATTAAAACACCAAAGCAGTGATTGCAGTAGTCACCTTGATGCTTTCGGAGCCTCAGACACAAGCAGCGTGCACGACACCAGTTACAATGCCTTTCTAAGCAATGCGTTGCTGTGGTGATGCGTTATTATCTAGTACTGTTTGCCAGCATTTGAATATTTTGACAATGTGAAACGTTGCACTTTTTGGACGTCTTCACTTCCTCGTCCAATTATTTGGCATAATTTCTTTAATTTCTGGTGGTCTTCTGACTGATGCCTGGGGCATGCAGTGGGCGGCCAGACCACTGCTCTGCAGTGCCCGGTGCCTCCCTGTGCTCCAGCCAACAGCACAAGCGTCTCGCTCCAGCTCCCGCCCGTAACCATGACAGTGGTGCAGCAGTAAGTGCACTTAGTGACAACTGGCTTTGTTGGTAAAGTATCTCCAGGATGCTCTGGCCCATGTGACAACGTCTCAGTGTGTGCTAATAGCAGGAAAGCAGTCTGTGTGACTCATTTCTTGTATCTTTAAGATTTTTCATCCTGCCAACCATCAGCATTTTTTGTGCTTCTTCAATTTCTTTTCTCCCCCCAAAGCAAGAAGTTCTGAATGGTACCTTGAACTGGAAATGTGTGGATGAGTCTGAAAGTAGCAACTTCCTACTTCCAGGAAGGACTATTAAAATCATTTCTGCCTATGACAGCAGCATTTCCAGCCCGAGCTAAATTCGGGGATCCGAAATATCAGTCCTTATTCAGGCACGGAATGAGAGACAGCTTCTGTCCTCAGACGTGTGCAGCCTGTATCACCACAACCAGCACGAAAAGAGCTGTGCTGGCTTCATCTGATAAATCATGCTGCCTCGCCGGGGCTGTTCGGTCTCGATTGCAGCTTCATTCTTCCCATCTCGAATGGGTGGGCTAAATCCACAGCTGCAAAATTGAAAAGGAAGGGGAATATGTCTGCAAGTCATCTTTCTCCTTCTTCACTCCCTCTCCCCTATCAAGGGATGGCAAAAGTGAGAGCCAGCTGCAGTTTGTCTTGGCCCGTAAGTGGGTTTTAAGGAGCGGGAGAGGAAAGTGGAAAAGACATGAAGAAGATTGTTGAGCAAACGAAAAACAGAAGCCTCTTCCAGTCTCAGTGGGTGGCAAGAAAAATTTGCAAAGCTGAGAAGAAAAAGACAAAAGGGGCAGATCCCGCGATGCATAGCAAAAGCAACTGAGTGCAAAATCAGTGATTCAGCATGACAGACCATTTTGGTTCACAAGATCATGTACCATATCCTGTAGAAAAAAATGCACTATTCGCCTTTTCCAGCTTTTGCCTGACTGTGACAGGGCTGAATTGGTTCCTGAGTCAGAACTTGTTTGCAGATGTCACAGAATGAGATTGCAGTTAGAACAGTTCTGATTTTTCTTTCTAGTCTTTTTCTTAATTATTCCCGGTAGGGTTTTTTAATTATTTTTTTTTTTTATTTCTCCCGCAAGAATTAGAAATTTCTCCCTCCAGAGTCCACTATATAGTAAGTTACTATCATTCTGAAATAAATCTCCACTTTGGTACATTCGATCTTCACTTTATACCTGGAAGAATGAAGAGTGTGTGGGAGGCAGTAAAAATGACTCAAATGTGGGTGGGAAGTCTCAAGGCTCTGCAAAGTACAGCGGGATGAGCCAGAACCAAGACAATGTGAAATAACCGTACCTGTGAGACAGCTAAAGCTGTAAGTGATGCTGCAGGTGCTTGTATTGAACGTTTCACATGACTGTTTCTTGGCATCTAGTGGGATGATAAATGAACCCAGTATGGAGAAGATGATGAGAAGGATTGATTCAAAACATTACTCTACATTTACGCTGGTGTAAACCCCATCGAAAACGGTTCATTTGCCCTGGCACACTGCTGAAGTGACTCAGTGGTGAGTCAGGTCCACTGTGACTAAGAGAATTAGTAATAATTTTCCTACACATAGTTCTTTGTCTCCTGGCTCTCACACTTTTCTCTCCTTGGCACTGTTGTGTAACGCAAGCAATATATATTTTGCGACATACCTCTGCCTTGATAATGTTGCCTGTCCCTTCATACCCAGTAGATGAAATGACAGCTGTTTACTAACTTAACCAGTATTGTATACATCTATTACTGAGTAACCCTTCAAGTCTTCGGTAGCATATGCAAAACTCTGGCTTTGCAGTAAATGTGAATGGAGATTTTATGTCATTACACTTAAAGCTAGTAACTAAGCACAGCCTTCTACTCCAAGCAGCAAAGTTATCTGATTTTCTCAGTATCATCACTCTATTTTGAAAATAGCCCATAGAATCCAGTTAATGGTACAAGTATAGTGGACGTAAAAAATACACCACTACGTGGATGCAATGCCAGAGGAATGAATTTGTGGCCATAGAACAACATTTGATGGTGCAGTGCTGGGCACCTGCTTCGGGGTACTCTTGAGATAAACACAAAAGGACAAAAACCTGGGTTCTAGGTTTTACACAGTATTTAGGATTAAACCCACATCCACAACGTCATGCTGAAGCACTGGCCAAGAACGAGAGGGCTATATTACCAAGTGGGAATAACAAGAACAGCCCCTGATTTCAGCCTAGTAGGTGGAAAAAACTTGATAGGAAGATTTTCTGGGTTATTTTTGTGCTCTCAGGTCAGAGATTTTTTAAATAATAACTAACTTATCTCTGTGTGCAGGAACTAGAATCTTAGCTCAGCCAAAGTCAGGGGACTGCATTTACTTAGAGAAATTGTGAATTTGCCTCTGTAAATCAGTGCAGTGATGGGTTGGGCCATTTAGTGTTGAAATGCTGTTTCTCATTATTACATTTCATAAAGATAAATATCTGTAGTTCCTTGTTATACCTGATTTCATTATCAGCTTCCTATACATTTCTGCCACCTAAGAAAAAGAACTGTTCATTCATGTAACAGTTTAAAACCCTAGTGAAAACAGTCATTTGGGGAAAGAAGGAGGAAGTATAAACAGGATTAATTAAATATCGACTAAAGGAGTTCAGTGGTTTTCTACCTTTTATGATTTGCATACTCTTTTTTTCAATTTCCCAGTGAAGGTACGTAGTCCTCAGCGTTTAATATAAAATGGTAGATAATGAACTTCCCTTACAAATGTTAAGATGGTTTTCTCCTCAGATCTACTCATGAATCCATGGACATAAGATGAAAGCGTTAGATGATTCATTTATTGAGGAGTTATGTTTTGATTTTATGTTCTGTTTCGGTATAATGTGCATCAAGCGCATATTGATTTATTTTGATGCCTTATCTTCAATTATAAGTGCTTGGAGGTGCATATGGGATATCTGGGGTCTTGGTGGGCAGTTGGATAAACCTGAGAGCAGTGTGCCCTGGCAGTGATGAAGGCCACCAGCATAGAGGGCAGTTTCAACAGGAACACAACCAGTAGATTGAAGAGAAACCATTTTATTGAGCATTTGCAAAACCACATGTAGGATACTGCATCCAGCTTTGTGCCCTCCCATATCAAAAGACAATGATTCACTGAAGCTAGTTCAGTGGAGGGCCAGCATGATAGCTGAGGGGTTGGAGCACATCTCCTGTGAGGAGATGCTCAGGGAGCTTGACTTGCCCAGCCTGGAGAGGGGATAGCTTCAGGGGGACCTAATAGCAGCATTGCCATACCTACAAGGAGGCCTTCAAGGATATGGAGACAAGCTCTTTACTGAGGTGCATGGTGGGAGAGCAGGAGACAACTATCATAAATTGAAAGAGGGGAAGTTCTGACTGGATACTAAGAAAAAAATAAAAATCACTGCAAGGATAACTTAGACCGGAGCAGTCTGCTCAGAGATTGTGCAGTCTCCATCTTTGGAGGTTTTCAATATCTGACTGGACAAATACCTGAGCAGACTGGTCTGAATTGAGCATCAACACTGCTTTGAGCAGCAGGTTGAATTAGATGACCTCCTGAGGTCCTTTCCAACCTAAATTATTCTGTCATTCTACGGTGTACTTGCACACTTCCTGACTTTAAAGCAAATTATATTTCTACTGTTATCTGTATTACAAAGTGCACCTGAATAAATCTCAGTGCCCTTTTAATGAATAAAAGTGAATGTCCTTGTGAATGAGAATTATTCAGGAAATCGAGACATGATATAGAAAAGAGAATAATTTATTGTCTAAATGAAGTTTTTCTTCTTTTTTTCTTCTGCCCATCACTACAGTACCTAAGTATTTTTCCCCTTCCCATCTCAAACAAACTCCGTTCCACTTAAACAGATAGCAGCAGTCAAGTTGTATGTCTTTTGTAAGAGCTTCAATCCTTCATTTCAGGGTGAGAAGCTGCCTGATGGACAGGCTTATTGCTTGTCATTGGGTTTGTGCTTTTTTCTGTTTCCTTATGCTTGAACAGGTGGTTGCTTGGTGATGACCCAACTCTCCAGCAAATTTGTTCCATGTGAAAAGCTTTTAACTAAGAATGCTTTATTCCAGTCTTCTGTTGGCTTTGTTTCTGGGTCATGTACTGCACCATGCCTTGACATACCAGCAGGCTCAGTGTTGTGTAGGCTGACTTCCATTATCTTTGTTCAGGATAAGATACAGTTAGGACTTCATTTGGAGCCTTTAGAATATGAGGATGGCAGGATTTGGACCTACCTCAGTAGATGACGCTCAGTGGTAATAATGCACTATTACATCAACTTATTATACCCTTAGAATGGAAAATATTCTTTGATATGATTGAATTATTGCAGCAGTCCAATCCTCTCACTTCCACGATTCTTTACTCCCAGCAGTAAAAGATGTCCATTGCCACCATGCATTTTAATAATGAGATAGATATTTTTTTTTTCCCCACGAAAAAGTTCAATGGAAACTTTTCATTCTCAGGAAGGGAACCAAATAGTTACCAGTGTATTTAACACATTAAATTATTTTGTCTACTTTCTTTCTTCCCTCTAAATTGGAGACATATGAAATTGATGTGTGGACTGTTCGGTGGATGAGGAATAGGTTGGATGGTCACATCCAGAGGGTAGTGGTCAACGGCTCAATGTCTACATGGACATCAGTGATGACTGGTGTTCCTCAGGGGTCCGTATTTGGACCAGTACTGTTAAATATCTTCATCAACAACATAGCAGGATCAAGTGCACCCTCAGCATGTTTGCAGATGACACCAAGCTGAGTGGTGCAGTTGACACAACTGAGGGATGGGATGCCATCCAGAGGGACCTGGACAAGCTGGAGAATTGGGCCTGTGTGAATCTTATGAGGTTCAACAAGGCCAAGTGCATGGTCCTGCACATGGGTCAAGGCAACCTCCGGTACCAGTACAGGCTGCAGGATGAACAGATTGAGAGTAGTCCTGCTGAGAAGGACCTGGGTGCACTAGTGAATGAAAAG
The DNA here is from genome assembly GCF_030867145.1 of Opisthocomus hoazin. Lineage (NCBI taxonomy): Eukaryota > Metazoa > Chordata > Aves > Opisthocomiformes > Opisthocomidae > Opisthocomus > Opisthocomus hoazin. Next base: position 12,984,415 of record NC_134418.1, read on the forward strand.
CTTGACATGAACTGACAATGTGCGCTTGCAGCCGAGAAGGCCAACTGTATTCTGGGCTGCATCAAGAGAACTGTGGCCAGCAGGGTGAGGGAGGGGATTCTGCCCCTCTGCTCTGCTCTGGTGAGACTTCACCTGGAGTCCTGTGTCCAGCTCTGGATCCCTCAGCACAGGACAGACATGCATCTGTTGGACTGGGTCCAGAGGAGGCCACAAAAATGCTGGGAGGGCTGGAGCACCTCTGCTGTGAGGAAAGGCTGAGGGAGTTGGGGCTGTTCAGCCTGGAGAAGGCTTTTGGGAGACCTTATCGCAGCCTTCCAGTACTTAAAGGGGGCTTATAAGAAAGACAGGAAAAAACTTTTTAGCAGGGCCTGTTGTAATAGAATAAAGGGCAATGGTTTTAAATGAAGAGAGGGTAGATTTAGATTAGATACAAGGCAGAAATTTTTTCCAATGAGGGTGGAGAAACACCGGGACAGGGCAGAAATTTTTTCCAATGAGGGTGGAGAAACACCGGGACAGGTTGCACAGAGAGGTGGCAGATGCCCCGTCCCTAGAAACCCTCAAGGTCAGGTTGGATGGGGCTCTGAGCAGCCTGGTCTGGTTGAAGCTGTCCCTGCTCACTGCAGGGGGATTGGACTAGATGACCTTTAAAGGTCCCTTCCAACCCAAACTATTCTATGATTTACTAGCTATTTTACTAAGGGAGTAATGCAGTGAGATAGGATGTACTTAGACTTCACTGGTGAGACAATCATCAGAAATCTTGAGTATTTTTTCCAGGACTCAGTCTGTGCTTTGAGCTCTAGGCTGCTGTGGTTCAGTCCCTCATGTGTCAATCCATAAGCAACTGTCGCTCATCAGCTTCAGTAAAAAATAACATCAATCACACTCCTAGCAACAGCATGAGAGCCCAGACAAGCAGTATTATTGTGACAGAATTACAATTATTATACATATTGTCTTTCATATATTCTACCACTTCATCAGTTATTGCAGTCATAGGCAGAGAACGAGCAGAGGTTTTTGCTGAGCTGTCTGCAATAATGTAGTATCTTTTTCCTGAGTGAAGACAGCTAATTTAAAACTCAGACTTAACTAGTTAAGGTTATTCCTTCCAGTATGAATTACTTTGGTTTTGCTAGTGCTGCATATTTTCCAGCCCTACTGTTCATACTGCTCTGTAGACTTTAGGATAACACCCTTTACTGCCTTCAATTTGTGCTTTAAATGATGTGATTCACATTTGTCACATCAGGTTCGTTCTTCTTTTATCTAGTTCAAGCCCTGAAGTTATGAGAAATGAGAAGAGGTGGTTGTATGCACTTTCTTGCAGAGCTTTCTTGTCCTGTTTTAGTTGAAGCATGGGTTTACTTGTCAACGTGCTATGAGATGCGTAGCAACACTGAGGTGTCCCCCATGCTTAGGGCAGGGAGTGTGGGGTAGTCCTTAGTACAAATGGGAGAACATTCCTCACGTTGACCCAGCCCAGGAGGGGAGCTGCACAGAGGAGATTTACTATTCAGAACGGACCCTCATGCCTAAAGAGAATTAAGTAATTCATAATACTTTGTCTCAGAGTGTTAAGGACTGTTTTGACTCCACCTTTAAATTACACACTAAGACTTTGACTCGGTGATTGTGGAAAGCTGGTGTAATCACTGGAAGAGAAATTAAACTGTTGGCAGTTTACTGTGTTCCCAAGGACATTCTTTGCTACTCAGGTGTGAGGAAATCTCAGTTGAGAATTAATCTTTGAACTGATCTCCAAAATAATACTATCTTCACATCTGGATGCCTGGGCACAAATACCTTGTGCAGTCTTGAAGCAAATGTAGGATATTGAGAACATTTCTTACAATCTACCACTTGAACCATAAGAGATCTCTCAGAGATGAATGTTGCTTCTTCTGTGCTATGTGTGCTTTGATATTTTATTAAACACTGAGACAACAATCTGTCAAACTAAGCTTTCAAACCGTGCAAAGAAGAAGTAATCATGTGGTTAGGAATTTGTTTGCTGCACTAAACTCCCTCACATCAGTGTAACCAAGAAAAGACAAAACACAGAGGCCATCATTACAGCTAAACTGAAGACATAAAATAGTTGCTGCCCTAAGCTTATAAAATTTCTGGGTTCTGTGGGAACCGATTGTTCATCCATGAGATGAAGCTTCTGAAATAGTCTGAAGAGGGAGGAGAAAGGGGCACTGATGAAAGCCTCCTTGGCATGTACCCAAGTGGGGTTATATTTCGCATTCAGACCCAACACACCCAGGTCTGAATATAATTTATCTAATCAAGCTAACTGTATAAACATATCAGGGAATAATATTAGTTAATTCCTGCATCAAGTCCCTAGCCTCAGGTTCAGCTATCACTTCTCCCTTAGAAAGCTGACGTGATCTATTTTAAATACTTAAAGTGATGAAGAGTCTGCCATGTCTTGTCTTTTGTGCTTTGGTTAGAAGAGGAACAGCACAAAAAAATTTAAAAAGGGGGAACAAAGACAGCTGTCAGCACAGAGAGTTATACGCAGAGTTTGAGTATGTCCCATTTTAGTTCAGAGGTATTTATGCAAAATCCACTGGGGTTATGCTGGTGTAAGCATCAACAAAAGGATCACTACACCTTTTCCCCCTGATTTTTCTGTTAGAATTTTATCTAAATTATCACAAGAGTTCTCTTTGTGCCATTCTGCAGCTAGTTGACGTTACTTACTCTACAGAGTGAATTAAAATTACGTATTTGGTTGTGCACTTAAATTTAGGGAAATAGATTTTGTTCTGTGGTGCATCCAGCTTATCTGAGAATGTGTTCTAACAGTTTATTTTAGCAAAGGAGTAATTGAATTTCCCTAGAGAGTGTTACCCTGGCAATTGTATCAGCTGTGGTTAATAATTGAATTATTGAGGCGATGCTTGTGCAGTACAAATCTTCCAAGGGAAATTATATTTCTTTTCAGCTTGATATTCCAAATTTAAGTTTATCTCATGATCGTTAAATAACCTTCTGTGCTTAAACACCTGCACTCAGTCAAGCAATTTTAAACCTGAGGTTTAAACCCAGTACTGATACTTCACAGTCTGATACTTTAAGGTGTCAACACAGGTAGTAGTGACCATCTTCCATGTCTAAAGTTGCAGGAATCACCCAGCAGTCTGCACAAATGACACCGTAAAAAGAAGACTGAACTGGAACAAAGAGTTGCTCTTCTGTATTGCTCATTTAAAAACACAGCAACAGGTTTTCAGGGGTGAAGCAAGATAACACTGGTGAAGTAAAACCAGACATTCTTTAACCTGAATTTGTCACACTCCTATATTTGATGTTGTAAATGGCAAAGTAGCCCCCACACAAAGATTATGTTCTTTAGCATAAATACTTCTGAAGCTCTGACATTCATTTAATGAAAAAGAGTAAGACAAGTCATCTCTGTAGTAAGAGTGTTAAATTTCTAGATTAATAGAAGGGTGATTTACAGTGCAGTGCTGTAGGAGCATATTTACATGCTGAAGACAGTGGGGCAATACTTGATGGTTATTTCTTAAAGGTACATGTAATGCCCTTTCAACCTTTTCCAGATAAACAGGTTATGAGACATTCTACATGGACCAGAATTTGCCTACTTTTAACTCCAGGAGACTTCTGAAGTCAGAGTTAGCTTAACTTCAGTTAAACTCAGTTTAACTTGGCTCTAAGCTTTCGAGTTACTTGGTCTCCTGGCTTTTGTTCATAATGGAAGTGGCATTAACCTTAAGCCACTTCAGCCATGGGCCATTCTGTCTATCACAGAAGAGTGTGGGGTCAAAGATGAGGAAGGAGATGCCAAGATTTGACTTTCAGTTCTGTAGGGGTTTTGAGGAGGAAGGAGCGCTGGTAGCACACACAAGAGCCGGCTTTGGGCTGTTGAACTCTGTTTTGTGAGTGTCATCTGAAAGATGGAGTAGGGGTGCAGATTGGTGGGGCTAGCCCGCGTTGTTCTCTGAGAAGAGTGCAGCTCCCTGAATGCTATTTTTGTCACTGGCTCAAGCCAACATTGTCTTGTGGTGCTGCTGTCCTTGCCTGTGGGAACCAGAGCTAACAAGTTTGCCCAGAGTCAACCATAGAACTGGATTTTGGCCAAGCTACCAGAATTGAGTCCTGCATAAATCTTGTGATCCAAGAATCTTGGCTTTCTCTTCTGATAGTCGTTTGAAGTTAACTTCACCCTTGTCTGTGTTGCACGTTGATGTTCTGACATAGACAGGTCCTTGCTCCTTTTAGCATGTGGATGTGTTCTCTTGAAAAACACACTGAGGTCAATGATCAAACAGTTTAAACTGATGGGGTTATAAGGTAACTGGAAATCTAAATTTATGAAAATTGATGAGTTAGCTGTTTTGAGCAAATTTAGGGCTCAGTCCTATTCGTGTTCCAATCAATGCAAACAGTGGTATTAAATTACGAGGATTAACTTCAGAAAATTTGGCAAAGCCCTTGGATTGTCTACGTGAGGGATGTAGAGCACAGTATCCAAAAGTGGTAGCTCTGAACTTACAGGCCTATAGGCACGTCACACTTGTTCCTCATGGAAAGCTGTTGGTACCCGTTACTTGCAAGCCACTTTCAAAGCAGATACAAACGTTGCTTGAATAAGATGGTTCTTGCTGTGCATGAAGAGAATATGTTCAGTAGGATCATGAAGAACATATAGTGAATTGCAAGCGCATGCTCAAGGTTATAACTTCCCAAATTCCTTCTCCAGGTAAGTGTTAAGCTACCTTGCACTTGGTGCGCAGTATGGTTGTCTACAGGGAAAATGTGTTCGCTATAAAGAATTGTTTCCATTCTGTAAATTCAGAGACTTAACTATTGCACTTTAGCTTTTTTTTGGGGTAGACAAGACCATAATTACATTTTAAATCATGAATTGTCTATAATCAAAAATAAACATAGTGGTTTGGGGAGATTTTTGAGATAACCGGTATCAACTAATTTGTTCTAATTAGTCATATTCTAGAGGATGACAGAGAAACTCCTCATAGTGAAGCTGCTAAATTGATCAATATACTTCATCATCTGTACCTTTTTTCCTGAACAGGCGGGAGAAAAACATTATCACCCAACGTGCGCACGATGTGTCAGGTGCAGTCAGATGTTTGCAGAAGGAGAGGAAATGTATCTTCAAGGTAAAAACAAACAAATTAAAAAACCTCCAAAACCAAACCAGTTACACTTGGCAGCGTGGTGCACTTGCCCATATCTGCTAGCATGGCTGAGCTTTTTTGCACGTATTCTCACGTCACAACTACCAAAGAAAGTGAAGAATGCAATGTGTAGGCTAAAGAAAAGCAAAAACAAACACTTTCTTCTCACTCACTATTACTTCTCTCTAAGTTCAAATCCAATAGCAAGCGTGAATCACAGAAAGGATGAGTGGTAGCAGTGATTTCCTGCAGATGGAAGTACTTGACAGTGAACATTATAAAATTTTCCATTTACTAAAAAAATGTGACTTTTTTCTGCAGTGATAAATGGTCCAGATGAAAGTTAACACACATATGGGACAGCAAGTTCCCTAGAACAGTCCTAAGGCCAGTTCTGTACCCATTGCCCATTTGGGTATGAGGAGAAAATGTGAAGGTCCTTACCTGAATTCCCCTCAGTCAGATCTAACTGCCTTCAGAGGGTGGAGAAGAGGATGCCATGGAGCTGAAGCCTTGCCAGACAATATGCCTATACTTTACACTGCCATAAGCTTGCGTTGCATAGGAGAAAGTGGTTCAGGGAGAAATTCAGTCTTTCTTGTCAGGGAATTTCAGTGGTAATAGAGAACAACTTGCATAATAATTTATTCAATGGAAAAACAGGTTATTTAATAGAAGTGAGCTAAAATCTGTATTTCATATGTAGCAACATTTAGCTGTACTAAACTGATCAAGACAAACAGTGTTTACGCAGTTAAATATAGGGTCAGACACCAGAGAAAATGAAGGCTTTTGCCTATGTCTTTGACTGGCAGTACCTTTTCAAAGGAAAACAGAAAAGGGAAGTTGTGTAGGATCTGGGAACTGCAAGGCTGTGTGTGACCATAAAATCACATGCTTGTCCAGATCTGTATTACAACTTTGCAATTGTCTACAGTTTTCTAGAAGCGTACTTTGAAGTCATTCATTAAGCTAGAAAAGTTAAACTTTATTTAAAACACAACAGTGGTCTCAGCAAGATCTAATGATAATTTAGTACGTTATTTAAAATGACAATTTTATTGTCACTTTGGTTTGCAGCAAGAACTAGCTCATTAAAGGACATAATGATCTTTGTGTATGCTCATGGACTCTCCCCCAGGAGCCAGAAAATGCTGTGGTTCTTCCAACTGCAAAGTAGCTTAGCAGTACTAAGATCCCCTGGGAAATCAGTTCTTTAAAAAAAGATACCAAACTACAAATTTGTTTCTAGATTTCAAACCCTCTGAAACTGGGTTGCAAGTGAATCATCTTTTTAAGTTCAGATTGTTATAAGGGTGGATATTTGTTAGGTTTTGTGCTGATTTTTGGCTCAAATAGTCACAAAGTATGCTCGGGTCCTTCTAATTTGGACCCATCTTACTCACTTTATTTTCTGATGGATGAAACATTCATACCAGCTTACACTTTTTGTCTTCACATGAAGGACAGTTTCCATAAGAAACTGGTATTAACGTCATGAAAGATCTGTGATTAGGTATTTGGACTGCCTGACCTGCTGTGTTAGATAATATAAAATGTCAGAGCCTAGGGTTTTATAGCTGCTTCTTCATCCTCTAAATAAATTACTGGAAAGTTCCTTTAGGTGTTGCACGTTCCTTAGCAGAAATGGAGTCGTCAGTGATTATCCAACAGATGACTTTTAGCTGAAAGGACACTTTATTCTGTGTGAAACAGTTTCCCAGCCAGTTTTACTTGACCATGGATAGGAGTAATTAAAAAAAAGTTGATCTAAATATTTCTTAAAACCATGGGGAAGATTTACATCAGCTTACGCAGCAGCTGGGACAAACTCTTTCAGTGGGCAAGCTCAGACCCACTCATAATTGGAAGATGAATTAGCATTGAATTTAAAGGTGCTGCAAATATGTTTCTTCATGGTTCAGTCCCCCAAAGCTTCAATAACTTAGTAAACATAATTTATGTCATCTGTACTTTATCGATAAGTCTTTTACTGCTTGAGTCTGGGTTCATCTGGGTTATTTTTGTGAAATAAATTCTGATGATCTCCATCTGTCTTCTGGGAAATAGACTTTCTGATTCTGTCTTGTTTCCAAAATCCACTGGTTAGAAAACTATCAAACTGCTGTGAAAACAAAGCATTTCCAATAAATCTTCTTGGTGGTCTCCACCCAGTGTAAACATTCAATATTTATAACACAAAAAATTCTCAACTTCCCATTTAGACAGGCAGAAGTTGCAGTGCGCTCACATTATTTAACTGTGCAGAGCTTTATCTTGTGGCTTGTCCACGCTCATACTGGCATAAATGTAAAGGTTCCTTTTTACTATTAAATTTATTTTATATATTTACACACATTCCACGTCCATTGAACACTGAATATTGAACATTGTGTTCAACTTTTTAAAAGATTTTTCCTTTCCCTTTGTGACTAATGCAAAACTATAAAGTTTCTTTTTTGCACTTAATGTTTACTTATATCTCTGGAATTCATACTCCTCTCTTCCATACTTACATGCAGTAGAGTATTGGTTCATTTTGTATTTTCTGCTTTCTCTAGGATGGCTGTTCCCCTGAATTAATGCAGTTCCTTAGGGTTTGACTTGTGAGAAACAAACATATTGGAAGTGCAAGATCAGTACAGTGAATAATTCAGAAAGAAAGACTGGATTTTCAGCTAATGTTGAGTGCCACAGTGCTATTCCATCCCATCAGTGTGCTACTTAGTATGACCTGGGCCAGACTATTACTGAAATATGTAAAACAAGAGCACAGAAAATTCTGACTACGTATAAGGGAAAATTTACAATGAGAGTGGAACAGGCTGCCCAGAGATGCTGTGGGATCTCCCTCCCTGGAGATACGCAGAACCCAAATGGGCACAGCCCTGAGCTGCCTGCTGGAGTGAGACCCATTCTGAGCAGGAGCTTGGGCTGGAGGAGCACTGGAGATCCCATATCGCACTTCTTAGGACTCAGGTTTTGATATTGATCTCTCATATTGAAGTCCACATAGCTTTCTGCAGTGCACCTAGTCTTTAGTATGTGTGTAATCAGTCTCACTGATACTGAGAAGTTGTTCGGTTTTAGCTTTGAAAGTATCCATGAAATAACGACTGTAGTGGAATCAGTCAGTGCGCTGTATCTCATAAAGCCTTACAGGAAGGTTTAATAAGGTTCTTGTTTTAAACCTTGTAAGGTTCTTGTTGGAGAACCTAATTAAGCAAGACTTTAAATTTACTTTCCAGGTACATCAATTTGGCATCCAGTTTGTAGACAGGCTGCAAAGGCTGAAGAAAAAAACAAGGTAAAAATACCTTCTTTTTACCCAGTGTTATTCCATGGTCATATTATTCTCCATCTCTTTTTTTACAGTGGGCATGGAGGGAAGGATTTTTTCACTACTGTAATTTTACATGTTAAACAACAGAAATCTAGTTGGTTAATGTAACATAACAATGTACTATAAATATTTTACTTTTACTTAGTGATTAAAGCTACAACGGCAGGAGAATGATGACCTAAGAGTTATATGTATAAGCTGAGTAAGGAAAAATGTGAAAATAGGAATAAGAAAAAAAAGTTAATCCTGTTTGATTAGGTGATGTGATCAGTGCATGACCTCTTCTCTTTTTATGTGGCTCTTCACTTAAAAGATCAGAAAACTTTCACTTTATTTGTTTTTATAAAAAAACTCTCCCCTTGGAATTTCTTTTTTATTATTTGTTTGTAAAATGTTGGCAAGCCAGCTCAACTAAATTTAATCTCTGGCTTTAAGTACCTCCTTAAGTTGGATGATTTGTGCATCTGTCTTTGTGCAAGGGGAAAACAGGGGAGTTCAGGCAACTTTAATAATTATAAGGTTAGTAGATGAATAAGCTATCCTTAGGAAATGAAGAATTAATCTGTAGCTGGGGAAATGATCTCTGAAGTGGTGGGACTGAGATGAAACTATCTTGTTTAGTGCAGAGGCCAAGTATGGAGGTTTTCAGTTCTGCTGTTCTCTGATGCTCCAAGTGGTATCCTTGTACCCTGGTATCCTTGTTCGTAAAAGCTCTGCTTTGATTCATCATGGCTTGGACACAAGGCACATGGGACAAGTCTGAACAGCAGGCAGCAGCTATAAAAAGAATGTTTACAAATCTGGTGTGTTAGCAAGTACAACTCTGACTAAATTACAGTTTTGAAAAAAAATTTGGTTTGTGCTTTACCCTGAAGGATCTTGGCTGTATTTTTTGTACCGATGTGTTTGGGAAGCAATTGCTCTGGTATTCATGGTGAGTTCTGAATATCAAATAAGTAGCATTTCAGTATAAAATCTATTGTTTAATACACGTGTATTTAAAATTGTCAAAATACTTCACTTTAGTAAGTGCTGCTGATTCAGCCTAATACTATTAAGCAGTATTTCTGGCTTCTTAAGAATTTTATTCTGGCTGAGTTACTGAAATTGCAAGGCTAAAACTCCATGTCATTTATTGAAACTGTTGTAGGGTTTTTTGGGTTTTTTTCCCCTCTTTCAAAGACAGACAGTGTACGAGGTTGTACTGGGTTCCCGCTGGCTGGCTTTTCCTCACAAAGGCAAAGAAAGTGTACCTGTAAGATATTGTGTAAAGGCTGACTCATTTGTAACACGTCTCTTGAGTGCTGGGAGTCTGCTCCTTCCCCAGCAGAGAGGAAGACATCTGTATCTGAAAGTCAGTGGGAGTCTTGCCTGGGTAGGGAAAAACAACAGAATGGAGCTCAAAGCATTTTTCTAAGTCTAGTCATCTTTCCTTTAGCTTGGGTTTTTCCTCTTCTTTTGGTCTTCACACTCATTATTGGAAATAATAAACCAAGAAGAAAGGATGTTGTTTCAAAGAGAATAGTAATGGACTTTTCATCATAACTTGTAAAGTTGGGAATGAATATGCTGGTTGAGAAATTTTCTGGTCAACCTTTGCAGTTTATTTGTTTTAAAAGTTAGCTTTCTGTGTATTTATATAGATACATGCACAGCATGTAATTAAAGTAGGTGACAAAGGCAGAAGGAGTAAGTGGCAGCACACTCCAAAGCTTTGGAGACGGAGTGAAAGGGAAAAAGAAGTTGCGAAAGAGAGTGATGGCAAAAACAAAAATGATGTGAGAGTGAGATTGTAAGTAGAAGGGATGAAGCTGGGAAAGACAGAAGAAATCAAAGTAGCAAGAGAAAGAATAAGGATTATCTAAATGCAAGATGGCACCTCAAAGTGGAGGAAAGCCCCAGAAAAAACTCCAGGAGTTTATTAAAACTCAGCCAGGTATGTTATGTGTTTGAAGGTCATGCTATATTGTGTGATCTTAAAACACATTCAACTGTTGTACATGACACAGAAAAAAGCTCTGAAGCTTTATCTAGGGAATTCTGAGGTTAATCCAAAGCTGTCATTTGACATTAACAGGGTTTAAAACATTAAAATAGTGAAGTTTTACTCATTTCTTTTTCTCTACTCCATTGGACCCTTGTAGGGACATCGTGAAAGAGAAATATGGTTTGCATGTGACATCAATCCATTGATGACACTTTCATGTCATTTACACAAGATCTAGAAAATTGCTGTATGCTTTAACTAGGCAGAAGGTCAATGCAATTCGCTGTCCATGTTGAATGATCATCTCAATGGCAGCCACAGGTATTTCTTAGAGAATACTCTATTTCCACCCCAGTGTTTCCTTGTCCCCTTGGACCTTCTGAGCTCGTCCAGAGCCTCAATGTGAGACAACTGAAAATGAGAGGTGAAAATTCCCAAATTCCAGTCAAAACATTTATACTGAATCTTTTTTATACAGGTAAGTATCTCCACGTACTGTCTTGGAGAAGTCCATAGGATGATTTGGGCTAAAGAAGTTCTGTGCAAGAATAGTTCTGATTATTGAGTTTGTTTACTCTGCTAACACAGTACTGTACAGATATATTCACGTATTGCTTCTAAAAGCTAGTAAATATTTCAGGTAAATAGTGGAGTAGTAGGAAGGATGCTTCCTTGACCTGACAGCTTAATAATGCTAAAATCCTTTTAAGGGTCTGAACCGTTGTAACCTCCATTTGAGAAGTGCCAGCCCTCGGTGAGACAGTAAATGGCTGTCATTCAGAACGCATGGAAAAATACGTGCTTTTTGCAATCAGGGACAGATTTTTCCATAGGTGGGAAAGAGTATTTTATGATGAATTAAAATATCTCAGTAAAAGAGAGTATAAAACCATTGATTTCATAGTAAGATTTGTTTAAACTTCAGTTATTAATGTCAGATCTGTTCACTGTTCGGTAATGTCATTGTGTCTTCAGTCCTTTGTTGTTTAAAAGTAAGTATATTTTTCATCATAAACGAACATACCAACAAGAAGGCAATAAAGATCTGTCACTCTGAATGCCAGAATGATTTAAGCCAGAGCAAAACCAGCTGAGTGTTAAAATTAATTGGGTAGTGTCACAATCAGAGAGGGGAAGGCTAACCTGTTGGGTGTCTGATTCAGGATGCTCTGCGGGACGTTGTGCTGTTTGCTACGAGTGGAAGACATGGTAGCGTGACACGTTCTGGAAGTGATGCAGATTGGTTTGATGGTATAACCTTGGAGTAAAAATGCTGCCACCGTACCAGCTTGTGACCCCAGACTCAGACTGCTGTAACTTGGCCTGTCCTTTATAGTGCCCAAAGGCTGTCCTGGCAGCCCAGAAGTGTTCCAGGCCATTTCATTCTGAAGGGAGGGGAAAAGAAAGCCACATGTAAAATCACTTTTGTATTTCCAAAGGTCAGTTTGTTTGACTGAAGGTGTTCTTTTATTTTTAACCCTTTGATATGCCTGTGTGCTTTGAACTCGCTCTAATCTGCCATTTTTGAGTGGTAGAGGTTAAATTAAATGAAATGTCTTGCGCTCTCTTTTTGAAGTAACTGTTACAGTTTCTTCCCTTTCCTCTATTTCTTACCTGTTTCACTTCTCCTGCCGTAGGAGACGAGGACTTCATCTGAGAGTATTATTTCTGTACCTGCTTCAAGTACATCAGGTTCCCCAAGCCGTGTGATCTATGTGAGTATTTCACGGTGAAATTCATTCTGGGGGATGGGGAAAACCCTGTGCTTCCTCCTACAGTTTAGTACGTTGTATGGAAAGCTGGTGTCTCGAAACCACTGCAGCTGGCGATTCCTCTGAAACGGAATTCACTTTCTCACGTTTAAAATATTTGAATGCTGCATTTACCATAGCAGAATTCTGGCAGTTTCTGTTATTTCACGTGGTGTATTTATAGCACTTACATTACCACTAGAGCTGGCTTATACCAAAGTATGCAAAATACCACAGTGCTTTCTGAAAAGAAAAGTTGAAGTAAACAGTACAGCCGACAGGTAGATTATAAGCCTAGGTCTGAACACAACTTGTCTAAATCGAGCTCCTGAACCTGCATCCGATTGCTTATGAAAACACTTCTCTGTGTGATTGCAGGACTCAGGCCTTGACAAATCCCAGCCCCTGACCTCAGAGGACCTTTGATGTGTTCATGGTCTAAGAAGTGCTAGCTCTGGAGAGCTCACAGAGAGAATTTAAAATAACAACTATGATAAAAGCTTGTGCTGAGTATTTTGTCAATGCCAGGTGTACCTTGCTTGTCATAATTGCTACAGCTAATGTTCATGGCCAAATTCTCACAGCTACCGCCAATGGGTAAAAAAATATCCACAAGTGTGGCGTGTTGCATACAAACATCTCTTGGAGAGCTTCCAGTATTCCCTGTTCTTTGTCATGTCCAAGTATCCCTCAGGTAGGCAGATCATACTCATTGGACAGGACCATATGCAGAGGAAACTGCTGGAGATGCGATTGACGGCCGGAGAAGTTATTATACAAAGATTAAGGGCTTTTATCTACCACACTGAAACAAGCAAGAGTGCCTTGGAGTCAAACTTGTATTTTTTTTTTTAAGTAAAAATTAGTTTGAATGCAGTATATCCTTTATCTGAGTAAGATTGAACTAGAAGTGGAGGAACTGCCCCTTATCTAAACGCTCATTGGTATTTCTGAGTTCTCCTACCAGCAGAGCTCCCTGCTGGTGGATACCAGTGATATATTCCTATTTAAAAAATGTCGTTGCCTGAACTGCTGTGAAGACAATTTATTGTGCTAGGAGCCTCTTGCCATGTAAGCACTTTCTTTGGCCAGATGGTCTCTATCTCTCCAGCCATGCACTACTTCTTTGTTTTTATAAGCATGAGCATTCTTCTAAGATTTAAATGTTTTTAGTGATATTTATCTAACTGGTGGATGGTACCGTTTTTCTTGATGTTGGTCATTACATCTTTAAATATGCTTCACAGGCTGTTAAAAGTCAAGGACAAACCTCCATTCTCTTTTTCTGTGGTTTTTTTTTTCCAAAGGATATCATTAAATCAGCACACAACTCTAATGTTTGTTGCTGTAATATGCTTTAGAGGCAGCTGGGACTGTGAAAGAATTAAGTTCTCTAGCAAATATGAGTCAGTTAGAAAAAAAGATTCCCCAGAGGCATGCAAGTTCTTGCTATATCTGTCTCATTTCTGACTGCTTAATTGTCCAGACTGTGAGACTGATTAAATCCTGCTTTGGCTTTCATGAACAGGAAAATAAAAAGGATTAAAAACATGTTATTGGACTTCTATATTATCAAAATGTTTCTTTGGCTATGTTTCCGTCTGTTTTCTATTACAGAAGAGTTATGACTTATGGAGATGCGCAAGATTTGTCTTGAGTGTTTTCATGATTCGTTTTGCCAAACCTAAATTCATGCTGCCACTGAAAGGAAGGTCCCACTCACACGTGGCCCCGTCCCTCTCCAGCCATGTCCTCCCATCTCTTCTTTAGTGCTAGTACTAGTGGGTACACAGAGGTATGTTCAGTCAGATTTGAGACCAGGTTTGGCTAAAAAATAACACAGGAAAAACCTGCAGCCAACCAAAAGGCAAAAAAAGACCCAACCATCTACATGTCTTGCTAATGTAGAAGGCAGAGCAGAGTGGAAGGTGCACACAGGACAGCCGTTTTCAGCAGTAGCATTGATTTGGATCTTTAAAACCAATGATGAAACTGTACCTTAGCAACCAGTGAGCTCTGTGAAGTATTGTGTTTGACATAAGAGAGTTTAGAGAAAAAGGTTAAAGCTTAGGAACTGTGAATTCATGGTGCTCATACTTTCAAAGGCATCAAGTCAGAGCAATGCAATAATTTTGAACAACGTGCCACCTCATGGGAGACATGTTCCTGCGTCATGGTGCGGAGTGGTCAGCTAAGGAAAGATGAAGAAAGTGTGTTTTGACTAAACCTGAATGTGGTTCATACAGATGGTTTACTAAAGCCATATCACTTTTTCTTCATTTTTTGATATCAGGCATTGGTGTCTTCTTGCACGGAGAGAGGGCATAGGCCAATCCTTTCTGAAGTTAATGGGCATCTTTTCATGGTCTTTAGTGATGGCTTCATTATGTTTAGACTGAAATTTACCCCACTGCTGACATCCCCTCAAAGTCCCTAAATATCACTTAAAAATCAGTTAATTTCTAAATTGTGCCATTAAATAGGGCTTAAATAAAAGTCCTTCCTTATCTAAATTTTATGAAGAACGCATTAGGTGCTCCCTGCAAAGATATATCTGACTGGAAGGTTTAGGTTATGTTACACAGCTGTGTTGTATGTTCTCATACCAGGAATAGAAATCACTTTGTTTTTTCGTACAGATCATATTTGCAATTATACAATTGTAAAATTACATATTCCAAATGAAATAGATACTCTAAACTTAGAGCATGGTTTTAACAGAATCCAAAATACCAGATTATTGAAGAAATGGCTTAAAAGCCTCTTAGCTGTAATTTGAGCCTTCCCTAGCACAACTGAATTCTGCTCACGTATTTGAAAGTAGGTGAAACATAAAATAAAAATCAATGTAGGCTGAACATCCGTAGAATTAAGTGTTTAGAAAGCAGCTGTATCTCTGAAGTGTTTTTTCATCCAAATTTGCCTACATTTTGATATTTAAACTGAAAGGAATTATGTAACTAGACAAGTTTTACTCCTGACAGTTCTGAAATCTAGTGGGAGGATCTGAAGTTGCACTTCTGCGTGGAGAGAGAGAGAGAGGCTAAAATTACCATAATTCACATTTAAACAATCCCAATTCTGAACTTCTTTGAGTTCACTAGAATAATCTTCACAACACTGGATACCTTAAAAAAGAAATTATCACAGCCTCCTTGGCCTTCCTTGTAGGTAGAATGCTGCCCAAAGTCTTCCTGGAACAGACCTGAGGGACAGACAGCACCTTACCTTTGCATGACCTCTTCCTGCATCAGAGCTTGCCACTGGCTTCTCAGTAGGGAGAGATTTATTTTCATTAAGAGGCTGCTTCATTGCTCTTTAGCCTATGAAGGTAGCTGCAAGGAAGGTGAGAGCTGTAGATCACTGAATAATCATTTGATTAAAATACACCTTTTCATTAGTTTTGAGGATGAGAATATGTGATGGTGATGGCAGCTTTGTTCCACTCTCTTAGTTAAGAGGAATCTTCCTCCTTGTCATGTTGCTTATGTTTACACAAACGAATACATTGTTTTAGAAAAAGAGATAAATGAAAGCTGTCACGCTAAAATTTTCCTATATAACCTAATAGAAAACTTCCCTGGAAAATCTGTTGAACTTTTCTTAGTTCTTACTGAGATAAAATATAATCCCTACACACATAGATGCTGGATACTTTCACATTTTTGCATGTGGAAAACATTATTACAGTTTTACAGCTGATCATACTGAGATTTTCAGAGAATAGTGAGGTTCACTCATCATTTTGTTGCCAACAAAGATCTTACCGTCCTGCAAAGCCTGAAGTGGGA
Source organism: Opisthocomus hoazin (assembly GCF_030867145.1). Taxonomy (NCBI): domain Eukaryota; kingdom Metazoa; phylum Chordata; class Aves; order Opisthocomiformes; family Opisthocomidae; genus Opisthocomus; species Opisthocomus hoazin. The sequence continues at coordinate 13,000,473 of NC_134418.1, forward strand.
ATGAGACGATTATGCTGCCCATTTCTCCCCTGTCAATGTGGCCAGCTTGTCATTGTATCTACACAGCAGCACGTGCTGGGTACAGTTTTGGTGCAAGTTACCGTTATCCTTATGATAATCTGTGAAATGTGGCATTTTGATAATGATACTTTTGGAATAAGCGTAGTAAGAGGAGAATGGGGAGCGACACAGCCCTTTCCCTCTGTTGGCGGAGTGAGTCTCATGGAAGGATTTGAACTTTACTTAAGTGGCATCTGTGATCCTCCAGCTAATCCACCATCGTGCAAATCCATCATCTACTGATTTGTGACCCATAATTAAGGGCTACTCAGACGTAGTCAGGAAGGGAGGTGAAACTGTGGGACACAGCTGAATGGAAAAAATTAAAGACCTGACTAAAGTTTTTCAACATCTGGAGAGTGTATGTTGGAAATACTATTTATTTATTCACTGCTGCTTGTGGTAGGGGAACCCTGCACACCGAAACCACTTTAAAATTAAGGGCGTTTTGACTGAAAAAGACTACAGTATCTGTCCCGCATGTCTCTGTGAGCTGGCAGTAAGCGGGGTATAACTGAGGGAGCTGGAATGATGCCATGCTATTCCTCCTATTAGCCAAATGTGAGCGACAAAGAGAAGTAGAAAGCACCAGTATATAAAAAGAAACCAGCGATAATATTTAGCATTGTGTAGTAAATGTAAGAGATTTAAATGCACATGAACAGAAAAGGTTGTTTATTACTATGATGATGACTCTTCTGCCCACGTGAATCTGTCCTTTTCTGATTGCATCCTGATCATATTCTTTCTTATTCTCACTGCTTTCTTTCCTCCTTTTCTTAGGCAAAGCTTGGAGATGAAATTCTTGACTACAGGGATTTGGCTGCTCTTCCTAAAAATAAAGCCATCTATAACATTGACCGCCCAGATATGATCTCCTATTCTCCATATATCAGTTACTCTTCAGATGACAGGCATAGTTATGGGGAGGTACTGAAACACGGGTGTTTTTTCTACTATGAATTTGAGATTTTATGTGCATCATTAAACATGCTGCTGAACACTCTAAAACATGTGCATAATTTTTAAAAAATTTTTATGACTTCAGTTAACTGAGTCTTGTCATCCATTCATTCGCAAGGCATTTTAGCCTTCCAAAAACAAGCGAGATATTCATTTCACTTTTTAGTTTGTGGAAATTAAAGAATTGCTTTCCATGATCATTTTTTAAACAGATGACATGTAATTAAAATATGTTTTTCTATGGGAGGAGTTCTACATGCATGTGGTAGGAAACAGGAGCCATTGCTAATTATAATGCAAAAATCAGAAGCGAAGCCAAATGTCTTTCATGATTTTTTTTTTAAGTGTACCATGTTATTTTGGTAACACAACAATGGTATCACTTTCCTATGTATAAATTTCTTTCAACTGTCTCTTACTAAAGTTCATTTTCATGTCATGCATGCATTTCAACCTATTCATATGCAGAGCTAATATTACACAGTCTGTGCTAATGAAATCTAATTTAACATAATCTTACTAATATTAATTCTGTTTTTTGTGAGGCATATTTGTATATAACTCCTGTCATGCAAGTTAGCTTTTCTTCCCTAACCATATCTATCTTTTTTCTCAATTTCCCATTTCTTTTCTAATTTTAGATAATGTTTTAAAAATAAAACCTGTTGTATGTACTAGGTATATTATCAAGATATATATGGTCTAGAATGGAAGTCTGTATTGTTCTCCACAGGTGTAAGTGAATGGCTAGAAATAAATACTATAAATAATAGCCATACTGTTTATAATAGCCTCAGTGCTACTATCACTTACACCTTTTACAGTTAATCTACTAAATCTGCTAAAGTCTCAGTACTACTTTCAGGTGAGGTGCAGCACATGTTAGATCTTGGAGATTCCCTTCCAAACCTTCTCTGTACAATGCTGAACCACAGTAGCTCAATTATAATGCATGCTAAAAGAATTAAGATTGTATCTAGTAAATGGTTTAAATGGTATTTAGGTTTCTGAATTCACAAAACTGAATGCTGCTTGCTAGCCCTGAACTTGTAGAGTACAAACATTTCGTTTCTATGTCAAAATCTGTGGGTGCTGATAATGTTTGTGGCTCTCCTCAGCTGCCAATTTACATCTAGACTTGGCATATGAGACATCTAGGCTTGGCAGAGGTGCATAGACTAAACAGCCTTCCACCCAGCTCTTGTGAAGTCTCACTCGTTGCACCCGCTCCAAGGTAGTGGTTACAAAACAGTCGCACCCAGCATAAATCTGTAAGGCTGCTGGAGGGAGTTTCCCCCTGCCTTCCCTCAGCATCTCCTTGACCACTTGCTTCTGCTCCTCTCCTTTGCCAGAGCAAGCATCCGTGGGTCTGTGGTAGGGCTTAGGTTTGTTCTGAACCCCTGGTGTTATCTACTCCATGCTGTCACTCGAAGGCTGGAGATCCCGCAGGCAGGACAACTGCCCAATGATGTGGTGAAACTGCCCATCTTGGTAGCAGCCCAGCCTTTGCTGGGACCCAGCGGCTGTGAACTGTGGGAACCTCAGCATCGCACTTTCAGGAGTGGGATAGAAGGTAGTTGCAGTTGAGGTCTAAAAAAATCAACCAGCCAAAGAAATAAATTCACAGCAAAGAGGGTATTGCTGCTGTCAGCTGCCTTTAGTGGGTAGCTCGGTCATGAGACCATGACAGGAGAGGTTTATTGGGACAACTAGAGTCATTGCCCTTTTTGTTAAACATATAACTTAGCAGAAGATAAAAGGGACCACATCATGAATGAGAGCCTTTTCCCTTGGGGCTGTAGGAGACACCTACACTGTTTGCACCACCAGCTTAATGCTGTCTCCGGTAGGTCTGTGCCAATGTATGCAATTATGTCAGCAAGACTTCAGTGATATCTTAAAAAAGTGGGGTCCAGTCATCTGTTTCTAGGTGTCTAAACCAGGAGGGGATTTTGGGCTGTGCTTGCAATGCCCAACATTGCATTGCACATTTTCGTGATGCTCCAGATATTTACATCCTTGATATTGCCAGGGGGAAAAAAAATGACATAGAATTGTAGAATATCTCAAGTTGGAAGGGACCTGTAAAAATCATGGAGTCCAGCTCCCTGCTCCTCACAGAACTACGTGAAAATAGACCATATGACTAAGAAAGTTGTCCAGACGCTTCTTGAACTCCAACAGGTGTGGTGCCATGACCGCTTCCCTGAGGAGTCTGTTCCAGTGACCAACCACCCTCTCAGTGAAGAACCTGTTCCTAATGTCCAGTCTGAACTTCCCTTGACGCAGCTTCATTCCATTTCCTTGTGCCCTATCACTGGTCACCAGAGAGAGGGGATCAGCATCTGCCCCTCTGCTGCCTCTCTTAAGGGATCTGTAGATTTCCACAAGGTCACCCCTCAGCCTTCTCTTCTCCAGGCTGAACAAACCAAGGGACCTCAGCCTCTCCTTGTAAGTCTTGCCCTCGAGACCTTTCACCATCTTGGTAGCCCTCCTCTGGACACACTCTAGTAGTTTGGTGTCCTTCTTATATTGAGGCGCCCAAACCTGCAGATAGTGCTCGAGGTGGGGCCGCATCAGTGTAGAGTGGGACGATCGCCTCCCTTGACCGGCTAGCTATGCTGTGCTTGATGCACCCCAGGACACGGTTGGCCCTCTTGGCTGTTGGGGCACAGTGTTGACTCACATTTAACTTGCCACCAACACAGACCCCCAGATCTCTTTCCGTGGGGCTGCTCTCCAGCCTTTTGTCCCCCAGGTTGTATGTACATATATCCTGTCTTCCAAATCTCAGCATCCTGGCTACACCTGCAGCTGCAATAGTTTCAGTAGATTTCTGCTCAACTAACCGAGTTTAGCCTTTCATTTTGAAAGGAAAATGAATAAGCAGCAAATTTTCAAATTACATTATGTTTAATTAAAGATTAAGTAATACAGATTTCTTTCTTTCCTTTAAAACAGCCAGCTCTGAGCAACAAAGTTCTAGTTCAGATTTTGGAGCTGCTTCAATGAAGATTTAACTAGGGCTAGTCTCTCGTTTCAGGCAGTTACTTTAAATGTGAGTTTCTCTACTATCAGCACTCTCTGTGGTACAGTACTGGACTCACCAGACTCCAGGATTTTGTAGTAAAGAAATGAACAAAAGCTCTATATGAAATTATTTAGCTCTTATTCCTTATTTACTTCTTTAAAAACAAATAAAAATTGCCCTAACTTAATTGACAGGTGTATTTCATAACTGTATCATGTTATACATGGATATTGATATTTTAAGAGTAGTTCTTCTCACAAGTAACATCATGCATGAATTTGTATCACTAATTTGTTGTGTGTTGCTGTTTGCAGTCACCTCAGTTGCTCTCTCCAACACCTACTGAGGTAATCCCCAATGCCTTTGTTCTCCTCTTCTGACCCATTTTGTGATGCGTAAACCCGGCCATATTGATAACCAGCAGCGTCCGAAATGTGGGGTTTGCCTCCTGCCTCTGCAGTGCATGGGGGTTTATAATTTGTGTTTTTTAGAGTGTTACTTGTGTTGAATACGTGCTCTGCTTCTGGATTGTCATCTGTATGCATCTATCTCCACTGTCATCCATGTTTCTGCTTTCCAAAATAAAGGTTGTATTGTGGTCACTTCTTCAAGCTCTACTAAATAAATTAGTTTGGGAAATATGATTTATGTTTACATTTAAAGCTGCCAGCAGGAGTTGACTTGAATTAATGCTTGGCATAGCTCTCTTCTTTTTTATTTTTATTTTTTTATTCCACAAAGAGTTAAACTATTTATACTATTTGTGCACACATACTGTTAAGTCATTAGCATATACCTGAACTTCTAGGTCTGTGTGTTTTAATGTGCATTAATGATCAAAGCCAGTTATTGTTTCAAGAAACATCACCTTGGAAGCTGAAAAAGCATTTCACTTAGCTTCCCAGATAGTAACTCTATCACGTATCACAGGCCTGGCTAATTTCTCCATTATTCCAATTTTACGTTAAGAGAACTGTATTGCAAAATTCTGGTAACAGTGGAGAATTGTGAATTTTCATTAAGGATTATTAATGACAAATTGTCATTGTGAGCATTGGTTAAACAGAAAAGTTAACCAATATAAATGCAATTTAATTGATAGTTTAAAAATAAAAATATGTTTTATTCAATATTGGATTTCATGAACTTGAGTGACTGTTCCTTACAGAGACAAAGAGTATACGAAAGATACGGTCTGAAATAATCAACATGAAATCTTGGTGTTTTGGAAGATTATAATAATTTCCTTTTAATTAGCTATCAGTTAGCAAACAATCATACTATTAAATTCCAGAAGTCATACTGGTGTGGAGGCTGTTGTTGCCATGATTCATGTTATGTGAATTCTCCAGGTTATCCATCTTTGCCATGCTCTCTCTCTCTGAAGAGTCTATGACTAGGCGCTCAGGCATCATCATCTGCAAACTTATCACCAGTTTTGTTGCAGGGCTTTTTATTAGAAGAAAATTCCACTGTATCATAAAATTGGACACATCATAGACCATTAGCTAACACTCATATGATATTTAAATATCATCACAAGATTTTCTAGAGACATTGCTATACTGCCTGTAAATCTCTTTGCAAGGGCTAGAGTGGGTATTCAATAATGTAGCTACTTTGGGAGGGAAACGTCTCAAACTGGGCATAGAGGAGTTGGTGGCAGAATGCCTACAGAACGCTGCATGCCTGGGAAGGCATCAGTTGTTCTCACTGTTTTGTATAATTTCTTCTGAAATGGATGATAAAGCAATAATGCTACTTACCACTATGCAAAACTGATTTCCTGTTTTTAAAAAGGTTGTCAGTGAGTCTGGGGTGAGGTGGAAGGGATGGAACACACCTGAACCAGAGGAGAAAAACTGGTGATGGGACAACATTCTACATCTCTATGGTGTCAAGGATAATTCCAGAGAATCCAAACGGGAAACTGCATTAATCTAAAGATTAATAGATGGATATAATTATAACTAAATAATGGATATAAGTCCTGATAAGAATCTGGGAGAAGAGGATGGGGCTAAGTAGGATCTCCTGTATGTTTAAATGATGAATGATCCTGTTGGAGTCACATTGATGCCTAAAGATGTCCCAGTATTCATAGCAAGTGACTAACGCCTGCTATAGTATAGCTTATCTTCACTCCTACTGGAATGGGAGAGGGGAAGCATTTCTTGGAGTCTGACTTTCTGTAAGGGAGCATCTCCAGGTTACACTGATTTGTTCTAATTTGAAGCTAGCTCAAGCCAATTCTCACCTGTCTTAAACAAGAAATTTGAATTTGCTTTTATAGCTAGCTTACAAAAAGTAATTTCCACATCTAATTCACTCAGTAATAGAATCATAGAATCATGGAATGCTTTGGGTTGGAAGGGACCTTTAAGAGGTCATCTAGCCCACCCCCCCCCTGCAATAAGCAGAGATATCTTCCACTAGACCAGGTTGCTCAGAGCCCTGTCCAACCTGGCCTTGAATGTTTCCAGGGATGGGACCTCCACTACCTCTCTGGGCAACCTGTTCCAGTGTTTCACCACCCTCACTGTAAAATATTTCTTCCTTATATCTAGTCTAGACCTACCCTCCCTTAGTTTAAGTGCTTTTAAATTGCAGTTGCAATTTAATTAGCTATAGGGAGTGAGGGGGTTGGAAAGGGTGTACGTGGTTTTAAATGGTTGAAGCCAAGGGTTTAGTGGGAAATGGGTTGTATGACTTGCTTTGCACAATGCTGCTGTATTAATGCTAATGCTATATATGAGTGTTTGTATCAGTTACCTAGCTAGTGATGACCATGGTATGCCGGGCAATTTATACAGCAGACACAGTCATTTCTGTGATGTAATGAAGCCAACAAATACTGATTTTTGTGTTGCCTGTAACCATTATCCATCCATTCATACGGGTACGAAGTGACCGTAGTACTATCACGCTAACCCAATCTCATCTTCCACCCACCTGTGTATGTTCAGGGAATTACACTGTCCTGAAACAATATTTCTGCGGTGTCATGTGCTTTTTAAATTGTATTGTCCTTTTAAATTCATGTATGTGCTGACTTTCCTGGGAACATGACCATTTTCTGATACTTGGCAGAGCTCCTTCAGTCACACTGCGGTGGAGGTGCTTACAGCTGAAAGCTGCCTCATTTCATTTGGATTGCATGGAGCCTTACGACAGCATCGACTTCCATCTACCTGGCACAGCAATGTGCAAAATGGCATATTCTGCCTGTTTCGGAAGTGATTTCTCTTCCCTAACGACATATATTTCCTCTCTTCCTCTCAGGGTGACCAAGATGACAGATCTTTCAAGCAGTACAGGACGTCAAGTCCTAGCTCTGCTGGCTCACTGGGCTATGGTCGCTACACTCCAACCTCCCATTCTCCTCAGCATTACAGCAGACCAGGTAATCGAAAAGCAGCCTTATTTGTACTCTAGGTTTTTCCACTGCTTTGTCTTATGGTGTAGGTAGGATAGACTCCTGCAGACGGGGGTTTAAGGTGGAGTAGCAGTTCATTTCAGTGGTTTCTTTACTGTGAACAGAGATTCCCATGGGGAGAAAGGAAACAAGTGCTTTAGGAATGAGTTTTTGGGAATGAGTTGTTTTTTGCACCTCTTTCACGGTGCAGCATGGTAACAGTGGATGCACACAAAGCCAAGAGGGTAATTGAATGACTCTTTAGCCCTTCTTGTACCTCAGGGCTCTGGTCCCTGTCTCTTCTCCGCAGTGCAAGGGCTGGAGGAGTGACTAGTGGTCCTAATGACTGGATTTCAAAGGACAGGTTGCTTTAGTTGAGAAGCTTACAGCAATATTTATTGCAGCATTGAGCTGCAGTAGCAGCTGTGTTGCACAGAGAGGAGGGATCACCTCCTTTTGATCTTTGCATGGGGATCCCTTACAAAAGCACTCTCACATTTGGGTACTGTACAGAGTTTCATCCTTGGAAATAATCAACTAGATTACTCAAAATTAATTCTAATATTTCTCCACTCCATCATTTGGGTGGGAAACACAGAGCATTAGTATTATTTTCTTGGTGTCTTTTAATTTCATTGGGGACACATTGTAAACTAGCTTGGAAAACTGGGAGTTCTTGATCTTTCAAGTGGAAATTAAAATTTTATGGGTAAAAGAAAAAGTTTTTACAGGAATTGAATATTTGTACTACATAAAGTCTTTGATAAAGTGGAAATGGTGGAAATGAAATTGAGTATCAAAGATCTATTAAAGAGAGGAAAGGTTAGTCTCCACTGAAGGTCTGGCAGCTGTGTCATGCGTAAGCTTAGCTGCACACTGTTAAAGCAAGGAGGAAGGATGAAAGAAATTCCAAAATAATTCTAATGTTTTACAGCTTCATTGAAAATTTAGAAGATAGTCATCATAATTGCCATTTTTAAGAATTGCCATTAGTCCTCAGAAAAATGCTGTGAGGATATTGTTACAACAAAGCAAACAAAGATGTCTTTTGAGCGTGTTTTTCCAAGTACTTAATCACATCTAACTTTCAGAGCTCAAATAACTGCAGGTTGTTTCTTCAAATGCTTAAATTAGCCAATGCACTTCAGTGTCCTGGTGCGTCGTGAACTAAATCCTACCAGTGTGCACCGATGGCAGTGAGAACTGGACCCACTCGTAGCGCAGTTCTCAGCAGAGACAAGGCTTTCTCCATTTCATTTCATTAGATCCATTATGAGCATATATCATTCCCTCTTGCAGCTTTTGAATATTCAGATTTTCCCCTGAGTGCAGCTATGCTTTTTGTGGTGCCTTTTCTGGAATATTTTCTGATGCATTCGATTATCAGCATTTTGTATGATACTCATTCTGTCTGCAGAAAGCTGGTGTCCCTTGGCCAACCACATAGTACGGCCACTGTGATGTTTTTAGCAATAACCAGAGAAAGATGAAGTCTTAAATATAACCTGTAAGTTTTCTAAGCATCAGAAGGAAAATATTCCAGAAAAAAAGGATGGCATTGTAATTTGTGGCTTTCAGTAAGTGAACTAAATAGTTTATTTTCACTTACTCTCTGTTGCCCCCAGCTGGTACTCAGAGTCTTGGTACCAGTAGCTGCATCTCCCTGCCCCAACACCCAAGCCCTACATCTACATTCAGACATCATTACATCCCTTTCTTCAAAGGTAAGGTCCAGGAATGCAAAACTGTGCTGTGATACTGTAGACTTCTTCAGATGTGTTTCACTTTTATGTCTGTGCAAGCATGGCTTCCACTTGGATAAAATTTGTCTCAGTTCTGTGCAAGTGCTTTCTTGATGTACTGTGCGAATTTTAAGAACTGAGTGGGTATGGGTTGTTTTATTTTTGCTTTTTTTTCAGTGAGTGTTAAATGTTTTTCGAAGGGGTGGTGGAAAGGAATTAGATTTTCTAATGAAAATGAGGGAGGAAAATGATTTTGAAGTCTGTTTGTTCTTATCTACAGTGTTTACCCTATTTTGGTGATGTTAAATAAATATTATAACAAGCTTATACATTGGATCCAATATTGGATGATCAGTTATCTAACCTCCTAACCTACATTTAGGGTTTCTTCACATCATTTGCAACATTACCAAAAATTATGCCAGATAAGCTGGTTAAATCATTATTTGCTCTGATTAGCAAATAATGGTATAAAACAGAGTAACTGAGTCTAGTCTCCTTGCCATTATGTTTTTGTGATTTTTTTGCAGTGGATATTAACTTTTAAAGACCTTTATGTTGCAGATGTGAGACAGTAACGAGAACTTTTGAGGCAAAGGCTATTTTGTTTAGCTAGTTAGTTAAATGTCAGAAAGAGAAGACATTCAGCTACCACGTGTCTTCCCTTGCATCTCTCCCCTCTAGTAACGATACGAGTAGGGAGGAGACTTGAATGATGAATGCCAAACATCTTCAGTGTCTGTTCCTTGACTCTCATGTACTGTTTGATTTAATAAAGCAAAGCTGATCTTCTTGCCATTGTAACCATGACAGAAAAGGAAGCGACCCTCTGCAAGAACCAGACTATGAACAGGTCTGACATGCAAACTCAGAGGAATAGCAGGCACTCATTGCCTTTGGAAAAAATAACTAATGCATCTTCGTTGGGCCCTAATGCATCCAGAAACAGTTCTGCCCAAAGTCAGCTGAATTTCACTGGTATAGACAGGAACAGAATCAGGATTCAGTCTTCCAAATGTGATCTCTGAGAGAAAATTTTGGAGGAAAAAGCTGATGAGATTGAACTGCTTGTTGCCATTTTAAAGTCTACCTGCAAATCTCCTTCCCACATCACAAGCACTCGCCCCCCCAGACATTTCATGGAAGGCTGGCACACACCTTGGTATTCCCTGAGGTGCTGCTTGAACAGTTTTTTCATCTGTCCTCCAAATTTGGACAGTATTATTCAACCTGATGTACTGAGTAAAAAAAAAAACAAAACTCTTTAGTGTGCTGCAGTGCATGATTTCACTGTATGGAGAGCTTTCACTCGAAAGCCCACCTGCAGTTGCTTAGCAGCACTCCTGTTATAACGAGTTTCTGTTCAGTGCTACCTGCTGTTGCTCAGAGCAGCAGCAATTACTTTGTGCTGCTGTTTGGTGGATGAAAACCTCAAGTGGCAGCACCTTGTGCCCAAACAATTATTAGTAGTGTGATCAAAATTATAATAATTTGCAATTCTGCAGCACTTTTTATCAAGGAGCTAAAATATTTTGCAAGCAGTAGCTTACAGTGCCTCACAGGAGTGCTGTGAGGCACATGAGACTGTTTATAGTTTTTCTATATAGGTAATCCTGAGCCCAGCAGATGTTATATAGATTATCCACTGTTTTACACTGAATTAATGTCTCAGTGTGACAGGAGCCAGAAGGTGTTCCCCATCCTCACCAAGTTCTGTGAGTTCCAGACTGTATTTTTCCTTATCTTGAGAAGCCTTTTGAGGGCGTCGATGTGATACGTTTTTCTCTTTGAAGTGGTTACTGTGGGAAGAGTAGGATTGTACGAATAGTTGCTTTGTATCCAGACCAAGGTTAACATTGTAATTTCAGTTTTAAAAAGTGAAATCACACTCATTTAAAAAATTTTTATTAAATCCAAAAATATGACACTGCTTAATAATACTAGAAGCAATCATTGTAAAACCAGCACTCTGCAATCATCATAAAAAAATATTTCTTTAAGCTTCCAGAAGACAGAGATGTGACTACACTAGGGAAATTAAAACAGGCAGAATCTTCCTGTTGACTTCACTGAGTTTGCATCATATTCTTTCAGAGAATTACATGTTTCATCATTTTTCCAGTGAAAAATATAATTACTCAGTTCCTTTTCTTTCTTCAGTATACTGTAGTCTAGTTCACATGAAGTGTAATAGGGTGAGCTATTCTTTATCATGCAGATGACTTAGTTATGCTCTTTTAAGGAGTTTTGTCTTCAGAATGTCCTCAGAATAAATCCTGTGACAGCCTTGCTTGAAGAAAGCTTCACAGTTCATGCCCTTGTGAATCATAGGGTGCGATATTCCAAGCACCAACCCTTGGTGTAACCCTTCCTCTTGCGGTGACGGAGTCAGTGAGCATACAGTGCTGAGCCCTGCTGAAAAAATGCATACTTAAAACATGGTGGAAAGTATCTTGCCTTTCTAGTGCAGGAGCACAGCTTCCTAAGTCTATTTCTTTGGCTTTGAAAGCTTGAAAAGAATTAGTCATCAAACTTCAAAATACTTTGTTGATCTTAATGCACGGCGTACAGAGATGTTAAGGGATCCAGTTTCAGGAGTAGGCTCTGACATCTCCCTTGTTAGGCCAGTGGTATCTGTTTGATGTTCAATCCCAAACTTAGACAGCTCTTACTGTAACTTGTTATCGAATTTCCCATCCTCCCAGATAAGATAAAAGCTGACTAGGAAGGAGATATAAGCAATGTGATACTGTTTCTGACAGTCTCTTGAAAAGGGAGCATGGTCTGAGCTCTGGTCAGTTGTCTCCCCACACACAAAAGGTTAAAAGAGCAGCCTACCCTGTCAGCAGCCAGAAGACACAAGGAAGTTTTTGTGGTTGACACTCAAGTTCAAAGTAAACCTTTCCAGATTCTTTCCAAGTTAAACAAAATCCAGGGAAGAGTTCATGATTCTGGTTTTTTGCTGTGCACTGGCCAGTAAAGCAGATCACAGCCTGCAGCTGCTTGTGGCAGAAGACAAAACCAGAAGTTTGAAAAATATCTCTCTCTGGTAGTTTTATTTTCTCTGAGACCGTATTTGAAGTTCTTCTTCAGTGTATACCAGGCAAACCTTGAAAGAGACAAATTCGTGGCAAAGTGTCATTTTAGAGATTTTTATTATAGGCTAGATTCAATGGCTGTCTGGAGTTCTTAAACATGAACTTTGTACATGGGTCTTCCGTTTGCACTATTATTAAATACATATTTTTTTATGCAAAATGTGAAATGCAGCTACTCTTTTGTGTTTGTCCAAATTGGCGGCAGAGCTATAAATATAATTTAAATGTGCACCAGCTTGTACAAGTGGGCTGCAAGAACTTTTTCCCTAATTTCATCCTTAATTCTTCCCTTTCAAGCAAGTTAGAGGTGATAGCTTTGCAAACTGCTTCACCCAGGCGATCCTTGCATCGAGCAGTTCACAGATCTGCTGTCCTCTGGTACTTGTGCTTGTATCCTGTTTTCTTACAAGTTTATTCCTCTTAATCAATGCTTCCTCCTGATTCACAGCTGACACCCTACCCTGTCCTGGAGAATGACTCTCTATGTCCGTATGATGCCAGCACCGTGGGGTCACTGCTCAATGAAGTAATTATTCATGGAACTCATATGAATATGACTTTTTAATAATATGCCAATTTGAAGTAAATGAGGAATGAATACACTACTAAAATCACTTGAAAACTGTCCTTTTTTTTAAAATTAAAAAATTTCCGTAGTAACATCACTTTGGGATCAAGATTTTTAAGGTTATTGGAGTTGTAAAGGATCTTACTTAAATAAGTGTCTGCCACTACTCTTTGCATTCAAATTTGGAGTGAGGCTTCTTCCATGTAGTAGGGATGACCAAGCATCTGGGCAGCAAGCAGCAAAGAAAGAGGGAATTAATAAATGTGCAGTGAAAACCTGTCACCACTTCTTTCCTTCCAAAAGCAAAGCGTGAATCAAGAAACTGAATAGCTGTCTGGTTCCTTATCTGAAGACAACTTGATTGCAAGCTAGTGGTGACCCACCAGATTTTTAGTAATGCCATAATTCTTCCCTTACTTTTTGGAAGGATCATAGGCTATGGGCACATGCAATTGTAATTTCAGTTTCTCAACTGCTCTGACTACATTTTTTCAATGAGAAGTCACTGTTATTGAGTACACAGTGGTAATGGCTGAATAGTTTTCGAGTTTTAATTTTTCACAAACTGTGAAAATAACAGACACAAAATTTGGAATGAATTAGTATCGTCATGAGGTACACAGTATGCTCTTCTGACCTCGTCTGGCCTGCTTCTGCTCCCATTGAACTCAGTGGCACTACCCAGTTGGCTTCAGTGGTGCGAGTCAAGGCTGGCTTTGGTGACAGACCGATGACCATTGCTTGTCAACAGAGGCGAGAGTTCAGCAGAGACCACCTCCATGGGCATGGCCTAGACAGTTCTGGTAATCCAGTAGTTTCATGGTTATAAAACTTCCCCTCACTGAAGGGAGAACTCAGTTACAGATCTAGTGCTCTGAGCTGCTTCACTTTCTTTACCCCCAAAAAACCTGCTGTAATTTCATTGTTACTAGCCATTAAATTTGTGCTGCATCCACACTAAAACAGTAACAGTGAATTAACAGCCATTTTATGTTAGAATAAATGTCATGTTTGGCTTCCAGTTGCTTAACAGTGCTGTAACTTAACTGGATTTTACAAGTCCCAAAAAAGTAGAGCTTTACTTTTTTGTTTGCCAAGCAGCACTATAATGCCATAGATTGTTCTTTGGGGATACAAGCTAAGAGGAAATGAATGGCACCTAATGAGCATTTGACAAAACAAGTGGAAAAGGAATATGGATCAATCCTATGTGATTCTTGAAATTTGGTGAAATGACTATGGCATTATAGATCCATGACTTGATAATCCAACCTTGTTTGCATAAATATGAAAAGCTGTGGCATGTAACCTGTGGGAAAAGTTTTCAGTTAAGAACTAAATTTCAACATCTGTTTGTGTCACGGATAAATGCAGGAGTACTTGATTTATCTGTAACATCTGGTTTTTGGTCTAGTCCTGCTTCGAGATAGTTTAAACACTACTGAATGATTTCATTACTGGTTTCACAGGCAGGCCATGAGCCATAGCATTAAACTTTTCAAAAACTTGATTGATAGATCATTTAGTTAAGGCTATGCAAAACACATTACAAGATTGCGGATGTTCTTATCCTTTTATTTTCTTCATTAAAGTGTTGTTCAAAGAGTAGGTTTAGTTTCAAAGTGGGGCACTGGAATCTGATATTATCTATCAGATATTCATTACTGATGTTTTGAGACTGAGCCAACACACTGTGCTGAGAAATAAAGGGTTTTACAAAAACCATGTATTGAAAACTATTGGATTAACAAGTCATTCTGAACTAGCTTTTATGCTTGAAATACTCTACTTTGCTTTCCATTTTTTCTTTTATCTGCTTTCTTTGCTCTTCCCCTTGGAGGCAGTGAAAGTGGTCGGAGCACTCCAAGCTTATCCATGTACTCAGACAGCAAATCTTCACCTTCTGTCTATCAGCAGGCTCCTAGGCATTTCCATATTCCAGGTAGGCATTCACTGCTTAGCTTTTGATCTTCAATTGCTGACACCTGTTTTTACTCTTCTGAATGTAATTTTTTTTGCATTGATGTGTGAATTTTGAACTACAAGAGAAGAAAATGTCTAAGTGAAAATCTGTTACCTGTTAAACTTCGTCTCAGAAATAGTGAGCTGTGTGATTACGTATATATATAAAAAAATACATTACAGGCAGCATACCATCACAAATGTTATTAAGCCTACAAAGATACTGTTATTTATAGCGCCATGGCTGCATAGGCCTGTTGAATTTGTGTGTGGGAGGGAAGGCTGAAGCGTTTTTTTATTTTGTTTTTTCCTTATCCGTCTACTCTCTGAATTAAACAGGCATATTAACATAGACTTTAAAACTAGCTGGAAGACTAGAACTCCAAGAAGCTCACTGTGGCTGTGTCTTTACATATGTACTATACTGTTTTCAAATTCACATTCAGTCAACAAACACTTTCAATTTATGTCCACACTGTTTAGCTTTTTGACTGTTAAGCACGTCTACCTTCTCAGTGGAATAGTTGGTTTATTTATGCTTAGCTTCTGGGGTTAATGTTTCTCTAAACACACCATAATTAGGAATAGTGTCTGCTCAGGTCTGTAGTACTAAGGAAATCTGATGTCTGTACAACATGATATGGGAACCCTGGTCTGTGGCTCTGGGAGCTTTCAGAAAATTCCCGGAAGGCCAGGTTAGCTATACAACTCAAAATACAGACAAACTATACTATTTCCTATAAGAATATTGGGCATTTCCCATATAAACTTCTTTATCTGAACCTGTACACTTTCTTCATAATTCCTGGAGAAAGTCCTTTTTCACGTGTGACTATTGTAATAGTCTGTTGTACCTGTATATGAATTTTAAGTAGTGACAAGTGTAGCTATTTTCTATTTGTTGTCTATGAAGTACACATTGTTAGTGCAGATATAACCACCTATATTTCAGAAAAAGGATGTCGCATGAGGTGTCTTAAGGCATTTTGAGGGACTTAAGGGGGATTATGCTGCAGAGGTAGGCATAGCCAATGTTTCAAATACATGAAGATGATGGGTAAGGCTCCATTCTCTGGTAATAGCCCGCGGTTGATAAAGCACGGAATGAACGCATAGTCTTTTTTCAAGTGTCTGCATTTTAGTGTTGTTGAGAGGAGACGAAGCAGCACAGTCTGAACTGCTCGCTCACTCTTTTATTCTTTCCTTTCTCTTTCCTTTTCCTCAGACACTGGCATAAAAGATAACATCTATAGGAAACCTCCTATCTACAAACAGCATGGTACAGTCTGCTTTTCTCTGTTGCGGTTTTCTTTACATGTCTTTGTAAACAAATGCACATTGACTTCCAAAGTAGTTTGCTGTAGTTTTTGCATTAGAGTACATCCCTATAATCTCAAATAGAAAATTAAAAAAAGTAACATGAAAATCAAATAGCATTTTGTATAACATGCTGTCGAAGGATTCAGTAAGTTCTCTAAAACTGGGATAACGATAGTTTGATTTGCCTTAGTAATTCAGATACATTCATGGTAACTGGTGCTTCATGGCAAAGTAACTGTACGTTCAAATCATCTGGATTTAGATAAACTCTGTGGGGTTTCTGGGTGTGGTTTTGGACCAAGTCAGATTTGCTGATGCTTCAGTGCACTTTAGGTATCGGTCTTTGATAGACATTTTCTTCTCACAGTATCCTAATCTTGGACAAATTAATGTTACCACTAAGGCAAAAAGATAGTATCTGTTTGGTTTAGTGCTTGATTTAATGTAATCTGCCAACTTTAGAGTCTGCGCAAGGTTTCTAATTCCTTCTTGTCTTTAGATATACAAATCATTTGAGGCAACTACTCAGGCTGAACCAAAAAAGCTATTGACAAATGAAGAAGTTGAATGTTATGGTGGTGTTTGGAAAGATCATGAGCAAATGCAAAGTTACAATCATCTGGTGTAAACCAGCACGGCCTCACTGATTTGCAGAAGCTGATGATATGGCTCCAATGTCCTGTACCCTGGCTGTGTCACTTAATTTTATAGATATTTTTAGTTTGCAAAGAGGACTCTAAGCAGCAGCTTTTTTTGTTCCAGGCCAGGCATTTTTATGTCAATTTTCTGTCCATCAGATATGCAGCCGAATTCTGGATTATGTCAATTTTGCACTGCTCTGTGGAATTGTTCCTCATGATCACTGGTGTGACCAGAGAATTAAATTATCAAGTCATCAGTCTCTGCAGGTTAACAAGGATATATGTTTTAAACTTTCTTTTACAGATTATAGATATTCTGAAAGGTTGTGCTGAAAACAAATGCTTGTTTTTCTACTAAAGAGTAAAACATAATTTAATCTTAACTCAAAACCCCCAAAAATCAATGAAATTTCCTTCCAAAATAAACAGTTAAAAAAAAAAAATTACCTTTTATTCTGGAAGAACTCCCAGCTAAAGCATGAAGACATGAGCAGCTGATGATTCAGCTCCTCAAGCTAACAGGACACTGAACTGATAAATGCTGAAAAAGAGCCAGAGAACATTCCTTTGTTGAAGAGACCAAGTTTGAATAAACAAGCACAAAAATGTTCTTTAAAACAAAAAGTGCAAGAAGCTCTTCCAAAACATTTGGCTTTAAAAGGTTTCAGTTACAGCAGTGCCCAACAGATTTGCTGTAGCTACAGCTTCTGTGTTTCTATTATAAACACCCAACTTCAGAATGAAAAAAATGTGGTGGAAGAATGAGACATACGAGAGATCAGGCTAAGAGCTGGGGTCGGAAAATGAAGAGTGCAGAACCCTGTGTGGTTGTACTTTTGTGTGTGTTCATGTCTCAGAAATATTTGAACATCATTCAAAGTTTAAAAAAAATTGAAGAGGTTTCATCTTCGGCAATGTTAGCAGCGATCCATGTGAAACATGCAGTTCACACTGGGGTTCACAGCAGAGCTGAGCATCCCTTGAAGCAGTGAAACTAATGCTCAGTACTGATGAGATTCAGACCACTTGGATTTATCTGCCAACAATGTGTTGTATAAAGGACTCTCAGGAACTTGGGAGGGGCAGGCCTTCATGGCCTCCATTGGTTTTTGTTGTACTCCTCTGCATCTCTGTATAAAACCTTGGTGGTTCACTATTTTGAAGTCAGATGCTCTCAAGATCCCATGGAATGTTTGAAATCTCCGAATAACCCTCTGGATTAAACTTGTTTTATTTCCTTTGAAAACATCAACATCTTGAAACAAAAATAATTTCAAAAAATGCATCAGATTCTCTACGATGGATTTCTGTTGTAGTGAGAGCAAGACCCATTAATATAACCTGGAACAACTCGTTGACTAGTGATTTAGGTTATGCTCCCAAAATATCAGTGAACCCTCTTCAAGTCCTGCTTGCAATGTAGGGACTTTTTTCTCATCTTTCATCTGTGGATATTTCTTTCTGTTTCTTTCTATTTCTTTCTCAGAGAAGCAGCTTGCCATCTCAGGAAAACGCCCTGGTCAGGATGCTATTAGCTAACTGTGAAAACTTTGAGTTGTTCTGTAATACTGTTTTTATTTTATGACCCAGCTTTGTTTTCCACATTAAATTGAGAAGAAGAAAAAATTCTACAGTTACAGATTTTCACCTCTAACCCACAGATTTTTCCTTACTGCAATTTGTCATTTTTGAAGTATCACCTCCTCAACAAAACCAGTGAAAGTCTGGATGTGAGCTGTGTAATGGCACCGGAAAATAAAACTGAATGGCACTGGAATGCTAATGCTGGTGGCTTTTGGCTCATGTTGTTTAGATGCGGGGCAGATCCTCTGCAAACCTGCTGCCTGGGGAAACAGAGAGGGCAGAGTTGTTCCCAACTTGCTGGGAGCGTTGCAGCTCTTCTAACGGTGCAACTTCACCTGCTCCTCACCTCTGTCTCTGAGAGTCTCATCTGAGCCTTAACTTTCATATTATTATATTATTTTTATTACTAATAAGTAAGTTTTCTGGTTGCGTTGTGTTGCATGGGGGTCTTGTGTTGCCCTTGTACTCAGGCATTGCAGACAACCCCGTTGTTAGGATGACTTCTCATGGACTTAAAATTATGCCAGATCATTGCATTACTCCAGTTTTGTACCATCAAACTCTCCGTAAAACAACATCGAGTGATGCAAAGGCAAGTAGGACTCAAAGTTTGGGAACTTATCTGAAATGGTATGAAATTTGGCACAAAATCTTCTTGTAAGATTCTGAGGTATAACTCAGTGTCTTGAACAATACTGTGGGACATAAAAGACAAGGAAAGCCACATTTGATGGTTGGGAACTATCTAATGAATAGCTTTTAGGTTTTCAATTTTGAGTTTTTCTTTGCAGCAAGTTGGAAAGCGACAAGAAAATAAACCAACAGTAAAATATCTGCAATATTTTTTTGTGAAAAGACTCTTTAAGAGGACAATGTAGTAAGAAAAGTGGTTGGTCACAGAATTGTGAATTTTAGAGTCTGACACAGCCTCTCTTGCAGATTTCATGAAGAGGTAATACCAAACTTCTTCCTATCTTCTTTACCATCATTGCCTATCCTTTTTGGGAACGGAGGAGGCCCAGGTGTGCAGACCACAGCGTATCTGTGTAACCATATGTACTTTCATGGTCATGGTAACACAGAAGAATGGAGAAATTACTAGCTCCTGCGTGCAGTGACCATATAAATCTGTCCCTGAATTATTATGTAAGTTTTTTCCCACCAATCATTCCCCAAAAGTAGTTTCTTCCTAAAAAGATAGGTTCAAAATCCAGCAGGATTGTCTAGCTTCCCTGTATGCCTAAAGGATGAGTATTACTGTAATAATTTCAAAATTATTTTAAGTAATTTTGTAAAACCATAGCTCTACACATTGAATTTTCTGCTCAGCTCTGGGGTTTTTTTTAATTGTGTTTTTTTTCCCTCTTAAAAATATTTGGAACATAACCACAGTCAAAACGGAAGACAAAAAAGATGCAATGTGTTCTAATTTTTAAAATTAACTTAATCTTCCAGCAGCAAGAAGATCAGAAGGGGAGGATGGAAGCTTGGATCAGAACAGTAAGAAGGTAATGATCAGAAAGAACAAAAAGGAGTCGTTTACTGATCTTTCTTGAAACAAGTGGGTTTTTATAAAAGTATTCTTACATAAAGGTATTCTTTCATATAACTGAAATAATCATTACTACGTTTAGGTATTTCCAAGAAGATATAGAAAAGCTTAATCTTGCACCCAGAGGGTTTAGAAACTACGTTCTACAGTAAAGAAAGAAATAGGGATATTGAGATTCGGAGCAATAAGCCCATGGATTTTCACTCAGTCTCAGTGTATACATTGGTGATTCAGCTAAGCCTGTGGACTTTTACTCAGGGTGCATATTAACATACAAGAAAAAATGTTAACAGAAGGTTACTTATAAGAAAATGTCATAGTGTGTCTTCTAGAGCGAGGTGCAGTGGGCAGCTTAATTAACAGAGAAACTCCTCAGCCCAGCTGAAAGTTAAAAGTTTTCGGTAGCTGTGGCATCTAACGAGGAGTCCCATGACACAGTCAACTTTTAGTGTTTGATAAAGGATGGTACAAGTTGCAGTGAGCATAAACATAGATTCAGTTCACAAGACTTCTCAGACAGGTGAAGTAGGAAAATTGCATTCAGATGTTAAATCCTGAATCCTATAATGGGCTTGTACTCTCTCCAGCTAAAGACCAGTTGGCTCATTCTGAAAGGGGATGTGGACACCAGGACTAATTTCCCGGATTCAGAGACCCGATCCCTGTCTCTCACTGCCGGAACCGACAGAGAAAACTTCCCGAGGGTGCAGGAGGGCACAACTGCCAGCTACTCCCGTGAGTACTGCTACCTGTTTCCGTAGGCAGGGTGGCAGTATCAGGCAGATGGCTGACCTGTGCTAATTACTGCTTGATACAAACTATGCATTTTGAATATTAGCAGAGCCATTTCTTCTGTATTGTGATAAAGCGTAAAGAACACTTTGCTCCATCGATTAATTTAGAATAGGCATTTGTTATTATTTCTCACAGTTATACCTGTACATTCGCAGAATCTTTCCAGATATAGAAGCCGTTGAGTAACCAGGTGGAATAATGGGATAATTTTGTTGCTAAATACTGGTCTGAAGACCATATGTCCACGTTTGCTGTCAGTACCAAAAGCATGTTCTACACATTTCTTACTCTGCATTTCAGGAAGTCAGGAGGTGAATGAAACAATCATTAGAATTCAGTCTGAATTTTACTTCTAGATTACATAAATGACAAAAAATAGGTTAACTGCATTTTAGGAGATAACTGGGCCATTCCTCTCCCTGCCTCCTCCACTTTACACCGTACAGCAGTAGCAGGTCATCTGGGGTAAACAAGTTGGGGAAGCAGTTTTCCAAAAGAATGCATCCAATGTGAGGCACGTCTGGCAGCAGGGCTAGGATGTCAGTTTTGTGGGCATTTTGGTAATGTGATAGCTGGCTCCATCGGCTTATATTAACGAAATTATGGCTTAGCTATGCAAGGAAGAGGAAAAACAGATGCTACAAAGTCTGTCACGAGGCTGTAACAAGATAAGGAAGAAAAGTTATTTTGGATCATCATTCTTACTGGTCTAACCTGAAGGGATTTGATTTCCAAGTCATCACCAGACATCGCATACATGTGCACGAGGTGTATTGTAGGATTGCCTGTGCAGGGGAAACCAAGTCTGACCACCTCACACATCTAACACCTGTAAGTCATTGCCCAGAAATGAACACCTAAACCTTTCATTGTGATACACATGATAGGTATGTTTAGAAGCTTTCTGGAGTTGATCTGATGCTTTCTACATATGTATTGAGAGAATAGTTCTTGCGTGCAAGTTTTATGTAGGGAGAAGTATGTAGCACACTAAGTGTGTTATACAGGAACAACATATGGTGTCAAATTTTTTCATGAGAATATTGCTACACCTGTCACTCTTCCATACCAGCATTTCTTCTATGTCTTTTTTATTATCTTGGGAATGTGGAGCTATTACAACTAGAAATGCAAAAGATGGTTCACACATCTACCAGGCTCAATATCGCCTCTGTGCCAATGCAATGTTGGTTGTGTAGTTAATTTTCCATTGTTTTTTCTCAGCATTTCTCTGTCCCTTCTGAAAGTTGGCCCTTTTACTCACTTAGCAGCTACACAAAAATGACATTGAAGAAGTTTTCTTTCCCTGACAATCATGCTTCTTTTTTTGCCTTTCTTTCTGATTTTGTTCAGCTACCTGACGGTTTTATTATCCATGGACATTCTAAATAATTCCTTCTTTAGTCAGTGTTTCCCTATCTAGTTCTGAGTTTTTCTAGGCTGTCACATGCCCCGTTGGCCATGGGAGAGTAGCTTCTCTGCCTCTTGCACTTATGGTTGAGAACTCACTCAGCCCCATCTCTGTGGCATAGTCACTGAGTATCAGAGAAAATAACCTTTTCAGGTATGGGTTTGGTGCCACGTGGTTACACGCAGAATGGAGGGCTTAGCAGGCATCAGACTGCGAATCTCTGATGATGTGTCCAAACATACTGTGCAAACAGCCCTGTGTTTATCTGTCCAGCCTCTGAGCAAGCCAGAGAAGGGTTATTCTGCTCTAGAAAATATTTAGCCACATTACGTTAGCTGTATGCCCAAAAGAATACATCTAATGGCAAAACTTAGAGCAGCCTTCCAGTACCTGAAGGGGCCTACAAGAAAGCTGGAGAGGGACTTTTTACAAGGGCGTGTAGGGATAGGACAAGCAGTAATGGCTTTAGACTGAAACAGGGTAGATTTAGATTAGCTGTAAGGAAGAAATTCAGAGGCAGAACTCAGAGGGCTGTTATCAGCGGCGCTGAGTCTAGTTGGAGGCTGGTAACTAGTGGTGTCCCCCAGGGGTCAGTACGGGGCCCAGTCTTGTTTAACTTCTTCATCAATGACCTGGATGAAGAGTTAGAATGTACCCTCAGCGAGTTTGCTGACGACACAAAACTGGGAGGAGTGGTAGATACACCGGAAGGCTGTGCTGCCAGTCAGCGTGACCTGGACAGGCTGGAAAGTTGGGCAGAGAGGAACCTGATGAGGTTCAACAAGGGCAAGTGCAGAGTCCTGCACCTGGGGAGGAACAACGCCATGCATCAGTACAGGCTTGGGGCGGACCTGCTGGAGAGCAGCTCTGCAGAGAGGGACCTGGGAGTGCTGGTGGATGACTAGTTGACCAGGAGCCACCCGTGTTCCCTGGCTGCCAAGAAAGATAATGGGATCCTGTGATGCATTAGGAGGAGTGTGGCCAGCAGGTCGAAGGAGGTTCTCCTTCCCCTCTACACTGCCCTAGTGAGGCCTCATCTGGAGTACTGTGTCCAGTTCTGGGCTCCCCACTTCAAGAAAGATGAGGAGCTACCGGAGAGAGTCCAGAGGAGGGCTGTGAGGATGGTGAGGGGACTGGAGCATCTCTCCTACGAGGAGAGGCTGAGGGAGCTGGGCTTGTTTAGCCTGAAGAAGAGAAGGCTGCGAGGGGATCTCATAAATGTTTATAAATATCTGAAGGGTGGGTGTCAAGAGGATGGGGCCAAACTCTTTTCAGTGGTGCCCAGCGACAGGACAAGGGGCAATGGGCACAAACTAAAGCACAGGAAGTTCTGTCTGAACATGAGGAAGAACTTCTTCACTCTGAGGGTGACGGAGCACTGAAACAGGCTGCCCAGGGAGGTTGTGAATTCTCCTTCTCTGGAGATATTCAAGACCCGCCTGGACAAGGTCCTGTGCAGCCTGCTGTAGGTGACCCTGCTTTGGCAGGGGGATTGGACTAGATGACCCACAGAGGTCCCTTCCAACCCCTACCATTCTGTGATTCTGTGATTCTGTGCTTTACTCTGAAGGTGGTGAGGCCCTGGCACAGGTTGCCCAGAGAAGCTGTGGTTGCCCCCTCCCTGGAAGTGCTGAAGGCCAGGCTGGATGGGGCTTTGAGCAACCTGGTCTGGTGGAAGGTGTCCCTGCCCATGGCAGGGGGGCTGGTACTAGATGGATCTAGAAGGTCCCTTCCAACACAAACCATTCTATGATTCTAGGATTTCATGTTAGAGTATATTAACCTGGAGTAGTATCTACAGAGTGCATAAAACCATCACCTGCCCAGCCCAGCCAGACAGTTCCTGTGCCAGATGAAACACTGTATTTGTCAATAAACTGACGGATCGGAGGGAATTCAGGGTCATATCAGTAGCGAGGTGTCATCCACATCTAAAACAAATTGAATTGCATAGCTGGAAAGGATGCATAAATTTTTTGAAAAGTTGACACAGTAGGCTTTAGTGTGACTAAAAGGCTTTAGTGTGACTATGAGGCTTATGTGATTGGCAGGCATCTAGAGTGGAGCGTGCATCTCCTTACATCCACCTGTGTACATGTGTCTTGTATCTGTATGTGTAGATGTTTAATAGTCAATCATTCAGCATAATTCATGATTGTAAGTGTCACATACTTAGGGAAGCAGACATCTAGCGAGCTGTGTAACCCTTGCTCTTCACGTGTCCCTGATGTGCTGAAAAACAGCCGCAGGATATCCAGGTTAGAGTGACTATCGTACTGGAAAAAGCAGGACATGTAGCCATGCAGAGAGCCGTTAATGTTCAGATAATGCCTAATTAGAGAGAACGATTGCTTTATCTTGGCCAGTTACTCCAGAAAATTTACTGTAACAGTACACTGCCTTTGGATGTGACAATGAGCGGTATGTGGGTGTTGGCTTTTGGTGGTGTATTTTTCTTTATGTTAAAAAAAAAGGCAGCAAAACAAAATGTGTTTAGCTTCGCAGCTTAGTTCACGGGAAACAGAAGCTAGGTGAAATACAGTTCCCACTGGAGTCAGTGGGTCTTTTGTCACTTAGCTTGTATTGGGCTGTTTCGGCTTTTTGCGCCTCTTGGATTTTTTCCAGGCAGCCACACGATGTCGCGTGTGCCCGTGGATGGGGCTCGGCCCCGGCAGCCCGGGAGGCAGCTCCGCAGCTGCTGCTGCCTGCTGAAGGCAATTGTGTTCACTCCAAGCTGGGATCTTTACCTTAGGGCATTTTTCCTTCGTAACTATTTGAAACCATCCCACTCATCATCTCTGTAGCCACAAGGCGAAGAAATTGAACTCTGCACTAATGTTTAACACCAGTAGCTTCTTCCAGGCAAGACTAGAGATGACAATTTTGTTGCAGATCCGTTTGCTCTGTCTCAGAGGTGCTGTGTACTCTTTGCCCTCTGGTGTCCTTACCATTCAGATAACAAGCAATGATAAGTTTCCAGTTTAGAAGCTGGAATAGGTAAGTGATCCATCTAATTCAGCATTTGTCAGTATGTCCCCCCTGTGGAAACCCCCTGCAGGGCCAACAACAAAAATTCTGCTCATAGTTTATACCACTCCTCAGATGGTGATCAATTATGTTTCTAAAACATCTCTTGCTTTTACAGATAATCTTCATTTTGCTATCTTAAATAGTTCAAGCCTATCACGCCTTCTTTCCTGTGATGAGCTTTCAACGCCCCAGTTATCCTGTAGGCCACTGGTCTGGTGGAGTTAATTTAACCCACTTGAACACTGATGAACAAGAACAGCACAAAGGATTCTTCCAGGATCTCCTGTCGCTGCCCAAAAATACCACAGTTATTGCCGTATCTTATATGTATCAAGCCAGACATTTCCAGCTTTTGCCTTTTTTCATACTTATATTAGCAACTCAGTCTCATCTTGTGATTGAGTTGTTTATCTGAGCCTGCTCTAGGTGACCCTGCTTCGGCAGGGAGGTTGGACTAGATGATCCACAGAGGTCCCTTCCAACCCCCACCATTCTGTCATTCTGTGATTCTGTTGCCTTCCCTATCATTTACAAATGATGAGTGCTTAGATTAAATAGCAGAAGTTTGGGGTGTTTCTTAGTCCTGAAATGCGTGGCTTTTCTGATGAATTATTAAATTTTATCCCATTTCTATTACTCTAATGTTCGAGGTTATCCCAGTTCTTTATGATATCCCAGTCTGCCTCTATATTGGCAGTGCTTTATAACTTTGTTTCCACAGCAAACTTTATTAGCCCATGACTGGTTTTGGTGTCCAGCTGATTAGTGAAAGTGTTAGGCAATTTCAACTCAATAGCAGTCCATGCTGACGCTTTTCTCTGTCAGCACTGTTCGGTTCTCACTACCCATTTCTTAGATTTTGTTATTTCCTTATTGACGCTATAATTCCTCTGATAAACTCCATCTTCTCCAGATTTGCATTTAATTCCATGTGCAGCAACATACCAAACACATTAACGATATCACATTAGATGAGATCCGATAAAATCTATGTTGGGCAGAAGTCATTCCTCTTAATGAAGAAAGCTACCAAGCAAGCCCAGCACTGTGTCTTTTAATTTATGCCAACACAATTAAAATCTATGTGACTGTAATTGATTTCCTGTTTACTTCAATGTTTTTGTTCAGTTTTTCCCTGAGTTTTCTGTTGGAACCAAACTGATAGCTCCTCATTAGCCTTTTCCCCTCTTAAATATAAAAACCGTAGTTGCTGTTCTGCAATGCTAGGAGGTATTGGACTAGCAATTTGATACGCGCTGATCATTTGCTGTTTAAGTACACTAAGCGCTTGGAGTTATGTTTCCATCACGACTGTGATTCGTTGGCGTTAGCTTATTCCGTTAGCTTTCCCTCCTTGCTCAGTAGTCTATCTTTTGTTCCTAAAAACGGGGGTGAAATGCTCCTTCAGTGTTGGAGCCCTACCTAGGTTACCTTTCACCTCTGCTGTGTACTGACATAGCATAACTCCCAGTGATCCCGTTTCTTCTTTCCTTCTTCTCTTTTTATTTGGATAGCTGGAGAACCTTTTGCTATTTGTTTTAATATCATTTTCAGTGTTTAACTCAGCTTGACTTCTGGCAGTTCTCACTTTATCTCAGCACATCATGAGCTCTTTGCAGATCCATCTTTTGTTTGTTCTTTCTGTATGCTTATTCCTCATCATCTCCTTAGGGTATTTATGAATCCAGTGGGGTCTGGATTCCCTTCCTGCATTCCCCTTCGACACAGATTGCTAACATTTTTGACAGAAAGAAGTATTGTACATTCAGTTCTTTGAATTAACTGACTTCTCTAAATCTTTGTATCAGTTTATCAAAGTTTCCTGTACTGGAATCAAGAATGTTTATTACAGCGTGTTTGGTCATCTTCTGTTTAATTTAAACTGATTCAGCTTGTCAATGTGACAGCATGTTTTTATTAATCAAAAACTAATCTGAAACACTTTTTGTCCTTTCATTGATAAAAGGAACTTCCTAACTTTCTTATTAGACTCTCAGTATTAAAGTAAATCTCTATAGTTTTTTCATACTGACCGCAGAGTTTCATCACCATATTGCACCCAGTTTGTTCACGGTAGCACCACTTTCCCAATTTTGTCTATCTTAAAACTTTCTTTCTCTTGAGTGTTTATATGCTCACTGATTTCCTTTATCTACTTCCGTATCTTCAGTTATGCTTTTTTTCCACCTGAAGCATTAGAAATTTTACAGAAAGCAAAATCTTTTTTGGTGGTTTTTTTTTTAAGTTGTACCATACCAGCCCTTCTTTTTCAAGAAACAAAACCAAACCATCCATCATGATCAGAAATGATGTAAATCTAAAACAATGGTACCCTTGATCCCATTTTCAAGTCATGGTTTAATACCAAGTTGGACGGCGGAGATTTCACAAGCTCTCAACTCTGCTTTGCATCACGTAGCTGCGTCAGGCTGCTGTAACGTGAGTCCCACAACTCTCTTCATGTCATGCCCGGTAAGGTGAGTGCATCCTGGCATGCTGCTATTTGTAGAGGTTGTTACACATATTCATGTACATTAAATATAGAGAAAAGATGAGCATTGCTCGGTTGTGTTTCATCCTGTTAATAGAATGTACATATTTATCTTGTAATTGCTATTTCATGTTGTTTTCCTGAAGTCTGTGTTTTAGTAGACTGTAAGGGATTTGCAAAAATTATAGCTGCATGTTACATCTTTTACAGGATTTCCATATTCTAAATCTGCTTCTCTACCTGGCTATGGAAAGAACGGCTTACATCAGGTAGGTACACATTTAAATGCATTCTCCAGGCAATAGTGTATCATAAATAGGCAGCTTAGTAACAAGTTGAAAATCTACACAGTAATAACACTTCAAAGGTGTTTTGGCTGCCAGCCCTGTCTGGCAGATTCATAGCCTATGCGGGTTACAGTTTGTCTGTCTGCAAGAGGAAGACAGACTCAGGCTTCTCCTTTTGACCATGTGTGTCATGAGCATTGGGAGTCTTGACTCCCCTCCCAAAACAAACCAAGGTCCAGAATGAATGGGCTGCACATACTAATACATCACAGTATGGCTTGAATTAATGAGAGAGAGGGTTAGGCCTAGAATTAGGCAAGTAATGATCTTAGAGCAAAGGTGGAGCAGCCCACATCCATTGCATTTCTTGAACCATCTGTTCTGTTTTTTTCCAGTATGCATGTATGCGTATATATATATATGTATGTATGTATGTATGTATACACACACACCGTCGTCATACTTGTAAGGCAGGGAGGGAGCAGTACAGAGAGAATGGCAGGCAGCAATCTAAAAGGCAAAGTGCATAACAAAATTGTGATCAGATCAGACTAGGTGTTCTTTTTCTAGTCCTTTTATATAATTTTTGTACGTCTTTAGGAAAAAAGGCATCTTTGACACTGTGGTCTCTCTTTCTTTCTGGCATCTAGTGTTATGGGTTCTCAGTTCATGGCTTAGATTTTTAGGTACAAACCCATTATGGATAACAGTGATAAGCTGGCAATAGAGACGCGCGTGTGCTTACATTTTGAAGACTGATTTGTGTCTACGTTACATGGACAGGACCTCATTCAAATTCCCTCCTTTCCCCGGAGGAAGATGTGAAAGCTGCAGAAGTATGTGAAGAGGATTAAACTTCCTCAGAGATAAGAGTCACACGGCAGGTCATTGGAAGGAGCTGCAGGAAAGCAGCTGTCACATGGCAGCTAGATGAGTTTCTCGGTAGCTACTGAAATGTGGATCGCTTTGGGTCAATGTTACAAAACTAATCGTGCCTGCGTTGCTTCAGTACCTGGCCGCTCCAGTTCCTCCCTGAGGGAACCAGTGGCACTGCAGCTTGGTCAGATGAGACGCGGGAGCTTGGAAGGAGCGAGATAAACCTGCCTCCAGTCGGCAGCTTTTCTCGGGCTCTTCGGGATTGTTATCAGTAACCTGGAGCGAGCGACTGGCGGCCGGCGGCAGGGGGCGGCCTTTGCCCGGCGAGGGGCCCCGCGGCGGCGGCAGGGGGCGGCCTTTGCCCGGCGAGGGGCCCTGCGGCGCGGCGGCGGGAGGGCTGAGGAGATTGCTGGTGGTCAGATGCTTGAGGCCAAAATCCCCCTCGGAATGCTTCACAAAATGAAGCAAAACCAAACGATCAGGAGCCTCGCAGGTTACTGCTGAGCCTCGCAGCTTGTTGTGAGCGTAGCTGTGCACACTATCGATACCCTAACAGGCAAAAATGAGCCTCAGAAGAAAAACATTGCACATTAGTGCTTTTCTGATCTCTGGTAGCATTTGTCATCACAGCGTTTGCCAGCGAAGAGAAAAGATGGTGGGTCAGACAAAGCGATGGCACACGCAGAGTCCTCCCTGGTCGTGGTGGCACCAGCAGCGTGAGGCAGAAGCGATCTGCTCTGCTGCGGCGACTGCCTAAGACGTCTGCATCGCAGGGAAAGGCAGCTTCGGTCTAACCTTAGCGCCAGGTCTTCAGATGGGGGTGGCTGGTGACACCTACCTCATGGAAAGCTGCAAGAAGTCAGAGCTCAAAATTTCCCAAGAGCTTAGGGGCGAGGTGGGTCGACAGGACTCTGCGGTCGCCTCTCTGCATGACATCCATCCAAGCTCCAGCTTTCACCGGTTTGGGGGAGTTCACAGCGCAGGCAGCAAAGGGCACCTGCGGTGCCTCCGAGGACCCAGGCACTCACTGACACTCGGTCCTCGTCTACAGGCAGAGCTCCATCTCTGCGATCGATGATCGATGGCGCAGTGAGCGCTCAGGATGCCTGCTTTGAGCAATTAGGACAAGTTCAAAAGAGACTTTATTCTCTTTCGCTCTTGCAAGGATCTATATTTTGATTGTGTGGTACCAGCTGGTTTTCTCTTTTCTCTCAATATTGTGCAGAGTGGCTCTGTGGTGTATTTTGCTGCTGCATTGCTTCTTTCTTTCTCTTTCAGCCTGAAAATATGGGCCAATACGAAACGGACCAGGAGGCGAGCTGGGGGATGAAAGGTACATTGCGTTATCATTTCCACGCCACTTCATGTTTTCTTCCTTTGAGGATGCTTGTTAACATCTTGCCTCTCAGATCTTCCCATAGTTCACGTAATAGTGACTAGACAGAGACACAGCTCAGTGGGATGTTTATCACAGAGAATCTTCTTTTTATCTAACCAAACATTAAGGCCTGACTGAAGTCCTGCATCATAAAGCGGTGCAACCAGGCTGAATCAACACCAGTATCCTCAATATGTGGCAACAGCCTCTGTGGGGGTGGTCTCATATCAAAGAGAGGAAGAAATTTAAGATAATCACTCCTTCAAGACATATCTAAATTAAAAAAATGTCTGTTGTGCTTGTTCGTGATGCAGTGTGGTTAGAATATACAGAATTCAAAAAGCAGAATTTATTTGCCTTCATTGTTTTTATTACAGTTTAAGTGGACTGTGAACTTAATATGGAACTTGAGTTGGAATTTTCAAGAGAGCTGAGAAATTTAGCAATATGCATCTATTCATGGGGAGGAGTAGGATTTTGTTTCCAAGACACTTAATCTCATTTAAATATCTTGCTCTAAGCTCCACTTAGTCTTTGTCTCTATGTTTGAATAGTTTAAAGCACAGATTTTGAAAAGTAGGCTTATCTCTGATTTCATTACAGACCATAGAAAGGTCTATGAACACATACTGGCTATCCTGGTTGCATTTAATCATCGATGTGGATAGATGACCTTGTGGTAGTTGTATCATATGTGGTCGTATACTGACCTAACTAGGATACTCTTGTGCTGGTTTAGATCCAGGAATCATCGTCCTCACACCCGCAAATCGTCTTTTCTTCACTATTGTTATTCCCACTACATTCAGCCCAAGTGCAGGGTGCTGGCATTTTGCAATATTGTGTTAACTCAATGATTTTCATTTATGTTCCAAAACTGACATGCCTGTAATAATCCATATATTTTAACTATTTTCAGTAAAGAACAGTAAGGGCATGACTTTTGGACAACAGACTGACTTAACTCTGCACAAAAGCCTCCTGTAAAAGAAATTGCCAATTTTGCCTGACATACTCACTGTGTAACCCAGTGGCATCAGGAGATGGATTTTCTGTAATAAGCCTTTGATTTCGAGGACTATTGCTTTGGTAACAGTGTTATAGGCATTCAGAGCATGGGGGTCAAATGCTTACTGTGCATGCAGTTATCCAACAACTGTTGCAAACCGTAAAAGAAATGTAGTAGCATAGCAAATTGCTGATGTACCTAGCTGTTCATTACGGTGACTCCAGAAGAAACCTATACATTCTAAACTGTGAACCTGTTCTCATTCTCTTGCAGAATACAAGGTAAGAAGGGCTTTTCCAACACTGGAAGAACAATCAGATTCAGCACTTCCTAGCAAGGTTACATGGGTTCCTTTTCTTCTTTTATTTTGTTATTTTTTGTCCCAGTGAAATATTTGTCAAATCAGGATGCAAGTATGTACCATTTATATTAGTAAGTTCCCCACACTGTCATTTCCACACATCAGAGTCCCATTTAGCTGGAGTTCATATTCTCTTGTCTTTTTAACAGATTTACCCTTATGAAACACTTATTGTAACAAACCGAGTTCGTGTGAAATTGCCTAAGGATGTGGACAGGACCAGGCTGGAGGTAGGAATGATACTTACTTGATGGCTTTGCAAGTCTTTGTCCTGTTTGTTTACCGTCTTAGAGATTCCTGTGCCCAAGTTATAGCAATGATAGAAGAGAGAAGAGAGGAATAACATTATGTATTATATTTTATTCCAAAACACTAGTATGTAGGCAATATAACTAAAAAAGAATAGATAAAACCTGGCAAATGTCTGACCAAACGGTGTTTTCCAAAGATACTAATGAAACCCAGAAGTTTTGGCTGATTATTCAGGATATTGAAAGTTGAAATGGGGTGGGTGGAAACTTGTTTCTTTAATTCCCATAAAAACACCCTCCTAGAATAACCTGAGTATTACAAAAAAGCTCAATTTATCCTCTAAATATATGGACCTGTGTTTCTAGTCCATTGTCTTATTCAGCCTCTCCTTTGATCCATGATCACTGTGCTACAGATTTGCTGTAGCATCCACCTCTCTCAAAGAGTAGTAGTATTACCTGGATAAATGCAGACCATGAAAGAAAGCTTAGTTTCCAAAGACCAAATCCCGAAGTTGATGTTCAGGGAAAAAAAAGATAAACTATGAAGTAGCAGAAAGTTCTTCATTAAAGATCAATTTTTTCAAAATATTAATTTACCACATTTTTATACCTGTAGTATATTTTGGAAATGGTGTTATGTTCTTAAATACTTCAGTGTGCCTGTTGCTTGGTTACCCAGCAAGTGGTATTGATTTGATTGTAAGGAAAAAAGAGCCTCAGACATGTGCTGTTTTAAGCCTGGGGTAGAGCAAGGCGTGATAGCAATAATAAAAAGCATAGACTCCAGAAAAAGGAGCAGGGAATTGGAGGGATCCTCATCTGAACACATCCTATAAAGGATTCTTTTATATATGTGTATATATGTGTGTGTGTATTAAAGAATAGAGTCTTGGTTTAAACAAATCGGGCTGGTAGAATAGCAAATGCAGCTTCAGATTGCTTTTTTAAGACAACTTATAGTTTGCTTTGGATGGATCATGCCTGTCCTGGCTGCCATTACCCCTAATTCACACACTGTCCTCAGCTGGGATGGCTGTTTGTTTAGCATTGGAGTTGCTCAGTCTGCCTTGCACCAGGTGCAGCCCGACGGCTGGAGGAGCCCCACCACTTCAAAGATCTGACAGAGGTTTGCAAAAAGAACGATAAATAAGATCTGCTTCAGACCTGCACCAGGAAAGCGATAAAGGGACCAGGCTGATCCTGCTGATTGCCCCAGTGTGTTAAACGTGTGTGGCTGTAAGAAGGGCTCCTTTGGAGACCGTCTTGCGTTTATTAGGGATTGATAGTTTTTTTAAACAATTAAATTAGCAGCATTTTAATAGGATTGTAAGTACTGGAAAAACAGAGACAGCAGCTCATCTGCACATTCAAACCATATGCAGAGTTGAGTGACAGGCACAAACTGTTGCCGTCCCTGACGGCCTCTTTCCCTCCTCCCCATCCCTTCCTTCTGCGTTGCAGAATTGCTGGAAATAAATAGCTTTGTGTGGAAAAGCAGTTTATCATTATTTCCTCTTGTGGCAGAAGAAGAAGATTGTAACTTAGTTGCTGACTTGTGCTTTCAGCAGATTTCAGGCTTGGGCAAGACCCAGGACTCCGGGAGCCCAAGACTCTGTGGGTTTGTAGGCTTGGACAGGAACAGACCAGGACTGGGCACACACCTACACCCACCCACCCGCCCACCCACTTAGGCCCCACTTAGTGTATCTTGGTATTTTCATGCTTCTGGGAGCAACACTGGGAATACTGGAAGCAGGTACCAAGGTTAGATTTCACCCTTTCTAGAGCTCCATTTCACATTGGCTAGAGGGTATGATTTGATGCTCGCAGATCTCTGGGAGGCAGGTGCTCTCTTCAAGCAAAGCAGGTTGCTGGCTGATCTTCTGTTTCCATCCTGCACAGCCAATGTCACTCTTGAAAGGGCTAGGTGGTGCCTAAAGAAATGGTGAAGGTGATAGTGCTTCTGAGCCCATGTATTATCCAAACTGTAGACTGATTTCTCTTTTAAGAAGAAATCCATGTTCTAATATTCCAGTTTTGTTACAATCGATTTTGTGGGCTGAAGCCTCATCTTGCTCTCACTGCTGCAAATCAGAACAAGCTCCTGGGCATGATGGCTGTGGACAGGGTACAGGTGGCATCAGTGAAACGAGATGTAGAACTGTTGCATTTTATATCAGCTGTCAAACCTGAAAGCAGCCTTACCGTGCCCAGTATGACTAAAATCTCTTACACGTGATGTTTCTGGTTTCCTGGTCTACTTACGAGCAAGAAGTTGAAGAAATCCGCATGAGCAAGCTTCATTTAACAGCACTCTTGCAAGTTGACTTGAAGTGGGCTCCTGTTTGTGAAACAGTTTGTTATGAACAGTTTGTTTTGTCATGGAAAAGGCACGGTTGTTTGGCTCTGATTACCTCTTCCAAGGGCAGTCTCCTGTAATGAATGCTCCTGTCGAGAAAAGTGAACTCTAGTAAATGGTGTTAGCTCCCTGGGTCAAATTAAGGGAGGCTGCAATGAAGGCCTCGGCTGATGGTCAAGGCCCACAGCAGGGTGGGGTTCTAATGGGTGGTGGTGTTTTCCTAACTTTGCTCCCATTATGAGTGCTTTTCAGATTACGCTGTTATGTAAGAAATTTATTTTAAGGATTGTAAAAAATATTTTCTTGTGAAAATGCATATTTTTCTAAGACCAAGAAGTATCTAGAGATTAGGAAGGCTCAACTGGTAATAAATGCATTCGGCATGTTTTTGTTTGCCTGTTCTAACTCAGCAGTGAAGCAGAAGTAGCCCAGGTCCCTGTGCTCCTCCAGGAGATGTTTATGCCAGCAGTGAACTCATACATGCAGCATTGAGAACTAGTTACAATAAACGACCTGCTGATTTTTAGATACATTACTGGCACTCTGGGTTTTGAATGAATAGCCTGGATCTTCGTTTAGTATAAGCTGATTAGAAATGCGAGGAATTTGCACTAGATAAGGATTTGGCCCAGGAATTTTTTCCAAGTTTCTCTATACCACAGTGCTGTTTATTCTAACATTAGATGAACGGAGCAGCATTCCTGTGAGCTATTCTAACGGGGAGTGGTGAAGAACAAGTTAATTCAGATAATGCTGCAGAAGGACAAAGCGTTAGCACAAGGTTGGATTATACAATCTGGATAAAGAAGAGGAATTGCACCCTCACTGCATCTGCAGATGACACAAACTTGAGGGAACAGCAGTTGATGCGCAGGCGAGCAGAGCCTCCGTTCAGAGGGACCTGGCCAGGCTAGATGAATGGGTCAACAGGGACTTCATGAAGTTGCATGAAGGTAAATCCAGATTCCTACACTTGTGACAGAACACCACTGTTTGTCAGCACAAGATGGGGGGAACAGCTCTGCAGAAAAGTACCTGATGGTCCTCATGAAAAACAGGCTGAACATGAGTCAGCAGCTCACCTTTGCAGTAAAAGGCTAATAGAGGAAAACATACCCTCCTCAGAAGTAGGCACTGGATGGCCAAGCGGCAACAGTCACAAGTTGCAGGAAAGGAAATTACAGTTAGATATAAGGAGAAGGTTCCTCGCTGGGAGAGTAGTGTGCTGG
Source organism: Opisthocomus hoazin (assembly GCF_030867145.1). Classification (NCBI taxonomy): domain Eukaryota; kingdom Metazoa; phylum Chordata; class Aves; order Opisthocomiformes; family Opisthocomidae; genus Opisthocomus; species Opisthocomus hoazin. Next base: position 13,035,889 of record NC_134418.1, read on the forward strand.
AACAGGTTGCCAAATAGGCTGTAGAGTCTCCATGCCTGGAGGTGTGCAGAACTCAGCTGGTCAAGGCCTTCAGTAACATGGTTTAATTTTAAAGTTGGCCCTGCTTTGAAGTCCACAAAAGTCCCTAATTTGCTTAGGTTGATATATTCTGTGAAGACAAAGCCTTAACATAGTATAATTACAAAATAGAATTATTTGGTGCTCTTGCTGCAACAGCATTTGAAAAAATACTTAATTTGGTCTGTTTTGGACATTTTATCAAAAGGATCATTTTATTATGCAGGGGCTTAAATAAAAGTGTCCTGGAGTAAACTTCGCTACTTTGGACAACTTAAGGCGTGAGTTTCCAGGGACTAAGACATCACCTTTGGATGGTGCACATTAGCACATTCCTCACCTGCTGGTTTCCCAGCAGTGTTCCACCCGATCTGGTTTTTTATTTTTCCAAAAGAAGATGGGCTTATGGACACGTTTGAAAAACTTGATACGTCTTTAAAGTACTTGAAATACCTTTTATTACTTAGGCCTTGGGCTTCTAAAAGCATGCACTTCATACTTTTATCTTAGATTGGATATTGTTGGCCTGTTGTTCAGTCACAGCGATGTGGTTCAGTGCTTGCACATCCAAAGTGATGGTTCATGCCCAGCTGCACAGATTTTTTTTTTTCTGCTGAAGTTGCTTTTATCATAAAGTATAAGATTTCTTCTGTGATCACAGACTGGTAGTTTTGAAAGCCAACATAATTAGAATCTTGCATTTGGAAACCATCTTTTAGTGTTTTAATTTGATTTTCTTATCTTAATGTATCTTAGTTTCTTTAGCCTTTTCTTTTGCGTGTCATAGAGTTAAAAGCATTATTCATTCATGCCTATCAAATACAGTAGAAAGTAAATTATTCCACTTTTGTTTGAGCCTGTTCATTCTTTGTTTAACAAGGATACACGGAAACAATTGCTAAGGCAAAAAATACTCTGGAATGTCAAGTAGCAAACCTTCATCTGCCACCTTGTTCTCTTGTAAACAGAAATGTGAGATTTAAACATGGGTGCGGTCTTGTTTGAACAGAGCACTCACATTAATTCAAACATGCTTTTTCTCCTGAAACTGCTTGTCTGGATTTGTTTTAGGGATGACGTTTTTTCCACTAGTTTTTACACAGCAGTCACCATGGGTTCTAGCCATTTAGGCTGCAACCATTTTAGGACTGGTTTCCAGTAATCGAGCCTGAATTTATAACAGCCCTAGCTCCTAGATATCATTTATACAAGTAATGTTGTGTGTCCCACCTTCTCTGGAGCTCAGATGGGGAAAATTAGAGCACAACTGGAATGCTGTGTGTTTTATCACAGAAGTGCAGTCTGTAGTTCAGGTATGAATTTGAGGTTATGGGCTCACTTCACAAAGAAGCTCATAACTGAGTGTGAAAAAAGTGCAAGTTCACTGACTTCAGTGGAACTTCACACTGTTTAACTTGCAAAGCATTTGTGTTGTGTTTCTTATTCTAGTCATATGGTTGTGCTGTGATCAGTGCTGGATGTCTATATCAGTTTTCAAAGCCCTTACAAAAGGAACCATTATAAAATGAAAATATGCATTAGAAACTAAATGATATCTATGAAAGTCAATTCCTATCAGAGTGGAAATGGTGTGGGGGTGATCAGGGATTGGATGTGGAGTATTGAAATTATGGATGCACTAAAGGCCAAACTAAGGGAAACTGGGAAATCTGCTTTAAGAATAAGGTATTTTGTACCTAAATAAAATTAATGTGGAAAAAATTTCATGTTGACTTCAGCGAACTTTGGTGGATCAGACCCAAAAACCATAGACATATCGCCTGAAGCCAAACCTCTGAGGCCAGCTGTGAGTCTGGGACAAATATCCAAACAAGTGCTAGCATAAATATCCATGAACACACAATAAATAACTTCATTAGATTGTCCAGTTTAATAACCATCTACCTCTTTTAAGATTAAAGTGCACTTGTATGTCTTAGATTTTTGAAACTCAAGATCCTCTATGTATTTTTATAATTCATTATGGATTCATAGTTTTATTTATTAACTATTTTCTTAATTATATAACATTTTTATCAGCAATTTGTTGAAGCCAACTGCTTATGTAGATATCAGTATGAAAAGGCTCATTTGGTTGAATGACAGAATGATGGCACAGGTTATCCTCAGAGATGTTCTACTGTTTACCACTGCATAAGTAATACATTGGTATCCCTGAGTGAAATACTTGTATCTTTTCCATTTCTTGCATAATTACTCAGCTGGGGAAAATATTGAATGTACAATGCTACTACAGAATATTTTGCATGTGCCTTGTGATATTTTGTGAGAGGTCAGTACCCCACAGTAGTACTGCTGAGTGGAATGCAGCTTCTCTGTGAAGTTTCATGATACCCTGAGATGCTAAATGAGATATACCCACAGGGCCAGGAGCCTTGGATATATGCTTGGGGTTATGTCAGCAGGGGGAAGGGTTTCAGACTCCCTTCCTCACTGCTCCTGTTGCACTGCTTTTCCTGGGAGCATTTTCAGGGATCCACATTTATACATGGAAGCAGAGAGGAAAGGGGGATTTACACCTCCTGCCACAGCTCCACCAGAGCTCTAACTGCTCGGTGTTGTGCCTAGGTGCCCTAATCTAGCATAACTGCAATTGTAGCACCTACTGCTTTGTCCCCTGATCAGTGGAGCTGTTCTCGTTATCCTTTGGTACCTTCTGAAGTTCATTAGATGGCAGCTCATGCCATTTCTTAACATTCCCTTCCCTGTCACATAATTACTTAATAGTTTGAAATAGTTATTGAGCATGAAGCTTAATTACTCCGTAGATGAGCGTAACATTCAATACTCCCTTGGGAATGTGGCACATGGCTAATTACAGCTTTGTAATTAGCCATGCAGTTGGCTTAGAAGAAACCTCTGAAAAGCCTGCTGAGCCCCAGCAGTGCAACAGAAAGAAAGGGGAAGAGTGCAAACCTTGTGAAAGCAAAATGAGGATTCAAAATTCAGTAGATAAAAGAGAAAATTTTCCAGAAAATTATAATTGGCTATCTGAAAGTTTGGGCTAACTTTGAGAGGCACGGGAGAAGGAAATTGGGGGATGGGGGGAGAGGAGAAAAACGGGAAAAGGGAGGAGGCTATTATTTTTCCAGATGTATTCAGCTGAGATACTTTAACATTCTAATGAATAGAGGAGAAGACAATGTCCCACCAGCAAAGCCTCTGCTCTAACAACCCTAAAGATCTAAGATCTGGTTATTGATGTGCATACTTGCTTATCTATGGATAAACATTTCACAGTAAATCCCAGTTTAGTTTGACTATTCTGCATTTTGAAGACTCTGGAAAAGATCCTGTAGCTTCTGGATTTTGTGGATCAGAGGTTGGAAGTGTTACAAGGGCTTCAAACAAAAAACAAATTGAAGCGGACAACTACTTAAAATTAATAGAGTACGCAGCAGTGCTTCAGAGAGAGAATAGCTGAAAGATTCACTATGGATTCAAGCAAAGGGAATGTAAAGCTCAGCTGTCATTTCCTATAAAATAACGTAACAAAAAGCAAAAGAGAAACAAACCTGAGGTTTTAAATGACCTCTGCGAATTAGGACTTTGTTTTTTCTCATCTTCAACTCATCACCTCCTGCCATCCACTGTGTTGGTTCATTGGTTGAGTATTGACTCATGAGGAAGTATGATATCCTCTGAATTTCCTACATCAGCAGGTTTTCACATGAGGACTCCCATCCAATTAGTGACACAGAATAAACATGCTTGTGCAGCAGGACCTGGTCACAGCTTACTGCAGTACAGCTCTAGGTTAATTGCAGTTTTCCCTTCCTGTGACTCATTCACACTAATGACATGTTCCTAAGTATTAGTTTTGATGATCTCTGAATTGCTTTAAAAGCACAGTTGTTCTTGGGGAAAAGAAATCTCATCGAATTAAATAAACATTATAACTCTATTTAGAATGATTAGTGGCTTTTGAGCATGCCATAGATAAATAGAGGCAAGTCTCATTAATTTACAGTGAAAAGCATCACTTCGTTCTGAGCTAACACTGTGGAGCAAGTATTTGAATGTGCAATTAATTACTTTTGTTCTGGGACACTCAAAAATGAGCACCTATCTGTACCGCTCATTTTAATGACTCTTTTGTAGAGCATGAGGTTTTTCCTTTATAGTGATTCCATTGCAGTAGAGAGCCTTAGTTCAGCACTCACCTAGTTCTGTATATCTTAATAAGAAACATTTGCATTTGAATTCTTCCATTGTGCGTGTGCATGCTTTAGGAGAGCTAGCTACATAATTGCAGCAGGGTGTGGTGACCCTTCTTACACAGCACTGTGGCACACAGGTAACATCCAGCTGAGGAACTGCAGCAGCAGCATTTGGTTCCCAAACTGCAGGCCACCTTCGGGCTTCCCGAAGTGGGATCCCAAGGTTGTGATCCCATGTCTCTAATCCAAAATGCTGTCAGTGTAGGTGAAGAGATTGTGCTTCTGGAGACACAACTCTCCTCTTCCATACAAAGCCACTGCTGCGACCCATGGACACATCTAATGGGACCAGCGCTTTACTAAACTTGAGTCCCACTGTCTTTCTCTCATTTCTCATGCAAGCTGACATGAAATGCTATCCAGAACAAAAGATGGAGCAGCATTGACTTTACAAGTCTCTCAGATTAATACAATTTTATCAAAACAATATGATGTGGTAGTCCTTTCTAGTGTGACAATTTCACAAATATATCCAAAATGCTGATGTTCTGATGTGGTGAGCTCCAGTATAGCAGTCTTTCTAGTGAAGAACCATCTTTAAACTATTTACCTTAGCTTTTGGCAAGGCTTTCAGCAGCATCACGTTAACATCACTATGCAACTTCCAAACTGAGCTCACTTAAATGCAGTCAGTTCAGAGTGTGGGCAGAAGAGGACCTTAATCTGGTTCTCTGTACTCTCTTCGGTGTCTGCAATGTGCCCAGCTTTGCCTTTGATACAGAGCAGAGAGGTAGGTTGAGTTAAGCTGCCTGAATATGGCCGAATTGTCACAAAGGAAATCGAGAATCGGTTACTAGCACACTGTAAAGCCCCCGGACTTCCTGTGTAAACAGGGCCAACACTAGTAAAAGAAAGGAATGACTTACTTCTACTAATAAGTTGGGCCATTCATTTAATGTCCCAATGATGCACCGTTAACATAGCTATATATTTTAAGTTGATCCAATCCTAAAGAAAAAGAAAAGGAAAAAGAAATAATGTTCTTGGCCCTGTAAAGCATAGCTTTACACACACGTCTTCTCTCATACCTCAAAATGAATATCCTCCCTATTCCCTACGCATAATTTTCAATTTCCCTTCTTTTATTTGACTAATGAGACAAGGTTACGCTTCAGTTAAGACAAATTAATATTCAAATAGCTGAGAAGAAAGATAAATCAATGTAAGATTTCTTAGTGGTGCATTTCCTCTACCTTTGTTCGGGAAGAGCTCTAGGTCTTAAAGGCATAAGGTTTAGGAAAGTCCCAACAATAGTGCAGACAAAATTTAACATCACACATACAAAGAAAAGTACGAACATAAACTTCCCACACTGGTGTATTCCCATGGTATTTAGACCCTTCAAATATTTGTAGACATTTACCATATTTTCCCTTAGTCATCATTTGGCTAAGCTTATACATACTTAGGCCTTTTAGTCTTTCCTCATAAATCAAACTCTGCAACCCAAGATTACTTTTGTTACTTTTATGTGAAGCTTTGCCAGTTTGATGACATCTTTCTGGGATCAAGGTTTATTCCAAAATTTGCAGACAGAACTGTAATCATTGCTGCTTCTGGGGTCAGCCCCATGATGCTTAAGGAAGGGATGGTGAAAGTTCCTGAGATGAAGGGAAAACAATGGGAATTCTGCTGCACTGGGCACATACTGGTGTCCTCAGGGAGGGTTCAGACCAAAGGAGAAGTGTTCCCTTCTACTAGAATTAATTTTGCTTGTGGGTAATGCATTGGTGGAGTAAGAAACTTCACTAATATTGCAGCCTGTCTGTTAGTCCTTGAGATGAGGAACAGTATGTGGAGGAGAATTAAAAGCAAAGAAACTGCCTAGTGGTACAGGAGGTGGAAATTAGGGAGCTCGTGCTTTGCCCATCTCAGTCTTTGCTACCGCATCCCTGGGCTGGAAACTCTCAACTGCTTTTGGACAAGACAGCACCAACTGAGAACTGCTGTGAGGGGGGAAAAAAATGGTGCTGGTATAAACCAAAACTTCAGTATAATTAGAAAATGAGTGCATGCAAGGAATGAAGGTGATGTCATTTGGAGACAAGCAGAAGAGGAGAGCACACATCTAATTCGTACTGGCTTGGACAGATGCATGTGGACTGAAAGCTTGCTAAGCCTGAGGGCAAAGCAAAATGATAAATGGCAGAGTGTGGCCTTGGAGAGGAAAGGGGGAATTGCAGAGCTTGTGCTGAGATTGGTGGCAAGCTTTGTTTGGAGGTGAAGCATCGCGAGTGTTTGACACCCTGCAGAAAAGGCCTGAGGCCTGGCATAGGGCTTGCTGACTCTCCCTCTATTGACCTTCAGTGTTGAAACAGATCTGATGAGATCACGGCAATTTCTAGGATGAAATGGTGTAATTTACCTCAAGAAAAAAAATGGTGAAAACATTCCTTTTAAAGTTTTATATTTCCTGAGGTTTTGGATGATTGACAAAGTCAGTTTATCTACAGGGTCCAGGCTTTCTGATTTTCTCTTTGAGTATGAACTACAGTTTGTCACTGCTTTCTCCTGAGTGAGGGGACATCCCAAGTCTTCCACAATCTAGAAAGCAAGACAAAACAAAATACGATACACTGTGCTCATGCAGACTTCTTTTTCAGTCCCACAACTTACAGACATGTTCCTTGCTGTGAGAAATTGCTGCAGTTAAGCTTGCTCACATTTGTCCACTGGATTACCAGGAAAATATGGGAAAAAAATCAATGCAGAGAGAAGTTACTTTTTCTTTCCAAACCCAGTAGAATTAAATTCTGTCAGTGAGAGATTGTTTCTAAAACACATTGTCAGATGTTGCTCATTTCCATGCGAAACAGGAGCTCCTTTGCCAAATATGCACGGCGTGTTTGTTCCATGCTATGCATAGTGCTTATGGTGGGTTGCTATCATTGGTCAAATGAAAAATGAAGGCTCGGTTCCAAACTCTTAGTCACTGTTGTTCTGAATATGTGGAATCTCAAGGGAAGAAAACCAAGGCTGTCCTTTTTTAAGAAACTGCAAGGGCCCATCATGACCATTCAAGGTAATTAAATGTAGAGATTTCTTATAAACAATTTCATTAATTTTTCTTGAGAAATTTACATTGCAAAAATAAAGACATTGTTACTAAGTGGAAAGTAAAATTTTGCTTTCAAATTTGCGACTCCATGCAACAATTTTGGCTAATGGTGGCAAGCACTCTTCTAGACAATGCTGGGACCTGATTCAAATGATAGACAGCCTGGGCCTGTTTGAACTGCCAGTAAAAGCAGAGTCTGAAGGACCCAGTGGCTCCCCTTCTCCTGGGGAATGCTGTGCTCCTCACTAACTTCAGCACCCTGCACTCAGCATTTGGAGGCAGCATTATTCACATTCATGAGGACTGGATCTCCTTTAAAATTACCCTCCCGGCTGGCTTGCTGGCATGTGTCTCAAGAGTGAGTGATGTGGACTAAATGGCAGTTTGGAGCCTCCTCCAGGTGACGAGGACATTGAACCCGGGTTTCTCACCTCCTGGGAAGTCCTGCAACCAGGAGGCAGTGAGATGAAAGGAAAAAGCCAACACCCTTCCCTTGAAATAATACAGTTGTTTAGTGTGTGGTGAGCCTGATTTTGCGATGTGAGGCACGTCCAAGCATTTCCTCTGCTTAGCAGCACTGGGGGGCCTCATTTGGGGGTGCAGGTGGTGCTTCAGCAGGCACTGAGGCACCCAGGCTGGGGCTGCCCGGGTGTGCCTGGAAGGAAACCTGCATCTGGGGAGCTTCAAGTCAGAAGCTCCATTGGGCAGGAAAGGGTTAGATTGCAGGGCTGGTCCCAGGTTTCCAGAAAATCTTTGTGGTAGAGGAGGATCCATGTTTAAAAGTTGCAATTTGTAATTCTCATTGCACTGAATCTGTCCCTTTTAGATAGTGTGTGCTTAATGCATCAGAAACAGAGAACCGTAACTGATACTCCTGAAATGCTTGAGCAAGAGTTAGTCCCCATTATCAGAAGAATTTGATATGATATTCATTTCTAATTCATACATTTATCTTTTCTGCCTTTTCTGCGTATAAACTAATAATTGTTAGGCAATCGTTATCTTACGGCCTTCCAATTCTTTGTGCCCTTTTTCCTTCTTGCTTTTTTTAATATTGAATCATGAAAACATCAAATAGAAGCATAGTTCTTGGCATTTAAAAAAACCACTTTATCCATCTTGGACTTCTGATGTGAGTTTATACCCATGGATAAGAACATTTTGGATTTAAGAATTTAGGAACGTGCGCTCTTCTTTGTTACAAGGCTGCTATTAGTAGACCAGTGTGGTGTCCACCACTCTCATTAAACATCAAGGCAAAAGAAATCCAACTCTGAAATTACATTGTTATCAATCTCTTTAAAGTCCTGCAATAGCTTAAATTTGTCTCAGCGTGCTCTGTCATCAAGCACCATGTATAAACACATCTTTTTCCCGAAGACCACAGCTTCTGCTCACTTGGAGCTATATTGAAAAGATTATATATTTTTCAAAAGTCACTACTGCCATCAATAATTTCATTTCCAAGCTACTCTTGAGTTCATTTGGTTTTGATGCAGTCTTTTCCAGAAACAATGTGGGAATTTAAATACAAATCCTAATGCATTATTTAGTGGTGTGTTTTAAAACTTAGGAAGGGCAGAAATATTTCTGTGCACAGAAGAGCTTAATGATATCTTTTGTATTTTCATTTTCAAGAGGCATTTGTCTCCTGAAGAGTTCCAGGAAGTCTTCAAAATGAGCATTGAGGAATTTGATCGTCTGGCACTTTGGAAGCGGAATGACCTGAAGAAAAAGGCCCTGCTTTTCTAGCCCCTCCCGGATAAAATATGCGCTTAATCAAAACAAAAATAGTCTTGCCAGAACTATCACATGCACTTGCTGTTGAACCATTGTCCAGCTTCATTGTGTTAGTATGTGTCGGGGGAAACAGGACAGATTAGATGGCAACGCGTTGGAACACAGAGAATTTGCTAATCTTGCATGACCAGATGGTTTTGTCAGTAACTCCTGGTCCTACCTAATTTACAACGTGCAAAAAATCTAGCTTTAAATTTATTGTTGCTTGCAGTTATTGCTTGATGCAAATGGAAATTACGAAAGGAAGAGAAAAAGTGTAGCTGTGACAAAGGAAATACATTCAACATTTTGTTCCATTAAGTTTTACAATACAATTTTTACAAGATCAAGTAAGTAATGAATATAAAATTCTCCAACTGGGGATCACATGCTATTAAAAATATGGTAAAAGCCAAAGAAAAGCATGTCCGCAAGCAATTATTGCAATTGTTTATGTGTGGTACTTTATAAGAATGAAAGCAAAAATATGGAAGCACCTTAATTCTACTTCTTATACTTTAGACACAGCCTACTCTCTGAAAGGTCATATTTGTCTAAAAGGTAACTAGCTATCTTTAATTACAACACAAGAGTTTTTATTTTATTAAGTATATATTGTGACAGAAAACAGTTATAAAGACTAAAATGTATACAGACCTACTTAAAAATTTAGTCCCATTCATCAGGAAAACTGAAGCCTTATACAAAACTGGTTTAAGAGTGTATTGTGCCAGTTAACTGTGTTTTCCTGCTAGTTTGGGGTGTTTGGAGAGCTTTTTTTTTACATTTCATGCTGATAAAAATACCTTGTAATCTTAATTATATGTAGATAGATATGTCTATCTATGAAAGAATTATGTTCATTAATATATGTCCTAAGTAAAGACATTCTTACTTTCTCCACTTTCTGGCTTTACACAGTAAGCCATGAGAACTGTGATGGCGATTGGTAGGTGTGGAAATGACAGTTCAGCATAAAATGTAACAAAAAAAGCTTGGTGTGCTCTATCAATAATACATCCAATTATAATCAAATATATAAAACCCTCATGCATTACTATTTGCATGTTTCTGTACAAATCAATTTAAAAGGAAAAAAAACTGTGTGAAACTGGTGCAGTACCTTGAAACTATCTTAAATAACGAGCAAAGCTAACAAGATCTAAGCGTTTGATATGAGCGTTAGACCTTAATATCTCTTCCAGCTGAAAGACTGTATTAAATTTAGTAATTTCATATGGTCAGAAGTATGGTTGCTGACAAAGAATGTTTTAAAGTGAGTTGCTAGTTTTGTGTGATACTAAAAGAGCATTACAAAAAGTACATTTTTCAGCCATGTGTCAGTATTCTGCGTTTTTACTGCCTTGAATGTTTGTACTCACTTCCTACTTCACTATGTCTTTTTGCATTTCCTTCAAGTACCTGGTTAATACATGCACTACTACACATTGTTTCAACTGACCCAGCATTGGAAAAACCATAGCATTTAACATGCCTTCTTCCAACTAACTTTCAAAACCCATGCTGTTGGAAATAAATATTTTCTCATGACCTAAATGTTTTGTCTGATGATACAAATGTTTAAAAAATTCATTAAAACAAAGACATACCTGAATGACTTTGCTAACGTGTATAATTTTTAGATTGCACTGCTGATCTGGATAGGGTCTTCCCATGATATTAATGTAAATAATATGTAATTTGCATTAGTTTTGCTCAGTGAGGAGAGCATTAAGTGTGCCTCTGAATGTCAAGTTACTGTGAAGTTGGTCATGATTTAAACAATCCATATAGCAACTGGCACACCTCACCAAGCAAAAGCTGCTTCACTGGTGATGTTCAGTGTACAGAACCATTAGCCAGTCTTAACTGAGAGCTCCTCATCACCTGTAGACCACATCCACAATGCTCTTTAACCTCAGAACAGCTTTTTATGTTTTGTCTACATGTGAAAACTGGCAGCACACTGAAATGGGCCAGTCTAAAATGTGATCAGCAAGGTCCATTGGTATTGTGAAAATTTAAATCCAGGAGGGATACCTCCATTGGGTGGAGAACAACGGTGAGTAATTTTGACGATGATGAAGACCACTGTTCTCATCTCCACCTTCCTGGGATATCAGATTGATGATGAGCATCTTCTCCATGAGCAAAAAAAAATTGCAGGTTGATCAAAGAAATCCATATACTGGTGCAGAGGAGGTTCAAAGTGGATCTTCATAAATAATCTGAAAATCGCTTAACCACAGCTGTTATTGTACTGGTGTAGGATTCAACCTATGCTGCAAGGACATTGTACATTACTAATCAATACATGTGATCAACAGCTCCATGCTGCTGACCTGCATTATGCAGATGTATAGCTGATGACAAGTGAGGACAGTGAGAGCATGCGAGCTCTATTTGACCCATTTCTGCTGTTTTGAGACAGTCAGTCTGTTATAACATCAACAGCCTGAAGATCCTTGTCCTACCTGAGCTAAATCAGGTACAACTCTTGTTTTACATACACCCATGTAGATGTTTTAGCTCAAGAGCATCAGTTCTTATCACAACGCACAACCAGGAGTGGTACCCCATCATCTGCCTATACTTGCTTACAAGTCAGTTTGTCATTCTGTGCTCCCTTTTGTGGTCAGTGAACAGAAAAAGAGCACTTCAATCACATCCTAATGTTCAAAACTAGTTGTATGAATTGCACCTATCGTAGTTCTGTCCACTGAATATAAAGAAAGTAAATCCAGCTGCAGAAGTATACACTGAAAGCTATCTAATCTTAGATGAAATTAATTCTATGCCTACAGTCCATAAGCAAAAATAATAAGCCAGATTTTACCAAGGTGGTGGAATATGAGTCTTACAACCATTGGCAGTTCCTAGACCAAGTTACCGAATCACTTTGAAGCCATCAGGACAGCACTTTGAATTGCACAGATCTCACAGAACACCTTAACACAGTAATTCTTTGTGTTCGTTATACTATTCACCAAACAGGCACACATTTGATGCCAAACACGCAAAAATGTTTTAGAAGACAGTCAGTTTATCAACTTACGTTCCTACTACCAGCCAAAACCAGAAAGGAATTTTGGCTTCCATACACAAAACCTTTGCTGACGTTATATGAACAAGTACTCTTGTGTGTCCTTCTTATTTCGTTTCCCTGAAAGTTGGAAATGGTCTGTAGATGTCTGTTCTGTGCCAGGGTGGCACAGCTCAATAAGCTGTTCTGTTCTGCAGATGATACATGTCGGTGTATCGCTCTATATTTAAAGCATCTACTGTCATACAGTCAAATACAGAGCGATACGGTGACATGCTATGCTATTTAGTTATGCTTCCTAGCCTAGCAGAATTCTCATTTAAAATATGATATTGTATGCTGGATTTGGCACCAGTCGAGTACACCAGTGTAAAATTAGTGTTGTAATTCACTTCACTGCTTCTGTACATCACCTAAACTCCATAAACCAGAACATGGCATAGCAAAGAATACAACATTTCTGCTTCTAAAATTCATTGTATTTTCCCCATTTAAAAACTACAAATTGGAATTTTAGTCATGTATTCATCTTTCAGGAACTTAATTCACATTATTAAATGTGAATAGACTAATGTGCATTATCAATGTTCTGGTTTTTTGCTAGAGTTCCATATGCTAATCTTAAATAGCATTATGAAATGGAAAGTGCATTTCAGAGTAATTAGATAAATCTTTGCCAGAATATTCCATCTGATAGTGTGGTTGAACATTGGCAGTAACAAACTGAGAGTCTCGACAAATCATCAGCTGTTTTTTAGATAACGCTCTTTCAAGTTATTAAGGTCCTGTTCCATAGCCCTGTTGTCAAGGAAATGTTGTCTTTCACCATTTTGGTAAGTATGGATATAGCTATGCAGCTTAAAAGGATCAATACCGCTCCTGAAGGAAGCTGTCTTGATATGTATACAAGAAGCAAAGCAAGGGAATTCTGTCAGAGATTTCGTTTCCATACTTGGATCTGAAGTGTATGTCTTCATGTTCATGACAATCCTGATGTATGACCTAATTCTCGCCTCATGTATTTTAAAGAAGGCATGTCTCAAACACAGCAATGAAAGAGCCAACTTATTCCATCACCATAGTCTTTGAGACAAAGGAACACATAGATTTTTGTGGCTGCTGAGGAATATCTGACCAACAATTCCAGATAGGAAACCAGGCGAGCCAGATTGCCATTATAGCTGTCTGAGAAGGCTGGACATTTTTGTCTGACCTTCTGCTATTTCTTTTCCTTGTGGTTCAGGGGAGAACTCTGAAAACTAGAAATGCAGAAACAAGAAAATATATAGCTGTGAGAAGCTACCTGGAATCTAATAACCCTCCGAGACAAGGTTAGTTTGATATGAACGAAAAAGATACAGTTCAGACCAAGAGAGATGCCTTGTCTCACATTCCTCACTTTGATGAGGAACCATCTATTTAGCACTTCCCAAGCGTGACCAAGCCAGGCCATTAATTTTATTAGCCTCTTCACAGGTCTGCAGGAAGAGGCTGCTCTGCTGTTTGCAGATGAGCTAGGTGAGATCCTGGGCAGCACCGTCTGTGTGGTGCCTGAGCTCCAGTGTCCTTACATTCTCTGTTCTTTAGACTCGTGTATGAGGAAAAGGGTCATGTTCCTCTAAGCTTCCTCAGAACTAGACTCAACCTTGACAAATGTGATTACTTGATAGCACACAGGCATGGCTACCATTTTTCAGATATCTTGAATACCTGAAAAAAAGACAAATGTCTTTAATATCAAAATGACAGACTGCAACCCTTTTCTACATGTGAAATTATACTGGAGGCTTGCATTTCTTCTTCATATTCAGGCCGCCTCTGAGGTATGGCCACATCCTCACAGCCTCACGGGAGGTGCTGGCTCAGGCTTTCGGAGTCTTTGTATCCCTTCTCACGTTTTCTGTTCTGTGAAAAGCCACGTTAGAAAAAGGGGGTACTCGGTAAAACGCATGCCTGTGAAACATGAGATCTCAGTCGTTTGCTTCGCTGGTAACGAAGTACACACAGCAAATTGAATGTTGTTGGTTTACTGCAGCTGCTTATTATTCCCTCCTCACAACCTCCGTCTCTGGGAGTTGCAGCTACGAGAAGAAAGTAGTTTGGTGTTTTTCTAAGTGCTCTTACTTTCATGATTTAGCACGTTGTCTTCCCGTCACTCAGTGTTTGACATCTTGACTACTTTGCACACAGGTATTTGTAAGTAGGTGGGTTCCATATTTTCTTTAATTGCTTGAACAAATCTATGGAGCATTCAAGCAGTCAGGACCAGCTGCTGGTCTTTCATGCCAGGCTGCCCAACAGCAGCAGCTCCACAGTGATCTGTAGGAAACCAAAACCAGACAAAAGCACCGGGTCCCACATGTCTAAGTGTATAATGATTCAAGGCTTTAAGGAAGAGGTTTACCATCTCAGCCACGATGTATTTACCATTTGTTAGAAGGATGGATATCCTTAATTTCTTGTTCTGAAGCTTGTTACATTTGTGTCCTGAATGATTTGCTGTTGACCTGTTTTCTCCGCTTGCTACGATGCACTCCCTTATTGCATCCTCTAACTCTTTTCTGCACTCAAAATTGCAATGTTTTCAATTTCTTTTGAGATCAAAACCTTTCTTTGCCCTTGGTAATTCTTCTGCAAGCTCCTCTCAGCCCATGGTACCTTGTATGCAAGAGGTGGTCTGACAGAATAACAGCGTTACAGGATTTGCTTTATATTTACTGCATTATGTCAAACATTACAACATCTTTTTTACAGGTAAGAATGACTTTGACTTTTAGTATAAGTGTACACTATGCTGGAGCGCTGCTAGAGCTATTCTCATTATTGCAAGCTGTTGGGGTTTCTTTCCCCCAAGTGGACACATTCCTAAATTCTGACATGAGTCGTTTTAATTTTTTATACTAGTATCTATACATTTTTCTATTAACTGATAATTAAATAGGTAACATGATTAATAGCAAATTAAACAATTGAAGCTGCTGATGGTCATCTGAATTTTCCCACTTCTCTGGCCTGGAATAATTCAGTTGTGCAACCAGGTTAATACTCTTCATGCCACTTGACAATTTTGCTAGGCAGGCTTCAGAAAAAAAAATCTCTGAAGTTCAGGATCTGGAACACAGACATTGTGGGTTCCCCAGTTTTTGCCAGTTTTATACCAGGCATTTTTCATCTCCCAGCTAGTTTTTGATAGATGGCAGTGCCTGCAGGACTTTATGAGTTGCTGTATATGCATCAAATTGTTCAAACTGCATTTTTTTCCTTAATCCTTTTTTTCAGTGTAATAACTGGTTATTTTTACAGTGCAATAAAAATAACATAATAATAAAAGGCTACTGAAATAATTTATTCCATTTAAAATGGCACAAAAGAGAATATAAATTCCTAGTAGAAGCTGAAATGTATCTCCTCTTTGAGTAGGGGGTAAAATTAAAGGGCTCTACAGAAGAATGTACTCCTGTTGTCATTAGTGGGAGGACTCTGTGCTGTAGGTTATTAAGAACTGCTGAATTTCAAGGCAGATGCTTTCCTCTAGGTTCTATAAATATTTCTTAAAATGTATTCTATAAAAATACAAATATCAGATTATGTGCTTTCACATTTACTTTACCTTTGTACCTCTGAAATAGGCTTACATATAAACTAGCATATTTCAGGTCTTCTACACTCATGAGATGACTAAAATTAGTATTTCTATACCAATATCAGTTTGGCAACACTGCTATTATTCATAAATATAAAAATATATATGAAAATTTTCTTGAACCCTATCTTGCTTACTAAAAAATGGTGAAACCTCTACTTTAAGAAATTCAGTAAGAAATAGAGGCCTAATACTTGCAAAACAAACCTTTTAAATACACTTACTCTACATCATTAGACCTTGATTTCCAAACACTGTACAAAAGGTAAGCATTAAATGAGCATGTGTCCAACCATAAATAAGGTCTTTTTCTTTCAAAATCGTTCTAACTCATTGGCTTAAATGGAAATATTGGGAAGGGGTTTTGAAGCAGAAAAAAGCATGGCTTTGTTACTCGTGAAAGTGTCATCAAAAGCAAACCTTGCCAAGCTTTCTTGCAGGAAGAAGAAAATTACTCACGTAAAAAAGTTACATTGTGTCACAGTGAGTCACCTGAAGAGTGAAGAAGATGTAAATAAGGAGTGATGTGAAGTAGCTTTTCCAGTGCTTACATAAGTGTGCTTCTACAGGATAAAGTGCAAAGGAGTGCACAAGTAAAGCAACACAGTGTGTTTATCTGAATAGCTGAGATTTTCGAAAGAATTACACAGGCATGATTTTGACAGAGCATTTTACGAACTGGCTGTTCCCTGATCTGGATGATAAAGCAGAAGGAAGGTATAGACTTTCATACACTGTTGAACAATGGAGGGGGAAAAAGAGGTGGGGAAGGGCGGAGAGTCCATTTTGTGCTGAATCTTGCTTGAATTCAAAGAAAGCAGGGCCCAGGAGGCGCGATTTACTGGAAATCTCCCAGTGTGTTCAACCTTCATACAAAAATAAAAGTAATCAGACTTGGATTTTTTTTTTAAAGTTTGTTCTACCCAAAGGTAGAGCTCCTTTTCAGTGATGCTGAAGGTTTAACACGCAACTAATGAAAGGATGTTGGCATAGCATTTTGAAAATGTCAGGCGCTAAATGCTAAGCCCGCTGAAATCACTGGCAGTCCTACCTGCCCAAGGCTGCAAAGGTCAGGTTATGCAGAAACTCTTCTAAAACCGAAATCAGCAGGAGGGATTGTTTGTTTGTCTTTAGCTGAAACAGAAGAATGTGAATGCCAAGTAACCATTTTTAGCTACACATTAACACTCTATAAAGCATCTATTATCCTTTATGTATCCCCTTCTTCACCCTCATTCAAAATCAGTTAGCAGTGGAATGAAGAACCTAATTTAAGATATTGTACTGCTCTGTGAAGAGAAGATAGTTGCAAATGGTTTTGTGACACAGGAGAAGACCTGTCGGTGCAGAGAGTAAAGAGAGGCCCGTTCATTATCTAAAAGCTGCGTAATCCCTCTGTTTGAAGTTTCTATAATGCACACTTTTTCATATTTGCTTTCTGCAGGAAGGTGAATGGTATGTCTATAAAAGTAAGTTTTACCTGTATAAGAAGTCTTTTTGGGACACATATATACCCAGCACTGTGAGATTCCTGAAACAAATTTTAAAAGTATATGTAAAACATGATAATTTTTTTTCCCCAGCAACCCTAGAAAGTATGTGGGACCCAAGAAAAAACAACTAATTGAAGAGATACGTCAAAAAGATATTATTTAAAATTAAACAAGAAAGATGCTGAGTATTAGAGTATTAATAACAACAGATTCAGCAGTAACAGGATCATAATATCTGATAAGAAAGGAGAAAAAAACCCCAAACTTTATCAAGAGCTTTCTGGTGTAGGTAAAAGACATTTATTCCTAATTTGTAAAAGACTCAAGCATCTGAGACAGCTGTAGAAACACTATGTTTTCCTTACAGAAAAATCAATTTCAAAGTAAAACAAGAAGATTTTTGTTCAAAAAAGCCGTAACTTGCCTCTTGTTTTTGAAATCCTGCCATCATTATGTTTCACTGAGCAGAGTGGCAATTACTGTAATGTCACTCCATCTCTGGAGAGCCCAGATTGCACGGTATTTTTACCTGCTTTTCACTGTTCCCTGAGACCACACGTTCCCCCCGTGCCAACATGATGCGAGGGCAGGAGGTCAGACGTGGTGGCTTGCTCCGGGGAGCCCCCATCTCCCCTGCCCGACATGCCAGCGGCTTCTGCACGGGGCAGAGTCTGCTCTCTACACAATGTCAATGTTTTGCCAATTATAGGGTTTTATGTCTGCTCAAACAACAAAAATCCCTCAAACTTCCGCCAAAAAAACCCAAAGAGGCAGATTGTGTTGACAGTCTTTCTGGTACCAAATGACAAGAACATACCGGCTCTTTCTCACAGCTACAATTTCATTGAAAACATCTCCATATTCTTGTACAGGCATCTTGAAAGGTCTTAATGAAAAGTATTGAGCAGGCTTTCGGGGGATATCAGTCATCACTTACACCATCCAATAGCTTTTCTTATACTTGGTTTTCTCACCAGGATGTGTATCCCTGGAAACATGCAAGGCCAGGTTTGACGGCGCTCTGAGTAACCTGGTCTAGCAGGGGGGCTGGACTAGAAGACCTCTGAAGGTCCCTTCCAATCCAAAGCATTCCATGATTCTATGTTGCTGAGGTTTGGGGGCCTCTTAAACTAGCGAGTTGTCTGCTTATGGACTCAGTCCAAGGGAGATTTGAAGTGGAATTGGGTGTATCTTTAAAAACTGTCCCAAACTTTTAAATGCTTAGAGTACTGTTATCCTGCCTTTTTACATTACTTAAGTGAGCCAAATCCTAATTGCTTGGAGTTCCTTACAAGACATAAATCACAACAAACGTTTGGAGATTTTTTTCCTCATGGCTGTGTTTCTCAGATTTCACCCAATGTTGATTTTCCAAGGGAAAAAAAAATCTTAAAATGTGCGTAATAACTCTTCTAAGCGTATCCTAAAGATAATAAATATGTTCTGTCATTGTCACGACTTTTCTCCTTCAACACACTGGGGATTATCTGATGGTTAAAGTCCCAATCTTGTAAACAGCTATATTTGGATACCTTACTGCTGGGACTACTTGGATATTTTCTTTATTTTCTCTGATTTTTTTTTTTTTTTGTGATAACCAGTACTAAGAAGATTACAGGAAGATAAGGGCATCCCTACGGCCAAGCATCATCAAGTCATGCCTAAAGCTTGTGAAGACTGTTTCTGCAGTAGTGAAGTTTACCCTTGATAGAGTGGGAATTTACTGTGAGTTATTGAGAACAAAGGCAATATTTGGAACATTGCATGGATGTTTGGCCTTAAAGCTAGAAGGTGCCTTGTCAGACGTGGAGGATGTGTGTTTCAAATAGGAGATTTATACAAAATTGCTTTCTACAGCTTTCTGTTAGAAGATGATTAGTTTAAGAAGTTTATTGGGTGCGAAGTATGATGTACAGTTACTGTGTACCACCGATCTTATATTAATGATGTGACTTCAGTTTCCATGCAAGAAACTCCTTAGTAATCAATTGATTTATTTTGATCATAATGTGTTTGAGATGAGTTATATGCTGTTCCTTTTAATTCCATAAAATAGAACTTGTGTTTAAATAGTGTCATTAAGACTCATGGGCAAGAAATTCACTGAGTCACTAAGGTCTCTTTTGCAGCTGATGCAGCTTACAGAATGCTTATGGCCAAACTCAGATTTTGGCGGTTGGGGGGATGCCATTTTAAAATGCAGCATTGTGGAAACTAAGAACTCAAATAAAAAAGTTCTTTTGAGCCCTTCAGCTTTAGAGAGAGTTTGTCTCCAAGAGGAACTGTTTGTGCAGTCTGATGTTTGTGATAGTTGGCCTGTTCCTTAGTCCCTATGGAGTTACCCCCAGAAAAGACGAAGTCCTCACCAATCTGTCCAACAGCCGGAGGACAAGCCCCTTGTTATCCCGCTTTCTCATCTGGCATAGGGCATACAGTGCTTATTTGCTTGCCTGTCTTGGGATGACTATTTCTTATCTTTGTTTCTTTGCTGATCAGCTTCCTAACACCTTCAGGACACTTCTGTGGAAGAAATACCCTGCAGTGTTGCTAAAACTGAGCACCCTGCTTACAGACTGCTGAGGGGCCACACAGCGTCTTCGGGCAGACAGCGGCTGTACGTTGAAGTCTTAGTTAATGTAATGCGGGCTTTAAAATTTGTCAAACTGGAGGCAGTAAAGCCAACAAATCCTTGAAATGCTCACTGCAAGCACAGAAATCGGTGGTGCTGTGCACGGCTTACACTGCATGCGCCAGAGCAGCCAAGTGCTGTGCTTTTACAGCAGACTTTTGGATTGTTCTCTCGAGCGATCATGTTTTACAGGTCATGATACAAATCAAGTAGCTCTAAGACAGCAATAGCTGAAAGCAATTGAACTGTGGAGAAGAGGAGCTACGGTTTAATTTTTCAAGGCCGACTAAGCCCCTTAATATTGCCAGAAAAATCACTGCTTCTAACTACTCCAAACCGCACTCCTGCCAGCTCCCAGCCAACGGAATGAAAAAAGGCAGGTAGGAGCAGGCTGCTGCTGTCAGAAGAGCTCATCCAGCAGGCAAGTCCATCCCTGCCTGTACCCAAAGGCATACGAGAAAGAGAACAGCTGAAAGTGAGATTTTAGGCTAAATAATTTGTCCTGACAAGGTTGGGCTGTGAATTCAGGACTCCTGGTTTAGGCTACAGAGATCTCATGAGTATCCTAGCTGGCCACACAGTGTAAATGCTGAATAAATGAGAGTTTTCCCTGGTTGAACTTGTAACTTTGGGTATCACCCTATTGGAGTGACGGGATGATAAAACAGGAAAGAAGACCACATTAAACTTGGCCAGATCAAATCAAATTTTATTCACCAAAAGTCGCTTAACGAGTTGTATACTCTAAGATGTACAACAACATAAGCTAAAAGCTCGTACAGAATGATGAAGTTGCGTGTAGAATGCTCCACAAATACTTCTCACAGGAGAACATTTGTGCATCCAACTGTTAACAGCTGAAATACAAGAAAAGATGTTCTAACACCTAGCTGGACTAAAGATGAAGAAATGATGAAGAAGTATGGCTGCCTTAGCTAATGCTCTTCCTTCAGTAACATTCCTCCGTGGCCTCAGTTTTCCAATTTCTTTACTGGCAGAGAAGAAAATAAATACGTGAACTTGTGAAAGTTGGAACCTGCTTACCACCTCATCCATATGCAAGTCTGAACTGGTTCAGCTTGCGATTTTGTTAAAAGCTGAAGCCTGCTTTGATCTCTCGGCGGGCACTTTTAATAATCATAAACTTTGGACAGAAACCGCCTCGTCTTGCGCTCTTGGTTTAAATCCGGCTTGTGTCGAGCTAAACTAAGAAGAGAGATTTAAATCAGCGTCGGGTCCGCGCACGCTTTTATGCCGCTTTAACAAGAGGGCTGACGCTGTGACTTGGGATGAACGGCGCGACGCTGGCTGCGCTCCAGTTCCACGCTCTGGGCGATTTCCTCCTCACAGCTGGAACGCCGGAGTGAACCAGGGGGAGGGCACGGGTGGCCCTGGAGCTCCAGTTATGGCACCCAGTCAAGCGTCCTCGGTGGACGGAGGCTTTTCCCCCCCCCCCAGTAAACGCGGGGGGGAGGGGGGGGGAAGCCTCCGTCCACCGAGGACGCTTGATTCGGGGCAGAGAGCCCACGTTTGGCCTCGCAGGGGCCCCTGCCCGTGGGGAACCACATCTGCACATCCGCACATCAGCACATCTGTCCGCCCCCGCCCTCCCGCCTTTGTTCCTCTCGCTCCGCCCCGCCCCGCTGTCCCCTCCCCTCGGGGAGGGGCCGGCGGGAGCGGGGGGGGCGGGGCGGGGAGGAGGCCCCGCCCAGCGGCGCGGCGCGGTGGTGGTTGCGCGGGCGGAGCTGCGCCCGCCCGAACCCGCTTTGTGCCGGCAGCCGCGGCAGGACGGCCGGAGAGGTAGGAGGGCTCCCGCCGGCCCCGCTCGCTCCCTTCGCCCGAGATGCGGGCGGCACCTCCCTCCCGAGCCCCGCGGGCGGGCGGGAAAAGAGGGAGGGGAAGGGCTGAGTTCAGGAAAGGGGCTTTTCTGCCGCTGCTCCGGGCAGCCCCGTGCGAGGAGAGCTGTGGGCTTACTGGGAAAAAAGCCGAAAAAACCGAAAAAAAGTCTTCGCTCGTTTTCTGGGCCGGGAGAAGCACGTGGAAGAGGCTTGGGGGGAGCCCGAACATCAGGCGGCGGCTGCACACACACCCCCGACCACCCCCCCCCCCCCCCCCGGCTCCCCGCTGCACCCTGCGGCCTCTGCCCGGGCTGAGGAGGAGCAGAAGCCCGGCTGAGACCCTCCGGAGCGAACCCCCCGGGTTGCCATCCGAACCCCGCATCCCTTCCCGGGAAGCGGCACCGGCCTGGCAGCCGGGGGAGCCCGGGCTGCCGCCTCATACAGCAGGGAGTTGCGTTATTTTCCGCCTGGGAGGGTGGGAGCAGGGGGTCTCTCGCCGTTTGACCCCGTTGAGTCGCGGCGGAGGGGTTGCGTCGCGTTGCGGCCCCGGGTTCGGGAAGGGCAAGGGTGAGAAGACCCGTCCGTGGCGGCCTGTCGCGCTGGCTTGGCCTCCTGCCCCGCGGCCGGGCCCGCCATGGGTAGGAGGCCGCTCGCTCCTGCTTCAGAAACTCCGTTTCACTTTGTCGGTTCGGTGCGCGTTGTGTGCCTTGTAGGGGGGCGGGTGGGAGAGACTTGGCAAGACTCGGCCGGTAGGAAGAGAACAGGCAGCAAAAGAGGCGGATGAGCAGCCAGCAGCAAGCGTCGCTTTATCAACTACAAGCTCTGGAGTGCAGGGGGTGGGTGGGTTCAGGCAGGCGTCCCTTGGACACCGAGGCGTTCACCTGCCCGGAAAGGCGGCATGGGTAGGTGGATGGATGGATGGATGGATGGATGGATGGATGGATGGATGGATGGACGCTGCTGAAAGGCGAGGCAGGGCAGATGTCGGGAACAGAGCGGGGCTTAGCTAAGGTGTCCCCTCTGCATCCTGTGTGATCAGTTCGACGCAAAGGCTCGGTGCGTCTGTGCCTGATTTATTTATCGTGCCTTTGCAGTAACTGATCTGTTCAACTGGGGTCCAACTATAAAACAATACGTCTCAAAGCCAGAGAGACAGAATTAAATGCTGTGCTGCAGTCCAGGGCTTCCTAAGCCGGGGGATTCTGCAGGTCTTTGTGCAGTTCTTTGTTTTGTTCCACGGGGAAGAAAATGTCACGGCATGGCTTGGGTCGGCTCTCGGAGGTATTTTCCATGACCGGTATCTCGCCCTCGCAGGTGCTCTGCGGCTGTTTGCTCCCAGTGTTACAGGGCCACTTTTTTCTTGCATGAAAATAGCAGTATTTAGCAGTATTGTGAAGTTCCTTTTTCTTTGCTTCTCTGGGAAGGGTCTGTGTGGGGGGACAAGGGAACAGCTTGGCAGCCAGATGGATCCATCCATCAGTGCTCTCCTGGATGTGCACTTGGTGCCCTTCGGTCACCCGTTATGCCTCCTGGTGGTTTCCATCGGAAGAGCTGCGCGATCTCTTCCTCCCTTTGAACAATCCGTTTTTCCTTTTGGGGCCGGGGTGGAAGAGCAGCGAACCCTGCGTTAGAGCCGGAGGGAGAGCTGCCTGGTCTTTCTGGGGCTATGGGGCACCAGATGGGTTTAAGAAGAATTCGAAATGGATTCTGAAAAGAGGCGTCTACAGTTTTCTTTGTGTGTCTGGCTACCCAGTGGTGGCAGTGACAAGCCTGCACACAGAACAATGAGCAGAAATTCCCTGCCTTTGGTGATACGTGGGACTGTTTGCTGTTTCCCAGGCAATATGTCAGCGAAATTCAAAGTGCTGCGTGGTGTTCCTGGGTCTCAGGTAGATTTTTAGATGGAGGGATTTGGAAGATCTGTGAGGTTGTAATTGCAGTGTTTCTTGAAGAAGTGGCAACAAGGAGGGGTAAAATGCAAAGACACTTCAATAGGTCAGCCACTCACGCTGTTTTAAAATCTTACAGTCTTAGAGGAGAGGTTTTCCATTTTCATCTCCTGAAGCTCTCAAAATTGAAGGGATACTGTCAGAGCCTTAAAAAAAAATAATATTGCAGTCTCAGTGGGGGCAGGCTGTATTTGGTACACAGATGACTAATTGTGCTGTTCCTTTCCGTGGGGCAAAAAGAACCTGCTGTAAGGTCAGATCAGGAATTGCCTTGCCCTGCTGCTCACTGCAGACTTCCTTGAGACATTGCCCCAGGGCGAAGAGCCAGTGGTTCAGGGCTGCTTTATGCAGTCTGGAGTCGACCAATTTAATTTCTGTCCATCTTCAGGAGTTTCATATCTGATACGTCAGTCAATGGGAGGGTGGTATCCAGGAGCCTGCCGGGTTAACTGCGATGTTCGAAGCTGCGCTCTTTGTTTTGCGAGGAGGGGGCCAGGAGGAGGGACGGGTGGGCTTTGTATTCATTTGCAAGAGATCTCTTGCTAAGGTGGGAGGGTGGGATGCAAGGACTTACGCTTCCAAACTCCCGAATGGTTTAGTCCACTCTCTGTTATTATGGTTTTAGTCACACGAAAGCCTGCTGTGTCAACTTTTCAAAAAATTTGTGTATCCCTTCCAGTTATGCAATTCAACTTGTTTTAGGTGTGGGTGACACCTCGCTACCGGTATGACCCTGAATTTCTTCTGATTCATCAGTTCATTGACAAATACAGTGTTTCATCTGGCACAGGAACTGTCTGGCTGGGCTGGGCGGTTGAGTATTTTACACACTCAGTAGATATTACTCCAGGTTAATATACTCTAGTAGGTAGTTCCAACTCCCCTGCCGTGGGCAGGGACACCTTCCACTAGACCAGGCTGCTGAAAGCCCCATCCAACCTGGCCTTCAGCGCTTCCAAGGAGGGGGCAGACACAGCTTCTCTAGGCAACCTGTGCCAGGGCCTCACCGCCCTCAGAGTAAAGAATTTCTTCTTTATATCTAACCGAAATCTCCCCTCTTTCAGCTTGAAGCCATTACCCCTTGTTCTGTCACTACAAGCCCTTGTAAAAAGTCCCTCTGCAGCTTTCTTGTAGCCCCCCTTCAGGTACTGGAGGGCCGCAATAAGGTCTCCCTGCAGCGTTCTCTTCTCCAGGCTGAACAGCCCCAACTCTCTCAGCATTTCCTCATAGCAGAAGTGTTCCAGCCCTCTGCTGATTTTCGTGGCTCTCCTCTGGACCCACTGCAACAGGTCCGTGTCCTTCTTATATTGGGGGCCCCAGAACTGAACACAGGACTCCAGGTGGGGTCTCAGGCTCACAGCTGAACTTTAAGACTCAACCCTGAAAGAATGATAGAAGAATGGACGTCAACCGAAGTTGCTGTGAACTCTGAATCAGGACTGAAAAAGTGAAGTCTTCAGTGTACTCCTATTCTACATCTATTAAGGTTATCTATTGAAATTCAGGAGGAATTAGCTTTCATGCTATGAGGCATCCTAAGCTCACCTTAGAGCAAATTTTAAAGTTTTTAATATCATATCAGATGTCTTTTTGGGGAGGGTCTGTGTAAAGCAGTACCGAGAATAGTCTGTCAACACTATGAGCAGGTAGGAAAACACGCAGCTGCGATCGCACGGGGGTGACCCTGAATGGGACGTGCAGGTGTTACACCAGCGTGACTGTTGGACTACACCTACCCATCCAGCGATACATGGAGGTCTTCTGTTGGTATTGCATGTGCAACAGCACTGTAAAATACTATGTATAGACCAAATTGCTCTTACTCTCTGATTAAAAGTTAACTCTTGTCTCGTCAGGTCATGAAACACATGTTGCTGCGAGTAGTGCTAATGAATAGTATTGCAGGAAGATAATTGGGGTTTGTGGAAAAGGGGGGTTATCTCACAGCAGATAACAAATTAACCTTTTGGGACACAATCCTTATTTTCAAGAGATGTGGTAAGAAATGAAATCCTAAATGACAGAAAAATAGAGTTGTCTGCTGTCCATTGCCCCCCTGCCACCTTGACAGTGTCAGTCATGACATAGGGCACGTGGTAAGCTCTGACTGCTCAAGGTGCTGAGCACCCTCAGCAATGTCCAAATGAGCTGGTGGTGATCACCTCTCTGAGAGTAGCCCTGGGAGAATACACTAGGCTGTGAAAAGGATTAATCAATATCTGTTGTATATTTTATCACTGTCCATCAAGAAATCTAGGAAAGAAACTCCTAAGAGGGCTTGTCTTATAGGTCTGGTTTTGTATAGGTACGCTCTTTACATGTAATGAGATGTTAAATGTTGATGGTGTATGTTTGGCAGTAAAATAAGCAGATGTGCATAGGACTGTCTTCTTTAAATCTCTTTCCTAAACCGAAAAAGAAATAAACATCTTTTTAAAAAAAGCAGTGCATGATTCGTTTCATGGTGACATGGTGTTGGGATTTTTTGACTGGGGCTTTCTGCTGCCAGCATCTCTCTGCCATCGTGTATTTTTGAGCTGTCTTTCTTTAGGACAGATGTTGGTAATGTCCTTACTGTGCCAAAATCTTTATGACTACAAAATGCCAAATAAAAATATTTCCATCCATTAATAAGAAGTGCTAGAAGGGAGTATACGAGTGGTTTCAAATTTAATCTGTGATGTAGCTGATGTCTCGAAGATAACAGCATTTTACCCCCAAGAAATACAGCACTTTGTGTATGTGAGATAATTGCTGTGAGTTGCACTAAATATATATTATTCATTAGGGGACTGTCATTATATCATGTTTGTGAATTCCCCAAAGTCTCTTATCACTGTCCTAATCACGTCCAAACATTCATGGAAAACAAGATTTTGGTGTTCTACTTGACTGGCTGATGTTCTGGCTCACTGAATTTGTCCGGAGTCGGTAGCCGCTTTTAATGAGCGTACTTGCTTGCTTCGTGTAAAATGGACAAATTTTGGGAACAGAGCTGAATTCATGTATCCACATTATCAGAGGTAGCACTGCTTCACAAAGAACGTGTGGTGGTAGGTTATCTCAGTTTTGCAGAGAAGCAAATAGTGAAAACGCTTTAATATGCCGCTTTTATGCGAAACTACCATGCACTGCCTTCAGATGTATGAAGGCTCAATATTTGGCCAGTTGTTGTGGATGGGTGTTTTTTTGTCCATGAAAGTATCTCTTTGAAACTTATCTGTTGTGTCATCGGTTACGCATGCTTATGGCATTCCTGTTGTTCAGAACTGGAAGCGAAGAGAAGGCAAGGTAGGGAGGGAATTTCCCTCTTATTAGCAATTAGTGGATCCAGATTGTGTTTTGCAGGAGCATTTCTTACCAGGAGCAGCTGCAAAGAGAGAATTGCAGTGTGACCTTCACGGCATTTCCTAGTGCGGTCATCAATCAGATCTGGCAGGAGCTTTATCGCGTCCATCAGTGCGGCTCGTAAGCCACATGCTGTCTAGTCTGGGGGAAAAAACAAACAAACAATGGGAGCTACTGTAGCTTTTGTTTAAAATAAAACAGCCAGGAGAGAGCTGTTCCCATATGTGCCAGCTTTGTAGGCAGATTTCAATATTTACCATGTGCTGTTGGGCTGATTAATAAAATATGATGATTGTAAAGCAGTGGAAGAGACCTCCACTGCGTCTCAATGGCACTGGCAAATCGTTCACAAGCCGTTGCAGCTTCAGCCCTTCACAGTCAGTACTTTCCAGTCTCATTCTAATCCTCAGCATTGTTTTTACTAGAGAGTTTGTGCAGGTAACGTAGTTTAGGTGTTTTCTGCGCGCAAAAGTGTTAGGGAAGAAAGAAGTGTTTTCAGCCTTCTCTCATTCTTACATGAAGTAACGTAGCTTTCTCAGATGAAGCGGTTTGCTGTTTTTTGTGGGCACGAGTGTGCCTTCGCAGGCTGTTCTGGGGCTCTTTCAGAGGCGAGTTTGTAATGCAGTGGCCAAGGTCAGCCGATCAGCGGCAGCATCCCTCTTTTGAGCATGCAGAACGCTATGAACACCCTGTAAGTGTTTTGTTGGGTTGGTTTGTGTTTGGTTGGTTGGTTTTCACTGCTGACCTTGGTCTGGTTTTACCGAAATTTACAACTTTTTGTGTTCTTAGATTTTTTTTTTCGTTGTTACACCAAGTTCGCTGCCGTGTTCAAATTCCTTTGCTCCCTTTTTCTTGCCAGCTGCGGTGAGTACAACTTTCTCGCCTTCCTTTCCAGGGCTCAGTACAGTGACAGGTTGTCACTTCGTGCCTGGCTTCCTCCCAGGCACCGCCCTAGCCGACAGGTAGATGGGAGAGCGAGAAGCAATGGGGACAGGCAGAATTGCCAGTGTGGAATTCTAACTTCCTTCGTGGGCTGATATTTGTGTGTGTGTATGTGATATATACAGTTATATATGTAGATGTGTACAGGTGAATATAGAGAGAGTGTGTGTATGTATAGGTGATAGATGTTAGAGCCACCTTTGTTGAGGTTTTTTGAGAAAAGTGGCTAATTGCTACTAAATATATGTATTTACTGCTGTACTATCAAGTAAAAAGTTAAGGCCCTGAGCTTCAGACTGACCAACAGCAGGATATGATCTATAATTTCTGTGATTTTTAACCAGCCAATTCTTGGTAGAAGCTACCTTGGTACAAGATTTGGTCAAGGAAGCTTGAAACACTGTGAAGAAATGTGCAATAGCAGGTGCAAGGAAAATGCTCATAAAATGTGAAATATGTTTAGCAAAATGGTTATCTACTCTGTCAGGAAAATAATCACGTGAATTGGCAGCTGGCTGTGGAAAGAATGACTTTCGTGGTTTTCCTCTGCGTGTGCCGTGTCAGTTGGACAGGTTTTATTGCCCAGCTGCTGCCCCGGAGACAGCAAACCCGAGTGGGAAGGAGCCTGCCTGAAGCCGGGCTGCGCCTCGTCCGTCTGCCGGCCCTGGGGCTCTCCCTGAGGGTTTTGGCTGCTGAGAGGAAGGGTTTGACAGACAGGTGTGCCTGGGTGGTTTCAGATGGATGGTGCTGTCAGCTGCTGCGTGCCAGCAGTGCCCGTCCTCGCTGTCGCGTTGGTATCAGCCCCCGGGTCCCAGCCCAGCATCTCTGCCCAGGCAGGGACTGGGAGGGGACCGGAGCACTGGACCACGAGCTCCAGCAGCCAGGCACTGCGGCGGTGCGGCTGCTCGGCAGAGTGGTCATAAGAGGCCAAAGCCATCAGTGGGCCTGTTCCGGCAGGAGGATGAGGAGGAGAGGGGAAGGTGCCAGCAGGAATCGGCTTCGGGAGCTGAGTCCGGTATCATTGCCCGGGGGCTCCTGCTTCATGATCACGCAGCAAACCAGCTCCCTGCCCACTGCTGGCGCAGGCTGGGCGAAAAGGCGGCGTTTCAGCCCTGCAAGCAGGGTGGGCTGCGAGGAGGAAATGATAAAATGGCAGGAGTTGAAAATAAGATAGATAACGTACAAGGCAAAGCCAAGAGATAAGAAGCAGAGCTGCCGAGTGTCACCGGCGCGGGGGTGGCCAGGAGGTGGGCTCCAGAGGGGCCACCCTTTGATGCTGTTCTGCTGCTAGGGCTTAGCGTAGATCAAACCTAAAGAAGTTGTCCTTGTGGAGAGCGGGATTTATTCTTGCAAGCCAAGTCTGTGCTAGGGAATAGAGTGAAATACTTACTGGGTGCTGGTGCTGGCTGTAGGAGATACAGACAGAAGAAAAGAAATACCTGGAGATGTGAGGAGCTAACTGATTTTCCACTCTGTTAACACTCAGCATTATCAAAGAATACTCTTTGGAAAATGAAAAGATCTACTTCTTTGTGAGGGGGCGGAATATGCAGGCTGAGGAGCTTCTGTGAATACACAGAGCTCTTCTTGCCTGATCTGTCTGTCTGCACCATGTGTTTGCCATTAGGACCACGAAAAGCTGTGAGTCTCCTTGGACAGGGGATGATGGATGCCTGGTGGGTCCTTCAGGAAGAACCAGGAGAGCTGAAAGGAGACAGAGGCTAGGTCAGGCCACGGCATTTTGTTTTCAGCTGAACAGGAATGAAATCCACCCTGAAGAGTCTCGGGAAAAATTCTGGACGAGGCCCAGGGTGAATAATGCTGAGTGCAGATGGGTGGGACCCCACCTGGTTACAAAAACAATCCCATTTCCAAGGTTAGGTCTGCTGAAAAAGGGGATACTGAACAAGTTAGGTCTCATTTAAAAGGAAAAAACACAGTTGGAGACCTAAAAAAAAACCCAAAACAAAACCAAAAAAACCTAAAAGTCTCGCTTTTCAGAAATTAAGGAAAACAAGCCCGCAAGCATGCAGACAGCTGAAAGCACACACGAGAAACCTCAGATAAACAAAACAAGTGTCCTCTGGGGGAAGGGAGAGCTGTTCCCTCTCTGGGAAAGTTTGTCTGTTCCTGCGGCTCATGAACTTTTCATCTTCTCTGCGACTCTCTGCTGTCCTGGGTTCCCGTGTTGCAGCTTCGCGGTCTCCCCTGCACTGCTTGCCGTGGAGCTCAGAGAGGCGTTTATGCAAGCGCTCAGCTTTAAATAAATGAACCATCCTATCTGATGTCAGTGGGATTATTGCTGGGGGTTGTGCGCGGGTTTATGCTGCTCTGCAGAGCGGGGGGGCCCGTGCCCACCCCCCATCAGCCCTTCTGCCCCAAGGACCCCCCCCTGGCCACCACTGCCGTGGCTCCGAGCCCCCAGACACCTTCCCCCTCGCAGCAACTGTGTCCTGAGCCTGACCCCAGAGCTGGGCCGGATCAAACCCTATCCAACACGCCGAAAAAGCGCAACGGTTGATTTTAACCTGACTCAAGTCCCAATTAGTCACTTGGTGACTGCTGCTCCCCTCTGTCTGTCTGCAACGACTGAGCCTCACAATCTCCCAACACTGCAATTTCATTCGCATGCCCTCGCATCTTCTCCTTTATGGGTGGTTACAAAACGCCGTCTGGGTTCTGCTTGTGTGGAATATCTTGCTGAGAGCTGCCGCGCCTTTGACCCCAGCTTCTCCGGATCTCTGCTTTTTCTGTCTACTTGCTTATAGTCTGACTGCGTGACTTCTAAAAGTAATTTGGATGTTAAAAATAAGCTATGCTGAAGGCTTCCCTGCGAACAGTAGCTCTCTGTACAACCTAAAGGCAATTACAGGTACGTGTAGAAGGCCCCCGTGACAGTCTCCCCCAAAGAAACAACTGAAATATTGATTCAATTACAAGGAAAGCAAAAGCTAGCTTGAAGAGGTGTAATGTTTGGGGATTTTTAGACTTCTTCAGCCCTTTTCAACTCCTTCAACTTCTTTTTCCTGCCACAGTAATGTCTTTTTAAGCGTTATGGGACTAGCTCTGCTGTACTTGCACTTGGGGTTTCCTTTCTGTTTATGGTCAGCACATCTATGGGCTCCAAGATCTAAGTGCAAACTCAGATTGCCCTGAAGTTTATTGTACTTTATGAGAGCAAAGGGTGAAATCAGTCTTGGAGACTTGGGGTCATTTGGGCTAGGTTTCCTGACATACCAGCCCTTACAAAAAACCAGCTGTTCTGGCGTTGTCATTCTGCCAGCTTTAAAGAAAAACAACCAAATAAAGAAAAAGCACTCTGCGAATAGGAATCAAACATTAGCTCGGTTGGAGTGTGTCTTAAGTAGTCTCAGTCCTTGCATTTACACTAGTGAAGTTCTTTCACTGTAGGGAGGTGTCTTGGAAGCAGCGTTTATGAGAGAGTCCAGCCCTTGCCCTGGACATCCCTAGGGAAGGGCTGCTTCCTGTGGAGCTCCAAGTGCTCGCCTCTGTGAGTCAGGATCTGGGCAACCCAGAGCAAGATCTAAATGTAAACGTATCTGAAAGTAAAGAGAAGTGAAATGAAGGTGTGCAGCTTTCCTAGGTGGGACTGCGGAGCTGTTCTTGGCCAGGAGGCATCACATGGATGATCCAGTCACCCAGCTGAGCCAGGGACAAAGTTGTCCACAGACAACCTAGCAGTAATGTTCTCGTGCTTGAGCTATCACTTGAGCTATATGTTTAGCTGAAGAAGTTTGTGCCCTTCTAGTAAGTTGGCATCAGTGACTTAGAGAGCACTTGGTACTCTAGAGCAGCTCTTTACATGTTAATAACTCATAAAAATCTAATGACTTGACGACATAGGGTGGGGAGTAGGAACTGGAAATGGCAGATGCTCAGGGTGCAGAGGGGAGGAGGGAACTGACTTTGTCTCCCTGAATGCGTGAAACAAAGGCGTGATAAAGTTGTGAGGGTTTGGTACACTGGTCGCCTGTCTCATCAGCCCTGCTAGTGCCTCAACACTCCTGAAATTTCAGTAGGAAACCGTAATCCAGCTTCACTTCAGTGAAGTACAGGGGAGCACGTAGCAATCCTGTAGTGTCTTTTCCCTTTTCTTGCTGTAGTCACCCCTGTTTTATAAGCTTCCATCTTAACTCCTGCAACTCAAGTGAGTTTAGGAACATTCGTAAACTCTGGGATAAACAGGTTTTTATCTACTTTACCTGGGAAGCTTAATTTTTGGAATAATGCTAGGTGTTACATCTGTAAGACCATTTGCCACAGCACTTTTGACGTGCAGTTTACAGGGCTCAGCTCACCTGCCCCTTTTGTCGGGCAGTCTATGGAGCAAACATCTCACCTGCTGGTTTCCAGCCCCGTACTGCTTACGAGAGCGGTGGCACGTAACGCTATACTGTTTGCTGTTGAAATTACAGACTGCGCTCTTCTCCCAGCGAGCCGGTGGAGAAGGGCCGTGTGAGTTACCTCACTGATGTGAGATGTGCTGGGTCTCCCCAGGCATACGTGCCCTTCTCTTTGACTGCATTCACGGGGGGCAGCTATAGGGGGTCATGACCATCCCGGATCAGTTCATTACAGTAGTCTGCCAAAATAACCCTTCCCCTGTTCAGTTCAGCTGCACCCAGTGCAATGAAGCAATTAAAAGTATGTGTGTAATTCTTGAAGGCTTTTATCAGCTCTGGGAGGGGTGGAACGAAGCATGTTACCTTATACCTTAGCACTTCCCAGGGAGGTTTTGCTACAGTCAATAATAAAGAGCATTTTTGCGTAGTTCAGAAAGATACAGAATAATATTGGGCAACCATACCTGTGTGATGGCAGAATCTGTCAAGGTGTAACTGTATGAAAGCAGTCAAAGGGCATGACAGGAAGGTTTTTCGTTGGAGTGGAGAAATAGTTGTTAATGGCATAGTTCTCCAAAATTGTAATTATTAGACATTTTCTGAGGTGAGCCTATCTAGGAAAATGTTCGATTCCTTTCATCGTTGTTTCTTTTATTAAAGTGAGAATTTCTTCCCAATGAGATTTTTGTAAGGAGGAAACAGATACTCCACATTCACCAGTGGAAATTGTCCAAGGCAGAAGGGGAAGATGGCATTTCAAACTGTTAAGAACAGAATAATAAAAGCCCCTTGGAAAAATAATTTGTTCAGTGGTTGTCGATTTCTCATATAAAGTGCATTTTCCTATGGAATTTTAAATGATTATTTATACTGTAGTAAACAAAATACAGCATTTGATAATTTTATTCAGTTTTTAATCTGACGTTATAATCAGTGATGCCTCTTTCTTCCTGTGCCTAAGAAATAGCATCCATGACTACAGTGACTCTTCCTCTGCCTGTAGGCAAGTGATTTTTTGTCATTGACTAATAAGAGAAAGATCTGGAGCTTGGGACCCTAATAATAGGCCTGCTGGGACATCACTGAACGCCAGCAAAGAGCCTTCTGAGTGAGAATTTTCATGGGTGCCATTATCTTGCTTTACATTCAGCTTGTCTGCTGGCTTGCAACTAGTAACGAAGATTACTAGAATCTGGGCTTTTGAGGATACCATTATTTTTCTTTCTTTATCTGATGGCACCATGGAATTACGTCACTGAATTAAAATTCTGACGGTGGTAAACTGTGCGTCCTAGATGATTAAAAGCTTTGTCAGCATAAAGTTGCATCTTCTTTAATTTAAGGATCAGAGGGCTGCATCCCATCTGTTCGATGTGTGAGGGCTAAGAAATGGCATCATTAAGCTACCTAAACAACTGTAAAAAGTACATTAAGACCAGCTAAAGGGATTGATGTAGGTGGTTTTGTATTGCCCTAGCTTCTTTAGCTTCCCAGAGGTTGTTTCCTACCGTCTGCGTATGTGCACCCGTGTTCAGAATCTTTCAAGGGGAGAACAGTGTATTCTGTAAGATACACGAGAAATAATGTGTCACCACTCTTTTGCTGTATTGCTATTGTAGGATTTTTAGTAAGATACTTGTTAGGTCAGATCACTACTAGTTTCCGGCTTAAAAATATTGACTTCTGAAGGGAAAATTTAAAGTGGTGTATTGATTGTGACTGATAGCTGCTTTTCCAAACACATTTCCCAATGATCATCTATCTGCATCTACTCATCCAGTGCACTTAACAGTGTAGGGTGAGCTCAATCTAATTGCATCGTCCAAAGATGACAGTATTTCTGCTGGACTTGGAAAGCATTAAACTGGTTTGTCTCCACAATAAAATCACTGCAGTTGTAAATATCCTATTCCAAAAATAATCAGATTAATTATTATTTATGTTTATGCTTGTTCTTAAGCAAAAGCCTGCCCGATGCTGGAGATTTTTGAACTCGACATGTGTTTATGACTGAATTGTACCCTATTCGCTATAGAATTGTCTGCCATCCTTTTTTTTTTGCCAGACCTTACTCTGTGTTTGAGCAAGGACCTGCATCTGTTGTGAATTTTCATGTGAGAGCAGATTATCAGAGAGTCAGTATCCTGACAAATTGCTTTAGAAGACAAATGGTGAGAAAGTCTTCCTTTGTAAGAAGAGACCGAGGTGCTCCAGTGTGGTGATTTGCAGTCCCACAGTACAGAGTCTTGCCAAGGGGAATTTGCTTGGGTTTGCTTTCTTATCAAAGACTGTGGGTAGAAATTATGTAGGGGATTTTATTTCAGATCGTTTTCAATCACTGTCCTTCAAGGACAGAATGCACTCGACATGTGCAACCAAAGGCAAAGTGAAGCAGAGGGCAGCCAGCTTGGACATTGGTCGAAGAGGAGAAAGATTTCAAATAGTGATGAGATTTGTGAAACAAATGCATCGATGCTTATCTACAGCAGGTGTAGAAGAGTAGTGATGGGAGATAGAAGAGTAGTGATGGGATATACAGCTGCATTATTCAGTGTACTGCAGGGGCTGAAGCTAGATCAACATGGCTGAACTTGGGTTGGTGGGCTGGGAAAAGCAAAGGTACTGAGTGCAGCGCAAGCCCTTACCCTGCCTATCTGTGGGACTTGGGGGAATAGGTGTGCGGTTTCTTAAAGCAATTTTCATTAAGTTTGTGGTGGCTTGTCTCATTGTTTGTTCCTGATACGTGGGTGACAGCTACGAGCCAGAAGTGCTTTCTTTCCCTCCTCCCTTCTCTTGGGACAGTGGGTTTGAATCTTGCATTTGTGCATCAGATCTGTTATGTTTTTCGCACGGGAGTTTTGGGGCTGGAGAAAAAGACCGGTGATGAGGATGTGACAGAAGGATGGCGTAGGAGCCGAAGTTAGGAATGAGAATGCATTTTTATGAAGTAGTGGTACATTTACTAATCTTGAAGATTAGCATTTGGAAATGTGCTTTCTAACTGAGGAGAAACAGTTTGGTTTAGTCTATTCACTTCAAAATTAGGACTCAACTATTGGTACTTGCAAGGCACTAAGAAAAGCACTCACTCGGACCATCTGTGTTGAAAAAATGGACGTATGAAGCCAAGTGTCATCGTATGTTCACAAGTCCTGCCTGTCACCGGTGCTTGTAACAGCAACCTCATGTGCACGCTGAGCGAGTCGGAGACCGAGGAGACTCCGTGTGAGCTCCGCTGAGGCTCCCAGTGGTGCTAGCTAATGTGTACTTCGGAAAACGTAAGAATGGATATTTCCTATACTTCTATTCTCAGTAAAACTGGTTAAGGACAGGTAAACAATGACATAAAAATGATAAGTAATAATAGCACTGTTAAATATGTGTGTGAATATAACACAGGACCATATTTAAATAACTTTCTAACTATATTTAAACAGCTTTACTGTAATGAGAAAGCTCTTTTTCACTTTTGTTTTGGTAAACATTGGATCAGAATTTCAAATTAAATGGCCGTGAAAGCCGATAGGCACTTAGAGCGAGGTGCGTCCTGCTGGGCTCAAGCCACAGGTGGGTGAGCAGGGCTGCAGCTGAGCTCGTTCCCCGTAGACTTGCTTTGCAGTCAGGGCATATAAATCTGCTTTTCTAGAATGTAATTGGTCTGATCTCTTCTAGATGTCTATTTTAGGAAGCCTAAATTTCTCCATTGAATGTGCATGAAGTCTAGGGCAGCTAGCCGAGATACAGATGGCTACACTGTAAGCGCTGCCTTTGAGTCAGAGGGGTGTCACCTCTAAAGCTCAGATGGTCTGCCTCCCTCATTTCCACCCTATAAAATGAGTAATTCTTCTGAAGTAAAAGGATTTATTCAAGAGGCTTAAAAGAAGATGATCGTTTTTTGTATTTGCATAGGTAGGTGGATTATTTGCACTCTCAATTTAGGTTTACTCAGTGCTTACAAAAAAGTCTGGCACAATATCTTTGCATGGCTTCTTCAGTGCTTTGAAGGCTCAAGAGACTCAGTGAAAACATGCTTGAAAAGAGACTGGAAATGCAGGAGTGATGACCACGACAGATTCTTGGAAAATGAGCTTTCCAATATAAAATTTTTAGCTGTTTATTTCAGAGAATTGCTCCATAACATTAGATCTCTCTTTTATGATAAATTTTCCATATTTGTCTTATATGAGATCATATAAGATCATAAGTGCATATACCACATGTCAGTTCATTCAGCTGTGAGTTTTTTATTTAGACTGCTGTGCTCAATGCCTTACTAATTAAGATGTCTTGAGTTTGGGTGACTGAGATGCTTAGTCTTAAATAGACCAAAAATAATTAGCTTTATTACCACTGTTTAAAATTAAGAAAGAAAAAAAATGTGCCGTCAAATAACAGAAAACCATGTTCTGGAGACAGAAATATTGTAGTGACTTGGGAATCATCATTTGGAGGTACAGGTAGAGCTAGACTTTGGGAAAATTTTATTGCTTGTGTCCTTAGAAAAAGTTCACATTGAAGGCCGTAGTTTCTGGGAAGGGGAAGCATCTGGGTTTAACCAATAATTTACTAATCCATTTAAACATGAATTGTACATCTGAGTAATGTCAGAGATCTGGGATTTTGAAAGGAAGTCCAGGGAGAACCGGTGGCTTGAATTTACTACCAAAACATGATTTTTTTCTAAGTATGCTTCAGATCTGGACAGGAAGCATAGATATAGATAATTGAGAAATATGGCTTTCTTTAGGAGAAATCCATATGTACAGTATTGAATTGCAAGCTGATCTTCTGAAAGGCTGTTTTAACTAAACTTTTATTTGGGGTTTTTTATATACTATACTATATTATATTACATATTACATATTACATATGTTGTATACATGTATCATTCTCAGGTAGTTTAGTAGAGCAGTCTTTTCCATAGAATTTAGTTAGGAGATTTACGTAGAGATGGCTGGAAACTGTAAACACGCAACAGTACCAAAATCACTCCAGTAGGAAATGAACACCTATAAAAATAGGGTTTTGCCCATGAGACCCAATCAAGCAAAGTTCTTTACACATGTGCGTGTTTGCATTGAAGCCAGTGGGAAAATTCAGAGACTTGTGTATGTCTATTACCGTGCCAGAAGGTCAAGTAAAACGGCAGACCTAGAAGATGCAGAGTGCCTTGTGAAGCTCCTTTGTCCTGGGGTTAACTTCACCCACCAGGCAGACCATGTACATAACCCATGTTCTGTATTTCTTTTCCAGTTGATATGCGTTTACTGGTTTCAGCCTTTGTCTGACTTTTTGTTGCTGTTTAAGTCTTAAAAATAGTTCAAAGATTTAAAAATAGTTTAAGCTATTTTTATGAAGAGTGTAGTTCTTCATCACTGCTTCAGGCTGAATAATTGCTGTCTTGGTGCATCTTGGTTATATTACCTATTGTAGGTGACCTCCCAGAAAGATTCATTGATGCTTGAAATGTGATGATTATTGCTGTATTGTTTTACCTAAATAACTTTTGTTGAAAGATAAGTTAAATATTATTAAGAGCTGGAGAGGTAGAGCATTTATTAGAAAGTACTATTCATAAACACATCACATTCACTCAAGTGTAGACCACCACATGATTGCTGTTTAGTTTAGGTAAGCGTGCATTTACACATTCTTTACAAGGGCTTATGATATGCTCAGCAGCTGGAGTTTACATTAGCATTCTGTATTAACCACAAAGGCAAGACAGAGCTGAATGAGGGCATCAAACCTTGGTAGATATTTCTGTGTTTTCCCCAAAACTGTACCCAGATCCCTAGCAAAACATTACAAGTTGCTACTCATGTTGGTAGAAAGAGGTCTGTTGTAGATACTCGCGCAAACTTCTTATGTTGCTATCTGGAGAACTGCTGATATCCCTTACAGATAAAGACCTTGGATGCAACAAAATTAAAATCAATGAGCAGGGATTAAGAATTTAAGAGCAAGGAGCAACCTTCTGGAGATGCCTCCCTTTTACTATTGACCTTGATTTGGAAGAAACTGGTTTGTACCTGCAACCATATAGTATATAGGTGCTTATACCTCTTCACTTCATAAGGATATTAATAAATACTTCTTTGGATAGGATTTCTTGCATTAAAGCTAATTTGCAACTAGTCTTCTCCACGGGGAAGTAGGGAGGGCTGACCCTAGTAATCTAGTAAAGTGTATTTCAAGTGGAATAAAATTCTGCAATAAAACCATATACTGTTCAACAAGCCTACATCAAGAGAGCA
Source organism: Opisthocomus hoazin (assembly GCF_030867145.1). Taxonomy (NCBI): domain Eukaryota; kingdom Metazoa; phylum Chordata; class Aves; order Opisthocomiformes; family Opisthocomidae; genus Opisthocomus; species Opisthocomus hoazin. Next base: position 13,074,530 of record NC_134418.1, read on the forward strand.
CAAGCTCTCGGTTTCAAAAGGGTGGAAACATCTAAATTTTTTTCTTCAAGCAGCCTCATTTGCTGACCATAAATATATTTGGGGAGAATCGGCCCCAGCTTCTTATTAGATGACTAGCTGGTGCCCATCACTCCTCCACTTTCTGTTGCTATTCCATTATCAATGCCCTACAGAATGTGTGCAGGTGTGTGTATATATATGTATAAATGTATGAACTGCAGGGGCTCCTCTTCACAGAATCACACAGAATCACAGAATGGTAGGGGTTGGAAGGGACCTCTGTGGGTCATCTAGTCCAACCCCCCTGCCGAAGCAGGATCTCCTACAGTAGGCTGTAGAGGACCTTGTCCAGGCGGGTCTTGAATGTCTCCAGAGAAGCAGACTCCACAACCTCCCTGGGCAGCCTGTTCCAGTGCTCCGTCACCCTCAGAGTGAAGCAGTTCTTCCTTGTGTTCAGACGGAACTTCCCCTGCTTCAGGTTGTGCCCATTGCCCCTTGTCCTGTCGCTGGGCACCGCTGAAATGAGTTTGGCCTCATCCTCTTGACACCCATCCTTGAGATATTTATAAGTATTTATAAGGTCCCCTCTCAGCCTTCTCTTCTTCGGGCTGAACAAGCCGAGCTCCCTCAGCCTCTCCTCGTCGGAGAGATGCTCCAGTCCCCTCACCATCCTTGTAGCCCTCCGCTGGACTCTGTCCAGTAGCTCTTTATCTTTCTTGAACTGGGGAGCCCAGAACTGGACGCAGTACTCCAGATGGGGCCTCACTAGGGCAGTGTAGAGGGGAAGGAGAACCTCCCTCGACCTACTGGCCACACTCCTCTTAATGCACCCCAGGATCCCATTGGCCTTCTTAGCAGCCAGGGCACACTGCTAGCTCATGGTTAACCTGTCATCCACAGGTTAACCTCTTGGGTCAATGGAGGATGGCTGAGAGAAGCCGTGCAGTGAAACGACACTCAAATCTGTGCCTACCCTGAAACTGCACTGCCGCATCCCTGGCACTGAGACTTCTGAGTAACATACGTCCCTGAGGTCTTTGCAGTGGACCTGATTCTTTTCCTCTTAATTTAGGCAAGCTTGCTCACTTTTTGCGAGTCCGTGGTGGAGCTGTGAGATTTTGCTGGAGAAACACTAAGTGAAGCTAGATAGTGCTTCCAGCTGATGAATTGTTTTAGCTTGAGCTGGGGGAAAGGAAAGACATGGTTACTTAAACTGTGTTATGAACAGCTGGTCTTGTAGATGAATGCATGTGTGAGTAGTCTCTTGTATTAACATTTCTGCATACATCTATACTGCGAACAGACATCCATAGATGAGCAACTAGAAATACAATATTGTACGTAACCCACTGTAAAGGAATTCTGACTGCCTTCAGGAGAGATTTCTTTCTACTGTTTCAGATACATTTCCATTTTCTGATATATTAGGAGGACCAAAGCTTTCCACCCGGTACAATCCATCCTTAAAGGCCATAGGTTCTTTTCCTTTGTTTGGGGATTTTTCGTGTTTTTTTATACTGCATTCATTTTCCATGGTGCTTGTGGATTCCAAAGCCTTTCCAGGAAGTACTTTTAAAATTTCTTCCTTCTCTTGGTAGTTACATGTCAGCACAAATCAAAACATGTCAGCGTTTTTGCCAATAAATATTTTTATTAAGTTCATCTTGCAGTGTAAGAATATGTGTGTGTTGCCTGTTATTATTACTGCTTCTGAAAGGGCAGAACAGTATGGTTGAAACATACTTCTAGGAAAACGGTGTAGAAGGAACTGTATTGTACTTGATTTCATCTGGAGAACAATTTCCTGAGGGTCAAAATACACCAAATAATTAAAGAAGTCCTCTTGAAATGAGAGACATGAGTAACTGTGTGCATTCCTCCATTATAACATTTGCTTATCCAGTTTCAGTCTCCTCTGTTTAATTACCAAGTAGAAGCATAAATTAAAAAGGATAAAAAGTAAAGGGTAGGTGTGGTGCCCAATGGTTCATTATTTTTGTTTAAAAAAAAAAAAGTCTCTACTGATGTTGTATTTATTGACCTTAAGACAAATTTCAGAAGGGAAAATAAACAATCTCCCTGATGTAAAACATGAAATACTACTGGGCTGTTTAATTCTCACAGAAATACTCAGAATGAACTTTACTACTCTTTGCATGGTTGCTTTGTAGTTTTTAAAAGCACAGAGCTGCATTGTTATCGGAGCAGCTAATGCTTTCCACAGAGATGCAGGATAACACCCCTGCTAGGAATGCACCGCCCCAGGGAGGAGAGGGCTAAATGTGAGCCTGCTTGCAGCTATTGCTTGCATTTGAAAATAATCATAACATTTAGACTATTGGTGATGTTGCCTCCGGTAATTTCAGCAGTTTAGAGTTCCTGAGTGTATTTCACATAAAATACACAGAAGTATTTTAGGTACGTGTTTAATGAATACCATTTTTTACCTTCAGGTGTGTTGTTACAATATGGTCTGTGCAGCCCCAAATTTCTATGTCTGAGTCAAGTGTGCTCCAAGAAGCTGAGTATACTTGCTTCAGTAGTCCTCATACTGCGTAATAAAAACATCTTTATTCTTGCTTCCGCATAGCTGCTGAGCCCTACACATAAACAAGCGAAACCCCGCGGGAACAGGGACTGTTCTCCGAGGAGCCGGGGGTGAGCTGCAGTCTTCCTGCCGTACCCCCTGGCCTGGCCCGTGGGACAGAGATGTCTTCTCCGACCACTCGCCTCCCAGCAGCTGTCACGCTTCCACCCACAGCAACGTGAGGAAAGTCACGTATGTACATATATATTTGTGTGCGTGTGTACATACACACGCACACATATATATGCACGTATGTGTAGGACTAGACTGTGTGCAGTGGTCTCTTCCAACATTTAGTGTAGAGTGACAGCCTTCACTCGAGAGTGTAGTTTTGCAGTAGCTGTAAATCCAAGCGTGGGCTGCTGCTGAAGGAGACCGTGCAACTTGTCATGCTCCCGGTCCTTGCTCTTGCCCTGCCTGGGTGCCGGCAGAGGGTCCTGCGGGCGCATGGGGAGCGGGCTCTGGGCCCTCCTCTGGCTCACCCCGTGGCCCAGAAATGCTCATGTTGGCCCAAAGGAAGGGATGAAAATGAGGGGTCAGAGACAAGATCACTCTCAGCAGCAGCCCAGACAGATGTTAAAGTTTTTGTAAAGCTGCAGCTTGCAGGGAAGGCATGGAGCAAAAAAGCAGAAATAGCCAACTTCTCTGAAATAAATGCATTTGCACACTTTTACGTGCTTCTTTCACTTGTGCAGACTGCGCTGAAATTCATCTCAGTATCTCAGAAAGTGGCTCTCCGGTTATTGCTTTCTCACAGCATTGGTAACTGCTTTTAAGGAGAACATTTAGCCTGGCCTAAGGATCACAGGTTCTCTAATTAGGAAATAGTTAACCTGAAAGCACCCCGTGAGCATCTTGGAAGGGAAGGAGGGAAGTGGAACGAGCATCACCAGGAGCTTTTTATTTATATTCCGTCATACATGTCATCCTCTCACAGCATACATTATTTATCTGATGCTTATCTATTATCTATTAAAGTAGATTAATACATTTTGAATTTAAACTCTTAGCAATGTCAAAATTACCTTTTTCTGACTTTTCTGGGTGTATTACTTGGATCATATGTTACAGCTAATGTCTAAGTAACTGCTACTCCTTGACAAGCATCGGCTGGATTCCTTCACAGCTTGATTTCTTCCTGCTTAAATAGCACTCATCTAAATCATGAATGAGAAATACTTGTTTCCTGTGAAAATTAGATCATGATAAACCAAGAAAGAAGAGGAGTGCCTTAGAAAAAATCAGTTACTTGAAGCTCTGCGCAGACTCCTTGACTGGTAAACCTTTCAAACCCTACTTGATTAGGAGCTCTGGCGTACCCCTCATGGCCAACCGCAGTTAATACTACCTGTGCACGGCTGCACTACTTGTGATTCAGCTGCTGAACTGTGGTGGCATTTAAATGCTAACCAGAAATAGGGATCTTTTGCATTAACGTGACTCTTTCAGCCACTGCGGCTCATCAGCTGAGATAAGACCGGTGCAGCTTCCGTGCATGGGGGATGTCCTTGGCAACTGTGCCAAGGTACGTCCAAGCCCTAAGAGATCCGTGTCATTCTTTTGAGATGAGCTGATTTTGAAGGGCTTGTATGGCATCTTAACCTCTAAGTATGCTGTCTCTTCTTCCTCCTCCTGCCCGAACTTTTGTAACAATTCAGGACCAACAGAAAGGAGCCTATAGCCTATTCTCTTTGCTCCCTTATTAGGCTTTGTCATGTGTCCAGTTCTTTACAACCTACTAATTTGTCATATTAGCAAAGCAATGTTTCCTCATCATAACTTTTTTATCATGAAAGGAGAAGGTCAGATGGACTATGTATGTGTTGTCATAGTTAATACTTCAGACCGACACAGGCTGTTTCTCTGATTAAAATGATGGGCAGTAATATCAGGAGGTGATAGATTATGTCATATTCTCTCCTGTGGTGCTAACAGTGTTAATCAAACATGGCTTAAGCAGAAAAGTAGCAAGTCTAGGCTGAAGGCTGTTCCTGGACTCCTAAGCACCTCATTTGTATCCTCCATTTGCAATCCTTCCTCTTTCCATCATTCTCCTTCTCATAAAACTGGCTTTTATAACATGGAGAAGGAGCTAGCAGGTTTCCTCCAAAATCTGGGCATGTGAGAAGGCATCTCTGAACTTGGAGCAAAGCAGTTTCTTCAGGTGGACACCAGTTGGGACGTTTACAGCACTGTTGTTGTCTTGTCTCATGCCCAGATGACAAAAGGATTTATTGTTCTAGGCAATTAGGGTGAGTTTTCCCTACTCATTTTTCAGCCTTGGTGTGATGAAACCATGAAGACTTTTTTTCATGTGGCTTATGCAGAGACTGAAGGGCAGTGTCACTATGAAATAGCATCCCTGCCCCTCCCCTCCATGTTTTTAATTAATAGAAACAGTTTAAGGTACAAATAAATTATGTTTTATTTTGTTGCATAGCTATCGCAAGAATAAAACAGCTGTATGCACTGCAAGGTGCGTAGGTGTGACAGCCACATCTTGGCCAAGTCCGAAGGACTAATGTCATGTCTTTGCCAGAAAAACAGGCAAGCATTTTGCTGGGAGTGTTGTCTGGAAGCGATGTGAAATAATTCCCCCGGGCCCAAATAACCTAGAGAAGGCCTCAGCTGGAGCAGTGTGTCATGCGGGACAATACCGGCTATTGGAGAGATTCCAGGAGAAAGCAAGAGGAATAACCAGAGGGCAGAAAGATAGACGCAGCCTATGAAAGACCGGTGTTGAGATTTCAGTTGTTTATAGCTTAGAGAAAACTGAGGAGAAGCATGGTAATAGTCTTCAAATACATTAAGGCTGCTACAGAGAGAAAGGGAATGTGTTTCCTGTGTCTTCTGTGGACAGAAGCAGAAAAAATGGTCTTAAACCTCAGCAAAGGAGATTGATAGTGCACATTACAACCACTCTTTCTTACATTAGCAATGGTTGAAGTTTGGGCTTGATTGCCACCAGAGGTCAAAGGTTGGACTGACTTCCATCAGGAATGAGATAGGTCTAGCTGATCTCTCCTTGGATGAGAATGATGAACAACATCACTCCCTCACTGTTTCTTTCAGCCAACCAGAACATTTATGCGGTGTGCATTTTAATAACCGTCTTCCACCCAAAAGATCAATTTTTCCTCTGTGTTTTAGTAATGACTTTCCTCAGGTTAATGCTTAATGATGTCTTAACAAAGTAAACAACGTTTTTCATGAGGGTAGCTTGGATTTCCAGGCTGCTCTCTTCAGACAATGACCTTCTGTTTTTCCATCTTAAATAGAGTAGAATGGTAACACAGTAACTAACTAATGCAAAATCTTTTTGACGTCTTGGAGGAAGCTTTAACTGCTATATAACATTACTTCTCTTTCATGTCCTTTATTCTGTCTTCACAGAATCACAGAATGGTAGGGGTTGGAAGGGACCTCTGTGGGTCATCTAGTCCAACCCTCCTGCCGAAGCAGGGTCACCTACAGCAGGCTGCAGAGGACCTTGTCCAGGCGGGTCTTGAATGTCTCCAGAGAAGCAGACTCCACAACCTCCCTGGGCAGCCTGTTCCAGTGCTCCGTCACCCTCAGAGTGAAGCAGTTCTTCCTTGTGTTCAGACGGAACTTCCCCTGCTTCAGGTTGTGCCCATTGCCCCTTGTCCTGTCGCTGGGCACCGCTGAAATGAGTTTGGCCTCATCCTCTTGACACCCATCCTTGAGATATTTATAAGTATTTATAAGGTCCCCTCTCAGCCTTCTCTTCTTCGGGCTGAACAAGCCGAGCTCCCTCAGCCTCTCCTCGTCGGAGAGATGCTCCAGTCCCCTCACCATCCTTGTAGCCCTCCGCTGGACTCTGTCCAGTAGCTCTTCATCTTTCTTGAACTGGGGAGCCCAGAACTGGACAGAGTACTCCAGATGGGGCCTCACTAGGGCAGTGTAGAGGGGAAGCAGAACCTCCCTCGACCTACTGGCCACACTCCTCTTAATGCACCCCAGGATCCCATTGGCCTTCTTAGCAGCCAGGGCACACTGGTGGCTCATGGTTAACCTGTCGTCCACTAGGACACCCAGGTCCCTCTCCACAGAGCTGCTCTCCAGCAGGTCCACCCCAAGCCTGTACTGATGCATGGGGTTGTTCCTCCCCAGGTGCAGGACCCTGCACTTGCCCTTGAACTTCATCAGGTTCCTCTGCACCCAGCTCTCCAGCCTGTCCAGGTCTCGCTGAATGGCAGCACAGCCTTCTTGTATAACCACCACTCCTACCAGTTTCGTGTCATCAGCAAACTTGCTGAGGGTAAATGATCTTCTCAGATCACAGTTTGATGTTCACCCAAAGATTTTCCATATAATTTTATGTTTGGAATTAATTCTGTTCTTTTTAGTTTTCTTCTTTTATTGCATTGAAATTGAATTCTGCAATTCTTAGCGAATCTGACACGGACTGTTCACCTTTGATAGCAGCTGCAGGATTAGTTGCTTTGTCACCTCTTCTTGACAGTAATATCTTCCCTTTCTCTCCCTCCCATTTGCCTCTGAGATGGGCGGAAATTGGGAGAAGACGATCTGATGAAGCCGCTGTCAGGCTGGGACACGCTTGCTGTCCCCTTCTTTTAGTTTTTAGTGGCTGGCACTTCTCACTCCCTGGTGAGAGAATATCATTGTACTGCATCAGCCCACCGCTCATCCTCATGAGATGCAGCCTCTGAGGGATACGACTTGCAAAAGACAGTCTGCTCCAAGTAACGTAGAAGTCTGTGATTATTAAAGCCTGACGTTTTAGGAGGAGAATATCTAACAAAGCATTTAAAGGAACAAGTGTTGGAGAGGCTCTGAATGAGGGGACATCTCGGGTGTTGTGGTTTGTCCTTCCTCCCCCTTCCTCGGTTGTCTGATCCTGCTTCCTCTGATTGATTGCTGCCGCTTTAGAAGTGGCTTTAGTACAAAAAAGGTTTTCTTTGAAGTATTGTGGAAGTAGGGTGACCAGCAAATGTCCAGCTTTCTTTTTCAGCTGTCTTGTTAGAAGACAGCACCAGTATCTGTGGGTTTGCCCCTCTGGTGTAACATCAAAACTTTTCAGTGACTTTTACGGTTCAGTTACTTTGGCAGACCTCAGTTCTCCATGTTAGACACACGCACTTGTATAAACATAACTGGCTTCAAGCTGTGTTAAATACAATCACTTAGCTACAAAAACAAAAAACAGAGATAATGGCTAAGATTAAGATTCCGCTTCTTATAAACATTTTTGGGCTGATAATTATTTGGAGCAGCAATCACACCCTGCTCAGCAGCGTTTTCCCCTTTTGGTTCTTTAGCTCTTGGATCTCTCCCTATTGTCATCTTCTTTGCCTTTGCTAAAAGTGCATTTTTCCTACTCTGAACCCCACAGAAACAGATTCTGCCTACATTATGGCTTAACAAACACACAGAGACACAGGACAATGGAAATATACAGCAAAAGCTGAAATATGACACTGTCACTCCTTAGGGAGAGGAAAGCTGAATATTAAGTGAAATCCTGAAGTTCCTTGTGCTTCTGCCTAAAACCATCTTGATACAAGTGGTGAGCATTAGAAACAAAAAATGTTGTGGAAGGGACACAATCAGCAAAACAATCCCAAGAATACATTTGCTTTATGTTGATGTTTGACAGTAAAATCATAGAATCACAGAATAGTTTGGGTCAGAAGGGACCTTTAAAGATCATTTAGCCCAACCCCCCTGTAATGAGCAGGGACATCTTCAACTGGATTGGGTTGCTCAGAGCCCCGTCCATCCTGGCCTTGAAAGTTTCCAGGGATGGGGCATCTGCCACCTCTCTGGGCAACCTGTGCCGGTGTTTCACGGGTGTAAAAAATTTCTTCCTTATATCCAGTCTAAATCTACCCTCTCCTATTTTAAAACCATTAGCCCTTGTCATAGCGCAACAGGCCCTGCTAAAAAGTTTGTCCCCATCTTTCTTATAAGCCCCCTTTAAGTGCTAAAAGGCTGCAATAAGGTCTTCCCGGAGCCTTCTCCAGGCTGAACAGCCCCAACTCTCTCAGCCTTTCCCCATAGCAGAGGTGTTCCAGCTGCCTGATCATTTTTGTGGCCTCCTCTGGCCCCACTCCAACAGGTCCATGTCTTTCATGTGCTTGGGGCTCCAGAGCTGGACGCAGGACTCCCGGTGGGGTCTCACCAGAGCGGAGCAGCGGGGCAGAATCCCCTCCCTCGCCCTGCTGGCCATGCTTCTCTTGATGCAGCCCAGGATACAGTTGGCCTGCTGGGCTGTGAGCGCACATTGGTGGCTCATGTCTAGCTTTTCATTCACCAGTGCCCCAAAGTCCTTCTTGGCAGGACTACTCTTGATCCCTTCATCCCGCAGCCTGTACTGGTACCGGGGGTTGCCTCGACCCATGTGCAGGACCCTGCACATGGCCTTGTTGAACCTCATGAGGTTCACACAGGCCCAATTCTCCAGCTTGTCCAGGTCCCTCTGGATGGCATCCCATCCCTCAAGTGTGTCAGCTGCACCACCCAGCTTGGTGTCATCTGCAAACTTGCTGAGGGTGCACTCAAAATGCCCTCTAAACGTTCATTCTGCGATAGATGTGAAATAAGAAAAAAAGAAACTAAAAAATGATTTTTAAAAAGTCAGTATGCAGACCAAAAGATCCCTACAAAAGAGACTACAAATTTTATTTCTAAAGAGGATCTTGGGATGTTTGTTAAAAACACCTCCCTTGCACACCATCCTCCAAAGCAATGGATCACTTCAGTCTTGGTTTGAAAGTTTAAAAAATTACCCAAAAGAAAAAAAAAACACCATCTGCTTTTTTTCAAAACTGACACTAAAAGCATGGAAATGTTTTTCCTTACAGATGAGGTCAAAACAGCCTCATCAGTCCCCTGGCACTGCCCAAACTTGAACTCTCTAAAAGAAGCATCCTGAAATTCAGAAAAGCTAGTTACAGATTACATGAACAACACAAGCTGAAATAAGAATTCAGCTTGCTTTTTATCCATATTTGTCATTCCTGCCGTTAGTTTGGACAAAGAAATCACTCTGCCAAACAGAAAAATTAAGCTTTGTGTTACCTCCGATTAAGCTGCAGCTCTGGGACTGCTCAGACTCTGGGAAGGACTGGTGGACATGAATTAGCTGCTGCTGCTTCTGCTGACTTCACTCCCACACTTACCCAGGTGTGAAGTTGTCCAGTTCACTGCCCAAACACGCTTTGAAACCTCTGAAGGGAGCCTGGTGCTGCTTTCAGTGTAGGCAAGCAGGTCGACGAGCAGATAAGCTAACGGCTGAGTGGGTTGTTGATGCGGGCTGCGATTCTTGATGCTTCACAGTGAGAATGGTGGCCAAGCTGTGGACAGGTTGTTGTTCTTCTTGTGCATTTCCAAAATTTCCTATATGTGCCTGAAGGATGTGGTGAACCCATGGAGATCAGCTCCCAGAAGCTCTTGCAAAACCCAGCCAGCAAGTCAAGAGGTATCATATATCCTGGATAGACCTCCCACACCTGAACCGGGTTAGTCTGCTGAGCAGTAAAGCAGATGTTCCTGCAGCAAAACACACATTTTAGCAGATAGCTAAGTATGATTTTCATGTTGATTGGTTGGTTGATTATATGGAAGTAATTAACTAATGAACAGCCTCTAAAGATTTTTTTTAAACTGAAAAAAATAGAGAACTTCACTGAAACATGGAGTAAGAATTTATAAAAATACTTCAGGATCCTTTCTAGCTCTTTGTTCATGCTGGGTATAAATTCAATTTGAAGTTACATTATTGTATTCTTAAAGGGTAATAATACTCCAAATTTCATAGTAATATAGCTGAAGATCTGAGAAGTCCAAAGGGTCGTTTTCTCTGTGAACTAATGTACTCTGTTGACGAAGAGGAAAGCGTGTGGTTAATATTACTGGAGAAAGTACACACTTTTATTGATGGCACTGCTTTGGTTTACTTGATTTTGGAAGACATGGATTTACTTAGGAAAATCCAGATGCGGATGATTAGATGAAAAGGAAAACTACCAAAAACAATAGGATGAGACTAAATCTGTGGAGCCACCATAATATATCTGCGTATCTGGATCACTAGTTTCTCATAATGAGTAACAGAACCTGGAAACCCTTTAACATGTGTTACATTCACAGTGAATCAACCCACGGTTTTACTCATATCCTTTTTATACTTTTACAAAACACAATTTGGATCTGGTTCCAGTGATTTAGAAACATTTTATGGCAACGGTGTCAAAGAATTTGGCAGGTTTTGCAGTTTGGAAGGCCACTGGAATCTTTTGCAAAAGCCGTGCTAATGTGTTAGTAATAATGAGGTAAGAGTAATAAATTTTTCTGCGTTGCAAAAAGTAGGATTCTTTCTATTTTTTATTGGAATATTTAGAAGCTATTCACTCTCCAGGAGATTCCTGTAGTTTTTCCTTCCTTTCAGAAGACAGATGCTGTGTAAGGGCAATGCTGGGGAGTCCATGGGGAGACTTCTTACTTTTTCTTATATTTACATGGAGATGGATGATGTGATTTGATTTGATTTGACAGAGATGGACTGAACTGTTTTGTAAATATTGTTGTTTAGAAAAGTTTTGTTTAGAAATGATTGCAAAAATTTGTGGTCTATTTACTTATAAAAGTAGAAAAAATAATGACAAGTTTGTACTGGTTTTCTCATCCCAAACTTAGTTTTTCAAAGAAGTAACTGAGAGATAGTGTAGGATAGAGTTTGTATGTTTGATATAAGGGTCTAGAAGGTACATAGTGCTCCCTGGAAATTGTGGGAGTGTAAAAACACAAAAAAAATCTCACCACTCTTCCTTAAATATTTAAATGTCGAGGTGAACCACCATCACAGAATCACAGAATCACAGAATAGTAGGGGTTGGAAGGGACCTCTGTGGGTCATCTAGTCCAACCCTCCTGCCGAAGCAGGGTCACCTACAGCAGGCTGCAGAGGACCTTGTCCAGGCGGGTCTTGAATATCTCCAGAGAAGGAGACTCCACAACCTCTCTGGGCAGCTAGTTCCAGTGCTCCGTCACCCTCAGAGGGAAGAAGTTCTTCCTCATGTTCAGACGGAACTTCCTGTGCCTCAGTTTGTGCCCATTGCCCGTTGTCCTGTCACTGGGCACCACTGAAAAGAGCTTGGCCTCATCCTCCTGACACCCACCCTTCAGATATTTATAAGCATTTATTAGGTCCCGTCGCAGCCTTCTCTTCTTCGGGCTGAACAAGCCGAGCTCCCTCAGCCTCTCCTCGTAGGGGAGATGCTCCAGTCCCCTCATCATCCTTGTAGCCCTCCGCTGGACTCTGTCCAGTAGCTCTTCATCTTTCTTGAACTGGGGAGCCCAGAACTGGACACAGTACTCCAGATGAGGCCTCACCAGGGCAGTGTAGAGAGGAAGGAGAACCTCCCTCATCCTGCTGGCCACACTCTTCTTGATGCACCCCAGGATTCCATTGGCTTTCTTGGCAGCCAGGGCACACTGCTGGCTCATGGTTAACCTGTCGTCCACCAGGACACCCAGGTCCCTCTCCGCAGAGCTGCTCTCCAGCAGGTCCACCCCAAGCCTGTACTGCTGCATGAGGTTGTTCCTCCCCAGGTGCAGGACCCTGCATTTGGCTTTGTTGAACCTCATCAGGTTCCTCTCTGCCCAGCTTTCCAGCCTATCCAGGTCATGCTGTATGGCAGCACAGCCTTCTGGTGTATCTACCACAGCTCCCAGTTTGGTGTCATCAGCAAACTTGCTGAGGGTACATTCTAACTCTTCATCCAGGTCGTTGATGAAGAAGTTAAACAAGACTGGGCCCAGTACTAACCCCTGGGGGACACCACTAGTTACAGGCCTCCAACTAGACTCAGCGCCGCTGATGACAACCCTCTGAGTTCTGCCATTCAGCCAGTTCTCAATCCACCTCATCGACCACTCATCCAGCCCACACTTCCTCAGCTTCCCTAGGAGGATATCATGGGAGACTGTGTGGAAAGCCTTGCTGAAGTCAAGGTGGACAACATCCACGGCTCTCCCTTCGTCTACCCAGCCAGTCATGTCATCGTAGAAAGCTATTAGATTGGTCAGGCATGATTTCCCCTTGGTGAATCCATGCTGACTACTCCTGATAACCTTCTTTTCTTCGACTTGTTTGATGATGGCCTCCAGGATAAGCAGCTCCATCACCTTTCCCGGGATGGAGGTGAGGCTGACCGGCCTGTCCAAATGTTTAATGTGGCCTACATGATTTTCACATAAATAACATGATTTTTTTTCCTATTAAATTTGCTCCCTAGCTTGTTTTGGTATGTGTGTTTTTTGGCACTAAGTATTAACAATTCCCGACAAGCAGAATCTGTCACTGATGCTGCACTTTTCCAGAAGCACTGAGATGAGAAATGAAAGAACACACAAATGCAAAAGGACGAGGAACTGAGTTCTTGCTGCCACTGTATTGTGCTAAAGATTTCAGGAATATGGCTGGATCTTCTCATAGACAGGAGTAAAGCAAGGAGTAAATGCATCAATTTTAACAAAATATTATGTGTTTAAATCAGTGTGTTAAATGCGTTGGCTTATTTACTCCATGATATCCGTTAATGTGGCACATGAGGGTCTGTTTGTACAGGAGCAGTTGGGTAATTTCGTATCTGTAGAAGTTCTTTATCAGTAGGTCGGCCCTGGTGTCCTTTCTGAAAAGTGAAGCGTGTGAAGTGTTTGATGTGATGGTTCGAAGGGGCATATTGGCAGTCTGACCACCTCGTGCTTTAATCAGAGGACTTCAGTGTATTGCAACACTTGTAAAAAGAAGGTGGCAGTGTGTTACTGTTTGCAGAGACTTTAAGCAATGTCAAGATAGGCCATACTGGAAGACCGTGAAGAACCTGAGACTGAAATGTTGCAATCTAAATTTCCAGCTTCCCCTGTCTGTTCACTGAAACCACTGCTTCCTGATTTATAGAGGAATAAATCTTGAAAACCACCATGAATGCAGCAGCGTTATTCCATCTTTACATCAGCTTAAGCAGAGCTGGAGTTACACTGAATTCTTGTGTTTTACCCACCCCGAGCAGTGGAGAAACAATCCTTTTTTGACCCTGTTAGACCTTGAGACTCAACAAAAACCTTGGGATTTTGATTTCCTTGTTATCTGGTATCTGTCTGATATGTATGCCACAGGCACACGTACAAAATGTCTTCAGGGTTTAATGGACCTTCCCATATACTGCTGTGATTAAAATACACCCGTGGCATTCTGGTGTGCAGAGCAAGCATCCCATCAGCCGGGGACAGCAGAGGCGGGCAGCAGGGACGTGTTTCATAAGCAACAAATGTGCGTGAACACAACTGTACTGTAAGGAGGAGTGGTTTCTCCCTCGTGTTTCTTAGAATTAACAAAACTTCAGGGAAAATCAGTGTTTGTTCAGTATGTTCGTATTTTGTCATAAATTATTAACTCCTTTAGTCCAGTTATGCTGATAAGTGATTGATTTATCACTTTTTTGTACTCTTCTGTGTCTTCACACAGTGGGTTTATTTGCAGGGCAGGAGTCGTGTTCTCACTGGAGCAGAAGGAAGGGAATAGGTCTGGTAATAGCAATAGACTTTTGTAAATTTGAAACAAAGAACTTAAGGAAAACAGAAGAGCAAGCAGTCTTAGACTAAACTTTAGTGTTTAAAGAAAGCTGTATTTACTTCAAAACCTATCATTTAAAATATATAATAGTAGATCATCATCTCTTTGTTTTTCTTGTATTTTTAGTTTTGATTACTCTCTTTTTGGTGCCATATAATCTGCAGTTATTTTAACTAGCACTCACGTCATAAACGCTCTCTACAGGTTTTTCAGTCTTGCAATTCATATTTACCAAATACTGCTGTTTCTGTTAGAACAGTTCACTCATAAATTATTTATCTGTATCAAAACAGAATGTGAAATAGTCTATGTACTTTTTCAGTAGATGCTCAAGAATGAGAAGGGAAAGTTGGACCACACAGCCACCACTGGGAACTGTTAAGATTATTACAACTTGCTTTTACTGAATATCTTTTTGATTGGCCAGCAAGCCTTTCCTGGACTTTTATGATTTGAAAATTCAGTCAGGCATATAATTTGAAAGATTATAGTCAAAATATGGAATAAGATTTCAATTTTATGTGTGTTTGACGTCATGGCCATTCTAATTTTTAGACTATTCTTTAAACCAAGAAGTCTGCTATTTAGTTCAGACAGTTGCCAAATAAATGGTTTCTGCCAGCCTGGCTAAGGATTTTTTCTGATTTTCTCTTTGAATACAGGGAAGAGTATCCAGTGAGCATCCATTTGAAGGGACTCAGTTAGTGATTGGATACGTAGGATTGTTCACGTTTAGGTTATTAATTGAAATCCAGCCAGACTCAAAGTCATTGACGTGGCTGAGGTTGGTTGTAGCTAGTGTGAAATGAGCTGGAAGTTTCATCCGGTTGTTGACAGGCACTTATAGTAAAAAGCTTTTTCTGCAACCGGTGCAGAAAATGCATTTGGAGTGGGTATAATTAAATACATGAATAACAAAATAATGCAACTTCATAGGATGTGAAAAGATTTTTACCTAGAAAAATTTTTCTCCAAGTCATGTTTGAGGTCTGTTGGTGGATTATCCTCTGGAGTTTTCCGTTCCATTATCATGCTGTACCTGCTGGGCTTTTAGAAGGAAGACTGCGGTTTTCATGACTGAGGTGTATTTCAGACACAGTAGAATAACCCTCACTGTAATTACTGTGTCTGTGTCTGAATGAAACCTTAAGATGAATGTAACCTTCATCCAGAATGGAAAGGATGTAAGAACTGACTCTCTCCTAACGCTAAAATAAATACCAGAGGCAGGTGAGATTATATGTGGAAAAACCAACCTGAGCATCCAGTCCTGCAAGTAGTGGTACTGTCTTCCTAGCTATAATAAAACCTCCATTAATTTCACCCCATGTTGCAATCTTTTGGGTATTACCATAATGAATATAATAAAAGTATTGTCAATATGCAATAGCTTTCATCAAATGTTACCGAGGCCTGTGGCTCTTCCTCAAAAGGCTTGTTCTGAAGACTTGAGCCTTCTACAGAAATGTCTGGGTGTGTAATTCACAGCCCATCACTGGCATTCAGTTAAATGAGCTTAAACAGAGTAAGCTGAAAAAGCCCCACACATTTGCCATTGTAGTTGGGAAAATGTAGAATTAAGTGTCTGTTGAAGTTTAGACCAATTAACAGGATGGGATCTTTTACAGCCATAGATGGTAGAGCGAGAATGGATTTACAAATTGGATGTGTCTTTCATTCAGCTTACAGAGAAATTTTTACATACAAATATAGTCTAATAGCAGTGATATAGAGAGAGCGTATTAATCATAGAATCATAGAATCATAGAAAGTTTTGCGTCGGAAGGGACCCCTAGAGGTCATCTAGTCCAACCCCCCCGCAGCGAGCAGGGACACCGCTAACTAGATCAGGTGGCTCAGAGCCCTGTCCAACCTGGTCTTGAATGTTTCCAGGGATGGGGCCTCCACTACCTCTCTGGGCAACCCGTTCCAGTGTTTCACCACCCTCATTGTAAAGAATTTCTTCCTTATATCCAGCCTAAACCTACCCTGTTTTAGTTTAAAACCATTACCCCTCGTCCTGTCACTGCTGTCTCTACTAACAAGATTGTCCCCATCTTTCCTATAGGCTCCCTTTAAGTACTGAAAGGCTGCAATCAGGTCTCCCCGCAGCCTTCTCTTCTCCAGGCTGAACAAGCCCAACTCTCTCAGCCTGTCCTCATAGGAGAGGTGCTCCAGCCCTCGGATCATTTTTGTAGCCCTCCTTTGGACCCGCTCCAACAGTTCCATGTCCTTCTTGTGCTGAGGGCTCCAGAGCTGAACGCAGTACTCCAGGTGAGGTCTCACCAGAGCAGAGTAGAGGGGCAGAATCACCTCTCTTGACCTGCTGGCCACGCTTCTCTTGATGCAGCCCAGGACACGGTTGGCCCTCTGGGCTGCCAGCGCACATTGCCGGCTCGTGTCCAGCCTTTCGTCTATCAGTACCCCCAAGTGCCTCTCAGCAGAGCTGCTCTCGATCCTTTCATCCCCCAGCCTGTATTGATAGTGGGGATTACCCCGACCCAGGTGTAGGACCTTGCACTTGGCCTTGTTGAACCTCATGAGGTTCACACAGGCCCACCTCTCCAGCTTGTCCAGGTCCCTCTGGATGATATCCCATCCTTCTGGTGTCTCGACCGTACCACTCAGCTTGGTGTCATCTGCAAACTTGCTGAGGGTACACTCGATGTTGCTGTCCATGTCATTGATAAATATATTGAACAGCACCGGTCCCAATACAGACCCCTGAGGGACTCCACTCGTCACTGGTCTCCATCCGGACATTCAGCCCTTTGGCTGCGACCATCCAACCAATTCCTTATCCACCGAACGGTCCACCCATCAAATCCATGGCTCTCCAATTTAGAGAGAAGGATGTTGTGGGGGACCGTGTCAAAGGCTTTACAAAAATCCAGATAGATGACGTCCATTGGTTTTCCCTTGTCCACTCTTGTTGTTACACCATCATAGAAAGCCACTAGGTTGGTGAGGCAAGACTTGCCCTTGGTGAAGCCATGCTGGCTGTCTCGAATCACCTCCCTGGCTTCCATGTGCCTTAGCATATCTTCTAGGAGGATCTGTTGCATGATCTTGCCAGGCACAGAGGTGAGGCTGACAGGTCGGTAGTTCCCAGGGTCTTCCTTTCTACCCTTTTTGAAAAGGGGCACTGAGGACAGTCTGTGGCATGGGATGGGAGGGCTGAACCACGCGAGTTGGAGGAGTTTTCAACCACCAAGAGTACAGGAGATGGGGAAAATCGATAGCATCAAGCACTGCCTCCTCCTTGGCTGAGCAGGAGCCATGCTGGGACAGTGGAGGAAGGTTTCAGCTCCCCAGCTTCAGCCTTTTACTGGAGTGGGAGTGAGGGGAGTCCATGTAGCCCAGCACAGTTTAGTCCTGGCCTGGGGAGGGGAGGATGGGGAGTATTGCCCGGCTCCAACTCTGGGCAGCATCTGACAGCATCAGGCTCTCCGGGCCAGCACTTCCCTCTCCCAGGGGCAGAATTGTAGACGTGATGGATTTGCTTAAGATATGAGTACTGTGCTGATATATTTGGTGCATTAGCTGTCCTGGAGAGGAAGGGGTGATTACAGAAAAGAATGGGAACATATCTCTGTCAGTTTGTGTCCTGCTGCGCTTGGAGGAAAGGGTGGCTTCCTGCCAGGGCGTGTACCAGCACTCTGAGGACCCAAGAGAAGGGTTTAATCTCTGAGTAACTGAGTCCAGAAGGAGCATGTGCTGAAACAAATGACTAGTCCCCTAAATTCAGATAATTATGCGTGTGTCTGGTGTATTTTGCTTAGTATCTTGCAGCAGCAAGCCTTAACAGAGAGTAAAGATGAAGGTTCCCCAGCTGACATCCACCTTCCAGCAGTTATCCCCCAAAATATCTCAGGTCTAATTCTAGTTCTGATCTGAAACTATGTTTTTCACTTTTAAAAACTTATTTTTCTCTTTTTTCCTTAACTACTCCATCACTACAAAAAAAGCAAGCACTGGCCCTGCAGCATGAAGGTTGGTCTCAAGGCACGGCTCTGTCCATGGCCGCGTGTGCGCAGGGCCCTCAGAGGGGTCTGGGGGAGGCAGGCTCGGACCCTGGCGGAGTTGGTTTGTGCCTCAGGAGGTGCAGCCTGTACCAGGATCAGGCTTGTAGTTTCCAACAGACAGTGGTCTAGTATAAAACTGCTAGCAGGAAATCTTCAATAAAAGATTAGAAACCAGTTCCATGAAGACAGCTCTTAATTTTCTGTATCGCAGTGTTAGCAAAACACTCTCGTAAAAGAAGAGTGACCTGCTGATCTGCTTCTGGCAAAAAATTTAACTACCCTCTGTCGTAAGTTATCTAACAAAATTTGGGGCAGTACAATTGAACAAATATTGGAGGAATGCACTTTTCAAGTATAAATGGGTTTTGTGATTCAACCCAACTGTCAAAAGGTTGCATTCTCGACTGCAGAGTAAGGCATTAGCAAGCAGAACAAAAAGCCGTTGGAAACTGAGTAGCTGAAGAGTCGCTGTAAAATTAAAGGCAGCAGCCCTGCAGATCGCAGCACCTGGCTGGATTGCTTTGCCAGTGGCTTGGTTGGATTCCTGATGGGTGCACCGGGTCTGGCAGTCGTGCAGCTGTAGGGCGAGGTGGCTCTCCTTCAGGGAAGAGGAATCCTGCCTTTTGCACCGGACCGAGGCACTCTGCCACCGCTCAGCCTGGCCCTTGAGGCAGGGGAGAGTCAGAAACCCGGAGCAGAAAGTGGGGGGCAGAGCAGCTCCAGCCTTTCCCAGCAGCCCATGATTGCACTGGAGTAGGAGCAAAAAGGAATTGCATTTCTAGCTAGACATGCCCTGGGAAGATGATTCCAGTTTACTGCTGGGTTTGCTATAGGTTCTGCAGATCTGTTCAAAGTGACATTTCCCATGTGCCTGAAAGAGAGAAGGCTTTTTAGGTCTATATCTTTTATTATAATTGTCTCTTTGATGTAATGCGAATTTTTTTTTTCCCATTAAACCATATAAAGTGGTACATTATGGGATTGGCACTAATACTATGTCCAGATTAACGTTTTTATTTTATTTAGAAGATGTTCCAAGCTAAAGGCAAAATACCCCAAATTAGCTTAAAAAAAATGCAGCCCGGAGAAGAAAGTGTCTCCTGGATAAAGCCCAGCTCTGGGAACAGAGAGAATTAAATTGTCTTCCTAACTGGCACCAGCTCCTGCGTGGCACTTGGCAGATTACTTAGGACAGACTTTAGCTGCAGTGTTTATGATTAAGCGGAGAGGCTCTAGTTTCCAAACAGGTTAATATATAGTGGTATTTTAACTGATATTAGGGGCCAGCTCTTAGACATGCTGAAAACTGTGACCTTTTGGGGAATTTCAGAATGAATCAATGAGATTCATTTTTAAAAAGATATGTAAAATAGTGATATAAAGATACAGACTTCAGTATCTTTCTATTTACAAAAATTACATGAAGGTATTGCAATGCCAAAAATTAATAGGCATTTAGAAAGAATGAAATGCCTGTTAAAAACGCACAAACCAGCCAAAAATAATACTAGAATGTTCTTTTTTTACCCTCCAAAAATAAGTAACTTCTGTTCATTATAAACACCACAATTAGGGAGGTAGTGCAAGTTAAAAATTCTTTTACTTTTTTCTGAAGAACAATTGAAATTTATTTCTGTTTCAGAGCAGAAGTGTAGAGGAGAAAAAAGAAGTGTCCTATGACAGACGATTTTAGTTTACTACTGATGAGTCTGACTCGTAGCGTACTCATTCGTCTTTCTTCAGAAAGTTGATTTTTCCTGAAAAGTCACACTTCCTTCTGGATGTGAGTAATAACGTATGTATGTTTATTTAGTAAAAAATTCTTTTTTTTTTCTTAAACTAAATAAAAGACCTCTCCAAACACACAAGGCTGCCAAGAAGTGGATATTTGCTGGTAACCTACATGGTAAGTTTCCAGAGCATCTTTTTCCAGCATTTAATACTTTATTATTCTGAGGTGAAATAAGGTGTTCTTGTTCCTTGAAAGCATGAAGAAATGGCTCTGGAGTGTTGTCGATAAATGAAGGGACCTTCTGACTCTGTCTCAGTACCTCACGTTGGTGGGGCCTTGTATTCTGTCCTGATAAAAGACTTCTGAACACGTCTTTGGTTCTCAGAGGGGGCCTCTCGCCACCCCACGTGATCCTGCCTTTTATGCTTGGCATGTTGCAAATCTCTCCTCTTGCTGTGGCAACTTCTCGTGCTCTCAAGGAGAAAAGAGAAGGATGGTCAAGGAAGCGCAGAAGATCACCTGCTCTTTGTTACACCGTGCAATTCCCACTGAGAAAGTGGCCACGTAACCCTGCACAACCTCCTTCTAGTACACCAAGACGTACCTCTATCAGAGTGGGATGTGAGGCTGGATTTAAATGATTCCGAAGCTCCTAAAGACCCTTGGCAGTGATTGATATGTATGTGCTTGTATACAACTGTTTTTCATTGGAGAGTCTCACAACTGTTTCATTAACAGGAATGTGATGTTATAAACTGGGTAACTTTGTATTTCTGGGATGGGGCTCCTTTCCTTCCATCCCTCTTGCTGCCACAGTGAAGCTGGTGGCTATTGCACACGGTTCAGCATCTCTTTTTTGTGAAGAGCGTAGATGAACAACTGCACTCCCACCAGGCTGCTGCATAAATGTTCACCAAAATTACGCTTTACCTGCTTTGTGTACCTAAGTCTTTCTATAGAGGAGAATTCTGTTTTCAAGAACACGGCATATTCTTTTACAATGCCAAAATAAATAGGGGGTAGGAGACCGGGATGAAACAGAGCTAACGAGGATTTTTCTGCTGAGTGAGTAAACTCTACGGGGGTTTGGACAGTTTCCACACTTTTGTTCTGAGGAGGCTGATCTCACTAGCAGCGTCCAACAATAAATAAGATTTAGTAAGGAGAATAAAGAAAGTTTTGCAAAGAGAGATAAGATTGCGGCCTATCCAAAGCCAAAAGGCAGCAAAGAGGCTCGTTAAGAGGTGCAGAATCTATAAGAAAACACAAAGAGGCTGGAAACAGTGCAAATTAGAAAAGAATTTCATAGAATTAAGTTAAACACAAGATAATAAACCAATAAACTATGACCCAGACTATTCTTTGCACTCGACTTCCCCCTGTTCTTCTCTGCTGACTGACTGGTGCCAGGGCATGCTCCAAGCGTAGGGGCAGAAACAGGGACAATTAGTGATGATTGAATCAAATATTGCTAGGATGCTCCCAGAGCAAATGCAGCCCTTTCCTCCTGTCTGCCCTTGTCTGAGTGCGCTGTTGCCAGAGATCCACCTCAGCTAACAAACGCACCAAAACAAGTTGCCTCACCCATCTGTTTGGTGATCTTGGCGTAACCTGCCCTGCCGGGAAGTTTGTTCTTAACCCCCAGTAAATAGATAGCGCTGTCTGGTCTTCGTCCTACCCAGTGATCCAGAATTATTAGCAAAAAAAATATTCTTTACTTACTTGCTGATATTTTATATTCATACTTTTCATGTGACAATTTTCTATGATTTCTTTTTATCTGTTTGTTGTCTTTTAATTTTGCTATCTTCTTGCTCTTTAGTTATTAAGAGGAGTAAATAGAATCCCCGTGTCCTGTTTCACATCGTTATCTTTACACTTCTTCTTTTCCTAAGACAAATGCATTATAGTTTTCGTTTTTCTCTGAAACAAATCTGCCTGATCTTTTAAGCATTTTAGTCATCAGTACTTGGCACTGGTGAGGCTGCACCTTAAATACTGTGTTCAGTTTTGGATCCCTGACTACAGGAAGGACATTGAGGTGCTGGAGCGTGTCCAGAGATGAGCAACGAGGCTGGTGAAGGGTCCAGAGAACAAGTCTTATGAGGAGTGGCTGAGGGAGCTGGGGCTGTTCGGTCTGGAGAAGAGGAGGCTGAGGGGGGACCTTATTGCTCTCTACAGCTGCCAGAAAGGAGGTTGTAGTGAGGCAGGTGTTGGTCTCTTCTCCCAAGTAACTAGCGATAGGACGAGAGGAAATGGCCTCAAGTTGCGTCAGGGGAGGTTTAGATTGGATATAAGGTAAAATTTCTTTACTGAGAGAGTGGTCAGACATTGGAACAGGCTGCCCATGGAAGTGATGGAGTCACCATCCCTGGAGGTGTTCAAAAAACGTATAGATGTGGCACTTCAGGACATGGTTTAGCAGGCATGGTGGTGTTGGGTTGTCGGTTGGACTCAATGGTCTTAGAGGTCTTTTCCAGCCTTAGTGATTGTATGATTCTGTCTATGCACGAGTTCTGTGAGCAGCATGCAGCATTATAGAAGTTGGTGTTGTTTCTGACCCGCTGTTTGTATATTCCCTGTTCTGTTGCTCATCGTGGTATGTGAAGTAGATGTGTTCACTTGATTTTCCTTTTTGTCACATGGGATGGCGTGTGGAACCAAGGTGTCAGGGACGGAGGGAGGCTGGGGCGGTGCCACAGGGCACATGGGGGGTTGCTGTGGTGTCCCTAGGAAGGGACACAGCGCTCTCTGCTCCGTGGGGCCATGCTGGGGCAGGGCGGGAGGGAGCGATGGCGAAGCCCGCAGCCTGGCAGAGCTGCTGGGAATGGGCTTTTGTTGGTTTCCACATCAGCTGGTGGGTGGATGATGGGAACGGCATTTCCTGGCAGCATCAGGCAAGCCCACAGGTAAGGTGCCCTGTATGAAAATGCGGTGTAGAGAGCAGCTTTTCAGAGCTCCTTTCGAAACTTTCTTCCCAATTTTCCCTGTCCCAGACTTTACGTTTTTCACATTTCTACCATCTGTGTTGCCTCAGTCTTTTTCTTTGATTTGTTTTTGCTGTCCTTAAAGTTCTTATGTTACTTAGCTTCACATTGTTTACTTTTAAATGGGAAGGGCTTGAAGATATAAATTTATTTGTTCATTTGGAAAAACTTCACCATTACTTAGACCACCTAGAAGATTAAACCCTGCCAGGGTACCAGTGACCGTACCAGTGTCCTTTACTGAAGGAATATACTATGAACGAGGATAAATAGCAACTTCTTTTTTTGTAACACGAGGAAAATTAGAAATGACTGAACAAAGAAGACAGATAGGTTTGGTTGCTTGCTGGCAGACCTTTGGGAGCATTCTCTGATTAGCTGCATTTGTAACACTTTTTCTTCTTGCCATGCTTTCAGATTTGTATGGTTGCAAAACTATTAAGTTGTTAGATGGCGTGCACAAGAATTCTTATGTTGCTTTCATAGGTGTGTTTTAAAAAACATCATATATCTAACTCTAGCGTAATGTCTTTCTTTAGTAGGTATCAAGGCTCAAAACAAAAGGGATTAAAATTATTATCTTTATCTCCAGTGAAGGGGGCTATCTCCAGCCTGGAGGGTAGAAAGGAGATAACAGTTGCTTCAGTGCATCTCATGACTCCGTGAAGAACCAGAAGTGGGTCTGCCGAGTCCTCTAGTGTCTTCGTTTTAGTCCTCTGTTTTTTGGGGAGCAAAGGTGTTGGGGTGCAGCATATCGTTTGGCTACTTCCTAGGCTTTCCACACAGACTTTGCAGCCAGGATTATTTCTTCTCTAAATATGTTTTTGAGATGTTATTGAAGCTTCTTGAAGCAAAACTGTTTGCCCCAGTGTTTGGCTGAAGGATGCGGATTCTCTAACTTACACTTAAATAGGTGCCCATCTCTAACTTACGCCAAGGGAGGTGTTTGCTGTGGTAGTCCTCAGCTGCAAATTAGAATATACGGGGCTTGCAAGACACTCCCTGACAAAACGTTATTTTCCAAACTTGAGATATTTTCTGAAACATGCCATCTGACACTGACAATTGCCAAAGAGCAGTGTTTTTGAGGCACTGTTGCTGAACCTGAAATTTATGTCAGCAGT
This sequence comes from Opisthocomus hoazin, assembly GCF_030867145.1. NCBI lineage: Eukaryota > Metazoa > Chordata > Aves > Opisthocomiformes > Opisthocomidae > Opisthocomus > Opisthocomus hoazin. Next base: position 13,098,605 of record NC_134418.1, read on the forward strand.
TCAGTGAACCCTTTTCTTTTCACTTTTAATTTGAAGTTCTGCTGACAGAGCTGCTCCGTTGATCAGCTGCATGGTTCATTGAGCTGTGGCCTCATGGGGTGTGATTTGGGAAACTGCTACCCATGCTTGAGAGAGTGATATTAGCTCATGATTTGCTAAGCTTAAGTAGTGTTCCTGAAGGACCGGGATACTGGAATGAGTTTTCAGGGCTCTGAATTCATCTCTGGCTTTGCCATTTATTTTTGTAGTGGTCTTAGGCAGCTGGCTTTTCTCCACCGTCACTTAGTTGTTGCTCTTTTTACCTTAAAGAAAGATGATTGGTAAAAGACTTGACAAGGCTATGGAGAAACTACAGTCCTTAAGTTCCACTTAGCTGTGTGAACCTGCACTTTTATGCCTTATTTTTTCTTCCGTAAAGTGAAGATATCAGCGCTCCAATCTGAAACCTCCTAAGCTGAGAGTCTTAATGAATATTCATGTAGTGCTCTGGAGAATAAGTGCGTAAGACTTTTCCAAACAATAATCACACCTGCTGACTTGTATTCCAAGCTCCCTTTCACCCTTGCTTTTTCATTATTTCCAAAGACAGTCTCTCTGTGCCGCAGAACAAAGACCATTGCTTGGAATTTTATAATGAACATTTCAGAGTTGTACATGTGGTTTGCTTGAATATGATGACAGTTTTCACCTTTTGTTTTACCTTCTCCATGTCCTTCTTGTTTCAGACTTGTGGGCTAAGCTGGTACCGTGGGATACAGTCTCACCATAGCCTGTGAAATAATTTTTGGTGGTGTCATCGTGTCAGAGAATTACCCTAGCTACATACGGGCTGCATCCCTGCACGTGTAGCCATCAGTTGGTGGCATTGGTGGGGGAGATGTATTGGCGTTGTTGAGCCGTTTTATTCTGAAGCATTTGTTCTTTCTCGGTATGGGAGGGTAAAAAGTGAAATCCAAGTAGTTTCAATTAATCCATGCTGCAAATGATCTCTGACTTGGCTCAAAATCCAGCCCTCCTCCTCACTGCTCATGGATGTAAGTAAGCCATTTGCCTGCAGGCTAGCGCAAGCCAGGAGCGTAGATCTGGAGGCCCAAGCGTGGCCTGTGATTGTCCTCCCAGGCTGGACTCCTTGGATTCAGTGAGGAGCATTGTGCGCAGAAACCGGGGGTCCCCCTGAGCCCGCACCCCCCGGCTTGGCAGCGGCGCAGCATCCTGCTGCTCCCGGCCGGCTGATGAGGCGCGGGGCCCCGGGGGCTGAGCGCGCTGCCAGGATGGCTGTCAGCCTCCCACTTCTCGCCAGCCAGATCGAGGAAAGGCTGGAAACTAGCAAATCATGAATGCTTACATGGTTCTGCCATCATCATCATCGTTATTATTATTTACTAGCATCCACACATCTGGTCAATGTGCTGTGGCGTACGCAGAGGCAGCTCCTGCGAGCCGGGTCTGCACCTCTGGAATGGCCCGGTAGCGTCAGGGAAACCTGCAAAGTGGCATAGAAATTTATGAATAAAATTAAATATTATTAAAGTTGTTGGTAGCGTAATAGTAAATTCTATATGCTTGGAACGGTTATTTTCTAATTCTCTAACACAGCTGTCTAATAATTTACTATATGGGGGTTTGGGCTCTTCTGAGGTTGAGGGAAAGCTTACCTCTTTTTCAAAAAGTCCTTAAGGACTTTGCAATGCATTCAGGTCATATGACTTAGATCCCCGTGTTAATTACAAAAGCCAAAGACAAAAATAGACATCACTGTCAAAAAAGGATAAAATTAGTCAGATTATCTTGAGAGGGCCACAGCTGGATTTGGGCTTTCAGATGTGCTAAGCTTTGGATTATCTCAGCGACCTTTGCTGTGGGGAGAACTTTGCCATTAATGGGAAACGTTAGACAAATGCTGTTTGGATCAGAGATTGTGTCTCAAACATCCCATGTTACACATTCGACGTGGATATATTTGGTCTATAGATCTAATTTGATGTTAGAGCGCAGAAAGGATGTTGGCACCAGACCTGTGGATTTAGGGAACTGCAGAACGTGCCATTTCCCCAGTCCTTTGCTGGTGTTGGCGGGAGGGAAACGTCAGATATTTCTGCTGCAGGACGTGCACAGACCTGCCCCTGCGTGCAGTGTGGGTGGGACACCAGCCCACCATGTGTCCTCTCTCTCCCTGTTATATGTCAGGACATTGGGCAGTGAGGACCACCTGGTTCTTTCATACTGAGATCCCCCACTATTGCCTGATGCCAGAACAAAAGCGATTTCTAAACAGCCTGAGTTTGGGACTCCAGCCCCATGCAGCTCCACACAGCGTGAATTTAGATACAAGTAGATCTATGGTGGTGTTCCACCATGAAGTTACTCTACCGTGCACCTACAAACCGTACCAGTGCCCTGCTGCAGTCCGTCCTGTGGCTGCCCAAGCAGATGGGCCAGCCTGGGGAAGATGATGAGTGTCTGCCTGGCTCTGGGAAAGGCACGTGTGACTGCTCCTTCTGATGGCAGCGCGGGGTTGTGCTCCATGAACATCTTTGTGGTACTGAGCCTGCCTCAGTTTCCCAGCTGTAAACCAGAGAGAGTGCTACTCTGTAACCCAAAACGGAGGTAGGAAAATGAAGTAGTTAATGGGCCTGCAGTGCCTTGAGTGCCATGAGAATTACTTTCTAGAAGTTATGTGATGATGTTTGCTCTCACTTGAAAAATCGCAAAGGTTTTTTTTAGAACCCATGCCTTCATCATAATTCATTTCTTGATTTGGCTATTAGTCAGTTTTCGTTACTTTGCCATCTGGAACGCAAAGAAAGCATGAGCTGATTTTGCCTTTCTTTGTATGTCTCTTAAGAAAAACTGGGGGCAAAAAAGTGTAACCATGGGAAAACAGATTAAAGCAGCATAGAGGAGAAAAAAACTCTTTACCGCAAGTGCATGTTTGTATCTTTCCATAAACAAGCTGTGTAACTGAGATAAACCTTTTTGTTTCTCTTCAAGGAATACTGTTAAGGTTCACGGACTCCGAATGACCCATCCCAGTCTTGTTTTTCTTCTCATGCCCCTTCCTATTCACAAGACAGCCTGGCCTTTCTGGAGCACCTGCCTGCCAATCTCAAATGCTCCAAAACAAAGGCTTATTTAAAGTTTTCATTTTTCCACTGGCCTTTTCTGCCTTTTGCCAATTATCTGGCCTTGTCTTGCTGCTGGGAAGTGGAGGAGGTCAACTGCATGATTTTATTGCTAAGGTGTAGATATGGTGTGAGCCACAGAACTGGAAAAGACTAGGACATGATGGAGCATTTTATCCTTGCCTTTTTTTTTGTTGTTGTTTTAGCAGCTTATTTGCTGTAACCAGGCTGCTCAAACTACAGCTTATGAAAAGAATGGTTGCAAACTTTCTTTTTAGCAGTTTCTTTACTGCATTTTCAAACTGCTTTGAACGGGAGGGAAGGGGTTTGGGGTTTTTTTTTTAGATATGTACATTACTCTAGATTCCCCTGAAAACTGTGAAAGTGGATTTGACTGCTTGCTTTCTTATTGTGAATAATTTTTAACTTGAATGATGAAAAGGACACATAGGGTAAAATAATTTTTACTCGGAGGCTTTTAAAAATATTCAATTTGATAGTGTTCCTGTGAGCAGTTTCCAGCATGTCTTACGTGGGAAAGAAGAGAACAGATTTCTAGCTCAGAGTTTTTCCCCTGAAGCCTGTGAAATTTGTCCTTCCATAAAACCAGTATGTTGCAATTTATATACAGGGAATACCTCTTTGAGACTTTCTCTGGATTAAAGGCCACGGAATGAGGATTTGTCCGAGTACGCTAACCTCAAGGACCTTATGGCAGTATGTACTTGATTCTTCTCACGTTTCTGTTATTCTTCGTGCAGTGCAAATCAGATGCAAGTAGGAAACTATTAGGAGTAAATGATCGAGGTGATAAAATGCAATTTTAGTTGTTTGTGGTTGGCGAACAGCCCAATTTGGGCTAGGAAATGCAATTTATACAAGCAAGACCAGCCCTGAGTTTTCCATACATTTGCCTGTGAAAGACCTTTTTGTGTTCCTTGAAAGAGATATACACTTTATTAATTTACTTTTTAGCTCTGCTGAAAGTGTGTGGGGGAAGAAGAAGAAGGGAAAGTAAGGGAACATAGACTAGGACGAGGAAGATTCAGTCTGATTTGTTTCAGGGTCTGCAGTTGCAAATGAAGCATTTTGGTCTCTCTTGATGAAGGAAGGACCCTGACAGATTAGAGGGCACTGTCGCCCTGTTTGAATTGCAGAAAGGGTAGCATGCGTAGTCTGATAATTGTCTGTAATGCCAAGGAAGACAGATGTAGCGTTAGCTTCTGATCCAGGCAGCCACCGTATTAATTTTCAAGTGAGCAGCAGCAGAAGCAGATGGTGAGATGAGGCAAGGACGCAAATGTTTGCCATCGCTGGCTGTTACCTTTGTGTAAGAGCTGTGGCTGATGCCTTGCTGAGCCCGGTCGCTGCCTGGCCGCGCCAGCTGGTCCCTCCCCAGCCGGGCTGCGGAGGGATGCGGCACCGGGCTCGTCTGCTCACGGCTGCAGGCGTCACCCGGGTTGTTTGTGCTATGATGCAATGGGATAACTTTTATATAGAGTCAGCACATTTTTGATAATAGCTGAGACCCAGCAGATGCAGCAGTCTGTGATTTCCTAGTTAGGTTATGAGTCTGTGCAAAACAAAGCACATAAACCCAGGAAAATATGCAAGCTTGCTATAAACTGAAATCCTTGCTGGTTTTTTTTTTTCCTTCAGGGAGGGTGCTGCGTTTTTGCTTTTGAGATCTCAGTGGGAGGATATTTGGCAGTGCATCTTCTTTGTTACTCAGGAACGCAGGAAGAACTGGGAAGCACCTTTTGGCATATATTGTTAAACAAGCCATCCAGGAGCTTACCCAGCAACACAAGGCACGAGATCGATGGCACACCCAACCCTTGGTGAAGCTGGTGTTGATCGGGATATTCCCTCAGCTGTGACAGAAGTCTGGTGAGGACAAATGGGGTTGCAGTGATCCTCCTAGTCATAAAATGTGGCTTCCTTGCCCAAGTGATGTTGCTGAAGTATGCTCAGAGGTAGATGCATAATTTGAATAGAGGGTTTTATTCTGGATTCAGTGGTCTTTTTTTATCTTTATGGTATCCATCAGCTGACACAAGCTGGCACTCACAAGGAGAATATGCTGAGGATATGTGTAAAGTGCATTTTTTTTTCTCTCCCATGGCCAGATATGAAGTTTTTAGATGCCATGACAGTGAGAAGCTGGTGTTGCTTATGCTCTTTAGTTCTGTGGCAGCACATTTTACAAACGGTAAATTAGCTCATTGACTTCAAAAAATGTACCCAGCCTTAGGGTGAGTGAGAGCCTCTGGTAATGGTAACATTTTAAATGTCACCTCCCTGTCGGGAAGGGGAGGACAGGGTGGGCAGTGCCGGGGCTGGTGCCGGGGTCCGTCCCGGCAGCTACCTGTTCTCCCATCCCCAGGGCTGCATCCGCCCGCTGCTGGCAGGAGGAACAGACATCCCACTGGTCGTTTGCTTCGCTCCCGTTGCATGGGAATGAAATTACTGCCTTTTAGATGTTAATAACTAAAACATGGATTTTTTTTCTTTTCTTTTTTCCTCTGAACTCATCCTGTTGTGGTTAGTGACACCGATCAGAAGGGTTGGAACCTTTTGGTTTTTTGCCATGGGAAAACGTTTGCAAGGTCTGGCCTGAAGGTAGATAAAAAAAACAGCTGCATGACGAGACACGGCGGAACTGTCAGGCAAGGGGGAACGTGAATGTGAGGATTATTGTTGAAGGGACTGCTGAAAGAAAGAAGGATTTGATGGGAGAGAGGAAGGTTGCTTGGCAGGGAGAAGGGAGGCTGTTCCAAACATATGGGGCAGCCTAACCAGATGTAGAAAAGCTGGAGAATGTGCAGAAAACAGAAAGCGGCCAAGGGGAGTGAAAACCGTGGAGGTAAATTTTCACCGAGATCTTGTAGGTAAGTCTGTCTAGAACAGTCTGTATTCCAAAGAGGCGTGAGAGTTATCAAAGAGGAAAAGTGGCTGGAGCAGCCTGAGAGAAGGGTGTTGGCAGCAGCTGATAGTGTTTCTTAAACATATGTTTTCTGGTTTCGTGATAAATTCGAAGCACATCGACAATTAAAATGAAATCTCCGTAACATACAAGTATTAGCTGGATACCCTACGTTGCAATGAATTAGTTGAGCATTACTGAAACCATGAGAACTACACCAGATAAGGACCCAAAGTTTTTAATCATTTTTTTTTCCTATTTTGTTGTGAGGGGAATTTGCTTATTTATTTATTTTATTCTTTATCTTTGGACTATAAATATAAATTAATGTTTATTTTGTTTGGTGAGGGAAATTAAAGTCCATGTTTTATGTTCAAAGAGGCAGTATATAAAAATCCCAACACAGTAGTTAAATACATTTGTAAGAATCCCCATTTTTTAAGGCAAAGATTTTTTCTAGGATTGCGTACTCTGAAGAAACATCCCAGCACACAGTTAAGGGTGCTGTAGTCCCCTTTGGTGTCTGGCCTCACACTTCATCTTTCTGCAGATCCAGCTCACCATGAGTCTTCGGAATATCTGTTGATAGTATCAGAAAGATGGAGTTTTTTTAACAAGCTTGTGCAGTATCCAGTATTTAGTGTTTCAGGGATCTACCTGTGCATTTTGAAGGCTACCCTGAAGAAATAACTTCACTAATTTTAGTGGTTCTCTCCATCTTCTGACACACTGTACAATCAGTAATTAAAACGGTGTATCGCTTACAGATTTTTAAAGGAGGAGTTCATGGTTTGTATTTCATGCCATGAAATGCTCAAGGCTTTTGAAATTTAATGGTCTGATACCTAGTTTTCTGCCTGGCCAGTGCTGGAGACAAAAACCACTATGTATCAATACTGCAGTTATTGAAAATATTTGGCTTTACAATTAGTGTATTTCATATGGTTCACTGTGTGGCTGTTGGTGACGTGGTGACAACATCTTACATGAGATTTCTGGATTCTAAATCCATTCAAGAAAATTGTTCAAGGGTTTTTAGTGATCCTTCCTCTGCAGCTTGCTCAGTCTCAGGCCACATCGCAGTGATGCTGCCTGTCTTTTGCCTGGGCAGTGGGCCTTACGTGCACACAGCTGCATTTCTATATGACTATCATAGGCACCTCCACCATTGTGCTAGAATATTTAATTGAGAAAGCTTCTGCGTGTCTTTAAAGGCAGCAGTATGAGATCTTGTGAAAAAATAGGGTTTCGAATTCCAGCACAGTCTGTAGCTGAACTGGCAAAATTTCTATTGGCTTACAGGAACCAGCTTATCACTGGTATATTCTTTAGCACCTCTTTTTTTCTAACAAATATGAAAAAAAGCACTTTTTTAGCTTCTAATTCTCCTAGTTTAAGGAAATATAACTTAAGTTTCTGGGACCTAAACTTTCACAGATTTCTAAAAGGTACTTGTTAACTTTATCTGCTTTTAGAGGGCGAGTGTAACACAGGGACAGAAAAGGGGCCTTGAAGGTTGCTCTGTGGAGCTCCATTAGCAAGTGTGGATTCCACTGGTGGCTGGCCCTCTGGCTGGTGTGTTTGCTGTGGCCACCTTTGGAGCGGTCTCTGTCCAAGCCCAGAGGCACCGGGAGCACATCCAGGCTCCTGCTGCTCCCGGTGCCCGTCGGCACGGCAGGCTTACGAAGGGAACCTCTGGTCAGCCTTAGTTTGCGTGCTGCAGAGGCGCGCTGAGGGAAGGAACGGTCTGCCTCTGGGTGGCTGAGCTTGACTTTTTTTTTTTTTGATCAGAAGCTGTAAAATTAGAAGTTCATTTGATTTTCCTGTCTACATAGTACTCATGAGGAGAACCAGAAAGAAGAAATCAGAGAGACGTTGATGTGTTTCAGAGAATGAACCCGAGAGCTACAAGGGACAAATGGAATTAAAATCTCCCATTGTAGAGTTACAACTTTCCCCCTTTATCACAGCTCGCTGAACCCACTACTGAAATGCACATATAGCTGTTTTCAGTAGGGAATATATTTCATGGTTACAGTTGCTGATCATGTGGCTCAGAGACAGGTCCAAGTGAATGGTGCATCAGAGAAGTTCAGCAGAGTGATAAAAGTCGTGTGCACACATGCTGGAGAAAAAGCTTTGAAGGCATAGCTTAGGAGGAGAGCTGCTCCACGTCACCCACTGATGGATTTGCTTGGCATATAGGCTCTGCCACCAGCTCTACCTGTGTGTCACCACACAGTAGGTCCTCACTTTTGTTACCTGCATGACACCTCAAACCCTGCTTTCGATCTTCCACTGCAGACTGGTGTCAGATGTGGTGCCACATTTTTTTTTCCATTGGTACCACACAATTACAGTGCAAGGGGCTACATACCAAATACTATACTGTGTTGTTTATTATTATTATTAATGATAATTATTAACAATATTACGTTATATGTGCTTCTTTGTGAACACTTCATTTACTGTTGTCTTGACTGTGTCTTGGTTTATGTGCTGCATTCAGCATGTTGATTTTCCTTTCTCCATAAAACCACAAATGTCCTGGGGCACCTTGTGTAAGTCATTGTTCCTTTTTGAGCATCTGAGTGTGAAAAGCTGTTGAAATTATGATTTAGATGGATGATTATGAGGGAGGTCTGGTGTTATTTAAGAAGATGCTTATTGCAGGATATGCTTCCGTAAGGTCCCATACATTTGCAACTGTTTCTCCCTTTGGTCTCGAAAAGTCTATGTTGGAGATGCAGCAAAGCTCACTTTCTGACCTGGAATATCTGTCTAAGGGCACAGACTAATTAGGCTGGAAGTTATATGGTGATATTTATCATGATGGTGGGATTTTACAAAATTCCAGTTGCATTTATGACCTTATTCAGAGCAGAGGTCTAGGAATGAGTCAACTTGTGTAGTGGGAGAAGGTGATGGTTTTAGAGCACTTGTTTATGTGTCCTCCAGACTTTTGAATTGAGCAAAGAATGGTAGCAGAGAAAGGATGCTCTTGTTTTTCTGGCGTCCTACCATTACCTTAGAGCACTGGATCCTCTGTGTCTTCAGAGCTGTGTGATGATCTGAGCGTTTTAGACTTGGCTTCCCAGGAGTTTGACAGTGACCGGGTATTGCTCATTCCCTACGCACGGAAATCAAGGTTCTGTGAGCCACCCAGTAGATGTGCAGAGCACTCCTAAGCAGCTGGTGTTCAGGAGAGCTGCGCTTGCACAAGTAAAGTTCCATATGGTTTCAAGCACTTTGAAAAACTAGTTATTTCAAACAGGATCCAGGATCAGGAGCTCCTTCCGTCTCTACTCTATCTTAGTTCCTTATCTAATACCCAGTGATATTGCAATTGTGCTTTGTAGCAAACTTAATTTGTGAATCACTTGGACAATCTAAGGGTGAATGACATCAGAAAGCTTATAAGAAAACTAATATTTCTGCATTCCATGCAACACGTAAAAGAGTGTGAAGTCCCTAAGGCCCAGAGACACTTCTGGATAAGAAACAGAGCGCACAAGATATTAAATAACTGCTATATATCTATCTGTGATATTCACAGTGTTCAGGCATTTTTTGCTATGAAGGGTTTGTTGAAACCTTGTGGAGCATTCTCTATGGATTTTTTTTTTTTAAACTAAGATTTCCATTTTTATGTTAATGGTTCTTCACCTGTGGGGCTGGAGTTTCAAAGCTACCTTAAGCTCTTTTTTTTTTTTTTCTGTTGACTACAATCTAACTCTCACATAATTAAATTTTCCGAAATAAGAATAAGGAGTGACAGTAAAGGAGACAGATGTTTCTTGGGGCACTGGTGTGAGGTGGGGAATTAGGTATTCACTTGAAGAGGGATTTTAGCTCTCACCATTCTACTCTCTAACAGTGTAAATTATGTTTCTGTGGTCTTATTTTCTTAAGATAAATCAGTATCAATGTGTACATCTATTTAAAGACATTTTCAAAAGCCTGACAGGAAAAGCAGAACGTGCTTCTCTCCTTGGGAAGAACATCAGACAGTAAGCAATGTATGGTAGGAGTTACTTATTTCATAATGGTTCCAGCACTGAGAACAGTGGTATAAAAAAGTGTTGTAGTATACAAAAAAAATGTCTTTTTTTCCATCTTCACATACAAATGTGAGCATTTCTGGGCCTGTTCTTGTAAAATACAGTATTATCTCATTTCTGGCTTTAAAATAGCTGCAAACTGGAAGCCTGCAACACCAGATTCTCAGAGTGCAAACTGATACTGCAGGTATTGCTGACATGATCAACCTTAGGACTTCTTGAACGATTCTTAAGTTTGGTATTTTACATATATTATATGTTAAAATTGTATCACTGAATACAAATGTACCAAATGCAAGTGTGCAGTTCCAACCGTTGCCATATTTGAATTTCTTTCTCATTGTTTTACTACACTGTTTTTCCATTCCATTAAGTTCATTAACTTGCTGTCTCACATTTCTGCTAGATATGTAATAATTCACAACTTTGAAAGAAATCCTACCCTAAAACCATATCTCTGTGCAGCTGAGGACCTGAGTGAAGACCTGGCGAGATGTACTGCAGTGCCTTGCTTCAGTGTGTCTCAGCCTCAATGGAGCCCCATCTCCTCCTGGGACCTGGGGTCTGGGGCAGCCTTTCACCTCCTACCGCAGATTTTTTGTCTCCTTTTTGCATCATGAGGGAACTGCTTCTCTTTTGTGGAATCGGAGCCCATTTATTAATTCTATAATGGCTGCTTATCTCTTGTGGTTTGGAGTAACAGAGAAGCTGAGCTAATGCAGGAGCCACCGAGCAAGACCTGGAATGTCTTGTCCTGGCGAGGTGATGTCAGCTGATACATTTGGAGGTGGTGAAATGGAAGAATTTTCCGTTTTCTACCCTAGTAGGGTAATGGGAGTCTGAAAAGAAGACTCAACGCGAGTGCTCACAGTGAGCACAGAGGCAGGAGGGCGAGACTCTCGCCTGGGCTGCTGGGTGTGCAGTTGGAGTGAAATCCGTGTTCTTTTGCTTTACAAGGTATGTTACATTTATCTTGGGAACAAAAGAAATCTCATGTGGAAAATATATTTTTAGAGAAAGCCTTCACCAACTTGATAAAGTTCACTGTAACTTTCTGTAGCTAGCTGTCAGCTTTTTTTTTTTGCTAACATATTATGAGTTCAATGTGAATAATTAATACTTCAGTAAAAATAATTGCCTGTAATACTAATTTTTTTCTTTTTTCTTTTTGTTCTTTCTTTGATTTCTTCTTTTCTTTTTTCTTTTTTCTCTTTTTTCTTTTATTTTTTTGAATTTTTCTTTTTTTTTCTTTTTTATTTATTCTTTTTTCCCATGAGTTTGTGAACTTGCTTAAAAGGAGGCATTCCTCTCCAAAGTCTGTGGAAATGCTTAAACACTGGGTTGGACTTCAAAAAATAAACTCTGTATCCATCTGTCTTATGCTAGTGGATTACACTCCTGCATTGCTGTCACTCATTGCACGGCTGTAGCTGATTGAGTAGGATTTTTGGCAGCTTGTTCCTTGTCCAAACATTCTTTAATGCTTTCCCACCTCTTGTTTTATCACCCAAGTATTGCAACAGCAGCATTTGGAGCTCTGATAGCTTTTTTGGAAAGCTGGTTTTGTAAAAGACAATTCCTTGAAAACTGGAGCAGAAAGAAAAAGAGGAATATGTGTGGGTTGTGGCCAAAATGATCCCTTGGCACTCATTGATGTGGATCATAAATATGCATGAGACAGGAGGAGGTTTTAGTAGCTGTGTTTTGCCTCTCTTGCCCCAAGCTGTCCGGAAAGAGAGTTTGTGACAGTGTGGGGAGCTCCAAATTTTAAACAAAAGATGATTGTTATGCGTTTTTAGAGAGGCTCAAATATCATTATTTTTATACTAAAACACTCTGATGACAATCCTTGTATGTGTTTTACTTGTTCCATGCTAATTCTTCATGTTTAGGGCTTCATCTGCAGTTTAGGGTTCACCCCTTTTTCGTACGCTTTTATCATTCCTTCCTGTAATACCACAGAGCCGCAAGATGATCATCTCTACGTTCTGGAGCAGGTCCTGAGCCTACGTAACACGTAGTGTCCATCACACCTCATACACCATCATTAACAGGACAGCAAAGAAGGGCCGGTGCAACCATGAGAAAACTCTTCTAGCGACCTCTTTGCACTCCGTGTCCTTCAGACAGTGTGCCTTTTCGTTTCTTGGTGGGTGGGATTTGAACAGAGTTTTCGAATATGGCAGCTAGTTTCTGGTAGCGTCTTGAAGAAGGTAAAAATTTTTCCTGGTCCTAAATATGTTATTGCTGCCTGCTTCCAGTTTTGCACATTTCTGTGCAAGTGTCTTTTGCTAGATAATGCTAATGTAGTCATGAATGGAACTTTTTCATTAATTACTGGATTTTTGTAACTACGTTATAGGATTGAGTGGAAGCAAGTCAAAGTGATTTTGTGTTTTTCTTCATAGTTTAAAGATTTTTGTCTCCTTGTGGCTCTACAGTCTTCGTAATGTCTCTGATATTTATGTCTTTATAAAATACAGACATGGTTTCCCCAGCGGTATTCTGTTATGAGATTTTTAATAAAATATTCAAATGACGACATCTAAAACTAAGGATGATGACACTATTTCAAGAGAAATGGGTATAAACATGCAGTGCATGCTCTGTTTTTGATTCAAAACTAGATCATATGTCTGGCTTCTCCACTGTTGCTTCTGTACCCAAATGCCAATGACGCTTTTTTGGCAGGATGGGAGACTCTGTATGTTTCAAGAAGTTTCTACACATTGGATCTTAGTATGGTTTAATCAGATTTTGAAACAGAACTATTTTTATTCATTCAGCCAGGCCAGCCATCACCAGCTTTAATTTTTTTCTGAAGAAAGTCCCAATGTATCATACTTCTAGCAGAATATGGAGGCTTAAATGTCTAAGTGGTGAGAACATAGCTGCATTGAAATTGGCCCATGCGGTGTATGAGCTGGAGAACATCTTTTTTATGTAGGCCAAAACTGCAGCATTTTCGGAGAATAAATACTATTATAGGATTAGGTATGTATTTCATTTAGTATAGCCTTGCAATAAGCGACCATAAAGGCAAGGTTAAGGCTGAGACATCCACTTTTAAAACCTCTTAGTGGTTACCAAATATCGCGCTTGTGTGTGTGTGCACGTCCATGTGTGTGTACAAGCTAGTATTGGGTTGCAGTTGGATTGAAGCATACCTATTATCAATACCTGATTTTTATATATAGCTTGAAGGTTGGCATCAATTTTATCCGTAAATCCAATCAAATTTGGTTAAGGAAGTTAAATGGGATTGCCCCCCTCCCCAGGGAAAGCAGGGCTCAGAACGCTGACATAGATTTTTTGCTTTCCTGGAAGATGTGCTTTAGGTAAATACAAGTCTCTCCACTAACAGAGGAGTAGCTAGATGAAAGTCTCTGGCCCATGTTTTACAGAAAGTCAGATTAGATTATTTCTTCTAGTGGGTCTCATTGACATGGTCTGTTCTGGCCTTTAACTGTAAATGAGAAACTAAATGGAGAACGGAAGATTTAAGCCCAGAAAAATTTGTTGCAGCAATGTGCAAGGAACTGGTCAAGAGGATCTTCTAAAACTTTGAAGCTCAATTTTGATTCATATTTCTATGACAGATTTGTATACTATCGTATTTGTATACATTCATTTATAATAGACGTGCAAGCATGGAAGAGCATTTACTTTGTGTGGGGTTTGTATTATGTGGACAAGACAATAATTAATGAAAATACTTCTTGTCATCCTTCCTGGATTTGTCTGTCTTTTTCTTTAAAAGTTCTTCAGCAGATATTAGTCAACTGGAAAACACTTTCAGGTCATTTGTGGTTTGTCAAGGTTAACAGATACTGTAATTGCTGTGAGTGACCAAAAAAACCATTTGAACATTCTTTTAATGAGCTCATCCTTGTGTTTCTTCTGCTTTAAGCAACCTTGAAATCACGTGTGTGATATGGCACTGCTCCTACATTTTTTTTTTATCATTTGGAAGGTTAAACTTTGTATTCTTAAAAAAAATGGTTATAGACCTAGTACCCATAAATGTAGATTTGGGATAATTGCATCATCATGTTCTTTCAGTCCCAGTTGGTTTTAGTTCTGGTTTGGAATAAAAACTACAGTGTGATGTAATTGCCTTTTACTGATTATTTTTACCTTGGTGTATTCTGTTGCTGGCTTGTGTATATCGTTTTTATGTGCTGTCATTTGAAAAACTTTAAAGCCCTTCAGAGCCAGTCTTGGAAACCCTTCTGGATGTATCATTGTTTTTTTATTTGTGCATGGCAATTGCAGCAGCCCATTAGAGGTCTATAATTCCTATTGAGCATCAAATGGGCCTCTCATCATTTAATATGGAATGCGATTTTGCTTCTCAGTCGAGCTAAAATCTGCTTACTGTTGTGATTACCATCCCTAGGCCCCACCCTGCCTTTCACCACCTGCCACTTACGAGTAATTCCTTTGGCAATGAGAATACAGCCAAAACTGTCAAATAAATTGGCCCCTTTTTGAAAGCCTTCTGATTATTTGTCTTATTTTGTGGTGATGTCAGATTTCCAAGGGTAATCTCTCACTGGAGGAGTATGTTTTTCTTTGGGACTTGCATCACCCTCTCATTTTTATTCTCCATTTCAGAAGTAATGATTGCTTACTGAAAATATGCATTATGTGGATTTTCTATTATTCAGTTCCATTACTTTTTGTGAGCACATCACTACTTTTCTAGGAAGGAGAAAAGAAGATTCTTCAATCCAGAAAATACGCCAAGGATTGACAACAGGCAAACTTGTTTTTTCCTGAGTACACACAAGTTTATTTGTTGCCATCTTAGAAAAAGGAGTTTCAGTTCCTTATTTTTAATACTTTAAATGCACTCCATGGCAGTATTTCTGTTCTCTGCTTAAGCAGCAAAAGTATTAAAATAGAAAAGTGCATTTTTAAGATACGTGGAAAGAGTGTTTCTTATTAACTTGGAACAGTGTTTGCCTTCTTTCTTTTTGGATGTTTGACATCATTGCAGATATAATAAGTGAAATTTGGGACTTACTTCCTTCGCACTTTGATGTTTGTGGTGCTATTAACAAAAGAAAATACAACCCCAGTTTAATTCTGGTAGAAAAAGAAGAGAAGCAATGTCTTTATGCCTAACAGCTGCTAATGATTTTATTGTGTTGTACTAACATTAGAAACTAGCTTTTATGACTGCTTGCTTGAAGTCAGTGTCATCTACTTGTAAGCTTACAAAGGCAGGAAGAACAAGTCTTCTCAGGCTCTGTGTTCCTTTATAATCCACTATTAGATTTTCGAACCACAGTGCTGGACACCAAGCCAAATGCAGTGACGGTAAATGTGTTACTAAGGCAGTGGTTTCAAGATTTTTTAAGCATTGTCTCACTGGTGTGAGCTTCATCTTGTCATCCTCTGTCGGTCCTAACCAAGACTTTTTTTAAAAATCCTGTGCTGGGTACAGTTGAACTGCTTCCAGTAACATTGGCGGCTTGGTCATTGTAGGTCAAGGGGCTGTGGTCACCAGTGACTGAAATGCAGATCTCCAAAGGCATGGAGGAGGAGGAAGAGGAGGTGGAGGAGGAGGAAGAAGAAGAAGAGGGGGAGGAGGAGGCCACATGTTTATGTGAAGAGGCCTCGGGAGAGGTTTGGGCTGATGCCAGCTCCCAGGAGTCTCTCCAGCAGCGTTTTCCTATCTCCTCTTGCTTCCCTGTCTCTTTGCCTCATAACTCCTTCTTGGTCGGTTTTCATTTCTCATTTTGCAATCTTTCTGTTTACATTAGATTGTAAGCTCCTGAATACAAGGGTCTTATCATTTTTAATAACTGAAAACAGTTATGCGCCCTGTGCACATCCATGGTAGCTGTTGCTTTCCTCCTTTTTTCTCTCTTCCCTCCCAGAAGTGAAGGTTCTCGGCAAAAAAATGGGATTACTGTGGCACAGGGTATTCCCTAGTGAAGAGAAGAAGAGAGCGCTCCCTTTCAGCTTATTTACAGTCCCTTGCCTAAAAGAGTCCAGAAAACATGTCATTGCAAAGAAATTTTAGTGCAGTAATATATGCAATTACTGACAGTAATTTATATGGCTGTAGAAGAAGTGCTTGAAAAATAGACATTTCTCGTACTGTATACTCATTAGATTTCACAATGACGGCATAGATTCTATGGTAATGATGGTTTTTGAAATGCATGTATTATAATAAAGTAAATATTAAAAGATTTGTATATTCTATAATTAAAGCTCATAACAACAGTAGTAATATAGGTTATACTCAAAGAATACTTAAAAGCAAGAGACCACTGTACTTTTAACGGAATACATATATTCTAAAGTGTGTCATTTAAAAAATAACTAAGGGCTGATTATTTGGGTTGTGTTTTACTTTTTTAGGTCATAGGTCTTCTTTCTTTGTCCCTCCTTGACTCTTGTGATTACTTACCGCATTGCAAATCTGAACCTATACCTTTTTGCTTCAGAAAGCTGTATGCATGTCTGTTGTTCCATAACATAAACCATAAGCAATATGGTTTTTGTGGAATACTTTGGATTTCTGATGGATTTCTAGACAGCTGCTTGCCAGGGTAGCCAGAGCGTGCTGGCAGGTACAGTCTGCAAATAAATGGGAAAATCCACATTCACTGGAGACAAGAAGAGGCCAGCAGCCCCTTGTAGGGCTGTAGCTGGCATCTGCGGGTTTCCCTGCATGGTGCTGTGCTCAAGTGTCAGATAAAACAAATGCATCTAGACCAAGGCTTGTTTAAACATCCAGACATGTTCTCAGAAATGGAAGAAAGGATTCCAGTTTCACTTGGGTAAACAACCATATCGGAAAAGGTTTTAGGAGTAGGGAAGAGCTCGTAAGGCGGCAAGCAGCAAACAATGTACTTTTTAGAGATCTGAAGAGGCTTAGCAACAGTCGCCCTGTTAGGCCTTGAAAAAACTGTAAAAACAAATGTGAATAAGTAGAGAAGAATTTAAGTAGAGGCATTTTGGAATGAAGATAGCACTGAGATGAATCCTAGGTGCGGCCCTGAAATGAAATGGATATTTCTCCTCGTCTTTTAATAAGGATAATCTCATCAGATAGCTATGGAAGGAATGGGAATGTGAACTATTCTATCCAAGATGAAACTTAAACTAGTAATAGTAAGACCACTTAAGCGAAGGGACCAGAGGATCTCAGAGTTATGAGAGAACTGAAGCATGAAAATGAGCTTCAATACCACGGGCTTCTCATAACCCTACTGAATAGGTATCATATGATTAGGCTGTAACAAAAAAATGTATGTTCTGAGCTACTGCAGTTATTAAGACAATGCAAGAATTTAGAGGTAATTTAAAAGGAAATAAAGTAGACATGGGCTTGTAAAGTTTGTTGATAAAAACATTGAGAAACATTGAGAATACAGAGAAGGAATGTCATCTTTGTAGAAGGAATTGGAAAGCCTTGAGATCTGGAATAGTAGAAAAACGATGAAATATGAAGTGCATCATCAGGAATCTGGGGAGTAATAAGAAATCATGCGATGGGTTAGGAGCTTGTCTTTGGAAGTTATACAAAACACGAATCACTGTAAAAACACAATACCTGCTCTTTTTTCCGCACAGCAAACAGAAGAAATAAGATAAGGGAAAGAGAGACTTTCCCTAAAGGTTTATGAAAATATCAATTGGTATGTGAGAAGAATTGTCTTTTCTGCCTCAATTTTGAGATAACTGCTACAAATGCCAGTAGTCCACACTAGTGGACTATTCTTTTGGTTTTACTCATGAGCAGTCTGTTTCCAGCAAAGAGGACCATACATGTTTAAGAAATGCTAGAAAATAACTTAAGAATGTGAAGAAATGAGAATTAACTCTGTGGTTTTTCTAATGGGACTTTTTAGAAAAAGTCATTATCTTTTTTTTGTCTTTCAGCCATGGAAGAGTTAATAGTTGAGCTGCGCTTGTTTCTTGAACTTCTGGACCATGAATATCTAACTTCCACTGTCAGGGAGAAGAAGGCAGTAATAACTAACATTCTCCTGAGGATACAGTCATCAAAAGGTCAGTGTCAGCGGTGGGTTTTCTCACTTGCAGAATGCACAGAATAAGTCTGTGCTTAGTGAAATAGTTTTAAGGGCTAAAGACAAGCCCTGAATTAAAGCAAGGCAGAGAGACAGGGTGAAGCCAAAATGTAGCTTTCCTGAATGCTTGCTTTCATATTCAGCAATAAAATACAGCAAAAGGCATACTGGAAGTATCTTGGGTGCACATGGGGGAATCCAGCCACAAGATTACGTGCTAGATAGATAGAATGTTTTCACTTCTCCTGATATAGTGGTTACTTCATTTTATTTGTGGCAGCAAAGGTATTTATGAGTTTTGATGGAAAAGTAATACTGTGTCAGGGAGTGCTGGCCACAGCACCATTTTATGGATGCGTGGGTGCTGCATGCTGCATCTCTGTCAAACGACCCAAGTCCATCCAAAGGCTTGGCATTCAGTTGGTGCATGGCTAATACAGGAGTGCCAGGTCAGAGCTAGGAAATGGCTGTCAGCATGTTTGATTTGTGTTTTGCAATTAGACGAATACTCATTTTCCCCTTTTCTTCCTATCTAAAACCATTTTGATTGTACAATCACTTTCGTCTCCGTCAAGATTATCGAACTGAATGTAATATAAATGATTCTGTGTGTGCAGCAACGTTTCCACAGAGCTTATGCGAAGAATATTCCTCACTACATTTTTTTAACAGTACTCATATATTTCATTACAGCACCTTTCTGTATGAAGTGGCATTGGGGCTGTAAGACCTCTATCTCTCCTACGTTTGACAGAAATACTGTCAGTGTAAACCATCAGTGTTTAGATTTTTGAAAAATACCAGAGTGTGTTGAAGAAAAATACCACATTGAGAGCAGTTGCATTTCTCATTATTTCTTTCTTCTCCGGTACTAAAAATATATGGTCTTGTTTGATGCAGTGTTTCCCCCTTTAAGTAAAGAAACCGTTTTTGCCACAGGATTCAAGTCCAAGGAGATCAACTTGAAAATAATGATTGTCCTCCTTTCCATTTTGACATTCTTAAAGACCCATCCTATTAAGACCTATATTTTTACTTCACTACTGAAAGAAGGAGGCAGGTACCAATTTCACATATTGTGAAAGGAGCCTTCATGCTCCAAAAGCCAATCAAAATACACCAAACTCCCCCAAACCAAAATCTTTAGGTGAGAACCTGCAATTTGATATGTTTAGAAACAGGAGTTCAGCATAGCCTCAACAATGTTGATCTGACACTGCATGTTCTTCTTGTAAAATTTTCAACTAGATTTATTAAGAAAAACATTTGACTTCCTCAAGAAGTCGGACAACATTCTGTTGCCAGCTTCGCAAACACAGGGAAGTGTTGTCGTATCCTTTTCTTCTGGACTGTGGATGGTTTCCAGACACAAAAGCTACAGCTCTACTACTAAATTCAACAGTGCTGGGTACATTTCTGGACCCTGGAACTCAGTTATTTACACTGTTAAAATTACTTGGCGTGGGTTTGCCCTGAGCTGACTTGTCTCCTCCATCAGTTCCTAGGCATGATTTGGGAGTTGGTACGGGCAAAGGTCTGTTCCCAACTGACAAGTCAAAATCATCACCCTCCACCCTGGTTTTGAGGGGTGAGAGAATTTAACCATATGGGTATGAATTTCTCCGTACCAGAGCACCTTCCCAGATGTGTTTAATTGATGATTATAGATGTGGCCAAGGATAAAAAGACTCAAGGACCACAGCCATCTACATTTCACACCTACTGTTTAGGTTTTAAAGCCTATTACAGGATCTATGACAAAATCCATTACATCCTATTACAACATCCATCCATTAACAAGATCCATAGGAGATCCATATATTGAGTGGTGGAACTTGGTTCAGTGCAGTTGTTACTGGAACATTATACCCACATCTAGTACGTACATTCAAGGAGATAAAATTTAGACATTTCAAAGAAAAGTCATAAAAGTGATTAAAATATCCAGAAATATGCCTTCAGATTATCCAAAATGAAGTATCATAATTAAACTTGATGTAGGAGAGGAATGACTGAGAAGGAGCTCTTAGACTTACACAACAAAAAGCAATGTGCAATGGCAGAATGTTTGTTTCAAAGTGGAAATAAAGCACATGTTTTGAGCATTGAAGCTATGAACTGATGTAAGAATTTTCTAAGGTCTGCATGCCATTGCTGGAATTTTATCAAGATAGAATATTTTGCTAAATGATACGCTGTAGTTCAAACAAGAATTAATTCAAGGAAATCCCATAGTTCAGTTAAGCAAGAGGTCATAGAACTATGCTTTATAAGTCTATAAAGTCTACTTTATGGAACTGCAGTTTAAATAGAGTTTAAGCCAGCACAGCCTCTAAAAAAAGCATCCTGTTTCTCTCCCCAGGCTACTCATTCTTGCTGATGATGTACTGCAGCTCCCTTTCTGCTAGCACAAGCGTTATTTGCTTTATTTTGCTGGTTTAGTCCTAACCAGCGTCACTTCACTGGTCTGGTTCAACCTGAGGCCACACACAGGCTTGCGCTGGCAGAAGGCAGGGGTTGATGTGGGGCCGGGAGCAAGGCAGGGGAGGAGAGGAGCTCTGCTCCTCCTTGGGAGCTCAGCCATCCCGTGCTGGCTCCAGGGGTGCGTGGAACTGCCCGGGGAGTCACGGACTTCACTGGAACTGACCCTGCTGCTTTTTTTATCTGTTAGAACATTCAGGACTCCCATCCCTTTGAAACTATTCATCTCTTCATTAAAATCATAAGCAATAAAAGATGCGTAAACCCACAGTGCTCTGTAACTAAGCTGAACTGTCATTCAGAGTCTGTTTTTCAAAATGTTGTTTTACTCCACCCACATAACTCCATGAGAGCTCTTGGGTCGCTGGCATGGTTTAAGAGGCCTGAGGACTACGCTGAGTTCAAACTCTTTGTATGCATTTGTGAAAATCAACTGTGTGAATCCAACAGGATATTTCGATTGCCGGAGAAAACCATTTAAGATCAATGGGGAACAGTAATGAAGGATCTGTGCAACTGGGAACTGGCTGGGTTCTTTAGAACATCTGGAAATGGACAATGATGTTTGTAAAGGTGTGGAAATTATTGTAATGGGCTTGTTGGCTTTTAGTAAAACACTTTAAACTCAGTAAGTTCTTACTTGGGGAATTCTTTAGAAATCTTTTGCCTTGTTTTGCTACATCTCCCAAATGCACACTGTTTTCCTCATTACACATCTATCAAGCAGAGAGAACTGGGCCAGGCAGATGTATTCTTCAGGTCATAGCTGCCTGGCCTCGACCTGCCTCATGTACAAATCAGTGGTTACTCTGAATAGCTGGCAAAACTATAAACTTTGGTTTTCTTCCTGAGCCTTGGCATGCCCAATGGATTGTAGGTATGAACAAAACACTTGGCTTTTCCTTCTGAAACTCAACTTTTCTTCTAAAAAACAAAGACACAAACAGTTTATTTTGGAGTAAGAGCTAATGGTGGATTTAGTCATTTAATATGACTGTAATGATTGCCTGTTTTCCTTAAAGGGATCTGGTGCCGTAACCTATAATGCTGACTTTGCTGTGTAATTTAGTAGAAGAAAAGAAATTAGAGCAGGTTCTTGCTTAAACACACATAGTTTAAGACTGGGGAAAATCTAGTTTTATAGAGTCAGTAGAGTTCACTTGGAATACTTTTTTTTTCCATAAAAAGCCCCTCATATTTGACTTTTGGTTGTTATGGCAAGCATGGGAGACTTGGATGTGGATAGCAGTCATAGTATGGATTCATCCTACACAAAGAGGAACAAGTGAAAGTTATACTGAAAAAAAAAAAAAGGAACGTTTCCCAAGAATAATCCCCCTCCTGATTTGTAGGAAGAAAGAAGAATCTGTGGCCCTTAAAGACAGTTTATTTTATCAGTGTTGTTTTCAATCCATGACTTCACAGCCAGTGGGACTGGGTTATTATGACAAGAAACATTTCATCATTGATTACATTTTTGAGAATTATATGATCTTGACCAAAAGACATCCTTTTGACTATGTAAATATGTATTTTAAAAGCTAAACTAAACACTAGGAGCTAAATTCACTTTAGGGGTAAGCAGGGTACAATCCATTGACTGAATTTTTGCCAGAACATTGAGGAGATGCACCCTAACCTCCCTTTTGATATTTAGAAAAATAAACAATATCATGTTCCTATGAAGCGAGTTCAACTGGGATTTAAATTATTGTGCCAAAAACTCAGAACGAGTGGGTCAGTCCTCTTTTTTCGTGGGAAGGAAATGCAGCAGTGATACAAAGGACCCTCAAAGCAGCTTTTATGTTTGGTTCCTTTTCCCTTTTCAAATTCACCTGGGAAATTGTGGGATTGCTTAAAAAAATGGGAGGAAGAAGGAAACGGTGGGAAAACATGCTCAGTGTGCAGTTCTGTTAATGGTGTGCTGGTTAGGGCAATGATCCCCAGCAGCAGCCTGCTCCAGGTTGGGGTTGTAGCATCCTGCATCTCCCAGGACTTCACACCACGGCTCCTTGGTCAGAGGCGGTGGGGGCAGCTGGGAGCCTGGGGAACATGGGTGCTGTGAGCTTGGCTGAATAGCTGTCACCACTGCTGCAGGGATGGGAGAGTGGCAGGGCCTCTTCTTCTGACCTCTTCCCACTCTTTTGGTATGAAAGGTGGTTTTGGACTCATTTCTGCATGATGGCCTTGCCCATCCAAAATGTGCCATGGGAACAACTGTTATTCATCTCTGCTGGTAAAAGGCAGCCAGCCACATACTGCCCACAGGCTGCCCGTGTTTTATTCACTGTTCGGTGCCAATGTTGCATTCACAGCTGTGGTATCTTCCCCCCATAAATGGTTTTGTCTGTATGGTAGACGCCTGGCAGCGTGTTTGAATTTTAGCTGTTCAAGTCTTTCCGTTCCAGATGGATAGGTAGTTCAGAATGATTTCCTGAAAATTTTTTCTGTGTCTGGTATATGTTGATCCAAATAGCATATATGTCATTATCATATAAAGTAAGTATGTGTTTGTTCTGCTTGATTAAATTCCTGAATTCCCAGCATTCTTCCAGTCCTGCCTCGGTAACTGTTCTTGGGAGCTAGGTTGCGAGCAGCACTGCGTGCCAGATTTCAGTGTGCGACAGTCAGACGTGGTGCCCATGTGTGAAAAAAGCATCCCATGTGCATCCACCAAAGTGTTAAGTGGTGTCTGTTGCTTTTCCACAGGTTTTGAAATAAAAGAACATGTACAGAAGCAAGAAGTTGCCAATAGTTTGCCAGCGCCTCCTCAAATGCCTCTGCCAGAAATACCTCAGCAGTGGCTGGTGAGTGTTAATTTAAATATATAAATATATATAAGAGAGAATGTATTTGTGATAAGCACTAACAGAAATGTTTACCAGGGAAAGGAGCCTGCAGGTCCAGGGAGATGATTATTCCTCTCAGCTCTGCTCTGGTTGAGGGAATTGGGTTCAACTTGCAGAAGAGAAAGCAAAGAATTCCCTGTGGTGATGTAAGTTCAGAACAGGTCACCTGCAAAGGATGTGGAATCAGTCTTTAGTGATTTTCAAAATTCACGTGGCAAAAGCCTCAGCAACTTAACTTCAAAGGCTGATCTGCCATGTGTTGGAGGTTCGCCTGGCCAAGCCCACAGGTCCCAGCCACTTTTCAAGGATTTTAAGGATCAGCTTTCCCTGGAGCAAGTCTTATGAGAAGACTCCCTCTTGACAGCGGAAAAATGAAAGCACGGAGTTTTAAAATGAAGGAAAGATACTTCCTTTTTTTATAAAGTCTTTAGTGCCCTTCTGTGCTCAGTCTCTGGGTAGAAAATCCCCTGCAGAACAAGTAGAATTGTATGTTCTCGGGGATGTTTATAGCAAAAATACTGTTTGAGATCTGTAATTCAATTCCTCCAGTTGGGAGCAGCTGTCTTGTTACAGAATAAACTATAAATGGGTTTTAATTCTCCTCTGTAACTGATTTCACAGTAGATTTGAAGAAAACATTTTCAACATTTTTTTTAGAGAAGTGTCATGGTTTAGCTTGTTGAAAGGTCAACGTGGTCTTAGCCTAAGTGCTGATAAATTACCCGTCTTTTTATTCATTTGTGGAAAATTTTGTGCCTAGTGAGAAGGGCAATCCATGGAGACCTGTGTTTACTGGCTGAAGCAGGAATTATAGATGCAGCTTACGGGGGCAGAGCAACTGGGTGACTGATGTTCTACTTCATTCTACTGTGTTACTCTGTACCGCATTTGTGCCCAGTTCTACATGATGTGTAAGTCAGTAGCACCTGATGAACATAATTACTCATTTATCAGATCAAACTCTTGTCCAGCCTTTCACAACAACCTTTATTTGATGGTGAATAATGCTATGTCCTGCGGAACAAAGTGAAAAACCCCAACAAACATGTATTATGTAGAATACCTTAATCATGGTTTCTCCCTAAGCGCTGTCAGCTTTTGGTTTGTGACCTGCACAAAATTATAGATTTTTTTTTTTTTACTTTTAGTTCTACCTAATGTAATAAGATATGCTGGAATCATTATAGGAAGGGAGTGTTTATGCTAAAAACATTCATATCCAGAGTTGGTATATACACTGTAGCAAAATTCAACTACAAAGGATGCTATAAAATAGTTATGCAAGATTTGAATAGATGCAAAATGATCTTTCTTATTAATATGCAGTGAAACCTGGAGAACCTATTTCATGGTTAACAGTGCCTGAAAATGATTATTTTTCTTTAATTCAAGATGCATGTAGCAAAAGTTACAAGGGAAGGGGTTGATGAGAGGCAATAATATTATGCAAAATGCACATGCCTTTGAAATGCAGACTTCAGGTGCTAGCATCATAAACTGAAACCAATTGGGAACCTCGTTCTTTCATATTTGTATAGGTTCAGTATAATAAATTGGCTATGAAGATTCAGGTTGTTTTTCTAAAGACAAATGACCTACTTTTCCTTTCTCATGCACTAATGTGTAAATCCCCTTAAAGTTGGTACAGCTGCAGCCAGTGAAATGGTGTGAAGTATGAATTAGGTCCAGGAGGTCAACACTGTTTTTTGCAGTAGTTCAGTTTGGATTTTGGAGTAACAGAAATATTTCTGTGAGATACAGTGGGAATTAGCATGGAAGTTGGCATAGTTAGAGCTGGCTGGTCTGGAGCATGGTCTTCCCATGTTGAGCCTGGCAAACTGGAGTTTGGACATGGCCCTGCACTCTGAGCTGCCTGTAACGCTGCGGACGCTTTTATCTCGGCGAAGTCACCGAGCTGAGCTGGTTTTTCCATAGTAGCGGAGGCTGATTTTTGCCAGTTTTTCTGCAGTTCTGTTGCTGCTGTCAGGCAGTGGTGGTTCTCACCTCCCTTTCTGGCGTCGGTGCCACTTTGAGATCAGCCAGGAAATGTCCCAGGCCTCTCGTTGTCTTGCATTATCCAAATACGGATTATGAGTGGTACTTTTTTAAGGTGGTAGCGCATCGTAATTTGTGAAAAAGATGACAGACTGCTGTCATCCTGCAAAAAAACAGGTGGAGTCAGGAGGGAAGGACAAAACCGTCAGCTTCTTGACCTTTGAACACTGGGGCAAGCTCAAACCCCGGTCTGACTGTTCAGAAACTTCACCCAAAGTCAGTTTGAACTAATACAATTGATCATTAGCTGTTTTCTGGAAACCTTTTTCTGTTAGATGCCTATTTGTCAGTGCCTCATTATTATTAGATATGGTCAGAAACAGTCATATTATCTTTGTTTTAATTAATGCTCCTGCATGGTCATTTTCACCCTATCCTTAAACAATGGACTCCTAAGAATTTGTAGCTGATGATGCCAGTCTGTATGTAATTACGTTGCTCAGTGACACCGAGCTACCTTTCCTAGCCCCTTTTCACAGACCGTGCTTTCCTAGTCAAGTGGAAGAAGTCCCCTGGGCTCACCAGAGGCTGGGAAGTTCTGCTCCAGGTTGCCCTTCTTCACATGGCAGGTTGGAAGTCCTGTTGTATGGCAACTTGTCTTTTCTGTCAGCCGTTCAGGAGAGAAACTTTTTCCACTTGCTGAATAGCATGAAGTGGTGGTCTCAGCCTCTGGCGGAAACACAATGTGCTGCTGGAACACAGGACTGTACTGGAAGTGGGAATCAGTAACTTTAAATAAATTATGCACTCTTTTAAAATCTGTGTTTTTAGCACATCAGTTAGTGAGCGTGATGGAAATTAAAGTTTCGTTTACACCACTGTTTCTTTTTATGGCACTCAAGGGATTCTGCATTCAAAAATGTTTAGTCTGAACTGATGTTTAAGCTTTTACTTATGTAAAGATGTGTGGGTGGGAAGGAATTCAATGCTCCTTAAAGCAGTGCCAGGAGCCAGAATTATGTGGGGGCAGGTGCTGTGCAAGGTTTCCTTTGTAAATCTGTAAATAGACCTGCATACTTGCTGCGGCCAAATCTTGTATCGGTTTTGTTATTCATCAGCCCATGAACAAAGCGTATAAAATTCATTTTATTTAGAAACACGCAGTTAATAGTTTAATTGAAGTCTTCAGTTATTAAAACACATGAAAGCCTGGAGACTTTTCCTGGACTCAGTGGACTTTGGACCAGGTCTTAAAATTGAGGGACAAAATTGGACCTTGCATAGACTTGAATAAAGTGAATCACTAAGCACGCGATCTCTTAGTAATTCTCTTTTTCTGTATGCATTCCCTTTCCTACATGTGGTCTAGCAGACTTTCTGTCAGGCTTAAAAAGCACAAATACTTGCTTTAGCCTGTGCGTACAGCTCCTTCAGATGGCCGGCAGAGCAAAAGCTGCAGATAAAGGATGTGAGTTGAAGGACAACTCAGAGCCCTCCTGCGGAATGGAAACGCCCCTTGCCTGGGTGCTTTAATATGTCCTTGCCAGCAGGAATACAGTGCCAGCAGCTAGGGAAGCACTGCCTGGGTCGGCAGCAGAGGAGAAGATCACCATGTTTGAGAGACAGTCATGTTGGTTCACCTCTCTTGAGCCTGCTTACTGCGAGGGCTTGTGTCTTTTAACCTACTTTCCCCATCTCTGCATCAGTAGCTACTTTTATGATATTTTCCCGCTCTTGGCAGGCAAGAAACAGTGCTAGGTGATGGGTCTGGAGGAATGTAGAGGCAGTGCTCTGCCTGTGCCTCACAGTGCTGCTGGTCGTTCAACACCTGGGATCTTGTCATTGCACTGTCACCAAGTTGCATTGAAGTGCATTTTCCACTGAGGCAAGAGAATACGATCCTGTGTGTCCTGCTGCTCAGATGTGCCTGAGGATTGCTGTCTTAGATTATCCACAGCATGACAGTGACAAAATACTTCTAGGCTTCAAGCATTTGGTTGTCATATTACATCTGACAGTCGATGATTTCAGTGCCCTGTACCATCCAACAAAATCAAACACAAACAGCTCACAGCTATTTCGCATGATTTTCACAGTAAAAGTGAGTATATATTTTATTTTTCTTGGAATATTGACAATTTAATAATTATTTAACCGCAACAAGTGTCCAGCAAGATGCCAGAACCCCTGTAGATATAAATCAAAAGGATGAGTCATCTTCCTCTAACCCTTTGCTGCAACATACACAGTCGCTCTGTAGGAGTGTTTCATATAAATGCATTTCCTATTGTGGAGAAGCAATTTGACAGCCTCCCTTTATCTGGCTGCCTGTCAGGTACACTTTCAGGTATTTATTAGAAAATACTGAAAGAAGACAGTGTCCTTGGAGAAAAAAAAAAAAAATCATCTTGAAGTCAAAAAGATTGTTAAGGTGGTAAGTCACCAGTTACACTAATCATTCGTTGAGCAACAACCAAAAAGTGCCAGTCTTAAACATTCCTCTAAAATGTGCAGTCAGGCTAGTGCCGTAACAAAAGCAAGGGGCTCATGTGCCAGGTGGGTACGTAGGAATCTTTATTTCATCTGGCTTTTTCTTCTACCACTGAAAAGCAGTTGTTATTCTGTGTTCTTCTTAAAAGATAATCTTAAGATAGTATTAGCCTTGGAGTTTTTCTCTCTGCAGAAAATTTTTAAAAGCCACAGAAATAAATTTGACAAAAATACAGTTGTTTTGTTCAGAGCTGGCTTCTGTGATAAAGGAAGAACTAAAGGGGCCTTTTTGATTATTCAGTTCAGTCACTCATACTGCTGGCAATTATAAAGTATTAACCCTTTCATAGAATCATAGAATCATAGAAAGTTTTGGGTTGGAAGGGACCCCTAGGGGTCATCTAGTCCACCCCCCCCACAGCGAGCAGGGACACTGCTAACTAGATCAGGTTGCTCAGAGCCCTGTCCAACCTGGTCTTGAATGTTTCCAGGGATGGGGCCTCCACTACCTCTCTGGGCAACCCGTTCCAGTGTTTCACAACCCTCATTGTAAAGAATTTCTTCCTTATATCCAGCCTAAACCTACCCTGTTTTAGTTTAAAACCATTACCCCTCGTCCTGTCACTGCTGTCTCTACTAAAAAGACTGTCCCCATCTTTCCTATAGGCTCCCTTTAAGTACTGAAATGCTGCAATCAGGTCTCCCCGCAGCCTTCTCTTCTCCAGGCTGAACAAGCCCAACTCTCTCAGCCTGTTCTCATAGCAGAGGTACTCCAGCCCTCGGATCATTTTTGTAGCCCTCCTTTGGACCCGCTCCAACAGTTCCATGTCCTTCTTGTGCTGAGGGCTCCAGAGCTGAACGCAGTACTCCAGGTGAGGTCTCACCAGAGCAGAGTAGAGGGGCAGAATCACATCTCTCGACCTGCTGGCCACGCTTCTCCTGATGCAGCCCAGGACACGGTTGGCCCTCTGGGCTGCCAGCGCACATTGCCGACTCATGTCCAGCCTTTCGTCTATCAGTACCCCCAAGTGCCTCTCAGCAGAGCTGCTCTCGATCCTTTCATCCCCCAGCCTGTATTGATAGCGGGGATTACCCCGACCCAGGTGGAGGACCTTGCACTTGGCCTTGTTGAACCTCATGAGGTTCACACAGGCCCACCTCTCCAGCTTGTCCAGGTCCCTCTGGATGATATCCCGTCCTTCTGGTGTCTCGACCGTACCACTCAGCTTGGTGTCATCTGCAAACTTGCTGAGGGTACACTCGATGTTGCTGTCCATGTCATTGATAAATATATTGAACAGCACCGGTCCCAGTACGGACCCCTGAGGAACTCCACTCGTCACTGGTCTCCATCTGGACTTTGAGCCGTTGACCACTACCCTTTGGCTGCGACCATCCAACCAATTCCTTATCCACCGAACGGTCCACCCATCAAATCCATGGCTCTGCAATTTAGAGAGAAGGATGTTGTGGGGGACCGTGTCAAAGGCTTTACAAAAATCCAGATAGATGGCATCCATAGGTTTTCCCTTGTCCACCCTTGTTGTTACACCATCATAGAAAAGCCACTAGGTTGGTGAGGCAGGACTTGCCCTTGGTGAAGCCATGCTGGCTATCTCGAATCACCTCCCTGGCCTCCATGTGCCTTAGCATATCTTCTAGGAGGATCTGTTGCATGATCTTCCCAGGCACAGAGGTGAGGCTGACAGGTCGGTAGTTCCCAGGGTCTTCCTTTCTACCCTTTTTGAAAAGGGGCACAATGTTTTCCTTTTTCCAGTCACTGGGGACTTCCCCTGACTGCCATGACTTTTCAAATATCATGGAGAGTGGCTTGGCAACTACATCAGCCAGTTCCCTCAGGACTCTGGGATGCATCTCATCAGGTCCCATGGACTTCTGTACATTTAGGTTCTGCAAGAGGTCCCGAACCTGGTCTTCACTTACAGCTGGAGGGATTTTACCCTCCTGGTCTCCTTCATGCCATTCATCGACTCGGGAGGGGTGAGGAGAGAGGTTGCCAGTGAAGACTGAGGCAAAAAAGTTGTTGAGTACCTCAGCTTTCTCCTCATCTGCTGTTACCAGTTTGCCGGTCTCGCTCATGAGCGGGGGTGCGCTTTCTTTGACCATCTTTTTCCGGCTGACATACCTGTAGAAGCCCTTCTTGTTATTTTTCGCATCCCTTGCCAAGTTCAGCTCCAGCTGTGCCTTGGCCTTCCTGACCCCATCCCTACACAACCGGGCAGCTTCCCTATACTCTTCCCAGGAAGCCAGTCCCTGCTTCCACTGCCTGTGCAGTTCCCTCTTCTTCCTTAGTTTGACCAGCATCTCTTGTCTCAGCCATGCTGGTCTCTTCCCTTCTCTGCCCGACTTCTTACACTTGGGGATCTTGCGCTCTCTGGAATACATCCTTAAAGACCTGCCAGCTCTGTTCTGTTCCCCTGTCCCTGAGGACCATTTCCCAGGGAGTCCTTCTGACTATCTCCCTGAAGAGCTGGAAATTTGCCCTCCTAAAATTTAGGGTCCTGACTATGCTCTTCGTTATTCCCATTTCCCTCAGTAGCGTTAGTTCCACCAGCACGTGGTCACTGCAGCCCAGGCTGCCTCCGATCTTGACACCCCCAACGAGCTCACTCGCATTGGTGACCACCAGGTCTAGTATCGCATCCCCTCGGGTAGGGGTGCTTATTACCTGGCTTAAGAAGTTGTCTTCAATGCATTCTAGGAACCTGCTGGATTGCCTACAGCTTGCCGTGTTGCTTTTCCAGCAGATGTCGGGGTGGTTGAAGTCCCCCAGTAGGACGAGAGCCTGCGAGCACGAAGCCTCCTGGAGTTGGAGGGTGAACGCTTCGTCTGTCAGCTCCTCTTGATCTGGCGGCCTGTAGTAGACACCAACCAGTAGGTTCCCTTTGTTGCCTCTCTCTCCGATTCTTACCCATAAGCTTTCGACCTGCTCGTGGTTATTCTTCAGGGACAGCTCTTCACTCTGTAGTGTTTTCTCGATGTAAAGGGCAACGCCCCCGCCCTTCCTTCCTCGCCTGTCCCTTCTGAACAGCCTGTAGCCATCAAGAGCCACATTCCAGTCGTGGGATTCATCCCACCAAGTTTCCGTGAATCTTATAAAAATCTTTCAGAATCTTATAAAAATCTGTTTGCTGTCACTTAGGTGTCTTCAACCCACTATTTCAATTTGAAAGGCTGTTCCATCATCCCAGTGCTCATTGCCAGCCTTTGTCCTTGCGTTTAAGTAGCTTTTTTTCCTCACCATAGTACCTGTGCCTCAGATAACCTTTGAAATCACAATCATATTCCTCTCAGGTTTCATTTCACTCCATTGCGTGTAAGAAAGGCTCTGTCAGTTGCATTTTGAGCTGTAGGTTAATTCTGTTGAACTAGTTCCCATATCAGTATTTCTCCAAAGCACCTGCTGTAGGTTCGTGTTCTAGGTCAGTCATGAGTGACCAGAACGGCAGTCTTCTGGACATGATTCTGTTTGCATAAGGATTAAGGACAAAGAAATATTGGCAGCCTCCTTTTTGTTGATCGTGTCTTGCAGGACGCTGTAGTTGCCATTCCCATTTCCCCTGGCTGGAGTTGGTGCCTTACTGTTGGTGATTTATTTCACATTTGCAAGAGGTATCAAAGAAAAGTTTTAGTTAAAGTGATTTCCTTCTCAGTTCACTTACAATATACCTTTATAACAGTGCACCATATTTCAAAGTTTTCTTCAGCTTCTTCTAAGCGGCTGGACTGAGCTGTTCCTGACTGCCTGTAACTGGAATTCACATTTAGACTGGATGAGCTCAGGTCGGGTTTAGCATAGGATTGAACTGCTTTATTGTGAAGCTGTATGCCCTCTTGTCTGGCTTTACTAGATGCTGATGATCTTTGGCCTCCATAGAAGAAAGCTGTTAAATTACTAATGCCACAGATTTGATAGGATATTGTCCCACCATTTTTCATAACATGCTTGCACTTGTGGCCTCAGGTTTTTGGTTTCTTGTTTGTATGCTATAGCTGTCCATAAAACACCCTCCCTGTGCTGACGCTTAGGGACCAGCCTATTTGCTGTCCTAAACATGCTCGTTAATGTGCTGTGCAGAAACACGTGGGAGAGGAATTAGGCCAGTAAGTACCAAAGTCTTCTCTTGTTTTCGTTTGATGCAGTGCTCAGGCCCTGAAAGAATGTTGTTCCGGTGGAAACGGTGTTGCCCACACTTTTCTCACTGTGTTGCCTTGTCTTGTCGACACTGTCATGTTGCGTACCTGGATGAGCTTGTTAACTTCTGGAATTGGAAGGTGATTTTGTCTTTGCTGAGGAACACAGACAGTGCTTTGAGCAGTTACAATAACTGCCTCTGACTGAGGGACCCATGCTGCTTAAAATTCAGATTCATCTTTCTCATGTAGTATACATGAAAGTGTTCCCCAGTGTTAATTAAACCCCATTTCTCTTCTTGGTACACCCAGACCCTTTGCTTGATATGAGTCAAGTCTGTTGTTTCGTCTGAGTGATGCTTCCAACTGGCTGTGTAATAATCTTTTATTATAAAATCTGAATGATACAGAAATATCGGGAGTTTGTTCGTGGCTCATTCTTTTTCACTTTTGAATTATTTCATCAGATCTGCTGTTACTTCCATGTAGTCTGGAATTTATTTCCGCTCCTGTCTTCCATTGAGTTTGGGTGTAACTCGTTGCAGCTATCGGTCCTTTCAGTGGTGCGTTCTGTGCTCCAGTCTTTTCAGTTTTATTTAGTATCTCAAATGTTAACGAAATACAGTGGCAAGAACTGAGATTTAAGCTTATGCCTGTATTCTGCTGCAGGCTGACGTTGCCATCAGAGAGATGCAAGAACCAACTGGGTTCTCTGCTTAGTTGATACACTGTGTTGCTTTCTTGCTGTTCCCATTTGATCATCTTCAGTGCCATCTTTACCTTCCTGGTGCTTAGGTAAAGGAGCTATCGGGTTATCTAAGCAGAACTCAGGTGTGCTGTATTTTGTGTAATGGTATCTCAGTTCCTGGTGAGGTTCCTGTGTAAATGCTCTCCAGACAATCTTCAGATCAAACTGTGGAGCCATAGTACACCCTGATTAATTCTTTAAATGCGAGCAAGTCTGTTCAGATCCCTTTCCCATCATCAGGCTGTGCTTTCTGAGGCTGCAGTCTGTTTGTAGTCACTATACGCTACATACTAATTGCTTTTCCGGAGATACCTTTCATTAGGCATTCACCCCTGAGTCAGCAGACATACGCTTAGGCTGTGTCAGATATACCTCCACTCCCTGGAGGACCATGTACAAAGTGTGTAGCTTCTGTTGCTCTTAGTCTTAAACCCTTAGTCTTAAACAGAAGCTTCACTGTGCTTATACTCATCCTCCACCTGGTAGTCACTTCTGCTGGCGTCTCCTCCTTGCCCTCATCCCTGCCGCACTGCAGCAGGAGCTGTGGGTTACCAGTTTGGCTCTGTGCAGGGTCGCTGGGGGTTGCTGGGCCTCCCATCATGTCTGACTCTGCCTGTTGATTTCTTGACAACTCCTTTTGTTTTTTTCGTGGTAGCCCCAGTGTCCCAGAGGCATGTGCTGTAATGGCTTGGGTGCCCTCGGTAATGGCTGGCTGGGACCCTGCCGGCCACCCATCACACAGCCCTGTTACCCACCGTGGGGTGGGACTGATGGGATCACTCCGTTCCAGAGAGCTGAGTTTGGTGTCTGCCTGGCTGGGTCACTGCCTTTTGTCGGATGTGCTCAGGAGCCGAAAAGAGATGTTGTTAGACTTCCTTCACATTGTTTGGCTCCCGGTTTTGTAGGATCTGGCTGACAAGCTGAGAGATTAATAACCTTACAATGCAGAGCTGAGGTCAAATGAAGAATTCTTCTCAGCTTCTGCTTGTCTACACTCAGGCTAGTATTTCACTCCTGCACAGCTCAGTATGGTCTTAGCATCCCATATAGTCAGCGCTTTTGTCCTGAATAAATCCAAGGTCCATCCAGGTCCTCAATGGCTGGCAATAAATGGTGATTTCTTTTTAGTGCCTGGGCAGTTTTGAGTTTATCTGAAGGCTTTCATACCAAGTGTGTGGCAAGTACCGGTGCCCATTTTCCAGCCTTTACAGTGGTATGAAGTAGCCTGCTTCAAATGTGCGGTCAGTAATTTTGCCAGTTGTACTGTTATTCAGTTTGTTGATTTATTTTGCTTTCTGGACCTCCATTTTTTTTACATGTGGCAAAAGGGATCATAAATGTGTTCCCTCTCCCAGGCTGAGGATGCATCAGGGTTGTGCAGAGGTCAGGTCTGAGCTTGCTCCAAAGCAAATGGCATGTGCATGTGTCAAGGTTTCTTCTTGACAGCCCACATTTGCCTGCTGGCTTCTGAATAACTTTATTATGCATCACCAGTGCGTGACCACTTTTCCAGTCTCATGTTGCTGCTTCTCAGTGTTGAGGGGTTACGTAGCAGCTGGCTCCACAGCCTGGCTGGATCCGAATTGGTGGTTGATCTAATAACACGCGTGCAAGCATGGCCCTTGAATTGCTGGCAGCCTTTGCCTGCAGCACGGGCGTACTGACAGTATTTGCCTCTGTTAAAGTCACTGCTTTCCACTGGAAATCTCCACATCCTAAATCATTGCATAAAGGGAGGTGTTTCTTCCTAGTTCCTACATAGCGTAAGTCTTCATTGGGGTGTAAAGCGGTTTTATATCCTCAGTTCCCTATATGGTGACATTTATTCTCCTCTGTATTTCATGCTGCTTTCCACACTATATACTTTCATGTCATCAGCGGATATCAGCTAGACTATCCCTAAAAAAATTGTTCCTACCTGTCTTGGTAGGTACCCTTGGACAGAAGGGGGAAATAAAGTATTTCATCTCCCAAGATAAAGAAAGAAAGAGTTCAGTTGTGGTCTGTGGAACACAAAGGAGCAGGTGGAGGGGCAGACTGTAGCATGCCGCAAAATCAGTGTTTCCACTAAGACTGTTTCATAGTGTTGAGTAGAATAATGAGTTTTACTACCCAGATAAATATTGCTGATTATGTGGAGATACTTGTTTCTTTCTCTCAACAATCCCTCCTGTAAACAGGAGTTGGGCATCCCGTGCACAGTCCAGTCTTTAAGGTCTGCAGAGATCTCAACTCTGTAGTGTAATTGTCAGCCGACCCGCTTCTTGGTGTCAGATAAAGCTTCTCTCATTTGGTCTCAGACCCAGCACCTGACAATCACCTTTAACAGTTCGGTTTCAGTATTACTGGTATGGTTCTGGGCAACAATATCTCACTCGTATTTGTCTCTTCTCCTCCAGTGCTAAATAAAAAATAAAAATAATGGTGATTTTTTTTTTTCTAATTCTGTTCTGGTTCCTGTGGTTAGGCAAGGTTATTTGTTCTGAAAGCCAGCATTCTCTAGTTTTCTTCTGTGTAACCTGTTGTAAAAAAAAAAAAAATGTAGAAATTCATGCTGATGCCTTCCTTGCAGGTTGCCAGGTCTTTCCTCCTGATACCACTCAAACTACACAGTTTCTAGGGTTTTTGAGATTTAATCCTTTTATAGAATATGTAAATAGCTTTGTGGGTTTTATGGCATTTTTATATTTCAGGTAAACTAATGAGAAGTTATTGAATCAAGAATTATTTCAGTTCATAACGCATAACTTCATCATAATCCTTCCACTAAAAAATTGCACAGTTGAAAGGACTAAACAATACAGCTAGCAATAGTAAAAAAAATTAAAGCAGTGTAGATATTAGTAAGTAATATTGGAATGCTCAGATCTACTTTTTACATTTCTTGGTGCTCAAACACTTAAATATTCCATAGCTCCCAAAAGATGTAGCTGTTTATGGTACAGATTTGTGTGAGGTATTTTTATTTTGTATTAAATCAGTTGGATTATCTTGTAGTATTAAAGCAGCCTTGCTTTAATCAGAAAGTATTTAATGTTGGGTGTTTCTGTTTCTCCAATTTTTATTTTTTTTTTTTCTGAAAAGCCCTTTTTTATAATTGTTTTCAACTTTGTTATGGCAAGCACTGCAGAAGGCATTTCAGAAAGGAGGGCCTGGTTAATTCGGCAATGGATTCCATCTGTGTTGACGTTGGCTGCACGGCCCAGCCCGCCCCAGCTGGGTGAAGTAACGGGTGCTCCAACAGGGTCAGATTCAGACAAGCACCATTTGTGTTTCATTTCCTTTTTTCTTTCTTTCTGAATAACATTTTGTCTAAAAACAAGGATTTTTTTTCTCCTCTCCTGATCTTTATTGGAACCTCTTATTTGTTTCTGGCTAGAAGATATCTTTGAAACCTTTGTGCTGTGGCAAGTTACAATTGGAATGACTGTTGGGATGGGTATTTTCTGGGTGAATAAGGTTTAATAATGATAGGAATTTCATATATTGTATATATACCTGACAGGGAAAATTGTTTAAGGCTAGAGCAAGATATTAATATATTTGTCTTATGAAAGGGGTGGTATGAATCTGCACTGCCCCAGGAGCAAACCTTGACCCCAGCTCACGTGGGCAAGGCTCTGCTCACCTGCATGAAGGGAGAAACTGCAAAGACTTGGGAGGCCGTTCCCCCTCTTGTGTCGAGCAGTTCAGGCCACACAGAGCTGAAGCGTGCAGGTGTGTAGGGCAAAATTCATAATGTGCTGTCAATTTTCCAATGTTAATGAACATGGAATATTTTTTCATGTCCCTTATGCCTGTTGCGCAGCAGCAGCTAACCTTGAAGACTCATTTATTTTGTACTGATGTGCATATTTGCCATTTGGGTTATTTTTCAGCAGAATCACAGGGAAACTGTGCTGAAAGTCATATTTTTTCATTGTTTTGCTTCTTTGACATATAATTTCTCTAGCAAAACTGGTCTGTGAGGAAAACTCATTTGGTTCACATTGCAGATAACAGTAATTGCCATCTCTTATCTGTAATTGAGTGTGACACGTGAAATTGGCTATATCATTTGATATAGAAATAATATTAGTGTAAATCTCAATCTGACCAAGAATTCCTGTGTTCTGTCACGAATCTGTTCATTGTTTGTGAGGAAGTTTGTGATTTTGCTCGCGCACAAAAAGAAGTCAGCGCTGGATGAGCTGAAGCACAGGTTTATTCGCTAGCTCCTCGTCTTCCTCACATCAGGAATACGCAAGCACTCACCTGCAAGGTGGAATGACCTACTCAATGTGAATTTAACTACAGAGCACACTAAAGGTGGGACTCATCTTGCTGAGGTTGTTAACCAGCCTAGGTGTGTAATCAGTAATGAGATTTGGAGATGTCTAGGTCTGAAATCTGCGAAGATGGATCCAGCCCTGAATGTGCCCACAGAAGCAATTTCATTATAGCTAATGCCATGTGTTATTAAAGCTCAGCTTCCTCCCAGGTAGGTTTAGATCTATAGCAAAAGAGGAGTCCAGTCACTGTGGCTTCATCTATGTTATGTGGAAGAAGGCTCTATGCCTCTACTAGACTGTTCAGCCCATTGAGTGGCACTCCAGAAGTGTTGGTATCTGACCATGAGCAAAGCCCAGCCTGACTGGTTTCTTACTTTGGTATCTCCATTCGTTCCCCGAGTTTAGACTGCATCAGTCCAAGGCAGACAAAAACCATTACGTCTCTTTCCTTACATGAAAAAAGAGAAAGATGTATTGGAAAAATGTTACTACAGAAATGGGATTGTGCTTGCAAGTTATATTTTTGTAATCATACAATAAACTACTGATGTTGGAGAAAAATTTCAGTATTTTCTCCAATATGAAAATATGGAACTAAAAACATATGGCAAATATAATTGAGTTCTGTAAAATACAGTTGTTTTGGTACTTGTTAAGGAAACAGTAAAGTCATATGGAAGAAGTCACAGAGTACTAAATTTATTTTGTTACTATATCAACATACCAGCATTTGGTCAGTTTTAAATTTAAAACAGGTTTATATTTAGAAAAGAAGCATTTAGAGTTTGGCCTGGTATTTGAAATATTTATTTTATCATATAATAGTTTCTTGGTGTTCCAAACTTTTCATTGGTTGTAGCTCAGTTTTCACTATGTAGAAACGGCACTTTAAAAATTAATGTCTGTATTAAGAATTGATTTGCCATTGAAAACCAAAATGCACTGTGAAAATGTGGTCTAAATTATCTCTCCTTGATGTCTGCCACCCCACGCTGTTGAACTTTTCTGAACTGACCAACCAAACTGTTCATTGCTGTAATATGAATCATTTTAGGTGTAAAATACTAATAAATAAGGCTTAACACTGTAAAATGGTCCATACACAGAAGTGTTTTTCCTACATAGACCCTTTAGACTTCTAGTTCTTAGAGAACTATAGCTTTTCAACATTTTTACCACTTAGTGCTGTTGTAGAAAGAGCTTCTTTTAATGTAGCTGTTATCTTGATTTTGCAATCCTTAACAATGGCAAGTAGGATCCTACTGTGTTTATATCCCCAAAGGACTCAGTTGGACTATGTGCAAAAAGGTTCTGCTTCCTTATCACGAGTGGAGGAAAAGGTCTTGACAATAATGATACAATTTTAAATGTTGTGAAGCATAATTAAGTCACTTTATTGCCTCAAAATCTCAACCTCTACTTGTTACTGTTTAATTATAACAGCATATGAGGAGCTTGTGACTTGGACTTGTTTCACTTCTGAAAGCTGCTACCCTGCAGAATGGACCTTATTCAAAGGTCATCTAATTCATCCCTCCGGATTCTTGTCTTTAGACGTAGCTAACAAAAGAAATAGTTGCAAGAGCAGCCATTTGGTTTATAAGGCTGGTAACATTAGCACTGATTGTGGACAGATGTTCACAACTCCTTTTTCTCTTTTCTTCTTCTTTTAGCCACCAGATAATGGGCCTCCACCATTACCAACATCTTCCCTTCCTGAAGGCTATTATGAAGAGGCAGTGCCACTTAGTCCTGGGAAGGCTCCTGAGTACATCACTTCCAGTAAGTAATCTGTATCCAGTTTCTGAGCAATTGGTAATTACAATGTCCTTCGGCTCTTTTAGTATTTGACACCTACATCTTTATTAGTGCTGTGGTACTGTGTCGTAAGCGTGGCTTTGAGCATCTGGAGCCGGTTCTGGTTATCCTCATTGTCCATGCATTGGTTTGGTTTGCAGAACTGTTTTGGCGTGTACAAACCAGGCTCCTTTTAGAGGAGACTAAACCTGGAGCTCAAGTTAGGTGCACATAAATATGTTTCAGCTGCTATTGGAGACAGAGGGTCCAAATCAGCCACTGGTATTTTGGACAGATTTGAGCCATGAATGTGGTGGGGACATTGGCCCAGGGCTCCAGACTTCAGCATCGTCCAGCGTAAAACTCTCTAAACTGGCACTGCTGTAAACGTACAGGTCTCAGAAACCTCTAATGGTGTGCCTCTGTTGCAATGAATTACTTGCTAAAGTAGAC
Organism: Opisthocomus hoazin; assembly: GCF_030867145.1. NCBI lineage: Eukaryota > Metazoa > Chordata > Aves > Opisthocomiformes > Opisthocomidae > Opisthocomus > Opisthocomus hoazin. Next base: position 13,138,007 of record NC_134418.1, read on the forward strand.
AAATAAAAAGAAAAGAGGAATTATTGAGAAGCTGCATTTTGCAGCGTTTCTGATGACACATTGTGGATAGGGATAAATCACTCATACTGGCTCCTACAAGCCTTGTTTGATGCGCGAGACAGTATTTTAGAGACTATGCATTTAGTGCAAAAGGCAGAGAGCTGCCTCCTAACTGACAGCCAGAATGTCCTTCTGCAGCATGCCAATGCTCCTTCTCATGTCCAAATACTTACCCACAGACCTATGCACCTAAGTGGAGCTACGCTGAGAGCACGCTGGTGAAGCGATGTAGTCACTGCTGTGAGCACTTACACAGGGTCAGTCAACGGGACATTATGTACCAAAAAACTGCAAAGGTTTTCCCTTTTGCTGCTTTTTTATTGGCTGGGGTAATTTATTACTTGTGTATGGCTGATTTACCACTAATCGTTACTTTCTGTGGCCCAAAGATTAAAGGCATATCTTCCCCCATTTTGTAGCCATTTTTATTATCAGAACCAGAACAAATGAATAAAATGATATCTCTGTTCTTAAAACACATGCGTAGGAGTCACCTTAGAATATTAATTATTCACTTGTACACTGCACAAAATGAAGTTGTCTTAGTTTACCTAAGAAATTCAAGGTAAGAAAGAGTTTCATATACTGTAAAATAAATGAAGGACCATACAGCCTTAGCAGAGCAGCAAAATCACTCCTCTCTTCATTTCCTCCCTTGAAATGCTGCAGGGTGGTCCTGCTACACCCTGTAATTCAGTGAACTGCTGATTTGTGTTTTGTCATTAAACCAGAGCCATGCTCAGGCAGAAAAATGTTAATAGAACAAATATTAATAGCACTGCTGAAGGATCACCTGGGGGAAAAAAGACAAAATATGAAACTAATTTCTTATTTTACTTAACCATCCAAATCCGTAAAAGTATTTAGGATATCAGCCTTAAAGTTCATTAATAATTCCATTATTTAAGTGTGTATATATATCCAGACATTTAAAGCTCTGTTAGTGTAACTTATCATCTCACTTGCTGTGATTTTGCTGTATTTGCTTATGTCCCAAACTCCTTATCATCTCTTTTAATTTGTGTTAAAAGTATTCAGTTCTTGATTGGTAATGAAGGTGCTTTTAAATTCAATATGCTGTTAGTAATATATCTCCACTCAAGTAAAACTTCCACTAGTGTGTGTGGTAATTAAAGTAAGCCACCAAGGCAGTGTGTTAATGAAAGATGTAACTTTAGCAGTTCAGACTGTTTAAGGTGGAGAAGACCATAATAAAGAAGTGCTAAAAGTAGACGAAGTGCAAGAATAGTATATTAAACAACTGTTGGGACAGATATCATTATCTTAAATAAATATTCCCATGGAATATTTTTGTAACGCCATTAATTGCAAAGAGGCTTACGTACCATATGTTCTACCTATAAAGATGAACAGCAGCAGGAGAAAATTGCAGAATACAGATCATGAAAATGAAATAGCCATAACTTCCACAAGTCTCTGTAATCTGTTTGTAAATGAACACTTGCATGTAGATGAAAACAAGACTGTATATGCCTTGTCTGATAACTTTATTAAAAGCTACTGGTCTGTACAGTATGACTAAATTATTACAGACTAATCTTTGGAATACGTTATTACAAATAATGTGAAAGTCCACTGTAATTTTTGCCCCCCTAACAGTGGAAAGTTTTGATGAAAATATGTGTGAAAAGCCCGTATCAAGCTAAAATAATCAGAAAATGCAAAAGATACAAAAAAAGGTAGATCAGCAGCATTGGAACTGTTGTATCAGTGAGTCTCAGTCTCTAAGACTTCAGTAGACTTAATAAAATAACTATTTTGGAGAGACACTTTTCACTTTTTCTACACGTCTTGTCTTTCTCTCCTTTGGCTTGCCCCTTCCCCACTCCAGGACTCAAAGAATCTGTTGACTTGAACACACACAGAAGAAATTTTCAGATCTTACCTATAGCTTACTGTCAAGCCTGTTTCATTACCCGTTGCGATGAGACAAGATGACGAATTTAGTCACTAGTAGCCTTGCTACAACTTACCTTTACACAGTTTGCTTCCACAATTTATCATTTTTTTAATAGGAAGTTTACTGCTTCCCAAATTCAGTTCACCGTGAGTAATAGTTGGAAACAATACTGCTTCAGAACCCTTTGAAATGATACGTACATGCTGGATTTCTCTGCATATCTTTCTGAATGTCTGCTAAAGCTGTTACATATGGGTAGTAGACTGCCTATGCTATTTATGTTAAAATAGTCACTTTACAATGTGAACAGAAGCTAGTTTATGTCCAGAGCCTGAAAGCCTTGTTTTGGTCATGATACAGCAGTGTGGAGAGAGAAAGAATAGAAGTGGGATGTGGCAAAGAGCGGCAAAAGTTTCAACCAGGATGACATGAGTGCTCCAGGGTGGTCATCCTTCCTGATGTGAGTCACACAGCAAACACTTCGTCTGGCCAAGAGTCCCACAACCCCAGGAGGGGAGAAATATGTGGAGTAGTTAATGGGCAGGATATGGCAACAGGTCCCCAGAGATCCCGTTGGACTGTGTGAGGATGGGAGTCCAGAAATGTCAGCCCCAGAAGCTCCTGCTGGCTTTCATCCTCCTATAAACAGAGACTTGGATGAACGTGCAACTGCTGTGCCAGCTGAGTCCCTCTGCTGATCAGCAATTGCTAACATGAAATCTGCACTTGCACCACTTGTGAGCCACATAGGAAGTACCTGTAAGGCATTCAGCATGTAGAATTTCAATCTCTACTTTGAAGTCTCAATCAGCACTTCCTACAATTAATTTAATTAATCTGAAACTTTTACCACTTGCCAGTATGGAGCTGCCCCCCAAAACAAACACTCCATAGCAGAATTGACCAGAAGATGGCAATTCAATTAAATTAAAAAAAACCCAAAATTTTCAAGAGCTTGACATTTTATTTTCATTTCACTTCAGAATGAAGATGCACTATTTTGTACACTTTTGTGAAAACACTAATAGAATCAGAATGTCTAGTCTTGATTCAGCGATGTGAGGTCTGGATATATCCCATTCTGACTTTGCACATAGGGAGGAACAGATTTAGAATGAGCTTGTCACAGAATCACAGAATGTTAGGGGCTGGAAGAGACCTCTGTGGGTCATCTAGTCCAACACCTACAGCAGGCTGCACAGGACCTTGTCCAGGCGGGTCTTGAATATCTCCAGAGAAGGAGAATTCACAACCTCCCTGGGCAGCCTGTTCCAGTGCTCCGTCACCCTCAGAGTGAAGAAGTTCTTCCTTGTGTTCATGCGGAACTTCCTGTGCTTCAGTTTGTGCCCATTGCCCCTTGTCCTGTCGCTGGGCACCACTGAAATGAGTTTGGCCTCATCCTCTTGACACCCATCCTTGAGATATTTATAAGTATTTATAAGGTCCCCTCTCAGCCTTCTCTTCTTCAGGCTGAACAAGCCGAGCTCCCTCAGCCTCTCCTCGTCGGAGAGATGCTCCAGTCCCCTCACCATCCTTGTAGCCCTCCGCTGGACTCTGTCCAGTAGCTCCTCATCTGTCTTGAACTGGGGAGCCCAGAACTGGACGCAGTACTCCAGATGAGGCCTCACTAGGGCAGAGTGGAGGGGGAGGAGAACCTCCCTCGACCTACTGGTCACACTCCTCTTGATGCACCCCAGGATCCCATTGGCCTTTTTGGCGGCAGGGCACACTGCTGGCTCCCGGTCAACTTGTCATCCACCAGCACTCCCAGGTCCCTCTCCGCAGAGCTGCTCTCCAGCAGGTCCACCCCAAGCCTGTACTGGTGCATTGGGGTTGTTCCTCCCCAGGTGCAGGACCCTGCAGTTGCCCTTGTTGAACTTCATCAGGTTCCTCTCTGCCCAACTTTCCAGCCTGTCCAGGTCATGCTGAATGGCAGCACAGACTTCTGGTGTATCCACCACTCCTTCCAGCAGAGCTCCTTTCCAGCATCAACTCTCTTGTCCTTTTGCCATTTGTCCCATGTCGCCTTCCTACCTCCCAGCTGTGTCCTAAATACCTCGCTAAAGCAAATGAGAGGTTTTTCTTCCAGCTTGTGGCTTAAAAACATATCAAAGTCTGCTTGAAATGTTTGGATGAAATTTCAGCTATTGAAAATACTCCAGTCAAGCCTCCCCCGTGCGAGCCTGTGCTGGTGGGTAACAGGCATGCCTTCAGGAGTTATTATCTGAGGAGCTTTTCTAATATTCCCACATAAACAAATAAATGAGTATGGACGGTTGAAGAGAGGATTCTGTGATAATAGCAAGTTAGTTTTGTAGTTGAGAGGACCGCTAGAGCTGATTGCATTGCTGAAAATGAAAGGCCTGAACAAAGATTGTTTAATTAAAAAGGAATCTTGCCGTTACATCGCCAAACTTAGAGCACGGTTAAACTGTTTAGGCTAGCATGACAAGGCTTTTTTTGCAGAACACCTTTAACTCCAGCAGAATCCGTAGTTCAAGGAACAGCATTGTCTGTTCAACACTGATTGTGTCAGTGCAGGTGCTGTATTTGAGAATTGTATGAAATGCTATGATAGGTAGAATGTGCCCCATAATTTGCTTCTGTGACCTTTGTCATATTCAGGGCTTGTTTCTTAACATGCTGTGTTAATGTTGACATTTCTGTGCTTACATTTTGCAGTATGCAGTAGGGCAAGATGAAGATGTTTCTCTGTAAAATAATTACAAAAGAGGAAGGTATCTGCTAAGTAATATTTTGAAGATAATAAAAAACTGCATAAAATTTTAACTATTCCCAGCTGATTCTTTCAGTTAAAATTCCAAAGATATCAGTGTGGGTCTTCTATAAAATTCCATAATGGAACAACATCTTGTATTCAATTAACTTAATGTATTGATATTACTGAGCACTGAAACAGTAATTTGTTCATGGCTGACTATCGAAAGCCTTAACTTAAAATGAACCCTGTTGAGATTTTCAGTTATTTCACTACACTTCATTGCTACATGTTTTAACTTGACACCTGTATGCTTTTCTTAAAGATTACGACTCAGATGCTATGAGCAGCTCTTATGAATCCTACGATGAAGAGGAGGAGGATGGAAAGGGGAAGAAAATGAGACATCAGTGGCCTTCTGAGGAGGCCTCTATGGATCTGGTGAAGGATGCCAAAATCTGTGCCTTCCTCCTTAGAAAGAAACGATTTGGGCAATGGACCAAACTACTGTGTGTTATCAAAGAAAACAAACTACTGGTAATTTTATATTTTTATCTAGCTGTATTTTTTTTGTACCTTTTAGCTGATGTATTTATTTTTACAGGAATCTGGGTTTTGGACTATGTCCTGCAAACAGTGACCAAGTCTACAGTAACCTTACCAAAGAGTTCAGTCATGATTTACCCAAGAAGCGGTGAAGCACTGAAAATATAAGTGTAGCATTAGCCACTTAGAACTTTGATTTTTATTGCACTTAAGCTTAAACCCAGGCAGTTCCCTGATATTGGAAAGAAAGTCTGGCCTATTAGATTTTAACATAATTCATCTGGAAAAAAAACTGCTGAAACTGTAAATCCAGTCTTTCATTCCCTGCGGACCAAGAATCTCATAGGGAGCTTTGTATATGAACTGTTGGATCAGAGCGCTGGAGAGAAAAGTCCCTTGTTAGACTGAGAATTCACTTGGCAACATATGCTGTGGTAATGTATACACTTTAAGCTAAACCTTTGCCATCTGTTCTGCAGTAATTACAGATGCAGTGTTCATGTGATGCACAGCTGCATTATAGAAAGGAGAGAAACAAGTGGATGTATTTGTTCCTTGAGCATATCTGTTATGTTTCTTCCTGACTGGAGGCACCAGTATAAGATTCCATAAGTTAGTGAATTATCTGCTCATAGATGCCTTTTTGTTTTCTGAAAGAGATCCTAATTGAGGGAAACACTCATTTCTGTGTTATTAAAGTGAACTAATGCTTACAGTAATAAGTAAGTTGGGGTCTTAGGCACTCCCTGTCTTCATGTCTGGTGCTTCCAACGGTTGTAACTAATTATGTAACTAATAATTACTGCAATATCCCAAATGTTAAAAGCTGATTAACAGGTGATAGAACATGTTCTGTAGAACCTAGTTAGTCTACACACTTACAACATAGCTTAGATGTGTTCGCTTTCCAAGTACATATGTGCTTGTGGTGGTGTAGGAAATAACAGGATATGAAATAGAGGTATCTGGGTAAGAGGTTTCTGTAAATATACTTGGAATTCGTTTGCCAGTTTTCAGTGGTTACTGAGGATTTAATTTTTCTATCGTCCTCCATTTAAGTGTCAGATAGAATGTTGATTCCAATTTGGTTTGTATTCTGTTGTTATGCTTAGTCCACATTTTTATCATCATAGATCAAGACCATATCAAATTTCAGGACCATCTGATAGCAGTTTGAAGAAAACAAAGAAAGAGGGGAAAAAACAGATTTTCTCTAAAGTGACACAATATTTCTTCTACAGTTATGTTTGTTGTTCTGTATAGAAATAAGTTATTTTTTCTATTTTCTTTTCCTTTAGCCACATGTGTGGTCTGAAAAGTTTTTTCTTTCCTTACAGGGATGGTCTTTCAGGAATTCTGTAATGAGGATTAAGAAAATAAAAATCACAATAGGAGTCTAATGACCAAGTCACACAAGATTGGTTTATTGTTTAAAGGAAGACTTAGACATTTAACTTATGAGATATGCAAGTAAAACAAATATATGTTCTTAGGGATTAGTAGTTGCTAGTGTTTTAAATGCAGCTGTCATCATAAAACCAATATATTTTAATTAGAATTAGACATTAGAAATAACTTCTAGTAGGGAACTTTTTTTTCACTGAAAGTCCTTTAATATATAAATACTTCAGTTTTAGTAATGTAAAATTGTAAATAAAATATTTAAATTAATATAAAGGGAATTATATGCTGTTTATTGCTTCTTAAAGTGACTAATATTGTGTATTTCCAAGACTTCATAGCTTGAAAACTTCATATATTTTTAAAGTTACAAGCTTGAAATCTGTGACCAAGCTAGAGAAACTTTGAGTTAATGGGCTTTGAAGAGGGAAGGAGCATTTGGAGTGATTTGCAGCGGCTGGTTTAGAGTGGCTGTATTTGCTCAGCATAAGTTGTAGTGTTTATAACATACTTTTAGCAAGCTACTGTCTTCCTGACAATTGCATCATGATATGAACACTGCCGCAGACACGCAAAAGTTCACGTGCTTTTCTCTACATTTGTACTCTTCTATGTATGCGTATACTAATTAGTCTTTATTATTTAATACCTTTTTAGCCTTTGTGCTTATTTGTATGAGTAAAAGCCTAATTTACATAAGTACATAAAATAATTGAACATTCAACTATACTGATGTGTTAGAAGACAGGAATAGGGACTAGAGCTACAGGACAAGTGATGTCACTTGAAACCCTTAATCTTAAGATCACCAATTTAAACGTAGAGCAGGTAGTGATCCAGCATGAAATGGCTGTTCATTGACAGCACTTACTACTGAGTGAAAAAACATTGGGTAAGTCATATAGTTTTATCCAGGAGCTTATAGGGTAAACTGACGTGGAGATTTACCTGGTTTTGTGCAGTGACTGATTAAACTGAATTAGCTAAAAAAGTTACCATCCTGCGACTTTGCCCCCATTCCAGTGTGACAATTTTTTTTATCCAGAAAAAGAACGGCTGGGTAGGGGATGGGCCAGCGCTTTTGGAGCTGCAGCGTGTAGGCACTGACGTAGTTTTGCCTGCATATGCTGGGCTGTTGCTGCATCGGGGTACGCATCTAGGCTTTAAAGTCATTAACTGTACAAGTTTATTCTGCTGCTACATGTGAACAGATATCCTAAATCACCCCCTTCCTGTCTGATCAAGGTCAAGGTTGAGTCATAAGGATAATGCAGAGAAGCTTAATGCTTGTCGTATGTTGTACCTGTCCTGCAATAAAAGATGTCTGTTAATGTCAGTCTGGAAGTAATTTTGCTTTACAGAGGGAAGGAGGAGGAGAAATACAAACTTGGCGTTGGCTGAACTCTGTGGTATGTGGTAAAGGGGGGCGTGGAAAATATTAAAAATTTAAAAATAGAATTTCTGTATAATAACAGCTTTCACCCAAGGTTCAGGAAGGTAATATCTAACTTTTGAACTTTCCTTACATTTATTTAGTGTTACAAAAGTTCCAAGGACCAGCAGCCCCAGATGGAGCTGCTCCTGAACGACTGCAGTATCACGTACATTCCCAAAGACAGCAAAAAGAAGAAGCATGAGCTGAAAATCTCGCACCAAGGAGCGGATGCCCTGGTTCTGGCAGTACAGAGCAAAGAGCAGGCGGAACAGTGGCTCAAGGTAAGGGGAACATTTCTGACCAGGAGCTTCTCCACACACAAAGTGCTTCCATTGCCTGCTCTGTTGCTGTTAAAAACCGACATAGAGACAGTAACATTCAGGGAAATCCAGACCACTAAAATCCCATCTAATTTGGGACTGCAGAAATACAGACTTAATGTTCAGGCCTCGAAGCAACTCCTTGGGCAACCAGCAGCTCAGAATTAGGCAGCTGCTGCTGCTGCTGCTCCCTGTGGTTTTCACCGCTAATTGCACAATAATCTGGCACAGAGAGGAAAGGTGGTAAATTCCCTTCCATCTTCATCACGAGCTCATTTTCCAGAAAGCTTTGGTGGTTAGGGCACACTGGTAGCGAGCTGAAGGTTCAAATTCCCGAAGGTGGAGGGGGCTGGCACCCAGGCTGCTTTTTGGAGTGGTAGATATGTAGACCTCCCATAGGCTACCCCGCAAACGCTGGGCATGCCAACATCACAGGCACCTTTTTAAAAAGGAGGATCTCTGAGGAGATACCTGTTCGAATTGCTCTGGATGGAGAAAAATCCTTCAGCTTCCTGAAGTTAGTTCAAGTTTGCTAATCCTGCTTTAGCTGGATGTCATCCTTTATGGTTTGTTCTGGGAATGCAGACTTCTGAGAAATGGGATTTTGTCATCTTCCACTCTTTTCTGCTCAGTGTCTGCAAATGTGGAAAATCCCAATGCAAGGGCTGCAGTGTTAGATCCTAACCAGATTACTAGTATTTATGTTGGACTTTGCCAGTCTCAAATGTGGAGGTCAGTGGAGTAGTGTGGGAAACTATCACTGCAATTTCAGCAGCTTGTTTTAAGACCTTGAAATCCAGCCTCTTAAATGCATGTAAAAGTCTGAAAGCATAGGACTCATCAAGCATTCTCCATGCTGTGCTCTGGTTTAACCTTATATGGTGCTTATTTTTCTAAGAATAAATTGTATTTTTCCAAATACAATCGAATTAAACACATAGGAATTTCCTGATGGCAGATAGTTTTTCTGCAGAAGAGGGAGACATAAAATGCAGCTTAAGAGGTATGAGTTCTGCTGTGGGCTAATTTCCTAAATGGAAAATTAATCTGTAATTTCCTATTTTGCAATATTTGAATATACCTTTTGGGGGTTTGCGTGTGTGTGTGTGTGTTAGGTTTTGACTGCAAGTTTGTATCTTAGCTTAGAAAATGCACTCTGTTGTCTTTATGATAGAAACTAATCACAGCCACTTGTTTTAGGCTGCTTCTAACATCAGTATCTTGTTTTAAACTTTAAAATCTAGCACCGTCCAAGTGTCCTAGTAATTCACCTAGACTTTCAAAAAGACTGATTATAACGAATAGAAATTCATAAGTCATATTCTGTTCCAAGGGAATTCCTCTGTAATTAGATCATAGTAACTGCACCACTATTCCATTATTTCCTGTGTTGTTCTAAACTTGGATTTAGTAATGCTGAATTCATTGGCATTTGTCAGACTTTCTTCCATTAAAATTGTTTTCATTTTTCTTTTTCTTATTTTAAATTGTACATAAAGCATTCCTCACAGGGAGACAGAGCAGTGCTTGATTTTTCCATATCCCAGACACATTCATGCTACTTTAATTAAAAAAAAAAAAAAAGATTTTGTACGGTTGCGTGTTAACAAAGTTGTGTGTGCCGAGGGTGAATGGCCGGACAGTGTGTTATCTGCAAAGCATTTGGAGACAGTCTGACAGCACTTTATTTAGTTCCTTCATGCTGCAAAGCTCTCTATTAATAAAAACTCTTTCAAATACATGGCAGCGCTACTGTTCGCTCAACTTCCAAGTCCTCGGTGCTGCTGCAGTACCCTTTTCTGCACAGAACAATTTGCCTGTCCAACAGCTAACCAAAAGTGGTCTGTGCAGCTCTTGCAACACCTCCAGTGTTTTCAAAAAGTGTAGCTTTTTTTAGAAAAAAGATTTGGTTTTCATATTTTTAAAAATTTATCAGAATTTAAGTTTGGGGAGTTTTATTATGAAAATAATTTTTTTTTCTCATTCAAGCCTTATTTAAAATGAGCATCTGAAAATCCTGTCTGGCTTTGTGTAGGAAGTTTCTATACAGAGAAGGAGATCACTGCTTTGCCTTGGGAGAAGCAGGTGGAGCTTTACCTGCCCATCAGTCAGAGGGACAAGGTTCCCCCCTCCCAGCTTGCTGTCACCTGCCTGTGATTTTTGTAGTTACCAAAATGGGCAGATTCAGAGACTGACAATGAGAAGGTCTCTGCAACCACATTTTTAAATCGTAAGATGCCTTCTTTGTCAAAGATACCCTACCAATATGTGCCAGTGGAGCCAGGTTATCACTCGGGAGCAACGGTTTCTCATTAACTCATATGCAAGTGTCAAAGTAACGCTTTACTCTTGAGCCTGAAAATCTCAAAATGGCTTTGGAGGCCAGATTTTCCCATGAAAGCTAAACCAGATGATTTTTTGAAGTCAGATGTAACCAGATGATTTTTTTTAAGTCAGATGTAATGGGTATAAAGTATGTTTACTTAAGCAAGTAATTTTAAAATATCTATGGGAAGACAAGTGCGAAATAAATGCAGAATATTTTAGATCTTTTTTGTAAAGATGACACCAAAAACGCCAGCTGATAAACTTAGTGCAAATTGAAGTCTAGACTGGAAACCACAAAGGGAGTTTCAGGTTTACCAGCTAAGAAAGGCTTGATGAAAAAAAGATAGCTGATGTCACCAAAGAGCCTGTCAAGCTTTCAGAGCAAGGAGCGCAGCTAGTATAAATTCAGGCTAGAGCTGAGATCATAGCAATACTGTGGAGCGCAACATAAAGTGGTGGAATTTTCCAGACTTGAGGCCTAAAATGTTGCCACAAAAATGTACATGAAAAAATGTGTGCAGTTACACACTCAGACCCAAACATGAGCTTTTTCCGTGCGCACTTGGAGTAGATGTGCATCTGTGTGCGCATCTGTGGTCTAGTAAGGTCTTCAGTCTGCCTGTTTGTCTCAGCACATCCAGTGGACTGGCTGAAACTGCAGTTATTTGTCAGCATCCCTGGGAATGCTACGTTAAAAATAAAAGGACTACTAAGAACATGACATTACAAGAAGATGCTTGTTTAGTGGCTTCATTCATACAGATGAATGTATTCTGTGTGCAGGACCTTCAGACTAGGCCACAGAAAATTGCTCTGAATATGAAAAATACATGGATGCCAAAGAAATTAAGTTCTGAAGTAGCTTCTTGTAGAAAACAGGTAGAAGGCGGCAATGGTCATGGTGTCTGGTCCCAAGGCCTTCTCTTGCTCTTAGCATTGTCTCCTGCAAAAATGTATTTCTGATTTATCATGCATGAGAGGTAATCTATCATTTTGGAGTACTGGCCTTGATTTTCATTTTTCCTTAACATTAGGCACCTTTTTTTAACTTTTCTTCCTTTTACAGTGTGCAGCCGTTTTGCCGCAGTCTCTTCAGTTGAGGGTCTGTAATTGAGCAGTGAACCTTTCAGGCATAAGTAGACGTTTCTGCATCTATCATTTTGTCAATGTTCAGTCAGTTCTGAACTTGTTGTAATAAAAGGGATTTTTTGCCCTGAAGCGAGAAGAAAATCAAGATTGAGACTGTATCCAGTCATCCCCAGTGCCTGCAAGCCTCCCCATAGGGCTGTTCATCTGGTTGTCCTACTCAGCTTCCATCTCTGATAACTGCATGTTGTCTCTTGTAAAAGTCATTGAAAACATATTTTTTTCCCCTGCCCTGAGCTCAGTGAGGGCAGTGGAGTAACTTCTGGGCTCCAGCCTGAATGTGGACTGACTTTTACTGAAGAATAAACAACTGACAGAGCTCTTCTTTTACCAGTTTAAATCAGCACAAAACTGAGCTTGTGACTGTAAACATTGTGTGGCTGGTTTTACTTTCTATGGGAATTTCCAGCTAGAGATCTCAAAACACTTCAAACATTACTTGCTTGGTTTAAGTAATGTTCCCCAAAGAGGTAATTATCTCCATTTTGCAGCTGAGTAGAGTCAAGTGCTGAATGATCATGCCTTAAAACTGACTGGGAAAAGTGCATTTGGGGATGCGTACTCGACACAAGTGATTTCCATACAGTGTGTGTTAGTTTGTAAGTGACTTCAGGAACATACTGTGTCCCAAGGCAGTCAGGATGGGTTCGTTCTCCACTGCACATCATCACGAGCAGTGAAGGCTTTGCAAACTAAGTGAAACCTCCCAGGGCTTACACCCCTATTGTCTCAAAGAGGTGGTTTTAGATACCTTGGTATAAACCACAGCAAGGTCCGTATGTTTGCATAAGAACTATTTAGTGTATGATCTGGAGACACGTCCGACGGAGCTGCATGTAAGAGCTTCGACCAGCCCACAGGACTGCTGCCAGCGTGCTTCGACAGAGCCGGAGGAGCCCATCCTGGCTGTGAACCAGAGTGCATGTGACTGGCACCATGGAAAACAAAATATTACTTAAAAAAAGCAGGTACATATGTGAATTAAAAAAAAAAACAAAAAACAAAAAACAGTGAATACAGAACCACAGACATCCTATTTGCATGTAGGTTTTCTTTAAGTTCCTGGCTGAAATCACGAATGCCAGCTGTAGCAGATCTCAGAGCAGAACCCAGGAGGGCTGAGACTTGATCTCTTGCTTTCACCACAAGGTAGTGTTCGTCCTCTCTTCTACTCACGACTTTGGATGGTAAATTAATTAAATCATACCTCGCTCAGAATTACAGCCTAAAGTACGATCTGCATCTCCGCACCACCTGGGCTGGGGCTGCAGCTGCGCTTGCAGGGGGTACCTCTGCCCTTGGAGCAGCAGTGCCTCTGGCCACCCTCCCCAACTGCCCAGCGCCTCCTTCCATGGCTTGGCCCGATTCAGTGGCCGTACATGGCAGTAGACTTCATGGTAATAGAGCAGGAGAAGTGATACATGGGTTGTCTTCGTTGAATATGTCAGAAAAATATTTTTAAGGGGAGACATACAGACAGTAAAGATAGGTTTGTTGGCTGCTAGACTGCTAGAATCTCATCCCCACTTTGCTCAGACAAATGGAATTAAGGCAGAAGGATGAATCTTTTCAGGCTAGGGGATGCTTGAGAATGTTGTTTTCCAGTGCAGAAGGTAAAGAGGGTTTCTTTTTGAAACTTATAGCATAGGCTATGATGTGAATAATTTCTGCTTTTCCTCTAATTTATCTAGGTGCACACCTTGGGGCATTTCTTCTCTGCAAAATGCTAAGAGAGCTTTGGTGCTCTCTTAAGGTGGAGGAGATTTATGCTAATGTGTGTAGTGTGTGAGGGTCTGAAAGAGAGAGAAAATGAGAATTTTGTCATGCCCAAATGACAAAAAGTCCCCGAAAGTGAGTACTCCTCCAGCACTGAGAAAGGAGTGTTGCAGGAATGAGAAGTACTGAGCTACATCTGGAGCCAAACCCTTTCCCTCTGCTGTGTGGTGCATGAGCAGATTGCAGCTTTACCGTATGCCTGTCTTCGGAGTTAAGCAGCAGAGACAGGGGATTCAGCCCATCCCATTTCTAGCCATTCCTGTATTTGCGATACATGTGGGTAGATGGGGCCGAGGGGTGGGTGGGCTGGATGGATTTTGAGCCTGGTTACATCCAGAAGTGGAGCAAATGCACAGTCAGGCTGTCGGCTTTCTCCCTAATCACTTTTGAACTCGATCATATTAAAAGTGTGAGCTTCTCCCATGAGTTTCATGAAAACACGAGACGAGACGCTGTAATGACAGCCCTGTAGCCTGAACTCATCCCACGATGTCCACAGGAGAGAGGTCTGCAAGCTCCTCAAACACGGGACGACTCGGTCTTATTCCTTATCCGGTCCCAAAGAGGTCAACCGCAAGGAACCAGCTGCAAGTTCCGTGCTTGTCCTCAGAATTTGTTGGGTTTCTGTGTGGCAGGGTCTGGGCAGCAAGCAGCTGTGCTTTTCATCTGAAGCCTGGAGCTTTGAAGGTAGCTGGAAAAATCTGATTTGATTCTTCTGACTTTGCAGGTAGGCTAAGTATTTTGCCTCCAGTCATGGTGTGTCATTTAAAAGAAGATATAATAACTATAGAATTTTGTAGGTGACAGCAGGTGTGATGGTTTTATAGCAAATGTGTTAGTGCTTGTGCAGTAAGATAGTTTTTAAGAGAGAAATATTCCAGACACACCACGTAGCAGAAATTCCACTGGCTTCACCCATCACTGTCAATGGCTTGGGGCAGGGAATCTTTCCAGCTTTGTACCTGCAAGTACTTCCCCTCTGTTCCTCATGTCACTGCAGTCAATGCGATACACTGGTGTATGTCCTGATCCAGCTGGGGATTCAAGCCGTTTCTATAAATTAAAGAAGTAATAATAATATAGTTCAGGCTGCACAAGCTTTTTCCAGGTCTGAGTTTGAAAGAGGCAGTTCTGGACTCTACTAATTGTAACATTGTAATGGTAATTGTGGTATTTAAAATTCTTGTGATGGAATAACAGAAGATTGTTTTAAATGTATTTAGTTTTGAGGCTTTCCAAAGAAGTGAAAGGTCTTCAGTTTTCTGATTACATTTGCTCATATTTTTAATATATTTGAATACATAGTCTGTTTAAGATCTCAGTTTGATTTTCCTGGCAGATCACCTTCTGTGTGTGTATATGTAAAGTACCAAGGTATTTGTGGTGAGAAAAAGAGAATGACTTCCCTTTGCTAATGTATGGGAAAATTTAAACTATTAATGCAGTGTGCGCTATTACAAAATATTCTCAGTACAGCCTTCCAGCTTATGCCATTTTATTAGAAATAACACATTTGGGGATTCCTTTTATTTGCTTTCTAGTTTTGGAGCCATTGAGAAACATTTATTCATGTTTTTACACATTTCCTTGCAATGGATAAATGTTTGCTGACCTCCTTTCTCCGCTCTCACTGAGAACTATTTTTTAATGATCTTTTGTTTTCATATGACTCCAGGAGGTGGAACATAGAAAAAAATTGACAAGAACTCCGAGTCTTGTGATTGAAATTATGCAAGTTGGCAACACTGGTGGAATGTTTTATCCTTAAAATTTTGAGTTAAAGCTATAAGCATGTGAAAACCACATTTATAGTGGCAGCTGTCTGCAAATGTAGTTATAGAGAGTGCATCCAGGCAACCATTGTATGTTAAAGGCATTTCATCCTGGTGAGCTGCAGAAGTATGCATTTTCTGCTGTGCGTGGAACACAATTATATTGCACATAGAAGGTGATGAGCGAGTCTTTTGCCAGTGGACCTCTTGAACCCAAATGAAGTGTTGGATCCTTGAGTATGCATTTACTTCAGGCCTTGCCACGAACTTCCATTTGATAGTGTGTCTTTTTTTAAATCAAAATTTAATTACAAACCAATTAAACACTTCAGCTTCTCCTTAAGTATGTGAGGTATGATAAGGACCGGATTTACTTGAGTGCATGACTTTGCACATACTATTCAGTTAGTGCTGCCAAATCATTTCCCTCTGTTCTGTCTGTAACTCCCATTACTATCTGCCTTTGCCAAAATTAACTAACTGTGTGGTGTGAGCAGATGCTGAAAACATGAGCAATTGAATCAGGGTCATGCAGGAGACAGAAATAAATGTTCCCAGAAACCGTACTATCACATTTATCTAGGAAGAAAACAGCAGTGCATTTATGCCATACCAAGGACCAGCAATTGAAAGGAAAACAACAAACGTAACAAAAATTTCTTACAATTTTGGAGAATTTAGGACTGCGTTTAACTCTGAGGTGCAAATTCTCATCAACAGATATGTCGAAATTTTCTGTTACAAAGGATTCCAAGTGGCATGAAGTACTGTTCTTCTGTTTCTGGGACAAGATATAGCGAAGTTCAGACAGTCAAGAAAGGATGCTGAAGTGTTTTAAGATACTAGCTCAGAAATGGAAGTGTAGGTTCATTTCCCTGCGCTGCTGAGAGTTTTTTATGTGACACTGAGTGAGTGATTTAATCTTTCTTTTGTTCCTGAGTTCTCTATCTGTAAAATGGGGCTGGTGCTCTTTCTTTCCTTATGGCATATAGTGCTTGTAATTTATGAATGTGCTCATGAGTTGTAGCGATGGGGTCTTTGGAAGCCCGTAAACATTAGATTTGTTTAGCTTTACCTTAAAGGGAACTTGAGTGCTGTGAAAGGACTGTTTGGGTCATCTTTAGCTCTTTTAACAGTTTCCACATCAAAATTGTTCAGTTCAAAACTGAAAAGATGTTGTTTGCTGTTTTGCTTTTCCTCTCCTTGAAAGAAATCTGGATTTTGACAGTTAGCTAATTGCTGGTTTCCCTGGAACTGGGAGTTCTCAGGCCAGATCCTCCTCTCTGCCAGCTGAAGTTGCTGTAAACAGTATGATGGGAGGAGCTGGATATGTAAATGCATACATGTACATGTGAAGGAGAAAGTTTGCATGTCTAGCGGTAGCGTGTCCAGCAGAGTGGGCTGCCTTTCTTTCTCAGCTGGCTTGGCTCTGCTGTCCTGTGTGGCTGCACGGCTGTAATCAGCGCTGTGGAGCTCTGCACCCCCTCGGCATGAGTCTGAATGGAGAGCTGGGACCCGTTCTCATCAGCACAAGCGATTTCAGACTGCTAATGGGCTGGTGGTAACCTCATGAGAGGTAAAAAAATGTAATTATGTCCATATGGAGTCATCACACGTCATTGCTCATGGCGTATTTTTACATTTATATAGTTTCAGGTTTCGAAGTTCTTCGAATTCTGTTAAAATCTCAGTGAATTCCAGGTTCTGGATTTTTCTTTAACTTCTTAAAAGCAGACTCAACGCCATTCCCATTTCCAAGAACACATTTACAATTACTTTGACCTATTTCTTTATGTCAATGTGCAAGTATAATACAAAAACACCACAAAATACCACTGTGCAGTATTAACTGTAAGTCGATCAGCACTTCATTAGCTCTCCAATAGCGAAAAAAAAGAGCAGCAGGGTAGTGTATTATGCAAAACTCTCATCCTTTGACATGCGGGACCTTGGATCTAATCCCAGGTTTTCGTCATCATAATGAAATTAATTTGGTGGTGTCAGCTGAGTTCGTATTGCAAAACTAGCCCATGGAAATCGGCAGCGCTGTTGGTTTCTTTACTCAGGAGAGCCTTGGAGCTTAACTTGTCTAGAAACTGAAACCTTCCACCTCTAGACATTATGTTTCCTCCAGGTCGTAAGTGAAATGACTTGGGGAGGCAGCGTGGAGTAGTCGGTGTGGTGGCAGCCTGCCTCACACCTGCCAGCCTAGTAAACATCTGGGAGGTTCTCCTTCCCATCTCCCTCCACGTGCATATGTAATTTCTCCGATTTATATTTTATGAATAATTAATAAGTCTTGCCTTGTCTCCTAAGGTTATAAAAGACGTGTGCAGCAACTGTACAGGAGCTGTAGACTCTGATGGGCCATTGTCTAGTTCTCCAGTACACAAGACAGAGCTGGAAAAGGTAAAGTTATCAAAATAATGAAAGCAAAATTCCTTGTGATTGCTTGTTACAGAGGCACTGCATGATTTAGGGGATGTTCCTAAAACAAAGCTGAAATTGAAGTTAGGTTCTGGATTTCATGTATTAACTTTTTCTTGTTAGACCACTTTGTAGGCCAATCTTCAATAACTGCTTTCTAGACTCATGCTACTGTTTTAGACTATTAGCCCCTGGATTGTTTCTGTTTGTCTGGATACGTGCACGCATCCTACAGAATTAAGACTTCTGCCGTGTCTGTTCATTCGGTCACGAACAACGAGCAGACTGGCTTGTATCCTTTAGCAGCTGCTCTTTAGCCATGCAGGGTGCAGTCTAAGCAGGTCTGATACCTGTGCTGTGGTGCAGAGACGCTCTCCATCAAGTGCCAAGAGCCAGCAGGGATGTGACCCTTAGGGAAGAATAGCTGAAGATTATACAGAAGTTTTAAGGGGAAATCTTTTATTTTCGAGAATTTAGTTCCTGAAGTGCTCCCTGGGCGTGCTGAGGTCACTGTTTTGGCAGACCCTTTCAGGCATTCGTGCCTCAACACAGAAGCTTGGCTATTGGCACGTGGTTGTCTCTGCTGCCTTGACTCAGTAGCGTATGAGAGCAAGGCTTAGGAAGGAGCACAACACTGACATTACCAGCACCGAGTTAAGAGTTACCCTGCTCTCTTAAGACATCCATGTGAGCAGACCCCTCTGCAGACCCTGCTTAAAAGTCCCGCTGACAAAGGTTTCGTCACCGAATTCCTGATGGCAGTTTCTTCCCCCGTGGTGGAAGGTGGCTGCAGTCCGTAGGGTTCCGTTGCGTTGCAGCTGGGGTAGTAAGAGCAAAGCATGTTCCATGGCAGCTCGGACCTCCTGACTGCACAAGGCAAGAGCTGTTTTGCTTGGATGCTTGCGCACACCTGCAGAGTGTTAACAAAGTCACTGAAAGCATCATAAAACAGTTTTTTTCCAAAATGCATGCCATGAAAAAGTGTAGCGAAACTTCTCATTTGTTTCTTTCCGTGATAATCTGTAGATCTTCTTCATGGCTTCACCACTTGTGAGTAATGCGGTTACCAAAACTGTGCTGGCATAAGCTCATTACCGCATCATCCTACATCCTGTATGCAACCTGTACAGAGTAATTGGTGCAAAAAATTTATTTTAAAAGCCTCATTTTTGTAGATATTGACAGTACTGAAGCACCATGGAGAAATGCGCTATTTTCTGATTAGGTGTAATTGTAAATGCATATTTGAAGCATTGTTTAAAGAAATAATTATAAAATTATTCTTATCTGCTCCATGTAATTATTCATTGCTTAGCAGATTAATAAACAGCAACATTTAAAGTCCAGAAATTAATTAAAAATATATTGTGTAATAAGAGGTATTGAATGATGATTATTGTACTCTTTTGACTGTAGTTTCAAATGTAGACCTATTTTGTGGTTGCTGTGCTTTTCTAAAGCCTATATGGCAATGTAAAAAAAATCCTCAAAAATTGAATTTTTTACTATCTTCTATTTGTCTTCCAAATGTGTTTTATTTCACAGTTCGCATACTTTTAAATTGACTCATGATACTTCATTTGGCAAAGGTGCCAACAGTGTATGTCAGCTAATCTCTTTGTCCCTGCAGAAGTTGTCATCTGAGAGGCCAAGCTCAGATGGGGAGTGTGCTGTGGAAAATGGCATCACCACTGTGTGCAATGGGAAAGAACAAGGTACGTCTCAGAATCAGAGATGCTTGGTGTAAATAATATGTGCATGTAGGGAGTGATAGGTAGTGAAATACCTGGCTTTTGTCTTTTAAAAAGAGGCAGTAAAGTTTGTGAACATTTTTGTTAAGGTTCAGTGTAACTTGAAAGCTGAGTTATGTCAAGAATGAATCCTTAAAATTTAAAATAACAAAAGGTATTTGATGTCATTGTGCAGGTAAAATCACTATAATTAGTATAAGGAAACAGAATATAGAAATCTTGACTTGGCCTTCTGTGTGTTCAAAAATACCGTTTTTTAGAGCTTGGCTGACCACTATAGGCAACTAAGAGTTGCTTTTAATAACTCTAACTGTATAGTGGCAACATAAATAATGGGTGTATAGCTCCTAAGCAAAAAGCTATCATTGACTACTAGAACGAAAGAATCATGAGTATTTTATATATATATATATATGTATGTATGTATGTATGTATACACATATATACACAGTTTATATATGTGTGTATACAGATACATAGATATATAAACTATTATGTATGATTATATTAACATACTAAAATGTGTATAATAATGTAATATCATTTGGCTTGTGAGTAAATATGTATATAATTTTACATATTCTGCACTAAAGCCATGCATGTTTTGTAGTCCTTATAGTCTAGCAGAGGCACATCCCAAACCCAGAGGGAATTTTGTCTCAGTTACATCTAAAAACCTCAACCCCTGTGCTCTCTTCCTTGCCTCCCTCGCTGCTCCCCAGAGTGGAAGAAATTCTGTGACTTTGTTAACTTGCCGTATAGCAATGGTATCATTTAGATAAGACATTTTTCTGCAGCTGTCAAGCTGAAGGGTAATGTGAGCTGCAGTGAGCCCAATGTCAATACTGGCCTTGGTGCCAGCGCTGTCTCGCCTTTTGACTCATTTCCTTTATCTTCTCTCTGGGTCTTTTTCCAACATTTCCTGACTATAACGATCTCTGACATACCTGACAGAACAGAACAACGTCAGGTTTTGTGGTTTCTAGAAGCTGTGGGACATGGTTAGATTTCACCCTATAAGATCTTAAGCTTTCAAAAAGCGTGGTACCATTTTAGTCTCCAAGACCTGCTGAGAAACATCTGTGACCCAGTGTTGTGCGTGATGTCCAGAAGTACCTGGTGGCTCAGGTGCCCTGCGGGAGCCATGCTGATGGAGCACATG
The DNA here is from genome assembly GCF_030867145.1 of Opisthocomus hoazin. Classification (NCBI taxonomy): domain Eukaryota; kingdom Metazoa; phylum Chordata; class Aves; order Opisthocomiformes; family Opisthocomidae; genus Opisthocomus; species Opisthocomus hoazin. The sequence continues at coordinate 13,158,771 of NC_134418.1, forward strand.
CTGCTGGAAAATCAGCCCAGCTTAGATGTCCCAAGGAGGATAATTGAACAGACCAGCTGCTTTTGAAAATTATGACCTTCAATATGTAGTAATAAAAATAATGGACATTAATGACTGCAGGGAGTTTAAAATATCCCTGGCATCATTTTAAATGGTTCTGGGTGAAGTTACACTATTTTTTGAGCAATGGATAGGAAATGCTTAACAGAGTACGTAGAGAGGGACGCTTCGGAGAGCATCTCCAGCCGTCACCCATCAGCCAGCCTCTGCTCCGCTCTTAACCAGCTGCTTGATTTGCTGTGGGGAAGGAAATGAGAAGAAAAGGCTTTTGTGGCAAAATCACTGGCAGTCAGGCAATCAGTATATCCTTTAGACTCAAAAAGATTAAGTCATGAAGGCCTTATTTCTGCTGCCTCGCAGTTCTGCAGGAAAATAAAACAGCAATGTGAAGGGAAGATAGGACAGAAAAACAAAAAAGCACTGAAGTGGGCCTGTTCCTCTGTGTGTTTGTCCGCTCTCCATCCGTGCCTGAAAAGCTGCCTTTCCCCTCAGCACCGCATGCAGCAGGCAGCGGATTTGTGCAGTCCTGGCTACAGACACAATTTCCAAATAATGTTCCATGATTGCTGACAATTAAACTAAATATGATGAATTATCCCATTGTGAGTCCCAAACTGCTTCTCTGTTTTCTGTGCATTCTGCTTCCCAGTTCATCAGTCCATATAGTCATTTCTCACGTGAACATTTTCTCCTTTTTTTTCCTCGGTCTACAACAAGTCTGTAACCACTAAATGTTCCCTGTTGCAAAGGGAATTGATATGCCAGGGATAAAGTTACAGCTGCTCAATCAGTAATTATTCTAAATGTATTTTTCATCAAAGTTTTTTTTTCAAAAAAACAGTGCAAGATGATGGATATTTTTGCTGCCCTTTCAGTTAGCAGAGAGACTTTTGCTCTGCTGATGGAATCCAAGTTAGGCCACTGAATGCAATTTCTGAAAGTTCGTTTGTTCTGTTTTGCAAATAAAAGGTCTTTTTTTCTGTCTCTGTTTAATCTTAGAAACTGAGGGTTTTTTTTAATTTGGTAGGATTTTGGTCAGGTAGGCACTTTTAAAAATGCTAGCTGTAGTCCTTGCCATGTTACGTTCAGCAGCTCCCTAGGCCTTAGTGTACAGAGCCAGAATACTGCTGGCAAGGTATGAAGTCAAGGGAAGCATAGACTGGATGTTAGCAGAATACGTCTTTTCAGCAGAGCTTTTTCTTTCCAAGCCCTCATGATCACAAAAAGTGTCGACTTCTAACCATTGAATGCTTATACTGATCCCACTAATTTATTGCTAGTGGTTAATTTATAAGTCTTGTCTTTCTAAAAGGTTCATTGTGATAAGATACCTTAACCTGATTGTACATAGCAGGAGTATTTTTGCTAGGCAAGCATATTCTGTCGTTGTTGTGTACTTAATTGTTGAAGTATTTTGGGGTAAATGTTTTGGGACGATGAAGGATTGTCTGGCTGGATTTTTATTCTTGTGTATATGAGCTAAATTTATATGCAGGTACCTGAGTCGTACCGATAAATTAGATGATGACTGCGGTGGAAAGAGACTTCCAGCTTGATTAGATAAAATTAAATTAGAATCTTGATTTTTGTTTTTCTTTCCCTTCTGAATGCCATGATTTTTATAGCACAGAGATTATTTATAGGCATCTGCATTGGAGAGGGCATATAATGTTTATCTCATTGCAGTCTGCAGCCTGTGTACAAATGTTCATCTTGCACAGGATTGTTTGTCTGAACTTCTATTTTTAGTCAGGTTCTCGCTATTCATTGGTTAATTTAAACACACTAAAATACACACTTGTGCTTTCTTAATAGTGAAGAGGAAAAAAAGTTCAAAATCAGAAGCCAAGGGCACTGTGACTAAAGTAACAGGGAAAAAAATAACGAAGATCATTGGTTTAGGAAAGAAAAAGCCATCAACAGATGAGCAGACCTCATCAGCTGAAGAAGATGTTCCAACATGTGGTAAGTGATTTTTCTCCTAAAGTCTTAAATGCACATGTGACTAAAACTTTATAAAATTATAGCCTAGAAATTCCTCTAAAATTGCTTTTACTGCTGTAATTCTTCCCCCAACATCAGAAGGATGCACTCAGACTGAAAGAGGGAGTTTATCATTTGAAAAGATACTAAAAAGATTTGACTTTTTGAATAAAAGGGTAACACAGGCTTAGAAGGAATATCTTTGCAAAGGTGAGGGGGAAGAGAAATGTGGACAAAAAGCAGAAAGAAACGAGCTGTTTCAAACCAATGGATATGAAATTAATATACGCTGGACTATGAAATAAATTTAGGCTAGGAATTGGAAGAAAGTTCTTGGGAAGGGATCGAGTGTTTTACGATGGATCGTGCTGAGGTTTTATGGGATAGCAATCAAGACAGCAGGAGACTAGCCTCAACCAAAGTGATTAGAGTTTAATTGTGGGTTCCTAAAGTGGTACATACTCGGCAAAACTTGAACGAAGTAACAAATTTCTAGTAAACTATTTTAACTCCTGATGTTAATCACCCCATATGACAGCTGCAGTGCGTGGCAGCACCAAGGAAGTATATAAAAAGGCATGCAGAAAATGCTTATGTTTTGTATCTCAGCTGTTAATGTTTGCTCACAATTTAGGACTTTGTGCAATGCACTTAGCTGATGTCCTCACAACTCTGGTATTTTCAAACAAGGCAATGTGTTTATGTTCTCCTGTTTGCTTTTTGGTGCTCCAGTATTAAGTAAGATTTCCATAGATGAATAAGATTTGAACCCACCCTTCTCCCAGTCCCTTCCAAAAAAAAATTTCCATAGAAGCAAGCTGTGAAGCAGTTGCACCAGATTCTGAATTTGGATTTGACTTTTCCCCATTAATTGACTAGGAAGCCTTTGGGAAACCCACAAATCTGTGATTAGAGAGTAGTTAGCAGAACTCGTTGGTGCATGAAGTGTGATAGATGCTTGCCCAGTGTGAAATAAGTAGATCTGTGGACCACCAGTGAGAACTACATAGATCACAGGTGGCTCTCAAGCCACCTTTTAGGAATCATTCACATAAGCAATCTTTGATTAAGTATGTGTGTGTATATATGTCTGTACATCAGCTAAGTACAGATGTGATTTATCAACCAAAAGAACAGGTGGGAAAAGCTGTGTCCAGCCAGATGCATTGTCTGAAGCATCTGGCTTCCATAAAAGCTCAAACTTCCGGGGTCTCATACTCCGTCGATTGTTCTGTGTTATGTGAAACGTTAACCACAGCTGACAATCTAATTCCTAGTCTTTCTATCATTATTTCAGATGTGGACAGAAGTATAACCATTGCTATTGGCTGCATTTGGCTCTACTCAACACCACTTAGAGATTTTATAGGGAAATATACAAGTGTCTAAGCTTTGATCATTGCAGGAAGTCTTTGCAGAAGGGGTTTCTCACCACCAGAAATTTGTCTCAGTGCAATACCCTCTGGGAGGTTGCTCCACAGCTGAAGGCTTTTACACTTTAAAAGGCTCTGCCTCTGTTCTCCCATGAACAAAGGGAAAAGCCCAGCGGGGCTGCAGGGGATACCCAGCTAGAGTGGAAATGGAAACCCACCTGTGCTCAGAGTCATGGCAAAGCTCCTCCCCACAGCATCACTGGTCTTTGACCGACTGGGCTAAGCTGAAGTGCTAATGCCCCAACTGGGAGCACACTGAAGGCATTCTGGTCATGTCAACTGTTGAAGTTTTAAGCAGGGATATGTGGGAGGAAAAGCATGAGATCCTGTGTAGTTCAGTTGAAGTAGGAGGGTTTGGAAGAGCTTTTTGGAGAGGTGCGTTGGGAGCAGAGAGGGAAAGAAGTACTGTCTGAAAAAAAAAGGACTCACTCCAAAACAAGCCAGCTGGCTTGAACGAGAAGGGTTTTCCATTTCTAGGGATTATATTATAATGCACAGCTATACAGGGTTTTGTTACAGGAGGAGGGAGGAGAGCTGGAGAGTGTGATCATCACAAGGAGCCAAGATCAGGGGATTGTGCACATCCTCCTTTTTTTTATAGCACCTTCCAAGATGTGTGTAATTCTGATCTGCTATATCCTCTTGGATCAAGCTTTGACATTGGAACTATAATGTTGGAAGGGAAGCCCAGAAAAATTAAGAAGTCATAGTTTTAATGAAAACCAAAGAGATAGCTATCCAACAGGATTAAATGACAAATTTTTCATGTAAATTCTGGCCTGTGCAAGATATCATTTGCTTCCCTCTGCGTATCCTGTTTGGAAGCAGCAACACACTGAATTCATGTACCATTCGTAATGTGGAAGCAAAAGTAAAAGATCTTTTTGTGTTTTTTCATTCCCAAATTAAATAAGGCAGGAAAATTGGGCATTGTCTTGATTTGAAGGTTTAAATCTGGAATGATTGTTGCTATGGGACAGAGAAGGAAAAACACAAAACACTGCCTATTTAATTTTATTATATGCCCAGACACTGCATCCAATATAAAGCATGATAAGAAAAGTGGGGGTTTTTAAAAGGCAGTTTGTTCATGAAATTTTGATTTGTTATAAGGGTACTGTATTATCCTGGGAGGGGGGATTGTTTAAACCTCTGTCTTAAAGTTTAGATAAATTTCATATACATTTACTTCTTGTATTTTAAACCAGTATGAATTTTATTATTATTTGCCTCTGTAGCGATTTTTAAAATTCTGCTTTAAAACATCGCAAACCAAATGTGCATTCTTCTTTCTAAAGAAAATCAGAACATACAACATCAGCGCTTAGTAGGGCTTTAAAACACTGACTTTGGATGTTACAGAAGATAGCTTGTCAGGTGATTATGTAATATAAGCTGTGATTTTCCCCAAAAATTTTGGTCAGCCACAATTATCGGTCATTACACATGGAGAAGGTGGGTCTTCTGTGTGAGCCCATCGTCTGTATACGTAGCTTTTTATCACTGTTCCTCTCCCATTCTTACTGAAGTCTTGGGGACTGGTGTGCTCCTGCTCATCCAGCCGCTGCTGTGACTAACACAGAGCAGCCGTTTGCACGTGAGCGGGATCACATGTTTATATGCATTTTTCTAGGTTAGTGGCATAGTGAAAGTTTTCATTAAAAGAAGTGGGGTCATTTATTTGTCTTCCTAAAATCCATCTGGACTTTCTATTATAAGAAGAATAAGTTGTTTAAGTGCTAGCGTTACATTTGAAAAGTAAGTTTCTTTTTTTTTTTTTCTTTTCAAAAAAAGTCAGGAGTAAAACATCTCACATTTCATTTTATTGCAGGATATCTAAACGTGCTCTCAAATAACCGTTGGCGTGAGCGCTGGTGCAGAGTGAAAGATAATAAACTCATTTTCCACAAGGACAGGACAGATCTGAAGACACACATTGTTTCTATCCCTCTCCGTGGCTGCGAAGTCATCCCAGGACTGGATTCAAAGCATCCCCTGACGTTCCGCCTGCTCCGAAACGGGCAGGAGGTCGCCGTGCTTGAGGTGCAGTGGTTGCTAATGGCTATGACTTGTAGGAACACCCACAAGCTAAATTAGAGAAGAACTTTCATACAACCTGGCCATTCAAAAAAATCTTTGGAATAATATTATTGCAGAGCTGGATAATAAATACTGGAAGGAGAAAAAAAAATGTGGAGAGTTGTAGATAAAGAGAGAACTTGTGATTTAATACAGTTCAGAAATCTTCTCAGTAAGATGCTTTTCTCTAGACTGACCTTCCCTTGACCTGCTACTAAAATATCCCTGCTCCTTCTCTGTGAACACTTTTACATCAGGTATATAATTCCTTTGGGTAAATAACTTAGCAGTAATTAAATAATGGATCACAGCTGATGGGAACTGTAGAGCTCTTAACTCTCATTTGTTTGCTGCTTCTGTGAACTCCTTTTGCTGAGTCTGTATCTGTATTAAGGTAATTGTGCAGTGAGAAAATGCAGTGTGCCAGCATTCTGGTGAGTCTCTTGACACCGCACGTGGACACACTGGCACACTCCTCGTACAATGAAGGTCATACTTTCATCTGTGTTAGGTGGGCCAGGATTTCTTGGGGGGCTTTATTCATCATATTTTGAAAGCTGAAATGAGAAGACACTTAAAGCTAGGTATGAGGAAGATACAGGAGGGGGCAACCTTGTGTTTTCAGTGGCAGGATGGACACTTTGACCATTTTGGAATTCCATCTGTAGGTCATGTTGGTTTCCTGTGCTTGCAGCCAGGCCTGTTATATGTGAGCAATTCAGAGAAGCTGAAAAAACAAGAAAGCAGCTCAAGGAACTGTGAATGGCAATGAAATATTTTTAGAAAAATTAGAAACCACAGTTTCCTTCCCCTTCCCTCTTTTTTCCATTTTTTATTTTGCTACTGTTTAACTTTGTAATTGGGGACTTAAAATATGAAAAATTGACAATTATTTTAATGGTATTCAAGATTCTTTTGGTACCATTAGGAAAATGAATGCCATCATCTAGACAAATGTATTGGAATTTTTAAAAAAAAACCACTAAAATTTCTTCTACTATTTAATTTTTTTTCCCCTCGTGTCTATGTAGGACAAAGGTTTTCTTCTACGGAGTCATCCTAACTAAAATTCCCAAGCCTAGCACAGGAGAATAATTCTGTTATAGCTTTCAATTTTCTGAAGTTTAAAATAAGCATGACTTGAATCTAAATCCACTAGCCTTAAACGATTATTTTTTCTTCTTTTCTGGAGTTTGCGCACTTTATGTTAGATCATAACTGATGAGCACATAGCTTACTTAACGTGCACTCCTTCCAGCAAAGCAGTCTTAAGAAATCCTGGGGTTTTCAGGAGTTTAGCAGAGAGAAACCAGAGCCTCTCATACAATGTGGTAGCAATTTGTCAGCCAAGAAGAACACTCCATTTTGAAATAATGCTCAGCTCAGTGGCAGACTAAAGACCTGACATACACCCTTGCCCTCTCCTTGCAGGCATCCTCCTCCGAAGACATGGGCAGATGGATAGGAATTTTGCTGGCGGAAACGGGGTCTTCAACAGACCCCGGAGCCCTGCACTACGACTACATCGACGTGGAAATGACGGCAAGCGTCATCCAGGCTGCCAAACAGACCTTCTGGTGAGAGGTGTTCAGCTACCTGGGTGGTTCCAGTCCTGTGAGAAGTTATATCGCTAGGTTAACTCCGGTGCCAAGAGAGCTTATCAAAATCCACCCCCCTGTGCCAGATATTGGAACTCCTGAAGTGTTTCAGCATCACAACATGTTAGATGTGTTTATGATTATGGTGTTGGCATCCTGCTAAGTTCTGTAGAAGATGCAGACACCATCCAACTTTACTCAAATCTTTACTCATTTTTTCAGTAAGTCACCTTATCAAATGCTACATTTTAATATTTTTTTTTTTTTTTTGCCTGAAAACATAGAAATATCCCTGGAAGAGGAAAAATATGCTGAAAACTAAATAAATATGCAGCTACATAGCTTACGTTTGTCTGTTGGCTTTATTTGCTGTACATGTAGCCAATATGTGCAGCATACATTGGCCAATATATGCTGTACACTAAGAATGTATAGCAAATTTAAGTCTTGGATAGTCACATTCTCAGTGTTCCCTTCCCAAGTCCTTTTCAGAATTAGTAGCAACTTCGTCAAGCTCACACCACTCCAGTTAATTTCTGGGTTTTAGTTTAGGAGGTGGAGATTGCGAAGGTGTCTAGGGTGCAGCACCGAAACTCTGTTTAAATTGCAAATCAGCGCAGTGAATTCCCCGTTACTGATCCTGTGCTAAGTGCTACATACTTAGCATATATAGTGATTTATGCATTCAAATCAATTTGGGATTAAAGCAGTCTTTGGTGGGAAGAGACTGTCATTTTTCCTTGGCTAGATGAGGTTGTTTAGAAAGGGGAGTGAAGGAGCAGTTGGCACCGGCGAGATCCCCTGCTGCAGACATACCCCGTGGTTTCCCAGGGTTCGGAAAGTGGATAGTCTGAGGAGACAGCTGGCAAAGACGACATCCCTCATCTCGCTGCAAAATGAGACTGCCCACAGAAATTTGGAATTTGTGTGGCTTAATGTATTTGAGAATCACACCCTATCTGCTCATCATAACTTTAAACAGACTGAAAATGCAAAAAATGAAAGGCAAAATCTTCAAAGTTTTCCAAAAGAAGACTCTCATGCCATTAGCAAGGTGTTAAGAGGGCTTTAACGAGGGAAAATGCACAGCTTCATTCAGGATCTAGTTTGAATGACTTCTGATAGAAATCAAAGTGACTCAGTGTTACCACAAGCCCAGTTTTGTGAAAGCCAGATAATTCTGATAGAATCAAAAAGCACTTAGCTTACAACTTATGTTAATATTTCTTTTGAAGTTAATAGGGCTCAAAAAGTTTATCCTGTGTTGACGTATTTTTCCTTCAGTCAGCATCTAGCAATAACCACATTTAAGAAAGAAATAGAATGGAAACCTTTTCCGCGTGAATACTGCGTGGCTATCCTTTTCTGAACAAATGTGATATTAATTGGAGCCAAGTGAAAAAACATATGCAACTAGACCACATGTTAGAAAGGAATGTTGAACAACTTGCAAAATAGCAGAATTCCCCTATTAAGAATTAGTTAAAATTCATTGTTTTTTTTAAAGGACTGGAAGAGCTTGTTGATAAGGAACCGGAGTAGCTGTCTGCTGATTTTCAACTACTAGAAAATGAGGAGAAATTACAATAATACTTATGTGTTAATAAAATACTGTTCTTGCCCTTTATATAATGAATATCAGTATTCCAAATTAATTGCAGTTATCATTAAACCTTTGATTATCGCACAGTCACTTCAGGATTATCGATTGTTAGTTTCCTGAGACTGATGTTTTGCAAAACGATGGGCTTTTCATTAACAGTCCCATCAATTTTCTTCATCTAAATTATTAGGTATCAAGGAAAGGCTGGAGAAAAAAATGTTTCCAAGCAGGTTTTCTCCATTTCCTTTCCCCTCTAGCAGTTTCAGAATACAGTTAACTTACATGGATACATCTGTAAACAGGATTAATGAGGCTTAGTCAAATAATGCTTATGAAGTGTTTGCAGATGCTTAGATAAATCTTAGCTTGCTTTGGTGATGGGAATAGTTACTACAGGTGCATCAGGTGTCATTAATAAATAGCCCAGTTTTCAGACATGGTTAGTACGCATCACTCTCATTGAAGCTACTTAAAGAGAAAGAAATACAATAACAGCTCCAAGTGCAGCCCTTCAGACTAACCAGAAATGACTGACTAACCAGAAACACTTGAGTAATGTTCTTCATTAAGAGGAACAGTAAACAAATGCAGCCCTCTAATAATGTCTGAGTATGAGATAAGATAAAGTTAAAAACATTTTTATCATGGAATTTACCTTGGGCTTTTTGGTTTTTGTTTGTTTGATGTAAGAAAAGCTTCTGTCTAACGATTATTCCACCCGTGCCCTGCCTGGAAAGGCTCACGTGGAACTGGGCAGGTTCATCCCTCCTGTGAGCCCGGGTCTCCTGCAGCTCAGGTGAGCCCCAGTTGGATGAGGTCCATCTCCCTCTCAGTGAGAAATTCAGTGGGCTGCATGTTATTCCAAAGCCAAGAGAAAGCATCTGTTGAAACCACAGCATTTTTGAGCCCTGGCCAGTGCTACAGAAGACCCTCTCTGCTTTAACAGGGCTTTATCGTATTTTATGAATGTCAGCACACAGCCTGAATAGTTCCATTGTCAGGGATGGAAAGCTTTGTTTCCCCGTTCATGTACACCTGAAGCTGTAGGAATTATTTGGAATCTCATTCTATACTGTGTTCAATTTCAGCGGTTGCTACAAAGGAAAACTCACCTTTGGGGCCATTATCTGATTCTGCCATTTGCTGCATTGTTAGATCTTTGCTCCCAACACAAAGCCTGTTTTAGTCCACGATATCTTGCATGTATTCTGCAGAATTTCACTAAAACAAGCTGCAGTGTTGATTTGGGGGCAGAAATACACAAACAAACATATGTATATATCTATATACATATCTCTCATTTGAAGTGTCCTGAGAGCTCAGATCCACTGTGTGAAACAGAACAAGAATGAACATTGGGAGTATCTGCATGCACCATTACCCAGACAGAGAGCTGGGAAGCACAGTGCCGTTGTGCACACTCTACCCAGCCAAAAGTTCTGATACGGAAATTAAAAATTCCCAGATTTTGAAGAAGAAAATATTCAGCAAATTTTGATACATATATGAACTTAGATTTTGTCAAAGTTCCATTTTTTGCAGATTTTTGCTGGATTTGATTCTTGTTTCTCCCACTTAGTAAGTTTGTACCCCCCCACCCCCCCCACCCTGAGCATGCATGCACCCAGAAACACCTGCTTCTCCCTGATGCAGACAACAAGGGAACTTCTGTGGGACACTGGCAAGCTGGTTTATAACAGAGATCAGCAGGTTCCCATGTAAACATGCCACTGAGCCGTTACAGCTGTTGCCCTCCTGGCTTTCACGCAGTCGTATTCCCGCTGTAAGAATGGAGTACAGGAACACATGCTGTAATGTTGGCTGCTAGCAGCAACATGTGAGTAGCAAAAGAATGAAAACTGTCCTCAGCTTTCCTGCAGAAAGTGAGAAGATATGTGCTTCCAGGCTACATAATCAGACACAGGGAACATACCACTGAATCATCATTTAGACTTAGGTTCAAGAGCTGGTTTTTATTATTTTTATTTTGCTTTATTCAGTTTCATGAACAGGCGAGTTATGTCTACAAATCCGTATCGGGGAAGCACTGCCAATGGCTACGCCTGCCCGAGTGGAATGGCACTTCATTACGATGATGTTCCCTGCATAAACGGATCGGTAAGAATTGAATTTGCACAGAACAAATGGTTTGCATGTGTTGAATGCATGGACATCTGAAAATTATATTATCTAAAAAGCCCCACTGGGCAGTTTCCAAATGAACTCCTGTTTTTTTGATTGGAGGCTGCAAACTTCTCTCACACCTACGGAGTATTAGGGGTGTGGGACATACTGTTTACATTAACCTGCGCGTGAGCCAACGTGCATTTAGAAAGCAGTTGCCTGTTGATGATTTGTTGCCAAGTCCTTGAATATAATACTCACTTGAGGGGGTACTTTTTAGATCACACTGCACCTGGCAAAATTAAGGACTCGGTTACACCAGGCACTTTTTGGTGTCTGTTGAAATAAAACCAAAACTGAAACACTTCTCAGTCCCTGGGGCTGCATTCCTCATGACAGCAGGTACTGCTTATCCCAAAGGAGAACCACAGTGGCCACTTCTATCCTGACAAACTGCAGAGCTGATCATAGGCAGATGTGCAACAGGGTTCAACACATAGTAGGTGTTAACCCATAGCAATGTGTGGTCCTCAAGAAGATTCACAGAGGATCTACAGCCTGTGTCAGCTCTTAATTTGGGCTGCTTCATAAAGGCCCTCACTAAGGCTCCAGAGAAATTCAGAGTTTCAGTGTTAAGTGGACTGTGAGTTCAATCCTCCGTCATGTCTGAGTAATGGCAGAAAGATGGCAGAAAACCCCTCTTGGGAACGACATGCAGCTGCGTGTGCGGTGAGCAGTCTGTGTGTGTCGTTCTTGGATGTGCCCAGGCCTTTGTATGAGCAGTGTACTGCCACAGCCAGGGTGGATTAAGGAAGGATATTTGGCAACCAGGTTGGTTGCTTTTAAGATTAATGGAATGAATCACTGGAGTATTGTTGTTGAGCTTTCCATTTTTCTGAAAAGAAAAAAAAAGTAATAGCCTGTAGCTATCTTAGCTGGTTAGCTCAGAATAATAATTCTCCAGCAAACAGAATATAATATTAGCATACCAGCAGCTGGTATTCACTGGAAAGTCATATAGCCTGAAGAAAAAAAAAAGAGAAAAAACTTTGGCTTCTGCTAACTGTTAGGCTGTGTTGCTTTTGACTACTCATGAACCAGATGTAATCCCACAGATTCGCCTGTGTATACCCCCCCGTTAGCACAGTCTGCTTGTGCCCCCTTGGTGCTAGAGCTGACGACTGACGGTGCAGTCTGTGAAACAGGGCGGGTGGTGGGACAGTGTGGAAAATCCACAGGCCTGAGGCTATGAGCCATGTAATGCGATGCTTTCTTTCCACACTGCGTCCTCCCTGCCTTTCGAAATAGCTTGATTCAAGCATGAGCAAGAAGCATATACTTGCTAAACACCAAGGGCTTGCTATGGTCAAAAGAATTACTAATGTTTTAATTTCACTGAGGAGGTTCTGCATGGTGTATTGTTTACTAACTGCCAAAGTGTATGTGTTGCAGTGGGAACCAGAAGATGGCTTTCCTTCTCGTAGCAGGAACATTGGAGAAGAAATGCTTTATGATAACGCAGGCCTGTACGATAACTTGCCGTCTCCAAAAATCTTTGCGCGCTATCCGCCAGCTGACAGAAAGCCCAATAGGTTATCTACTGACAAACTCTCCTCTAACCATTACAAATACCCTGTCTCATCCAATCTGTCTTCTGCTCAGTCTGTCACTAATACCTCTGCTGTGGGGAGGGGATCTGGCTCACAGGTACTGTACTATTTAATACTTAACAAAGCTTTTTATTTTTTGGCTGTTTTGTTTGTCTGGTTGTCATCTTAAGGGCCTTGGGCTATTTCAGTCCCTTAATGTTAGCACTGGAAAGCTTGGAGTTTAGTCCTGAGGCCACTGCAAATGAAACAGGTTTGCTAACTTGTAAATTCTGATGTGGAAGTATTGGCACCTGGGAAAGGCTTTCTCCACAAGTTCTTGATGATTTACAGATTGTGGATAATAACAAAAAAAAAGACATGTGACCTTCCAAACTTAGCCTGAATGCATATATAGCCGCCTTGTCTCCTTAGGTAGTGATGACTTCAAAAAATAAAAGTGAAATACGACCTGGCTGTGAGAGCAAATTTACCTCTCTAGAATTTTACTAATCTGTATGTTGTGTATCCTATGGTTATATATATTGTCAATATATGTAGATACCAATATATATCAGATATATACTAAGTGATACTGTATATAGCGTGTATATACCAAATTCAAGCTACTGCCTGTTATTTTCTTCCCCCCTACAAAACCTGAGCCTATGTCTATGCTGCTCTCTGAGGGTGACCTCAGGCTTCTGGACCTCAGCTGAAGTGCGAAGCTGCAGAGCAGATGGAATCCTGTGTGCTGAGCCTCAGCAGCAGACAGGCAGACCCTGCAGTGGGGCAGAGCAAGCCTTGCTCACAGCCACACTGGGGACCTTCTCTGGAGCCCATAGCCAGTCTCCGAAAGCTGGGCATTGGCATAAGCCTGTGAATGTGTCACAAAGATGGGTGGGTTTCAATCTAATCTGAAATGGAACAGTTAGATAAGCGTTTCCCTTCTCTAAGGCACCTGCCATATTGTGTGTTAACTCAACCCTTATGAAAACTTCCTGTTGGAATATTAGAATTCAGTGAAGTTGCAGACTCAAAGGTGGACCTGAGCAGTAAGTTGCCCTGAACCTTGGCTGCAGCAGCAGGCTTCTCGTTCCATTCCCAGTTGAGTCCTCAGAAGCTTTTGGAAGCAGGTGACCAGAGCGTGGCACACGTCTGCCCCGGGCTCGGCTGAGGCGTCCCCCATGGAAGCACTGCCATTATCCAGGACAGTGCTGCTCTCCCCAGGGTTCAGTTCGTTGCAGGGGAGTCCTCTAAATGGAAACCCCTTGGACATAGTGTGCTATTTCTGGTGATCTTGTGAGCTTGTCTGGCCATTGTGAGAAGTTTTTTTAAGTAAGAAAAACTTTTAGTTATTAGCTAGAAGTTGTGTAAAAGGAAATTGACATGTTATCTCCTGGCATTTAAAAATGTGCAATAATTAATATTGTTTTTTTAAAAAAATAATTCCTTGCACTACGAGAATGGCAAGGTCATACAGTAAATAAGAAAAACTGTTGAACTTTTGTGTATCAAACCCTGTTGGGTTTTTCTGTATGAAATTAACTCTGACAAGCCTGTGTTTCAAGAATCTTTATAAAATTATTCAAAAGTACAACTTTTCTGCCTCACAGTGGCTTTCTTAATACAGTAAACACCAGAGTTTTAAATAGCTTGGAGACCATGATGCCAGCAGCGATGGGGAGTTCATCCCCTTGTTATCCTCTGATTGCTGCTCTGGCTCCTGCTGAGCAGGCAGCTCTCAGTGACAGAGTCTCTGGAGGAAGCGCTGGCTCCAGCTCAGTCAATGCGCTGTTAAGGCTCTCCGAGCAGACGGCTTTTTGTCAAGCTTCGCCCTTGATGACTGAGGGTGACTGTAATGCCAGTGGCACAGGAATAGCTGGAGCCGGTTTGTACTTTTGTTTTCAAACAGTTTAAAGGCAAGAAGCCTCCTGTGACTGCTAATGGCATCACCGGAAAAGGGAGAACTTCAAACAGCCAGCCGAAGAAGTCTGAATCGGTGTCATGTGTGAAGCGCACCGCATCCAGTAAGTATCTCTCCTCGCTGCTGCCCCACTTGTGAGTGGAGTCATGAGGATACCCAAAACAGCTGTCTTCTTAGCAAACAGATAAAGAACCACTGTGGTTCTTCTGTGCCCGAGAGGCTGAGCAGGAGACGCCCAGCAAGACTTTGAATAGGAGACATTGTGTGCATTGGTGACTCATTAGTAGTCCAGCCATTCCACAAGATAAAAGGTTGTCATGTGGAGAACGAGAAATATGAAATGTGGAGCCGTGGCTGCAAAGTCATGAGGGCAGCAGGAAAAAAAAAAGGGTAATGATTCTTCATTTGGGGCAGAGAGCAATTCTGTGTTCCTGTTGGAAGAGGAGGATGAGGAGCTGGGAAGTACATGAGAACATTATGTTGCTCAAAAGTGGAATTATTCTTATCACTAATGAAAAAGTATGACAAAATGATGAAGACAACCATACAACTCAGAAACTTCCTCAGAGAGATGAGATTTCAATTGGCAAGTGGCACATTCAGAAAGAGGATTCTTTGGGGCAGGGGGATTGCCTTTAGGAAATCCCTAACCGGGATTGCTTTGCTTGAAGAAGAAAAGACAAAAAAAAGCTATAATCATATTTTTTTAAATACAGATTCAGAAACACGGCTTCTTTTAGAGAAGGAATGAATGTGGGGGTTTTTTTGATCCTGTGATAAATTTTTTAAGTCATGGATTTAATGGCAGTAAGAGAAATTTGGGTTAGACTTTAGGAAAAAAGTAGTATGTTTCTTTCTAACTAGGTAGGCCAGTTGGTACTAAAGTAGGTAGTTGTGGGAGTAAAGGCATCTCTGTTACTAAAGACCAACTAAAACTGCTTTGACAACTAATTGTCAGGAATGGTTTAGTACAATTGACATTGCCCTCAGATATGCAGACAGACAGTGGTGTGTTAGCTGGCGTATTGATTTGAGTCTGCAGTTGGAGCAGCAGTATAGAAGGGGCTGTGATATAAATTAGAACACAGCTACATGTGAGCCATGAAATCAAAGCATCTATGTGGAGGTAAAAAAAAAAAAAAAAAAGAAAAAGAAAGCTCTGAAGTGTCAAAAAGGTGAGAACATCATTATGTTCTCTTACGTCAGATGAGAAAAGACCTGTGCTTTAAGTACTTGAAGCAGGAATGGAAATTAGGCAAGTTTTTCCTCTGACCCCTTCCAATTAAAAATCAAGGGTTCAGAGATAAAGAGGAGCCTCCTTTCCTTCCTCTGAATTGCACACAAAGGCAAGGCCATGTTTCAAAAACCAGTGTACTGGTATGTATCTTCTTCCCCATATAAACGTAGAGAACAAACTGTCTATCCCCTATGGTTTCTGTAGTGGTGCTGCAGAACTCAGCGGGAATCATGGATCTTGAGAAAAAGTCAGTGGAAAGGGAATGGTTGCTCAAACCGTAAAATTGTTCATGTGATGTTCAGTCTCAGGGAATGGTTTTGAATTTTACTGTTAATCTAACCAAGTGACTGGGGCAATGAGCTGCCTAAACAGCTGAGGAAGCACATAGGCACATACACACATATATGCTATAAAGGTCTGTTTTATCCAAGTTTAAGCTGAGAAAATTTCTTTGGTGCATGTATCTGTAATTTTTGCATCTCCATTTTAAACTGTAACCCAAGTTTGAATGGGAACAGGCAGGGACCAACAGGATCAAATAAACAACTATGATCCAATACACACAGATGCGGAGCAGTACAAATACGGCAAGAATCGTGTGGAGGCAGATGCAAAGAGGTTACAAAGCAAAGAGGAGGAGCTGCTAAAGAGGAAAGAAGCGCTCCGGAATAGGCTGGCCCAGCTCCGAAAAGAAAGAAAAGATCTACGTGCTGCCATTGAAGTCAATGCTGGTACGAGGTGGTTTTTTGTGCTGAATTCTGCCCTGGGTAGGCTGAATTATGCAAACAGATTTGTATTCTGTGCTGAAGACATGCCACTACATCAGGTTTGGTTTTGATGTTAAACTATACTCTGTAATGTCTAGATTTGGGTTTTTACATGTGTATGTGTGTGTGTACACGTGTGCCTGTGTAGTATGTATGTATAGGTGTGTGCATATATGTGCGTGTGTCTATAGATGCACCTATGAAATTACAGTGATGGGGACTTAAGCAGAACAAGGGAATAATTTTATTGTGACTGGCTAGTTCTATTTTCATGACATGGAAAAATTACAAAACAAATAATGACTTGAAAGTAGACTCGAAAACTAGGGCAGGCACCTGAAAGAAAGCATTTGATTTCTTTCGCTAAACTTTTTACATGAAAAAATGCTTTTTGCAAAGTACGTGACTTTTTGTAAGGTCAGATCTTTAGACACCTTGTTCCTTACTTTTTAAAAAAGAAAATTATTTCTGTAGGTGTCAATTTAAGCCTGTTGTTGAAATAATAACATCTCTGTGAATGACAGGCAGGAAGACCCAAGTGATTCTTGAAGACAAATTAAAGAAGTTGGAAGAGGAATGTAAGCAGAAGGAGGCTGAGCGTGTGAACCTGGAGCTAGAACTGACCGAGGTGAAGGAGAGCCTTAAGAAAGCCTTGGCTGGTGGCATCACACTGGGCTTGGCTATTGAGCCCAAGTCAGGAACATCAAGCCCACAGGTATGCAAAGCCATTAAACACGCACGTCCCAGTACCATGGGCTGGGAGTGCTCTGCCTTCTCATCTCCAGTAAAATGAGTGGGAACTGAGAGTTTTCAAAAGGTTTATTAAGCACAGGAAATAAGAGCAGAACGAAATGCCTTTCTGCGTTATTTGCATTATTCACTTAAATCTGGTTTACTTTGTACAACAGCAGGGAGCAGGTAGGCATGGAAATCACAGACACTGTTAGGATAATGTGCAAAAGCTGACACCTCATTGTCCTCAGTGATTGTAAAAGTGCATAAACTGAGACATTGCTCCATCCCAGGAAGATGTAAATGCACCAAAATCATCCTGCAGTGACTGAGACCTACTTGTGTTGGTCCTCTAGCAGTAACTGTCGCCCTTTACGTGGTAGTCCTGGCTTATGCTGGGTCTGTGGCAGAAGCAGCCAGCAGAAGGATCAGAGGGATTTGTCAATTCCTCCAGATGACCCAACGCTCTTTAATGACAGAAAACAAACTTTAATTTTCATTACAGAACACAGACTTCGTGTTTTTTAATTTTATTCCAACCTCTTTTTCATTTATCCATCATTATTATGAGTATGGTTTCTTAAAAAAAATCTGCAGTTCAAGTCTAGATAGAAGATACTGCTCATGTGAGTCACTGGAGGAAACTCACTGTAGGGTTTTCACTCTTTAATAGTCTCCAATTCTCAAGCACCGAACTTTGGAAAACTCTCCCATCTCCAGTTGTGATACCAGTGATACTGAATGCTCAATACCTGTGAACAGCGCAGCCGCTCTGAAGCGACCTCCCTCGTCAAATAATTCTCCATGTCGAGGCCATGTCCTTCGAAAAGCAAAGGTGAGAAGACTTACGTCTAGTTTTCTTTGTCTGTCCTTTTTCTTACTTTCAAAAAAAACATACTTGCTTGTGGTGAGACAGAGGAGAGAGGGAGAAGTTAGTTCGTGTGGGTGAAATTTAAGAAGAGAATTTGCCATATCTAAATTATTTGTATTGCTACATAAATACTGCTGATTTTGAGGAACCTTTTGCAGAAGAATTGGTAAGTAGTTTGGGAGACAGATTTGACTCTGCTCTCTCATTCACTGTTTTTCTCTGTTCCTTTATAGATTTAATTTGCAAGGTAAGTGGTCTGTGACCTAGAGAGTCCATCTAAAATTCATAAAGTTACACTAATCTGTGTGGCAGAGAAGTGGTTAAAAGAGCACTGTTGTAGTAGGTGTTCTGAAACAACACAAGATTGGGTCTGATCTTTGCCAGCTGGTGCAAGAACAGGGTAGTTGTACATTATAATAATCGACAATGTGTTGTGCAAATATCTACTTCTGATGTACACTTAAAGTAGAAATTGAATTAATTGAATTTAGTCTGGCAAGTACCCGGCTGAAGCTGGCAGTCCGCTTGCGTTGGTACAGTTTCCTAATTGTTGTGCTGTAGTTTAAATGGGATTTGCGTGACCATTCTTCTGGCCTAAGTTTGCCAGCAACATACATGTGTGGGCAGCGCGTAACCAAGGGGGACAGTAATAGTGTTGGCCCAAGCTTTTGTTGTTTTAGTAGTGCACTGATAATTGTAATTCTAAACAATAATAATTATAAACATTTGTCTTCCATGCAGTCCATTTCTTTCTTCAAAACAATGAAGTATTCTGTACAGGGGTTTTTTTAAAGCAACTTCTCTTACATGTCTTCATTGATTATGTACATTTACAGTGACTGAGCATGAGCCTGGCACCTAAATGTAGTAGATACTGAAAAATCAACATCCCAGCAAACGATTTGGTTTTCTGGCACATCCTAATCTCTCTGTTTCCTCCCCCCAAGGCCTTTTACCCTCCCCACATTGGCCAAGCCATGAATTACATCTCCTGCTATACCTTATGTGAGAGGTTTCTCGCCCTTCTTCTACCACCATTTCCTCCATCCTTTCCATGGTCATCAGCTGCTTTTTTTCTGTCAGTTAGCCTAATTCATTTAAATTCAACTAAGAATAGTTGAACTCAGCATAATAGGTTTTAGTTCTGTTTAACTTTGATGTTTGCTGCATGTGTTTCAAACCCGAAGAAGGATTCATGTGCTCTGAAGCTTATCTCTGTATTCCAATTATATCCTAATTTGTCTCATAATGATATCATCTCTAACTATATGCTTTGCCTTAGATTTGCGTGTTAGCACAGCGTTACTCAGGGAATGTGGTCTAGCAGAGCACAGGCCTTACGAAAGGGAGCGCGGATTTGTGCTACACGCTGGACAGGCACATTAAAGCCAGCCATTTCATCTTTACAGCTGGAGAAACCAGGGCACTATGAAAACCTAAACATTTTTGGTGTAAAGAGTGCCTTTCAGCTGTAGTACATTTTTTATGCTCAGCATATACCAAGCAGGAAAACCCCTGCTGTGTTGTTTGATATTGCTGTGCTTTGGATGGCATGATAGCTTGGTCAGGCTCTGTTGTAGAGGAATCTTGGATAGAAGATTGGGCTAATCAAAAAGGATACGGAGCTACTAAGCATATTTGCCATCCTGGGAAAAACAACTTAAAGTATCCAATTCAGCTTTAACAGCTTTTTCCTAAAACTTCATGCATTAAATATGGGGTGAAATTTTGCTGAATTAGATGGTGCAACCCAAGCCGTACTCAGCCCGTTCGCAAGGAGCTGCAGCCAAAGTCTGCCATCAGGTATCTGCAGCACGCCCCGCTTGCAGGGACAGGGTGGGATTAACTGTATATGTGCGAGAGTGGAACTTGGCTCTCAATTCTTCTGGCCTTTTGCAGTTATGAGTGAGCCCAGGCCTTATACATGTGGCAAAGGAAAGGGCGTCACGCGTGAGTATCCCGGAGCAGAACTTGGCGCTCCACGCATGGGTGTCAGTGCGACGTGTGGGAGTGAAACAGATTTCACATCCGTGCTAGCGCTTGCGTCTTCAGCAACTGGCAAATCTCCCAAGGTTGCGAGGGAGTTGTGTAAGCATTTGAAATGTCAGATTTTATTTTTATTTTCCCCCGGTATGTACTTGAATGCACTGAATGCCTCCCTTCTTGCTCTTCCCTTGCCTGAAGGATGCCGAGTCTGTCACCCGGCAGCCGTGTGCTCGCAGCCACCCTCGCGTCCCTGCCGCGGGCTCCCAGCACCACGCTGCTCGCTGCTTGGGCAGCTGTTGCCGCGAAGGTGTGGGCTGCGCAGCCTGCGCCCCAAGCACTGCGCTGGGGGGGGCTTTGAGACTGGCACCCCCAGAAGCTCGCTCCTCTCGGATGCGCTGACGTGAGGGGGAATAGCAAGAGGACAGAGCTAGCGTTAGATCTAAGGACTAGCAGCGATTTGGGATTGACTGCTTAGGACATGCACTGTGCCACAAATACATATGCGTGCAGATAGTTGGATTTTTCAATTTTTCTGTTTGTAACGTTTTTAGTTTTCTTATAAAGTAATAACGCATATTTTTCAGAAGTCAGAAGGAATTTTAATTGTGATTTTGTTAATCTCTACTGGAAATGGAGACTGTGTAAAAAAGTGGATAACAGTGTTCTGCATTAGCATTCCTAGAGAAGTAAAATACTCCAAATACCCTTGCTGTAATTGTTTAACTATTTCACATTTCAAATGAATTTCTAAAACCAAATTGTTATGCGTAGCAAGGAAACTGCAATGAGTAGTTCTGCTCTGTTTTCCAAACTGGTGGGCTGGTGAGTGTCAGCAGTTTACATTTCCTTATGTTCAGGGACTGGAGAAGAAAAGGAGCTCTCCCAGTTTCCCAGCTCCCAGTCAGGCTGTCAGTGTTGCCTTTCATTGGCGTGAACCTGCTGGAGAAACGGAAACAAGAAGTTCTTTCTGCACCTGCAGAAGACGCTACTTTCAGCTTTCCAGGCTTATTTAACACTGAGAAATATTCTCCTCCCAGTTGCTTAGCCAGCGACTTCCTTTAGATCTTTGGCAGTGTATACACAGAGAAAATACATTTAATATCTATTTTAAAGTAATTTAGTTGTTACCAATACTGTGTTTGAAGTTTAGATTTACAATAATTGGAAGTGTAAAACTATTTTATATTCTATTTTAGTAAAAGTACCTTTTAAAAGAAGGGGAAAAAAAACCACAAGATTAAAAAAAAAATCTATTGTCTTCATTCTTTAAACCCAAGATTTTTTTTCCTAATATTGTGAAAATAGCCACCAACTGTGACCTTTACTCTTGCTTTACAACGGTTGAAGAGGTGTCGTAGTCATGCAGCTGTTTAGCCAAACTAATGCCATCACTGCTTTCAGCAGCAGAAATAGATATTCACATGGATAAGTAACAGGTTTCAGTCAGAGCTCTTAAACGTTGTCGAATGAGTGTTAAATTCAGGAATTCGGGTTGGGAGCCAAGTCATCAGGCTGCCTGCAGAGCCTCTCTGCGGAGTAGGTGGTGGGAGAGGCGTGCGCAGAGCCCAGTGCCTGGCGAGGCGCAGCCGGGCAGTTGCTCCACGGGGATGACTGCAGCGAGAGGCCAACGCCTTCGTGTCTTCATTAGTTCCTGATTGCTGTATGGGCGTGATTCAGGGAGCAGGTAGGGCATGGATGTCTTAGGCTGAGCCCGGCTGTCTTCAGCTCTTCTGCTCCTATGTACTGTTCGGAAATGCTGTAGGCGTCACGCAGTAGCCACACGTTCAATTTCACTGGGTGTTTAGCTATAGCAATCTCACGATTTTCACTTATGTGGCAGAAGAAATGGCAATATCTTGCTCTGTGGCATATGGATGAAAGCATTATAGATTACGTGCTTGCTGTGGATGGCAGGTGGTGTTGTCCTCAGCTAACAGGTGGGGAAACTGAGGCACATAAAGGCAAAGTGCTTTCTTTAACTTGCTGAGCAATAGCTCAACTTGGATTATATAGATAGGAAACAAATGTAATAGAAGCTAACGTCTTTCTCTTTACCCTGCCTGTAAGTGTCCCTACCTCAGTAAGCTGCCATTTTTAGCCGTAGAAACGTGTCTCTGCCATGGTTTTTGTAATGAACAACTGAAGAGTAGTAAAGCAATCACTTGGTGTCAGCTATGGGAGATACTGAGTGCTTCCTGCTGTCTCATGCAATGAAGTCAGAAAGCCCTCTGCGCTGCATCAGCCTCTCTCCTTCAGCTCCCGCTGAGTGCCCTAGAGAGAAAGTAACCGGTGCGGAGGGGTGGAAGCTGCACGCACAGATGCTATCAGGACAGACTTGTTAGCATTCCCTAACTAATTTGTGGGCAGAAGGCTGGATCCGGTGACGTTAATGGAAAAACTGTTACTGACCTCAGCTGGCTTTGGCGTAGCAGATCTGATGACATCAGTGAAATATCCTGATTTCTCTAACATTTTCCATATCTTCTCTTTTTTTTTTTTTTTTCCCTTCCAGGAATGGGAGATGAAAAATGGAACATAAATATAGCAAAACCACTCACTTTCCATAAAGGCCTTACCAATTACGGACCAAGACATAGGCTGCAAAAGACTCGTCTGAAAGGTGGTATCAAGCGATACAACATAAGAGGTTTTATAATTCTGTTAAGTTAATGGTAGCTTGGCGCTAATTTGCCTGTATTCCCTCTATTGTATTGCTGTGTAACTACGTGTGACCCTTCTTATTAGCTGTAACTCTTTATTTCCAACTTCACTGGTAAAGAAAATGAAAACCAAACCAACTATAGTAATTAAAAAGGAGCATAAAGTCCTAGTTGAAGGTTTACTTTGCTGGAACAGCATAGACCAGCAACGTTAATTATATCGCATCAGATGGCCTGAACGCTGAAGAATGATGCGTGAAGACCGACATGAAATCGTTACGGAGAA
This sequence comes from Opisthocomus hoazin, assembly GCF_030867145.1. Classification (NCBI taxonomy): domain Eukaryota; kingdom Metazoa; phylum Chordata; class Aves; order Opisthocomiformes; family Opisthocomidae; genus Opisthocomus; species Opisthocomus hoazin. Next base: position 13,181,703 of record NC_134418.1, read on the forward strand.
GAAGTACACAAGAGTAAAGCTGACTTTCGAGGTCTGCTGAGCAAAGTCTTGCTCATTAGCCATCACTTTGCTGTTAGCTGTTCACGTGGCAGAAGAAAACTGAAGAAATGTGTTCACAGAGATGGCGTGGCTGGCTCGAGCTGGGAAGGCAGGAGCTCTTCGCTGCCGCTGGCCCCTGCACTGTGGTGGGACCATGGACGACACGCCTCAGCTGTGAAGCATTTTTTGGCTACTTTTTAGACAGATGCTTTTTTCATTGGAAGATAAAAAGCTTCCATACTTTAAAAAAAATGCATTTTAATACGTTCTCTTTATTACTATTCCGAAGAACCAATCGTTTTCAAAGGTCATGTCATTGAACTGTGATTTGTTCCTGATTTTTTTAAAAGGCAAACAGGTATTTTTAGATACTGCTTCTTTTCTATACTTTTTGAAAAAGTAAAAGAAAACATAATTGAAATTAATCTTCAACAGATAGTGGCAACTCAGAGTAGCTTATGCAGTCAGTCTTGTTTTGTTTGTTATAATATAGTATTGTTAAACTTGAGTTATAGAACACTGCTGTACTTAGTTTCTTTCGTCTTTTCAGATCTCAGCTATTATTTTTGAGGAAGACGGACTGAAAAGATGATAATTTCCAGACTCTTTTACAAACACTTTTACAAAGAATTGGGGATTTTGTCGGACAGGAGTCCATTTCTGTTTACTAGGAAACAACATCTTGCATTTTAGTCTGTAAAATTATAGAAATCTGTTCTTATTTGTCTCTATCCATGTCACTCCTGAGAACTTACACGCATAAATTGTCAACTGAAGTCCTTCAAAATCTCAAGATTGGCTCTAAAAATCAGGAGAGAGAGAGGGGAATAAAATGTATAAGAAGTTGGCTTATTTAATTTTTTCTCTGTGGTTTTTTTAAGCCTTTGGAGAGCCTTCAATCACATTCTCAAGATTTTCTTCCTCCTCAACTGTAAGGACTAGAAAATTACTTTAATTAAAAAAATTAAAACCCTACTTGTAGTTTGAGATAATCAAAGATGTTAGGGCTGGAGTCTTGATAATTAGTTAAGACTTGCAATTGAATCTGCAGAAGCTGGCAAGACAGCAGTTATCAAGGATCACACCCCTGTATGGCCAGCCCTGTAGTTTGTCTCCTACCTGTAGGAATAGGTGTGTGTAACTCCGGAAGGGTACACTGGCGTTCCCAGCTGAGCTGGATGCCAGAGGACTTCCCACAGGAGCTGGGGGGATTTGAAGGCACAGAGCTGTCAGAAAGATGCAGGGCTGTGTCCTGTTCCCAAATGCAATTAATGCCAGGGATCCCGTTGACCTCAGCTGAGTAGAAATGGGGTCCAGCATGAGAAAAGGCTCTTTGCTTCTTGGGACTGTGCTTTGTATGAAGTGCTGCGGGGATGCAGATAACGGTAAGGAAGCAAGTGTCAGTGTGGTTTTCACTGAAACCAGGATTTTTTTAGTATTATTTTAGGTCATCTGCTTACTTACTAACTCTATAAGTGGAGGGCACATTCTATGCTGTACGACTATGGACTAAACAGTATCAAGTTCCCATAAATGTTTAGCAGAAACAAATTTGAAGCAAAAGTAAGTTCATTTAGGCTTTTTATTTCAAATTAAGTTATTTATTTGTATATTTCAATAAATATTTAATTTATATCTGTACATATTTATGATGAAAATTAGGCTTCTAGTCAACGTTTGCAATGATGTATCAGTTGCCATTAAGAAGTGGTCCCGCATCAAGTAATGCAGAGTAGTCAAAAGCCAAATCTCTTGTCTTGTTTATCCAATATTGGCATTGTATCTTCCAGTGCCCTATATCCCATGGGAAAAAAAAGCGCCTTGGCAAGGACAAGTTCTAATCCATGCCTGAGATGATAGAATTGTGCAAAATTCTGTCCGAGCAAACAGAGGTTGTGTGGTGCTGGGGCCGTGCACACAACCCCAAGCCTGGTGCCACGGTCTTCTGCTTTGCTGGTCATCTTCAGCACCTATAGTGCCTTTGGCACCTATGATGCCCACTGCAGCAGGGGCTGCTGCCAGAATTAAGCATCTTTCACGCTTCCTCCAGCAAAGGCTCCACCACCCCCTCGCCCCCAGCCCGGCGCGTTCTGTAACTGCCCGTCTCTAATGTGGAAGTACGTTGGTACCATCGCACTTGGCGTTAGCAAAGTGTCTGTTCTGTATAATGGCCAAGGTTTGGAAAGGGGGAAAACCAAAAAGCCTCGGGGAACAACCTCTCTATAAACCACATTTGGTGCTGTGAAATATACTCCGTTTTGTTGAATAGTACTTTCGCTGTACAATTTTTTATAAAAAGCAGCAGAGCTTGTATTTTCACCATTTTTCGATTTCAGGATCACCAGACAAAGTCAGCAATAGAGCAGCATGACTTCTGTTTTAAAGGAAAACTCTTGTATTTAAAACCATTGCAAACTATGTCTTTTATGAAAATGTTACACTTGCGCTTCCTCAACAAACTCCTGTTACTGTATCAGGTGCTTTTTTCAATTGTTTTTTTATGGGTGATGCTTTTAAAAAAAAAAAAAGATTATAACTTTGGGGGATCAAAGGTGTTTTTTTAATGAGATGATTGTGGCAAGTTGATTTTTCAAATGGAGAACTTAATTTAGTATCAATTTTTTGTTAAAGATACTCTCAAATTAATTGGCCGAGGCTGTATGTTGTAAGATAATGTTCTCATATTAAGAATGTAATTATTTCCTTATTGTATTTTTTAAAAACAAAATCGTATTTAAAAATCTCTGTGAAAAAAAGCATGAAAGAAACATGAAAAAAGTTTTTGTTTTATTTTTGTTATTGGATATGTTGGCAGTGCCCATTATAATTGACTGTAAATATAGTCTTTCTACTGTTTTTCTCAATGTATTTAAGTTTTTTGACACACATTCATGGAAACTTCTGTAAAAAAAAAAAAAGGTCCAAAATAGACCCACATACAAATGTGTGTCTTAGTAGCTCCAACTAACTTTATGCCTTTCTAGTTTATTCTTCAGAAAGTCTTGCAGAGCATGAAAAAAGACTGGCACCTGGGAGGTGCGACAGAACCAAGACCATTATTAATAAAGTTACCTGTCAAAAAGGAAGTATTTGCACTGTTGTTTCTTGGTATTTGTCAGTGTAGTAAGTAGGTGGCACTTTGGCAGGACACCCAGGATAGTCCTCCTCAACCAAGTACCCTTCTCCCATGCCAGTCGGTTGAAAGATGCTTGGACAGGTTACAATTAGGATTTTTTTTGGTGTCAGTTCTGTCCCCGTTTAACTGTGCGATGACCTGCTGCAACTGGCATGCAGTCTGTCTAAGGGACAGCCTGGCAATGGACAATGGGAGTTCAGTGTATTTAGAGCTCATAGCAGAAGTTACCGCTTACCTAGTGCTAGTGCATCAGTTTGCTTAGACGTCAACTCCATTAATAAATAAGGTAAAACTGTAAAAAGTTAAAAGTTACCCCTAAGAAATTAAAGTGGATCAAAATCAAACTGAGCTAATTATCAGACTACTTAACTAGGAATATAGCAATTCCTTATAGATGACTGACAGATGAGATTGAGCACTGATAAGCCTTAATTACTCCTTGTTGCTTTTCCTAGATTTAGCTCTTGCTCCCATTACACAAATATTATTACCAAATGTCATACTTAAATAGAAAACACATTTCATTTTACCAGACTCAGGGAAGCAGTATTGTAGACTAAATGGTTTCCTTTCTGTACTCGCAACCTCCTTGACCTCAGGAGAAAAAGGTGGTCAGCATATGTAAAACATCTCATGGTGGTGTAACTAACAAGAATTATCTCTCAAGGAGACACAGCGGTTTGTCCGCTTAATCAAAGCTCGTAACACTTCACTGCCTTTTGTCAGTTAAAAAGCCTTCAAAAGCAAAGCTTTTTTTATTAGTATTTCTCTGGAGAAGGAAACAAAATCTTTAGAAAAGATACACATACAGGACAAATTGTATAAAAATACACACATTATTTATAAAAATAGATATTTAGAATAGTTGTACTATATAATATATACTGTTATAGTATAATAGTATATATGAAAAATTTAGAAAATTTATACCTTAATACTCAGACTTATGGCCGAAAAAATCCTTAAAGAGGATCTCAGTGTTTTTCTCTAAGCTACATTTAATATTTGTTCTACCCAGTTACATCCCAAAGGCATTCAGTATAAAAGACCCCACCAACACCTAACTCCATTGTGGTTTATTCTTGCAGGTGGGCACCCACATTGCAAGCATTGCAGTGCTTTAATATTGAGTTCTTCTTTTTTACTTTTTTTTTAATTTGTGCATAAGTTGAGCGCCATCAGACCGCTCATTACAGCAGGGCTTTATAAAGAAGGATGCCTTGGTAGAGAATGAGCCACGCCAAATGTTGACACCATTTTTCAAACGGAGAGGGAAAAAGTCAGGAAACACAGCCTTTTACAGCTCTACTGTGCAGATTGACAGATGGCATAATAAAGTGAAGAATCAGTCAGCAGACTGAGAAATCACTGTACTGGGGTAGAGCCCACACAGGTTTTATACTGGGGTGTCATTGCTCATGAAGTGCTGAGAGGTCTGTGAGGCTGCTAATCAGCATCCAGGAAAAGAACACATTCTGCCTGGGTTTCCTCAATACAGTTTTGACAAGGTCCGTCACTGAAGAGGTTTAAGTAGCTATTGGAGAAAAGGAAAAGACCAATAGGATAAACAACTGGTTAGTAAGCAAACAAAAAATAAGGCATAAATTCTCTGTTTCCAGTGGCCTTGGGATCCCACAGGGCTGGGGTCTGAGCCTTGTGCATATCAGAATAATTGCAATAATTGGAAAAAATAGGAGATTAAAAATTTGCTGTTCCTAATTTATTCAGGATAGTAAGCCAACTACAAGAACTTCCAGAAATACCTTTTACAACTTCAGCAATAATTAAAATGTCAGAAGAAATTCAGTGTAGGTAAATGCAGAAAGAGCTGTCTGTGGTAAGAAAAGAAGAAGAAAAAAAAAAAAATCTAGACTTAGGAGCACTGAAATAGCTCTGACTACACCCAGAGCTGATCATGGAGTTTTAATGGTTAGGTCCAAGAAAATATCTACTTACTGCATAGTAACAGTAAATAAAAAAAGGCAAAAAAAAAAAAAATAATCCCATAGCAAATACCTTGTGATCTAAAATGCAGTGAATAGCTCTAGACCCTGCCTGACCAAGCCACACGTAACGTCACAGCATACGCTCTCAGCAGCGAAGCCGCCGGGCTGTAAGAATCCCTGCCGTCCAGGGCACCAAACGCTCTGACTGATAAAGATAACGCTGAAACAACTGCTATGCACAAGCAAGTGGTAAAAGAAGAAAAACACTTGCCTGGTATCGCCCATACCTCGATTGTGTGCTTTAGGACCTATATAACATTATCGAAATCTGGGCACTGAATGTCATAAATAGATAAACTCATATGGATGATGGCACAAGAGCAAGAAAGATCCAAAAGTACAGACACCTCTCCATACAGGGAAAAATAATACTGATTTTACAATAAAATTCAAAGCGAAAACAAAGATTAGGGCTTTTCAGTGTGAAAAAAAAAAAAAATCTTGAGAAGGGGAAAGAATATGCTAAGTTTGTGAGAATCAGCAGCAGAATGTGCCATGGGAATGAAATGGTCCTTGTCACTAATGGTCCAGACTCTGAGGGTATTGAAATTAATGGGGCAGGTTCAAAACAACTATACAGAGGTACTTCCACTCCCTGTCTAATTCAGCTATGGAATTTGTTGCCACAAAATTTTATGGATGCTACAAGCTTATACAGGTCCATAAACATTAAAGAAAATTCATGGCGGAAAAGAATTACTCACGGCTATCAAGCACAGAGCTACCAGCTCCAAAGCAGAAAGGTCCAGCTCCGCGGTGGATGGAGGCTGGAAGCGCGTATGGGGTAACTCTCCTCGTGTGCTGCCCCCTGTTCCCCTGCCTTATTGATAAATGAAACTGATTTATTTCATAAAAGACTATTTAATTTTTCCTGCCAGCCGTTGCAAAAGCATTGTCTCCTATTAAATAATGTATCAGCTTCTTTTCAATTTGATTTTTTGACAATGCAATGTCATTCCTTCACAATACATTAGATAACTGAAATAATTCAATTACATCAAGGATATTCCTCTTCAATAATCTCTCTTGATGACAAGGAAATAATTTTCCTATTAGGTTTTCTATAATTATAGCTCAGCAGAATCACAGCTACACGGTCCTGAGTTGAATTTAAGTGAAAATCTTCATTCCTGGTTTCACTGTTAATTTTTAAATAGACCGATAATTGCTGTCACTGAGGTATTCCTTGGAATTACTACTGTTTAAACCTGGTTTTTAGCAGGTACTGCTGCTTCTGATTTTTTTGGAGGTCAACTTGTGGCGTAATGGTGAGAACAGATCCTATTATTGTGTTAAAAATACACTGAGCAGCATATGTAGCATTGTGCTTCAGCTTTTGAAAACCGTGAGGGTCAGAGTACAGTAACGTTTTCACCACAGCAGCTGGCTTCATTCTTTCAAGGCATAAATCACAAAAAGCAAAAAATGGAAAAGAAAGCGGTGTCTTAATGGAAAACAGGAAAAAATATTGGCTGGTGTTTATGACTCAGAAGTTTTATTATAGAGACATAATTTATGATGATGCTGAAACCAGTTAGGCTTCAAATAGCTTAGCAATTAATATGGCTTTGATGAGGACAGCGAAGGAAGCAGAAGTGAAGTGATTATCTTATTCTTTTTTCCACGGAAATGAGTTTCTGAAGTAAAATAGCCCTTCAGGTTAAGTATGAGCAAGTTCCATTTGGTGTCTCATTTATGGTAACAGCCTGTCTGTGTCTGTTCTCACTCCTCTTCCAGCTCAGGCGCTTTCCTGAGAAAGAGCTATTGGAACAGCATTAAAAATAAGAGACTTTTGGTTTTGCTTTTATTTATATGAAAGCACTAAATTTGGGAAATGAAACATAGTCACTTGCGATTCAACAGGCTGCTCTTTTAGTGATAAATTGCGGTTTAAAGTCTCAGCTAGCCACACGATAGGATTAGACAACCGAAAATGACAACCTTCAAAATGTTTTCGAGTTGTTACAGAAGTAGGAGAAGCCTCAGGCCTCATTTCTGAGCCCAGCCTCGCATTTAGCGGGCTGTGCCACGGAGCAGGATCGCACAGCCCATACCACAGGGTTCCTCTGGCCGCTGAGTCTCTCAGCAGGGCCTACAAGGAAGTGCTGAATTAGGACAGACTGAGAAAATTAGGTTTGAATTTGTATTTTGGAAATTTCCCCTTCTAATTGGCCATCTTCTGATCCTCAAAATAAACCCAGTCCATGAAGAAATAATCCATTCGTTGTTCCATTAAAACTCCATTGCAGTCTATAAAATTTCTATGGCCAATTAAAAAAATTGGTAGATAATAGTTTGTGTTGCTGCTTTGTTCCAGTACAAGTTTTAGCAAGACTTCCCATTACACACAACCACAACCCTTAGCACCATCTCTGCTCTTCCCTGTTGTGGGCATTGGGCAGTGACAAGAACTGTCAAGTTTTTTTTACCAGCATCAGGCTGTCCCTGGGAAGGCCAAGCTGCACAGCAGCCCCCACCTCTCAGCAAACCAGAAACTGCATTTCCAACGTAAATCTGAGCTAAGGCAGCAGCACCTCACCTCAAAACTTTGAAGCAAGGAAGAACGCCTGAATTGCAGGGATGCATGACATATTCTGACTTGAGAAATTCAGTGACCTTCACGAAGGTAGAGAGCACGTGCCGGCAGGATCAGTACCAGCGTTTTGAGAGCCAGGGCCCGATCCTTGCATACAGCTCGCTTAAGGCCAGGTTTCGATTTGCAGACCCCTCAGTACTGCAAGGAGAATGCAGCTTCTATACGGCACATGCAACTCTTCAGGAAGAGAGTGGGCTAAAGGAAAGACAACGCAGTTAAAGAAAAAAGAATAAATGAGAAGCAAGTAGCGTGTGAAGAAGCCAGTGAAAATTGAAGAGATTGAAATAAAGACACAGGCAGGGCAAACGAACACACATAGCTTCGTTCTGTCTATGGCTCTCGATTACAGGGAGCTCAAGGCTAAAACCTGCTGAATTCTTTAGCTAGACTGAAATACTCAGGCTTTGATTCAGCGGAGCTCTAGAAGCACGTTTCTTGGAACTCAGCTGCAGTTGCATGGCTTCAGTCTGGCCACAGCGTGTCAGCCTCACGCCGCTCATGCTGCAGCAAAACTCCGCTCCCAGGGAAAAGGACCTGCTCCCTTTTTCTCCAGGTCTGGACTTGGGCTGCGGTGCAGGAGGATGAAGTGGAATGGCTACAGTGGAGGAGGATGAAGCTTTGCTGCAGCTTTTGAGTTCAGTGCTGCTGGAGTAGTTTGCTGCTAATTACTGACAAATCAAAACACACACAGACTCGGGGTTTAACACTCGTCTAACCATTTTCCCTCCAAAAATCCCATGAAATGCTTCACAAGAAAAACAAAGCAACCAATAGTTTAGAACCAAATTTTATTAAAGAAAAACCTGTAGTGCAGGTTCTCAGGACAAATGCATACCTTTGGATGCAGTGGAGTACACAGGTACGTATACAGTAGTTTGCCTGCTACATGTTTGGAAGCTGAAAGAGACCGTGATAAACCGTACTGCACAGTTCATCACCATCATTAAAAGTTGCCAAAAACTTGGTTGTGGATCACTAACAGATACTTGGTTATGTGTGTGCACTACATATTGCACAAGACTTTTGATTAAGCTATTAATTGTGCAATTGAATCACAGTTAAGTGTTACAATAAGCATATTCAAACATATATTTTATTTTTTTCCTCAAAAACAGCACGTCACTACAAAACTGCCATTAAATGTTACATATTTACAAAAATATACAAATAACAACTTTTCCCCATTTATGACAATGAGCCAGTTACAGATGAATTTCATTCTTCCCTTGAGCCCTGATAATGTGTACAAAGAAACCTGCTCAAAGTCAAGGTATCCTGAAACAAAATTAGGAAAAGGCATGTACTGTTTTCACGAATACTAGCATGTGCTAAGGCAAAAGGAGAGGACTGCGTAGTCATGTGTGTTAAAGGTATGGACTAGAGCATATTGATGGCTGCCAAGAGCCTTTACACGGATTGGAAGGGCCCCGTTGTCAGAAATCCAGTTAGAAACACAGTGTTCAGCATTTGCTGATCGTATTGTGGAAAAGCAGTTGGAGTACTTAAAAAACTAAGTTCTACCTTGGTTGTAACTAGCTTGCAACTATCCGTAGTACTCTCTTGCTAACCACGGGAATAAGAATTACAGGCGAAATCGGCCCATCACCTGTGTGAATACAGATGCAGCAAGATGACCATGGATTTTTGCCTGCAGCTACATTTCAAATTCACCGTGGGCGAGCGCCTTTCTTCCGTAACACAAAGCTGAGCTGACAAAGCCCGTGGAACTGCATGGTCATAAATTAGGGTAGAATTTGGTCCTGCAATGCCAAATAAATAATGCTCCACATGAACAACAGGGTAACAAGAAATGCTTTGTGCATCTTCACGAGTATGTCAAGTCTAGTTTTTATCGGCTGTCATATCTTTACCAAGAGCTGTAGCGCTAATTGGCCAAAAAATATGATTTGGGGTTGCTTTAATGGCAAATTTTTTCCTCCGTTTGTTCATATGGGTAATACCAGCAAAATCCGTATGATTGATCTGTCTGAGTCTGGAAGGAGAGATTTTGGACCCACATGTGCTGAAACAGCCACAGATGCACTGTAAATAGGCCAGTATTCATCCTGTACTCTGAAAATGGAAAATTCTCCCATTCCAACTCTCATTATCTCTCCAAATCTTCCTCCAATACTGAATCCAGGATGAACTGATATTCAGCTTCATAAATACAGAGCAATGACACTATGATAATTTCATTTCGGTAAGGAAGGGCAATAGTCGATGTCCCCTAAAACCACACTTGCAATGCACTGGTGTGATATTCTTTAGAAACACCTCCTCTTTTGCAAAGAAACACACAGAAGAGGATAAAAATGAGTTAATCCTCTTTTGACATCAACGCAGCTTACTGGCAGAACCACAATCAGAAAAGCAACTCAGAAGAAACTGGGATCAAGATGGAAAAATTCAAGTATACTTTGTATACTTCTCCATTTGATTACGTTTCCCCTCCAGAGCCTTCTGCACTGCAGCAAGCGTAGCTCACGACTTGCACCCATGAGGAAATAAATCATAGCTTGTCAGTGACAAATAAAAAAGGAGCTGTACTCAAATGCCTGGTGTGTATATGAAATGGAGGAACTCTGTGTTCCTAAAATTAAAATTTCTAGTCACATGTTCAGCAAACTCCAGTGGCTGGTATTTACCCTCAGGAATACTATACCAACTCCATTCATCCTCTCTAAACATTATAAAATAACAGCTCGTAGAGGGATTCTAGCAAATTATATTTAAGTAGCATAAATCCAAGACACAGACCCTGTAAAATAATTCTTCTCCCTTGCCTCCCAGCTCTGTGCTGTGCTAAGCAGGAACACCATTAGCAAATGCCTTACAATCATCTCAGAAGTAAACCTACGTTGGAGATACCTCTGGAGCACACGTACATGCATCCTGGCTCCTGGGAAGCAACTTCTTTTCCATGCACCTCAGGTGGGATGTTGCTGTGAGTCAGATACCTCTTAAAATACAGGCAGAAATGCTGATAATTTTGCATATTCCTGGTGCTGCATCAATTTATACTCGTGGTTTGAAGTCTCAGTATGCAACCAACAACACTGAAAATATGTGCCATTACGAATTAAAGTCAGCTACAAGGCTTCAGCAAAACAATATCAACAACTCATGGCAAAATCATACAGACTGGTAACACTGACTTTCTCCCTGTTTTTCCTTGTCCTGTTTAGTCTTGTGCTCCCCTCCCTCCTGCATCTCTCTCACATACACTCCCTCTCTAACACAGGCTCTACCCCTCAAAGACACCGTTGAGCTTTTCAGTTATCTTATTCCCATCAGCTTCTCCAGGGTCCCCAACAAGAAGGTTCTGCTAAACCCATCTGGTGACTACACTTAAACTTTTTATTTTATAGAACTTGAAAGCAAGCCATTTGCCTCTGCCTCCAGACCTGTCCCATAAACCTGACAAGTCCAATTGCTCCCAAGAGGAATAATCCCTGGTCCTGCTTCTCTGTTAGCAATGGACCCTCTTTACCCCACCTATTCTTCAGCGTCAGGTTGTAAAAATTGATCTAAAAGGTGCTGTACTAGCTTGGGCCTCCGTATTTCCCCTACTGAAATACAAATGCAGCCCAATGGCCTGGCCAGGTGTCTCTGCCCAACCTCGCTGCAGTTCTGTAGCTGCCAGCTTGAAGGGCTGGCAACGCAAGGCAGCCCTTGCTGTGCTCCAGGAAACCAACGCAAGCACCATGTCTCATCCCCATAACCTGCAATGAGGCAGGAGGAGGCATTTGGGAGATCACGGGTACAGCTGTCTGTCAATTAAGTATAGATTTTCCGCTACAGAGACAGCAAGGTCAATATATACATGGATGAGAGGGGAAAATGCTAGTTATTTATTCTTCCATGGAGTACAACACTCATCCACATCTCAGACCAGAAGTATGTGCTCTCCGGGACAGGCAGCTGAAAGAAGTCCTGAAAAGGCAAAAGGAAAGAGTTCCAGAAAGATTTAGAGAAAATGAGAGTCAAAATTAAAAGTGAAAGGATTGAAAGAACTGAAAGTGGGAAAGAAACAGGCAGCATGGACTGCAGTGAGACAGAGCACAGGGGACCTACGTCAGCCCAGGCAATACAGCAGAGCTCAGAGGAGAGACAGGGATGAGGAGGACACCATGATTCTTCCTGTTATCACTCAGGACACAATAGGGTGTGTATCCAAATAAAAACACAGACAGAAACAGAACATAAAGCAATCCAAAAAGTAAGGAAGAAAAAAGTGGACTGTAGCGAACTGTCATCAGGAGGAGGCGGCAGGCACAGCAGAGCAGCAAACAGCAGCAGTGATGAAAAAGAACAAAGGCACCAAAAAAGGAGGGAAGAAACGAGGAGAAACAGAAAAGAATGGAAATTCAGACAGTTTTCTTCTATAAAGTTCCACCAATTACTTAGTAAAAATTTGGAAGCATTAAACAACACAGGCCACTTCTCTGACGAGTTCAGCATCTTAAAGGGTTAACCGCAAAGAGAGGAGTGTATTTACAAGCAAATGGTGCATTGGAATTGGGCATCTTCTTATGTCTGTGATGATATTCTGTGATCTTCACCATCTAAATGCCCTTTGTGAATCTGGGACATATAAGTGGTATATTAAAATTGTCTCCTTTAGACTAGTTTGATCATTTGCAAACTGCCTATGTGCACGTTACTGATGTTTGGGGTGTACACTTCTCCTTCTGCATTGTCCTGCCTACCCATAATCCATAACCAGGACGTCTCAAAAAATGTGTGGCTACAAGTCTGCTGTTTTCCTGTATGAGCTTTTCTCATTAAAAAGCATCTCTTTCACCATTTCAGAAAGATTTCCTTTTTAAACTGTTTTAATTAATAAGCAAATGTTGTGAATTAATACTTTTTTTTTAAAAAAAAGAACAAGCCAATTCTTGCCTTTTGATCTGCATGAGCAGACACTGTCAGTAAGAACTAAATATAAGTATCAAAAGCTGGCTAAAATTAGCGACAAATAACACAGAAATCTAAGACATGCTAAGAAAGTTATTTGGAACGCCTGGCCCTCCTGGTAAGTAAAGTACTCGTTATACCATTAAAAATATGTGCAACCAAGGCATATTATTTAAGTAGCCTCATGCAGTGCTGCATGCATTATTGCTGCCCAACAGGGCTTTATGTCCACTGTATTGCAACAAATTAGTGTAAAGATACAAATTCTACAGAGAACCAGAAATCAAGTCTGATCAATAAAGCTGAAGTTTGTGTAATGCTTTTGAGTGTTGCAAGGAAGTAATTTTAAACATAAGTACTTTTGTAAGGGAAAGAATCCACCTTTTTCAGGGCTAATAAATGTCACTCCTAAAAGAAAACCAATCTGGAAGGAGAGAGAGACAAAGGGTATGCAATTAAGAACATGTATTTTTTGAGATACTAATAAAAAAAGTATTTTAATACAAACCATAACAGCTCTTTGATAAGGATTTTGTTTTGTCCAGCATATTCATAGTCTGGCACTGATCACATAGCACTTCAGAGTACATATTTCTAAGCCTTCCAGTATTTCTTGTCTTAGGTACTGTCTTCCAGAAGATCATCTTAGTTATCAGCATATAAACTAGCTGACAATAGTAATTCTGACAAGCTTCACATAAGGAGGGGGAAAAAAAAAGAGACTAAAAGAACGAAAATCCTTCAGTCAGTCATACACGGCTCCACAATTCATAAGTTAAGTAATTTGCTACTCCATTTAACAGAAGGAAAAAGGCTGGGACTGAAGACTTAAAGAAATGAGATCTCACATATTAAAAATTATGAAACTAATTAGCTGTATGTATCAATTTCCAGATAAAAAAAAATACACAGCTTCTAAAAGGAATGCATTCTTTAGTCCTCACACCATCATGTAGTGCCATTACAAGTCCGGATTTCCCTGATGGTATATATAATCCTCTCTGCGCTATGCAACATACTTGAAAAGAAATGAAAATTAAAAAGTTAGTCCACACCACATTCCCGCTCAGATTCAGGAAGTGAGCTGTTCTAGTGAGTCTCGACATTGAGAAACCCTTCTGCACTCCCTCCAGCTTGAGGTTACAAAACGAATGGGGAGAAAAGCTGCCGAGCTGATCAATTAGGTAGCAGGGCTGAATCACAAAAGAAGATTAAAAAATTAAGAGTGCACAGCTTGACATTTCCCAAACACTGCAGGGCCAGGCTTTTAATTGCAAAAGCTAACTGGGGGTCTCAGTGATTGCAAAATTTGTCACTTTGACAATCGTAGTCTGAAAATAGGAGAAAAACATTACATATATATCTACAATGGGAATAAACATGCATTTAAATGGCACGGAGAGGGCTAGTACTCAAATATCAAACAGAAATAAGAGACATGGAAACATAACACTTAATATTAGGAAAACACTCTGAGCCGATACCTACTACTAGGCAATTAAATGCTATTCTAGTGGAAGTTTCAGAAAGACTTTCTGAGACGGGTAAGATTCGGCTATATGCCAGTCTTGTACAGGAAGTTGCAGAAGCAATATGAAAACTGGGACCAGAACAGAGAAAACGAGCCAGGAAGCAGCTGGACTTAGAAGATCCAACAAAATTTTGCATCTCAGAAATCAATATTTATAAAGGTAAACGCTTATAAATTTCTTCCTGGTGGAAAGCCAGTATTTTGAGAGAAATGTGCACTTACTTTCACCTAAAACTACGAAATAAAAATGAAGATGGAAATAATACAGTGGTATCAATCAATATATAGTAACAACCCCAACTGTTCGTGAGTCTGCATTGAAATAAAAATTTTAGTGTCTTTTTTCCTCCACAAGCCTCATTAATAAAAAATCACTAAACCTATTTCTATAGGAAACATAGGAAAAACCTACAATTGAAGTGGTCATCAATTCTATCACCTTAGCAACGTTGTATTCAACTTCAAGTAGTACTAGAAATTTAAAGTATATCAGAACCACTGGTTCATCATCAAAAAGTCACTGCAAACAAATGCATATGTTTAATTTCTTAAAAATAGTAAAAACCCACATTTCTCTGAGCATCTATTTATATAAGGAGGATGGAAACCACTGCAGTTCCATTCTACCAACCTCTAATCAAGAGACAGCATGCAGTAGCAGAGTATTCCCACTACAGGGATGTCTCATTGGACTGAAACCACAGCTAACCATCATCATCAGACAACATCTCCTTTCTACTAGGAACTACTAATGGCAAACCACCAATGTGTCTCTATCGGTCCAGAAGGCAGTAATTTAACATATCATCTATTTTATATGAATAAACATTTCACTCCTCTTTACACTGGACACTAAAAGAAGAAAACTCATCAAGAAAGATATGATCCAATAAGAATATCCTAAAACAGTTCAAACAAATTGGAAGCGAATTGGAGATACTAAAAAACATCTTGCCTCAGGCTGGTACCTTCTATTTCTTCATAGCCATTTCCAACACCCTCTCCTACAGGGTATAAAAACATACATTGGTTTATACTGCTTTTATTTTTGAGAAATTAATTTACACTGTATGGATTTTCCCTAAATGTCTTTTGAGCATTTCTGAGCACTTTATGGATGGACCATTCCAAAGCCATATAAACACTCAATGCCAAAGCAAAGATAACAGCTGTAAATCTTGATGGCTCTGTTAGAACACTTCAGATCAGTACTGCTTGGAGCACTCTGAAAAGTACAGGGTATATTTGAAGCTGCAGATACATAGGAGTTTAAGAAGGCCAAAAGACGTAAATGAGGCCAACACACTGCAGGTTTTGTTGGTTTCAGTACAGTTCAACAGCAGTGTTGAGAAGTATCACTGATTATTATAAGGCTTTTGACCAAATAACAGTGCAGAAAAGTGTGTTTAAGATATTAGCATGTAACTCAGCAAAATCACAGCCAAAGTTGCAACGCTGTCATATGTAACAATATGTTCCAATAACAGTTTTTAAATCAAATCACTTTTTTTCTTTTTTTTGGATTTGGCATTTTTTACATTTAGACATAATTGCATCTGGTTTCAGCAGACTACCTTTAATAACGGCAAGAAGTACAAGGAAAACAAAAAAAAGCAAAACTATTAATAATTTATGCTCATAAAATTATTTCACTTGGAAAATCCTGAACAGTGATTAATTTAGCCTCACAATACCCCTGTGAGGTAGGTAATTACTATCAGGCCCATTTTACACGTAGGGAAACTGAGGCACATACAGGTAAAGTAACTTGCCTAAAGCCTGGGTACAGAATCCAGGTACCTGACAGCCATCTTCTGGTTTTTAGCCATCAAATCACCCTTCCTCACTAACAAATTTAACTGGTATATGTACAAATACTGCATTTTAGATACATATAAAGGATAAAATGCTAAGACCTCATGGATGTAGTTCAAGAGATTCGAAACCTAGCACTAGTGAGACTTTTCATTTAAAGACAAAGCAAGACACCACGAATGGGAAAATGGCAACGGTATTTTCTCAGTTTTAAAATAATTCATTTTAAATTATTCTTGCCAGGGAATCAAAGGCCTCCTTTATTATCTGCTGGATATTATTAATACATTTATGGCAATACTGATAACTCTTTAGAAAACAGTGTTTTTAAGACATGACAAACCAACCTCACAGGAGTGCTCCATGAATCAAACTCGTAAGCATCGAAAAACATTATTACAGGCACTATATTGTGTTAAGTGTTAATTAGAGTACCAAGCGGTTAAATATTCTACAGTGTTCCAAAAGACTCCTGTTACCAGAGACACAAATGACCCTGTATTAAATGCATTAAAGTAGCTGTTAAAGCATAAATAAAACGTGTGACCTAGTTCCACCAGCATGCTTTGCCAATCAGACGAACTGTGGGAGAACAACTCCAAGCTAGAACTTCCACACCATCCCTTGTCCATGAGGCTAATCTGCTGCTCACCTGCCCGATACAAATAACCCACTTCAGATTCTTTTCATAGGAACAAGCAAGCTGTTTGCAATATGATTTTATTCTCTGTTCCAGCTGATTTCCACTAGAAAAAGCAGAAAGAGCTGGTGAGAACAGAAAGCCTCTGGTGCAACGATCCCAAGAGTTTCCAATGCACAGCACATTTTGTATTTGCACTTCTGTCTGTTCAAGAAACCCAGACTCAGATACATGCAACACCTTGGATTTCTACACAGTCTGGCAATACAACAGTCAGCTAGAGCATTGCT
Source organism: Opisthocomus hoazin (assembly GCF_030867145.1). Lineage (NCBI taxonomy): Eukaryota > Metazoa > Chordata > Aves > Opisthocomiformes > Opisthocomidae > Opisthocomus > Opisthocomus hoazin. The sequence goes on from NC_134418.1 coordinate 13,198,676, forward strand.
TCTCTGTAAATTGGTTTTCATGGCACTCTACATATGCAGAAATTTTAGAAGAATTTTTGAAATTATTTTCCTGAGCAGTTTGCAAGTGCTTTTCAGAATCTTCACTTAAACATTTCCATCTAGTGCTTTACAGTAAGTTTATAATCTAGATTTTCTTGTGCTTTACACGTACATCCTGCGGGGTTTGTGAGAGCCTACAGTACTACACTGAAATATTACACCGCAATCCGTTACATCTGATGACAATATGCTCTAGGACATCCACAGCTACATGGAAGAATGACTCCAATGCATACAATAATTTTAAGACAGTTCTTTTCTGTCTTACCAGCATTCATTATTTTCTGTTTGTTTATTCGGAAAGATGTAGTTAGCTATCTGTATCCTCTTAAGCAAGGTGGTGTGTGAGCTTGCCACTAGCATCAGTATGACATTCAGCTCTTTACTCAAAGAGCTATTTATTCTCTATCGAAGGCAAAAAGTGAAGAGATTATATAGGTTTCTGAGACAAGCATCCTAATTCCAGGCAGCTGTGACACACAAGATGCCAGATGTTTAAAATCATCACACCACAGTCCATTTCCTACAGGGCTCCACAAAACACAGGGAAAAGACCAGTGGGGTGTGGATTTACAGTGCTGCTGCTACCGTAGGGATGCAGAGGTTGGGACAAGGAAATTCTGACCCAACTCACAAAACTGGGATTAGGAAACCCTGACCTGGCTCACAAGACTTTCTGCAGGCAGCTCCTTCAGAAGCCCCACCGTCCTCCCTGCAGAAAGAGGGGTCAGTGGTGGTAGGGGCTGGGTGACACCCTTTGGTGATGGAACAGAAACACGAACCCCTGAATCACAGCCCACCCTCCTCACGGCCCTCTGGATCGCTGAACCAACCCGAGTGGAAAAGGTCCAGTCAGAGTTTGCCTACCCCGGCCTGCAAGGGCAAACAGCCAGGGAAAATCCCAGAGAAGGACATGCAGATGGCGGTGCGCTGCCCAGTCCTGCCTGGAGGAGAGCTCTGACCTACCCGGCACCACTGCCCTAATGGCAAGATTTTAAAAAATAGCCATACAAAGAAAGTGACCTAAAAGAGGTATTTACACTCTCTGGAAAATTAAAAAGAGACAGGCCACCAGCACAGGGCTTTACAGGATAACGCATCTGGCAGCTGCCATCATCCTAGAGGTGCTTGCTCAGGAGACAAGAAAACAGTAACTGAAATGACTGTCCACAAGTGAAGGCACCTGGTCTGGAAATAGCATCAAGCTGGTGTTTTTCTTTCACACAGGGTGGGATTGGGGGAGATACTGGTGCTGTTGGTTTGTCAGGACTTGCTACACTTACAAGAGCATTATCCTATATTATAACTTAATTAACACTTTACTTCCTTTAATCCACGGAAGGGGCTAAGCCTAAATTCATTAGATTGTCTCACACATGTTGAAGTTAGGAGCTTGTATCGACTAGGAGTGCATTTGTCTCCTTGCTCAGTCCCCTCCCAGTACACAAACACTTGGCCTCCTAAAAAAATGTCATTGTGATCAACCAACCATCTGTTCTGGTCTAGTCACTTGTGTAAAAATCACCTTTTCAGGCCGAAGAGTCCAAGCCTTCCACTGAATACCTCAATTAAAAATATAATTAAGAAGTTACAGTCAATCCTTCTAAAAATAAACATAAAGAACTAGAGCATATACAGAAAAGAAATAAGGTGGCATTGAAGGTGCCTAGGGCTACAAATTTGCTACCATATCTTGAGTTTCAATCGTGACGAGTTCCCAGGCCATAGAGCGAACACAAGACGTATTATCCTTCTCCCTCAGTAACTGATGATGGACACTTTTTTCCACAGGACCGATAAGGAACCTCCTCTCCACCAGCATTTACAGCCATATTTGAAATTTTGTGACATCCCAGGGAAAAATAAAACAATACAGAGAAGAGTCTCTCGGGTTTTGTGTTCAGCTGTAAATATCAGCTAACCAGGTAACTGTGCATCTCTCTGGAGTTGATGCTCAAAACCACGCCTGAGTGATTGCCTATGAAAATACAGAAACAAAAGGCCAGGATTAGTTTATTTCAGGCACTTCACAGTAAATCCCCCTTTTATTGCAGGGACAAGTCAATCACGTAAAGAGAGTGCTTTTATCAACCAACAGATCAGGTGAAGGTTTGGTGCAACAGCTCCGTGTACCTACAGCATACTTTCGTGCAAAGCTTTTGCTCATGGTGGTGGTTTTGTGGTGAATTCCTAGGGTTTCTATCCCAGTGACAGCATAAGTTGGTTCTCTTTGTGGCTTAAAAAGGTGTAGTTGTCTCGAGGGGTGCAGGTGAGGGAGGAGAATGGAACCTGAGGCGTCCATTCGACATGCCACTGACCTGGGACTGGACACTGACCGGCATCAGCAATAGGGGAACTCTGTAGTTGTTCAAGCTGCCACTTCTCCCAGAAGGAGTCACTGCAAGGTAATGGTGTTGAGGAGTCCCAAGGTGGGGGTTGCGATAAAGTAGGCAACATAAAATATATAGAAAACAAAAAAAGTGGATGGGTGAGTCTGGAAATACTGTACTGCGGAAATTCAAAAGTTATGAGAAGAGAGAGAACAAACAGAAACCCAGGCCTGTAACTCCCTGCTGTGCATGGAGCAGAGGCTGCTGCCGACATCTCCCAACAGGGAGGGAGACAGCTCCCCAGAACTAGAAGGGACTTCTATAGCATAGGAACCTTCTGCAAACAAAGTCGTAAAACAGAATTTAATATAAAGCAGGGACTATAACACGTTTCATACTCTAGCCAGATAAAATAGAGGACTATCATTAACAGGAATATTTTCTTGGCAGTACTGAGCGATACAGGAGCTAGTGGAAAGTATTGCAAGCAACAGAACAGTACAGCAAGGAGAAGTATAGTTTTATGTCTTATATAAAGTCTTGTGTCTAAAAGCTGTACAGTAGCTGACGAATATGGATGATTATGATCCACAGAAATGAACTCTTTACATTCTGCTGGAAATGCTGCCGGTGTTGACAACCTGCAGAAGCACAAGTCACCTCAAGATCTACGTTTGCTAACTGTCTTCAGTTTCATATCAGACATACTGATTTTGCACTCTTTAACCCTTATAATGCTCTGCCCAGATAGAAGATTTTTTTTTTTCTCTCTGAGTAAGGAGTGCAGGGCAAGTAGAGATTATTTATGAATGTGCTACAAATCAGGGTAGCGCTTCTTTATTCCAGCATCCCAAGCTGCCTTGTATAAATAGGCCAGAAGTGATTGGCTACCATTAAAAGAAGTTATGTTTTTGTACATTACTAGATGTGTTTGAATGCTCCACTTCAACAATCTGCAAAGACTTTGTCAGCATTCAGCCTTCTCCTCTAAAGACCCTGGAGATGAGCAGATCAAACAATTTTAACACAGACTTTGTTTTGCCAGGGTTGTTTTTGGAACTATCTCCAGTAGAGTCAGGAGTGCAATCAAGGTCGTCTTGCAAAATCTGAATGAAAACACAGTGATACTCATACACAAAGGTTGTCAAAGAAAAGACAGAAATACACAAAGCAAAGCAGGAGGCTGGATTCTTCCCTTGTCCTCAAAGCTAACACCTCCAAGAACCTAGAAGCAGCACACAGTTCAGCAAATGAAAATAAAAACATTGAGAACAAACAATAAAGGTGAAACCCAAGATAAAGAAATCTCTCCTCTGCCAAAATTCTGTCCTTCCCCAGGCTACATACAGTGCAGCAAAAACACATCTTCTTCTGTGGGTTCATGCAGACATTACAGTTGCCTGTTACGCCATGAATCTACTGCTATAAATCCCAAAGGCTTTGGGTTATCTGATGTATTTCACAAAATGTGGAGAAATGGAAGTGGGGAGCTTTGTCCGTTGTCCTACACTTTTCAGCCTGTGACCTGAAAGCAGTCTGAACACAATGGTAAATTTTACAAGAAATGAACTTTATAGATCAGCATTCTGTGTTACATTAAAAATAACCACAGGGTGCCAGGATATACACCTCTATCTGACACTGGAATCATTTCCACTGAGAGACAGGCACAGCAAGTTTCTCTCATGGGTTCCTTATGACCACCCCAAGAATACTAGTAAGTTACAAGCTAAAACAGGGAAGACTCATGATATTTTTTATACAGGAATAAATTTAATGTTTCTAATTATAAAAACTTTAAATGCTACTGGAATATGATGGTAAATATAGCAAATGGATCTAGATAAAATCCATCTGAAATCATGGAACACTGACTCTACAAATCTTTCTGGCCTAAACTCCATTTTTCACTAACACAGGGCATTATTCAGTTAATTCAACTGTTACCTATAATATACTGTTCTACCAAATATAAGTACTCTCTAAAATTGTCCAAGTAAGTCTCCTGACATTAAACTGCACTGTCTCTGTACTCATGCTGTATATGGCGTGCCATCCATACATTAGCCTCTATCACAAACAAGCCAAGAGAAGATAACTGAGATAATCCTCTGTTGGCAGTGTACTATTTGCTTCCTCCTGAGTCGGAGCAGAAAATGAAAAATAAAAGCTAAAATGAAAACAAGTATCATTTAAAATTCAATTACTTACGAAAATTTATTAACTAAAAATGAAGTTACCTCTTGCGTTACCTAGTGTTTGAGAGTCCAGATCATCATCAATAAACTCCTCACCCTGGATGATGTTCTGGGTGTCCTCACTGTGATTAACAGGGCTTGTCATCTCCTGCTCTTTTTCATTGTGCATCTGGGCATAGACGTTTCTGCCTGGCAGTTTCCTAAATTGGACAAGGAGAAGAAGTCTTGTGATGGAGTTCCTTTGTGTCACACACACACACTGGCATCAGAGCAGAGCTTCAGCAGAGCGAAGTTGCATCAGAATCACAAAATAGCACCAATCTCACCCTTCCTTAATTTTGAGGTCATGACCTAAACTTATCAACTCCTTCTTTTCAGTCCCAGTTTTATGTAACTGCCTTATCATGATATTCAGACCAACATAATAATTAAGCATTAATTTCTTGACTAAGATTGATAGACAATGAACAATACTAAAAAAAAAAAAAAAATTAAAAGCACAGAAAAGATATATTTAAGAACTGAAGCAATAAAAAGGCCCAACAGGCATTCATTGCTGGTTCCAGGTGTCTTCACAAACATCAAGCTGGGTCACAATCACCATCTCTCATGAGACCCCACCTGGAGGACTGTCTTCAGCTCTGGGGACCCCAGCATAAGACAGACATGGCCCTGTTGGAGCAGGTACAGAGGAGAGCCACGAAGATGATCAGGGGCTGGAGCACCCTCCCTGTGAGGAAGGGCTGAGAGAGTTGGGGTTGTTCAGCCTGGAGAAGAGAAGCCTGCAGGGAGACCTTATTGCAGCCTTCCAGTACCTGAAGGGGGGGGCTACAAGAAAGATGGGGAGGAACTGTGGATCAAGGAGTGTAGTGACAGAATGAGGGGCAATGGTTTTAAAATGAGAGAGGGTAGACTTAGATTAGGTATTAGGAAGAAATTTTTTACTATGAGGGTGGTGAGGCACTGGCACAGGTTGCCCAGAGAAGCTGTGGCTGCCCCCTCCCTGGCAGTGTTCAAGGCCAGGTTGGATGGGGCTTTCAGCAACCTGGTCTAGTGGAAGGTGTCCCTGCCCATGGCAGGGAGGTTGAAACAGGATGGTCTTTAAGATCCCTTCCAACTCAAATCATTCTATGATTCTATGATCATATCTCCCTGGTGAGGTGGGCTGGCACTGAAGGTGGGTGACAGCATCAAATAGCACTCTCATACTCCGTCAGGGTTGAGGAGAAAGAAGCAGCAGAAATCCAGGAGACAGGGAATGGAAAGAGAGCAAACAGTGAAGATCCAGGAGGCCAGGAGCAAGGGGTAAGGAGTAAGGAGGTAAAGAGGCATTGATAAGGGCAAATCAAAGACAGGGAAGGTTAGTGAATTTAAGCAGGCAGCACTGCAGGAGACAGAGTAAAAGGCTTGGCCTGAGACTACTGGAAATTGATGAATTAGACAAAACTTTCTATAGCAGACAGCATTTTATTCATTGATTCTGATTTGAATCTAGAAAAACAAAAAGCATGTCACTATCTCTATCAGCTCTAACGGACAATTAGCACCATGGCTGAGCCTGGGAAGTTTAAAAGTGGGTACTGATAAAGAGTTCTTAACTGGGTCAACTTTAATTAGACTTTGTAAAATCAAAGGGAATAATGAGGAACTTCTAACTTTGTAAAGAAATTACAGTTTGAACATTTCTAGAAAGCCATATCATTTGTTGTAGCTGCATTCACCTGCAATCTGCCTGGGCACATAAGGACGTCCTGCCCTAGGCACCAAGCAGATGCTTCCGATTAGGGAGTTACAGGTTGTGAGCTCTCTTTCCTACACTGCAAGAAGCAGCTTGACAGCTTGATCACCGTGACAGCAGATCATGGCTGTCAAAGAATCTTAAACACAGATAATTGCAACGAGGAGACAACAAGAAGAAAAGAGAAAAATGGGGCTGAACTGCTTAGGTTAAGCTGTGGTTTCTGCTGAGCTGCTTTAGATAGTGGGAAGACAGAAAAAATGACACTAATTTTTTTAGGCTTCTCTCTAAAAACGACCATCTTCTGCTCCATATTCTGGCAGCAGTTTGAAACCTGGAGAAATTTATACAACAAATTGGTACAACCAAGATAGATTGCTCTGTTTTCTCTAGGCTTTTGAAGATGACCTGTCTTTAAATCTTATTTCAGAAGAAAGGTTCTTTACCAGGTGGCACCATCTTAGTTTGAGATAAAAGTTGCTGCAGTGAACTATTTTGAACAGCACTTTCCATTGCATCAAAGTAACTAGAATAAATAGAAATCACTAAACAATGAAAGGTGACTGCAGGTGATTTAATTTGAGCTATCCAGGAGATGAATTGCGTCCTATATACCTATATATGTACACACACAGAGACACCCCTGTACAGGTATGCGTATATACACATACACATAAAATTACTTCTATATGGAAATCAGGTATTTTATCTCATTATTTATAAGCAGCACAAAGCAAGGAATCTGATCGCTCTTGCTTTTTTCTGTATCTCAGTGAGCATGGATTAAATAAAGCACAGGACTAACCAAATGCAAAGGACAAGGACAGAAAGAAGGTCTGAAAGCACAACATTGTGCTATTATGACCACTTTGACAGGTTTGAAGGCTCCTCCAACACAAACACACACACAGCGCCAAGCCCTGCATCACTCCTCCCATTAACTGGATGGAAAAAAGCCATGTTGAAAGGGGGAAGGACATTGCTCATTACTAGAACAAATACATTAGGTAATTAATTTTGACTTTTTTCTCTAGGGCCAGTAACTCCGGCCTGTTTTTAATGCGTCTGCGAATGAAACTGGTCACGTGGAAAACAACATCCCTCTCAATCAGACCTGCATCAAACCTGTCAAATTGCTCACTTTCAGTCCACGGCCAAATGCCTAAGGAAAACAAAACCCAGACAAACATCTTTGAAACTCATCTGCAGAATCAGCATGTATGTTTCTGCAATAATTAGGGGACCTTCTCAAAACTGTATTTCTGGCATTGCAGAAGCACCAATGGCATTATCAAAATATTTTTGACAATAAAAGTGGTATCCATCTCAAACCCATACGGCACATCAGACCTTTGCAGTTAAGTAAAGAGAGCAGACCTACTAGTATAATTGTTGTCTGCCCAGGCTGAAGGTTGTCTGAAACCAGGTCAACAAGGTGTGCCCTTTGGTGTAAATGGTATGGCTTCAACTCATGTCTCTGGTAAGACTTACTAGTTAGAGATCGCCACAATCACAACACATACTAGTAAACATGTTAAGAGGTTCCTCACTGAAGAAACCTCACAAGTTCACAAATAACCATTAAATATATTCTTGTTATGAGCACTTTTTTATGGGTTATGGAAAAAAGGAGAAAAGGCATAAGCTGTTATTCCTCACTCACCTAAACCTGATGAGCGCAATCCTGCTACATGCAGATCCTTCATGGAAGGCATAAAGTTGAGATACTCAGTGACTCTTCCACACTTTCCTTTGCTCCTCACACTTACAGAGGAAAGCATCTTAGATTGTAACATGGAGTATAGATGGGAGGCAGGAGAATATTACAGGTCTTGTGAAGGCAGATACTGTAGGCGTTTGACCTTTTATACATTATAGAGTTCTCTACGTGTTTCACATTGGTTCAGTTTTACAAGGAAGAGATTCAACCAGCCTGAAGAAAACAATTGTCCAAGCCTTTTCAAGAGGCATTTTTAACACATGTGCCAGATGTTCTGTTTATAAGGGACAACCGCACTGTGGGATGAAACAGGATGTGGATACCAAATCCTTGCTAAAGATGGGCATGATTCTGGCAATTTTCCAGTCAATCCTAACTGCTCTAACATGTAGGAAGTTGCTACCCCTAATTATACAGAGAGAAATGCTTGTGTACCCTGATGTGCTTTGCTCTTCTTAAGGAAGCAATTTATGTTGAGTCCAATGTAACAGTTTGAAGTAGGCAGAGCTGAAATGCTTGGGTCTACATAAAAGACTACTGTGAAAACATGACAAGACATGAAATTTGACCCAAGAGATTTGTATCAGCAGTACGAAAAGTGAAAGCACATTTTTAAGAACAGAGAAAATGATCACACTATAGTTTCTTTTGGGGCTTTACTCTTCATCTGCAAAATGCATGTGCTTCGCATTCATCACTGGAGACAATTACCTCTGCTGAGCAGCACTCTATGCTTTACATTTTTAGTTTCTTTTGTTTTCTCTGTAGCATTTTATTTCAGTCATGAAGAAGAAATATTCATGCCTGCATTGAGGACCATAAAAATATGAACTGGAGACTTAATTCTGCACAGAACTAAAGAACATCACAGTACATGGCTTTCACCAAGCTCTCCAGGTCCTACACCTTTTAGAAAGTATTCCAGAAAGTATTTTTTTTTCCTCCCTATATTCAGAAACTCTACTCAGTTCATACTCAAAACTGTTCACACTTAAAAATATTCAGCAGTAAGGAACAGCAGGAGAGGAATGAGATATTGATTCCCACTCATTTAAACTCTCTAGTTTATTTGGCTTTCAATTCCTTCCTTGTGGAGCCAACATTCATTGGCCTCTACGCAACTTCATTCATATGGCAAAGGTTTGATTAAGTTTCTGTTTAGTAGAAAAAATAGGAACATATTCACATGGCAAAGGATATGAAATAATGTAGCATTCTCTTGGAACTTAAATAAAACTAACAACAATAATAATCCATTAAAAAGAATACTTTATTGTGGTGTTGGCTCCATTATGTTTGGATTAATGCTCAGATGACTGACTTCATCGTGCTTTAAGGCACTTCTGATTTACTTGCCTCTCTCATTTTGAAACTCTTTTATACATGCTATTATTTTAATTTCTGAGGAAGTTTTTATGAAATACTATGGATCATTAAATTAGTGCCTGTTTTTTAAACTAAATGGTATGGATTGGGACTAAACTTGGTCTCACGGAACATAAAAGTAGTATAAGCAAGGTGAGAAAAAAAGATAGCTCTTCTTCAGAGACTGAAAATGAGAGAATAAGTCAATGAGGCAGAAAGATAACACAGTTCTGCTCCACACTGTGGAAATGACCCAGGAGGAGGTTCGTTTACCAAAAGTGGCACTTGACAGTACCCAGGAGAAAAGGAATATGCACAAAATGGTACAAATTTGGCGGACGTAGATTCACGGAGATTCGTGAAAACAATGTATGCAGCTTTAACAACATTGGCAGTATTTTGCATACTAATTAAAAGATGAGGATTTTCATACTCTTCTAAAGAATCGAATTTGCTACTATTAACCAGGTAAAATACTAAAGCAGAAAAGCCAACTATTTTCTCTGGTTAGGCTGCTCTAGTATCCTGTTGTTATACAGAAGTCCAAAATAAGAAAAGGCTGATTCCAGATCTTCCACTAGTAACATAATGATTAGATGGCAGCTCTGATGTGGCTAAAATATAATTTGCCTTTTGTCCACTTTGCCTAGTGCAGATAGTACTATTTGCCTTCTCTATACTGTTGCCCAGGACCCCACACCACAGAAATCTGCTCTGACAGGATAAAGAAATCTTTTGTGGATGGCAACTCAAAAAACACAAAAAAAATAAAAGCATTGTTTCAAAAGGGAGTGGAAGAAGCATTCTTTTACCCAGCCAAAATTTAGTTAAGATGGTATGGTATAGAAAAAAATATATGCAGGTCCCAGATCCATGTTAAAAATACAGACCTGCTCAAAAATATGTTCCAGCTGCTTCATATTGTTCTGGTCAAAAGAAGCAGCTGTAGTCCATTTTACCTGGATGCTTAAACAACTGAAGCGTACTAGCGAGTATTGTAACGTATTGCTTGCTTGAGGCATCAGATCGGTGATTTCCACACTCAGAAAGCAAGAGCAAAGAAAAGGCAAATTATTCTTGACTTGCCCGACATCCACGTTCAGTGTCTTCACTGCCTCTTGTGCCACAGCCAAAGCCAGATTTAGCAGCTGGGAGATTACCTCTCACTCCTTGCTGCCATGCTGAAAAGTTCGCCCCCAACCTATCTAAACAAATCTTTGTTCATTTGTGGGATATGACTATAATTAGTTTTTAAAGCCATCAGCATTTTCATTTAAAATTTACTTTTCATTTCCTTGGTAAAAATAGCCCTCATCTGAATTGCTTACCTACTCTGATCACAAAAGATCAAAACCCTGCGTGTCTGAAGACTTTTTGGCTTTTTACTCTTTTTATCTAAAGCAACTAATCACTCTCGGGATTGCCTGGAGTTGCTCCACGAGCTCCAGGGACTCCAGCACCAGTTTTTCGAGCACATATTTCTGGCGAGAATTTGCTGGATGCACAAGCAGGCCATTAGATAAAGTGGGGGAAAGAGTGGCGGGGAGACGAAATGATAAATGCTTGCAACTTTACTGTATAAAAGAAGAGAGGGCAGCAGTCTTCCTAGTCAGTACTGAAGTATTTAGGATCAGGGTGTATCAGAAACGATGTAACCTACAGTCATCTAATCATTAACTAGACAGCCATGACAGCTCTGAGTATGCAAGCGGACCCTACAATTTTAGTTTTGATTATACTAGCAAATTATTATTATAAAATTATATAGTTTTAATCTTTTCTTTTTAATGGCCATGCCTTCAGGAGTGATGAGGCAGTGCTGGATTTTACTGTGCGTATAACTAATCAGCCAAAATCCCACTACCTCTCTATGAATCAGCCTCCGTTTTTCCCCTACCCCCCTACTTAATTAGGTAAAATACTCTCTTCATTTTCTGCACGAGGCATCTGACACAGAAATTTATGCAGGATTGTTATTTTTAGATTAGTTCTCTCCCTCAAACTAATTTTGTGAGATTTACTTCCTTCAAGGGACACCAATTTTTAGCACTGGGTATTGCAGTTTTCAAAAAATGAGAAATGAAACAGGAGCTGCAAGTTTCATCATAGCTGTCCTGTTTGGCCTGAAAGATTTGTTAAAAAGATGTATTAGATTAACCTCGATGTCTTGTCAACACCGCCTTTCATCTCGCAATTCTGCCTGGCAGAAATCAGTGTAAATTAAGACCAAAGTTCTTACAACCTGAACTTCAGAAATAGTCTGGGCAGCGAGGGCAGGTGACCATGCCTGGGGACAAGGGGCCTCGGCACTCATGAACTATCAGACAGTTTGGGCAGGTTTCTCCATTTTCTGTTGAACCTGCACTATGTTCTACACAGAAGTCCATTTTCTCTTTACTTTTCATCACAAGTTCTGAACAGTGCCTCTGCTTGTTGCAAATGGATGAAATACTCCTACGTAGGAAACTATAACCTGCTAGTCAGTCCAGTCACCATATGATCTGCAAGCCAGTCTTTCCATCTTGCATCTTTCCAGGTATCAAACTTAAGTAAAGAACTGTCCTTTGGGCCAGCAGAGAGAAAGTCAGAGTGAGTAGTCCAAGGCATGTCCACACAATCTTTTACAGACCACCTGCTTTAGCTGTGCCCCAAATGCCAACTGCAAGTCCTATAGACCCAATTAGTGTTGTGATAAAACTGAGATTAGTAACCTTTTGTCTGACTCGGGGGGAACAGAGTTTTAGCTCTTTTCTCAAGGGAATATCTGACTATCAACTTATATAAATGAAAGGAAAGCACCACCAAATGTCTTCCATCTCCTCCTTAATTTTGTGAATCATACATAAAAATTATGGACAGTGTTAACATTTCAGCACTTTATACATGCCTGTAATTTCTATGTGGAGATAATTCATATTTATATTTGCATGTGTTATCTGAGTTACACAGGTCCCAGAAAGTATTCTGCTGAAATTATCTCCTAAAATTGAACAATTTTTGTTGCCTATGGCATTCTTTCAGCAAATTAAATTTTAATATACAGGCATGAAATATCAACAAGCTGTCTTTGTGCATTACAACCTGCAACCTTCATATATAAGGGACACACCCTTTCACAGTCTCACACGCTATGGACCAGTTTGTAAACTTACGTACTCACTGTACTGACTTTAAAGGGACTATACTTGCAAGGAAGTACTCCATGGGGATCCAGAAATTCAACATCTGTCTTTATAAGCACAAGAAAGACTTTTCTTAAGCAATTAAAGATTTGGGTGGGACAGGAGTTCACAGGGAGCACATGGGGAAAAAGTGATTTTTCAAAAATAGCACTGATTAGGCACTGAGTATTCTTGAAGATCAAATTGCAAATGAAGGATGCAACCAAAAAAATTTGTCATCCTCGAAAAGCTTATCAGGAATATTCAAAAATAATTCTGTCCAATATCTCATAAACAGATATGATATGGACTAAAACTGAAAACCACTGCACGGTCATTCATCAGTGCCAAAAGCAGTTTTCAGGCTGCTGAGAAACATTTGAATACATCTCACAAGTCTCCTCACTCGCATCTAAATTAAACCCCCACAAAATTTAAATGCAAATGATTTTCACAGATTACATATAGAAGTGTGAGAGACATTAAAGCTCGCAAATTGCAAATTGTACTATAGTTTCCTCCTTAATAATAGCTCTATTTATAATACAATGGTTCGTTGGGCATTTTAGAAAGAACTCAAGAAAAATATTTTTTTCTCCCTTTCTTGAATACTTTATACTTATTTTGCCATGCAGTAGTTGTGTCTGTTATTTAATTGCTCTCATTTAAGAGATAATAAAAGATATAAATCATACAGCTTTCGAAAGATATCACAAGCAAGTTTTATGATCCCACACTATAAACAGCAAATTCTCCATGTATTGCTACTGAAATAGTATAATTACATCACATCAACCATTTTTATGCTTTTCCTTGCTGCAGGCACCTAAAATAGTGAAATGGATTTTTGTTCAGTTGTAGACGGTCTGATACAACATTCTGTGCTTTGTCCTTTGGAACAATTAGCCACTATGAGCTCTAAGAAACTTCGGTGCTGCAGTGAGAAAATGAAGAGATTTTTGGAAGAAAGGGGGTTTCTGTATTGACTTAAAATCTCTTTATCTGACCAAAATCTTACTGAAATTATATCTGTGGTTAATGCCATCACAAACTCAGTGCCACACCCATTCCTATAAAGTTATGCTTATTTCAAATAAAAATAAATCTTGAAAAAATGAGACAAAACAATGGGAATCATCACTGAGTAAGGACATCAGTATTTGATGATGATGAAGGCTATTTTCCAGTATGCTCAAACCCAATATCTTCTAAATGCCCCAGAAATACAAAAATACAAGGAGCATAGCCAATGATAACACGGACTCATGAAGAACAAAATTCTTTAAATTGTGCAGCACCCTAGTAGCTCTGATTAAAATCAACTGCAGACTAAAGATACTTTGGACTGTCAAAGGCGGGCATGGCATCCCTTGTCAATTTTGAAAATATGTCTCACATAAGGACCACTTCCAGAATAATTGCTCCCCTCAACAAACTCTTGTGTCAAATTCACACTAATCTATTTCCATCACTCGTTCTATGTGGCATTGCCCCAGCAATCAAAATGTAACGTCTGCAAAGAGAAACTCTAGAGCACTATGCATTTTGATAAAACTACTTTTTAAGCAAATCAGCATTGCAGATGCACTCCTTGTCCCAATAGCTTTAGTTTATTCATAACTACTAGAAGTAATAAGGTAGGAATTAATCAGGAACAATATTTCAGCTCAGCTCTGTTTCCTGATGATATTATTTGGATAAGCTGAACAAACTCTCCATAGTTCCCATATTGCTGCTATTTATCTTGGAACACAGCAAGTGAAAGCTAGCATCAGTGCAGTATCTTGATGTCTGAAAAGTTCGGAAAAACACGATTTTCAAAGCAGTGAACTCTTTGCAATTCTTCAAGAAATCTCCTTTTCAAATAACAAACTCTGTTTTGCTGATTTCTGCTAATCTAATTCTTAAACTGTACATGTTGTTGATTAAGGTTACTTGCCTTTTGAACTTGTAGAGGATGAAAGCCCCAACTGCGACTAGACAGATAACAAAGAGAACCACAATAGCCCAATAGCCACCGCCTCCTCCAATCCTCTGAGAGTCTGAAATATGAAATAAAAGAACAGCTTAGCACAACCTCTTTCAGAGCTTTCACATTCTTGGGCTTTCTTTTCTAATTGCCAGGTCAAAAACATTTGTTGTTATGTGTGTAAGCTCTTCTTTTCACTCCATCTGTAGCCCCTTCCAAAAGGCAGCAAAGTAAAATTAATTGAGGACTTGTGACTGAAAGACAGAGGACCAATTAAAAAAAAAAAAGCAAGACAAGCAAAACCTAAAATCCTGAAGATTTAATTATTTGCATACCCAGTGGGGTTTTTTTCTGGAAATCTAAAGTTATCAGAGGAAATGATCACATATCCTAAGCACCTGTGTTGCAAAAGCAGGACCGTATTAATTTCACAGATGGAGAAACTAAGGTTGTGAACAACAAATGAACTAATCCAGGTCACGCTGGTAAATGCTGGAATGAACATGGGCTTCTTTCAATCCCAGCCTTTTGTGCTGGCTAACATGCGTCAGCCCTTTGAACTAGATGAGGTACCACAGTGAAACTGTAGCACGATTCCACATTAGAGACTAGATAGCTTTGTCTTCTACAGAGAGCTGACAGATAAAATATCACATCAGTATTTACATAAACTGATTGTGGTCAGCTAAGCTGTTCTCCCATGACACATTGAAATAAGAAAGGATATATTATGAGATATGATAAACAAACAAAAATTGCAGGACTTTCTAATACAAGGTTGAAGTCAAAGTTGAACTTTCTAGTTATAACATCATTTTAATGTATCTCTGTTCTAAACACACACACATGTATGCACACATACTCTCTTCAACCAGTTTCCAGGTATGCAGTGAATCCAGACGTGCAGGAAATGCCTGCAAAAAAATTTGTTTCCATTTGTTTTAAACAGAGAAAAAACATATAATTTATTTCAGGACAGGATTAGGAATGTAGAGACCCTACAGCAAGCTTCATATCAGTTGATCTGAAAATCAGAGATGCAAGGCAGAGATGCCAGGCTATGTCCCAGACTCCTGGAGTTACATCTACAGAGTTAACAGCTGAAGTAAAGAAGCTCGGCTTTCTCGGCAGCCAGTGCAGCCAAAGTGCCTCACTAGATGGTTTATTTGAAGCCTGGTTGGATCCTCCTTCAGGGCACTGTTTTGTATAGTATGGGTGTTTAATTAATGTTATGGTTACACAGAAAAAAACAAGAAGCTTCTTAAACAAATCACGAGGTATGGCAAAATGGAAACATGTAAGAAATATTGATTTGGTGGTGACTGTTAACAAGTACCAAATGAAAATATATGCATATATACATGTGTGTGTGTATATATACATATATATATTTATATTATATGTATATATATATTTACATACATAAATATATATATACACTTATATATATCTATGTGTGTATCTATATGTAACAAGTACCAAGTAAGTCAATATGTATGTGTATATATGTTGGCATATTTATTGATACAAATATTTTCTCCTTAACTTATCAGAACTCAGACAGGCATCAAAAGTTTGGTCTGTTGGGAGCTTGGTTTATATATTTACCTGAACCAGAGTCAGCTAAAGTCACTAAGACCCAGTATCCTCCCCTCAGAAAGAAACTGATGTTGTGTGCATTCAACGCCTGCTTTATAGTCGCTATTCTCTGAAAATACAACGGAGAGAAAGTCAGACATCTCGCACTCTGTTCCACTTTGAGAAACTCAATGCTCTAAAAAAGAAAACCTCTGGTTCATTAAATGGTGAGAAACTCAGAAAGCATTTGTCAATCATGAGCTGAAATTTAAAAAATTACATATTTAAAAATCATGCAAAACTCCACAAGCCATAAAAGCTGAAAATGTCAAATCTTTATGGCCAAATCTTTCTTTCTGCTCACCAAAGCCTTTATGTTTACCCAGTATGTGACAGACAGCATGACATTTGCACACGCTGTTGGGTTTACCTTAGTCATAATTCACACAATGCATAATCCATATTAAAAACTCTCCATTCTTCTAAGCTACCAGAAGAAAACCTGTGATGTCTTGCTATGAAATGTAACTGCTATTTGAAAATGAACTGCACATCATAATTTACCTCACCTCCTTACCTATAATGGGATGGATTCCATTTATACCTAATTTTTAACAATACTCTGTAGCAATATATAGATCCACCCATGTGGAAAAAATCAGGATTCCTCCTATTTTTCTCCAGTGGATAGAGCACAGTAAAATATGGTCTCTCATATTTTTATGAAGCAGAACCATTAAATATACCATCATATCCTAATCCCAGATGACAATTGTCTGAATGTTCCCTTCTACTTGCTTGTGTCTTCAACATGGGTAATTTTCTAAAAGATCAAAGCTAGTTTCATACTCTATGCCTTATAATTTAGGATACGACTTCCCACAGGATGCCAAATCAGAAATATGCTTTATATCCATGAAACCTTCACGAGTAACTCCTTTTATGATATTATCAATTATGGTGTTCATCTTTGACAAGCCTTTGCAGTGTAACAGAAATCCCTATAGTCTCTCTCATGTTATGGACAGAGACTACACAAAAGTTCAAGTTCAAATATCCATACTCATATTGAGGAATATCTAACTTCTGAAGCCATTCCACTGACTTTATTACATTTTTTGAGAGAGAATGACTCAACATAAGGGTGATGTGTGCATAGCCTCAGTTCTTTCACAAGGCGATTACTCCAGATAGCTCGTATTTATTTTTTTTCCCAAAGTCTGAAAAGAGAATGGATATGACAACTATATCGATCAGCAACCTTTAAAGTGATGCTGGCTCCACTGAAATAGAGTCACTTGGTCTCAACCCAGGTTCATTCACACATTCATGGTATACAATGCAAGAGGGACCAGTACTTTACGCTAATGTGACTTTCAGCCAGTAAATGAAATTACTGAGCCCCATAACTTTGGATACATCATATTTTCCTGGCAGATGTTTGAGGAATCCAACTTTTACTCTGCTTTTTGCCTAAGTAACTGACACTTGTTCGTTATTTCCCTCCCTGCCCCTGGGTTCCCACCCAAGAACTACACTTCCACTCAAATTCAAAAATTTGAGTCTCGTGTGGATCCAGCCAAAGGTTCTGGCTTACATATGTCATTGTTAGACTGATGGTTGTTTCAGTACTCATGTTTCGTTTTTTCTTTCTGCCCTGAGGTATTTATTGAGCACAGTGCTGTCACCTCTCCAACTCTTCAAAAAAACAAATCCAGGATTTGGAGCACCTCTCTAGGCTCTCTAGGTTGAGGTTCTTATACCATAATTTGAATTTTCTATTTTAATTTTCTACATCCTTTCTAATTATAAGATTTGAACATGTGAACACAATGGCTCCTGCACTGTCGTATAAGAATGCAAAAATAATGACACTATTCAAACTCTTACCCTCTTACACATCTGGGGGTCCGACTTGCCCTTTTTGCTGAAGCAACTCACTGGGAATTATCATGTAGTAGTTTGTCTAAATAGAGCCCCAAATATTCCTCAGATCCACTGCTTTCCAAGCTGTAGTTTAAATGCACATTAATTGACTCTTTCAACTGGACTTCTCCCACCTGACATTAGGCATGTAATAGATGTGCATAAATTAAGCAACCAAGTCTTCCTCTAGAGTCAATAACTAGAATTAAATACTTCTGAAATTGCTGTGTTCTTAAAATCAGGTTAAACCACACTCAGTTTTTATTTCTACATGCATAAATTTGAAAGAAAAAGGGCTTTTGTCAGAATAGAAGCAAACTTCAGAATTATCCAAAGGGCTCCTACTACTACACTGCTAACTTACCTATGATCTTTGTTATTGCTGGCTGCTTATGTCAGTAATGACTCCTACTCTAGACCACTAACTTAACAAATACCACCACATCACAACAGTGCATGAAAAACATCAACAGAAACTCCTCCAAGTAGGTGTTTGTCTGCCTGACCAAGAAATTAGTGCCTTTAACAATCCTTCTGAAATCACATAATATCCCAAATCTAACAGTTTTTCAGCCAAGAAGAAGTAGGTTCTCTCTAAGGGAAGACATTTCCTAAGTATGTCTAAGCTAAAGGTTTCAAGGACACCTCCTCCAAACATGCAGAAAACATTCTGCGCTGGTGAGTCCTCACAATAGTGTCACAACACTGACTTTGAGAACTGGCACTAGCAGCAGGACACAGCACATCCTTCCAGTGAAACATGATGAAGACCACCAAGATTCCTTCTGGGAACGGAAGAGAATGTAACAAATCTATAAATAAGTGACAGGAGAAACACACTAATACCAGTAATACCAGTAAACACTAGATTATACTGGTCTATGCGCTGTCAAACACAGCAGTCATAGCTGTTACTAGTTTTTACACGTCTCTTGTCAGGTGGGATTGAGATCTTTACATAGTTAGGGAGCACCTTTTAATTTCATATAAAGACAATGAGAGTACAGCCACTGATTGCAAAAGAGGATGAAAACCATCCTAACGAGACATACATGGCTCTGGTTACCTTATCGCTAGTTACACTTCTCTTCCTTTTTGGTTGGCTTGCTGGCAGTAGCACATGCAAGTCAGCAGTTGTGGGCAGACCAGGTTTCACAACAGTCATGAGTGTTTCCTCGGGTATCTTGGTTTCCTGTGAAGACAAAGGCATATGGCAAATTATAGGACAGCGTGCTTTATATTTTATAGAAAATACATAAGTAACTCCACATGTGTCTCAGTCTTTGGTGTTCAGATCCTTGCTATTTAGAAGGGATTCCAGCAGAAGCTAAAACATGAACAAAGCCAAACATAAATTAACTGAAATGTGAGCTGCTCTTTGAAGACTAGAAGAGCTAAGCATTGTTATCGCACTAAAGAGATTCAGTGGCAACATGGAAAGAAGCAAAATGAAGTGATATGCAGTTTTAGCAAAACTCTCAATGGCTGTGCACTTCTAGCGTAACACAGAAAATGTTCCTAAGTGATTTAGGAATCTTTGTGGGCCATTCAGACACTTAGTAGGCTTAGAAGGGCATATTCATTACAGTTAACTTTAGCTTAGGGAGGCTACTTTTCCATCTGTGTTTAATGGACAGAGAGAAGCCTTTCAGGGTGAGACTAAGAGCACTTAGGTCCATTTCCCGAAATTGTTAAGAATACCTGCAGACCCCACTGAAAATCATGTGCATTTCTTTCCAAAATAGTTTGTGCAAATTTTGCTTTTAGTCCCAAATTCCTCCATGTGTTGTATAATACAGCCACACAATTCTAACGACAACACCCTGGGCACTTCCCGTAGCCTTCCTTTCTCAAACAGATTCCAAAATTCCATTAAATTGTTCAATTTCTTTTGAAAATGATTTGGTAATTACTAAAATTCCAGGGCAATTTTATAAGGTATTAAAACATGTGTTTGACGGACACTGGCTATGGAATGGGTTTAAGTTGAGAAAAGAGGAAATTTACTTTAATTTGACATTTGATGTGAACGTTATAAAACAGGCAGGAAACAGTGTAAAGTCAAAATTCCAGAACCTGATTTCCACTACTTTAAATCCAGGAAAACTGAAGTGATTTCAAACACAAACATTTTCAAAACATTATCAACCTGCACCGCAGCGCTATTGCCCTCACAAAAGCCAGTTGCCGGCAGCGTGGGTACCTGAAGGACACAGCTCCAAATCTCAGAGGTTTTACGGGGTGCTTTTACTTATCTCACAGAACTGCTGCATGCCTTTGTACCTGATTTAACCTACAGGATTCAATTGCTCCTAATTCGCATTTCTTTTGCGAATATGGTCTTAAAAAAACAGCTGTATAAACTGTTTGCCTATATATTAAACATAATTTTCAAAGTTACATAATTGACATTGTAAATGTTTTCTTTCTGCTTTGTTTTTACACAAAGTCTATGTCTTTTCTACTACACAGCATCCTTTGCTTAACTTCTAAATATATCACATTCAGGCTACTCTTCCTGTTCTGGAGTCAGCAGTATTTGTCAATACGTCTATCCCTAATCCCAGAGAGCAATATTTAGCATTAATTGCCAATTAGGCTGTGTTAGACTAAACTTTCCATGTTACAATACCATCGTCTACAGCCTGCATGTATAAGTGACACTAGGCTCAAACTTGTTTGAAATATGGCTCATGAGGTTCACTTTATAGTTTTGCTCTGCCTCCTTTTTTCTAAATGAGAAGACATTAACTTAACCTTCAAGCTTTACGACTGGCGAGGGAACACTTTACTAGTAATCTGAAAGAGCACCTTTGCAAGAAGTCGTGTTACGACCTGCCCTATGTCTTCCCTCCACTCCGGTATGTCAGGGTTGTACATGTCCAGGTGCTTAGTAAACTTCAGAGCGAGAACATGAAAATGATCTAGAAAAACAAAAATAAACATTTTTGAACAAGTAACAAATGAGGCTGCAAAAACAGTTTTGCAGAAATAAAAGCTGAAAATATTCGGCATTATTTGCTGTGCAGCACTGCAGTATCCAGGATCCCCCCTGCCCTGTGGTGTGTGCACAGAGCAAGAGTACACTCCGGTCAGGCACTTAATTTCTGTCTGTTTTTTTCATCAACATCAACAAATTTGTGCCTAAAGATAAAAAAGCAGGAAGAAAAACAATAAACAAAACAGATTTACAGACATGTTCTGGGGTCATAACCTTCCCAGTAACTTTTCCTTAGGACAATACACTACAGAGACATGGCTGGTTTCTTTTATTTGTAATGGGAAAGCACCAATGGATTTTATTCTCACTGAATCATAAACATGTGGGGTTTTGCCCATTACATGTTCCTGTTTTCCATGTAAAATGAATACTTTATATATTCCATCAACTAGCTATGAAAATAAGAACAGAAATGATATATCACAGGCTACCTACTGCCCTCTTCAAAAAAATAAAAACAAGGTATATCCACAACATTTCTCTGGATATTGTCCAAAATATCTGAAATACCAGAAATGGACTGTTCCTCAATAAACAGTCTCAAAAATCTTTGCTTTCTCCACCTAAGTTCCTTGGATAAACACCTGCGGAACTTAATGCAAAACAGAGAAAGAGATCCTCTGGAAAGCAGGAGTCAAACCCAGCCTCCCCAATGCTTCTGACAGAATTGTATTTTAATGTGGTTTTCTCTTCCAGAGATTTTATTTCCCCATGACCAGTACTTTCTTGCTCTTGGTGTCAGGACTGGCCAAGACTAAGAGCAGAAGCAGCATTTGAAAGCCAAAGTCATTGATCTCGTCACACTGTGAGGGGTTATACTTCTATAGATTTCTAAAAGAGTGAATGCACTTATAAGTGGTAGCATAGACATTAAATCCATTTATCTTAATTAAGGACAAGGTTCATAAAAGCTGCATTTAGCACAAGTGTGGGTTTAATAATTTTTTTTAACTAGTAAGTATACTAAAATAAAGAATAACAGAATCTTCTTCAGACAATGCAGATGTATCTTGTGCATTTCATGATATCTGAAGGCTTTTAGCTCATGCATTAAAGAGAAGCTTTTTCACTTATCACAATTCCCACACGTGACAGCACAGTTACAAATGTAAATAATTCATTGGCACTACATTTTTCACAGTATATTATGCCTTGTCGCACATTATAAGACACAACAAAACACACCAGGGCACAATGTGAAACAAGAGCTGAAGGGTTATTCAATAATTACAGCAAAGCTATACTTCTTCCAAACTCTCAGATAAAGATCAAAGGAACGGTGATATATTGTGATAAAAGGCAATTATTTCACATTGTTTTTAATGTTGGGCATATATACACAACTAGATTTTATTTATTTCAGAGGTATTTCAACTACTTTATTTATGAATGCTAAGAATTTCTGTAGTCATAGGCCAAAATACCCCTTAAACACTATTGCTACATATAGCATTTGGTGACCACAGCAACCTTTAAAATAAGCAAAGGAAACAGAAGGTTTTAGATTAAATGCTTCTGTACACAATCACACTATTCAACTTCACGGAGTTACCTAGTGACAGTCCATCCCTCTAATATTAAGAATTAAATGCAACTTTGGAAACAATTTTACAACAGGTTCAGTTGTCTCAGGGCTGGTTTAAGAGGTACAAGAAACACAGCAAAATAATAAAAAAAAAAAGTCAAGAGTATTTTCTCACCAAAAACGTGGACAACTTTAGAGTCCTGAAGCATGGAGCTCCCACAGGAAGCCTGCACTGTAACTCTGACGTCACCTGTCTCAGCAAACTTTGTCACCAGAAAACTTTCCAATGTAAGGAGTGGCTTTCAAAAACAAAGAGAAGTTGAAAATAGAATTACAGTAAGAACCACAAGAACAGTGTCTGAAGAGACCGTCGCTCAAAATATTAGCAAAAAAGGTTTCACATGATTTATTCAATTAATCACCATTTTATCAAACAGCTCAATTACAATTTTCAATACAGGATGTTTCTTTCACTAAATGGAACATTTATAAACAGAGTAGCTTCCAGGTGGGCCAAACATTAATTTCAGAATAATTGGTAGAGGATTAGGTTTTCTTTCAGATCCAACTGAAATAAACGGATTGTGAGTCAGGCTCACAAATCTCTACAAGATCATATACAGCAAGCCATTTGCCTCAAAAAATGTGGGGTATAGTCAAGGTCAAAAGGATTGATTCTGTCAACTTAGAGCACAACCCATGGAAGGGCACCAGCCCACTGTAGCCTCCAAGGCGGAGCTGAGATACTCTGTTCCCTGACAACATCCGTATGAATTACAGAACCCTTCACAAGACTACATCAATCTGCAGTGCCTGTTCTAGCAGAGGCAAAGTCAATAATAATGAACAGATACAGGCTGGGATTATAGTAGACAGCACATTTAGAAGAAAGTTAATTGCGCTTATCTGAAGCATTCCTCTGTCATACTTAGTCTGCCTCATAAAGAAAATATTTTACTTATCTGTTACTGGAAGAATTACCTTAAAAGAAATTAATGCAGCTAGACAAGAAACATTCCCAATAGAAACAGTTGGATATTTATTGCTCTAGGATATGTTTATCTAGACTTTTTATCCCCAAATGAACAACACTAAATAGTTTGAGTGCTCTCACTATTTTGATATCCTTTTAGATATCCAAGTTATTTTTGATATGCTAGTTTATTTTAGACTCCCAGGAAATATTTATCTATACAATGAAAATATATATATATAAACTTCTGCACAGCACTTAAATTTACAGGACTCGCCTTATCAACATGGGAGTGCATAAATCCAAGATACATCATTCACCAATGCTATGATCCCATATGCATCCCCTTCTGCAATTTTTTATGAAATACAATAAATTGCTATTCCCCCCAAAAAGAAATTCATATTGAGAAATTTAGAAATTCAAACCAATTCTAGATGAGAAATTTCCACTTCCACATAAGTAGCAATAATGGGAAATTAACACCTTAAATGTACATGATAAAACAAGGGAAGTTAGATACTGCTTGCCACCAGATACAACTGGCTATTTACAATGAAAGATGGTCTAAAAGAAGTCATGCAACATTGCAGTATTTCTGTTAAAGTAAAAGGTGTCACTCAACCTTTACTGGAAAGAGGTTGAAAATAATCTCAATCAAAAGCATTCATGTACCTGAAGATTGTTTCCTATCCACCAGTAGAAGACTGTCAAATTAGGGTTCTTAGGCAGTATGATGGCTGTCAGATTCACCTCCTGGTTTCTCCCAACAACTGGAACCACTTCTAAATTTAAAGCCTGCAGCGGAGCTGAAGAAAGTTCCCAAAATATCACTGAATGAGAATCCATTAATTTATTAATGCCTCTTTCCCCCATAACCTCTCACTTGCACACCATAAGGTCCTGAACTTATTTTTCCCTCCCCCCTGCTTTTGCATCTGTGTTGAAAGGTGTCAGCATAATTAGAGGTACCTCATTTCAACACCACCACCACAAAAAACCAAAACCCCACAAACAAAATCCTAGAGCAATGTGATGGATCACCAAAGTGCACCTCTCTGATGCACTTTTTTTTGTGCATGTCCAATTCTAGAAAACATAAGCAAATATCCCAGTTAAAAAGTGGAAAAGGCAATCTCAGCTTTTTTTTTTTATTTAAGTAAGAAAAGATCAAATGAATAGAAATCTAAGAAATCTTAAACTGCTAGGGAAAAAGCAGAAAACTGAAAAAGAATTCTGCTGACTACTCATTTTCATTATAAAATATCAGCTGTTAGGCTCACACCACACATAAGCTCTCATTAATGCATGCTTTAAAATAGATGTGCATATCAGGGAAGCATTTATTTACAACTCAAAATAGATAACTGCTGTACTCCAGAATGTGCCTTTAGAATAAGTTTGTTCCTTTCCAAACTTTTGCCTATGAATGCTATAAACATTATTATTTTTATAAAATATATGCATCATTACAATGATATCTGCTGCTTAATGTTGTACTCTGCTTCATAGTACAACAACTTTATTGAAAGAAAAATCTTTCCCTCAGAGGTTTACAAGTATATCTTCTTCAGAATGTGTGAAGGTAAAAGTTTTCTAATCGT
Source organism: Opisthocomus hoazin (assembly GCF_030867145.1). Classification (NCBI taxonomy): domain Eukaryota; kingdom Metazoa; phylum Chordata; class Aves; order Opisthocomiformes; family Opisthocomidae; genus Opisthocomus; species Opisthocomus hoazin. Next base: position 13,223,824 of record NC_134418.1, read on the forward strand.
ACAATGTGATAACCAGAATTTTTTAACTTCAGCTGCACCATCTATTCAGGATACCAAAGTGGTGTATGGTCCAATGGTGCATGCATTCGTTACACAGAATGAATACTAACCCACTCATTTTTGATTTATTCTAAATATCTTTTAACTCATTCAAAGGTCTTTCATCTCAGTTCAAACATAAAGGTAATTAACACCCATCCAAAGCCTTTCTCTTACTCTCTTTCATTAACTGCTTCATTGCCTGTCCACTTCTAATTCACTTTGACTAAAGTGATGGAACTTCTCTGAGAGCAAGTCATCTGCTCTGTGCCTGCCCTCCTTTTCCACCTCCCTTCAACCAGCCCGTGGGCTGCTTCATCCGAGTGTCAGGCTCCAAGGTCGGTCTGCGCTTTCTCCGATGACTCTTTAACCACCTACGTGAATTCAAGACATGCGGGGTGCTTAAACAAATGGCTTCTTCAACAGCTTCTTTACCGAAATAGAATTAAAATGCTCCTCCTGTTGCTGGTGTCTTGAGGCAAATTCAGAAATTGTAGGAATTCCATGAACTTTGTTCCTTCTAGAAACAGATTTTCCTTGTGATGAGGCAAACTAAAGAAGTCTGAAGGATCTGCGTCACTGTTTCAATTTTGCCATAAATTTATGTATTCCCAGAGAAAACTAATCATTTTCAGATATGGTTTTGCTTCTGAAGCAGGTTACTTTATTTTCCAAAATTTTTAGAAGGGAAGTTGTTTGGTACTTGAATGATGACCGTTATTTCAAGTTTGCCATTCCTGTGTATTAAAGAGCTAATAATAATTATTGCGAGTCCTTCTGCTTGTCTCAGTCACACAGTTCCATAACACAAATGAACAAGCTTCGTGGCACCCTTAAGTGCATACAATTAGGAATGAAGTTGACTTAGATGATTTCTGTTTAATGAAGCTGCAATTTCAGTCCAGTTTTCAAAGCTCCCTGATTATTCACAAGCAATAGAGACTACGGTTTCATGAAAAAGAAAACTTATGCCTAGTTCTTCTTCAGTTCTTTTTATTCTGTGTTGGTTACTCACATTTATATATCAGACTTGCTCTAATTTATCTTACAGTTCAGTAACAAGTTGTAGATTGTGTGATCTGGATCAGAAAGCATAATCTGGATGATGGGCCACAGTTCACATAATTGTCCTGCATTACAGGGCATCCCATAGCCACAGAACTTGGAAGGAGCGAAAAAAATTCCCTCTGTCACTCGTTCCTGAAAGAATTCCCTGGGAATACACCAGCTGGAGGCAAGAGTGAAAGCAGGACTCTACGGACGTTTCTGCTTTCATGGTATTCCACAGTGAAAAATGTCCATGAACAGCTACTAGTGTTTCTCCAGAATGCAGAAACAGCACTTTAATCAGTGCCAGCTAATTTCCTCAAATCGTGTAATTTACTTAAAAAATTACACAGAGTAAATTACATAGAAAACATTCATTCAAGTGGACTGGGTTATATACTCTCATGAGTCTTCTAGACCATGCGCAGCATCCACGGACCAACTCAGGAATGGACCACGTCTGCTTCAGCTCTGCTACCTCTGCACTTCGGCACCAAAGTCCTCTCGATGCACCAGTCATTTTATTTGCAAAAAATACCTCTGGCTTCTGCAGTGTGTAAATCCACTGCATAAAACACTACTGACACCTTTTATTTTTACTGTTTGTCCTGACGCAGGCCACACCAGAAGCACATTGGAGAAAGCGGTTGTTTTTCTTTCCGTCAGGGCTTGCTACTGCTTGTCATTCTCTGAATGGTAACAAGTTGTTCTCCCCGGAGAGCAGGAGGTTGGACAGTATTTTGCTGTTCGTTGCTTGTACAGATTTACTGTTCCTGTGCTTAATCTACTCCTCAGCACCTAGAAGCTCCTAAAAAGTAACGATGAAGGCCTACGTAATTTACCTCATCTCTCTGCAGTTGTCAAATGATTTAAAAAACAAACATAACAAAGAAACTGATTATGAAACTTAAGGGGAGAATTCGATTCCGATCCTTTGCGTTTGATTTTATGAGGAGATTGGCCATTAGCATTAAGGGGTTGGGCTCCACCTGCTTAGCAAAGCAGAACTGGAAACTCTGGACTCAAGGTCACTGACTAGCAAAATACATAAATATCAGCAGGCACTAGGCAGGCTGACATCAAGCACCCGGATCCGTGCACAGCCTTCTATGTGGCTCCAGCGATTTCCATTGCTTTGGGATTAGGATGGTTGACAACACCACTGACAACCGAGGGAAACAGACACCTGGAGAATGCAAGATGAGTATCTTTTCTTTTGATGTTGCTTGTTCCTGAATTTTTGACACATCTGAAAACAGGCAAAGCAATAGCTGTCTTGAATCTCACAGGAAAAGGAAAATTCAGTTCCAGTTAAGACTTTCATTCTTCATTTCAATTATGAAATGACTGAGGTACATTAAGCTTGTGATGGTGCATGATATTCCTTGTACCATGCTATTCTTTTATTTTAAATCTATTTGATGGGGTTTTTTACTTCTTAATTAAGGAGCGGGAAAGAAGTCTAAGTCAAGTAATACTGCCTGCCAGTATGAAATTATACTCAAGTATCACTTTAAAACTTTGTGAGAATTAACTACCTAAAATCTAGATTCTAGTACTTTAATAAGTAGCTTGACTTTTAGAAACACTGAGATTTTATTTTTTAAATCATACAAGAGATCATATGTTTCTCAACACATCTGTTCACTTGCTTCACACAGCACCTAGAAGCTCCTAAAAAGGCATAGTTTGAAGTGTTAAATTTTAGCTGCTAAGAGGGCCAGTGGGGTCTAGAGTCAGGAAGATGGATCAAAGCTGAGATCTGAACTGAGGCACACTTGCTATTTAAAAGATTAATACACCATCTTTCTCCCAAATCCAAACAAAACTAACTCTGATCTCCTATTACAGTAGATTTACAAGCCATTAACAACATATGGGATCGCAAGACTGCGTGAGGTTATTGAAAAAATACGCATTTTTCCTAATTGGACTAGTAATTTTCTGTACTACTTCATAGTTGTAGTGAGGTTTTTACACAGCAGCAGAAGTAAGAAAACCGAAGAGCTGATTTACAGTTGACTTGGACGAACATCACAGCCTCGTCATGCCCAGCCACATTCTCAGCCTTCACCGAGACACGGTAAATCCCAGGATTCTCATAGCGGTGACGGATGGGTTCTCCAGTCATCGTAAGGTTCACATATATTGCCTTAAAGCCATCTCCAAGATCCACCTGATATTTGGTATTCAATAGATCACCCTAAAAGGAATAGATATAAAACATATTTTAAATGGGCAGGATGGAAATAGACAGGACACATGATTATAACCATTTCCTGAATCACAACAGCATTTCCAGCCCCAGCCAGATATTTTGACTCAGTGGCAATACACCACCACCACTACACCCACAGCAAAGATTTTACTGCAACAGATGTTGTGTGTGTTAATAGAGAATTTCCACAGTAAGGTGCTACCTTAAAATAAGACTCTGCAGGCTACTAACCAAGTTGTATGACACAGAAACCATCACTCTTATCTTAATGAAGCTGGACATGAACTAACAGAACAATGAAGGGCAGCCCCAAGTTCTGGAGTGATGCTCATTTGATTGCAAACAACTCAATATTGTTATTTCAGCGAATTACTACTCATCCAGTGAACTTCTAGCCTGTGCAATTATGAAGTAAAATTAATTGGTCTAGACCTCTTTCACAGTACCTTTTAACCACACCTTCCGAGGGTCAACCATATGGCCTTCAAGATCCAAGCTGGGATCTTTGCACAGAGTTGTACTGCATCATACAGAGCTACCAGCATGCCTAGAACTAACATGCTCCACTGCAAAATTAGGTGCGTGTTTGATAAAGCAGATTATTGAGCTGAGTTTGGCAAAGGGTTTAAAAGTCCAGCCAAATAATTCTGTCATGTCAAATGTCTCACAGAATTTATAATTCATTGCACTTCTGCTAAGTGCTCCTTTAAATAACACTGTCTTCCTAAACTCGGGTGTAAAATACTGCAGGACTGATACTACTGACAGAGGACAAACATATGCCCACGACTCATGTCACGATGTGGTTGCTCAGGAGAGAATTCGGGCCTGTGCTACATGGTCTAGCGATGTGGATGGAGTCAAAGGAAAATTCATTTCAGTTGCGAGAAGCAACACTTTCTCTATACTGCTGGCAGCACTGCCTTAGCGAGCTGCCTGGCTTCCTTGGCCTTCAGCAATATGTTTCTGCTCGCTTGCCACAGAACACGGCCATCACAGTTCTGCAATTTAAACAGGTTGCAGGGCCAGGCTGAGTAGAAAATCCTCTGTGTTGTGAAAACACAGAGTTGGTTTAAAAATCTTCATTGTCTCTAGGAAAGGAATGTATACATCCATACGCTAGTCAGGTGACCTGAATGGCCATCAGGGCAGAGAAGGTTTAACACCCATCAAAGTATGCAAAAATCACTTCACTTCCCCATAAGCCACTCTGTGAATTAGGTCTATATCAAAATCTAATCCCAAAAGGCAGCACTAATGTAAAATCAAAGGAAGCAACAAAGCCTAGAACTTACGTACCCTGGCATTACAAAAGGGAGGAAAATATACCATTATTCCCTCCTTTTATTATTTTGCAGTTTGGTTGATTTTCTTCCATGTTTTACCAGATGAAAGAGCACTGCTTATAATGTAAAAGAATACCCACAATAAGGAACCTGTAGAGTTATCAAATACCTAAACACCGTATTTCAACACACATAAAGGACCTTGAAAGCTTCTTCACTGTGAATATTTTTTTCCAAATAACATCTTTCTTTTGACAACAGATGGGTAGAATTTAGCAGCGAAGATAATATGTTATTAAAGTTTAAAGCAAAAGAGATGTCTTCTTGCCAGCAATGTGCCAGTAAGCGGAATCTCCTTAAACGATATTAGCTTGCAAACAGTTCTTGTTCGTTCTTTCTTATGCTAACAAGCATACGCGCATATTTTTTGCAGGTGAGACAGAAACCAATGGTGAAAGCCAGTAGATGCAAGCTTCTCTTAATGTTTTATTCTAATAGCCTCCCTAGTGCAAAGACGAGAGTGCTGTCTTTGAAACTCCAAGGCACTTCTGTTTCCCTGACCAGCAAAGACACAGAGCAGTGGACAGACAGTAGAATAGTCACACAGGGAAAAGGCAGCTAAATTGTAAAGGACTTCCACACAAAATAGATTATTGTCATGACATTATTTATTCATACACTCAGCCAACAGAATTTGGGGAAAAAATAATTATGATTCTAAATTATTATTATTATTTCTACAGTCACTTGCAAATTGCCCAAACATACCCAAAGCCTGCTTTCTTTACCCCCTGATGTCTGGCATTCCTGCATGTAGTAACATGGATTCACATAAACTAGTAAATTAATTTTGTTCAGCAGAGAAAGCAGCATGTTTTGGTTTATGCTTGTAGAGCTGTTTCTTAAACTCAGGAATTGTTATGAATTCTTGTTAGACTTTGTTGTATAGATTAAATCCTAAGCAACGCTCAGGATATTTGAGTATAAATGTTATTCTTAGCCATAGGGGGCAGCAAACTGTTACATTTCTTCTAAATCTGCCTTGCAGCTCGACCTACCGAGCAAAGACTTCATCAGGAAACACAGTACAGGATTCCCTTCAAGATCCTGGACTTCTTAAGACTTTTGAATAGTTTAAATGTTTTACATATTGCCAGAAAGATTCGTGTAAGCTTCGGATTCTACATAGCCAGAAAAAAAATCAAACTGCCAATCAAAATCATTACAGTCCAAATTGCTACCAAATGCTCTAGTCTTACAATAAACACTTCCAAAAATTATAAAAAGAGGCAGCATAACTCGCCACACAACTGTTGCTGCACTGCAGGCACTGGGACGCAGAGCCTGTGAAGCGTTAAGGAGCCCCGTGTTCTGCACGTCACCTTCTTGATTCCATTACAGAAATAAATCCCAAGTGCCCGATTTATGTTGCACAGGTTTGCCAAAATGTGTGAATTTTCTTCAAGTTCTTGCAAATGAGTGGGGTTAGCCAGGAAGTCCAACACTCCGGTAACTTGAGCACAACAGTTAGAGCCTAATACTAGCAAGAAAGCGTTAAGAACGATCTCCATGTCAAACAATTCATCAGTTCATCCAAAAGTTACTCACTGCCATTGTTGAGGGCCTTAGGGCATTGCCTCTCTCAATAAACAGAAAAAAAAGCCATATCTTTGGCAACACAGCTAATATATAATAAATGTTCTAACGCTGTGCTGTTTGCTGATTTCTGTAAAGCTTCGCCTGATTCCTTTCCGAAAGGATTCTCAGTACCACTTAAACCAGAACATTAAATGTTCTCTGCATTTCTGTTCCTCTCTGATACAGCGGTTGAAATTTTCAGTCCAAGGAGACTTTGGTAATATAGTTCCTTCGATTTTCAAAGGAGCTAATGCCTTTAAGGAATCATGACTGACCATGCTGCTGAGGAGTCAAATCCCAGTCTGTGGACAGAACTTCGTGGTTCACTAAGCTTACTGGACTGTCTGATTCACTTGAATACAGAAGCTTCAATATCTAGAGAGTCATTCATCTTTGTCTCAAGCACAACGTAATCTCATTCAGCAGCATAAAAGGTAGGAGAGAAAGGAACCATAAAAATAGTGAGGAAACTTTCAGAAAGCCAATGTTCATTACTACCTGCTCTTGTCTGACGATGAAGGTGATGTCTTCCCCAGGCTTAACAGCCAGACTTTCTTCTCCGATGCTGATCTGAAGTCCCCTGGGGGCAATCAATGGACACATATGCTGTGCCAAGTTCTGTTGCAGGTCTACACCACCTTCACACACATTAGAAACAACTTTCCTGTACCTGCAAAAACAGTAAGCAGCGAGCACAATGAACCGGAGGTGAGAGGGAGAATGCCATCAGAGGCACTGAATGCGAGTGTGATAGCAGCTAACAAATATTCCTTGGGTTCACAAACAGACAAGACTGCACATGATCCAAACCAACTCATGATGCAAATACTTTGATGACGGACATTGCCCTTACTGAGTAAAACCTGTTGAAGAAAGGGCGTGGAGCACAATGAGGATTTCACTGCCTGCATTGCAAGAGTCTGCCTTTTCAAGCTCAGAAACATGCCTGACAAGCCCTCCACAAGCTAGATAGTCTGCTGCTCTCTCTGCCATACCCTTTCCTAGCTTTCAACAGTCTTCATTGCTCTAGAGGCCTTGGTTCAAATCCCAAATATCAGGAAGAAATTAGATCAGGCAGCTTCTGCATTAACCCAGAACCAATTGCTTATCTGCTCCTCTCAAATCTATGCATTTCTTAAGACACTTAAAGCATTTATTTAACATAACAGTATCAAAGAGTGAAAAGCCTAACACTTTTGAAGAATTAATAACAAAAATCTTGGATGTGTATAGTAATTATTTACAGATCAGTTTCACTCAGGTATGTTATTTTTAAACATCCTTTAAAATTGGAGTCAGCTTTTGCTCTTTTGAATTCCTATTCTGTATATCACAGCTGTCAGCCACAACTCAAAAGGCATCATTTTCCTTGGTAAGGCAAATATACACAGAGACTGTGATTCTATTGCCAGATTTGACATTTCGTCATTTGGTTCTTATCCCCACAACTGACAGAGATGATGTTATGATAAGCCAGAATAGATGCCAGCTGCAAGTTATTCTCAGCACAGACGTCAGACTACATTGTAGTGTATATTCTATATGGCATTGTTTACAGTTACTAAAGCTTTCCTTTGATTCTGAGTGTCCCATATGGTCAGCAAGAGAATCTATTCTCCACAGAACTCCTTACTCCTATGGAAGTGAGAGACTGGGAAGTCCTGTGAGATGTTACTGGCTCCTCAGAGTAATTCATTGGCTTCAAACTGAAAGCTGGTCTGAACTCAAGCAACGGGCTAAAAAAGGAGCCTTTGAATGGACTTTTCTGTCAGAAGTGTAGCAACGGTTACAAAACCATTGAAACCACTTTTGTGGCCCTTGGTTGGAATCTTCTCTCCCACTCTGGAAGCCTCTGCAAGCCACTTGAACACAAAATCAGCTTACCCAGTGCTGCTGGTGTATGCCTGCCCCAGCACACAGTCTTCAGGAGGTGCTTCTGGGTTAAACCAAAAGTCAGCAAAGCATTTGCTCAACTCCGACTTCAATGGTGCAGAGCGCTCAAACCCGTAATCACTGAAAAACATCAACACTGAGGGTGTTACTATCCACACTTCATTCAGCAGTCTAATCTGGGATGGATGAGACTACTTTTTTAAGAGTAAAAAGAGCTTTTTAACATTATTCTACCAGCTGAACATACAAGTTGATGAAGCCAGTTCTGTTCTAATTTCAAAGGGAGTTGTGCACACCTGGGGGAAAAGCTGCTTGTAATTATTTTGTCTGTTCTGCAAAATTAACTCTCCTGGTAGCTTAGATTTTTAAAAGGTTTCCTTTGCCACTCAGACCAAAACATTTCTTCTGTGTTTTTTTGTTTTGGGGTTGTTTTTTTTTTTTGCTTAATTTGCAAATAGACAGGGTTTACTTGCTTTATAAATCAATCAAATGGTCATTTTTCACGTCTTGATCAATAGAGAAAAACATCAGGATTTGTTCAGTCAAGCGAAACAAACACTTAAAACATGGCAATGTTTTTAAACAACGGCAAATGCAAAAGCAACTTGTTGTTCAAAGTACAGGTTGTGTGTTTATGCAGGCTATGTGGGCAGAGGGGCAAAAGGAGGAAAATAAACCCAGCTCAAACTCTAAGTAACTATTTACTAGCAACAGATCAAAAGGTCCAAAGACAGACTCACCATAAGAAATCCGAGTTCACACACTCACAGACTTTGGATGTGAAAGCTGATGTGAAACTTCTCCCTTTAATGCACCACGATGAAATCTTCCTCTTCCGAAAGCTCCTCTGCTGGCCCATGATGCAACGATCACCCTGAACATCAAAGCACTGGACTTATTGCACGTGTAACCTACACCACACAGACGTGACCTTATGTTGTCATGAGGAAGGCTGGTCTTGCTGCCAAGGCTATAAACTTGTATCAACTCTTTCATATGCAAATGTATAGGTATACAGAGTTCTCATACCCACTGCCATCCACTAATGCGCCATTACAGAGTTGTAACATACACGATGTTTCAGGGCACAAATCCAAAGATGTACATGAAAATTTCAAGTGCAGTTTAACCCATGTTTCATGTTTGCACAATCCAGGCACAGCCCTACAATTGTCCATTTAAAAATTCAGCGTGGATGCACATGGCTGAAGGTCTATGTAAACCACTGTCTCGTGTCAGCAGTCAACACGAAGCATCAACCATGTGGACAAAGGTAGAATTAAGACTATCTGAACACACTCCACTGGTAACTGGGCAGCTGCAAGTACTCTGTCAAAGTCATTTTAGTAGTTTCCAATTCCTGAAAGCCATTTCAATGCCAATATCCCAATACACTGTTAACTTTTTAGGCTCAGATCTGCAAAACATTCCTTGTAAATACACAGCATTCCCAAGCAAGAAGTATAAAGGCTGCAAGCAGCCTCACAGTCACAGGCCCTGGTTCTCATGGGGGACTTCAACCACCCTGACATCAGCTGGGAAGACCATACAGCTAGGCAGGCGCAATCCAGGAGGTTCCTACAGAGCATCGATGATAACTTTCTGATGCAAGTGGTGGAGGAACCAACAAGGAAAGGCGCGCTGCTGGACCTCGTGTTAACAAACAAGGAGGGACTGGTGGAGGATGTGAGGGCTGGAGGTGGACTCGGCTGCAGTGACCATGAAATGGTTGAGTTCAGGATCCTGCGTGGAGGAAGCAGGGCGATAAGCAGGATCAAAACCCTGGACCTCAGGAGGGCTGACTTTGCCCTCTTCAAGGAGCTACTGGGAGGAATCCCGTGGGCCAGGGCTCTCGAAGGCAGGGGGGTCCATGAGTGCTGGTCGCTCTTTAAACAACACTTCCTCCATGCACAGGAGCAATGCATCCCCCTGAGAAAGAAATTTAGCAAAGGAGGCAGGAGACCTGCATGGTTAAACAAGGAGCTTCTAGCGGAGATCAGGCAGAAGAGAAAGGTCCATGGAATGTGGAAAGAGGGACAGGCCACTTGGGAAGAGTACAGAAACGTGGTGAGAGCATGCAGGGATGCGACGAGGAAGGCCAAGGCTCACCTGGAATTGAAGCTGGCAAGGGATGTCTTTAATCAATATGTTGTATAGAGAATGTAGCTTCCCAAAACTGGATTTGGCCAGAGACCCAGGATTAGCACAGCCCTAATGCATTACTGCAGAAATGACATTGCCCAAAACAACTGGACCTCATTACATGATCGGTCCACTGAGATCCTAAATTACTTCTGGAACGGGCTTTACTTATGGCAATTTATATATCAGTACGGTATGTGGTCAGGAAGTTGGCAGAACATATGACTACATGTTGAAATTGCTTCAATCAATGTTGCACATTTTAGTTTATGGTATATGTATCACAATCCAGCAGGACCACCTATTATTATGGCAGACCACCAGATACACTGCTGCCCTTCCCAGGACACAGATCACAGAGTCCAAAGGAACACAAAATCCTCCTCCGCTTTAAACTATTGTAAAATCAGCAAATACCAACATAGGGAGAACAAAGCTGGGGACGTAGCATCCAAATTCTGTTTCAAAACATTTTCCTAGCACACAGTTCTCCATGAATCTGAAACCTACGGAAAAGTTGTAGCTGTTAACATAAGACCATGAATACCTGTAGATTTGTGAGCTCCCAAGATTCATAGTCATCATCAGTGCACTCCCTGGGGAAGGACGGTCTGAAGTCCACCTTCACAAGTTCCCAGTCCGAACGGTAACTAATATGTCCAAAGACTCTGAACAAGAAGATCAAAAGTAAAATCTTGCTGGAAAGAAATACCATACATCTGAGATTCAAATTTTCAGTTCTGTCTTTTCCTTTCCATGGTCATGGTTCCCTACTGAAAAGTCCTCTTTTATTTATCTTTTATTCCGCTTTTATTTTTCTTCATATAAAACACGTCCAAGTTAGAAAACACTTGCCAATTGTGTCTATGGAACTCTACAATGAAACAAGATAGCTCATAGATAAGAGATTTTTTTCCCCCAGAAAACTACCCCAAAATTTAAATGGACCTGCACTACCTTTTCTAATTTGGAACCCAGTATTTTTGCCTATTATCTTGTTATATGAAATATTTTTTGACAGGGAGCTCAGATCAGGGAGCAGAGCTCAGAATCACCGGATTCAATTTCCAGCTCTGTTACTCGTTCCTTCTGATTATGGTGCAACTTCTACAGTTGTCTTTCTGGGTTTTTTTCTTAACTTCTACAGATTTCAGATGTCAATTTGCTATTGTTCAAACTCACAGCAGTATCGTAAAGTTGTATTCATTTCTAAGGAATATACTGAATCTACATACTGGGCTGAAAAACTCTCAGTCTCCTCTTCACTCCAGATAGTCCAATGTATAACAAAAGCCAGCCACAAACAGCAAATTTATTCTCGGAAAAAAACTGGAAATCTCATTGCTTTTAAAACCAAGCTGCACTTTCAAAGGAGCCAACATTTTCAAAGTCAGAATATTTATTTCAAAAACAAAATGGGTAAGTATGACATCCAGCAACAAATTAGAAAGGATAAAGACTCTATTTGGGTAAAAGTCAAATGTATTTGTGGTTTGTATCAAGCTTATGTGGCTTACTTGCCAAAGAATTTAAGGTTGATTCTGAAGCCAACAATTTCTGTGCAATTCATACTGCATAGAGGAGTTAATATTCCAGGCTTTAGTAGCATTCTTCAAACTAATTTACTCCTTTTGTTTTGCCTTCAGTTTTGTCCAAATCCCGGCCCAGCAGGAATCATACAGTTTTGCTAGAAGTATTCTGCTGTGCACAGTCATTTCTCTTTTCCTGAACACCAGGTTCAAAGAGAAACCAGGGTAGACCAGAAGTGAGGAGACAGTGGATTCTCTGCAGCACAGAGGCAACATCATCGCACTAAGCCTCGTCCCTGATAGATGGATGTAGAACTCCGAAATCTACCAAAGAGGCTGAAAAATAGTTGCAGACACTAAAGATGTAGAGTGACTTCCCCCTTTCCTTTCTGGTGCCTTTACTTCTCAGCCATAGAACAGAGTTGTAGGTATCTATAGATTACTGCCCATACTGCCCACGTTATAACCAAATGATCCATGCTCACAGAAAATTCCCCATCAGAAGTCCACTTAATTAAACAGAAACACACATATTTAGTTTGCATGTCTTACCCTGTTCTTAGTAAGGCTCTGAGATTAAAGGATTTAAATGATCTAACTTTCTTTCCTTTTCAATCTACCTGTGGGTCAGAAGTAGAAACAATACACAAAAACTAAAAAATGTGGCTCAGTCCACTGGCTGTATGTGCTCATAGGTGTGTGGTCCCACTCCTCTCAGCAGAAAGACTGTCTTGCATCAAGACCTACAGGTTTGGTTCCTTTTTCTGGTTTAGCTGGATCCTGAGAGCTGCTGTGACCATATAATCTTATTCACTTGCAGTAACATACGCAATAAAGTGACTACTTAGGTGGTCTCATGCTTTTTCCACAATGCCTGCTTCAATATGACTGGCTTTGCTGACAGGCATGAAGTGTCTTTTGCACGCTAAATACCTGTAACTTTTTTTTTTAATCTTTTTTCTTTTTTTCTCCATACAAGGTACTAACATAACACAGACTTCATCGTGTGCTTATGCAACTACCTACCTCACTGAATGCTTCTTTAGACATCACAAAACTTTACAAATTGGTTACATTTTTTTAGTAACTCATTTATCAACAAATACATTCAAGTGCAAGGAGCCAAGTCCTGTCAAAGCTCCATTCCTGCCTCAAGAAAAGTATTATCTATTGAACAAATGAAATTATCTTCATTCATGTTAGTTATCTCAGTCAGATTAGTCAGGAAAGGAGAAGAAAGCAGATGGTTGTTTGAGTTCAGTGCAGTACAGCATAATGAAATTCTCCTGAAAGTACAAAACAAAATCTCCGAACTATTAATCATCATCTTCAAGACCTCACAGATGTTAAAGGTGATTCCAGACGACTATGGAAAACATACACACACTCACATATATATGTGTATATATAACCATACATAGAGACCAACAAAACAGAGCCCAGGGAGTTACAGAATTAATTCTGATATCCACAAAGATACCAAATAAATTATGGAGCTATCCACTTATAAGCACCTTGGAGATAATTAAAATGATAACAAACAGCCACCACAGATTTGTCAAAACCAAATCATATGACACTAATATAATTTCCTTCTTTTACAAAGTAACTGGCTTACTGGATAAAGGAAAGGTGAAAATGTAGCATACTTTGACCTTTGTTAAAACTGTTACACAGTTCTAGCTGACACTATCTCAACATAAAAAAGAAAACACCAGTGCAGATAAGATCATTTTAATGAGGAATGGGAGTACATATCCAATTAAAAGAATCTATTTTCAAAAAGTAGTTATCTAACAGCAAAATATTTTGAGATATGCATTGCAAAGATGTGATGGGTCCACAGCAACTATTTTCATTAACATCCCTGTGGTCAAATAACAAATGCACACAGAATTTTGCTGATAACACAGAAGGAAGGGGGCAGACACTGACTGATGGAAGCAATGGTAAGAAATCAACATGATGAAATACTCCAAAACCAATTGCAAAAAGTACTCCTAGGAGAAAAAAAACCAAAAAACCAAAACCACAACAAACCACAACAGAGGCGCAAAATGAAAATGGAGAATAACTTCCAAATAGCAAAGAAAAGGCTTGGGGAAATCAGGGGAATTAAAAAAAAACTGCAATGTTGCTGCAAAACAAGAAAGACTAATTCTAGGTTGTACTTAGAACTGGAAAATAGAAAACATGGAGGTAATTATTTTGATTAATCTGTCACTGGTGGAGCCTCTGGAAGACTATGGTGTCCCATTTTGGATGTTCTATGCATATTAACACACCCACTAAAAATTAATTTGAAAAGGGGCAAGGATGACTCAAAAGCTGCTTAGAAAATGTAACCAGTGAAGAAAGGTTGAAACAATTGTTTTTTTCTTTGGAAAAGATAAAGCTGAGAAGTACAACAAAATGTCTTCTGAGTCTAGTTATATGTCAAAGAGTTGTCTTCAAAAAGACCTGGAGGAAGAGCAAAAAAGAGGAAGGACAAGGATCAGTAAAAGATACAGCTTCACGATTCTCTAAGTTCTTCTCCTCAGCACTGGTGAGGCCACACCTGGAGTGCTGTGTCCAGTTCTGGACTCCTCAGTACGACAGAGACATGGACAGACTGAAGAGAGTCCAACAAAGGGCCACAAAGATGATGAAGGTGCTGAAGCACCTCTCCTATGAAGAAAGGCTGAGACAACTGGAACTGTTCAGCCTGGAGAAGGCTCAGGGGGATCTTCTCAATGTCTATAAACACCTGAAGGGAGGGTGCAAAGGAGATGGAGCCAGGCTCTTTTCAGTGGTGCCCAGCTACAGGACCAGAGGCAATGGGCACAAACTGAAACATGGGAGGAACTGAACTTCATGAAACACTTTTTTTACTGTGAGGGTGACCAAGCACTGGCATAGGTTGCCCAGGGAAGTTGTGGAGTCTCCATCCTTAGTGATACTCAAAAGCCATGTGGACATAGTCCTGGGTGACTGGCTCTAGGTAGGCCTGCTTGAGCAGGAGGGTTGGACCAGATGATCTCTAGAGGACCCTCCCAACCTCAACCATTCTGTGATTCTGTAATGATAATGGTACAAGCTATTGAGGTTTTATATCCTCGCTTACTGGAGTGAGAAATTAGTGAAACATCAGGGTTAGAGATAGAGAAGATAAACTTCTGAGATATTGCCCAGTCCCACATCCTGCAATTTTATAAACATTTTAGAAATTATTCTAGAAATTATGCAAATGATACTAGAAGAATATGGAAAATGTGTAAACTCTATGTTTATACAGGAAAGGCACTTCTTCAATAGACAAACTATAAGCCTCTCCTCTGTGGATTTTCAGCAAAAGACAGAAATAACCTCTCTGCCTCTTGGTCTAGCCTCTTCCAGAAAAAAAAACAAAAAACCCCAAAACCCCCAAACACCCTTATTTCCATTATGGCTGTTGATTCTACAGACTGAAAATCATGTTCTGACACACCACAGTAACTGTACCACTGATTTCACAATTCTCTGGCTTAAATAAAATTCCTGAGACTCCTGCAAGTGTTCCAGCACAGCCACAAACCCCATGAAATATGCAACCATATAGATTTGGAATTCCTGGGGAAAATTTCCTACGGAATCCAGGACCTTACATGCACCCAGCTTAGCAAGCTGTTTGAAGACATGACCCCACGATTATTAATGCTGTTGCTGCAATAACAGTTGTTGCCCTGCCGAGGACAGGGTTTTGCAGACACATTAGGATAGCCCACTTAAAGGAATTACCAAATATCAGTAGAATAAAAAAGAAGTATTTTTCCAAAGTAAAAAAGGCAGGCATATATTAAGTAGCATTCAATGGATTAGACAAAAATATGAGCTACAATAAAGCAATACGTAACAGCAATCACTATCTAATTGCTCAGGTGCAAAATATATATGTCCAATAAAATCATATGAATGGAAAAAATGGAACAGTGCAGCAAGTGTAACTGATGATTAGAAGTTAAATATCAAGATGATAGTAAGTCATAAGCTACTAAAACCTTCCTCTTGATTAATTATATTTCATTAGAAAGCCATCACATCAATTCTGTTGAAACTATGAAAGATGATGCTGAGATAAATAATTTTTGAAATAAATTCCAGTCACCTTGGAAATTCATTTACTTTTATTTGCAAGAATTCAGGATCCATAATTTTAACTTCAGTATTTCAGTTGCCATAACAACTTTGTACATTTGCTCCTAGTTCATTTATGAGCACATCATTTTTTAATTTCATTGCATCATTCAATAGCTAAGACAGTTTAATGCCGTTTTTAAGCTAACTCATTTAAACTATTTGCTGGAGGATTGCTGGTTATTTCTGTTCCTGATAAGGCTCATAATGAGGGGGAGCTAATTTAACACAAATGATATGCAATGATAATCTCTTCCAGTAAATTCATGTTTCTATTCAATAGAAAAGGGCATCTATTCAATAGATGTTCTTAGTTCAGACGAGCAGTAACAGCTGTGTCGCCCGCTGCCTGTGTCACTTGCAAACCACCAGACTGAAGCTTCGATAGTGCTGATGCTGGAGACTCCCAAAGACCTACCAGGTAAGAATTCAGCTTCCATGGCTTCATTCTGGAGAAACGAGCCTGAGTTTGACAACACACTGCTCATCTCAGATGTCACAAACATCTTTTTATAACCACTACACGTGCCTTCCTCCTTAGCATTTCTGCTGTGTTCTTCAGGATTTTGTTCATAGGGTTTCACAGTATCAAAACACTCTCCTGTGAGGAGAGGCTGAGGGAGCTGGGCTTGTTCAGCCTGAAGAAGAGAAGGCTGTGAGGGGACCTAATGTATACCTACAAATATCTCAAGGGTGGGTGTCAGGAGGATGGGGCCAGACTCTTTTCAGTAGTGCCCAGCGACAGGACAAGGGGCAATGGGCACAAACTGAAGCACAGGAAGTTCTGTCTGAACATGAGGAAGAATTTCTTCCCTCTGAGGGTGATGGAGCACTGGAAAAGGCTGCCCAGGGAGGTTGTGGAGTCTGCTTCTCTGGAGACATTCAAGACCCACCTGGACAAGGTCCTCTACAGTCTACTGTAGGTGACCCTGCTTCGGCAGAAGGGTTGGACTAGATGACCCACAGAGGTCCCTTCCAACCCCTACCATTCTGTGATTCTGTGATTCTTTGTCAGAGCAGATGGATTTTAGCTATAGTGTCCCATATCATGGATCCAATGCTATATAAAGACATGCCTTGAGCATCTTTTTGTAATATTATGGTGGTTTACCTTTGAGCTGCTAGCCATATTGTCTCCAGATGAAGAAAATGTCTTTGAGCAGCCTGATGTCTGATATACCCATCAGATGTTCAGAGCAGCATAGCTGAACCTGCAATATTTTTGCTTTACTGCTGAATATCCAAGAACACTCAAAGACCTCAGAGCAGTGGAAGTGCTCCTGCTGTACTACCCCACCAAGGTCATGAAGACAGCAGATGTGGAATTTATTCAGATGTTCAACACAGCAACTTAAATTGTCCAAGTTTTGCAGTCGTACTGAAGACTACGTGACAACTGCATGATGCATAGCTACTTTTGTTTGAAATCAGATGTCTCCTTCATTCTAGACATGTTGCTTTAATTTCCCAAGTGCTGCATTGGCTTTTGCTCTCCTCTACATGACTTTGTCTTCAACTGTGATATTTGACACAGCATGCTGCCAGGTAGCAGAAATTGTCTGCACAGCCCTGTACTGCCCTGTTGATACCCTCTGCTCGCTTAGCATGCCAGCTAGGTGTGGAACAGGACCTCAAGTCTTTTGGGAGAGCCTTCAAATGTATAAAACTATCGACAGTAAAACCTGGGGTTTGAGTCAGACTCAGTTGAGGACCCCACATACAGATAATGTGGGCTGTCTCCGTGGCTCTATCTTGGATAACACATCTAATTTCTTCTGGGCACCACCTAAGCAAAGATGACCAAGCATATGCATAAAAGGCAGGTAACTGAAATTCTTTATGGATTTAAACCTCAAAATCCAACAGTGAGCATGTGATCAAGCTGGGAAAGGAAACCAGACTCTCAGAGATGCTAGTTAACTATTTAAACAACTTTCAGTCTGTCTCTTGGAAAGTATTCATTGAAATGGAAGCAGTCACCGAGCTGTACTGAAAAGTGGTGTTTAGTTCTTGTTCCCAAGAAAGGCTTCCTCTCCCGTAGTAAATCATATTAGTAGCAATCACAATTCTCAGTGAACCTACTGTACTGTTAAAATATTTTTTCCAGCTGTCACACCTCCCTGACTATTTTTATAACACGATCGCAATTTCAAATTGAATACTTAATCCACATTATAGTTCACTAGATATCAGAAGCCATTTACATTAAAACAGCAGCAATTTTCTCAGTTGTCTCTCGCCTAAAAGGAACAGTGTGTTAGAAGCTTCTTGTCAATTTATGGTGAGCTCAAAGAGCCGAGTTCATTGCTTCACTTAGACCTTTATTACAAACAATGACAATATAACTAAAAATGCAAAGAAATGTGACAATCTTCTTTTTTGGCCTGTTGTAGTTTATATTATTACAGTGCCTTTGAATATACAGCAAAACTCATGACTTCCCCATGCCAAAATCTGTAATGAAATTACCAAGTTGAAGGACCCACAGAGGTCCCTTCCAACCCCTAACATTCTGTGATTCTGTGAGTGAAGTGTTGAGGTCGTGGCATGGCAGGCTGCACTTTATCTCTAGCGTAACCGTTGCCAACAGGTAGCTCCTGAACTCACAGAAGCAGTAACATTATTAAGCAAAGATTTTCAAGGGGATATGGGTTGGAAGACCCGGTTAGCCATGACTATGTCTACAGTGCTATTTAAAAGCTACAATTTTCAAAAAGAAAATGACAGAAAAATCATTATAGACATGCTTTCTTTCCAACAGTTGTCTTTGCTTCTTTTACACCATTGTAAAATCAACAAAAACTAGAGAAGTCAAAGGGTTCATACGAGTAAAATGGATGAAAGTAATGTAAGATTCAAGCTGCAGTCTGTAATACATCAAGATTATAATTCCACATATTTTTCTAATTCCCCAAAAGAACATGAGAGATCACATTTTCAATGACCTTCCTAAATTACAACTACAGAAATGATGAATGCTTCCATGTGCAAAAGTAGACACCTGCCTACACAAAGCAACTGCAGATAAACAGTGCTTGCGTACACAACAGATCACGTGCAAATATGCTAAGACACTTATGATTCAAGTGCCTTAAACTACAAACACATGCATAAACTTAATGCACTAAAGAGAAGAGTACGTTTTCTTTTTTTTTTTTTTGTTTGGTTGCCAAAGTGAAAAATGAAGGGAGGAAATAATTTAGTTGAAATTGAACCCAAATATGTTTTTTGACTGTTTCCCGTCCCCCAAAAATAATAACTGCCAATCATTTTTTGTGCCTAAACATATTGGCTTCAGCTCTTTCAGGGAAAAAGAATGGAAGTGAATGCTTAGATTCTGAGAAATGCTGGGGAGGAGCAGGATGGGCGTGTTCACATTTTATCCAGAAGCTCAGTGGCTCTGTGTTGTTTGTGAATTACCTCCAACATTTTTTCCATCTATTTGGTAAATTCCTCTCCAAGAATAACCTTTTAACATGTAAGCTGTTTTGAAAAAATTGCATATTTAATGCCTAGCCTGATGTTTTATGCAGAAGTAAATACAAGGTGGGTAGTGAACAAAATGGATTAATTTAAGAAGAAACAGATGACATTATAAAGGACAGCTTTGCATCATTTAGCTCTCTGCTGTCATCTTACTTAAAGATGAAATTAATTTGGGATAGTTACACAATTCTATAATTAATTCTTTAGCTAATTTTTTCTTCTACTCACATAGTTAAAAATCAGATCTCTTTTGTCACAGGTAGGACATTGACAATTCTTCATTCAGACTTTACCTGGCAAAGCCAGACTAAATAGCTTGTGGTCACCAAAACTGTAGCTTCTTCATTCTGAGAGCAAAATCGAGTAAAATGGAGTTCAAGGCCCCATCAAAATCTAAGTGAAAATATTTGAACAATTTTATTATGGTTCAAAGTTTCTAATGTCTAACTCATCATCACCTTTTATCAGAAGTAGAGTCTATAAAGGAACTGTCTCCCTGACAGAGAAGTTAGAGCACCACAGCTGCAGGCACTCACTCAGTGACAAGGGCTCAAAACGACCCAAAGACTCGATCTGAATAAAAAAGTCACTTGTCACCCTTTTTTATGTCCTGCTCTCCTCCTTTAAACAGGGACAAAGTGATAAAAAAAACTTTTACAGGACATGGATTCTTAACCTTTCAGTTCCTCATATTCAAACATATTTCCAAGTCTTCTTTTGAGCAGAGGGAGAGAAAGGGCAGTCCCAGGGTCTTGGCTCCAAGACCAGGGGTTTGCAGTGACACTACAACACTGACTTACTCTGTTAAATTCTGTGTCCACGGAGGTGCCAGCAAAAGCACTAGCTGAAACTTGCCCATAAAGAGGCACCTGTATGTCTGGCTTAGCTGACATCTAAATTAGACTGAAATAGGCTTGCTTTTTCAATGCTCCTTCAGCAAGGTCACCATTCTCTTCCTGTGTTTCTATATGTTTCCTCCATCTGTTGAGAGATACGTACGTTCTTCATTATGCAGAGAGCAGAACAACCATTTCGTAACTGAGCAATGCTTCTCAATGAGAGATTAGCTAGTTGCAAACAAAACCTAGAATTTGCCTTTGGAAACCTGCTATTCTATTACATAACGAGGTTTTATCTACTATTTTTCTACCTTTTGTAAGCATTACAGTATGAGAAATTCAGTGAAAAGTTCACAACACAGAGACGTATGTCCACCTAGTAAGATACTCAAAGACAACAGGAGTAGTGTGCTGCCACGTGTGGCACAATAAGCCCCACAAACTACATGTAATGTTGAACATTATTGATGTTGTTAAAGCCGAGGTTGATATTCCTAGCAGAATCAACAGCTGCAAAAACCCAGAGGGTTCTCCCTAATATCTAACACCTGTTATATCCACCTTGTTTTGATTAACTTTAAATTAGACTATTTTCTTGCTTCCATTATCATCTAGGAACACAACAGGAATGCAACAATGGACTTTCAAGAGAACAAGATGCATCCACAGGAGTTCTGCAGTCCAGAGACGTCATGAAGCTCCCAGCAGCATCTGAAGTTGTTACTCTACAAGACCTTAGAATAAAAATTCCTCTGGAAAAAAAATACTATTACCCATGAGGAAGACTTTGATTCTACTTCACATACAGAAAAGCAGTCCTTTTATATAATCTTTTATTGGCCTTATAAAAGAGGCCATGGTCTGTGGTACCACGGTTATCTTGCCTACTGGGTTTACACTGCAATCTAAATCACCCGGCTTGGGACACACTCCCAGAAGCTGAACTGTGATTTAGAAGTCATTTTAACAGGTTTGAAACTTTCATTATACGAACTACTTCCTCTGGAGAGGAACATCAATATTTCAGACACACAAAAAGTCTTCCTTTTTCCACTGAGTTAGGCCATTACTCAATCCACTGTTATTAAGTAATTTCTCCCAAACTCAATATATTGTTAAGCATAACACTGGGTTGCAGTAACTTTCATTCTTAAAGAATTTAGAACAAAATAAATCCTACCAGACCATGCACTATTTTTATGAATATATATCAATTTGTTGAGAAAATTTCTTAGCAAACTGTACTTATTCATTTAGCAATAGAGTGGATTTGAGCTCTTCATTTAGACATTGATTTTTTCACACAGAACGAGTTTCCTAAACTTTATGAATACCTTACTGCTTAAAACTCCTAAAAATCTTAACTAGGTCTATCGCAGAGAACAATGGAATAAAATATATTTTCCTTAGCATTTGTGTGCACATATTTTGAATACTACAGGGGATTTGGATGAATGATTTAGATTAATGTCGACTGACAGATGACAACTCAGTCTATGAAAACTGTTGACAAGTCAACATTTGGGGTTTTTTTCTATTTTGGAGAACACACGAAACTTTCTGAAATGAAGACTTGAGGCAATCAGGTTCCCATTCTCCTGTTTCTTCAGTAAAGCTTTCCAGACCACTTCATTTTGGGGAAGTTAGGACAGAACGGGAATTCAAATGGAAGTCCCTTACAAGTCAGGTCAATGTCCCAGTCACCATGCTGGAGAATGAGATGTCACTCATACACACAGTGTTACCAGGTCCCTTAACATCTTTCCCAGATAATCTTTTTCTGGATTTCATTTTTTTAATAAAAATTAAAAATCTTGAACGAAATCCCTACGCTGACTCCAGCAGAACCAAGACTTTACAGTAACAGCTGCTTTCCATAAAAGTAAAATATTCTTTGACTCTTTTGTGAGTTTATTTTAGAAACTTTAAATTAAACCATGTCTGTTCCACCATTTTGCTGTAAACCTTTTCAGTTACTACCTTCCCACTTCAGAATTAATTTATCTCTGCTAATTTATGCAGATTTTGACACTGACTCTTTATTCAAAGTTCGTATTCAAACAAACTCTTTACCAAAGGGAGAAAATGCAATTCCTGTTCAAGTAAAAAATGTCAGACTAGGTCCTTAGTAATGGATTTGGATTCTTCAAGGTGAATGTCACAATTAATTTACTCCCATTACCATACCCAACTTCATCTTACCTTGTTCTCCCAAAAAAACCCCACTTTTTATCTAATAAAATGGAAATAATGGCATAGCTGATTTTTTTTTTCAAGGAGTGTGTATCAGTGGATGACATTTCTCAAAAAAAGCAAATCACTGTAGATTAAGTCATTCCCAGCAGCTCAGTGCAAGCATGAAGTTTTAAGAGAAAATGACCTAAGCCAGACAGAACAACCAAAGATCTGGATGTAAAGTCAGATAGAGCACCTCTGGGCCAACAATGTCACCCTGAAGATAAAACCCAATCAAAAGCAGTAGGAGAGACAAGTAAGATTATATAATAGCAACAAGGAAACACATACTCCAAGTTTATTCTTCCCATTATCTTCAGAGTCTGGTAGGAAGGCTGCAAGTTTTTTCATGGTTAGCCTGTGACAGTAAGTGGTTGACGTCCTCCATATTCAGTAGAACTAGCTGCAAAGTAAGATCCTACAAGCCTGACATTGAGATGATGGAGTCAGACTCAAGTTCTGCCCTTAGAAAAATAAAAGTCATATGATGCTTTTTTGTCAGTCTGGGCTCATGTATGAAATCTGGCTACAGTTTTATACACTTGAGATGGAAAATTTCAAAAAGGTAGTGTTTTACATGAGCTCTTTAGCCTGTTCAGCCAGATATTTAAGTACATCTTCACAAAATCACTGTTTTTAAAGATACTTAATAATAAAAAAACCCTCAGAACACAAAGTCATCACACATCGTTTTATCTGCCAGTAAGTACAGTTTACGATAAGATTTTGATCTCTCTGCTTCCACTAAAATCAATGGAAATCCTTCATTCAAAGGCATAAGTATCTCCATGTAGCATATATTATACCATAAAAAAAAAAACTATGCTGATAGAAGGGGAAATCGGTGGAGTAATATTGTTCTTCTCAGGTCATATATGTATAACAGAGGATAAATGAGACAATGGAGAAAGAACGAGAGAACAGACCAAAATGATCCCTGCACAGTACAGCATTGTGAACTTGGCACAATGCTTTTGAGTACATTGGGTAGGATTTCTGTTTTGCTAAGGATCCTTTACACAGCTCCACACTGGGCATTTTGTTTTTCCCCTGGGGAAAATGCTACTGGTACAAGTCAAAGGCAGCTCTCTTTGTAACTCCTAGGAGAAGCAGCTTGTCAGGAACAGACTGAGCTCCAATACAAAGGATGACACAAGCTGTTCGGATAGAAGCACACCTAACAACCTGCACATCTCTGAGTGCGTTCCCCTTTCCTGCTGCAGTCAGCATGTTCCTTTCTCTCTAATTGGACAGCTGTTTTTTAGTCTCAGACACTTCTAAAATATTAGCATTCATCCTACAGATGGAGCAAAATATGCAGCTCAGATCCAGATGTCCCTGGTCCTTTGAAACAGATAAACAGGGGCCTAAGCTGCAGAATTTCTGTTCACAGCATCTGCCTCAGTCACGGCACAGAATTAGAACGTGTATTTATTTGTTAGCATAATGCTCGGTTACACAAAGTACTGCAAGGCTAGTTACTAGGACAACAACACAGTTGTTTACACTGTGAAGACAATTTTCACAAGCAGAAGGGACAGATATTTAGCATTTCTGAAGTCTGCCTAAGAATCTGTGGAAAACAGAAAAAATGCAGAAAATCGTTATTTTTTTAATCTAAGTTTCTCTGATTTGTATTTGCAGTCCTATTATTCCACCTCTCCCTAGTGGTAACTTTGCAAAATTTCATACGGACATAACACTTCATCTTTACAAGTCTGAAACAGTGCACTCAGATAATTTCAAAGACAGATTGCATGCCAGGGCTCTTTGGACATCAGCATAAGAGTCTGTGTGACTGCACATTGACTCAAGGACTATCTCAAACATCCACGATTAAAAATATGCTTAAGTGCATAAGCAGAGAGCGCCCTGAAAAGAGAGATGAAACCAGAAACTTACGTCATGACCAGCGTCTCATCTCCGGGTTCACTAAGTAATCCATCTACAAAGACTGAAGTGCTGGTAAAATTATGTGTACTCCAAGTCTGGCCTTCATCTATGCTGAATCTGTAAGAAAGCAGAAATGGTTTTCATTTACAACTATTATTACACAAAACTTCATTCATTCATTCCTTCAAAAAAAAGAATCCCCTCCCTACTAATGCCCAGGATTTATGATCACAAAAATATAATATGCCTGGACGGTATATTGTATTAATGTGATCTTTTCCTCAGCAACGTTTCCAGGGGCTCACATCTTTATTAGAAGGTGTGTAATCTATTTGCCACTACAATGGAAATTGTCAGGCAGATAAAAACTGACGTCGTCAACGAATTATCTTGCTACCTTGTAGGTTTGAGAGCAAGTTAATTTACACTTCATTCTTTCTAATAGTCTCTAAGCTACAAGCCTGTTAAGCAGAGGTCAGTGAAACATGAGAGGTAAAACAGCTCAATCGCTAAATTGTGGAAGGTGCAGTAACTGCAGGCATCAAGGTGATGGCCCTTCACAGCTGCTACCATCCACTTAAAAATTTGCAAAAGATGCTGGTGAATCAGCAAAACATATTTCAAATACTCTGTGCACCCAAAATTTGTGATTCAGAGTCTCTTTTCTTCTGTACTTTTCCTCCAGGTCTTCTGGATAGTAGGTTAATTATTGCTTTCATTCTAGCTAACCAAGTACATAACTGGGTTCCTATTAGTGTATACAGTATTGTGCAAAAATGAACCTAGTCACAAATGACAAAGGTCTTTTACCTTTTTTATGCTGAAGATTATAGTTTTTTATGCCATTACATACGGTATTTAGTTTAACTATGACAGAGTTTAAAACTTGATATTTGATTTATTATTTAAAACAAAATGCTTTGCAGCACATCTTCCCTTCCAGAGAAGGTAAGAAGGCCATTTGCTGCACTATCACTATATGACAGGATCTATGCATACTACAGTTAATTTGCGCATGAATATCTCAGATGAATTTGGCTTCTTGCATACTGTGTTACACAGCACATAAGCACACATAAGTCCTTTCCCCACTAGGAAATATTATATTGCTCTTGCCAGAGCAACTCAGGGCTATTCTTCAACATCTTTGTTCCCTGTGGCCCTTGGAGGGGACAGAGCTTTATTACAGATGAATGAACTATCCTGGCTGGATACCTAAGCCGCACGTGCATCGTAGGTTGAGCATTATTGCCATATACTGCTGGTGCAAACCAGTAGCAGATAACAATCAAGCTGAGCATGGCTTATACTGTAGAGGTCCAGGACAGCCTTTTAAGCTAAAATATCTACATCGATGCAAGAAAATTTTATTATGCTTAATGCATTATTTCATGGTAACTTCAGCACCATGAAGTAGTCTTTAGGAAACATCCACCTGCATTTTGTTGGCTTAGTGGATGTTAAATTAAGCTGACTCCAACTGAATTTTGTACATGATGACATTGAAATGCTCATCTTAAACTCTGAACTTTGCCTGAGGTCTCAAATACACAACAGCTCTACTCTACTTGACTGTAGGATTACTTGAGTATTTTCAGAGGGATAGAGGTGTCTTTGATGGCCACAATAACTCCACCATGGTCCAGGTACAAGATATGATGCTCTTCTTCGAAGACCTACAATTTGGACAAAAATAGGCCAGCTAAGCAAATGTGCAAACCAGCAGAAATAAAATGTACAAGCACACCAGCATTAAAGGAATTATATGTTTTATAAGGTCCACACTCCAAATTGAAAAGGACATAAAAGTCAGTTTAACTCTTATATTCCTCCTGGCTGTAAAAGAAAAGAAAGTTAAGCAGGTGAATCAGAAAACGTTCAGGTTCAAAACACAGTTAGATTAAACTGTCTAACGTGATTTTAGCCCAAGCTTATATTTCTCACAGTATGCATTCTGCATTCCTTCCTATTATATATCACCAAGTGACCTGTCACCTTACTTTGGTATTTGCCATATTCTGTGTATCTTGCAGAATAAAATGCTTTGTAGTCTAATTCTAAGAAAACAGGAAAAGTACTGCTGTCCGTGAATTTCTCACCCGTTCTCCAGACTCTACAGAACTTGAAATAATTGGTGGAAGCGTGTTTTCTGCATTTCTAGTGTCAATGATTTATTTCAATTCAAATTTATGTGATCTCACACAGAGGCCGCTCTGAGTTCTGAACCAAAATACATGTAATATTGATTTAATGGTTCAGAGGATTCAGAATTTCCTAAATTCTTTTCATTCATTTTCTAGAGGTCATCAGCAGTACTAAAATAAATGAACAGGTAGATATCTTCCCTTTTTTACATCTGAAATCTGTTTTAAGACAGGGTTTACTGATGTTTTTATCCTGTGAAAGTTTGTTTAACACAGGAGCAAGAGCTAAAGTGAGAGTTACTACACACACTTAGCAGCAGTTAATAGTGAACATGCAGCCTCTCACATACTTTGATAAAGCAAAGCTGAAAAACACAGTTAGTTTTACTTTGCCTTGTGAATGAAAAAATAATGACAATACTAAACACTTGGGTTTTGACAATAGTAAATGCTACATTTAGAGGAATGATCAGCAAGACTGAACCAGTGGGGGGGTGGGGGGGAAGAAATATATGACAGCACATTCAAAATTACTTCAAAAAGAGTAAGAATTTAATCTGGGTCCAGAATTCAGTCTTCCTCTCAGCTAGTGAGAGCATATTTTATGGGAATACTAAGGCTTCAAGTGTCTGATCAGTTTTTCAATGTTGCCAATTTCCAGGCAAAACCCTGATATCTGAGACATTTACAGTCCTATCTATCTACTTGTTCCACACAGCTGCGTATTTCAGAAGATAATTCAGTAAAGGGCAGACATTAATTTTAGATGCACTTCAAAAGGATGAGATCAGCTGGAGTCAGATAAGCAAGCAGAGTTTTGATCCTTCTCTAAACTTTGTTTGAACTTTTGCTGAAATCAAAACAAAACAGTATATGCTGGGATATGCAGTCTCCAAAAGCTTCACCTTCATACTGAAGGTAAAGGAAGTTGGTATCTGCATCACTTTATCCAAACAAGGTTTTCCCAGAAAAGCACCACGGTGCTTCCTCATGCACGATTTTAGTATCCCAGCTTTAGCACACTATAAAGAACAGCGGACACATTATGGGCATATTAATGCCATCTTTGTATCATGCTTTTCTTGGACACGTTCCAAACATTTTATAACCAAAATGTACGAAGTTCCTTATGAAAGAAACTCTTCATCTTCAGTACACTGAAAAGAAGTATTCCATGCCTGCAGATTTCAGCACAAAAGTAAATATTTATCTCTACTGTCTATAAACAAAACCGAGACAAACAGCTTGCAAAGCTTGTAGGCAAGGATGGTCCTGGTGTTAGAGCAGAATTTTGAACGTAGGAACAAGTGCTATGTATGTTTACAGTCAGCCACAAATTTCGATATATGTCTCTCCACTAACAAAAGTCAGGAAATAAATTTATTATGATCTTTACTAGCAGCCAGCAACTACAGATGTAGATTTTTATAACCTATTTCTGTATTTTTTTCTTTTGTCTTTAGTGTTTTGGAGCAAGGTATGTGCTTTACAATTGTAATGTCAGCTTCTTTCCTCCCCCTCTCTCTCCCCTTCCTCAGCTCTCTGTGTTTTTTCCTGTGTCCCAACAGCTTCAGCAGCCATTTCAGACCAGGATATCCACTGGGAACAATTAGGAGACCTCCATGAAATCAACTAAAACATGTTTAAATGATCCTAGAGAAATACACTCCACACAATATTACTCTGAGATACAGAGTTTCAGAAGTAACCAAAAATGCCCAAAGTCACTTGCTTCTCCCACCAAGTGACATCCATTTCTAATTTCAAATCTGGAAGTAGAAGTTTTCCTACACAGAATGAGCCGGTTGGACCTTCCCAGGGATGAGAGGCTGGGATTGCAGCCTTTCCTGTTGTGCTTAAAGGTGTTATCACCCATCTCTTAAGATGTCTGCAGAAAAACAACTAGTCTTGCTTAAACAAAGGTTTTCCAAACTGCTTTGATACAAAAGAATTTGACATAGAGAAACAATATCCCAGAAAACAAAGCACTGGCCTAAAGCTGCAGTGATCCAGATTCCGTTCCTAGACATATAGCAGACTTTCTGTGCGACCTTATTATCTTCATTGAGTATTTTGTTGCTACACTAGCTACTTTGGTAGCAGATCCAATACGAAAGTTCTTTTGTTGCTGTTTTTTTCCCTTTTATTTAAGCAATTTTTTTTAAAGGCAGACCTTTCTCTTACTCTGTTTGCCCTATTTCAAGCATAGTGTTGTACCAGATGCTGTTCAAATAACAATGGCAACCACAACTGTGAACAGAAAGCTGTTTTTTCAAAAAAATAAATAAAACACACACATATGTATACACAAGGTCATCCTTAGCATTTGACAGATTATCCTAATATTTTAAAAATCAGGACTGAAATAACAGGGCCAAAGGGGGAAAAAGATGATAAAGTCTGTACGGTCTGAAATTGTGTTCAAAGGTAGCCCATTTCTGCCAGGATCCAAGACTTATTTATCTATCTGACTCCTACCATGTTCGTTATCCACTTTATGGTATTGTCTTCCTGGTATAACAGACATAAAAATCTTCCAGATAGATATATCTGTCCCATGAGTTCACCTCAGGCTAGATGTTTGTGGTTCACTTGAGATGATCTAAGCCCACATAGTTCATGACAATGTCAAGGCGAGATTCCCTTCTCCTACAGGCCAGATCACTGCTGCTGGCTGGATGTTTAAGCTACTTGTCGACCAGCTCCTAAACTACCGCTATTTACAGTGTGATGTTGTACGATGCACAGTCACAGATTTCAGTTTGCCTTAAAATGGTACACGTTGGAGTGACGGTTTCAGGTGATACCAACCAGCAGCTCAGGCATCATGCAACAGAAAGGCAGAAGAACAACTGGAGTCAGCCCAAGAGGAATTGTGGCTACTTAGAGTCCTTGTTTTTACTTTTCCATTTATCACCAGTATTTTCTTAATTTCACAAAACTCTCATATGGGCATTTTTATTTCTACCAGTAAATACTGGCTGTATATCCTACCATAGTAAGTCTTCCTGACCTCTCATATGACCTTACCATGTGCAAGCTATGGAAACAGGGGTTCAGCTGAAATCATTCAAGTGTGTACAGCTGGTTAAGAAATGACAGAAGGAAAATAATCAGTAGAGCATTGTTAAACTGAGAATTTGTTATAAATCCAGGAACACAGGGACTGGTCCCAGTTATGATTCAGAAACAATTTGAGTCAACAATGCGATGCTAGTGCAAAGAAGTGAAATCTTCTGAAATGAGGTGCCAATAATGTCAAGACATCAAGGGCAATCATTTCATTCTGTTTGGTACTGACAGAAATTGTGATTTTTGCATTCAGTTTTATCATGCTTCAGGAGAGGGATATCATATTAAATAGTCTGATAAATGAGCAACAAAAAAGAAAAGCACTTTAGAAATTTGATCCATTAAGAAAATCAGTGGATTTTAGTTTGTTTTTTTCCCAAGGGAAAAACCCGTATACTCTGGGTAGACACGATAATCACCTTTCAACATCTGAAAAGTTATTCAAAGGTGACAGGAAACCAGTCCTCTCCAAAGACAAACAGAAATTAACTTACTTTGCAGAATTTGTGAAACTGCAATAACAGCAGCAAAACACACAGCCAGCTTATGTCAAATATTCAGACAAATCTCTGAAGAACGGCGAAACACCATGTAGCCAGACTGCTGAATGTCCTACAGTGGATTAACAAACAGGTCTGGTAACCCTCTGTTAGACGTGTGCCTGGTACGTTCGATGTCATCTCAGATCATATGGTTGAATTACATGATCTTTGTCCTTTCTTGTCCTATATTCCTATGAACCAATACTGCCATTATTCCAGGAAAGCATTTAATGAATTCCTTGAACTGCCTTTTCTCCTAAGTCTTTTATAGTTACTGTTCTGCGTTGCTCTGCTCCTGTACACAAGCAAAGACCTCTCTTCTGGTCTGTAGACAGCCCTGCAACATCACATATGGCATGTAAGAAAGGCGACAGGCACCCACTAACAACAACCACTAAGGTTCCAAGTCAGTGACTTAAAACCACCCGAAGAGTTGTGCCAAAACGTGAGCTTTGCTCTGGTTTTACCAGCTCAGGAAACCTGTAATTTACTCTCTAAATAATTCCCATGTCATCTGACCGAAGCCTTGTCTTCTGCTCCAACAGAGAAAGGAAATGTATCACTGTTTGATCATGAACACTGAGGCCATAAAATACATAATAATCCAAATTTTCATTCTGATCACAAATATTAAGATTGAGTAAGCTTCTTCAAAGGCTTCATAGCAGTTTTAATTAAAATAAAGCTAGCAATGATGTTTTTCATTTTGACTGTCAGAATGAGGGATCAGGCTGTGGCTGGTTTTACAGCATGACTAGTCATCTTAAGGTCAAGTTTCATCACATATCATTTGCCTGAGGGTCTCACAAATAAAAAGCAGCAGAAATATGAATTTGATCCTCTTCACCATTTTCTTCTTATTTTTCACACCAGAAAAACTATAGAACTTTGGCAAATAGCAACAATAAATTATTAAAGAGACCTCTGTGAAGTATTAGACATCACAGTATCCACTGTAAATTCTGGAAGGCTTTTGCATTTAAACACCTTTTTATGATATGCTTGATTTCAATATGGAATTTGGCATAAAATTTTAACTTTTAAACCTCAAAAGACGTTATCATGACATAAATAATGTACTTCTAAAAAGTCCTTCTGTGGAGTATTAATGGCACTCTACAATAGCAATGTAAGAAATTATCAGTATTTTCCTCTTTTATCTCCAACTCCCCAAGCTCATTAACACTAGTGAGAACATTTTCACACTTGTTCTCAGAAAATAACACAACTAAATTTTATCTCAGCTGAACACTAAAACACTATTTTAACTGAAATTCTTACTTGTTGACCCACTTTGGTCCTTTGAGGGTATGTTGGTTTTTCTTCTGGATATACTTTATAAGTAGATTCCAGATCATATTTGTCTTGTTGCTATATATACACAAAAAGAATCTGTTGTTGCCATATGTACACAAAAAGAATCTTAAACCCTGTGATAAATCATCACTGAGACAGAGCAATTTAGGAAAAAATACACAATAAAGGTGCAATGCTTAAATTGACACCAGGCATTGGAAGCAAAAGACATCCAGAATTCAAATGGCATTACAGCTACTACATGACTATTCTTTTTTTAACACTTTGGTGTTTGTATTCCCAGAATTCATGAAATTACACCAGAAGACATTCAAAGGTTTATTGCTTTTTCCAAACTATTTTTGCTTTCTCATTTTCAAAGGAGAACAAGGTTTAAGCTTAAAACCCAGTTTTCAGACTACGAAGAATATCTGCCTTTCTACTTAAACCATGTCTTTCATCTTGGAACATTTGTACTGCCACATCTAGCTGAGTCCACTTCCTCATTAGCATAGGAAGATTACTTAAATTATTAAAAACCTAAACAGACTCTATGTTTTTTTATGTAAGATACTTATAAAAAACATCCAAATATTCAAGTTTCAGCAGAACCTGACAGCCTGATAATAATAGCCACCCCCCTCAAAAGAGTGGGTGTATAAAGATTGGTTAAGAATTATAAAATTCATCACATTAAAATTATCTCCAGGTGCCTTTGATGATTTCTGTTCCTACCTGGCGCCACGTGTTCCCACAGTCAGATGTTACGTACATCTCTTCTTTATACTCAACCAGCTGGGACCCCAGGTTACCTGCCAGGAAACAGGAGGAAACAAGGGTTGCATCCACATGAGCAAGAGATTGGATCTGGTCCTGACACCAGTCAGAATGAGAAGTTTCTAGGTCAGAGAAGAACTAAACTCAGATGATCAGCAGGCTGACTTCATTTCTGGCAGCACCAGATAAATCCTTTTAAAAACATGTATTTAGCCTTTTAACTTCTTCCTTGACAGTGCTAGCTATCCATAGATGGGAGCGATGAGGCTTAATTCTAACACTGAAACGCAGAGGTCAAACCAACATTTCAGTTTTGTCGCTGCATGATGAAAAATTATTATAAAAGAACACATATTTAAGATATAAGTCTGAAATACTCATAAAATCAGAAGCCATACTTTAATCACGTTTGTAAAATTATTCCTCTTGAATTGTTATAATAAAAAATGTTTCATCTGTAAGACTTTATGTAGTGATAGCAAAATCTAGGATCTGGAGAAACAGGTAACACTGAGAAGAGGGGGCAGGGTGGGTTGAAACAGTGCATAAATACAAAAGAATCTGAAGCAGAATTACTTGATTTAGCTGAATATTGACCAGGAAACTACTGACTATTTTGACAAACAGCACTAAGGAGCAGCAGTTCGCATTCAGATTACTGCAAAGCAAAAAGCAGTGTTAAAACAAAGTTGTGGAACAAGATTTTAGTAGATGCAATCCCAAATACTGAGATCTCCATCTTTTAACATTCGATATTTCCAACAGCAAACTATTAAACCACCAGGCAGTTTACAGTGTTCCAGGGGAGAAGCAATCATAGCACAACATTCCTTCTAAATGATATCCTCCAGGGGATTTTGACTTAAATACGTGGTTTGCATGTTTTTACAGCAGAAATAAGATAAAAGTTATCAGATCCTCTTAAGCAGAAGAGGAAAGAAAACACTTGAGATTAGGATAGCAATATGAACTTTCACTTTTTTGCTATATAAATAGCTGGGTTTAACCACCAAAACGGATCTGCTTATACAGAGCATGCTCATTAGTGCTGAAAAGTTCCCGAGAGGAATGACAGCACCCACTCCCCAAAATACACGCTCTATTTGGACCGTGAAGACTGCATCTGCTCCACTGTTTAATGGTATAACTCTACATTACTTAACCCTAAATACAGCCCGGACAGAATTAGGATATTTATGTTGAATCAGGGAGTTTATAGGAGCCAGTTCACTTCTTTCAACTGCATCTAACATTTCAGAAGATGCCACTGCCCCTTCTTGGGTTTTCATCTTTCCAACCCACTCCATGCTCTCTCATTTATCAAATAATTCAGCACAGATTTATTTAAAAAGAAGACCTTATTCTTGTAGGCAAGGAGGAGGTTTGATAAGGTGAGTACAGTATGGAGGAAGGTGACGTGGATTGAACACATACTTAAGAACCAGGCTGTACAGATGAAGTAGATATAAGACCTATAAGATTAAAATTGTGCCAAAACCAGCTTAGACTCAAAGTGCAGGGATGACCCTTGTGACTACTGACAGCAGTTGTGCCCAACCAGCAGGAAAAAAAGAAGTGAGTAATTGTGGAGCAAACAGCTCCTATTTTTCTCCCTGCAAACATCTTCATCTTCAAAACCAGCGCAGTCCTAAGTCAGCACCAATGCTGTGGGGTGCTTGCTCGTGAGACACGTGGTCTCACCTTCCCACCGTTCTGCCTGCTGACTTAGTCCAGGAAGCTGGGGTAGCAAGGGCCATCATATCACTTCACAAAAGGGTTCTCAAGTATACATAAGGCTGTCTAATTTTAAGAAACAAAAGCTGTAGTGATACCAGCAATTAGAATGAAACCTCCGTGACAGAAATGACAGAGAGTTACAACCACATCATCAGTGTTAAGGACAAAGGACCACACACCTAACACAAGGTTCAAATTTTTTTTAAAAAACAGATGAAATTTTTGGTTTTATTCTGTCCAAAAGTCCTTGGAAAATTACATCTTTTGGTTACAGTCATGTTGTATTAATCTAGAATCATAGAATGCTTTGGGTTGGAAGGGACCTTTAGAGGTCATCTAGCCCAACACACCCCTGCAGTGAGCAGGGACATTTACCACTAGATCAGGTTGCTCAGACCAACCTGGCCTCGAATGTTTCTAGGGATGGGGCCTCCACTATCTCTCTGGGCAACCCACTCTAGTGTTTCACCAGGCAGATCTTCCAGTACAGGAGAAAAAACCTAACAATTAAAAACAATTAAGTTGTGAATATTATCTAAGGAGTCAGATCCAAAATGAAAGCTTCACATCTGAATTCGGTTGTATTTTCTCCCCAAATATAAGTTTATTTAAATCTGTTTGGTTAATGGCAATTTTCAATTTATTGTCACTTTGAACCCTAAAAAGTCATGTAAGAAAAGATCAGGAAACATGACCTGATTTTCCTGCATCTCACAGATCTCATCAGGAAGTAGGACCAGATCCCAACAGACTTGTGCAGCAAAGATTAATCTGGTCACTAGAAGGAGGTATGAATGAGAAATTACCTTCTCAGGCTTATAAGAAGGGAATGGAGATTTGATTTGCTGTTTATACAAAACATATTTATTTTGCTATTCTTTCTTTCCTTTGTATGGTTTGCACTGGTGTACTTTTCTGCGAATAGTACCTTGTTGTGCTTCTGTAACTACTCACAGAACTTTTTCTTTGGGGTAGCTGGGGATAGAAATATTTATTTCCTTGCTAGAATCTAAAGTATTGCTGTCAGTCTACACCCTTCTTTGCACAGATACATTTAATGAATGCATTGTTAGTGTTTCTCTTGGATAAATGCTGTTTGTTCTATCTCTTTTTACCACTTAATAACCTACTTACATGAGCAGGTCTTTATTTTGAGAATTGCTATGGATCTGCATTTTAAAAAGTGCAGTGGTAAATTGCCTTAGCTAATGGAGAATTAGTCTGTAAACTGAACCGCATCAACTTGCACTTCATTAGAAAGCTTTTTATATCCAGCTGATATGGTAATGACTGAAAGATATTAGCAAAAGCTTTGTAATTGCAGTTCTGTAACAAGACTGACATGACTTCTCCTAGTTTTGGTTTTACCTTTATTGCCTTCTCCTGGTGAATGAGCAAAAGGAGTTTGTGGACTCAGTTATAATTACAATGAAATGCCACTCTGTCAAAACTCACAACTGATGACAAACTTGGCATAGAGGCTGGAGTACTGCTTTGGGAGAAAGGACTTCACTACTCTTTGACCTGTGAAAGCAGTTTTTCCCCAGGCCAAGGGTGAAAACCCAGAGATGGCGCTTGAGGGACTTTGGATTGCTGACATAGCATTCTGTGCATTAATGAAGGCTGCAACTTCCACTACTTCCAGATCCTTCGGAGACACAATTATATTACTTAATTTTGCAAGCTTTATAAAGTCAAGTCTTCAAGCACATAAGAAAACCCTTTCTGTAAGGAGCATAAAACTCTTCAGTTTAGTCACAGTTTGCTATGTGGGCAATGTAGACAATATCCTGCTGAAAAACAGCATCAGTGGATTCAGAAAGAAAAAGGAGGTGAGGCAGCAAGCAGGAAACCTGCGTCACCAGCGGAGACAAGGAGGTTCCTGTAAAGGGCAGGGGTTGTTCGCAGTGGGAAGCAGCCACGCAGCCACGTCTCAGGGGTGACAGGCAGAAGGAGATTTCTGCAGGAATATGTAAGGGGTGTGTGATGAGTTTAAGCCAAGAGTATCTTTGAAAGTTGTTAGCCTGAAAAAGGAGAACCAGAATAAAACCAATTCCTTTAAAGAACTTAGCGTACTGACCACAGTTTTATTTGCAAAGCTATTTAATATGTGTCACACAAGAGTTATGAGTTTTCACGGTTTTAACTTTATTTTTTATATTCTAATAAAAAACAACTTCAAAGATTTGGGACATTTTGTTATTTTTGAGATTTAAAATAAAGTGCACAATTTTACTTCAAGGCTGTAGCTACCTCGCAATGTGTCATGTTGCTGGATGAAGCCAGCTACCTAGACAAAGCACACGTAAAAACACCCCATAAACCCCTATACAACAGCTCCAAGTCACACCAAATGAAATGCCAAAAATCCCAACATGAATAAGATTACAAACAAATGACTACAAAGTCACAGGAGCACTCAGAAAGTACAGCTGAAACATCCTGAAAGTTTCCATGCTGTACCTGAGTGGAATTATGAATCTTATTTGTGGAAGTGTGGCAGCCATTAACACGTGCACAACTGACATCATGATCAAGTGATACAGAAGGTGAGAAACAGCCAAATTATGCTCAGCCCCAAGACTAGAACCCAACACTTACAGTTTGTAAGCACCATTCCCACCATGTCCTGAAGTGTTCCAACTGCACCACACATCCACAAACATCAGTGTGCTGTTTGCCTGGTGAACCACACCAAAATATGTGCTCCTTACTACAGATGTAAACATCTGCAGTAACTCCCTAGGTGTGCCACTACAACATGGAAACTTTCATGTCATTTTAGCGGGTCTATTAGATCTCAAAATCCATCTGTGGTAACAAGTTAAAGGTAATATAATACACTGCAGGCAATTCAGGTTCATACTGAAAAGGTTACTGCATCTGGAATAGGTAATCAACTGCAAGGCTACATTAGCCAGAGCTGTAAATGTTATCACTTTAATATCACTTTTTGATCTAAATGGCCTGAAAACTTCTCTGACACATGACTCAGACTGTTTTGCCACCTAGTTTCAAGAAGTTTTGTCTGTAATACAGAAGATTCTCAAGTTTGTCTTAGTTTCTGTTAATCTTGTAGCTAAATGACTGGAACAGGAAAAAAGACTCGACATTATTGTGAATGTTTGCTTCAACTTTGCTTGCTGCATTTCTCATCCAGTTTTAAATATAATGCTATTAAAGGCATTTTTAGAGGTTCACACTTTGTCCCTGATCAAGGGATGGCATTATTGCAAACACCACACAAAGGGAAGGCCAGAGACAGTTGGTATGACCTGAACACATTCATACCACAAAGCACTCAGCCCTAGCACTCCCCAGGTGGTGCCACCACGGCCAAAAGATGTATTTTTGTGAGGTTTTGGGGGGTGTTGTGTTGTTCTTTATTTTTTCAGTTCAAATTGCCCTAAATAACATAAGGGCTCTATTATAGGCCATGAAAACAGTGTTTTCATGTGATGAAACCGAGAATACTTGTGGCATGCCCCTGATCATGACGGATGTGTCTGAGGGTAGAAGGCCAAGGTACGGTGGGCTGTGCAGGTTAGGAGAGGTAAACCTGGTGCTGTCCTGACCATAGGACTTCTCAGAAATAGTCCCATGTTTGTGCCTTCTCCCAAAACATGGTCCAGAGGCCCATATATACCTGAATTCCTCTTAAACACTTCCCCAAATTCTTTTGTCACCGACAGAGCCAGGATAATGTGCTAGACAGATTCTCAACCTGAGTCAGTATGACTTTGCTTTTGTTATGTTCTGACACCTTGTTTCTTCAATTTAGGAAAGAAAAGGAAACATTTTGGATTTCTTGATTTAGCATAGTAATCACAGAATCATAGAATCACTGAAAGTTTTGGGTCAGAAGGGACCCCTCGAGGTCATCTAGTCCAACCCCACCTGCAGCGAGCAGGGACACCGCTAACTACATCAGGTTGCTCAGAGCCCTGTCCAACCTGGTCTTGAATGTTTCCAGGGATGGGGCCCCCACTACCTCTCTGGGCAACCCGTTCCAGTGTTTCACCACCCTCATTGTGAAGAATTTCTTCCTTATATCTAGCCTAAACCTACCCTGTTTTAGTTTAAAACCATTACCCCTCGTCCTGTCGCTGCTGTCTCTACTAAAAAAGATTGTCCCCATCTTTCCTATAGGCTCCCTTTAAGTACTGAAAGGCTGCAATCAGGTCTCCCCGCAGCCTTCTCCTCTCCAGGCTGGACAAGCCCAACTCTCTCAGCCTGTCCTCATAGGAGAGGTGCTCCAGCCCTCGGATCATTTTTGTAGCCCTCCTTTGGACCCGCTCCAACAGTTCCAAGTCCTTCTTGTGCTGAGGGCTCCAGAGCTGAACGCAGTACTGCAGGTGAGGTCTCACCAGAGCAGAGTAGAGGGGCAGAATCACCTCTCTCGACCTGCTGGCCACGCTTCTCCTGATGCAGCCCAGGACACGGTGGCTGCCAGCGCACATTGCCGGCTCATGTCCAGCCTTTCGTCTATCAGTACCTCCAAGTCCCTCTCAGCAGGGCTGCTCTCGACCCTTTCATCCCCCAGCCTGTATTGATACCAGGGATTACCCTGACCCAGGTGGAGGACCCTGTACTTGGCCTCGTTGAACCTCATGAGGTTCACACAGGCCCACCTCTCCAGCTTGTCCAGGTCCCTCTGGATGGCATCCCGTCCTTCTGGTGTCTCGACCGTACCACTCAGCTTGGTGTCATCTGCAAACTTGCTGAGGGTACACTCGATGTTGCTGTCCATGTCATTGATAAATATATTGAATAGCACCGGTCCCAGTACGGACCCCTGAGGGACTCCACTCGTCACTGGTCTCCATCCGGACATTGAGCCGTTGACCACTACCCTTTGGCTGAGACCATCCAACCAATTCCTTATCCACCGAACGGTCCACCCATCAAATCCATGGCTCTGCAATTTAGAGAGAAGGATGTTGTGGGGGACCATGTCAAAGGCTTTACAAAAATCCAGATAGATGACGTCCACTGGCTTTCCCCTGTCCACTCTTGTTGTTACGCCGTCATAGAAAGCCACTAGGTTGGTGAGGCAGGACTTGCCCTTGGTGAAGCCATGCTGGCTGTCTCGAATCACCTCCCTGGCCTCCATGTGCCTTAGCATATCTTCTAGGAGGATCTGTTCCATGATCTTCCCAGGCACAGAGGTGAGGCTGACAGGTCGGTAGTTCCCAGGGTCTTCCTTTCTACCCTTTTTGAAAAGGGGCACAATGTTTCACTTTTTCCAGTCGCTGGGGACTTCCCCTGACTTCCATGACTTTTCAAATATCATGGAGAGTGGCTTGGCAACTACATCAGCCAGTTCCCTCAGGACTCTGGGGTGCATCTCATCAAGTCCCACGTACTTCTGTACATTTAGGTTCCTCAGGAGGTCCCAAACCTGGTCTTCACTTACAGCTGGAGGGATTTTACCCTCCTGGTCTCCTTCATGCCATCCATTGACTCGGGAGGGGTGAGGAGAGAGGTTGTCAGTGAAGACTGAGGCAAAAAAGTTGTTGAGTACCTCAGCTTTCTCCTCACCTGCTGTTACCAGTTTGCCGGTCTCGCTCATGAGCGGGGGTACGCTTTCTTTGACCATCTTTTTCCGGCTGACATACCTGTAGAAGCCCTTCTTGTTATTTTTCGCATCCCTTGCCAAGTTCAGCTCCAGCTGTGCCTTGGTCTTCCTGACCCCATTCCTACACAACCGGGCAGCTTCCCTATACTCTTCCCAGGAAGCCAGTCCCTGCTTCCACTGCCTGTGCAGTTCCCTCTTCTTCCTTAGTTTGACCACCATCTCTTGCCTCAGCCATGCCGGTCTGTTCCCTTCTCTGCCCGACTTCTTACACTTGGGGATCGAGAGCTCTTGCGCTCTCTGGAATACACCCTTAAAGACCTGAATCTTTCAGTTCTATTACTTCCATTCTTATAAACCTTTTCAAACTGTTCTCTGGGGTACAGAAAACCCTCTTCTGCTTTTTTACTTCTCCTGAGTAAAGGCTAATTTTAAAGTAACTGGTTAAATTCACATGTTCCATCCCTGTAGGGGTGGTAGTCCTGAATACTAGAATACGAACTACCCTTAAACACATTTCTCCTCGCTGTCTGTTACTCTGCACCTGCCAATTCAGCAGCTGGCAGCACAAGGATGTGAGAGAAAGCAATGTAGTTTAGCAATGACCAGTGGCCAGCCAAGTTCTCTGGAAAGGTGGTATAGTTGTGAAAAACACATACAGCTCTCAAGAGAGTAATTAAAAGTCTGTCTTTGCTCAGGCATCTTGGCAGGTTCCTACCAGGTCACACAAATATGGGAGATTACTTTCATCTACAATTTGCTATTAATCTACATGTTTTAAGTGCTACTTATCACTGCATTTACCCATATTTTTATACATGATTTTAGACATGCTTACGGTGAGAAGAAATAATTCCCATATGCAACACTTTGATAATCCTTCTAATATGGAAAATCTTTTCCAGCCACTTAAATTTAGCATACAGGCAGATACCTACTCCAAAAGGAGAGATGTGCCTTGCCTAGATTACTGGTAATTAATACAGTTGTAACATCCCTTCTAGTCAATGCACAATAAGCTCAAATTTCATGGTTTGTAAACTTGTAGTCACAGTGTAGAACAAGCATACAACCAATTTGTGTTTAAAACGTCCCAGACAGACAGTTTTTGCCTGGCAAACTGAAGACGTGTTTAGCTGAGGGCTGTGGGAGTGATTCACACCAGCTGAATGGGGGAACATGGTGACATGAGAAGAATCCAAGGGAATTGCAGCATCTTCACTCCAAAATGTGCTGGGAAATGCTCAATCATCTCCCCGTTCCCTCATCCTTTTTATAGTGTCATCTTGGTATGCTACTTCTGTGAAAAACTGTATAAATTTATCACAATGTATGCAATGTATTTGGGCCTGATAGGACAAAAAGTGAAGTGAATTTTTCTAGCACTTCTTCAATTTGTGTGAATGTGCAGAATTTACTGCTTGCTTGATTTGCCATCTAGATTGGAAGCTAAGCAGGCAATTATTGTAAACTAGCACCTGAAAAATCTACACTTCTCTAAATGTTTTTCATAGAAAAGTCCTTTGCAAGTTTATAGTAAAAATTTACACATCAATTGACACACATTCCATAGCTGATGCTGTGAGAAATAGAAGCTGTTTCCAAGATTAAAATGCACGAAAATCAAATGTAAATGCAAAATCCTATTACATTTCTTAAAGGGAGAAAGGCAGTTATTTAAAAGAGCACTTTAATACAGAGCTATAAGATTTAAAATTCTGTCTGCACAATTTGTATATATACATAAGCTAAAAATATGCATTTCTCAGAACTATTTATGCAACTTTAATAGAGTGGAATTTTTATTTGTAAATATGAGCTTAAAAAGATGCAATTTTACAATCCTATTATTGCATTTTTCGCAAATGCTCCAGACATTAATGCTGTTCATCATTTCATTATTTTTTAAATTAAAACAGTATTCTGTAGTATCCGTGATCTGATTTTCAAGCACAGTATCAAAACTATCCTTAAGTCACAGGTTAGGTCTTCCATTACCACAAGCAGCTGTGTTCTATCAGCTTTCTATAAAGTGGCCCACCCTCCACGTTAAAGAGATTTTTTTTGTTTGTTTGCTTTGTTGACTGATAGCCATACTACTGTTATTGAGAGGATTAACTTATGGTTAGAACCTTTTTTTAAACTTCTAGTTGTTATCCACTTGTTTACATCACTTGTTTCTACCCCATGGTTACACATCCAGTAAAAAAAAAATCATATTCTTTGTTGTCCTTTGTTTTTCTCAGCTAATGAGGTTCCTCTTGTAAATATTCTCTATTTCCATGAACTGCCAAATAGTCCTTCTTAACATCTGCTCATTGGTCCTGAAAATTGACTGAATTGTACACATTCTTATTAATAAGGTCGCTGTATAGTATTTTACCAGATTATTAATATTTCACTCTCTGTTGGCAATTACTTACCTACTTCCCCTTTACACAGCAGAAGGCACTGATGGTTCCTAGACACACTGTGATCGACTGACATTCACAGATCTTTATCATCTTAAGTCATTTCCAGAAGATGTGCTCTCCCTAAATCTAACAGTAAAATTCCAGCAGTGTGTGATGTGGTGCAAATAATCTGATTTCTATATGTGCTGAGAACCTAGTACTTCTGTCGATTTGCATAGGATTATCAATTTCAAGGATCAGGCCAGAAGAAATTCAAGCTCATTGTATGTAAAGTATTTCTGATAAGAAGCATAAGTTTACAAGGATATCAGCTTTGCCAGATAAGACTGAATAAGTGCACTGAATCCAGACAACCTGAATATCCAAATAATGTAAATGCGAGTCAAAAATCAGAGTTGCTTCAGGTCGTTTGTTGGCAAGGGGATGCAGTTGCTCTGTAAGATTTTTAAGACTCCACAATAAGTCCTTCAGCTCTGTTTTCAACTACATGACCTTCTACCAGAGAAAGGACGTACTGCACTACTCTCGGGCAAGTTTTTCTCAATTTCACACCACCCTTCCTAACTTTTTAGCCAGCTCCTATGAGTGACCATGCCTCTCTACCATTTTGATTACCTTACAGGTTGCT
The DNA here is from genome assembly GCF_030867145.1 of Opisthocomus hoazin. Classification (NCBI taxonomy): domain Eukaryota; kingdom Metazoa; phylum Chordata; class Aves; order Opisthocomiformes; family Opisthocomidae; genus Opisthocomus; species Opisthocomus hoazin. Next base: position 13,266,406 of record NC_134418.1, read on the forward strand.
CCACAATCAAGTCAAATTTAACATCAGTCCAGTTCGTTACGATATCTGGATGTCATCAAAAAATCCCCTCATGTTTGTGCTGAGGAAAGCTGTTCACAGGTTTACCTATCTGCTATGGTAAGACAACGTACCAGTGATAAAATCTTACCCCATTCTAGGAAGGAATTAAAGGAAAAATACTCTTCTCCAACCTGCCATCCGTAATATCATCTCAGGGAACAGTGCACTTAAAAAAACCCACAAAATCCAACCAAATGAAAACAACCCAAAATCTCAACAAACAGCAGTTCACTACATCAGATTATAGTCCAAGGACAGAGAAAAACGAAGTAGAAGTAACAGCCAAACTAATTAAACCACCTTGCTCAATTTTCTACTAGAAGGCATTCAAGTACAATATGATGAGGCTAAAAGTCAGAACCCACATGAAAATAGGAGCACCTTTATGTAAAAACAAGATCGCTGAGACAGAAGTTATTTTTTGAAATATTGGAATACAGAAACTGAGAATTAAACACCTAATAGAAATGTATCTACAAGGGCACTGTATAAATTCTTGGTCTCGTTTGTGTTAACAAAAACCTAGCAGCATTTCACCAGGTAGGTCTGCCTCCAGTAAAATACTTTAAACTCCATTTACACTAGGGGAAAACTTGACATCTTCAGTTATATTGAAGTAATGGCAGCTGTCGTTCTCTTCAGATACCAGATATGCTCACCTTGATATTCTCAAGAAATTTTCAGTTTAGTAAGCTATTTATAAGAGATACTGTAAGCTGAGGCAGAAGTCATTATTGATTAAAAATAGGCAGACTTCTAGGAAAAGAGAAGCAGCACACGTGTGTATTTCACCTAAATACAATCACAACATAAGAATAAAATACTGCAATTTGAAAAAACTCTTAGAACAGTTAACATTTGAATACTTTTGAAACAAAGAAACAGAAAATTAAATAAAATTAATAGATGAATCACAAGGATATAAAGTAAAACAGATGATGTGACTATTTTTCTTGATGAGTAGTCAACACTGCAATGCAATTTCTTTCATTAAATGCCACTTCACAGTACCATGGCTCCATATGTATGTCATAACGGAGAAGCCACAACCAGTATTGTTCCCATCACAGAGATGCATTTGCCTCTTTCACTTCATCTCTCTTTAAGCAAAAATGGAATTAATAAAAATTACAAGAATTTATAATTCTTGTAAAAAAAGAATGCAAGACAAGTGCTGAAGTCCTTCAGGCGCTGCCACTCCTCCACACCGCACTAACGGGGCAGGAGATATTACACAGCAGAGAGAAGCATAATGTATCCTGTCATATATCTGTCCTAAAAGACACAGCTCTGGGAATTCAATTAACTTTTATTACATTGTTTTATCAAGAGATCCCACAAAGGGTTATTCTGCAGGGAAAGCCTTATATTGGCAACGTTTCTAGCATGGTATTGTTATAAACCAAAAGATTAGATCTACAAAGAACTGCTGCCACATTTCAGGTCTTAAAAAATAATTTTATGCATTTACCTGCCCCCATTATGAGCCCTGGTGCCGTGTCCTTCGTATGGACTGTTCCTGACACGTAGGGATTGTCTGCCCAGCGGAGATGGAGGTGAAGGTAGCAGTCAGGCTTGGGGGAGAAGAACAAGATGACAGGTTTAAAAAAACCCAAAACAACTGGTAACATTTATGCTCTTACAAAAATGAAAGCCCACTCAGAGAGCAGCTTCAGCCATGTATGTCTTTGCAGAGAAAGAGAACGGCTGTTTCCCGTGGAGCCAACGTCCAGCCTGAACTACCAACCTTAGCAACCTAACAAGAATCTCTGGTGATGTCTCTGTGGTCTGTCACTCTCAGCATAAAGATTTCCAAACTCAAAGAAGTGAGAATGAAATTACTGTTGAAAAAAACCCTTCTGACAGAACAATTGCTTAAAAATGCTAACCAACATCAACAAGTACTGCATCTTTGTTGTTCCCAGGTAATCGGTAAAACGATGATTAAGAACAACTATTTATACTGAAATTTCTTTTTTTAGAAAAAAAAAAGTCATATAAAAAATAGCATAATGACTTTTGGACCCACCTGATCTCTCCTTGCTAAGTATCTTACTGCTTCTCGCTCTTTGTGCAGCAGCCCTCAAAGCTCACATTGCTCCCAGCAATCTGACCACGAGCTTCCCCGGGAGTGGACTGCCAGCACCGCCTGGGAGCTGCTGCCACTGCAATCCCTCCGCTCATGTCGGTGAGCTCTGGATCAGCCCTGCAGGCTGAAATCACTGTCCCGCACTCTTCAAAAGGGAGCCAGCAGCTCCAGCCCTCGTTTTCTGTTACATGGAGAGGGATCAAACCTCTGGCAGCAGCAGGACTAAAAGCATTTATTTCACCCAGCTTGGAGTCCCCAGAAGCAGAGAGTTGGTGAGAAAAATAAAAAGTTTTCAGCACAGCCTCGAAAATAACAAAATATTATGGCTAGCTGGGATATCTAAACAGCCTGAAATAACAGTCTCTTACAAAAAAAAAGAACTTTTTCATGCAGTTAACTGTGGTGTTTATTTCCAAGCAACTGTCAAGAGCTCCCTTTAACAGGGAACGAAGGGTTACCTTGGTTTAAGATGAAACAAAAATATGAAAGATGGAAAAAGGAAAGGGATTTGTGAGCTCTGTTTGACTGATGACATGCCCCTTATATCCAGACACAAATGGCTGTTGTCAGGATTATTCTGAACAGGGTTGTGTGGTTGACACACAAGAAAAAGTGTCCTCTTTCTGTCAAAGTAAGCTCTACAAAAAGAAATGCAGTGGTACAGAGAGTCGTGACTACTCACTCTAGAAGATGACTGGACTAACAGCTTGTGAAACCACTGCTCAATGCAATGCAAATTGATTTGCATATTAATTTGGCTGGTAAACTCAGCACAAAGCTCTGGGGCTGTCAGAACTACTGCATGTCCTACTGCACAAATACATCCTGTGCACTTTCGAGAACGGATAGGTTAAGGATAGGTTAAAAAGAACCACTTACAGGTTTGCAGTTTGTCGGTTTGCCATTCATATCAATGTCTGGAGGGTTTAGAAAATCCCAGTCACGGCCTTTGTTGTAAGTTATCAGAGTTGTAACTTTCCCATCAATTTTCTGGTTGGCCAAAAAGACTCCTTTTACACCTCTGACCTGAAGCATACAAGAGAGAGGGTTAACGACCAGAACATACACATTTTTTTCAGCAAGGATTATCCCTGATTAGTTGCTCTTTTGTGGCTCTGAACTGTGTACCTCAGGTGGTTTCTCCGCTAGGAAAGTGAATGATATCTTAAAAAAAAAACAAGGAAGGCAAAAGAATAAGAGAAAAGGGAGAAAAGGGGAAGGGGGAGATAATTACTAACTGATTTGTATTTCTAAATGTATCTAAAATGATATGCAGTTCTCTCAGTGTCAGAAGGCTAATCAAATTACATGTAGTTTACACAGCAAAATACAAAAATTATGGTGTCATGGCCTTACTGTACGCTACTGTTAAAATTACAGTTCTGCATTTTTTAAAATATGGACATCTCTAAAATATTATTATACAAGTGATGTAAGCAATTTATAACAGCAACCTGACTTTTACACTGAAGTCATGTGACCTACAACATATAAATAGTACATAACTAGGTTACAACAACAAAGTATGATACAATATCCTTTAAAATAACACTGAATTAGGAAGCACAATTGTCTTTTGTGGGAAATAAATACAGACAGATCATCCAGGGAAGCAACAGTGAGGGGTGAGTCAACCTCTCCAGCATCTGAAATGCTTCCACCCCCAGCCTACCTCCACACATTTAGCCTCCCTTCACATGTTTAACTTCTGGGGCAAAAGAAAAAAAAAAAATTTACAGGCTGTCTCTTCTCTTGGGCACACTTACTAATTTCATTTCAAAACAATCTGTATTAGAAAATGATTGAAATTCAGAGTGTCAAATTTAATGGGGATAATTTTTAGAAGCAACCTGACAGTAATCGCACCTTAATATGTTTAGTTGTAGCCCTAACATCTATGTTATATGTTAATATTCCACCCAATGGCACAAAATAAGATCTTGTACTAAATTTGAAGGTTGCCTTAAGAGTGCTCGTCTCTCTTGTGAGTATTTGCAAGGCTTTATGAATTTATCAAAAATTCTTGACAATGTGTATCAACTCATATACCATTTCCAGCACAGTACAGCTCTCTAATCTGCTTATGCACTGACATTTAACAGAACTGAAGCATTCATTACAACTAAATGCACAAGATAGCCAGCTCTTTACAGGATGAGGAGTATTTGCCTCTTGCTGACATGCTTCACTCCTGAATTTACGATGTATTTTGTATCTGAAATACTTACTCTTTCCTTTTTTCCAGCTACCAGTCAGGAGGGTTGAACTAGATGACCCACAGAGGTCCCTTCCAACCCCTACCATTCTGTGATTCATTTAACAAAAGTCTGTATTTGGGGTGAAGAGAAGGCATCCCTTGCAGCAGGCTATAGATTTGATACTTAATGTTTATAAATACGTGCTTTTTTTCTAAGGAACTGATCCAAATCTGCAGAGAATAAGAATGTTCTGCTGGTTATTGTAACAGCCTGAAACATGGAAATATATTTAAGTTTAGATAACCAGATTCTGTATAGACATTTTAATACCCCGCTCTCTCATGAGCTCCTTCTTCCATGCGTGCGTGGTTGGCTTACTTATCCGGGATGCTGGAAGCTCAGAATCACCTCCAAGTCAAAGTCAACTACTTTGCAGTGCAGGCAAGTGAGGGAAGGGGAGGGAAGAAACAAGGAACCTGCTTTCTCTACTGTCAAAGTACTTTCGTCTTGCTGGGGCTTTATTACATATTTTATCTTCCAGAGACAGCACAGCCAAGAGTACGACTGAAAAGCCTGGCAGTTCACATATTTTCATGGGAAGGTAGACTGTGGGTTCAATTTCTGTGTGTGTCTTTCTTCCAGTGAACACAATATTAAACATTTAAACAATAATTAGATCAGGGACTGAAAATGAGATTTCCTTCTTCATTTGTGGATGGCAAAACCAGTGTTGCTAAATGGATATTTTTGTTTCCTCTCTCTCTTTTTCTCTCATTCTTGTTTAATGAATATTTAACCACTCCATATAATGATTCAGTAGGAATCAGGCCAAAATTTTTCTCCATTCCCACTCCCATCTCTAAACTAACCAAGTGCTAGGGTAACCTCTGGTCTGTAGAATATGAGGCATAAGTGTTTGCCTCTATCAGACAGAAAGGTTATGAAATAATTTCTTCCAGGGTCTCAGTTAACTTCTCTCATTACAGCTCTAAAAGACAAAAGCCGACCAGCACTGCAGCAGTTATATGTTCTATGCAAGGCACAAACCCTGCTTGAAATAATAAGTAAGTTTCAGGCATCTATCCTCAGAGTAAATTCAGAAGTGTGATGTTTGGAGTGGTGCATTAGCCTAAAAAATAATAACTAATATAAAATTATGGTGTGTAAAAAAAGGCAGCTTTAAAACACCCCACCCCCTCTGTAGCATTTTCTATTTTATCTGTCCTATGACCTATGTAAATACTTGCCTAATTCTTTCTGTAAATACTGTAAATGCTGTAAATGCTGTATGTCAGATCTACCTTCTGGATTCAACTGTGATGCCAAGGGACCCAAATTCTTCTGTACTTTCTACTCCTTGACTTAGTTCTTTAATCTAAAATTGGGAGATTAGTATCTTTCTACCAAGAAGGGAAAAGATTCACATTAATAAGGTGCTATGGAAAAGACGACAATTAAACACTGTGATGTGTTCAGCTACTCTGGTGAGCAGTCCAGTAGCGACCCAAGACAGACAAACACAAGCAAATTCAAAAGTATCTTTCCTTTGATTTTCTTTGGACTTTTGGATTAGTTCTCAGAGCAACTATTTTCCAAAACAGTTCAGGGGTTAGTGGTTCCCCAGTATTCTAAGAAAAGCACTTTGTAGCTTATAAACCTATTTTTTAAACAGCTTTTCTGCTATGACTATGTGTTCTGTGACACATTCATTGTTGCATTGTTACGTTACTGATTTTACAGCCCAACAATATTCTATACTAGTTGGTAGCAAGAAGCACAGTTCAGATGGCCCCACAGCGTTTACTAGCAGTAGTTACTGAAATACAAAAAATACTGCTATATAAGTTTGCGATTAAATTTTAATTATATACTATTTGTTGTTTGGGAAAAAAAGCATGAACAATGTGTACTGCAACTTGTATAGCTCTTATCTATATGAGGAGTCACAACAAGATACAATCTAGAAGTATTACATTAGTATGCTCATTTTGCAAATATGCCTATGTCAAATGTATGACTGGTTCACACTGGCACCACTTGATACAATTTCAAGGATATCATCCTTTTGTACAGTTTCAAATTTCAAGGGCATGATCCTTTCAGACAGTCACTTAATACTTTACTTTCATTTTCTTTCCTTCTTTGAACAAGTATTTGGGAATTATTCCCCTTTCACACACGCAACATGAAAAGAAATACTGTACAGAAAAAGATAAAGCGTATAAAAGAAAATGAATGCAGACAGGCAGAGATCTATAAAAGATTTTATAGCAGATGTACAAGTAAAAGATGAAGTGAGGTCAGTAGAAGATAACGAAGATGAACAGTGCAAATTTTAAGGAGAATTATGCACTGGTGGAAAGAGAAATTGTCAACCATTGAGGACTGTATCTGTGTTGTACTGAAGATTCCTTTTCCCAAGATGGAATGCTTGCATTAAAATGCCCAGAGAGAAAACCCAGACTAGACCAAATAAAATTCCATCCACAAGGACTGCAGTATGCAGTATTTATTATCTATTTTGTACTGTGTAAATAACCCATACATGACTTGTACATATGAGTACTTGATCATACTCTAATAAAGAAGATGAGCACTAATTATTTAGCATACAAGCTATCTGGAAGCTGCAGGCTTTCTTGTTGCAAGCAAATAAAACTGCTCTCCTATAATGCAACTCTTCCAAAAATAGCTCTAAAAAATTGAATTGTATGGCTCCATGTGTATTGTCTTTGAATTACTCTTAATCACATGCACATTTTCTTTTTAATGCAACCCTACAAATTAATCCAGCACACAAAATAATCTAGGATCTCTCTCTCTCTCTTGCACATTATCAAATACGCTCTCAGTAACATTGTGAAATTCTCAAATCATCGGTGAAACTGAATTAGGTAAATAACTCTTGCAGACAAAAGGACAGCCAGGGGTGGCATCTCTGTACAACTTATCTGAAATTACATGCTACAGGTGACGCAGGGAGTATAGATTGCACCTGACTCCCTTTTGGCTTTGCATCCTGCAGGAGCCAGCAGGAACAGAGCTGCAAACTGATGCTCTCAGTAAATCACCCTGCGGGAATGTGGCTACACACGAAGTATAGCTTTACTCATTAGGAAGCCTCATTTCTAAAAAGGTAGCATCTAGAAAATAATCATTGGTAATGACAGACCTTTGTTTTAATACAGCCATTTGGAAAGAAAAAGCTAAATAAAGATGGAGGAGATAGAGGGGCAAAACCTATCACCATTTTCCCCCACTGAGAACAGTCTAAATACAGCCATTTAACAGCTCCATAAGCATATGACTTGTATCCAGAATTACTACAAGCCTTTTCCAAAGCAGGCTGGTGCACTTATAAAGATTTTTTTTTTTTTCTTTAAACTAACACCTGGCAGATTAGAGTGTAACAGTGGCCAAACTGCGTCAGACCAAAGGTCCATTAGTTTAACGTCCTGATAATGGCCAGTCCTATGTGCTACAAGAAAAAACAGAACCAGAGCAAATGTACACCTTATTACATTTTAATGTCATCATCAAGAGGAATGGAATTAATAACAGTTTGTGCTACTCTTCCAAAACGCTATATTCTTCAGTCTTTTATTTTGCCAAGTGCACTGATACTAAAATCAAAGATGGATTTGTTTACTGGAGAGTTGGTCTCATAGCAAATGCTGTTGGCACAAGACACCTACTGAAAGCAAGTGGATTTGCTGTCCAATATCTAATTTTGTTGGTTCTTTGCTTGTCAGAGCTGACGCAACCTAGCACAAGGTTCACAGGATTACTATTTAAGACCCTACTGGCTAAAAGATCTCCTGCTCTAAGTCAGGAAGCGTATCACTGAGTCATCCAGAAGAAAAAAAGCTGTACGCAGGCAGCTGCATAAATTCTTGCTTCAATTATAAATTGTGCTGCCAGTTTCACTTTTCAACATCCTAAAGAAAACCCTCAGCCAATTCTGGTTTTGCAAATCCATGAAACCCCATAGCACGAATCTAGTTCTGGAGTGCACAGTGTACTAGCCGGGAAAAAGGGAAACACGTACATAGTAATGATGAACTATCAATAAGAATTAAAACCTAGTCTTTTTACATTAAAGATAACCATGAAAATACATTAATGTAAAATTAATGATACTCATAATCAAAATTAAACAATTAAAACTCCACCCAGACTACACACATCGGAAGAGAGAAAGACCTACCTCCAGAATATCTATCAGGACGTTCTCTTCTGGCTGCTTTGTGCTCCGGACGTTCTCCAGCAGTATGGAGTAGTAAACACCTTGCGGGTCAGACTGGTACAGGTTGTATGTGTCCGTCTGGTACCATTCCTGAACAGCCACAAACACCTGGTTTTCATCTGTACTGATTATCTGTAAATCCTGTAGAAAAATAAGATACAAAATGACTAATTTTCCTATCATTTCTATTTTACAAACAATAAGCTGGCCTGAAGAGTCAAATGCGGGGGGCCAAGGGAGGAGGAGTGCACCTGAAAGTTCAGGGACTATAATATCTCAACATACCGCTGATCCACATGTTGTATCCCACCACTCTGAGGTGGTCAGTCACTGCCTTTTGGCTACAGATTATCAGAGTGCAAACCAGCTTAGTGAAGACCAAAAATCATGAATGTGCAAAAGCTGTGATCTGCTTTGACTTTTAAGGGAAATGACTTCTTGAAGAGAAGGAAAAAAGGAAGGGGGTGGGTAGTCAATGGTTTTCCAAGATGTGGACAAGATATCAATGGAAGCCTGACACAACACAAATAAAGCTAATCTAAAAAACAATCCTCAGGTACCTAGAGAATCAAGAACTAAGGGTAAAGCATCACATAGCATGAGGATCAGATACAATTTACAGAAGTTACACATAGGAAATAGTACGTCATGCACACAGCTCACGTAGATCGTAGTACATAACACTAACTTATCTATCTATGTAGACAGATCCACTCAAATATTCAACAGTGATAACATGTGAGTCAACATTCTGCATTCATTTCTTAGGAATTTCAGGCGTGGATATTGCAACAGCTTGCTTTCAGTTTTCCTAGCTTCTTCACTCCAAACTTCTCAGACAAAAAATGCACAGCTGGGGAAAATAATTTAACACTAATATTAAACAGAAGGAATAAATTGGGAAGTAGCAACAGTGAACTAAGCTTAGCAAACAGAAAAAAAGGACATGAGTTTGCTATAGGATATGGCAGCATAAAAGCAGTTGCGGTTCTCCTGCCTTAGGGTGGGGTGGGAGGTGCTGAGTCAGCAGAAGCCACGCACAAGGAGCCAAAACAAGTGATGCAGAGGGACAGGGAGACTAATTTTGGACAGACTGGAAGGATCAGGTGAAAGAAAGAGGGGTTGGATTCGCAACTTTTACTGCAACAAATGAAAGTTTATTTTTGGCAGTGACCGTTACAAAGACACTTAGATTGTTTGGTGCCAGTTTTTTCTGAGGCAAGAACTTAACAGATCCTGGTTTTAGCAAGTCAAATTGCCTTTCCGCTTCCTTGAACTTTGTTCCTGCTATGCAGAATTTACACTTTCAGATTTCTAGTTAAGTCTTAGCACTATTTCTTACGCACAGTGATTTCTTTTTCCCTCAAGAAGAAAAACATTCCTTCAGTTATATGATCTTGGAATAATACTGCTCTTCCTGCCCACAGTCATGATATAACCATCTAGGAAAATTAACTGACAAAGCAAGGAGAACAGAAAATTTCATGCATGATACTTGAATATGTTAAATTCCTGAATAGCATAGACTGTTGAAAATCTAGCCAAAACAAAGCTAAACGGTCATGTCACTTTTGTACTATTCCTATCCTAGAAAACTGAATTTAAAAAGAAGAAGGAACACTTGATTGACAAATACAGAGGCTGGGTCTTCAGGGTGCCAAGTCCAACCCTTCAGTCCAGCTACCCACTGTTCGACAGACAATAAGCACATGAAGGTGAAATGTTGGCAAATATTGATAGACAGAACTTACTGTCAGTAAAGAGTTAACCAGTAAGGGGAGACAGAGAGAAGAAATATCTTGATTCAGGGAATGAGAGTTTTTATTGGTTTGCCTAATTCATGGCCACAGATACTACCTTAGGCTGTAAGCTCAGCAGATCCTATAAGGAAAGTATTTATTCTTTGATGATTTCATGCTTGGACTACTGCAATTGCTTTCTTGCTGGACCTCCTGCTTTCTCTCTCCACATCCTGCAGGCTACTCAAAGTCATGCTGATTATCTAATTTTTCTGTAATTATGTTATTCACACATAATTTATTCAAATTCATTTATAAAGACCTTCTCTACTAATGTTAGAGATCTTCAGGGTTTGGAACATTCCTTATTGTCACTACTCAGATTTCTGTTTCTCTCCAGGCTGCTTTTTTACATATATTCAGTATTTGAGCTCTTGTGCTTTCCTTTCATTTCCATGCTCAGGGAGTCCTTGCACTTTCAGGTGTCCCAAGGCAGAACCTTTTTCCACATTTACTGTAGCAACCATGTTGTTTCTTCAGTGCCATGCTCATTGCTCTATGGCCATCCTTTCTCTCAAGTCTACAACTTTACTTTTGCTCTGTCCAGTCTGATATGTCTGCCCTGTTCCATGTCTTGTTGACCCTCTTGATCCTGGGAACTACAGGCCTGTCAGCCTGACCTTGGTGCCAGGCAAGATTATACAGTGATTCATCGCAAGTGCGCTCCCCGGGCATGTGAAGGACAACCAGGGGACCAGCATGGGTTCATGGAAGGCAGGTCCTGCTTGACTAACCTGATCTCCTTCTACGACCAGGTGACCCACCCAGTGGATGAGGGAAAGGCTGTGGACGTCATCTACCTGGACTTTAGTAATGCCTGTGACGCTGTTTCCCACAGCATCCTCCTGTAGAGACTAGCTGCCCATGGTTTGGATGGGTGTACTCTCTACGGGATAAAGAACTGGCTGAATGGCCAAGCCCAAAGAGTGGTGGTGAATGGAGTCAAATCCAGCTGGCGGCCGGTCACAAGTGGTGTTCCCCAGGGCTCAGTTTTGGGTCCAGTCTTGTTGAATCTCTCTGTCAATGATCTGAATGAGGGAATTAAGTGCACCCGCAGTAAGTTTGCAGATGACACCAAGCTGGGAGCCAGTGTCTACCTGCTTGATCTAGACAGGCTGGGTCGATGGGCTGAGGTCAACTGTATGAGTTTCAACAAGGCCAAATGCCGGGTTCTACACTTGGGTCACAACAACCCTGTGCAACGCTACAGGCTTGGGGAGCAGTGGCTGGAAAGCTGCCTGGCAGAAAAGGACCTTCGGGTGTTGGTCAACAGCCGGCTGAACATGAACCAGCAGTGTGCCCAGGTGGCCAAGAAGGCCAGTGGCATCCTGGCTTGTATCAGGAATAGTGTGGCCAGCAGGAGCAGGGAGGTGATCGTGCTCCTGTACTCGGCACTGGTGAGGCTGCACCTGGAGTACCATGTTCGGTTTTGGGCCCCTCACTATGAGAAAGACATTGAGGTGCTGGAGCGTGTCCAGAGAAGCACAACGAGGCTGGTGAGAGGTCTAGAGAATAAGTCTTAGGAGAAGCAGCTGAGGGAACTGGGGCTGTTTAATCTGGAGAAGAGAAGGCTGAGGGGGGACCTTATTGCTCCCTATAACTACCTGAAAGGAGGTTGTTGTAGTAAGGCAGATGCTGGTCTCTTCTCCCAAGTAACTATAGGTAGGATGAGAGGCAACGGCCTCAAGTTGCGTCAGGGGAGGTTTAGATTAGATATTAGGAAAAATTTCTTTACTGAGAGAGTGGTCAGGCATTGGAATAGGTTGCCCAGGGAAGTCGTGGAGTCACCATCCCTGGAGGTGTTCAAAAAACGTATAGATGTGACACTTTGGGATATGGTTTAGCAGGCATGGTGGTGTTGGGTAGATGGTTGGACTTGATGATCTTAGAGGTGTTTTCCATCCTATGATTCTATGACCCACGCATCCATGCATCTCATCCATGATGAGAGCATCATTCTCACTTCTCTCTCTTTTGTTTTTTCAAAGCTCACCAATGGCAATTCTATCAGCAATAGACTGTGATTCCCACATACCAGTGTTCTCCATTTATTTTATCTCACCTTCTTAGGTTCTAAGCTTTCATACAGTTCTGAGAGGCTACTAGCTGTATTGTCCAAAACTCCCTTTTTTCACCTCTAAAACCCCATGAGATTTCTCTGTTCTGTTTGCTAAGGCGCCTTTTGTGCACTATTATTTGTCACAATGTTTCTTTCATCCTCCTTTCTTTACTGGGTAACGTTATACCACACTAAGCATGCATGTCTGTATGTTCTTCATTAAAAACCTGCGGAACTACTCACAGGTCCGAGACAGTGGACCAACCCAAGGCCAGAGATAGGTCTACTTATAGGTGCAACCAAAGAAGCCTGTAAAGTGCCCTAAAATCCACTATACAATCAAGTCGATGGGGTCATTTCCCCGTGGGTGGGTGAGAGCAGACAAAATACAGCCTTCAAATAATGTAAACAGCCACCCCAAAGAAAATGGAACAAACTGTCTTCTAAGTCTACCTGGAGTTAAATACTGGGTATAAATCGCAGCTAAGGAGATTTAGGTTAGACATCAGAATATCCTTCTGTAGTAGGGCCTGGTCACACACACAGAGGATAAAATGCTTAGGGAGGTAAAGTATCTTCATCCTCAGGAGCTGTTAAGAGTAGATTAGACAAATATCTGTCAGGAATGGTTTAGGCAGAAGACCATGTTTGGGGAAAGGACTTCTCGAGAAGTCTATGATCCTGTGAACACAGGGGAAAATAAAAACACACCTTATCGAGATCACTTGAAATGTTACACATACAAATAGAAATATCATGAAAAAGACAGGATCTGGGTTTGGTTTTGTTTTTTTTTTTTTTTGGGGGGGGGGTTGTGTTGGATTTTTGCTTGTCTGTTGTGGTTTTTTTTAATTCAAAAGCTGTAATTTCTTTAATATGCTTAAGAAAGTAAACAATCTCCATACAAATATGAATTTCATCTTGATCATGGAATCAGAAGCAGCTGGAAATCTGTTGAATCAGATATTTCTATATAAAAATGCTAAACAAATCCTGAAAGTGATTAAAGACTGCATATTAAAAAATGGTATGATTAAACAAGGCATTCAGTGACAGGTCATACAACTCCTGCTCTCCCAGGTATCTGTAAGCTGCTATGTTTGTACCTTACATCAGTAGCAGAGAACACGATTGTTCAAATAAACACAAAGACAGATTCAAAGTCATACTAGAAATAATTAGACATGTATAGAAGACCAAATTGTGCCAAAAGATGAACACCACTTCAAAGAAACTTCATATCACATGGACAGACCTGGTCTATTAAAAACAAACAAGTCTGCAGGTGTGCACATGACATTGATAGAACTGTTCATGGTTCAGCCATGCAATGAAGAGCAAGTACCCAAGAACTCTTCCAGCAAGTACAGAGTAAGGATCAAGCGCTACTACTAAAAAACACCCACACTGCTTGAGAATTATTTCTTCACTTTTAACACAGAGGTACCAACATGATCAGTCTAACATTTTTCCAAATTTATCTGCTTTTAATGCAGTTGAGTCTGTTTTCACAGAAGACTGAACAAACAACAAATCAAAAATCAAAACTCTGTCAAGAAGCCCAAAAGCATAAGCAGTTAAGAGAGTCAGGGTTTTCTGGAGCTGAGGGTAGGAGGGAAGAAGGAAAGAGGTTTAGAGAAGAGAAATGCATTGTTTTCACCGTATACAGCCCCATACCATCCACATCTAGTAACTCACCAGCCTACAAATCTGCTAATACTTTCTAAAATTTTATATTCAAGAAATGCTTAATATGGTTTACTATATTACTAACTGTGATAAGATACCCTGTGACGCAAATAAATACAATTACACCCTGAAGACAGAAGAATGTAAAAGATGACAAGGATCGTGCAAGCAAGCCAGTACTCCCTTGTATACTAAACTGTGCTAATGACACAGAAATATCATTAAGTGAAAATACCGTAGGCAAGGTTCAGCATAGCCGGTATAATGCTATGCAGCCAGGACTGTGGCACTTAATAGGGGAAATACAGAACCTCAATATTCTTGTTTTTAAAGTCTTGCAACTTTCAGTCCAACATCAGAATTTTGCACCGCTGCAATCTTTTAATGCTGCAGTCGGGCCATGTATTAACCTAAAGCAAGTGATAAATGAAACAGAGAATCACAAGGAGCAAATGTATCAGCAGTGCAACAGATTTAAGCACTCAAGGCTGTATAGTCTCAGCCTTGACCTCCAGATGCACCACATTTACACCCCTGTAATCTCTTAAGCACAATCAAGGTAACAGGATGACACATATACCCAAAATAATCTCCCTAATCTTCCTTGCCTGGTCGAGGAAAACGGCTCAAGGAGAGAAATCAATAACAAGTTACCCTGTGAAGAAAAGAACAGTTCCTTGAATCCACCTCGGATGGATTTGTACGACTGGGAGCCAGCCAGCTGCTACAGCTCAGGTTCACTGCTTACTGCCATGACACGACCCAGGAAAGGAACACTTCTCCTGCATCGAATGCCACTGTTATCTGTATTTCTTTTTTGTTTCCCTTTATTCTTTCTTCAACAGCCACTCCAATGGACTTTCAGAAGGATGAAGTAGTCGTCCTGCTGTGGCTGCAAACTGCTCTTCTATCTGGCACAAAGAACAACCTCAGACGAAGCCTCCCATGGCAGCAGATGGCAGAGGTAGTGAAGAGGCTACCCAAGCAGAGAAACAATCCTTGGGTGACTTGGAGACTTGCTAAATGAGCTCTCATAGCCTCAGTACTTCATAATCCAGCCATCACACAGCCAGAGCCTCAAGAGAACTTTGCTGACAAAAGGGCTTCAGGAATCTTTCCTGCTGTTTCTGCTGTTAATGAACGGAACCATTTAACAAATCCTTGAAAAAGTTATGGTAGGAGGGAGCTTCATAGAGAAGGGGATACATGCTTCAAAACATTGATGCCTATTTAGAGAGAAACAGTAAAACTGTTCAAAATATTTTACTCTTGGTAATGTTGTATTTATTATTGGATGATACAGACAAGTTTGGAAGAAAACCTGCCATTAAAATAGTGATGTAAATCTCAGACAGAGGCAAGGAGGAGGTGGCCCTGTTTCAAGCCCCTCAGAAGGGCACTAGGGGATAATCAACAAAAAGAATATATGGAGCTGATAAAAGGCATATATAGGAGATTCATATTACCATAAATACATTAAAGACTTCAACTTATTTCAAGACAACAGGATTTTTTTCTTCTTTTATTTTTTGTTTATTTTTCCCCTGTACTCTCTTTCGTCTTGGTTACCTGAAAAATTTTATGTCTTTGCCTATTTCACAAGCTTGAAAAGACATACAGATCAAAATAGATGAAAGAAGAAACTTTTTCCACACCATATCTTTGCAGAACTTAACTTTCAGAATTGCAGTAGGATATAACAGATAATTGAGCACTTGCATTATTAAGGTTTTTTAGCTGGCATGAGCAAATGCAGAATCAATGAATGCCTTATATCAGTTCAGAAAAGGAGATCAATATCAATGGAGTTTATTTACCAGAGGTGGGAAGGGGACTCAGAATAATTAAATTCTTCCAAATTGCAACAGTAAACTACCATGATTTGTAGCAGATTCCTTGGTTTGGTCAGTAATTTTGTTAATAAAATTTTTTGCTTAAATTGCCAGAACGAACTAGTTCCCAAGTTTTATTGTTAGTTACATTAGAGCATAACTCAAAATCACAAATAAGGACCAGAACCCAATGTACTCCTCCTTCTCCGCACGCCACTTCTCTCGGCGAGGGCAGTCAGAGCTGCAGGAACTGTTGTGCAACACAAGCCTGACAACTCTCTGGATGGGGCTGCAGCCGATGCCCCTCGGCAGACCTGCTCTCCCAGCAGTGGTGGTTGAACCCCTGCTCCAGGCTGAAAACAGTCCAAGGGGCATCACTGGATCTCCCTGGAACACTTCTGCGTGCCTAGCCAGCCATGTTGACACACAAATGCAATCCTGCTGCTCTTAGCTTGATGTTGTTATTCCCTTCCTACAAGTTACTAACTGCTGATCTAGTTTTAGCACCAGAGAAAAAAATCAATCTTGGTAAAATGGAATATAGCATAAAAAACCAATTCATGTTTAAAACAACGGCTCCAGATTTCCTCTTCTGTTTCAGGGAGAACACAGGCAGCCTTTAATATTTAACCTTTGCCACCACCTTGGCTTGCAACAGCCAGCACTTTACTCCTGTCAAATGCAGGAGACAGCTGTGTGATTCAGGATAGTGCCAGCATCAAACATGCTGCTAAAAAAATCTCTCAACAGCAGGCAAAAAAACACCCCAAAAAACCACCCCCAAAAGAACGGAATTCTGTCCATTAGATGGCCCCCAATGGCTCTGCTGTCTGTACATACACGGAGCTATGATGTGTTACAAAAAGGTGATAGAAGTGGCACTGCGGAGCTAGTCTAGAAACTTAGCGCATGTAAAGCTTGGCTGGAAGCTGCTTTTCGCAGCCTTTGATCCACAAGTAAGGAGGCCTTGAGATATGTCCAAAGACAAACATTTATCCTTTTCTAGGTTTCTCTTTGGGGGTACATTTGGACAAATACAAACACCAATGCAAACACAAACAATATTAAACAACTGAATCATTTTTTTTGAAGAGTTTCAACCTCCTCATTTTAAAAGGAAAATGAGACATCAATAGCATTTTGTAATTGCTCAGTCTGAAAATGCTCATTCTATCTCCATACGTAAAATCACCATGAAATGCATCTGTGCTGCAAAAGAATAATATCTGAAGGGCCCAGCACCATTCCCTCAGGCTAGAGCCTGGGTTTCCAGCACAGCGCTCCTAATGTTGTTAGACACACCCTTGACCAGCCTGTAGTATCTTCTGACATGGCTACGGTTTCCCTTCCCTATACACAACCACTGCTCAAAAACTCTGGCCATTGACATGAAACACTTGACAGAGGCCACTTCGAAAGATTTTTTGAAGCCTCATGCAATTCTTTTGAGAAAAATGAAATATAGCCTATTTGAGACCTGCTTCATCTCCTGGTTAGGCAGATCCTAATACTTCAACTCTGAAACTCAGTTCTTTCAAAAACTACTGCTTTTAATCCAACTTAAAAAAAATTCTTTGTAGATTCTTTCATTCTGTTTATCTCCTACTACCATAAAAAGAGCAACTCCACAGTCACGTGTTCTAGATATACTCTTAATGTGCCAGTGCCTTGGCTGATATCTTGCTTCTTTGCAAAATTTAATCTGTAATTTTCTCATATGAATCTTTTCCCTTCTGTTCAAATTGGATAGGAAGATACATTTCTACTGCACTCCGATGATTGTCACTGAAACATTGTGTGGTGAAACGTTTCAGAGCTGTGTTCTTATTTACTTCAGTATCTAAAATTTCTGCTGTGATGTGAAGGCACAAAATCACTTCAAAAAAATTTATCTTTTACAGAAGAGGTTAAAATCTCTCGCATTCACCACTGTTCTAGTGGATGTCTGACTTCCAGGCCCTTGTAGTGAAATTTTCAGCTCTATTGTGTGTAGATACCCAGGAAACTTCTCTTGGAGGCATCATCAAAATGCTAAAGAGATACATTTTATTTCGTTCCACTCAACAGGTACTGCCTGAACTAGGAAGAACACAAAAACATCCTTTTCCAAATGACACAGTCTTTCTGTTCCTAGCTAGCTTCTGACTATCCAAAATGAAACCGTTAACTTCTAATTTATTTATTCAGTCAAGCCTGGAGTTAATCAGCTCAGAAAGAAACAAACAAAAAAAACCCAACAAATAAATGAAAAACATATTTTCCAAGACAAAGAATTCAGTATGCAGCACTATTTCAACCAATCCAGACTACATATGAGAGACATACTAGTGAGTTATGACTGACACTTTTCGAATACGTCAGAAATACACTCAGTTAGAGCATATGCCCAGTAAACTAAGCAGCCTTTGCAGAATAATAAATTTTAAAGCTAAAATTGACTATTAGACCTCTCAGTCCGCCCTCTGCTATCCTTCTAACCAGAGAATTTCCAACAATTATTTCTGCATATTTTATAAGATGCAGGAGGAGCAAATAACTAAATAACTTCTCCTAGGAAGGCACTCAGTCATGATCTGAAAACTTCAAAACCTAGAATATCTGACACTTTCCTTGGTACTTTTTCAAATACATAATCACCAAAACCATTAAGAAGTTGAGATCAGTTTCTAATATGAATGCATCTGGATTCAGCTCCCAGCTGTGGTGGGTCTTTCTCTACTAAAGCAGTTTTAAGACTCTGTTTTGTGCCCACAGGAGGCTTCTTCATTACCATCGAGTTCCTCTTGATCCGCCTTTTTGAAAAACAAATTATGCTTTTTTTCAGGGTTATTTTGCACTGAGGTCACTGCACTGATCTTGTCTGTAGTGCAGTCCCACAAACACAACACAGGTCATAGTGGACTGCAGAAGAGTAGTAGAAATGAATGACTGGAGAGGACTTCTTAAACTGGTTGTGCTGCCAAAGAAAGCTCTGCGGGGGACAGATCTAGGTCCTCCGCTGTGCCACATCTCCAGTCTTCCCATAACACCTGATTTGCTGCTGTTCTTCACAACCTATGCAAGCTCACCTATTACGAACGTGGATGCCTACAAGAACTGGACAATTGTCTCATACAGTTCTTGAGTTCTGACAGCTTCCACCCATTTATTGAGATGTATCAGATACTTAGATCTGAACCCAAAGAACATGATTTTTATTAATATAACACATGGAATATGAACTACTGTCTATAATCATAGCACTTTATGCAACTCTTAAAAATTTGAGTTAGTATGTCCATCTTCTACGTGATGGCAGTATCAGGGAGGATAAACATTGCTGCATTGGCCAAATGCAGCAGATTATTGGGAGTGAGAAGGAAACTGCAATGGAAGGGTGCAGATACCTGCACAGGCCATCCAAAAGCAGAAGGAAGAAATGCCCAGGTCTCTCTTAAAAGATTTTTGCCCTTCCATTTCCCAACAGACAACTTTCTCCCACACAAGTGAGCACAGCCAACACTTTCACTAGTGTGCTGACACTTGCTCAGGAAATTTGCCACAGGCAAAACATTCGCAACTTGGTGAATTTTACCCGATTTAATTTATCGCCAGTTAACACACACTTCTAAGTACTGACTTGGGTATTTGAAAAAAATACTTTAAAGAAACATTTAGGGAAACATCCTTCCTTCCCCTTCTCCAGGATCAGCTTAATCAAACACCTTTTCTCTCCCCTTTCTACTCTCAAGTCCAATGTTTCCACCTTGTGTTAATTTGGTTCCTCACAATTAGTTCAGCAAGGCAATGGGCTGTGCAGAAGGTTGGAATCATCTGCGGAAGGGTTTCTTTCTGCTGCTTGTTGCTTATTCTTTGCTTTCCTCCCTTGCTCCTTACTTGTTTTCTTCTGCCTTGGCATGTGTTACCGATGGGCTCCAATCCCTTGAGGTGTGCACATTTTAAGATTTAGACCTGGATATTCTCCTCTTTTCCTAATTAGAAATTTCCCCACAAAAAGCGCAAAGGCTATACTGAAGGCCTTAAAAACACTGAAATAATTATATGGAAAGTTTGATATATTTACCTGTCCTTGGCTATACATTTATTGTCAAAATAGATAGATAAATAAATAAACAAACAGCTATTTCCATCATGTTACTGGGAGCATATCCCAAGTAATATCTGAGGATTTGATTTGAGGGTTTTATTAATATGTTGTAACTTTAAAGCTAGAAGACTACAGACCACCACTTAGAATTTAAAAAAAAAAAACAAAAAAATCAAAGATGAAAAAACAATGTTAAACACATTCTGTGTTTTCGAATAACAACAAAAGAAAGAAATATGTTATACTCCACTGTCCTTCATTAGATGAGCAATGAAGTAGACCTGTGCATTTCAAGAAATGCAAAAATAACATGTCTTCGTTCTCTACTAAGGAACTGACAGAATCACGCACAATCACACAAAAAGGCAGGAACGTGAGGAGGTCTCCAGACCGAGCTCCTGCTGGGAGCAGGGTTAGCTGTTAGGCCAGACCAGGTTACTCGGGGCTTTATCCAGCCGGGTCTTTAAAACCTCCAAGTCGTGTTTCTTCAGGATTGTAGAAGGCTTCTAACTATACATAAAGTTATGAAATACATTCAATGTAGAAAAAATCAATTGCATCAGTTAGACCACGTGTAAATATCTATCTGTTCTTTATTGCTAATTTACTATGCAAATATAGAAACCCTGTCACTATAAAAGTAAGCCAGACTGAAGGAATCTCTCAACAAGCCTTGCTATTGTGTTAAGTAATTAACGTTCACATTGGGATTCTTTAATGAAATAGAGCATCACCAACTGGTAAAATTTTCTTCATACTTGTATCGGAAAGCACCATGTGGAATTAAACTGTAATTGATTCTTGAAAGAGCACTTGTTCTATACCAGTACTTTGCTATTGGGTGTGTAGCACTGCTTTACGGAAGCAAAGCTCAAAAACTGTTGTAGTAACTGATGACAAGTAAGCTGTTGTATGCTCTTGCCCTCTTTGGTTTATGAGCTACTAAATTCTTAGAATAAAAATAGAAACAGTAGGGTAAGAATATATCACAAATGGGATTCAGAAATCCTTGCAAGGAGAAACTGTGATCTCAGATTAATGAGGTTTAAAAAAGAAAAGAACAAAACTAGTTTAGGTAGAAAGAGAAGATGACATATATATAAATAGAAAGAAAAATGCATACACTTACTTTTGGCAATGCGTATTTTGGCAACTTCATCTGTACAAAGCCATTGCGACGGTAAGACACATAATACTTTGTGCGATTTGCTGCTGTTGTCTATACAAAGGAAAAAACAGAACCCTGAAGTAGTTTATGTTAAATCTAAAGAGTCTGCAATAGAAGACCTTTTTTTCTTTTTAATCTGCAAACACATAGCTAGCTTACGTAGCTGCAAATACATAGCAGTTTTTAAACTGAAATACATAGTTAATACTTTTGTTGCATGCAGTTAATTTGCAGAGCGTACTCCTAAAAGAATACACCAAAAGTTGTGACAAAATAGACTCCATATAGACTCAAACTCGTTTACTCTCCCCCTCTTTAGGAAGAAAAAAGTGATTTACATCCTTCTTTTGCCGTTTCAGCTGTCTTGCATGATACCTGAGACCTTCAGCATCTCGCTGTCCCCAGTCCTTATTGGTATCTCTGTACTCATTGGCCTCCCACATTTCTGCCCTTTCGCAGAAACCCAGGCTCCAGCACCCTCCAGGTAAGAGGCAGGGAGGAGGAACACTGGCCATGATCACCATCTGCCTCAAGGGCAAGCAGTACTCCAACAGCGCTATTCAAGCGGGGAAATAAAGGCTAAATAAATCACCCCAACATTATGTAAAGCATTTGCAATATTTGACTAATATTTTCCATACAGGAGAAAACGTCTCCCTGTGCAAGAAGCTGTCATGCCGCATGGGGGATAATGATGCAGTTCTGAATGAACTGGTTGTATGTGTGGAACTGAAGATAGATTATGAAATCCATTTTGAAATCCTACTCCAACTTCACTGCTTTTCTCCGCAACTTTCATGTTTAAAAAGGGAACCTGATTTGGAAAACAGCATGAAACATGAAACTTGACTTTGTGAAAATAGACTTGATGCGTCACAGCAAGTCCACCTGCCTGAATATTTTAAAGATATCAGAGCATTTGACACTATAATAATTTTCACTCTTTATTTTAAACTAATTTCCTTTTCTTGTGGTAGAAAGAATGTGATGCCCTTCAGGAATGTGATTTATTAAATGACGGATTAAACTAAAAACCTCACCATTAATTTAATTAGTGTTAAATAGCAGTTTTATCCATCTTTTCATAGCCTTCTTGTTCATCATGAATTTATTTTATGTCACTCATTTTCTATGACTGAAGATGATGCAAGGCAGCAGAGAATCAGAGTTGAAGCAGCTATTCATGTCAAGCCTCACTGACTATTAAAGGCTGGTCTGTGCTTAAAAACAGTGTTGAAACTTTAATCCTCCTACTAAAATCACCTCTGAAACTGTCTGAATGTCAGTGCAAACTGGAAAAGAAATGAGTATTAGAAAGTTCCTGATCTTCATGGATACAGACATACTAAAGAAATGGGGTTGAGATCTTCCTCTAAGATGGTAAAAGTCTGAGATTTGGGCCAGGATTAGCAGTGGAGACCTGCAACGCTCTGATTCACAGATGCACAGCTCAGGGGACGCGAGCGATGCCGGGGGCAGTAAGACAGTCTCAAACTCTCCTCTCTTTTTGCACAGATGATGCTGTCCCATTTTCTGACAGGTATTGCTGTGATATTAAGAGGAGTCCCTGGTCTGATTCTAATTTATATAGCACTATTATATAGCTCTATTTTAGTCTATTGATGAAAGAATTTCCATGTGGTTTTGAAGGTGTGCTGTTTCTCAGCTGTGCAGCTGCTGTGTGGTTTCACTGGAACAGTTGCCCTTAAGCAACAGGTATGGGGCTCTGGAATGTGAGGGACTGGCCACAGAGGATGTGGGTGAAGGTGAGGCTCCATCCAGGGGGTTGCCTAGAACGAGTCAGACAGCCCCACGTATTACAACTGCCTCAACTAAGAAAAAAAGGAGGGTCATTGTCATAGGTGATTCCCTTCTGAGGGGAACAGAGGGCCCGATCTGCCGACCGGACCCATCCCACAGGGAAGTCTGCTGCCTCCCTGGGGCCCGGGTTAGGGATGTTGCGAAGAAACTCCCTGGTCTGGTGCAGCCTTCTGATTACTACCCCCTCTTGGTAACGCAGGTTGGCGGGGACGAGGTAGCAGAAAGAAGTCCCAAGGCCATCAAAAGGGACTTCAGGGCACTGGGGCGACTGGTTGAGGGATCAGGGGCGGAGGTGGTGTTTCCCTCCATCCCATCAGTGGCAGGGGACAGCACTGAAAGGGGCAGGAAAACTCACCTGGTTAACAGGTGGCTCAGGGACTGGTGCCATCGGTCAAATCTTGGCTTCTTTGATCATGGGGAGGTGTACACAGCACCGGGCCTGCTGCCAACAAGTGGAGCTCAGCTATCACAAAGGGCAAAAAGAATTCTTGGCCACGAGCTGGCGGGGCTCATTGAGAGGGCTTTAAACTAGGTTCGAAGGGGGAAGGGGATATTGCCCAGCTCACTAGGGATAAGCCTAGGCTTGGAATGCCAAGGCCAGGGGTGAGATTGACAGCCCAGTTCAAGTGTGTCTACACCAATGCATGTAGCATGGGCAATAAACAGGAGGAGCTGGAAGCCATTATACAGCAGGACGGCTACGACTTGGTCGCCATCACAGAAACGTGGTGGGACAACTCGCATGACTGGCATGCTGTCATAGATGGCTACAGACTCTTTAGGAAAGACAGACCAACAAGGAGAGGAGAGGGAGTTGCTCTATATGTGAGGGAGCAACTGGAATGCATTGAGCTTGGCCTGGGGGCAAATGAGGAACGAGTTGAAAGCTTGTGGGTTAGAATTAAGGGACAGGCTCACACGGGTGACATTACGGTGGGTGTATACTACAGGCCACCTGACCAGGAGGAGGAAGTTGATGAGGCCTTCTACAGGCAGCTGCAAGCAGCCTCACAGTCACAGGCCCTGGTTCTCATGGGGGACTTCAACCACCCTGACATCAGCTGGGAAGACCATACAGCTAGGCAGGCGCAATCCAGGAGGTTCCTACAGAGCATCGATGATAACTTTCTGATGCAAGTGGTGGAGGAACCAACAAGGAAAGGCGCGCTGCTGGACCTCGTGTTAACAAACAAGGAGGGACTGGTGGAGGATGTGAAGGTTGGAGGTGGACTCAGCTGCAGTGACCATGAAATGGTCGAGTTCAGGATCCTGCGTGGAGGAAGCAGGGCGATAAGCAGGATCAAAACCCTGGACCTCAGGAGGGCTGACTTTGCCCTCTTCAAGGAGCTACTGGGAGGAATCCCGTGGGCCAGGGCTCTCGAAGGCAGGGGGGTCCATGAGTGCTGGTCGCTCTTTAAACAACACTTCTTCCATGCACAGGAGCAATGCATCCCCCTGAGAAAGAAATCGAGCAAAGGAGGCAGGAGACCTGCATGGTTAAATAAGGAGCTTCTAGCGGAGATCAGGCAGAAGAGAAAGGTCCATGGAATGTGGAAAGAGGGACAGGCCACTTGGGAAGAGTACAGAAACGTGGTGAGAGCATGCAGGGATGCGATGAGGAAGGCCAAGGCTCACCTGGAATTGAAGCTGGCAAGGGATGTCAAAAACAACAAGGGCTTCTTCAACTACATCAGCAGCAAAAGGAAGGCTAGGGACAACGTGGGGCCGCCGCTGAATGAGGCGGGTGTCCTGGTGACGGAGGATGCGGAGAAGGCAGAGCTACTGAATGCCTTCTTTGCTTTAGTCTTCAGTGCTAAGACTGGCCCTCAGGAATCCCAAGCCCCGGAGGTAAAAGAAGAAGCCTACAAAGAGGACGACTTTCCCTTGGTTGAGGAGGACTGTGTCAGGGATCGCTTAAGCAATCTGGACGTCCACAAATCCATGGGCCCCGATGGAATGCACCCACGAGTGCTGAGGGAGCTGGCGGATGTCATTGCCGAGCCACTCTCCATCATCTTTGAGAGGTCCTGGAGGACAGGAGAGGTGCCCGAGGACTGGAGAAAGGCCAATGTCACTCCAATCTTCAAAAAGGGCAAGAAGGAGGACCCAGGGAACTACAGGCCGGTCAGCCTCACCTCCATCCCGGGAAAGGTGATGGAGCAGCTTATTCTGGAGGCCATCATGAAGCAAGTGGAAGAAAAGAAGGTTATCAGGAGTAGTCAGCATGGATTCACCAAGGGGAAATCATGCCTGACCAATCTGATAGCTTTCTACGATGACATGACTGGCTGGGTAGACGAAGGGAGAGCCATGGATGTTGTCTACCTTGACTTCAGCAAGGCTTTCGACACAGTCTCCCATGATATCCTCCTAGGGAAGCTCAGGAAGTGTGGGCTGGATGAGTGGTCGGTGAAGTGGATAGAGAACTGGCTGAATGGCAGAACTCAGAGAGTTGTCGTCAGCGGCGCTGAGTCTAGTTGGAGGCTGGTGACAAGTGGTGTCCCCCAGGGGTCAGTACTGGGCCCAGTCTTGTTTAACTTCTTCATCAACGACCTGGATGAAGAGTTAGAATGTACCCTCAGCAAGTTTGCTGACGACACCAAACTGGGAGGTGTGGTAGATACACCAGAAGGCTGTGCTGCCATTCAGCGTGACCTGGATAGGCTGGAAAGCTGGGCAGAGAGGAACCTGATGAGGTTCAACAAAGGCAAATACAGGGTCCTGCACCTGGGGAGGAACAACCTCATGCACCAGTACAGGCTTGGGGTGGACCTGCTGGAGAGCAGCTCTGCGGAGAGGGACCTGGGTGTCCTGGTGGACGACAGGTTAACCATGAGCCAGCAGTGTGCCCTGGCTGCCAAGAAAGCCAATGGGATCCTGGGGTGCATCAAGAAGAGTGTGGCCAGCAGGTCGAGGGAGGTTCTCCTTCCCCTCTACACCGCCCTGGTGAGGCCTCATCTGGAGTACTGTGTCCAGTTCTGGGCTCCCCAGTTCAAGAAAGATGAAGAGCTACTGGAGAGAGTCCAGCAGAGGGCTACGAGGATGATGAGGGGACTGGAACATCTCTTCTATGAGGAGAGGCTGAGGGAGCTGGGCTTGTTTAGCCTGAAGAAGAGAAGGCTGCGAGGGGACCTTATAAATGCCTACAAATATCTGAAGGGTGGGTGTCAGGAGGATGGGGCCAAGCTCTTTTCAGTGGTGCCCAGTGACAGGACAAGGGGCAATGGGCACAAACTGAGGCACAGGAAGTTCCGTCTGAACATGAGGAGGAACTTCTTCCCTCTGAGGGTGACGGAGCACTGGAACAGGCTGCCCAGGGAGGTTGTGGAGTCTCCTTCTCTGGAGATATTCAAGACCCGCCTGGACGGGGTCCTGTGCGTCCTGCTGTAGGTGACCCTGCTTCAGCAGGGGGGTTGGACTAGATGACCCACAGAGGTCCCTTCCAACCCCTACTATTCTGTGATTCTGTGATTCTGTAAGCAGTGTCCCGCATCACACCTCGGGGGGACTGCCCTTCAGATGTGACTATAGGATCCCAGAGTTATCTCCTGTTCTCAAGTAGTATAGATATGGCTAACTGTAAACCAATTCAGCAATGAGAGATATGTATACTACATACTGCGAATTATTGCAGATAGGTCTGAAAGGAAAAGACTAGAGATGTTTCTCCTTTATGTGGAATACAGGCACATCTTATCTACTGGCACTGACGTGTCTCAAATCCACAGAGACGATGTTACCAATGCCATCATTTTGGTCATACCAACTGCCCATTACTTTGTGTGCACATTTCCAGGTTGCACTTCCTGGGTAGACGAAGGGAGAGCCGTGGATGTTGTCTACCTTGACTTCAGCAAGGCTTT
Source organism: Opisthocomus hoazin (assembly GCF_030867145.1). Classification (NCBI taxonomy): domain Eukaryota; kingdom Metazoa; phylum Chordata; class Aves; order Opisthocomiformes; family Opisthocomidae; genus Opisthocomus; species Opisthocomus hoazin. The sequence goes on from NC_134418.1 coordinate 13,293,317, forward strand.
CGACACAGTCTCCCATGATATCCTCCTAGGGAAGCTCAGGAAGTGTGGGCTGGATGAGTGGTCGGTGAAGTGGATAGAGAACTGGCTGAATGGCAGAACTCAGAGGGCTGTCGTCAGCGGCGCTGAGTCTAGTTGGAGGCCGGTAACAAGTGGTGTCGCCCTGGGGGTCAGTACTGGGCCCAGTCTTGTTTAACTTCTTCATCAACGACCTGGATGAAGAGTTAGAATGTACCCTCAGCAAGTTTGCTGACGACACCAAACTGGGAGGTGTGGTAGATACACCAGAAGGCTGTGCTGCCATTCAGCGTGACCTGGATAGGCTGGAAAGCTGGGCAGAGAGGAACCTGATGAGGTTCAACAAGGGCAAGTGCAGGATCCTGCACCTGGGGAGGAACAACCTCATGCATCACTACAGGCTTGGGACGGACCTGCTGGAGAGCAGCTCTGCGGAGAGGGACCTGGGTGTCCTGGTGGACGACAGGTTAACCATGAGCCAGCAGTGTGCCCTGGCTGCCAAGAAAGCCAATGGGATCCTGGGGTGCATCAAGAAGAGTGTGGCCAGCAGGACGAGGGAGGTTCTCCTTCCCCTCTACACTGCCCTGGTGAGGCCCCATCTGGAGTACTGTGTCCAGTTCTGGGCTCCCCAGTTCAAGAAAGATGAAGAGCTACTGGAGAGAGTCCAGCGGAGGGCTACAAGGATGATGAGGGGACTGGAACATCTCCCCTACGAGGAGAGGCTGAGGGAGCTGGGCTTGTTCAGCCTGAAGAAGAGAAGGCTGCGAGGGGACCTTATAAATGCTTATAAATATCTGAAGGGTGGGTGTCAGGAGGATGGGGCCAAGCTCTTTTCAGTGGTGCCCAGTGACAGGACAAGGGGCAATGGGCACAAACTGAGGCACAGGAAGTTCCGTCTGAACATGAGGAAGAACTTCTTCCCTCTGAGGGTGACGGAGCACTGGAACAGGCTGCCCAGGGAGGTTGTGGAGTCTCCTTCTCTGGAGATATTCAAGACCCACCTGGACAAGGTCCTGTGCAGCCTACTGTAGGTGACCCTGCTTCAGCAGGGGGGTTGGACTAGATGACCCACAGAGGTCCCTTCCAGCCCCTACTATTCTGTGATTCTGTGATTCCATTTCTTGTCTGCCCATGCCTGGCATGAGACTGAATTACAACAGCTCAAGATGGAATTACACAAGATGGCTGGGAAAACAAAATGCTTGAAGAGCAAGCAGCCTGTGTTTTGCTGAGCACAGCGGTCTGGAAGTTCATATGGTGAGAACAACTTCTCACTGTCTATACACCATGAAACGGATTTTAGAGTGTGCCTGGGGGGAGCCCCAGATAATACCACCTTTGAGCAAAACCAGGTGCTAGACCTGAGCTGAAAAATGCCTATTTTAACTCAAAAATACTTTTACAAATCCATTTTGCTGTTTCTTTGTGGTGCTAAATGTTCTAAGGCACGTGGGCTCTTGAAACCACTGTGGCAAACAAGAGGAGGACAGAGTTTCTGTCTCTATCAATTTACAGATCTATTTGGAAGAAACAGCCACAACGGGGGAAAGCTGCAAGGAAGCCAATCTGACATATACGAAAGCAGTGGTGGGGAGAGCTATCCATCACCACAGCATTGCATTCCTGAAAGAGTCAATGAACAAGCCTTTGCAACAGGGGAATCATATCAAAGTAAGGGAAAAATGATCGCCAATCACCGAGGAAAGTACAAGTAACTTCCCTAGGAAAATCTTAAAAAACAAGTAGGACATAACCTTTCGTTAAGAAGTTTGCAGCTCAGACAGATTCAAATCACCACCAGTCACTAGCACATAAAACGACATTTTCAAGTGTACCTGAGCTGTACATACTGCCATAAGGCTGACGGAGCTCCCAGCCCAGGTTTCTGCATGCAGGTCTTGTAGTTTGGGAATGCAATAACCCCGATGTAACTGGAGCCATCAGAAGTTGCTCCAAGCTCCCCGGCTATGGCCATTTCGCCCTTTTGCTTCCCAAGGGCAACTACATAAATTCTTTCCCAGGAAAACCTCTTCACAGGAGAATCCATGTGAAGAAGCTGAGACACTGTTCTGTCAGCGGCTTTCCTTGGATGCTTTTTTCAGGGAAATTTTTTGTGCTATGGAGGTACTGGAAATGACCCAGAGGAGGTTGTAAGCACAAAAATGAAAGGGTTGCATTTTGCCTAACACACAAGAATATCTATAAATAAGTAACTTTGAACCACACAATACACTTGAAAATTTCCATCTAGTTAAAGCTAGGTCAGTGATAAATTAAAATCAATTGTATAAATAGGCAACTGGTTGCAAAAGTTATAGATGTGATGTTTTTTTTTGACTGATAAAGGAGGGCTTTGTTCCATCTGAAAATTCATAAATTATCGTTCATATGCTGGAGCAGGTTTCTCCATTCTGCTAAATTACAGCGCTGTTGCATTGTTTAACATCGTATTTTTTAATTTGAAAATGGGCTGTCTCTTCAGAAAGTGGCAGTACCTGAAGAAATATGTAGTCATCCTGCACAGTCAGGGAATCCCGATCAGTGCCACCAGCAAACTGGACTGTCATTGTCTTATCAGAGCAATTTTGAATCTGGCAAGTGATGTAGCGATAACCTGAGGGAAGACAGACAGAAACATATGATAGGGCTATCAAGGGAAAAAGAAGCAAGCAGTATAAAATGTTATTCATGTAGGGAAAGCGCTGCCTTTGCCAGTCGAGTTAGTTGTAAAATTATTGTATTAAACCCTCATACAAGAGTTTTTCAATCTCCAGTGTAGTGAGAATATATTAACTGCTTACAGTTCAGATCATTCCCGGGAGGCAGCCTGTTATTATCCAAATTTTGCTGGTCCAGAGAGATTAGGGGTTAGAAGAATGAGACATTCATGGGTGGGGATAATAGAAGGAGCCTCTTTTCTCACTTAACCTATGCACAGAGCCAAATTATTCACTTGGAAAAATTGCAGCCTGACACAACGTAACTGAAATCAATAGATCAACCTCAGTATAAAATTGTGATAAGTAAGAAGAGAATCAGACTCCATTTAATAGACAGCATGCAGAATTTTAAAAGCTGTTTTCAGAGCTCTGTAGGAAAGTTAAGACACGCTATTAACACATTATTGGAACTGCTCTGTTGGGGCAGGACTTCTATATTCAGAGTCAATACCTTGCTGAAAGAGCCAGGACTGATTTATATCTGTAGAGGCTATGGCCTCTCTCCTCCTTTCCATTTAGCAATGGACAAGGAACATCCTCTCTGCCTGGGCTATTAGGAAAGCATCACCACATCTTTGATGCAACCTGCTCTTATCAGAGGGAGCAGAGCTAATAACCATGTCTCACACCAGCTGTAGCCCAAAGACCTTCTCCTAGATTCAAGCCCTTGTACAGCTCACCCTTGGTCACAAGCTTCTGAGCACAAAGTACATGAGCGACATTCCCACGTGTAATGAGAAAAATGTTATATACACAGTCCTGTGTCCAGATTGTTAATTGTCCCCATGCTCCAGATACCATATGACAGAGCAAATGATGCACCCCCACGCATGTCCTTCATTACTTTTGCAGTGTGATAGGAAATGCATTCCACACTTTCTGGCTTTCAAGTGGAAAAGACCAAACCAATATACTAGACATGAATATTTGTTTTAAAATCTGAATCTGTTTAAGATGCAGCTAGAGTCAGTCCAAGTTCTCCTGCTTGTGTGCAAATCATCACCACAAGGATATTTGAGCAAGCGCAGCAATGGGCCATAGAAAAGTCTTGCAGCTATTCATATTTCACGACAAGCATTATAGTTCTTCATCAGATATGTAGTACAAAGATCAATGGCAATGCTCATACTGACCATAAGTGCACAAAGTCAGTTTGTTGAGAGCCCAGCCAGGAGATATTTCATAAGAGTTTTTCTTTTTCTGATGTTTCTGTGAAATTAAAAAAATTCTTTCCATCCAGCTACTGAAGAATCTTCTTACACTGTGTCTTAACAGAGCAGCTGATGGGGCTATGTAGGGATCACCAAGCCTCAGAAATCTCACTGCTAAAAGATTTGGAAACTTTGTCATCCAGAATTTAACATGGTAACTTTGATTTTTTTTTTTTTTTTTAATAGGGCTGAAATGAAGAAAAGCTACTGGATTGGGCAAAGTCAAACTGTGCATTCTTTACAACTCCTTTTTAAGACTTCACAGGAACTTAGATGATCTGATTCAAGGAATTAAACTATCTTTCAAGAGTACAATTGGCAACAATAAACTATACAAGCTTTTGGAATCATAGTGACTTTAGGACAGAAAATCCTGACTGCTAATCTCCTTTTGCATGTATTTTCCTTTGGAAGTCTCAAAGTACCCTGGATTCTGTAACATGAGGAAATTTTGGGAGATGGTAGTTAGTGCAGTAGGACTGACATATGCAAGAATTCATTTTAACAGACGCTTACCCAGCACTAACACTGCATTGCCAGTTTTATTTGCAAATCAGGAAAAAATGTTCAACGTTTAACTGCCAGAATAAATTGCACTACTAATGGACATTTTCAGTGGAGCATAGCATCTGGACATCAATTCATCTTAGAGTGAAAAACAAGTAAATTTTAAATTATACTATATTTTTATACAACAGGACAGCTTTGCTGACTACAGACAAACAGAGGAAGAATCTGACTTGCACAATTTCTGTTCTGACTAGTTTGAAAAACAATCCAAAAAGTACTCTCTAAACCAAAGAGAAATGACTATACACTAGGGTATCAATTGATAACGTTTTCATTTGCATACCTCCACTGGGGTCCTGGATTTCCATATGAACTAAATCAGGGTCTCCATCAACTCCAGCAACAGCCCTGAGAACATAATATAATGAAGTTACACAAAGCCAGCTACAGAATAATAACTACGTGGATGGAAGAAAAGAGAGGATTTCATACTAACCAGTTTCAACATTCTAGCTGGGAGGTTAAAATGAACCCTATTTGTAATGTCCTATTACTAAAACATAGATGGAAACATTATTTTTTTTGTATATTTCTTTAGAATCTTTTCTATTCAAACTAAAACACATAGGATTATTCGGAGAAATGAACAGAAATATGTATGTAATAGGAAACAACACTTCATAACCATAAATTGATAAATATACACACACAGAGATATGCACACACTCACATGCACTCGCAAGCTCTAGAGCATCTTTTTACAACTACCTTTGACATTTGAGAATACAAGGCAGATTTAGTGCCAAAAAATACCTAAATTCCATTCTTATTAGAAATATTTTAAACTTGACACACAGCTTCTGTAATGAACTGGTAGAACTTGGATTAGTATCTTCAGAAGAAGAGTAGATTCTGCTTTGACAAAGGAAGAAAGTGAATAAAAATTTTGACAAGAATATCCTGAGAAGGAAATTCAGTCAGAATTGATCAAGCTGCAGTCTAACTTTGAAAAGTTGTAATGGGAATACAGACTGATGTTCTCTTAATAACTCCCATGTCCAATGTGCTGAGGCAAAAGATTAATATTCTATCCTCAGGGTTTCCATCTCAACCTGTGAACGGCAGCCCCAGTTGTGCTTTTTTCTGACCCTTCCATGGTCATTAGTCAGGCAGATTCTGCAGAGAAAGCTTTGAGCTGACAGCTGTGCTGTCACTAAGCGAAGCAGAATCCATCCCCACTCCCATAGCTACACCGCTCTTCACAAGGCTCTTCACTGGCATGGTAAGAGTCCATCAAGTCAGCAGATGTGAGTTGAAGACCCGCAAAGGAGATACATTGAGTGATAAAGTGCAGCTGCATACAGATATTAAAAACACCCATTAAAATACTTAAGAGAAAATTATCATTTTGATACAATTATTAATAATCAAATGCAATGAAGCTATACTTTGGATAGAGATTACATCATTGTGTAATGATTTTAATAGCATTGATTTATGAGGATCAGTTAAAACTCAGACTTTGTAATTGGTGGCTCCTTGGGAATGCAGGCCAGGGGGAAGAGCCTGGATGATTTCCACTGCTGCATAACAACCAGAAATAATCCCATGTGCTGGTTTTCCCTAATAAGATAGATGATCAGTCCAAAGACGGAAGGGGAGGGTGAGGGATGAGGCCCCGCCAAGCCACGAGATGTGAAGAAAACTTCCAGTGGGATTTTTTTAGTAAATGCATGGAAAAATCTTGCATTTACTAAGAAAATGGTCTCTGAAGCACAAACTATTCTAGCATTGTAGAGGCAACACATTAAATCAGAAAAGATGTTATATTCAGTGAGGTCTGATAAGAATATATATGAGCAGAGGGAAGGGATTGGTGAACTTTTTTGCTGTGTGCGCTGTATTTATTTTTCTAGATATTCACAACACCAAATCAAACCTGCTATCGCCTCTGCAGTCAGCTTTTTGAAGGAAGAAAATGAGGTTCTCTGAATATTTTACTTTTTGTGCTGGACCTCATGTAGCTGAACCACAAACTAATAGAAACTTCAGAGTTTAAATTTTCTGAGGCTCAGCCTGACATGCTGATCACCATCAATAACGCATAGATAGTTTTTGTGTACTTTTGAAACCACCTCTTTTACATATAATTTATCACAAACACATTTTCATAAGCACAGTTCAAGATATTTGTCAATATCTTTACCTTCTCATATTTCTTTCAACAGCTCCAAAGTGACAATGATCTGATGTCTACTGTGCTCCTCCTAACATTGGAAGCGAGCACAAGTAGCCTCTAATCTTGTTTCCAGTGTAATCTTTTAGTGCAAGAGGTTGTATCTGGTCTGTTTTAATGAACACTGCACTGACACAGAAAGTGAAGGTTTCCAACCCAGATTACTTTTCTTCTTTATACTTTTATTTGAGTAGATGTGAATAAATCACAAGGAAGCGGTTTTTTAACCCAGCCAGGAAAAAGTAATACCTCTTTCCCCCTGAAGTTCAGACGTATCCCCTACCTCTCCTTTTAAAATTACCCTTTATTAGCCAGGAGACCAGTTATTTCCAAAAGGTAAGTCCTCTATTCCTAAATCAGCTATATCACCATCCACGGTGTCGACTATAAAGAAGGTTTAGGATGACAGCTCCATGCCGCAGCTTGACAAGGATTTCTTCTTATTGCTCTACCAGATTAAGCCACCCCATTCTGTGTCCCCAGTCTTGGTTCTCCTTCACTGCCTCAACCATCCCATTGAACTTGCCAGGTCCTGACACTGGGGATTGTCTAATTTGAAGGTGACCCCACAAAGATGTAAGCCTGTAAAAGGTGTAAGGCTGTCAAAAGAAATGATCATTAAGCTATACTTGTAGATATCTAGCTTTAAACAAGTCTAACAGGTTAGATGGACCCCATAAGTGCAGAGCTTATGCACTCTGAAAGGCACAAATTAAGTAGAGTATTTAAAAATATGTTTTGTGTGTTTCATTAATCGTATAGATAAGCTGTAACAGCAAAGACTCTGTTTACTCACTGAAGAAGTTACATCCTCAAGGTCTACTACTGAATGCCAGCTGCAGAGCAGAATTTCTGAACTCTGAAGTCCCTTTACCCAGCTTTACACTTAAGAATTGTCCTTTCTTCTTTTATTGAAAAAAGACCCCATCTACTATGGCTGCTAAGAAAATCTTCAGAAATTAGTATAACTAATGCAGAGAACTTGAAGCTATATCCCTGAAGAATAAACTAATCTACTCATTCCAGTGGACTCTGCCCATGCGATACAGCTTTCTTAAAATGATGGCCAAACAACATACATACAGAAACAATATACAGTAAATGATTCACTTAAAAGAAAGGCTCAATTGTATGTTTTTTTCACATCAAGGGAGAAATGTAAGAGAATTTTTTTTTCTATTTTCATTTAAAAACTTACTACTACCACATCATAAATGTATTGTAGTAGTGTGAGTATTGTGTCCACACACCCATTCACAAGCACAGTTTTCTGTTCCTCAGCTGACTTTAGGATAGAACCTCTTCTGTCTTATAAAGCACAGTCACAATGGACCCTGATAATCCAACAGCTTCTTCCTCTTCTGTTGACATTTCACCATCAATTTTTATTTTTTTTTCCTCATACAGAGCCAGCATTTTCTCAGGAACTATCTGGGTTTTTTTCAGCAGTGTTTTTGGTTTCCTTAGAACTCCCCCACTTTTCTTCTCAAAGCAGTTTGCAGTGAAACTGTTCATATCTCAGAAATCTGGGACTATTTATTTGTTTCACTTGGGTAAAGGAGGGCTCGCCCCTGAATTTAGGGTTTTCTGGTTTGGGTTGTTTAAGTGTTTGACATTCAACCATTAAAATTTCCAATTAAATTCAGACTAACTTTAATTTTAGATCAGATGAGTCTTTGTCTAGGAAAAGAAATATCTCTTGACCAAGTATACCACGCTGGATAAAGCAAGTACAACACGCCAGCACTTCAGATCACATAACAGCGTGGTTACCACACTTCTGAATTAAAATAGCCCAATTTGATTGTCAGGTGGTGTATATAGGCAGCCTCAATATGCTAATTCCCTTTCCTGTGAACACAGCTTCCCATTATCTCCCTTGTGCTTGTCTGACACCATGTTGAGCCTCTTGGGAAAACTAGTGCTGTAGAATGGAATTTTAGAACTTTTTGGAGGGATTAGTTTTCTGTTTCTTAAATCACCATATTATCATAAAGGTTGGAAAAGATCTCTAAGATCATCAAGTCCAACCATCCACCCAACACTACCATGACTGCTAAACCATGTCATGAAGTGCCACATCTACACGTTCTTTGAACACCTCCAGGGATGGTGACTCCAACGCTTCCCTGGGCAGCCTGTTCCAATGCCTGATCGCTCTTTCAGTAAAGAAATTTTTCCTAATATCCAATCTAAACCTCCCCTGACGCAACTTGAGGCCACCTCCTCTTGTCCTATCGCTAGTTACTTGGGAGAAGAGACCAACACCCGCCTCACTACAGCCTCCTTTCAGGTAGTTATAGAGAGTGATAAGGTCCCCCCCCTCAGCCTCCTCTTCTCCAGACTGCACAGCTCCAGCTCCCTCAGCTGCTCCTCATAAGATCTGTAAGACCAGATCATGCTGGCAGTTGAGTGCCAATCTTGTTGAAGAAAAGCAGCAATACAGCCCCTTCTGGTGGCACAGAGGTGAAATTGTCTCAGCCCTGGTCCAGCCTTTATGCATGTCTAACTTTGCTTATGTCATAAAGCTGTATCTAATAAAACATGATCAGAAGCAGAGGGAAATCAGGGCACTTTTGTTTCTATTCAGGCCTGAATTTGGTCTCCTGAGGGACACTAGGATCCTTTCTTCCACATATGATTTTTTAGACTTTACGGAAGTTCTCCCGAAAGATAAGCGGTTGTGAGACATAATTCTTCACATTTCTGCATTAGTGCTCCACCAGGTAACTCCACTGACCTTACCAACATTCCATCAGCATGAATATGGTGCAATGGAGGGGACTAACAAGACCTCTGTGTCTGCCTTGGTCTGTGTATAAACATGTATTCCATCATGCCACCACTAGGTATTTTATACTTTTAAAAAACCATGCTAAAAGCCTAAGAATTTCAAATTTTCTGCTAAGAATTCCAATTATGACACCTTTGGCATTATTTTAATAATAATTTTTCTTTTCTTCACCTACCTCTCTTCACAGACTGCCCCAGTATTTTCTTACTCTAGTTGCATGCAGTGTTAGAAAAACACCGTCATCTGAAATTTCATATTTATGTAATACACATGAACAAAAATTACCACTGACATATAACAGTACACATCTCAAAATGTGAATCATAAGCATCAGTCCCTTATACAAGAACTATGCTTCGTGTTTTACTTCAGGTAGGAAACACTTCTTTGCTTCCGGTAGTCCAGGCTCGTTTTGTAGGGGAGCAGTTGTTTGCAAACACTAATCAAGTAGAGTCTGCTATGGATGTCTATCTTGTCTACCTCCAGTGGATCCCTTCACTGTTAAATATTGGATGCTGTTCACTTGGGTGCATATTAATCCAGAAATATCTTCAAACAAGACATCTCAAACCAAAAATGAATCAAAATAAACCTGCTTGCTGCTATGATAGAGCCTCCAGTCAAAGCCCATATGAAAACTTGCTGGCCTCCTCTTATACCTCTCTCATAATCTCTGAATATGAAGTTAATCCAAAAGGGTAACAAGTTCCTAGTTCATACTGACTGATTTCTAGCAATTAGCTTAAGGGCACTGCCTTGCTTAGAAAGCAAGTCAAAAGCATGCAAATGTTCTCGCCAAGTAGCTTACAATGGCATTGGCTCTTGGCAGCCTGGTTACTCAGAGAGACAAAACTATGATTTCATTCATCCAAGCTAAAAATACATTTGGATATGACTGGTGTGTTTCAAGCCTTGCTGCCTTCACATCCTGCTTTGAAAGGCGCATCTTCAATGATTCAGTCAATGCCCTACATGGCCAACGTGTGCTGATACTTATTTACTGCCTATGCTTAAATGCTTTTTAACAAAAGCTTTTTTCCTGCCACCTTTATCCAAACAGCAGCGCTGAAGTGGTTTTTTATTGCCACAGATTGACCTTAGCTGGTCCCCAGGTGCTCAGCAAGCCACTCTATCACTCCCCCTCCTCAGCTGGACACGATAGGGGGAGAAAATAAGATTAAAATCTCATGGCTCGAGATAAGGTCATAGAGATTGCTCACTAATTAGTATCACTGGTGAAATAGACTTGACTTGGGGAAGATTAATTTATTGTCAATTAATAACAGAGTAAGATAGTGAGAAACAACAAACAAACTATAAAACCACCTTTCCCCCACCCCACCCTTCTTCCTGGGCTCTAGTTCACTCCAGATTTCTCCACCTCCTCCACCCAAAGCGGTGCAGGGGGATGGGGAATGGGGGCTGTGGTCAGTTCATCACACATTGTCTCTGCTACTCCTTCCTCCTCACACTCTGCCCCTGCTCCAGTGTGGGGTCCCTCCCACGGGAGACAGTCCTCCATGAACTTCTCCAAAGTGAGCCCTTCCCAACGGCTGCAGTTCTTCATGAACTGCTCCAGAAAGGGTTCTTCCCATGGGGTGCAGTCCTTCAGGAACAGGCTGCTGCAGCATGGGTCCCCCATGGAGGTCACAAGGCCTGCCAGCAAACCTGCTCCAGCATGGGCTTCTCTCTCCACAGATCCTGGCAGGAGCCTGCTCCAGTGTGGTCTCCCCACAGGGTCACATCCTCCTTCGGGCAGCCCCCTGCTCCGCCGTAGGGTCCTTTCCAGGCTGCAGGTGGGAATCTGCTCCACTGTGGGCCTCCGTGGGCTACAGGGACACAGACTGCCTCACCATGGTCTGCTCTATGTGTGGGTAGTTAGGGCTTGGCGGTCTGAAGATGTCGCACTGTACGGAAAGGTAGTGTCCCCCCCCTCTCCTGATAGCCAATAGCGTTTAGCCCGTGAAGTAAGCAGACGGAAGTGATGCTGTAAACCTAAGCTATATAATGCTGTGTTATTTATCAATAAACGCCATTTGCCGTCCACCACATTGGTGTCTGCGAGCTGATGACCCGAGCGGCCGAGGGGTGGGTCGCCGAGACGTCCCTGAACCAGGTCGCCATGCCAACAAAGGCAACATCTATGGGCTGCAGGGGAATCTCTGCTCCAGAGCCTGGAGCACCTCCGCCCCCTCCTTCTGCACTGACCTTGGTGTCTCACTCCTCTCCCCCAGATGCTGTTGTGCAGCTATTTTACCCTTGCTTAAATATGTTACCACAGAGGCTCCCACCAGCATCGCTCACAGGCTCAGCTTTGGCCAGCAGCGGGTCTGTCTTGGAGCTGGCTGGAATTGGCTCTGTCCGACATGGAAGCAGCTCCTGGTCTCTTCTCACAGAAGCTCTGAACACCTTTGCTACTGAAACCTTGCCACATTAACCCAATAGAGTCATACATATCACCACACGGATAGAAACAGAAAAAAACACCACCCCAAGTGATTAAGTCAAACGTAAGAATGACTGCCCACACACATTCCTGGCTTCCCACACAAGAACTCTTCACACAAAATTCAATCTTAAAGGTTCAATGAAATCCTCTTTGTGTTTCTCTCTCCTTCAGGGCATAATATTGCTGAAATCCTCTCTTTCACCTGACACTTGAATAGCCAGGAACCCGCTACATTTGACGTTAATGGGTACAGTTTGATTGATTACTCGTATGGGATTTCATGATGAGAACAGAACTTTGGCCCACTGAGAACAACTGCTCTACACAAATAAACATTTATTTTTATGTTCTAACCTCTCATGAAAATGGAGAACCTACAGCTAAAAATACGAGTAACAGATACCCATAGTCAAGGCTAAAACATTTCTAAGGCTCTAGACAGAGTCAAAGGTAATGCGCTGGGCCTAATTCTCTGCTAATTACTGATTCATGACTTACTGGCCTGAGGTATATTTGTGCTGGTGTAGACAGCTGATTCACAATCTGTTCCTCACTTATGTATTACTAAGCTCTATTTTGAGAAATCAAAAGGAACTTAACTGGTGCATAAGCCTTCGGGACTGAGCAGAACAGCAGCAGAGCCAGAGGAATCCCAAACTGCAGTATTCCTTCCTCTTCTCTGGGATTACCACAAAATACACCATTAGCTTTTTAAAATAGGCTTGATATATAAAACCAATTACATACCATGTCATGTGTGGGTGTTTAATATTTGTCTGGGATAGGTCATATAATGCTATTTCTAAAGAAAACTCTTCGCATTCCCTCCTACAAACACACCCAGAACTGGAAAAAAATACTTATAAAGTTAGGTACCATAACATCCCTGAAAGAGAAATCATCACACTGGGGCAATACTTCCTGGCCAGTTGCAATTTATATGCAGCAGTAAAACTGGTCACAGTAATGAAAGTTATTTAATTTTAAAGAACAAGAACTTGCTCAAAATTAAAACTTGTCACATTTAAAGAAAAAAAGGGATTTGAATCTTCCTAGATAGTATTTATATAGAAATAAAATATTTATTTTCTAAATAATTGATTGATACTTTTTTGTTTCAAATTAGTGTGACTCAGTATTTAATTTAAAGTTAATTTCAAATCTGCATTTCATGATTCTGCTTTGAAATTTTTTTTAAATAAAGCTTTTCAATGACCAATGTCAGAGCATTTATTTTCAGTATTTCTACATTTTATGAACAGTGTGTTTTTCTATATTTTTATTTTCTCATTTCAACTTGAATGAGAAATATCAGAAGAAAACATAAGAAGTTTCTAGAATACATCTATTTTGCAACCATGTTTACATCTACTTGCACCCTTACAGCTGTTTTGTTTTTAGACTAGACTAGAATATTTTCAGTTGGAAGGGACCAACAACAATCATCTAGTCCAGCTCTCTGACCACTTCAGGACTGAGCAAAAGTTGAAGCACATTGTTTAAGGGCATTGTCCAAATGCCTCTTAAACACTGACACGCCTGGGGCATCGACCACCTCTCTGGGAAGCCTGTTTGGCCTCCTAAGATGCTAAGAGAATACAAACTGCTATGAAGGATTAGACAACTTTCCTTTCCCAAAGTATAAATGAAACAAATTGGGAAAACAGTTGGAAAGAGAAAAATGGGAAGAAAATGCCACACTGTATCATAGATGGGAAGAAATACTCTATGCTCTTAAAATAGCAATGGTAGTACACACTTTCCACTGATACCATCAATCTTCCCATTAGTTCCACTATCATGAAAGACCAAATTCCACACATTAAATCTGCAAAGATACTCAAGGGATGGTCCAGAACACTTGAAAAGCAAATAAGGCCTAGAAGATGATTTTAATATATTGATTATAAACCTAGAGTATAAGATCTACACATAAATATTTTTAAATACTCAGTCCCTATTGACATTTCCTTAACATAAATACATAAGAAATTCTATTAAATTAATTGCATTTAGATTTTCATTGAGCGCAAAACACGTTTCCTCAAGATCTGGCTGCTGCTGGAGGCACAGAAAAAATTGTTTTCACAAAGCACAGAAAAATATTATGACTGATAATATTTGAAGTTACCAGGCTGAAATAAAAATCTTAGGCTATATTATCAACTTCAGTGGCAAAGCTTGACTGAAATGAAAGAAGAAACATCTGCTAAACAACTGCCCAGTGAAATGTTCTTGGCACTACCAGCCAGTATCAGCCAGACACATGCCCTCATTTATAGAGAGATGTACAATTAGTATGAATTCATTTCACCTATCTTTAAAACATCAGATGTTATATTTTGCTAAGAACATAATACTGGACTTAATGTCTTAATAGGCAAGTTATGATAGAGCCCATGTGCTTACACCTGTTGAAAACTACACAAATACCTGTTTCTATCTGGCACTCGGATAGCTCGGGTGATGAAGGCCATAAAATAGCGAAAAGTTTCATACAACGACAGAGTAACTCCCACTGGAAGGCCATTGTGTCCAACCCTCAACTCGCAGCAGATTCTTTATATATTGCAATGTCCCATATGCTATTAGAAGTAAAATATATTTATGTATCTTTATTTCTATGGAAATTTAAGAGAAGGATCATGTGGTACTGATGAGGCACTAAACTTCCACTCCCAAATCCTTGCTATTGCTCCTTGATACAGTTCTTGAGAGAAGCAGCAGCACTGGAACAGGCTGCCCAGGGAGGCTGTGGAGTCTCCTTCTCTGGAGATATTCAAGACCCACCTGGACAAGGTCCTCTACAGCCTACTGTAGGTAACCCTGCTTCGGCAGGAGGGTTGGACTAGATGACCCACAGAGGTCCCTTCCAACCCCTACCATTCTGTGATTCTGTGTGATTCTGTGAAATCAAAATGGTCTATATACAGAAAAGGGGAAAAAAAAAACCTTGAAAATATTTCTAATTGTTATAAATGTACAGACTCTTAGAATTTATTATTCTTATCTGAGAGAAATGTGATATTTATGAAGAACCACGACTTTGAAGTACTACATTGGAGTTATTCCTATCAAAGCTCCAGGACACTTCCCTGCTTATGTCTGAATGATATAAGGAAACATAAGGATTCTGAAACACAGCAAAATACAGACTTCAATATTAAACATCCACTTTCTGGCTTTAATTCTTACATACAAAAAACACTGACAGATTATTTGAGTCAGCGCAAAACTAACACATATTTCAGTGGTATGCTACATTTTTAATAACTTCAGTATGCTAAATATACCTAGACTCAGATAAGAAAAACACCATTAAACAAATCTGCAAGAGAGGCTTCCGCTGTTCTTTCCCGCCTGTTAATGACTCTGATAGTTTTCAGACCTAACACATTTGAAATTTTTTTTGATTAAAGACAGAGCCACATGCCCTCCTGATTAACACCCTATATAAACTTGCTAAGGAAAGATCAGTTATAAGGCAGACATGACATTTCTGACCCACTGCTTTACTTCTAAATGATTATACATTTTCACATGGTAGTTAAGCAGTAAAGTGTATTGCCTACAAAACTTCAGCTGCTTTGGAGAAATAAGTTCTTCAATAAGGCTGTACTTTGCAGGAGCCAGTAAGTAGAAAGTCTCAGGCCGATTCAAGTATTTCAGCAGAAAAGGTTGAGACAAACTGGAGTAAATCAGAAGAGCGTTACTACAAACCAACCGCAGGCTGGTTTTCTAAAAGTATGGACAGTAAGTAGGTTGCAGAGTGACAGAGGCACTTGGAAGTGTGAAAAAGCTCTCTTGATATGCACAGGGATCATTACACCAACAGGGCAGCAGGGCAGGTTGGGTCTTGTGCTTTCAAACAGGGTTTAACTCTTCCATGTGTCCCTGCCCTGGGTCCCAGCCTCCCCCCATCCGGCTTCAGCAGCCGCACACATGCCAGCACACCTTCGGACTCGCCAGCTTCTTTTCGGGCCAATGTATCTGTAGGTACCAGCATGCTTTGTAACCTCTACACCAGCAGTTCAAGCAGGTTGGGGTTTCGTTTATTTCCCCCCCAGCCCCGAGTATGGCCAGGATTAGTATCTATTTCTACTCAAGAAAAAAGCAACTACCTGAAGAGCAAAGAGGATCACGGTATGAATGCCAAACGCATTGCAAATCTTGCAACCAAGATCAGGTAAACCCATTTCAATACTGGCAACAGCACTAGCAAAACACAGAATATTGCTGAAAACCAGAAATGGCTCCATAGACACATGGATAATTAGAGTCTATGTAAAAGACACAGATCAGAGTTCTAGAACTGAAATAAAAAGTCATTTAGGGAACAGAAGTGTCTAGCATGTTATGACTAATCCTGTAATAAAAAATACCTGTTGTTGGTAATGGTACAGCTATGCATAGTCCATACTTAGACACTTTAGTAACATGTGAAAGGGGGAGTTCTCTGGCTTTTTCAACAGAAATCAGATAAATGTTGGGAGTGTAAATTGACCTTTTTTAAACACAAAAATCAGTTGAAAAATACTAGCAACAGGTTAATTTTGGTGTAAAAAGTTATACACTTTTCAAATTAATTTCATTTGTATAAAAATCAGGCATTGACTTTTCCTCAAATATTTTGTGAACCTGTTTAAATCACTTCTTCAACATTTTGAGACATTGCAAAATATTTGACCTGAAAATGAAACCATTTGACATATGCATACCGAATAAAGTAATATTTTTCGCCAGTTTCCTCAACAGCCCAAGTTTATAGATGACTCCAGTTAATAGGTCTGATTCAACCTCTCTTAAAAAATGTTATAGATTTTTCTGTGGAAAGACTGCTTTCCTTTCTTAAGAACAATTTCACCAGTAAAACAAACAGCAATTTTATCAGACATTACAACTCTCTTTAAATTTTGGGCTCCATAGAACCAGACCTATAACCCTTCTATGTGCTGACACTCAGTATGATCACTGGCACGAGTATAAATTTGCAATAGTGGATGCAACAACGTCGACATATTCAAACTGCAAAAGATGCCAAGGCTTATACTGTCCCCATCAGTATTTCTGGAAACACCTTTCTTGGTTAGAATGAAGTACTTTTGCTGTTCATGTTTTATTTGGAAAATCACAGAATTCTCACCAAAAAATATGATCTTTTGAAACTCGTTCCTGCAGAAGGATCCATTTTTTCCCCAAGTCAATGGATACGTAAACCTACAAAAGAAAAAAAAAGAAAAATTAGATGATAAGAACCTGCTAATGATGTACATCTTCAAAGGCAGGTCCTATGTCACTATTAAAACAACAGAGTGCACACCATTTTTAAAAATAAAAAAAAAAATCATTTCCAGGAACTCTATACAATGATTTTTAGAGTAATAACCTTTTATAGAGAATATCTTTTAAATATAATCTATAAAGAACAAAACGCAGTGACAATTTTACCATGAAAACAATTCACAGTTTATTTTGGGTCAGATTCTTTGTTACCTCAGCATGGCTACACAAAAGGGATAGTAAAAAGACACTTTTCTTCTCCTTCTTCCCATTCATTGACCAGACAAGCACAAATATTTCCTTTATGCTTCAAGCCTTAATGCCACCAAAAACACTTAAGCCAAGAAGTCAATGGATTTAAAACTGTGATAAAATAGGACCAAAAGATATTAGAGAAATGCTTAAGAGATTTGATGAGGAGAGATGCACTTAAGGTCTTGCTTCATGGATACCAATTTGTGACCCATGAGAAATGGTTACTTGGCAGAGAGCCAGAAGATGGCCTGAAGGAGGAGGACTCCAGGTCCACCTTCCCTCTAAACAGTTCACTCCTGGTAAAAAAGCAAGCGCTAATGATACGGATGGATAGCAAGAGTGCAGATGAAAGGTGTTTTGCCCCAGAATAAAGTGGGATATAAAACAGCTATTGAAAAATCTCCCTCCTTTGGCATTTGTGTTCATAATGTGTTTCCACTAGTTAAAATAGGTAATATCTATCAGACTTCTAAAAAGACAGATTTAAAGCCCCCTGCTGTCTGCATGCATTTCTTATTTGATCTAATTTGCATATGATGGGTTTTCTTTTAATATCTCTAATAGGGAAAAAAAAAGGCAAGTAAAACTTTTCTTGTCTGATGTGGGAATAAGTCACCAGTTCAGTCACTGATTGTTCTGGGGCAAAGTGTCTTATGAGAACTAGTAAGAAATATTTTTGTTTTAAAATGACAGGTTGAAGGACAAATAAAATAAACCCACCACGACTATGCGTTATGTTTTACTACAGAAAACTGGCAATATTAATATGCAAAGATAAAGGCTGAGGTAACTTATCTCAGCATAAACTCTACGGTAAATTTACTAAAATTTGAATTAGAGATAAAACAGTATTTCCCAGTTACTCTGCACTTCACAATAACTGGGCTTTGTTCCACTACACGCTCAATTGAAGCGAGTAGACCACAGTTCAGGTAAGAAACTACAACCAGTACTCAGACTGCTTACTTTAGCATTCACCCAGTCAATGCATAGACAGCAAGGGTCAGGGATCAAGAAGTCTTCAATCTCCAAGCTAAATGTGTTAATGATGGAGCTGCAGAGCCAGGTTCTTGATTTGCCTGCTAACTTTCTGATCTTAGCTTTATTACGTGGGTTAGGGTTTGCTGCAACCAGTGTATTTTATAGCATACAGCTTGGAGCAACCTCCTGGGAGGGGAGGGATGTGACTTTGAATGGGCTAGACTGTGCAGGACGGAGAACCTAACCTCTTATTTCTTCAAACACTTCTCACCACAGGCATTACAGACAAGATAACCATCAGTTTGGTGATCTTTCTAAAAGGGTGGACCCTGCTCAGCTAGTTGCATGCCTCAGCAGAGTGCTATAAATCCAGAAGAGATGATCATTTAGTGCCTTGCCCTAACTCTGGTGTCCAAGCTGCAAAGAAAGCCACGAATTCAAGAGATTCCTGGCAAGAGGGAAAAGAGCCATTTAGCTTAACGGACAACACTGGCAAATGAATAAAGGGATATAAGTTTGTTATGAATGAATTTCAGAAGAAAATGAGAGAAGTTTCCTGCCATTACAACAGTGATGTCTGCGCAACAGGGGCCAAAAAGGAGCAAACCAATCCCGAACCCCCATGACCAAATCCAAACTACCTCCCCTCAGACACATTTAAGACTGAACTCTGGGAGCTTACGAACGGTTTGGTTTAGTGTAGGCAAGCCCTTGCAATCGTACTGTAAGAGAGAGCAAAGTAGGAATAATAAGGCATATTCGAATTGACAGGAATTTTTAACTGATGCACTATTTGAAATAAATAAATAATAACATGAACTTTACTTATGCACATATTCAACTTCCTTTCATTAAAAAAAAAAAGTCCCACGTGTGTTTTGCTTTTTAACAGGTACATATGATAAAACTACTAAATAAGATTAGACATGAGGTAAAAACAGTTATATTAATGGACAGCTAAAGTCTCCGGCTCCAGCAAACACATCTAATAGTTCTTATCATTCTGTTTGTTACCACCCATGTAATAAATGTGTGGAATCAAGTTTTCTAAAAAAATTAAAATGCTTTTATTAGTTTTGCCATTTTTTTCATCCTTTCAGCTTCCAAATGAACAATTAAAATCTACTGCATCCCTGTTGAGTTTTTAAAAAAATCTAGAAACATTTATATAGACTCAGTGAATAGCTTATTGTTCATTCTAACTGCAGTAGCCAGAAAAAGAGAGTATAGATTTGAAGGAGTAAATGGATTAACCCAACCACATTGACTGGTTTGCATTTATTTATAGTGTCAGCTAGAGACTAGAGCTTTATTTAAACAAAATCTAGGGCTGTGAATGAAAGAACAATGCATATTTTGCAATATAAAATATGTCCTAAATCAAATGAGAAGTTGTGAGCAAGGCCACAATGCTCCAGTAGGCACAGAAACCTTGCCAATTACCATTTAGGAAGGATGTGATCCTGAATTCTTTGTATTTTCAAAAGTGCCTTTGTAAGAAATCATTATAGTAACAGGAGGTAATGGCTTCTCTCAAGTTTTAGATTGTGTTACATCCCGACACTACTTTCTTTCAGTAAAGGTAAAGTTAGTCAACTCAAAAATCTAGAGTATAGCATCTCCCCAGGCCAAATTCAGATCATCACTCTCTCTCAAGGCCATTGATTTTAGTACAGTGACCTTTTTTTATGTCAAGCTGCAATTTTCATTTTCAGCTCCAACTTTGTCAACATCTTCCTCTCCCCACTAGGCCAAATACATCAGAATCTATAGAAAATTTAGGCAGGTTACTGACCCAGTTATAGCCAAAGGCATTCTTCATTCCTACACCTCTTAGATAAAGATGTAGGACTTGTCCAGCAAGTCTTTATGGTTGACTCCTTTTAGTGTCAAATTGAAAGCCTGAGAAAAGTCCTGCCAGAGTACATAACCCTTCCTGCTACCACTGCAGAGATATTCTTTACTGAGTATTTTGTAGATACTATTTACTGAATATTTTGTATTTATTTGTCCAGTTACATTTTAAATGTGGCAAAAAATGGTATCACACTGTAAGATTATCTAAGTAAATGCCTGAAAACCTCTCTATCATGCATAATTCATCAAAATCTGAAGGAAATGCTTCACTTGGTTCTCCTGTCCCCTTCTCTTCCCTGGCAAATATTTCTACCCACTTGTGGCCGGTCCCCTTCAACACACTTCTTTGGACTCTTACACTTAAAAGTTTCTGCCATTTAGTTCTTCAGGACTTTTGATCTTCTAACTATACAAAATTCAGGAACTATACTTATCATCAGAAACAAAAGTCAAAAGTGCTAAAAGTGCTTTTCAACACAGGCTTTTCAGAACTTCAGCCTTCCCTGAAGTACTTTGTTTACATAACATGCATTCAACACATTTGTAATTGTGTCAGAATTTCAAATAGAAGCTGCAAAGTAAAATATTTTCTGCAATTTGTAACCGAGTTTGGTTTGCTATTATTTTTATTCTAATTCTATCCTTATTTGCATATGCCTGTGTACATGAATTGTTTTGGGATCAGTTATTATCTTCTATATCCCAGAAAATATCCCAATGGAGGACTTGATACACACCACCGAATTCAGTGCAGTATTTGGCTGCAGCATGAGCAACATTCTCTGACTAATTTCACCACCTAAATATAAACCTTCTGTGAAGTCTGACAAGGATTAAAATGGACTTGAATTTGCTAATTTCAGTTTAAAGCAGGAGTAACAATGGAGGTGATTCAAGACTACTACCAGGACCAGAATCACAGTTACTTTACAGTGGCAGTTTTGACACCATGAAAAAGAGATGACTACGCACTCACAGACTGTGTGCACACTCATCATTGCTCAGCCTAACCCATCCACAAAAATGACTTTGTAATTTAACAAGAAGAAATCTGAAAGATGGTCAAAATTTACAAACCACATGGTATAACTCCTGAATCTGAATGTGGTATCAATACATCCTGAGAGAGAGAATTATTCTGCATTGCTACAGAATCAGTGATTCCTCATATCCTATTCTGCTGAATGACTGTGCTGTTTATTTTGTATTACTTGATTTTACTTCCCATGAACGGCCTTTGGAGGCACTGTTTCAGCTTCATTAACTTTCTACTACACCATAAATTACAAAGCAATTGCTATGGGCACTTTCTAGGGAGGAGAACATTTCAGAGGTACTACTTAACTACATTATGCAGGAAGATAAAGATTACCAATATCCATATCAACTGAAAATTCCGGGATTGAAATTACCATAAAAACAAAGATTTGAACACAAAGACAATAAATATTTAAATAAGCCTCAAAATCAGAATATGACTCCCTTCTGGGAAACTGATATTTCATGAAAACAAACACTAATCCATATCAGAACTGTTTTATGTATGTCCTTACAAAGCAATTCCTAAATTTCAAACACATGCAGTATCCTCATCGTCAAGCTTTACCTTGCCTTCCTTGGTGTAAGCAAGTACTTTATCTTCTTCTTTTGGGTGAAAAACAAGAGTCTCCACAAAGAAAGTAATGGGTTGTTTCTGGAAAGTGGCTCCTTCATCCGTGCTTATGAAAAGGCTTTGGTCACGGTCATTGTGGGAAGAACTTACAAGAATTATCTGAAAGACAAAAATGACAGCATGTATTCAGGAGACTGTTTTCTCTAGAACAGACAACACAGCCTTATTTTTCTTGTGTAAATTCAGATTTTGTACACACCTTACCTATCAGAATTCTGTGGACAGCAAACTCAAAAGCATCTAAGAGATAAGGACTGCAAGATCCTATTAATCTTCCCTGACTAAACCTGTGAATGTTAAATTCTATAACTTCTCTTGCAATCACACCAAATTGATCATGCTCCTCATCTCTACTCAAAATGATTGCCTTAGATTTTCATCCTTGCGCAAGGTACATGAGGCCACATGAGAAAACCTCCAGACTAAACAAAGAAGAATTAATACTAGCAATGACTCATTTTAACGTGTTCATATAAATACATCACTTGACCTAGTGAGACTGCCTTCATAAATACTAAATGTAAAAATAATCACTGCTATAGTTATACCAGAAGAATGACTCCAGAGAAAGAACTAGTTTATAACATCTCCTCATTGCTTCACCATTCTCCTCCTGATGACACATTTTGGATAAAATGGCAGTTCACTCTGATGCAGAAAAATATGCCAATCAACTATTTGAATTTCCTTCTCTGGTCCAGATAACATCTTGACTCAAACATAGCAATATCTTGAGTAGTCTCCTTGTGTGAAGTTCTTGTCAGGCTTTCGATAACAAAGAAATTCTCCTCATAATTTAATCAGAATTTCACTCTTTTCAACTTCTTCACCTTTTGCAGTTGGCCAACATGTTATAACATTTTTCTAAAACTGCCAACGTAAGGATCCATGTTTATTGTGTTTCCAGATCAAACAGGCCCAGTTTGCAGTCAAAAAGGTGCCTTTATCAACTGATAGCCTACAAACAAAACATGGATTTTCAAAGCCCAGCTGGGCTCTATTTGCCTTATACTTCAAAAACAACTGAAAAAATTAAATAAATCCCGAATGCAAAACACATTTAGAATATTCAGCAAATGATGCAAAAGACACTGCAGAATCCTGATCGTAGTGATACTGTGACTGTAAATTGCTTACAGAGATAAATGGCAATGAGTTCTGCAAACAGAATTACAATAACGCGAATACAGAGGAGGAAACAGACAAAACAGTAGAATTTTTATGTAGTGACTTTTTTAGAATAAAGATGAAGTTAAAAATTCGAAATTTCTGATGAATTACACAGATATCACGAATGGACTGAGCTTTTACAGCATTTGGTCTTGGGGGAAAAGCTGTAAATACAACATTTGTAGGTACTCTAATTTGACAGGTTACTTAAGCATGTGCACTTGTACTGGAAGGACACACACAGTTGCACTAATTTCTGCATAGCTTTCACGTACCTAAAATGGGGCACACATTGAAGAACATTGTTGAACAAGAGAGAGAACTGCACGTACTTCAGGGTGCACAGTCCACTGCTGAAACCCCACACTAGAGCACACATTAAGCCAAACTTAATTCTATTAGCTGTGTGACTAGGTCAGTAAGAAAAGCAAGACAATAGCCCATAACTTTGCTATGATCTTGTATTTTTTTAATGATATACTTTACCCAAGCGTAGGAAACTGTGTTATTTTTCTGGAAAGCCTCTATAAATGACATCTTCACAAATGCCATCTCTTTTTCCTACTGTATCCAATGGCTTCCTGCCTCTTGGTAAACTCTTCAAGCAGTATCTGTTTAATTTATTATTGTATACACTTCAAGTATGCTGCTGGTGGCCTGGAGAGAGCATCCAAAGATTCTTGTAACTCATCATTTGGCAGGTTTTCTGCAGAGGGCAAAACACCAACCTAAAATTGAGCATGCTGTCATGCGCTGCCCTGTCCCTTTGCGTGCATTGCAAGGTGGAGTGAAGAAGCATTTATGCCCAGCACAGAGATTTGTACTTTCTTTGCCATGCTACAATCTGCTGTTCAGGCCCAAAACATCTAGTTTTTCTTGGAAGTAAATGAATACAAACTATCTGCATGTCGAGCAAGCTACATAGCACTCCATCCTGTTGGTTCCTGAACAGATGACGGGCAGAAGGACCTGGTCCTGTGCAAAAGGGAACTCCACAAGCAAGGCTGCAACATGAGCTCCACGATTCCTGTTGAAGCTCATGTCCAGGTATGTCCTCGCATTTGAATGCATGCACAAGGCTGGTTCAGAGACCCACGCTTATCTCATGGTGTGTACGAGTCCTTCCATGCTGTATCACTAGAAGCGGCATTGTAGTAATTCCCTATAGAAAGTTAATATCTTTGGATACAATCTTCTAGCCTAAATAACACTTTCTGTGAATATTATTATCTTCATTCTCTCCTGTTAATGTTTTTAAAATGTATGCAATCAAGACAACAAATCAGTATGGCATATACTCCAGAAAAAGGCATGAACTTCACTTGTACAGAACGGTAATCTCTGGACTACCAAGCTATTGTTCTGCTTTCTTTTTCTGGCCCAATAAATCTTACACTTCCAGAAATACCAAAATATTGGCTTCAGAATAATACAGGAATGAGGTTTATAAATTTGGGAGTGGTTTTCACTGTTAATGAGCCTTAAGTAGAGGCACGTCTAAGTTTCATAATGAGGACCCAAGAGCAAACTGCAGAGAACATCATACTAGAAACTGAAATCACAAGAAAACTGCTAGCTATAATGAAATGCAAACACACTGTGATATTTGCTAATGCTATCCTTCAAAAATATGATGTATCTTTCAGAGTTAAATCTATCAGAAAAAAACTTGCCTAAAGATTGTAGACATCCAAGCATATATGGCAGAGTCCCTAACTATGCTTCTAGTCGCACATATTATAATTCATGTAATGAAATGTTTTTGAATTTCACTCAGTGTTCTGATTTATATTTCAATAGTTTAAACTGATCATTATGTGCCAGACATACAGATTCGCTTCCCACAGCAAACACACTGGGTGCTCAGACTTGCCTGCTGGCTAACACTACTTACCAAAGAAAATATTCCAGAGTAAATATTGTACCACATTAAACGCTTTCCATAACAAGTTCTATTTACTTTGTAAGTGGAATAGCAAAACCTTCCTGCTAGCAACTGATGAAGGGATGCAACTGGGACATACTATCTGGAGAGCTGACTAACAGCAATTGCTGAGGGTTTAAACTCAAAATAAACAACTACTTGATTGAATAATCGTGTATCCAAAAACCAGAACAGATTTTAATCACATCTAAATTTCACTTAAGCTTCTTTTAAACAACTTTTTACAGAGCTTTTCTCCCCACCTCCCGTGACAGTCTTCTAATATTTTTTAGTAAATTGTAACTTTATATTATGTTGTTTATCCCTGACCTCACTTCTTAATCTCCCATAAGCTAAATAAACCACAACAATGCATGTGTATACACTCAGATCAGGTGTAAATCTATAACTTCCAGTAGTTAGTTAATATTTCAAGGAGATAAACTATCGCATGTATTATAAAGAAAATGAGTAAAAATAGCATATGTTATAGATCAACAGGGAGGAAAGCAAAACAGATTTCTAATAAAAATGAAAAATACTACACCATGCCAACATATGAATTAAAGCATTCCAAAAATAAAGAAACGCTATGCTTTTTCCTCATTTCATGAAAAGTTAGTGAGGCAGGAGGTAATATAAAAGACAAATAAATCTAAAAATAACACATTTAAATCCATTTATTTAATCTCTCTTTCAGGACTGATTGACAAATGTGCATGTCTAACCATTCTGTCTACTTGGTGGAATCACAATCGGAGCCCCAAAAGATAAAAAGACTCTGACAGCTTAGGCCACAGTAGCTTCCATATCATACTACTTCTGCCACTATGACCATGAAGGCTTGGAATAATCATAGTGATTACTGGGGAGCCTTAACTGTAGATCTGGCAGTAATTCAAAGCTACACTGTAATTTCAAGTGGCAATAAACACAGGATATTAGCATGCATCATTTGCACTGTGTCTGAAATATAAACCCCCTCCCCTCAGTTTAGGTCTAATCAAAATGTAAACTCAAGATAAATTTGATCTTAATCAGCACTTTCTCTAAAACTATGCAGTCTTCTAACATATTACAATTGTGCTGTCTCTTTCATCTTCAGCAATTGGTCTTAATTTTAATCCTAGCTTTTATTAGCCTTTCTGTTTCTCTAGCATTAAAAAAGAAAAAAATAAAAAGTCAAAACGTCCATCATGAATTTCTAGACTCATAGCATCTGACTTGCTACAGATTTCTGCGGTAAGTGGTGAGATGAAGAGACATACCATTTTTAAATTCTGTAATCCTGCATATAGTCACAAATCAAGACATTTCATATTCTTCAACACCCTAAACTGCCCTTGAAGGAAGAAACCTCCTCTGGGCCGCGTAAGAAATCAAAATAGAGAAACTCTTAATGAAGCACAGAGAAGCCATGCACTGAGAGGCCAAGTGTGCCCAGGACTCACCTACACCTCTTCAGTTATGTCCAGTAGACTGAACTCCCACTGGATGTAGATGACTTGGCTGTGGCGATTCAATCCTAATGAGTACTGGACTCATTCCAGCAAAAACCTTAACGATGCAAACTTATGAGCCATCCCCACTAAGGTCAATTAATTTCCATTAAGAACACGTAATTTTAATACCCAAAGGCAGGTTCTTAGTTAAACTGGAGACAAGGCTGCTGGACACAGAGCAGCACCAAACTCCTAGTGATACATAAATCTACCATCACATAAACCTACATGCCTACATGAGTTTTGAAGATAAATACTCTTTGTGGCCATATTGCCAGTCTTGGGGCAGTATCCGTAGAGCTTCACAGGACTGCAGTCACACCCTCAACATTTTTCAGATCAAGTAACTAACTCATCTATTTTTCTTGTTTTTAAAATTTACAGTATTTATGTGTTATTGGATAAGCTTGGCTGATACAGAAATTACTCTAGCTCCTTGTCCCAATGGTAAATGAGATGTTTGAGATGTTGCTTCTCAGGTGACATTCATAAAACACACAAAGCTTACTGCCAAGGGTTATGATTTTTTTCTTGAATGGTGTGAAAGACCTGATAACTCAAGGGTGGCAAAGCTGCAAAGTGAAATATAGTCCACTTACTCTCATAGTGGTAAAAATCATATCAAAAGAATCAACTCAGCTTAATTCCAAGCAGAGAGTAAAATAAAATGCCTTCCAGATAGCAGTTTAAGCTTGCAGATTTTCCCAAAATTGTTTCTCATAGATGTTAGTTATTAGTGAATCTAATCACTGAAAATTAACAAGAGCTAGAAAACCAGTTTGTGTGTGCAACTGAATTGCATAAATACACACTGATGGAACACACATATATGTGAATGTACATACATCCCAGAATGGTATATTACTTTTCACAGTAAGCACTCACAGCTTTCACTAGAATTCATACTTACATTCTCTTGAAGAGCCCCTTTCAAGCTGTCATACAGATGCATTTCAAAACAGCAACTAGTCTCTATGAGAACCACCATAAGGGAAGGGAAAGTGGGAATGTTAAGGATTGCTCCCAAGAAACATGGGCTACACTGATCACATAATCTCAGGACACAATCAAAGGCCATATGAAGCAATCCTGGTGGGGCTAATGGAAAGTATGTATTACAGTTTCATCTCCTCTGTGTTGTGGTCAGCTCATTAATCATTTGCAATATCACAACCGAAGCTGTATTATTATTTATCTAGTACCAGCAACATGCTAGGCACTGTAGGATGTGGAGTGAATATTAAGAGTTTAGGACATTAAAATGAGCTGGTTACCAACTGGAGCGGTTGGTAACACATCAGACATGCTGTAAAGGGAATGAACATCAAAGTTAGAACCTTAAAAGAAAAATGTGCTCACAGCAACTGCATGGAGCACTGCAACTAGGCAAGAATGAAATTCTATAATCGGATAGTCAAAGAAAATAGTTGGCTTTTCTCTAGGGCACTCCCTACAGAGGAAGCCACTTTAAGTGTGGTTACATATCATAATAACGAATGCCCACAGAGAAAGAGCTACAAAAGTCTTGACTGATGTTGATGAGCAGCCTGAAAATCCTGCCTTGTTGCACCAGTTGCCGACCTGTACATATCTAAATCTGCCAGATCTCTATAACTTAACACCTCAAAGATGCTGACTACACCAGCTCTCTAGGGGGTACTAATTACAGTCCAATTCTTCAGTCTTCTTGTTTATAGAAGTGTCGGGTAGGATAAGCAAGCTGAGACATCAACTCTCCCTCCATGGGAACAAACCTCACCCATCTATAACCTGTTTGAATCAAAAAATTATTGTTACTTGACCAGCATGGCAGACCAAATTTGCATGAGGAATGCCCTGTTCAAAAACATTTCAGAGCAGTAACTGGTTCTTATTAAGCAAATTTGGTAATCCTGCAATATACTGAGAGATGTGAATATGCCAAAGGTCACAGCAATGGAAGAAACAGTACTCAACATCTTTACAGACAGTCCTTTCCTAACAGCAAATTTTTCTACTGTAATTTGTACCTATCAGAGCTAAGACCATATACATTGTTTATCTTCTGCAAAATATGTTGGTACTGCTATGAGCAAGTAGTTAATTAATAAGGAATATCTTTTATATACCCAGTGGATCTCTTGGCACAGGCTGAACTTACACTGAGAGGAAAAGAAGCTTTATTAGGTACCCAAGATTGGCAGAGGAATGTAATACTATTTGTTGCAGATACTGCTTTTTTTGTCTCTTAGTTTAAAGCAAAAACAGGAGAGTCCTTTTGTTTTCTGTCAGGTCCAATATTAGCCTGGCTATTGCTAATTCTTCAGCAAAAGCAATCGTTTCACGTATGGTCTGTACAGTTCCTATCTCTAAAAAGAGCAAAACTTACTGTTGAGATGTTTTGTGGTATGATCATCATATTGATATCTTTACATATTCAAATGGTTTCATTTAAAATTATGCACTCCAGTATACCAGGAACTAGATCAGATAGTCTTTCCCAGTATGCTCTAAATCAGCAGCTTGAGTGGGGAACAACACTGGGGGAGGCATAATGCCAATTCTTGTCACAGCAGGGGAATGTTCCCTAACCAGGTTTTATATTGCCCATAAAATAAGGACATTTTGCGTCACTGGGAGGAAAAAAAAAAAAAAAGGAGTTGGACTGCACAGCAGAAATGGGCAAGCTTCACTCTTTCTTACCAACACCCCCATAAACATTAGTATTTCCCAGGCAGAAAAGGCACACACTAAACTTTAGCTTGGGCATTCACAGACTAATCTAATTCACGAAGTAATTTTGCAGACATCCAATAAACCTGCAAATATTTTCTGCCTGAAGACATCACGTAACAAAAGTATAAAACAATGCTTCCCAAACAGGATAATGGATTCACAACAAATTACTACATATGTGTGTTGATCTAATTTAATGAAGAAACAGGTCAAACAATTCCTAGTTGGCAGCCATTAATTTGTCAGCAGCAAAAACTGCACAATGCGCAAAAAGAAGTCACATGGATGGTAATTAGTGGACAGGAAGAAAATATGAAAGAAAGGCAGGCAGTTGTGGTAGTTAAAAATATCAGTCATATGGGATTGATAAGGACCTCATCATCTTGTGTATTAGGTAAACCACTCGTGTGCCTGAATGATATTAAGGGTGTGCCTTTTGGTCTTTCATTATGAAATCATTTCTGTTCTGTTCTAAGGCTGCATAAGAATTTTCTGGGAAGACTAGAAAAGGGAGCTCTCAGACATTACTCTGGGGAATCTCACTTCGCATGCATTGTCCCCTCCAATCCAAACGCTCAACAGGCTCCTGGTGTTCTCGCAGCCAAACGCCATCCCATAATATTCCCAAGACGTCCCAAATACCAGCTGAGGCATCAATTTCAAGCACCTCTATTACTCTCTCTCCCAATCCTATAGAGCCCTTTTCATGGAGATTAATGTACTTAACGACTCTGTTACAAATCA
Organism: Opisthocomus hoazin; assembly: GCF_030867145.1. Lineage (NCBI taxonomy): Eukaryota > Metazoa > Chordata > Aves > Opisthocomiformes > Opisthocomidae > Opisthocomus > Opisthocomus hoazin. Next base: position 13,323,352 of record NC_134418.1, read on the forward strand.
TAAAGAATAAGTAGCATTCTCCAAACTTGGAGGTGTGTGTACATCTGCAAATACACACAGGTTCATGCAACCAGATGGGCTACATCCAAAGTTGCTGAAGTGGCTGGCTGAAATCATCAAGAGCTTTGAAAGGCTCCAGTAACTGAAAAAGGTTCCTGAAGACTGGAAGACAATAAACATCATGCCCATCTTAGCATTGCCAAGAAAGTCTCTCAGATGTGTCTCACAGTAATTTGATTTTTTTTTTTTTAGATATGTTCCCATATCTAAAGGGGTAGCTGGCACTGCGAAGTAAGTTATTCAAGTCCTTACCCTTCAGGAAGCACCTGGTCCCTTTTGAGAACTGCAGGGCTCTCCTTGGTAGAGATCTGGGTATAGTTAAAGATTGAACAAGTCTTCTCTCCTAGACCACAGGGGAAAACACAAACCTGGGAGAAAGAGTGCATTGGGCAAGCCTTTCATATGTAAGGCACAACTATTCAGGTGGCTTTGAAGGGGAAAACGGAAGGGGGAGAAGAAAGGGAGGCAGAACAGCAGAAGCAAGCGCTGGAAAAACAGTAATTATTTTTCACTTGAATTTGGCCATATCTCCATTATACAGGCTACAAAGCTTAATTATAAAAACTCTTGCTATTGAAATATTTCCCCTTTGATATCCAGTCCAAAAGGACTGGAAAAAAGCCCTTGAAAAGCAGAAAGGAAATGTCTTTTAAAGTAATTTTTGGTCCCATTAGGGTGAATCTCATTAATAGAAAAAGGACTTCACTGAAGAATAGAGCTTTTATATTCAGAAGCATACAGTACTGCTGTGTCTGATCCTAGCAGCACTGCAGATAATAAATCGTTCTCCATCAGGGCTTAGATTTTTGCAGTTGTAAAGTACTCATTTTATATTGAGGAAGGGTTTTAGTAAATGCACATACCTGGCACTCATTGCGCTAGTTTTCTCCAGGTGTACTTAGGATGGGTGTTGATTGGAGCTTTTGAAAGATAATGTATAAAGCAGTTTTTTTCTATTAAAAAGCATCATTTTGCCATAACTGAAATATATTGCTGAAAATTTCCACCAGAAGATTTACCAGCATGCTTCCTACAGGGAGTTAGGGCGTGAGAGTATTCCTTCTGGGGCTGTTCCACCTTATGTGGATACATAGAAAATACTTGTTGGGACAGAGACACAGACTTTGTTGATCAGTTTTCAGAGCATTTCCACATGTTGTTGCAGGAACAACTCATGGTATCTTCCCAGTTGAATGCTGTGATTACTAAACCTTAGGCAATTCTGTACTTGTTCTCATATATGAGAGAGAAAAGGCTGCACATCGGCAAAACCAAGGCAGAAATACAAACAATGTTCTTGCGCTCATTTGCCAGTTTGTAAAATTTAAGGGCAAGGGCTATTGTTTCTATGTTTGTTCCCAAGCACGCTATTTTGGCTCTTTTCCAGAACATTTTAATGAAAAGTTGAAAAGTAAATAGGAAAGTAAATGAAATGAATGCACAAACTTTCTACTAATCCCCTTTCTCTCACTTTTACTAACATTTAAACTTCATGAAAAATTTGTAATTAATCCAAGGGATTATTTTTTTTTAACATAATATTTTAATGAAAATGAGAAGTTGGAGAGGTCGGATACTGGCAGTATGTTTACAGACACAAAAGGCAGCTAGGAAGATTACAGTAGCTTTCTCTCTTGGCAAGAATATGGCTAGAGATTCAGCTATGAATTATGGCTGATACTGAAAAAGGTGATATCGTTATTTCTTGTTCTATGACAGACAGCTACACAGAGCTCTAAAAACATCAGACCGAGATTTGTCTTGGGGTATCAATTCTGTTCTCAGCCAGCCGGAACTCTGCAAACTGACCGTTTTGCAGACACGGGGACTGACCCCATCTAAAGAAGAATTCAAATGAAACATTGGTTTTACCACCATGTTGGCACTTACAAGATTTTGTAGTAGCTCTTGAGGCTGTAACACACATTTCTTCTGAGAATTAACATATATCACTGTTTCTCTACATTTCACATCAATACCAACAGGATGGGAATAAAAATCTGTGTGTGCTTCCAGGTGGCGTTAAAGGTGAAATGGTGAAACCACATCACCAGAGAAATTCAGGAAAGGGAACAAAATACTGAAGAAGACATGTCAGAAGAACAGGTGCATTTCAACAATTCATTGGAGGAAAAAACATCTCTGCCATTCTCCTCATTCTCAATACTGTTAACATTTTGATTTCATTAGCAGAAAGTACCAGATACCATACAAGCCACGGGATTGTCTCAAGCATATTGAAAGTATATATGGGGTTACTGGAAGCAGCCCCATATTAGCAAAAGGAATTTTAGCCGTAAAAAAAGTAAATACTCCCTCACACAGCCCACTCCCCAGTGCTGCTAGTGAAATAAGTATTAATCATGAAAAAATGTTCATAGTGATAATAGGAGTTGTTCTTACTTATGAACAAAGTCACCTATTGCAATGCAACTTGAGACTTTCATTTTAAAGGACCATCCACTTTCAATGACTGAATAATAAATCTCATCCCTTTACTGTGTATTAAGACCGCACTATACTGATATTTCTAGTGGTCTCATTACCTAAGAGCTAACTTTCATGAAGGAAGAATGCCTTGTCATCCAGGGCTGATTTCTAATCTCACCTGTGCAGATGTGTATGCTTTGGTCAAATCTGCTGGTCAGCTGGCACAGACACACAGAGCAAACAGAACACAGACCTGTAAGTCTTCGCATCTGAACAGGCAATCTTAAATAATCTGGGTTAGACAGAAAGGACAAAAATAATTCATCTCAGTTGGTAATTAGGTATTGTTCTGGGAGACATAGTTCCAGTGTTTGATAGACTGAGATGGATGCCGTCCAGGCGTTGCATTAGAATATAGCTCTTTGACTTGGAAGTTGCATGTTTTTGCAGTCTTACCCTCTCTTAGGAACATTTTCTTATTTCTAGGTAAGAACTTAATTTCATCTCACTGTTCTTTCCTCTCTCTTGCCTATGCTCCTTATAGCATCTGTTGTGCTAAGGGACAGGCTATGTGGCTACTGGGAGTTATTTGTCCAGTTTAACTCCTAGAATGCTGAAGGGAATAATACAAACATATAGGTAGGAAGCAACTTTTGGAGGTCATCCAGTCCAACCTCCTTCTCCAGGCGACATCAAGTAGAGCACACGGGTCACGACCACGTTCCTTCCCGTCCTGAATATCTCTAGGTATGGAGATCTCACAGTCTGGATGGCCTGTTTCAGTGTTCAACCACCCTCATCATAATAACTTGTTTGCTTGTAAGCCATTGGAGTTTCCTGTGTTCCAGCTGCTGTCATTGACTCTACCTCCAGTTCGCACCACTGAGAAAAGTCTGACTCCAGCTTCACACATGGCCAGTTTTAGACAGCAATAAGGTCTCCCTCGAGCCTTGTTAGGGCTGAACAAGCCCAGCTCCTTCAGCCTCTCCTTGTGTCTCTTGTGCTCCTGCTCCAAGCTCTGGATCTAGCTGCCCTTCCACTGGGCCTCCTATGGTATGTCAATGCCTTTCTTGTCCTGGAGAGCCCAAAACTGGAGGATCGATTCCAGATCCAACCACAGAATTCCTGAATAGAGGGGAAGGATCACTTCCCCTGGACCTGCTGGGTACACTCTTTCCAGACTATGCAGTTGGCTTGCTTTGTTGCAAAAGCACACTGCTCTGCCCTCGGGCGTTCAACGAGGAACCCCAGACCTTTCCTGCAAAGCTACTTTCTAGTCAGTCATCCCCATTTGTACAGTTGCTGGAGTTATTCTACCCCAGATGGAGGATTATTTTTTGTATTTGCTGTTGTTGAACTTCACATTTCCTAATGGCTCGTTTCTCCAGCCTGCACAGCAATTGTGACTCTCAAAATATGCGTACATGAAGATACCTAACAATTGCTGTTGTCTCAACAATGGCTATCTCATTATACCCCACAAATGCTGCTGCCTGTACAACCCAGAGAGAAGGGCAAGCACTGAAGCTGTAGATTGCCCTCTGGATTTTTCAGAGGTTTCTATCTAACTTGTTGGAGAAAGCCAGATGTCTAGGTAAAGCGGGGTCTATTGCCCCAAGTAGTCCAAGCCCCTAATAATTTGATGAGGCAGGATCTCAGATTCCTAAGTCAGAAAGATGAGATTCCACCCTTGATTTTCTAGCATCAGTTATAATAATTATGAATGTTTAATTGCTCATCTGTGTTCTGGAGTACATTCAATGTAGAGTACATACTCTACATTCTAGAGTACAATCCTCTGATTTGTTTCAAAATTTGGGGGTTTTTATGTTTTTTTTCCTGTTGGTATTAGCCTTGCAAACATCATAGTGTGTTTTCTTATGTTGATAAAATCCTTTCCAGTGTAACTTTCCAGGACACCTTATCCTTCACCTCTTATGTTTTAATCTGTTGCAGCCCTGGACCACAGCTCGACACTGATAAAAAGTGTAAGAAGATTTACGGTCTTTTATATCAATTGTATTTGAGGTAATGCTCCTAGAAACTTGTAAGTGCCATCAAACTCACTGTAATACAACACAGCTAACTGGGTGGAGGCTGGGTGATGCGAGTTAGCCACAAAGTATGAGACATAAAAAAAGAAACACTACAAGGTATGAAGAGCCTCTTTCACATAATTAAAAGTTAATTAAAAACTCTCAGTGTAACTTACATCCAGAAAAAATGGCCTTTTGTCATTTCTACAAGTGAGTTTCCTGAAAGAAGCACTCATCTGAGACTGCAGCCCATTCCAGAAAAGTAAATAGAAATCACACAATAATCAACAGCCCGTCCCAGGTGGCATACTAATTTACTAACAGTTCTTGATAATTTATTGCAAGTTAAACAGTTCAGTGACAGGCGGGGCAAGGGGCAAGGAGGGGGGAATTAAAAAAAAAAAAAAAAAAAAAGAAGAGAGGATTATTTACTCTCTTGTCTGACAACGTCTCTAAGTCAAATCTGCCTTGCTTCATCAGCTTGCTCCTAGGCATTTCTTTGAGAGAGTTAATAAGCAGACAAGAAGTTTGTAGAGGAACAGGCTATAACACCTTTATTGCTACAGAAAACAAAAGAGCATATGGAACTTAAAAGACATTAAAGATACCACATTTACAAAAACAACACATCAAAACCCCAAAAATCTCAAATCGTGAGGAAAAACCAAGCCTCATTCAAGAAGAAAGATTGCCCAGGTGGATGACCAGTCTTCCCAAATTGCCTGCAAACAGAACCCTCTGGTCCATGAAATAATTTTTCTTTGATTACTAAACAATATTGCATGTCTATACAGAACGACAAGGATCCTAAATCAAAATATTTCAGCAAATAATAAACAAAACTTCTGCAGGTTATAGCCGCATAAGTCAAGGTGGTGGTTGGGGATGCAGAAATAAGACTGAACTTAGAATTCATAAACAATGCAGCAATAGGATCCCACCATGTGAAACACGGTCAGCATGCCTATAGTCCTAGCTAAGTTTTCAAAAGGCTTCAGCACATCCATTTCTCTGTCAGCTTGATTACAAGTTGCCCAAGGCGAGACTGTCTCACTGCTTCACATCTGGACAGTGCCGAGCTCAATCATACCTTTGCCTGTAGGTGCAACCATGATAAAAGTAAATAAATACAGCTGCAAAAACCAGACTGGTTGCACTGAGTGCTGAGAGCTGCTGAGTGTGTTTTGAACTCATTTCTACTTCTTTAACCCCTAAATGACAATTTGGTGATTTTTAAAGACACATCAAATATTTACAGCAAATTAATTCAAATTAACTACATGCTGTCCTCACTTCCACCGTCCTATACAGATAGCAAGACCATTAATTTCATTTGTTGTACTACTGCTGATATACTAGTGATGTGATTTGCAAACTGCTAAGCACCAGAAATTCCCAACGGCATCATCATCTTTCACGTTGTCTACAATTTTCAGAGATGTTAAATCTATGCCTACAGAGAAGCCCAAGTCTGCTAAATCTCCTGTTCTGAGCATCTTCTTCAAGGTTTAGCACTAGAAAGAGTTTTCAGTATCCTGGAGCTATGAATGTGACTTGCAAGCAATCATGGCAGTGGGTATTAATGAAAGGTTAGATATCATTCAGGCTGTTAGAATCGCTGCAGCCAGGGAGGAAGGGAGTAAAAGAAGACAACGCAGGTTCATGCCCGAACAGCCTTGTTGTGGCACCATGCTAACTGACAGTAATCATTGCAAGCTGAACTGTTCACCTGGAAAACAAGCTCTGGCTAAGAAATGTCAGATTGCCAACAGCTAGTTGAAACAGGATGAAACAAAAAGCTGAAGACTTTTTTTTCCCCACAGTGGCCTATATCATTTCTGGGGATTGGTAAACCCCTGAAAACTCTCAACAACAACATATCCAAGCCGTAAAATCTCAGGTAAGACCTGCTCATCTGCTGCCCATCTCATGCTCTCCATGACATCATGGGGCTCTCGGGTTCCTCCGCTGAACAGTCCCAGGTCATCAGCACAAGTTTTTTTACAGAAATCCAGCCAGGCAGGGCAGCTGCAGCACGATGCCAACTTTCTTCTAATACAAAACAATTGTTGGTATCTTTCTTATCCATATTGAAATTTACAGTTAGTGAGTATATTTAGTCTTTGGTTTTTGGGAGAATACATGAATTCAGATTTATGCCACAAGGTTTTTTATGGAGTATGGAACCTATATGTGATATAGATGAAACACTTCAGTGAACTGGGGCCACGTGGCTCAATATAGTGCAGATATGGTTTCAACTAAAATCAGTTCTACAGTGAAGTAATTCCTTAATCCCACTGGGGTGGATTTACCCTGGCTGGATGCCAGGTGCCCACCAAAGCCACTCTCCCCCTCCTCAACTGGACAGGTGAGCGAAAACGTAATAAAAGGCTCACGGGTCAAGACAAGGACAGGGAGAGATCACGCAACAATTACAGTCTTGGGCAAAACAGACTTGAGTTGGGGAAATTAGTTTCATTTATTGCCAATCAAATCAGAATACGACAATGAGAAATAAAAGCAAACTTTTAAAACACCTTGCCCCCACCCCTCCCTTCATCCTGTGCTCAACTTTACTCCCGACTTTCTCCACCTCCTCCACCCGAGCGGTGCAGGGGGACGGGGAATGGGGGTTGTGGTCAGTTCATCACACATTGTCTCTGCCGCTCCTTCCTCCTCACACTCTGCCCCTGCTCCAGCATGGGGTCCCACCCATGGGAGACAGTCCTCCATGAACTTCTCCAGCGTGGGTCCTTCCCACAGGCTGCAGTTCTTCAGGAACAGACTGCTCCAGCATGGGTTCCCCATGGGGTCACAAGTCCTGCCAGCAAACCTGCTTCAGGGTGGGCTCCTCTCTCCACGGGGTGGTCCACAAGTCCTTCCAGAAGCCTTCTCCAGCACAGGTTCGCCACAGGGTCACAGCCTCCTTCAGGCATCCCCCTGCTCCAGCATGGGGTCCTCCCCATGCTGCAGGTGGAGATTCACTCCACTATAGACCTCCACGGGCTGCAGGGGCAGAGCCTGCCTCACCATGGTCTGGCTCCATGGGCTGCAGGGGAATTCTCTTCTCTGACACCTGGAGCACTGCCTCCCCCTGCTTCTGCACTGACCCTGGGGTCTGCAGAGCTGTTGCTCTCACATGTTCTCAATCCTCCCATCGGCTGCAGTTGCGCAGGGTTTTTTCCCCGCCATTCTTAACTATGTTACCTCAGAGGCACGACCACCATTGCTGATGGGCTTGGGCTTGGCCTTGGCCAGTGGCAGGTCCGTCTTGGAGACGACTGGCATTGGCTCTGTCAGACACAGAGGAAGCTTCTGGCAGCTTCCACCTGCTATCAAAACCTTGCCATGTAAACCTAATACACCCACATTAAAATTTCTGCATCATATTGAGACATTTCTCAGAAAGACAGAAAACAGCTGAATTTTTCAGCCTACCCACAATGCTCACATAACCACTTATTAACCAGATGCTATCTCTGGTTTTCACCAGTAGAATGAGTACAGATGAAGTCTTTAGATGTTTCCAAGGCTTTGGAAACATTAATGGGAAACAGATCACATTGCAATATACATTTCAAGCCTGTATTGTCATTAATGTCCAAGATTTACCATGCTCAGGCTAGGAATTTATGTATTTTGTTCCTCCAACCCCCAGAAACATCTTCCGAGTTCTCTCCATCATTCCTGTCTAAGTGAAACTGCAATTTTACAAACTATCATGGAAGAAGGAGAATAAGCAGTGTAGGTTATTGACAATTTAAACATTCGTATAAGCGTCTCCATCAAAAGTTGCAGTTAAAGTGATTTCTTTGCAGTCCTGTATCTCTGTTGGATCTGGGCCCCCCAGGAAAGCATTTGAGGGCCTGTAGTTCCCATTATGTAGCACAATAGCAATGGCTGAGCCTATGATACTCTAAATTCTCATATCATGGAAAACGGTTTGGTTTTACGCCAGTATTCTGTCTACACTTGCCTTCAGAATTTAGGAATGCATTGCATTTTTTGTATCTATTCCCAAATCCAGCTATTTTATTTTTTGGCAGAATAATCAGCTGTGACCTTTATTAATCAATACTCACTTTGTTAAACGTAAGGGGAAAAAGCCCTGCAAAAGTTTCATTCACTAAAGACTACTTTTTGCAACAGAGTGATGGTAACAAAACAATTTGCTGTGAATGCTGTAACATAATGCCAGATGACAAGGTACAGCAACTATTTCCCAAAGCACACTTTACTACGCAAACATAGATCACAGCTGCAAAAAGCACACAGCCTTTCCACAACAGAAGATTTATAATAAAATTACATGCTCACCAAGCCTTCCTCCTCAGCACAAGACCCTAAAGCTATGCCAATGCTGCCGTATTTTGAGATAGGTGTCTGCAACCTCTCTGCTGAAGGTTACACTCTAGAAAACCAACAGCAAAAATGCCTGCTCTGGTCATAGACCCATATATTATGACAAACTGCCACATTGATAGTTCAAACAAGATTCACCAGAAGATGACTCTTGGATCCCAGCAAGGAGGTGGCTGCAAAACCAGGCATTAGAGACTCAGGTTCCCAAGCTGTATTTGAGATTTTCTCAGCAATTCACTATAACACTTGGGGAACTCCTTACCTCACCTCTCTGTGCTTTATAATACCCATCGACATAATGGAGATAATACTTCTGTGCATTGTAGGATTGAGACGATGGAATTAAAATATGACTTAATATTAAACTGTCTTGTGCTGTAAGTACTTCAGAAGATGCCTATTTACACTTCTCAAAAAAAGCACACAGATTTCATCCTGTTTCCTCTCATTTTCCATGCTGGCATTTCGACCACTTAGCGTAAAACTGTTCCTGTAATGGGCATAATGTAGATCAAAACAGTAGCTACTGAACAACGAAACAAATAGTACAGTGAAGAAAAAGAAACACCATTTGTGTTATCAAAAGAAGTCTCAAAAGCAGATTTTCCACAAAGTAAGTGTACCTCCACCCATTCAACTTCATAGTTCCCTCTAGAAACGACAGAGCCAAATATGAACACCATTAAATCTGCTGAAGATCAGCCTAACCAATATATCTTTACCCTGAGAAATAAAATCCCTTGCTATAAAATCTGGTTCAATCACACTTGCCAGTGCAAAAATTGTGGCTAAAGCTATGAAGTCCAGACCCATTTTGACCTTTCGGAAAAAAAAAAAAAACCAACCACCCACACCCCAAACAAAAAAAAGGAGTGTTGGAGGTAAGGGTCTATAAAGTTCTTCTTCACTTTAATACATGCGGAGTATTAGTGAAATGAGTAATCCTTTTCTACGTAAGAGGAGGCTGCAGAATCAGGTTTGCTGCGACCATCTGTTAAGTAAAACAATTTGTGAGGAGTCTCTTGTCTTTCAGAGGTCTAAGAATTCAGGCCTTGGAACTGGTTTATCCTCAATAGCACACCAGTATTCCATGACTTTTATATTATCAAGAGGTCCTCAATTCAGCATAAAAAGTTAACACTTGTATTAGCACTCCATTTTTTCCATCTTTTCCTGATCTGAAAGTTAGCTAATATATCTGGTTTTAGATCTAGTGATTACCACTAGCAGTCTCACCGCTCTGCAGAAAATGCAGAATCACAGTATTCACCATTATATTACAAATTCTGAATGGACCGTACTTGAATTATTCAGTAAAAAGGAATCACAAGTCACATCATGTCAAACCATGCTGACTACAAGTCAGTATAAACCATTCTTTGCCTCAGGAAAAAAGTGCACTCCATCAGCATCGTGAGTTACCAGTGTTTCTGGATGCTAAGCTCCGTATCAGTTTATTTGAATTGATGGAATGATCTGGTTTGATCACAGAGTGATACTTAAAAATACTTTTCAAGGAGGCACTTGTGCACAGTCTTCATCTGAAGTTTTATTAGAACATACACACTTCTGTACTCTGGAGAATACAATATCAAGAGTGCCCCTTGCAGATGGAAGAGAAGATGGAGATTGCTGGCTGTTCTTAGCCTTCCCTCAGACCAAATCGCAAGAAAGCTTTGTCTTCTGCAAAAAAGACAAGCTTCACCCGCTGGACTAGGGAGTAATAGAATAAAGCAGGACTTCAATACCCATGGGGTGCCACTGCAAGTAAATATATGATTTGCAATTACTGCTGCATTATCAGAATATTTGTCTCCCTCACTCCCCAGTGCCCATCCTGAATTCAATCAATTCAACTATGAAGAGCAATTTGGTGAGTATTAAGTGTGCACCTTGAAATGGTCATCTTATAAAAAGACAAATGGCTAAAATGAAGGAAAATCAAGTACAATTCTTACTTCAGAGCAGTACTAGCGTGTTCCAACACAAGTGGGAATATATACCACGGCAGCAAAATATGACAGAGAAATATGGCAGTGCAAATCATTCTAAAATTTAAGTTATTTTGCTTTTATCTACATAGAAAATGTATTTACTAGAATAATTTTAAGAACCTCTGAAGAACAGTATTTGACTGCTTGAGAAATATTATATCACAGAGTGGCTTTGTACAATTTGTGTAGACAAAAATTGCAGGAAACCTTGCAAGTCCTGCTGCCTTCTGAGTAATCAAGGGGGATACCATCACTACTCATCACATTGCCAGCTTCTCCCAAGTCATAAACAATTGTAATTAACAAATGATTGTAAAGCGTCATAAATTATCTTCAGACTGGACTACCAAAGTGATTTTCTTAATCACATCAAGAGAAGTATAAAAAACCCATTGTCAGTATTAGAAAATATTTTTCTTCACAATTCCTACTCTATACATAACTAACTCAATTTTCACCAAACTACATCTCTGTTTTCCTTGTTTTCTGTAACAAATACAGACAAAAAACAAATCTCCTTCTCACCTGAGAACAATACAGGTGCTTTTTTCCTCCTTCATCATCTCTTTACTACCTGTCAGTCTTTCTTATTTAATCATACCCAGAAAAGATCTTGCTACATTTTACAGGGACAAGCCTTTTTTACATTTCAGTAGTAGCTCTTAGTAGTTTGGCCCAGGTCCCTGTTATTGAGTCACATTTATTTCTTTGTTTTCATTACAATGCTGAATTAACACATATCCCAGCATTCAACAAGGAGCGGCACTGTAGGTGGCTCGATTCGACATGGCCGAACTATTGACATGACAGTTGCTTCCTGAATCATTTGTCAAAAGCAATCTCCAGCTCCTACAACTTTCTGAGCCTGCTTTTCCTTTCTCTCCCTGCTCCTACACCTTTCTTGATTCTCCTTCAAGGGAAATTCTTTCTTTTTTCAACCCACCCTGGCTTGGTCCTTCCACTGTTAGAAGCAAACCTGACAACTCCTGCCCCTCGTAACTTTGACTGGCACAGATAGTGGTTGTCTTCTCAGAAATCTCCAGCAATTAAAACCAGTTTGATCCTGCCCTAGAAGACTAAAACACAACAGATGGCTCTGAAAGACTTCTGAATACTTCTATGACTCTGTACCAACCACAGCAGACCAGAAACATGAGCACAGAGAAGGGCAGACAGATGCTGAACGTCATTCGTAACGTAAAAAAGAGAATAGGTAGAAGTACAAGGGAAAAATATTACCATCGCACTCCATGTTGTGAATTGATGAAGAAAAACAAAGACCAGCTTTCAAAAAACCTTACCTTCTACTGAAGCATGTAAATAAAGACCCGGTTTTCAAAAATATTGAGCACACAGCAACTCTTGCTATGATCTCGTGAGTACCTTTTCCAATTATGTCAGAACTTGGCACTATAAGCTCTTGAAAATTTGATCTCAATCACAGGCATTAAGCAATTCTGATCCCTTCTCCCACTGCATCCCAAATCCAGTCCCAAAAGGATTCTGCAAATATTAAGTCTGTTGCAGGGTTGGGTATTAATGCAGTGCATTTCTTTTTCACTCAAGAACTTAATACCACACACTTCTTGGTTTCATATATATAATTATGTTTATGGCAGTTAAATACCTGTTCTCAGCATGTGCCATTAATACCAAGCACCCGCAGTCTGGAGATACCACTTCAGAACACCACACTATTCTTATGAGTAGCAACTCCTCCTTTCCATCAGATGAAACAGAAATAATAGTTTCTGATCTCAGATTACAGCTGTGATGTCACTGATAGAAGAATATTCTGTTTAATAGAATGACCTGTGTTACCTTTTGTTAGGGAAGTGTCAATTGTGAAAGGCTTCATTAAAAAGAGAGAACAAACGAGCAAGACAGAAAAGCCCTTTAAGAAAGTTGGGCTGTCAGGTTTCCTCCGAGGAAAGTAACAGTTCTTTTCACACTGCTGTGTGAACTGAATTATATTTGACATTTATTCCAACTCAAACCTGCCTAAATGTTACACAGTCAATCAACATTCATTAGAGTCAAGAGTTAGGATTTATTAAAGTGTTTTTCTCTTCTGAATTTCACCCCCCCTTTACAGATCCTCTGTCAGCAACTTTCTAACTCAGCAACATACAAGACAGTCAACTGATCACTAAACAAGGATATTCCGTTCACAGAGCTCAGTAAGTTTAATGAAGGTGGAATGTACCCACGAAACTTCAGAGATAAGTGTCATTGAGAGGCAGGTAGCACTGCTGATACACAGCTGACAGAGATGTGCACCACTGCCCTTTACTGGACCTGTTCAAGCCTTTGCGATAGCAACCTACTGCTATCAGCTATTTGCCACCAGGGTTTTCAAGTGAGAGTTCAAAAGGTGTAGCATTAGAGATTCCTCTCCTGTGTCCCCAGTTTCTACCTCTTAACAAAGTTTTGATAAGCTACTGCTTGTACAGCAGATTGTGAATTTACAGATTAGACTACAGAATCAACTCAGCTGTGCTCAGATCATGACAGTGTTGGATTTAGTGCAATGAACTCAGATTGCAAGAGGACAGCATTAAACAGTGTTCAAGCAGGGCATGCTTGAGAAAGTCAAGTAACCAAAAAACCTGAAGGACAGAACCCTTCATCTCTCTTTCTGTGATATCAAAAAAGACAATGAAGTCCTGTAAGAAAATAATAATTTTTTTTGCTGTGTGCATTAATATTAACTCTGAGCATCACACAGTGCTCAAATATATCTTATGAGGCTTCCATTTGCTGGAGTAATTGGCCTAAAAAGCAGACTGCAATCGATATGTAAACGGCCAAGTCAGTAATGCATTAAATTATTGATACCAAACAATTTTTAGAAGTACTTATTTACTATAAAAATACAGAGAAATTTCTGTGTTTTCCCTGACTACAAAAACCTCACAGTTTCACACCTTTTATGGCTAGAAGAGCCCATTACAGAATCACAGAATCACAGAATGGTAGGGGTTAGAAGGGACCTCTGTGGGTCATCTAGTCCAACCCTCCTGCTGAAGCAGGGTCACCTACAGCAGGCTGCACAGGACCTTGTCCAGGCGGGTCTTGAATATCTCCAGAGACGGAGACTCCACAACCTCCCTGGGCAGCCTGTTCCAGTGCTCCGTCACCCTCAGAGAGAAAAAGTTCTTCCTCATGTTCAGACGGAACTTCCTGTGCTTCAGTTTGTGCCCATTGCCCCTTGTCCTGTCACTGGGCACCACTGAAAAGAGCTTGGCCCCATCCTCCTGACACCCACCCTTCAGATATTTGTAAGCATTTATTAGGTCCCCTCACAGCCTTCTCTTCTTCAGGCTGAACAAGCCCAGTTCCCTCAACCTCTCCTCGTAGGGGAGATGTTCCAGTCCCCTAACCATCCTCGTAGCCCTCCGTTGGACTCTCTCCAGTAGCTCTTCATCTTTCTTGAACTGGGGAGCCCAGAACTGGACACAGTACTCTAGATGAGGCCTCACCAGGGCAGTGTAGAGGGGAAGGAGAACCTCCCTCGTCCTGCTGGCCACACTCTTCTTGATGCACCCCAGGATCCCATGCAACACTGCTGAAACTGCATGCGATAGTACTGTTGACTTCTAACACCACTTTTACACTTGCATAATTTTGCTGGCTTGCTGGATTTTCCTCAGATTGCTACTAATTATCTCTTTAGTATTATGCTGCCCATAGATAGTTGTTACATAAAAACATTGTTACGTAGAGTGAAACTTCAAAACGATGCAATTTCATTTTGTAGGTTAGGGTTCACTGCATGTGCTCTGCTTTTGCTGTAAAATGTAGTTCATTGCATGAAGCGAAATGATCCAAAGGTCGAGAGGGGCTGGCGAGAGTCATACTTAACGCCATCCGACTCAGTATCATAGCAAAGGAATCCCCTATGGGCAAATGCAGGAATTCTGCAGGTCCTATCAGGAGATATTGGGACACAATTAGTACCAAGTAACCTCAATGCATCTCTACACTAATGGAATCATATTGCAACTGAAGAAAGGTCTACAGCTGTCAAGGAAACACATTACCCACATTAGGAATTATAGAGGTAGCCGTGGCAAATAAATGGTGCTCCTGAAGTACGCTGTATATTTTGCCTGGGGCCTATTTCCAAGCAATTTGTCAGTGCCATTAATAACACCAACAAAAATAAATACTTCTTTATATGACCCAGACCTGAAATTCCTATTCTATAAAACAAACAAAAATCCCACTTTACATAGCTCCTTTCTTTAACCTGCATCTCAGACAATGACCTCTGCACAATCACCCCAAAACATTCTCTCTGGCTTTAGGAGAACACCTGTGGAAAAAAAAAATTCATACAGTACAATGCCAGATACATACAGCTGAGAGTTTGCCATCTGAACTGTTCACTAAACACCTTATCTTGGTTGAAATCCAATGACTTCCCATTAATTTTAATGCAGCGACTTTGGAATTAAAACAGCATGAAAGCACAATTCACCCCTTAATGACAGAAATTTGCAAAAGGGAAGCTGTTTTATGTAATCAGTCTGAACACCTGCTTTTGTAATCAGCCTGTGTAATCAGACAGATTACATGATTACTACCAAATATTGTGCAGACATATTCTGAGAAAAGAATTTGTTGCATTTCAGATTTTTAATCGAGGTGGCAGGAAAAAAAACACTGAAGTAATAAAAATAAAATTCTATCTCAGCAGGTGTTCATAAAAGGAGGATGGAAGAGAAGCATGAATTTTGGCTCAAGCGTGTTTTTTGAATAGATTTTAAACCTTCAAACCTAATTTTTCCTAAAAACATTCCAGAGAAAAAGTCATAATTTGATATATAGAAGCTACACCCAGGGCCTGACACCAACCAGCAACTCACCGAGTACATCCTTACTTTCACACCATTTTAGAACACCAGTAGAAAAAAAAATTGGCAATGTGCAGGATGTCCCCTCAGACTCACAGTAGGATTAAAATGATTAAAACTAAGACACCAGGCGCTTCCCAATGAATTCTGCTATGAGAATCCACCATTGAATAGAAATACTTGCTAGAAAATCTCCTGAAAAATTTAACTTTGGCACACCCTCCACCGAGTTACTGGGCATTAGTATCACTTGTGTTGCTCTTTGTTATTTCTAATTCTGCTGTAAAAACAATTTCCTGCAAAGACCACACTCCATAATATCTAGGTGAAATATCTGACATCCAACAAGTTGAGAAATAGCACCAGTTCAAAAACCTCACATACAGAGAACTTCATGTTGAATTTGTATAATAATTAGTTCAGAAGCAATGAACTAAACTGCATAACATGTAAAATGCTTCAGCATATTCATAAGCAGACTAGAAAAATTATTGAAAGATAAATAGATATTACATCTATTATCCTGATACACAGCAGCAGTGCAGAGAATCAACGGAAATATCTGATTTTATACAATTCAAATAACCACAATAACTATATTATGAACATTTTCAACATGAGGAACTTTAACACTGAAGTCAATACCCCATACAAAATAGAAACCTTTTTAGCATAAAGAGACAGTATCTTGAAAGTATAGTATGTTTCAGATCTTTAAAATCATATAATGAGCTTCTCTTAGCATTTTGAAAACATCTTTGTGTGATATTTGGGCCAACTTACTTCGCTTAGAAAAATAGGCAAAATACAAGTCTTGGAGCTTGTTGACTTCTTGCAAACAAAGTTTTACAGTAAGAAAGAGTCTTCAATAAATACGCATTATTTTAAGCCTTTTTCCAGAATTCCTCTAGTTATAAAGAAAACACAATAGGATTCCAGCCCTTTTTTCAGCTTGCTTATGGACTATGGCACGACAACGCTACTTTTCTGCACCTTTTTTCCATGCAAAAAAACCCCAAAAAAACAAAACCAAGCAAATTATGGTTCTCCAAAGAACTAGCCCCCAATGGACAGATATGCTTCCAAAACTCAGGTTCAGCACAGAAATAACTAGGTGCTCACGCTTCCGAAGCACTGCCTGCATCATCTACAAATAATCAACTTTCCCAGCTATCTGAGGACAGAAGTGTTTCTGTAGCCATAAACTCGCTAATTATATTATACAAAAGGGCATACTGGCAAGCATGGTCTTGAAACATTAAGATGAATGACCATCTTGTCAGTGGCAGAGTAAGCAAAATTATGAATGACCTAATTTTTAAGAAGTTGCATATATAAATATGCATGCAAGTAGACACAGACATTTAACTGGATGTCTACAGGAACAACCACTAAATCTTCATCATTACTAAGAACATAGGTTAGAGTTTTGTGATCATTGAGCTCTAAAAACTTTTATACCTACATGTTCCAAAAATACGAATAAAGTCACTGAAGTCTGTTATTGAAAATGAAATATTATCATCTGGTTCATACATGTTCAGGAGGAAAAAAAAAGAAATCAAGAACAAAGAGTAGAAAATTCTAGGATTAAGATTAATTGAGAATGCATATTGGATTGGATCGTGATTTGAAGTTTAAAAAATGAAACATGTTTCAGCTGACAGAAAAACAGATGCACAAACCTCAAGAAAAATACAGCCACAGTATATTTTCCTTAGTATTTACAACAGAGCCTCCTGATTTCCTCTACCACAAGCATTTCTAAGTTGATTACTGGTCCATGCAACATGGCATGATGAAACTGCACATCATGTCTTGCTGGGAAGGAACACATCATGTGTCACCATTGCATCAGGCTGACTGAGCACAATTATATTTGTTTGGTCAACCATGCACATAACGGCACACACAGCTTGTGCATTGCTATATTTGTAGTGTGCTGAGCTATTAGCAAACTATCTCTTTTCCCGCTTACCAAGAGAAGCCAAATCTTGATATGCTACCTCAGTATTTATTCCCTTCACATTCCTACAAATTCCTACTAGCTTTAACAGAACTTACTAGACGTCAAAATTAAAAACAAATAACACAGACTTGATTTTTTTTTCTTGCCTTATCTTCTGTCTGTTCTAGTGCTAGAGAACCATGTCTCTACATTTACTCATGGTGAGAGACCTCTTGCTCTGTGGGCAGACCAAATGAATCCAGTAGGGCTGCTTCTGGAGCTAGATACGAGTGTATCCGAGTCAAGTCATTGAAACTGGGCTCCAACATATTATTTGTTCACAACAAACCCACACCTATTTTCACTTCATGGGAAAGAGTAAAGAGGTAACATGTATACCATATAATTGTCCGTGTCAAAATGGTTCAGCAAGGGACAAAATCTCCAGAAAACAGCCTGAAACAACATTAAAGTCTCCAATTTTGGAAATGGGAGCAAGGAGGGAGAAGGAAAAGCATATGATACTGCTATTGCCACATGTGCACGGGAGGGTGAAGCACATGCAGTACATGAGGAAGAGACCCATGGGATTCGGCACTGCCTTCTCCAGCACTCCAAGCAACAGAGAATGCCTCATGGCTATCTCAGGCAGTGTTGCGCTTCACCTGATAGAGGCCTTCAGGATTCATGTGCTTGGGGAACAAGGCTCAGAAATAACTGATTGTTCCTGTGGGACAAAGCCAGAGCTGAATTCATAAGGGACCGCACAGACATCTGCTCTGAGCTCTTAATACTCCAGCACTCCTGTCCCAGAGGCCAGAAATGCTGGAGCTGTAATTGCCAAAACTTACACGGACATTGCTTGCACAACCTCAGCTCAGCTTCTTGGGTATATATTACTAATGAGTCTTTGAGCATACGTTCCATTCCTTCTTGCACATAGTTCCAACCCGCCTTCTTCATTCACTACCAAAAGATGTATACCTAATCTTCAAAGGCCATTTACCACCTAACGTTACAACAAAATGATAGAACTTTCACAGTAAATTAAAACAATCATATAGCAGATATGTAAAACAAAAACTCAGTCTAAACTTCACCAAACTAAAGCCAGGCAGAGTTATAAGCAACTGAAAAGTAAGTTTGGTATTAGGAAATACTAGGCAACTTTAATGACAACCACAAATACTTGGATCACCCCTTTGACAACACACACAGAGCACGATCCCACATTTTTGGCATCTGTGCATTTTGTTTTCTTATGGCATGGTAGCTGCTGGCAATAACGCATTGCCATTAATGGGTTATGAAAGCTGGCTGGTAGGATTTGCTTCCAAACCCTTACTATCTAGTTCGCAGCTGATACTAATGGGAGGTTTGTTTGGGATGCTGTTGCTTGGTGTTTTGCACACAACTGACCTTCCTCTTTGCTCCTTCTGCTGAGACGGAACCCAGGGGGAGGACTCTTGTTTCACACTACCAGAACCCTCTACCAACTTCTTCACTTCCACATAAGGAAAGAGTAAATTTTTAGCTGCTCTTCCCCACTTCACAGACTGCAACATATTCCTCCTTTCACAGGGACTGACTTTATTTCAGCTTTATTTTATGTCTTCCTTGCTGGCACTTTTACAGACATGTTAGGGTCAGATCACATTTTGGCTAGCAAGAACACAGTTTAATTTATTACTGTCAAGTTGAAAAAACCTTTTAGCTACCATTGCTATCAACATGATGCCATCTCTAGTTTTCGTTTGATTGCTGTTTATGTGACCTGGTACATACTTCACATGTAACAAGCTACATTTGGTGAAGTTCAGGTTTGAGAAGACTCACGTCTACCTTTGTCCCTGTTTGAGTGCTCCTGTCCCAGGGTATGTCCTTACATAGGAGGATGTTCCTGCCTGCCAGCTGTATTTGTTCTTTAGTATGCTCTTGTTACAGAGCTGGAGGTTTAGGCAGGGAACACAGAGATTTTTGTGGGCATTTGTTATTTTAATGGATTTCAGCTATTCTTGTTATAAGTCACCAGAATCCTTTAAGTTACAAGCCTCCAGTAATCCAGTTAAACATTGCAGAAGTGCTCCATAAGCATTAAATGCAATTGTTAATAGCTCCTGGGGGCTGCAAGCAGCTCGTATCACTCTCAGCTGGTCCCTCTGGCTGCCACATAGGGCTGCATTATTCATCTCTGGAGGGAGATGTGTCCAGCCGACTTTATCTACAGCCAAATATGTTCATTTATTACAGCACTTCAGCATGTTCTCTAAGCTCTTCTGCTCGATTCTCAGAAATTTCTGGTGTAAGAGGCAGGATTAAAAGAATGCTTCTCAGCATCTTTGGTTATCTTTAAATTTTTCTGCAGAGACATGTATAGAGACAGAAGCTGCCCCGTGGCTCTTGGTAGCACAGATAAGTGATCCTCTTTGGCTTGAAACATACCTTGAAGCTGTCCCTGATTTTTACCTCAAAAGTTCACTATCCTCTTTGATCTCAATTGTACTTTACTGAAAAAGTGAGGCAAAGAAGTGTCAGGTAATAAAGCAAGGGAACATGCTTTTGGCAACAATTTTCGTTTTAAAAAAAACAGCACAACAAAAAGAAAGGTCTTGGTGCAGAGTCTAACACTACCTCTGCTTCCAAACAAAAGCATATTAAAACATTGTTTAAATAATGGATTTTTCTGATGTTAAAGGCCCTTAAAGTAATATCTACACAGAAAGGGCAGAGACAGCAGGAAGCCAAGCATCTTTAAAGGTCCTCCCTAGTAAGCGAAAATTAATGTGTCACTTTTTTGCCTCTTTACAGGCCCGTAGGGACTGCTCTACAAGCCCAGAGTACTGCTAAACTGGTTTCACTGTTCCAAACATGACATCACCATGCAAAAGCACATGTTTCCTCTGAACAGTCTCCAAATCCAGCCCTCTTCTGTCTTCATCATCCTCCCTTTTGGCTTCCTCCGCCAAAGGCAATTCTTCAGATTCAAAGGTGACATATTATCACAGAATCACAGAATGGTAGGGGTTGGAAGGGACCTCTGTGGGTCATCTAGTCAAAGTCCCCTGCTGAAGCAGAGTCACCTGCAGCAGGCTGCACAGAACATTATGACTGGGAACCCCTAGAAATGGGGCTGTATTTAACTTATGCAATAAACTGTCTTTTACAAGATCGAACCTGAAAGTGTCTCACTCTGTGATGTCACCTTACTCTTACAGCTAGTCTTTGGACATGCTTGCAAATAATCCAGTCTTCTGCCTGTCTAGACTAGCTTAGATAAAATCCACATGCTACTGTCACTGGTTAGCCTAGAAGCAGATAGAAGCATTCACCTTTAATTCCTAATACTTAGCATAGTTCAACAATATCTTGTCTATACATTTGCTCAAAAAAACCCTTTTTTTTCCCAAGAAACAGTTCATTCTCATTAAAGAAGATTAAAACCGTACTCATGGGGTACAAGGAGCATGAAATTGTTGTCCTCTCAGAGGCTGCTGCTCATCAAATTTTTTGGAAGGTTTTTTTCAGTTAGGATATATTTATTGGATAAGGAAGATTAAAGATGCTATAAGCCCTTCAATTATCATTACACACAGTGGTATATATTCCTGAATCACATGACAGTCACAGTTGTGTAGATATGTAGCTTGCCTCAACCTTTCACACTCCCTTCTCTCCGTCTATGCCTGGACTACAACCGCTTCTAAACTCTACATATTCCCTGGGTAGGGAATACCTTACATTTTCTATGCTCTGCACAAACATTAACTTATTAACCTTCATATAATTAAGGGAGATTCATGTGAAACCTATTCAAAACTCAGTGGAGGATATGGGTAGATTCAGCTTCGTATCAGGCTGTCATAAAACAGATAAGTAAAGCAAAACACAAGATTCTGTTTAACTTAAGACCATATAGCAACCCAAACTTCAGTCAAGGTCAATTCCATTCTCTCCATTATTTACGCATGTTCCAGCTTCTCTGGCTGTTTAAATCATTCTTCCTGGTTCTGCTTACAACCGACAGACTGTTACAGCAAATCTCCTAGAGAGGACAAAATGTTCAAGGCTCCTTGTGATTTCATTAACCGATTTTTAATATTTTTAATGTTTTTAAAGCAATGCTTATGCTCTGAAAATGAAAATTTTATCAAAATCATTAGTGAATGCATCAGAGTGCTTGATTTGATTGTAGCATGTTTTGTCCTATGCATTTGTAAAGTTCATCATTATGAAAGATTATATAAACACAGGATACAATATTTTTAGAGGTATCCAAGAACACCATTTTCACTGCTACATGTTCTTCCAAGTCATTTAGTCACTTTAAAAAATTCTCCTTGTTATGGTTAATTAAGATGAGCAACAGAAAAATCAAACAGGGTGACTCAATGCTATATCTACTCTGATTATTTAATGAAGTTTTTAAAACTCAAAATGAACCTAATATTTACAGTAATCAAGTCCTAATATACAGGCCATTTCTCATTTTTTTTCCTTTGTGTTGGTTGTTTTTTGTTCAGGTATTTTTTTCTTCCTCCAAACAACCAGTCATAGGAAACCTTAAAATTAAAAAGCGTATCACTAAATTAAAAACCCAGTTAAACCACGATCTTATCTTAAAAGGCACAAAGAGATACATTGATTCTGCTCGGTAAGGTATATCACTTTGTGCCCAACATAGTTAAATTCTTCAGGTTCCATATGAAAATTCAGCTTTTATTTGTCAAATGACCAAACAGCTGCCACAAACTCCAAAAATCATGTTATGCAAAGGAAACGCGGCCATCTTGATGTAGGCCACTGTGACTCTTTACATGTCAGTATATGGAAAAAGGAAAACTTTGATGAGTAAGTATCATTAAACTAAGTAGCACTGTACTCGTGTATTTCACCAATGCTTTGTTCGGAATTAACGAACCAAAATGATTGGACAGAGATAATCTGAGCCCAGGTTCAAAGTGAAAAGTTCTCTTGAAAACTCATACAGCCATTGGTAGTTGAAAGGCTTTCAAATGTTCTAGCAGGACTTCGTATTAAAGAACAGATGCCTGCAGTATACATTGGACATGTCATCTATGGGTTTCCCTGCCAACAAATCAATTATGTAAAACAAACTTTCAAATAGGGGCCAGCTTTGAAAAGGAAACAAATATTTGATGGAAAATCAAACACCTTTTCAAGACGAGCACAAGAAAAGCCCATCTGCTGCTACATGCTTCTTCCACTGCTGTTACTGCACCAATTTTTCATGCCCTTCTCTTTCAGTGATGATTAATTCAGGAAATTTTGAAGTTTCTACAGTACACAGTTCTACTATAGATAAGTGGCTCAGGCGTGAAAACACTGCTGTAAAAACCCTTCTGTTGGAAGATTCATTGGGAAAGAATGTGCCTATTAGAACAAGAACACAAGGCTGAACAAAAAGTATTACAAAAGTTACTGAAAAACCTCTATATGTCATTTGCAAGTTAAACACTGTATTGCAAACATAGATAAATACAAGTGCCAACCCTGAGCAGCCAATAAAAACAAATACGATCACTACTTGAATAAATATACTGGTTTCTCCCCCTGCAGATCCTGGTCGAAGTTTTTATTCTCACAGCCTGTCACATAACAAATGATTCATTACACTATACCAGAAATTTGGCAGATTGGATGACCATGACATACAGCACGAGTTGCCATCCTGGGACAAATCCACGGTCACAATTTTAGGCAACTCTGTTTTGACCTCAAACTATGGAAGCAGGAGGTTCTATTTTATTTAATCACTCAACTTTTCACACACATCCAAGCCTTTCAACCAGTTGGATGATGTATCAGCTGACAACTACAGCTACATACCATGCAGGGATTGGGAAGAATTTCAGCTGGGTAATTTTGGGGGGGACAAAAATTTCAGTATACAAAGTCCTTAGACACTGTACACAACTTTAAAATGCCATTCAGCTTCTCTCTTAATATGATACATGATTGAGAGACTTCTCTTTGACAGAAAGGTACATCCTGTAGCTTCATGAAATTTGTTTTTAAGTCATATTGGTCAAACTATGTTAAAACACTAATGTGTCAGTAATAATACAGTATCTCAAAGTAATAGGCTAAACAGGAAGCATTTATGCTAAGCTATCTTTATACATAACATAGTTTTACATTATAAGTAATGTAGTTGATACAAAATAAGATACTATATTAATGGCAAAACAATGGCATTTCCTAAGGAAAAAAAATTTGAAAGATTACTAGTTTCTGAGACTTATTATTTATGATGCTTTTGCTTTTTATTATTATTTATCATTATCATATTATTTATGATGCTTTTTGCTCTCTACTGCAGACAGTAGAGGGAAATGAGTCCATTTCATGACCCATGTCTTGAGTAAAGGAATTTCATCGTTTCTTAGTCCAAAATCCACAACTGTACAATCCCTAAAGTCACACTTGTTTTCACCTATCCTTCGCTTACACACATGAATAGAAAAAACCAGAATGTGCCATATCCAAAATGCAGAAGACAGAAAGAAACAAAACATTTACTTTTTAACCTAACTTCTAGTGCTTGATTTCCATGTATCATTAGTCTTTATCAGTGCCAAAAATATTCACTGTAACACAACAACAGACTGCAGGCTAGTGTGAATCAGAAGAAACCTCCTCAAACAGGACTTCGCTAGAGTCACAAAATAAGTGTCTTTGAAAAAGCACCCAGAGGAGGCCAACAGAGCTGGGAAAAGGGGTGGAGGGAATGTCCTGCGAGGGGGGGCCAAGGGCTCTGGGCTTGCCTGGTTTGGAGAGAAGGAGGCTGAGGGCCAACCTCATTGCTCTCTGCAGCTTCCTGAGGAGGGGACGTGGAGAGGGAGGTGCTGAGCTCTCCTCCCTGGGATCCAGAGATAGGATGCTTGGGAATGGTTCAGAGCTGCACCAGGGGAGGTTCAGACTGGACACCATGAAGCATTTCTGTACTAAGAGGATGGTCAAACACTGGGACAGGCTTGCTAGAGAGGGTGTCGATGCCTCAAGCCTGTCTGTTTAAAAGGCATTTGGACAATGCCCTTAACAAGATGTTTTAACTTTTGGTCAGCCCTGAAGTGGTCAGGCAGGTGGACTAGATAGTCATTGTACGTCCCTTCCAACTGAAATAATCTATGCTATTCTATGTTTGGTGTGCAAATCAATTTCTTACTTAAAAAGTGAGTCACACTAAAAGTGAAACAAAACCACTTCCAAAAAATTTAATTGGAAACTGGTCACCTACTGGGTAGATTCAAAGTAAGAAAATAGGACTAGCATGATGAGGAATTACAGAAATCTGATGGCTGTGCCTCATGTATACCCTGTATAAAACAACAAAACATGAGAGGGAAGCTGTCTTGCAACTAAAAATGGCTGTTCTCTTCACAGAGATTTAGCTCCCAACGGATTGCATAGTCCCCTTAACTGGACAGAAATAATTAGATATCTGGCTGAATATTTATGCTTTCACTTCACTGGCAAGGAAATACAACAGCTATACGCATCTTGCAATAAATACTGCCTCATTTCCTCGTGTAGCTGCCTCCAGCCACCTAGCACTTCTTATATAATCCTTTCTTACCTCTCGTCCCAGCAAGACAGCACGGTTCAGTAATCAGAACTGTACCCTAGTGACACCCGCTCTACTCTGGGCATCGGCATTATCCAGGGCTGACTCCCCGCCAGTGCATCATGATGAAGAAGCCTCTTCACTTTCCTGTCTGTCTGACTTTTCTGTAAAGATTATGATGATAATATCTTTCTCATCGCAAAAACGAAAGGGGAATGACAAGGACTGTTAATGATTTGTAGAATACTGATAATGTAGAGCACCATTTAAGCGTAAAGTGTATTTGAGTTATGTCAGCAACGAAAAAAAGATCACAAAAGCATATTGGAGCATGGAGTAGCGTTTTATGCTAATTATTGGTGAAAAGAGAATGAAGAAAATGCCTTCCTATATCCAACTCTAATGAGACTCAATATATGCTAGCTTTTACATAATCTACTTATGAGAGAAAAGAAAATCCCCACCCTATCTGCTAGATGTATACTGCAATGAATCTACTCCCACAGAGATTTGCCTCAATCATGAAAGCAATCAGAATGTTTAGACTTTGATGTGAAGATGGAGGCCAAAGAGCAAAATGACTTTACAAATTGAGAACTCTGCCTTCCCAAACAACATTTGGAAAAATTCTATAATCAACACGGCATGAATGATCGGTAATGATGTCCCAGACCACAGGCAAGCCAATGCTTTTCCTGGGCACAACTGTTTTGCTTTTGAAAGTGCTTATATGCTTTGAAAGAACTTCATTCAAAGTTAACACACTAGTTTAGCCTTTCCCCCGTCCCAAAAGTTACACACATAAGGTTGTACATCGACAAACCCAGTTAACTCAGTCACTCCTTCATGTGCATGTAGTGGAAAAAAATTTTAGAGTGTGCTATAAAATATTCTCTTGCAGGTTCAATACCTTTCAGAGTCAGATTTTACTTAACGATTTCTTACAGAACCAAACTCACTAGCTCCATCAAGCTCATAATCAAGCTACTGCTCTTACCTGGTTGTTTAAAAGTATACATTGCCTTTTAGTCTCAGAACAAAAACACTGAAATACAGAAATCCACAAAGTAGTTATAATATAATGCTAAAACACACTGAAAAAGCAAGTGGAGACAACATCCTATACACATGCTTGTTGCATATTTAAAGAAAGATCAGTAAATACTGAACAAAAACTAGTCACAGTTTACCAAAATATATCCAGCAAAGATACTTGATCACACATTTGTTGAAAGATTAAGCCAAAGTCAGACTGGGTCTGTCTTTGACTGGGATTGTCTTTGACCTGTCAATGACAGGTTCTCTTCAACGGATTTTTCCAACTAGAAATCAAAACAAGTGTATATAAAAATTATAGCTAATACAAAAACCATGGTCTTTATTGACACCATTCCACACACTAATCTTTTTGCCAAGGTACATTCCCTTCAGGTACATACCTAACGGCAACGTTCTCTGAAGTGGAACTCAACTGTCGGGGGCCAAAGCTACAGGATTTCTTGGCTAAACATCTGATCACTCTCAGAGAATAACAAATTTCTTCTCTTATATGACCCAAATATAATTTTAAGATACATATATAGATAAATATTGTTATGTATACATTTTCATATACATACACACTACCAATATCAAGCGCTAGCTAGGCAACTTAATGAAAACAGCAGCATTTTAAGTTCATATCTGGTGCATAAAAGTTGACTCACTGCATACATCTAGCTGATTTAAAGATACTTTCTTGTACCTGTTAACATATCTGCTACTACTACTTGCATATATGACATCTACATGTATCTACTACTTATTTAAAAACATGCATAATATTGCAATTGATATGTTATCTTACTTGTAAAGCATTATCTTTACATACACATCTTTTTTGCATGCCATCCCTGGATGTCCTTGCATATCATACTGTACTCTTTGCTGTCATCAGTTAGTTCCACATATAGAAATCAACAGGGTGAAAACCTACTGGTGAACATTTCCACAGTAAATCAAAAAGACCAAGGTAAATTTTAGTTACTTTCTATTAAAGTTTTAGCTGATTAAGCTAAGTGATGACATGATTTGACCTCCTATTAAGTGAGCAAGTGTTTCTTTGTAGACAAATTATCAATAACATTTTAATTAAGGTTTGATTGAGCCAAAGCTATCATCACATAGCAGCAGTCGGTGAGAAGCAAAGTGCTTGGGGTATCATTCTTCCCCTGCAAGGGCTGGAGGAAGGAGGAGTAATTACTATCGACAAGGCTAATCATCCAGTCTTCTAACACCAGGCATGCTCAGACAAGACAAATCCCACTCAACATTCCTTGTCTACAAATTGGTCATTTACATAAATATGTTTTCTTGCCAACATATGCTATTGTAGTAGATTACCCAAAGATGGCAGCAGTCCAGCCACTTAGCAGCCAACATTGAAGTCTTTTGCATAAACATATGTACTTCTCTGGCCATTTTCTAGACTTTACATACAAATCTGGAGACTAAACCTTACTAAGGCAAGTGGAGCTTTGGGTCAAAAATCAGCTGACACAGGTCCCTGCCTTTGAAGTCACTATCATCACAACAGCACACAGCTATAGCGCTCTTTTTTTCTGCTGGACATCTCCTGTCCCCCCGAGGAACCTTTGTAAGTTTTTGGAAACAAAATCACGGTTAGATAGACCATACACAAATTGCTACATACTGGTTTCGCTGTCCAAAAGCATTACTTCAACACTACATCTACATTATACACACAAAGTTGTAACCCATGGCGTGCTTTCCCCATGTTGTTTCAATGCAGCTTTTACATTGCTTTTCCAGATACTGAACTAAAACGGGGGAATGGCATTATTTCATTCACATGTTTTTTCACATGCAGATGCCATATTTATTACTATTCACCTCCTTGTCCCCACAAAGATCAGACTGATTCCATTCTCTAAGGGATGAGAGCACCCTGCCAGGATGGTTATCTGCAGCGTGACTATTGCATATTATTTTAGATAATATTGTAGATTATTACTGATAACAGCAACTGCCCATCCAGTTCCTGCACATTTCTGTGGTTCTCTACTTGGCTTACTTTGTTCTCTGCAAAGAGACAGTGCATTGGGAAAAATGAGATAAAATTTTAAAAATCCCTACATCTACCTCTCACTAATTCTCTGCATTTTTTTTCCAGACTAAACAAACTCAAACACTACAGTGTAAATTAAGTGGCTACACAAAAATGTTGACTGAACTTAGACAGATTTTTTAAAAAGTGACCTCCATCACGTCCTTCAAACGTATTGCTTGCTATCCCTGCTGATGAGCAGCTATCACACGGCTTCAATCTCACTAGAAACAGGATATCTAACTATTCTGCATCCATCACTGGAATGATCTAAGCTTGGACTAAAGAAATAAGCACCAAGCCATATCATTTCATAATAGATACATTTAAAAAACTGATCTCTAAAAAACAGTTTTCCTTGTAGAAAAAAACCCTGAAAATCAAACCTTTCTGTGCATCCAATTTAAACATTCTGCACCTTCTCAGAAGGAAATTATTTCCAGAAGGAAATCTTCAAATGCATTAACAAATTGTGATTACAGTCTTCCCAAGTCTAAAATTCCAATCGTCTTATACGTTATTCTACTTAGTAAATGTCTCCAACCCAGCACCCGTGACTTCTCACTGCAGGTCAGGTGAAACTTTAATAGTATTTACCACTTGTGCAGTGTCAAAAAGAAACAGTAATGTACTCCCTGCAGACAGACACACTATTCTGAAGGGCATAAAATCAAACTAGGTAAAGAAAGAAAAAGAGAATGGATAAAAGCATGGTAAAGCTCAGTACACATTTTGTTGGCTCAACTATATTTGCTTTTCATTCCACACCTAAACACATTTCTTTGTAAATAAAGTCATTGCCTGACAAAAGGTAGGTAGCAACGTGTACAAATCCTGCAACATACATGCCTCTGTTATCACCCAAGCTGAGACTAAATGGTAGAATAGTATCCTACTGCCTCACCTGAATACTTTCTCAGGGTGGCTATTACCGCTATTACTGTGGCTTTACTCAAGTCACTTTACTAAGGATTTTACCTACATTTTACATTATGAAAGCAAGAAATTACTGAATCTGTCTTTGCTTTGAAAAGAGAATTGTAGAAATTTAATATGGTGACCAGCATAACAAAGATACTGAGGATCTTTGGTTACAGGTAGTACCAAGGATACAAGCAGTCCTAGGAGGAGCAGGGAGTTGGACTTAATGATCCTCATGGGTCCCTTTCAACTCAAGACATTCTATGATACTAAAGCAGTGAAACTGGAAAAACTAACTGAAATATAAGATGTATTTATTAAACTTCAGCTGATGATTCAGTCCCCTTTGTTTGTCCTTGAAAAGTTTAGTTACATCTTGAAGATGACAGCTGCAGATTTCCCCCCATGGTGTTGCAGAGGAGTTTTCTCTCAATATATTCATCATACATTTGTAGGGCTAATGCAGAGATTACATTTTCTCCTATCTGTTCTCAGATACCAATAAAATGGATTCTATTAAGTCTATAAGGATTTGGTCTGAAACTTTTCACTCTGTGTACCAGTTCCTTACAGACTTCTAGTGGTGGGGTCAGACAAGGAGGAGGGGATAACGCACTGGCTGCTACCTCCTTGTTCATCTGTTTTCAAGAATAGTTATGAATTTTGACATTACATTTCTGCTCTGACGAAACCAGAGAAAACCTTCACAAAACACCCAGTTAGAAGTGAAAAACTTTTGCTGTCAGATTCCCAGGCTGGCCAAGGGAACTACCCGGTAAGGTGCTTCAGAGGTGCTGGCCGCCCCCAGCCCTGCAGGACTGGCTGTTGGCAGAGCAGCCCCCTGGACTGTGTCATGAGTCTGAATCTGACTGAAACAAGAGTGATCACATGCGCTTTGCGCTGACTGTTGTAAATGGGCTGCGTAACTGAAAAAAGTAGGGAATGATGCTCTTTCCCAAATCAAGCATTGCCTCAGTGGCAGGCACAGGTAGATGGGATTAGTCACCACGCAGCTCCAGCTCCCTGAAGCACTTCGTTTACCAACATGACTGTAATTAACCTTTCAGTGAACACATTGCTGTTGCCATGGGAACCCACCCTGGACATAAAGACAGTTTCATTATGTACTGCATAAGCCGAAGAAAAATTATGCTTCTGACAACCGCGTTGTCACGAAAGGGTGTCAAAGCAGTTGTGAGCATCATCACTTCGGGGAAAGATGGGAGGACAGCTCAATAGGAATGTCATGACCAGTCTAGAGAAATGAAGGCCACAAGAGGTGCCAGGGAACCCAGAAAGCCATGTCACATCCGTTCAAATCACCTTTCCTTTCACTCTCTAGAGTAAGCAGTCACTGCAGAGCAGGAAGGAAGAGTGAAGGAGAGCACTATTCCATATCTCCACATATAAATGAAATCATATTAAACAAGCCCACGAATTATTAAAAAAAAAAAAATTAGCACTTTAACCTAATATACTATAGGGACAGAAACTCCATAACACTGTTTATTTTCAAAATGAATGCAGCAGTTTATCTAATCCGAGAAAATAAGAATCATAAAATCCAAACAGAACAGCACCTTACTAGCTAATATTTAGTTTGTATTCCACAATTTGCATTATAATCTCCATCTACTTTCCTCTCAGAAAGGATTTCTAAAGACTGGCATAATGAGATTTGCAATTTACTGTACGCTACCAGAAGAATCTCAAGATTTACTGAAATTTATCAAATAATATTATTAGCATTCTAGGAAGCCTTTAATACAATATTAATCTACATTTGTCAAAAAAAGAACTAAAATACATTTTGAATTGCATTATTTTTTCTTTCTTGAAAAAAATTGAGTTTTTATATTCACTAATTTGCAAAATTCAATGCCTATTACATCATTAGCTCCTACTGGATCCTAATACACTTTTAATGAAAAGGAAGGTAAAAAAAAGTCCATCTATATATCTGAGAACCAATTTCTAACATGAAACATTCTATAAAAATGTGAATGTAGTATTTATATGTGCCTCAGTTTTCTCCAAGACATACTTTATCTGCCCATATTTTGCGGGGCGGAAAAAAGCACCTAGGTATTCAAAGTTGAAATCAGGATGTCATCGTTTCGGCTGGGACAGAGTTAATTTTCCTCACAGTAGCTGCTCTGTTTTGGATTTAGTAGGAGAAGAATGTTCATATAACACTGATGTTTTCAGTTGTTGCTATGAAATGCAGGACTTTTCCCAGTCTCCCGTGTTCAGCTGATGAGCAGGTGTGCAGGAGCTGGGAGGGCGCAGAGCCAGGCAGCCAGCCCAAGCTGGCCAGTGGGAATATTTCATACCATGGACATCATGCTCGGTTTATGAATGGGGGTTGGATAGGGGGCAGGAAATCTTTTTTTTTTTCCCCTCCTTTTCCCCAAATTTTCTGTGAGTTTGGTCTTTTTTTGGAAGTTCACAAAATTCGTGAAATCCACAAGTTCCTTGATCACTGCTCAGGGATTGACTATGCAATTGGTCATCAGGCTGTGACAAAAAAAGTTGTATTGTATTGTGTATCATCTGATTTGCACATTGATTATTATTAGTAGTAGTAGTATTTTCCTTTGTTGTTCTATTAACCTGCCCTTATGTCAACCCACGAGTTTTACCTTTTGTCCAGTCTCCTCCCCATCCTGCTTTGGGGGAAGGGGAGGGGTGAGAGAGCGGGTGTCTGGTCCTAGCTGCCAACTGCTGGGTTAAACCACTACACAGGTAAAATTTCGTCAGATTCCAAGCGTGAAAGCTACAAAATAATTTTCATCGTAATACCCGCCATACCTAATGGTACCTGAGAACATCTGTTTTCCCCAGAAAAATTACTGGGGAGGTTTGAGCTTGCTGTTGTGTATTTGTTGTCTTTCCTCAGCTGTGTATGCAAGTGCATGCCAAGTCCAGCTCAGATTCATAAGTTCAGGCACCCATGGCCATCTGCTAATCTAGGAGATGTACTCGGTGCACACCCACAAGCATGGACAGCACCAAGCTCAAAAAAAGGAGGAAAACGAAAGGCAGAAGACAGCAGTGGTGCTTACATTTTCCTAATAGTGCAAAGGGCTGGGGCCAGAAAATACAAGACCTGTCATCTAGACCTTCATCCGAATACATGTGAAAATATAAAATACATAAATAATCATCCGAGAGAAGCTGCAGCCCAATTTCTTCGCTGCCCTCTCTTCTTGGATGGGTAGGCAGGGCTGCGCTGCTGGGACAGCAGAAGCACCTGGAGATGGCTGCCTGCTCGCAGGGAGCGTGTGCAGTCATAGGGCCATTGCACAAATAGCAGAATGCTCTTCCTTTCCATCCCAACAAATTAAGAAAACACCGACAAACATAATTAAATTCCTGATAATTTAAACAATGAATTCCTACCCCAGAAATACTCCAGACCAGCCACAGACTCATTTTTGTACTGCTGTTCCTCACATTTTCTTGTCAAATGACTCACCGGTGATTCCAGGCTTCAGTATTGCTCGCAAAATTAAATTTTGCTGTTACAATGGAGTAGGTTAAGGCCCACAGAAGGGGCAGAAGCAGTCATCAGTATTTCAAGGGCTGGATAGGGCTTGTGTGAGAAAGACTGATGGCAGGATGCAGGAAGACTACTGGGATCTGCCAGAGTTGCAGGAACTGGGTTTGAGGGACCAGGACTCACAGTTATTCAAGCTGCAGATCTCCCTCTTTCTCCTCACCTTAACCATATCCCTTCTGGGACCTCACTATTTCCTCTCACTTCTTCGTGCTACAGCTGGCAGCCTGCAGTTGCTTCTGACATATTTGCATTACCTCCTACAGCCCCAGGCAACTGGCCACAGCTTTCAGCAGGCTTGGACATTCCTACACAGTTCACATGCTTGGACACCTGACAGTTTCCATGCGCTGTATAAAGAGCAGGTGCCAGAAGATGGGCCTGTGGTCTCTGTTCCTGGAGCAAGATATTCAAAAAACAATGGTGATGAAGTTCAGCAAAGATAAAAGTCCTCTGCCAGGTGATCTGTAGACCTGCTGGGTGATATGATATGCTTTGAGGGAATGCCTTCCTGTTCCTTTAGGGGCTGTTTCCAGGTTTCAAAGTCCTTATTCTAATCTTCAAGTCAAGATGAAAATTGTTTTTCTGCTCTTTTTGCTCTTCTTCTGCTATGGACCTGCTCCCACTCTCATGAGGCCAGTCCAAAATGCACAGAGGTCGATAGGAATACCCATAGTCACAACAGTTTCTTTGAGCAGGCTATTTGCTATTGACCTCAACAATGGTGGGATCAGGCCTGCCCCCCACTAACCTTTTTGTCCCTCACAGAACATTGAAAAGACAACCAGACCAAAGAGTTAAAGTTGCTCTCTGAGCCAAAATGAAAATGAAAGTGGCTGAGGAAACCGGGCCTGTTTATTCTGGAGAAGAAGAGGCTGAGGGGGGGCCTTATCGCTCTCTACAACTGCCTGAAAGGAGGTTGTAGTGAGGAGCGTGTTGGTCTCTTCTCCCAAGCAACTACTGATAGGACAAGAGGAAATGGTCTCAAGTTGCATCAGGGGAGGTTTGGATTGGATATTAGGAAAAATTTCTTTACTGAAAGATTGGTCAGGCACTGGAACAGGCTGCCCAGGGAGGTGGTTGAGTCACCATCCCTGGAGGTGTTCAAAAAACGTACAGATGTGCACTTCGGGATATGGTTTAGTAGACATGGTGTTGTTGGGTTGACGGTTGGGCTTGATGATAGAATCATAGAAAGTTTTGGGTCGGAAGGGACCCCTAGAGGTCATCTAGTTCAACCACCCTGCAGCGAGCAGGGACACCGCTAACTAGATCAGGTTGCTCAGAGCCCTGTCCAACCTGGTCTTGAATGTTTCCAGAGATGGGGCCCCCACTACCTCTCTGGGCAACCCGTTCCAGTGTTTCACCACCCTCATTGTGAAGAATTTCTTCCTTATATCTAGCCTAAACCTACCCTGTTTTAGTTTAAAACCATTACCCCTCGTCCTGTCACTGCTGTCTCTACTAAAAAGATTGTCCCCATCTTTCCTATAGGCTCCCTTCAAGTACTGAAAGGCTGCAATCAGGTCTCCCCGCAGCCTTCTCTTCTCCAGGCTGAACAAGCCCAATTCTCTCAGCCTGTCCTCATAGGAGAGGTGCTCCAGCCCTTGGATCATTTTTGTAGCCCTCCTTTGGACCCGCTCCAACAGTTTCATGTCCTTCTTGTGCTGAGGGCTCCAGAGCTGAACGCAGTACTCCAGGTGAGGTCTCACCAGAGCAGAGTAGAGGGGCAGAATCACCTCTCGACCTGCTGGCCACGCTTCTCCTGATGCAGCCCAAGACATGGTTGGCCCTCTGGTCTGCCAGCGCACATTGCCGGCTCATGTCCAGCCTTTCGTCTATCAGTACCTCCAAGTCCCTCTCAGCAGGGCTGCTCTCGATCCTTTCATCCCCCAGCCTGTATTGATAGCGGGGATTACCCCGACCCAGGTGGAGGACCTTGCACTTGGCCTCGTTGAACCTCATGAGGTTCACACTGGCCCACCTCTCCAGCTTGTCCAGGTCCCTCTGGATGGCATCCCGTCCTTCTGGTGTCTCGACCGTACCACTCAGCTTGGTGTCATCTGCAAACTTGCTGAGGGTACATTCGATGTCACTGTCCATGTCATTGATAAATATATTGAATAGCACCGGTCCCAGTACGGACCCCTGAGGGACTCCACTCGTCACTGGTCTCCATCCGGACATTGAGCCGTTGACCATTACCCTTTGGCTGCGACCATCCAACCAATTCCTTATCCACCGAACAGTCCACCCATCAAATCCATGGCTCTGCAATTTAGAGAGAAGGATGTTGTGGGGGACCGTGTCAAAGGCTTTACAAAAATCCAGATAGATGACCTCTATTGGCTTTCCCCTGTCCACTCTTGTTGTTACACCATCATAGAAAGCCACTAGGCTGCTCAGGCAGGACTTGCCCTTGGTGAAGCCATGCTGGCTATCTCGAATCACCTCCCTGGCCTCCATGTGCCTTAGCATATCTTTTAGGAGGATCTGTTGCATGATCTTCCCAGGCACAGAGGTGAGGCTGACAGGTCGGTAGTTCCCAGGGTCTTCCTTTCTACCCTTTTTGGAAAGGGGCACAATGTTTCCCTTTTTCCAGTCGCTGGGGACTTCCCCTGACTTCCATGACTTTTCAAATATCATGGAGAGTGGCTTGGCAACTACATCAGCCAGTTCCCTCAGGACTCTGGGGTGCATCTCATCAGGTCCCACGGACTTCTGTACATTTAGGTTCCTCAGGAGGTCCCGAACCTGGTCTTCACTTACAGCTGGAGGGATTTTACCCTCCTGGTCTCCTTCATGTCATCCATTGACTCGGGAGGGGTGAGGAGAGAGGTTGTCAGTGAAGACTGAGGCAAAAAAGTTGTTGAGTACCTCAGCTTTCTCCTCACCTGCTGTTACCAGTTTGCCGGTCTCGCTCATGAGCGGGGGTACGCTTTCTTTGACCATCTCTTTCCGGCTGACATACCTGTAGAAGCCCTTCTTGTTATTTTTCGCATCCCTTGCCAAGTTCAGCTCCAGCTGCACCTTGGCCTTCCTGACTCCATCCCTACGCAACCGGGCAGCTTCCCTACACTCTTCCCAGGAAGCCAGTCCCTGCTTCCACTGTCTGCAGTTCCCTCTTCTTCCTTAGTTTGACCAGCATCTCTTGTCTCAGCCATGCCGGTCTCTTCCCTTCTCTGCCCGACTTCTTACACTTGGGGATCGAGAGCTCTTGCGCTCTCTGGAATACATCCTTAAAGACCTGCCAGCTCTGTTCTGTTCCCCTGTCCCTGGGGACCGTTCCCCAGGGAGTCCTTCTGACTATCTCCTTGAAGAGCTGGAAATTTGCCCTCCTAAAATTTAGGGTCCTGACTATGCTTTTCGTTATTCCCATTTCCCTCAGTAGCATTAGTTCCACCAGCATGTGGTCACTGCAGCCCAGGCTGCCTCCGATCTTGACACCGCCAACGAGCTCACTCGCATTGGTGACCACCAGGTCTAGTATCGCATCCCCTCGGGTAGGGGTGCTTATTACCTGGCTTAAGAAGTTGTCCTCAATGCATTCTAGGAACCTGCTGGATTGCCTACAGCTTGCCGTGTTGCTTTTCCAGCAGATGTCGGGGTGGTTGAAGTCCCCCAGTAGGACGAGAGCCTGCGAGCGCGAAGCCTCCTGGAGTTGGAGGATGAACACTTCGTCTGTCAGCTCCTCTTGATCTGGCGGCCTGTAGTAGACACCAACCACTAGGTTCCCTTTGTTGTATCTCTCTCCGATTCTTACCCATAAGCTTTCGACCTGCTCGTGGTTATTCTTCAGGGACAGCTCTTCACTCTGTAGTGTTTTCTCGATGTAAAGGGCAAGGCCCCCACCCTTCCTTCCTCACCTGTCCCTTCTGAACAGCCTGTAGCCATCAAGAGCTACATTCCAGTCATGGGATTCACCCCACCAAGTGTCCGTGATGGCAATCAGGTCATAGCTTTCCAGCAGCACGATTGCTTCCAACTCCTCCTGTTTGTTTCCCTTACATTTAGGTTTTCCCTTATGAACCATAAGGTTTTCCCTTATGATCTTAGAGGTCTTTTCCAACCTATGATTCTATGATTGCTATTGCCTTCATTACTTCACAAATATGTAAAATGCCCACAAGCATAATAAGGGGATTATTCTGATATCTCAAAAAGAAGAAACTGATTAATTTGCATGTTAGCAGAATTTACTGTCTGATAATCTGGATTATTGATTCACGAGAAGGAAATCAGCAACAATCAATCCCTCTCTAGGCTTTCTGAAGTCCACCCTGCTCAATGGCTGTCTGGTTCAGACCAAAAGCTTTGTAGGGTTTTTTTTGCCTTGTCCAGCACAGACACTGTTCATGTTCACGAACAGTTACTACAGAGGAGGTATCAAAGCAGTCTTACCACCTCAGTTACTAAAAGATATCCTTTACACTTAATTAATTTTATGGTTTCTTGAAGGCTTGAGTAGGAAGACAACCAATGGCCCTCATAGTTGAGTTTTTCATAGTTGAAAGGATTTATATATATCCACTATGTTTACATATTAAGCACAATTAATGTACTCTGCCATTAAATAACTTCTTCAGTTCAAGATCGAAACATAATAATAAACCCCTGCTTTCTTCACAGCACTGTTGCAATGATAATCCAAGAGGGGACACAGAGTCAACATATTTCACCCACCCTCCACCATGTCACTGCTTGACAGGCACTTAGCTATGTCATACATGACCTTTTATCACCTTGAGTATCGAGTAATCATTTTTTTGATTACCAGTTACATCCTCCTGAAATTGAAGTGTTGGAAAGCTACTGCGTCTCTGTTTAATATTAAAGCTTACCATTTGGCTAGTGTAACTTTCCAAATTGCAGCAGTTGTTTTTGATAGGATTCCTATATGTTCTTGCTTCCAAGTTCATTTTTAATGACACCATGCAATCAGGTACTTAAATCAGAGGATAAAAAGCCTGGGGAAAATTACACACTGAACCATGAACTTTACTGAGTGACCTTAGACTACTTTTCATTGCGATTCATCCAATTTATCAGGGGGAAGGGGAACCCAACAAAACCCACAAAAAACAAAAAACCACCAAAAATATGTGTAAAAAAATCTCCGGTCTTGCATAAAATTGGAGGTGACATGTCAGCCAAGCTCACCTTCCAACACCATCCTATTGTGGGGCTAAGAACATCCCTCGGATTTCAGTTTTATAAATTATGTGTGCTGCAAGAAGATGTAAGTGCAACCCTGAAAAGTCGGCAGTGCCAGCTTGTTAAATCACTACATTTCTTTAAAATTATGTTCTAAACTTAGAAATCACTGTGAGATCTTCAGTTAGTGCAAACTATGGTGTACTAAAAAGCTGAGTACAAGTAAACATCCTTCTAGTTCGCAGTTTTGACATAACAGATTAATGAGCTCACCAGTAAAACATAAAAAATACTGTAGTAACGGATGTAGATACTCATCAGAGAGAAATCAATCTAACAAAGAATTCACTCAGTTGACACTACAGTGCCTTTTTCTGAAGTCATGTGTGCAATGTCGCTTTAAAAGGTGCAGTGAGGATTTAGGACATCATAACATGTCCCATCATTTCCAGTCCATGACTTGAGAAGGTGTCCTATTTCTGGAAATATTTTTGCTGCTATTTCTTTCCCTGTGTGTCCCCACTTCCTCACCACTTGGGTTTTAAAAATGTATTCCTTATCCTCTGTTCGTCCACATGCCATTTTCTATCACTCCCTGCTGTCTTCCTCTGCACTTGTCTGGAGCTCAGAGTTGAAATGGATTATCTGAACTCAGCACTACCTCCAGAGGAGTCACCAAGATGACAAAACTCAAGGAAATAAAACCATCTCAGTCACTGATCAGCAGGAGAAAAGGGTCAGAAAGGAGAGATGGGGAGGAAAAGGAGATGATGACAGATTATTATAAACCTCCCGAGCGATGATGAATAAAACCCTGCACCCAGCAGAAAACTAGGAATGTAGAAATCATGGATGACATACCTTAGAAAACCAATTCACAGTGTTTCCCATATAAGTATTTACTCTTGAAGCACAACAGAATTGCAAAGGGAGTGTTGTGGGTTTGCGTGGCAAGGTTTTGGTAGTAGGGTGGGGTATAGGGGTGGCTTCTGTGAAGCTGCCAGAAGCTTCCCCCATGTCCATTGGAGCCAATGCCAGCCAGCTCCTAGACGGACCACGCTGCTGGCCAAGGCCGAGCCCATCAGAAACAGTGGTAGTGCCTCTGGGATAACATAGTTAATAAGGGGAAAAACTGCTGGGGAACAGCAGCCGAGAGAAAGGAGTGAGACTATGTGAGAGAAACAACTCTGCAGACACTAAGGTCAGTGAAGAAGGATGGGGGAGGAGGTGCTCCAGATGCTGGAGTAGAGATTTTTCCCCTGCAGCCTGTGAAGACGACCATGCTGAGGCAGGCTGTGCCCCTGCAGCCCATGGAGGTCCACAGTGGAGTAGATCTCCACCTGCAGCCCTTGGAAGACCCCATAACAGAGCAGGGGGATGCCCGAAGGAGGCTGTGACCCTGTGGGGAGCCCATGCTGGAGCAGGCTCCTGCCAGGACCTGCAGACCCGTGGAGAGAGGAGCCCATGCTGAAGCAGGTTTTCTGGCAGGGCTTGTGACCCTGCGGGGGACCCATGCTGGAGCAGCCTGTTCCTGAAGGACTGTACCCCATGGAAGGGACCCTATGCTGGAGCAGGTGAATGACCGAAGGAGGCTGTGACCCTGTGGGGAGCCTGTGCTGGAGCAGGGGAATAATGTGAGGAGTCCTCCCCTTGAGGAGGAAGGAGCGGCAGAGACAATGTGCGATGAGCTGACCACAACCCCCATGCCTCATCCCCCACACCGCTCAGGGGGAGAAGGTAGAAAAACTGGAGTAAAGTTGAGCCTAGGAAGAAGGGAAGGGTGGAGGGGGACAGTGTTTTAAGATTTAGTTTTATTTCTCATTATCCTACTATGATTTGATTGGTGATAAAAGTGCTTCTCCCCTAGTTCAATCTGTTTTGTCCATGACTGTAATTGGTGAGGCATCTCTCCCTGTCCTTATCTCGACCCTTGAGCTTTCCATCATATTTCCTCTCCCCTGTCCATTTGAGGAAGGGGAGCGATAAAGCAGTTTTGGTGGGCACCTGGCATTTATCCAGGCCAAGCCAAAACAGGGAGTATTTCTGAACTGTATTTTAGCGTACCTTGTGGACAAGTACACAGTAACATCCCTTCACAACTAATCTCTTGATCTTAATTTACCAATAAAATCCACAACATGCAGAAATTTTGGGTTCTACTACTGTGTAAAAATGATGGAGTTCATTTCCAGAAAAATCTGCAGTTCGGCAGCAACAGACTCCTCGGCCTTGTTGAGAATAACAAGCAGTCAGTAAGAAAGCTTGTGGGTAAAATCACAGACTGCATCGCTTTCCTCTAAATGGGAGACGATACTGTGCTCTGCAAGGGCGGGGGGGAATGTGAAGAAAAATCAAGGTGTTGTCAGGGACTGAGAGGCAGCAGCACTGATTCAGCATGAATTTAAAAAGCAAACAAACAAAACACAAAAGAAAATGTCTTTGTACAGATGTGTAGCTTAGCGCTGGATTTTGTCCCAAAATAGAGAATTTCCAGATATAAGAGCCTAGCAGTACCGGGAAATCACTTTTATGCAAGCCATTTTAGTTATTACTGGGTTTTTTCCTATTGAAATCATAGATGTTCTTAGTTACAGAAACCTCTATAACAAAGTTATATTTAAACAGAAAAATAAACTATTTAAAAACCTAAGCAAATGCCTGCAATGAGCAGGAAATGTCTCTTACTGAAGAACAGCTATTATTATTATTGTCTCATACTGTAGTAGACATTTTATAATCCTTATGTACATTATCCAAAGTACTTCTGCATTTTAGATATTATATGCCTCAAATCAGAATAATTTTAGTAAGACTTTTCTGAATTAATAATCTAATATTCTAATAATACTCAAGGCATCATGTAAACAAACTGATTTGCCTACAGCCTCCAGACAACCTCTTCAGCTCTTCACATTGGTGACATTCTGTGATCTGTATTACCTAAAAAAATTCAATGGACCTTCAGGTGTAAGATTTTATTAATTTATGTGCTTCCCTTAAAAAGCCACACAACAGCAGTAGCAGTTACAGCTTACTCACAAACTGTTTCAGGTCTTTCATTCTTCACTGGTCCTAAGTAGCTACCTCTACTCTGAAAAGGCCTGCACTTGGCCTAGTAACTTGGTGAATTTCAGTGCTCAAAAACTTGTGTTCCTCCAAAATAAGAGAGATAGCTCTGACACACTTCACTAGATTTTTTTTTTAATACACAGCATGAGAATGGTGGAGAACCCTCCTCTCCTTTTCTTGACGTTTTTATTGAATGACTGTCACTTCATTTCTTGGATAGCTTTTTCTGTTAGACAAGCATTTTCTTATGAAATTTCCTCTATGTCTGTTATCTCCTGGGATATTCTGCTTTTACCATTCATTTAATATCACTTTCCCTAACCTTTACAAATCCAAAAAGTTCTTCCAGTGGTGTGAAGAGCAGTAGATGAGGATGACAGGAAAGACTAATGTTCAATACCATTCACAAATTAGCAAGCAACTAACAAATCACAATATTATTACAGCAGTTTGCAGGAAAAATATCCTTGTAGGGTAATGAATGTGAAGCAACACCAACAGCTGACAGAAAGTGACCAAAACTTGAAGGATTGACAGGCCTATTCTAGCAGCTGCAACTCAAGCTGTATTACCCCCGTAAAGCTGATAACATCTGCATAAATAAGCAAAAAAGAACATTATATCTTGAGGAAGAGATCAGGCCCAACATTTAGTGATGAGAGTGACAGCCATGCCATTACAGGATCAAGCCTTAATGTTATCATTAGCTCAGAAAAGATTCAGAAGAACACAATTTCTAAAAGAGATAATTTGGACAAATTTGCAGCCATCCATTTAAGTCAAAGTTGGTTAAGTCTGATAGAAAACAAATTAAGAGCAAGACATAGATCTCCGTTAGTTTTAGAAAATTTAAAACTGAAAACAAAATGTTCAGTCAGTTCTAAAGAACTGGACACAATGTTTGGGATAGAGTCCACTAACAGTGACACAGATGGCTCCACTTACTGTAACAAAGATGATGTGCCAACTGCTTATTCTCTTTGGGACGTAGGAATGCAGAACCAGCCAGATGTAACTGCCAAGATCTAATGAAAAGTTTATGCTTTTCAAGTCCCCTATTTTTCCAGATCTACTGAAGAAAGGCTTTCATTCTGCAAATGAAGCTGAGTTTCATTTTTTGGTCTAACTTTGCCAGCTCATTTTTAATAAGAATTTGAGAGGTCAATGTTAGCTTAGTTTTGCCAAATAACTTGATACTTGGGAATCACTGATTCACAGGTTTCTAAGGGAAGGGATCATCAGAACTCGGAGTCTGAAATCAGTGCAGTGATGACTATGCAATACACCACTTACTATTCTCAAGTTCAACCAGTATTTACCTACAGTATATTTTTATATATATTTAGTGGTTGGACTCTATGATCTTAAAATGTCCTTCACAACATAAATGATTCTGTATTATAGAATAAGGCACTAGTTTCAAGCCAGGAACCTCAAGAAGTGAAAGTCACAACCCATTAAAATTCACATACAGTATGAAGTTTAAATTGTCTGGTTTAGTGTTTCTTGAAAACTACCTCCTGTTACTATACTCATAAATCATAGTCAAGTCTATCTTATTGTTTCTTTTGATAAACTAATGAGATTGCACTACTTAAACTGTTTAAAAAAATAAAATCCCTGCTGCAAAACATGCAGCTTTCTTGTGGCAAAACAGTCACCTAAGTTGTGAAAATCTGAACTTTATTATTCTGCAAAAGATTTCAGCTCTGTATGAACTCATAAGCTGCAAGGTGATCCACAGGTAACTGAAATCTGCCATCTAATTCTCAAGTCCACTGAAGAGTAATGGAGGTTGCTAGTGAGTTTTACTCACTCAAGAGGACTACCAGTACAGTTTAAAAAAAAAAAAAAAAAAAAAAAAAAAAATCACAGGCATTCAGTTTAGGTGCCCCTCTTATTCTACTTTTTAAGTCAGACAAAACAAAAATACACAACTCTTTCCTTGATGCCAAAGAGAAGAGGAACTGAGTTCAGAATAGAGAAAATATTGGGGTACTGCCTTTTATTTAATTGCAGACATTAAATGCTGATAAGGTTTAGTACAGCAGCATTACGTAAAAGCCTGAGAAGCCATCACCAGGATGGGTAACTGCAGCTGAGAGAGAGACTGTGACTGAGGGTGGACACTTAGAAATCCTGATAACAACACACAAAAACCACGTCAAAAATGCACTGAAAACGTTTACTGTTAACCTGCCAGGACTGAGGAAGTGCTACATCGTCAACCACACACTCATCTAGCGCCATTCAAAGCATACACGCAGTACATCTCTAGCACCTTCCTCCTCTCTGCAGCTCCTACAGCCTCACAGCAGCATCTGTTATGCACCCACCACCCAGTTGCCTCATCTGTTCATATTTCTCTGACAAATAATTTGGCTATGCTCAGGTTCTGAATCCTCCTGCAACTCCCATCTGCCTGCTCCCTTACCCTTCTGCTGTCTTCCCTTACCAAATGCCCAACAGAAATTCCATCAACGACCAAATGTGAAAATCTCCCTCCAGTGTAGTGATAATTTTTTCCATTCTTCTAATCCAGCTGTACAGATGCTCAGTGTTCAGTATGAGGTGCCTTGAACGCAGCTGAAGATTTAAGGGTTAACAGCCTGTCATCCTGCTCCCAGACCCCAAAAAACAATCACATGGCATCCCAGTTCCTGCATGTATTCTGCAGATGTGATGCCATACAAGCCATGACACTCTCATGCCCATGAGGAATTCCAGCTCCTTTGATTTCTCTCCAACACACTCCTAACTGAAGCTATACCTTAGGCCAGCAGCAAAAAGTTCTTAAGAGAGAAGAAGAAATAAAATAAAATACCTGCCAATACATCCAACAGAAGAAAACCTTAAGATAAGCCACAAGCACAAGACTGCACTCCAGCATTTTTGTTGAGTACGTGCCACAAAAGGATCGTTTAAGATACACTAGTCCCAGAACACTGTCTTTTTTACTTACTTATTCATTTTTTAAGAGGAACAAGAAGCAGAAGTCTCAGTAAAAAATTCTTCAGGTGGAATAGATTGTATCTTCCCATGAGTAACATTTCTCACG
The DNA here is from genome assembly GCF_030867145.1 of Opisthocomus hoazin. Lineage (NCBI taxonomy): Eukaryota > Metazoa > Chordata > Aves > Opisthocomiformes > Opisthocomidae > Opisthocomus > Opisthocomus hoazin. The sequence goes on from NC_134418.1 coordinate 13,367,496, forward strand.
TAAGACAAAGTCATGATAAAGCATGAAGGGTTTCTTATCCAGTCTGCAGAAAAATTTCGTTAATGTTCTTATGAAGAATCTGACCAAGCTACATTTAGGTAATTCTTAACTGCCACATATCAAGTACTCTACACTGAATTCTGCATCTTTATTAAAAAGTATTAACGAAGAGAAGAAACACTACCTAAAGGATAACTTTATAGAATTCTCAAAAGACTATGCATATGTATTTCTCAATATGCCAGACAATTAAAAAGAAATTTTATTTCTTCTGTAGTAATGAGTCACCAAGCTCCTCTTTATCTACAAATTAATTTATACAATAAATCTTTTAGAAGATCTTCTATTGTTTACCCTGAAAACATTGACAGCAAGAATGGATAAAGGCGTCATATAACCTCTAAAATAACCACATGTAAACACACCCAAAGCCAGATGAGAGAGCAGCACATACTTTCATCAGAAATCCATCATGCACGTACAGAATACAATGGGAACTCAAGCGTCAAATCTCACAGTGGTGGACTTCATCAAAGAAAGAATTACAGCTTTGTGTTTTTGTTGAATAGTAGACCAGGATTTTCTTCAAAGCTTTCGGTGAAATCCACTTCTAACAACCCCGTAAGTCACCTTTAATCTTTAAAGGCAAATCAAAAAAGGTGCAATTTTAGAGATGCTACAGATACAAGAGTGAATTCTTTAACCAACTGACCAACTTTACTAACAACAACTGAATTTTAACACAACTGCCTCTAAACCTAAGCAATAACAAGATCCAAAAATTCAAGCTTTCTCATTAAGCACAGGATATCTCAAGGCCTTGCCTTGAAAACAACACACTGCATACGATCTGCTACTGCAAGCACATCTGTTCTCCAGGAGAATACAAAATCACGGTAATGAGATTGATAACACCTTGTTACCACAGAAGAAAACCTGTGATAAGATAAAGGGATTTTCCTGTAGCATAGGATAAATCTGTCTGAACAAGGAAAGAACATTCTTGCTTATCCTGAAGTACACACACTCAGTGAAATTTGCATTATAAATATGACTATAAATTTTCATAACAGAAGACGTTATCTTTTGTAGACTTTCACAATTATTCAGTGTTTCTCCACTCCAAACTCAATCTAGGATCTCAAAGTCAAGCTGAATTGATCAGAAGTTTGTCATCACCAGAAATACAGCTTCATGTATTAAATTAGGATTATGTTTATTCAGACACATAGTACTCAATCCTGACTTCACTAATATGTCAAACCAACTGCTTTCAATTGATTTTTATAGACGCAACTGTTTTCAGGTCAGCAGATAATCTGACATATAAACAGAAACACTAATAAGTTTTCATGAAGACAGTAAAATTTAGTATGACACAGTTACAGGAGTGATGTTATAAATGGGACTGTTCAGCCTGGAAAAGAAAAGGCACCAGGGGATCTTATCAATGTCCATAAATACCTGAAGGGAGGATGCAAAGAGAATGAAGCCAGGGTCTTTTCAGTGGTGCCCAGTGACAGGACCAGAGCCAATGGGCACAAACTGAAATATTGGATGTTCTGTCTGTCTGAACATCAGGAAATGCTTTCTCGGTGTGAGGGTGACAGGCTGCCCAGAGAGGCTGTGGAATCTCCATCCTTGGAGATATTAAAAAACTGTCTGGACACTGTCATGGGAACTGGCTCTAGGTGGCCCTGCTTGAGCAGGGGAGTTGAAGGTCCCGTCCAACCTCAACCATTCTGTGATCACTACCAAGAGTAGTGACGACCCTGAACTAGTACTGGGCACAAAACTTTTCATTACACCCAAGACTACCCAAGATCTTCCCAAAGTCAAAGCCTCGTCGAGGCAGAGCACCGAATACATAGAGATTAGAGCACTCATCTGCTGTATGGGAAGTAAACATTCAGATCTCAGTTCTGTGTGCAGAAAAAAACCTCAAATCTCAGTCTCTCAAATTACATACATTCCAACTTTATTTTTTAAACGTGTGCTTTATCATAAATGAGGTGTGAAATATATTTCTGTTAAAGGCTATTGCCACAGCATGGCCTGAACAACATAATGCCAGATTTCCTTACTGAGTGAACAGGAGCTCTTAATTCTGAGGTTAAACACAATTTGGTGTAATAGCAAAAAGCCCTAAGTATGTTTAAAAGCAAAGATTATTCTGGAATTTAGAAAGACTAAAGACAGTCACAGATGGTCACGAATTCTCAAATGAGCAGCATCAAAGAATCAAAGTGTGTCGTATATTCTGAAAAAAAAAAATAAAATCAAACACAGGCCAATTTCAGTGAAAGACCCAATGTTAATCACAGAAAAAATATTTCCCATGACTGCTCTCACCTTCCCTGAGCAAAAAAAGTTTATATTTGTCAAAAGACTCAATGTATTTATCCTAGACTATTCCATTACCTCGAAATGTCACCACTGGAGGATATTGCAACAGAGGAGCAGCTATGTACTACGGATCAGTTCAAAATCAGGAACTCGGTGAAGCAGCACCCATCTGCCTCCTTCTAGCCTTTTGGTCACTTCTGAACAGTCCAGGCTCTACTAGCAATTCTGTCACAGCTTACAATGCATACAGCACTAGCTAAGCTAGTGACAAATTGAACTTTGAGGTAAGTAAGCATTTAGAGTGTAAGAAATCTAACAAATTCATTCCAGGTTTAAAAATTAAATCTGTGTTGGATTAGAAGAAAAAACCTTCTATTTAGGATCTATACTAATATTTAAGTAGGCTAATAGTGAATATCCTGACTAAATACTGAAATTAATGAGTTTTTCCTATTACAATGCTTTTTAATTTTATTCACTGCATTAAGCTGTTTTACAAATATGCTGAAACGACCTCTTTGAATGGCTTTAACAACATAGGAACTATTGATTGTTGCACCCAATTCCAAGAGCTGACAAATGTCTTTCTACCACTTAAGGAGAAGAGAGATGACAGCTCTTCCATCTGTTGGGACTGAGAACCTTTGTGGCTGAAAAACAGCTAGGTCATTTTTTCCTCCCGAGAGTGGAAAACAAGAATAAATTGGCCATGTAGATGTTCTTTAACAGGCAGTGCTTAAATTGAGAGTCTATAGCAACATGAACCGCTTTCTGTAGCTGGTTTGTTTGTGTCTCGGGCACAGGAGCCAAGGGAGATGACTGCATTATTTGCTGGATGTTGCTGTTACTGCAAGATAAATACAGCATTCTTCTTTTTATCTCTGAAGTGCCTTTCAGATAAACAGTCTGACCCGAAGCGAAGCCCTTTGCTGTTTAAAAAAAACAAACCAGAAGAGATCTCTCTTCCCAACAAAAGTTAGACCAAGCAGATAGGTGTCTTTACATCTGATATTTAAGAAAATCAATTGATATGATCCCAGCCAGGGTTACAGAAGCGGGGGGGAGGGGGCACGGAGGGGGGAGTGCAAAAAAAAAAAAAAGACATAGCAACAAGAGTGTAATAAGGTGGAATTTGCAGGACCTTTGCTGTCAGGTTCTGGAAAATCAAAGTCAATAACAAGCACTGGCCAAGAAGCATTGGGCCCAGCGGTGCCATTAGGACGGGGTTGGGACAGAACTACACCTCTCCAATGGAAATGTCACGCTCCGAGCTGCGAAGTACTGAACCAGCATTGTAGGAGGGAAAAATCTGTAAGAAAAGCAGTGCAGATTTGTTCTCTACTTCACCTTTGAAAGACTAACAGGTAGAAATGTCTTTTCACAGAGGAATGACAGAGCAAGGGAATAAGTTATTCTCCTCTCCTCAGGTTCAACGCATATTTAACTGCATCACACCCTAGTATTTTCACACATCAGTATCATACAACAAATATTCAGTTACAAACACATAGTTTCCAAAATATCAAACATAAAGCCAATAGATGTTACTCGATGCATCAGATTCGTATTCATCTACTACCCCAGGTCAAAGAGCTCTCCGTGCACCTGCTTTATTCCCCCACTACCAAGCACAGATACTTGTTCTTGAAACATCAAATAATGGAAACCTCACATTATCTGTAGGCTACCTTTTTCAAAGCTTCACCATCCTTATTTTCAGATGCTTTTTTCTGATGTATAACTTAAATCCTCCTTGCTGCAATTCAAGTCCATTTCTCACTGATCTTCCCATGGAAGACCGTGAACGTATTCTCTACCTCTTTGCAACAGCCTTTTACACAACTGAAAGCTGTTATCATGATACCCGAGTCTTACCTTCTCTGTATTCAAAAAACCCCAGTTCCTTCAACCTTTTCTTATTAGTTTGTTTGGGTTTTGGGGGTTTGTTTCTTTGTTTTAAAAAAACAGACTTCTGAGGACTCTCGTTATTTTTCTCTGAACTCTCCTAAATTGGTCCATATCCTTTTTGACCTTAGGAGGTTCAAGGAGGGCTAAAGAATTCCTTCTGGTGTTTAACAGAATGTCCCTGTCACACACTCCAGATGGTATTTGACATCATTGACAAGATGTTGTTTACCGAAGTTAAAATTGACTATTAACCCACATTTTTTTCTTGTATTGCTGATGCTTAAGGAGTCATTACCCATCCTGTGCTTGTACAGTTAATTATTCCTACCTAAATATAGTTTAAATCTGTCCTTTCTACATAGCAACCCAGCTAGGCTTATTTTATTTTTCCCATAGTGTTTCAGTAACAGAATGAGTAGAATGATTCCATATTCACAGAATTCAGACCTTGCCTCCCAAACATCCTTGTACATTTTTTAATGTTGTTGTCACCTGAAGACTGATTAAGCAATCTCTATCCTTCATTCAAAGTATTTGATGAAAATACACAATAAGAATTAGGCTGAAGTCAGGCTCCTGTGAAGTTCCATTTGAAGTATCTGTCCATTCTGACAGATTTTGTAATGTGTACGTATACAGACACATACACCTTCTATATACACATCTACCAGAAGTCTTAAACTGTCAGAATAGAGAATTAAATTAATGACACATTTTTTCTTGATTAACCTTGATTTCTTAATTATAGTTATTACACATGGTTGTAATCTTCCAGTTGCTTACAAGAACTTATTTATTTCTCAAAATGCTTTTCTAAAAAAAGAAGTTAAACCGACAACCTTGTAATATCAAGATTCTTCCTCCTTCCCTTGTTTTACAGGTGGCGTTCTGCTTGCTCTCTCCACTCAGGTTTTGCTGAAAAAAAATATTGTGGCACTGAAGATCAGCCAGTTTCAAAAAAAAAATAAATAAAAAAATAGATTATTTCTTGTGTGTATGCCTCTGTAGCCTCAGTCTGGTAGGTGGTGTTCTCAAAGCACCAGTAACATTTACCAGTAGCACAAAAACCTGCACAACATGCAATTATGACAGAGCAGAAGATTTAAGCCCAATGTCTTCCTCCACCTGAAAGTATTCAGATCCATGTCTCCTATCCAAGTGGCTGTAACTACGAGATTACCTCTGGGGAGGATGGAGCAGGGAGGAACACACATTACAAAGCCTTGCACCCCTGTTTGCAAGACCACTCACATATTTCATAGCGAAGAGTCTTTGCTTAATACAGAAGCTACATGACAAGGATTCCATACATCGCTCCTGTGTCTTCTTTTCCTCCTCACTTGCTTTCTCTCTTGCTTTTTGTGCCCTATGCTCTGCCCAACAGCAGTTTCAGCAGGAGTGGAGAGCCACAGCGCTGTCATGCTGATGACAGCACTGAACCAGTCTCTTTCATCTCCTAAGCAAATATTCTACTAATAACATAAGACATGATTACCTTCAGAAGATTCCTCCAAACTACAGTTAGAAGACCAATGATTTAAGACAGTTTTTCCTCACTTTTTTCCTATTAGATGGCACAAGGGAACTGACAAGTGAAGATGTACTTCAGCAACTCCTCTGGCCAAACATGCTCAATATTTCATTTGGGACATTCAGTTCTTTCTATTTCCCCAGTCTTCCTACGGTGCACCCAGCAGTACAGCTTCTATGCGGGAGACAAGGAGACAACGCTAGACAAGAGCTCAGCTCTCAACCTTTCCGCATCTCTCCCCGTTTCCACTGAGCAGGCTGCTGCAGCAACTACTGCAGTGTTATTTCAGGCTAGGCAAAAAATCCAGGCATGCGGCTGCTGTACTGGCCAAACTCAAAGAGTGCAAATACTGCAACACATGGTGGCCCGCTCAAGTGCTTTCTTAGCAATCCTGGTACTGGTTCTTGCCATGATTCACAACCGTTCCTTACTTTACGGTTATGGAGACCATATACTTACAGGATCCTGAAACTTGAAGTTCTTCCTATAGTGTGGGTATCTAATAACGTTTCACATATTACATGGTCTGAATTATTATAATTGACAATATTTTTAAATATCAATTATTATACATATCTATATTTCCAGTTAATGCTAATATTTAGTAAATAACTTTAGAACAGTATTTTCTATTTCACCCCATTGTATTAGATTTATTTATATCAGCAGAATCAAAATCACCTTGCTAGAAAAATATTTTAAAAAATAAAATAAATCAGGGATAAACATTTTAGCAGGGCCTGTTGCGATAGGACAAAGAGTAATGGTTTTAAATGAAGGGAGGGTAGATTTAGACTAGTGAAACACTGGAACTGGTTGCCCAGAGAGGTGGTAGATGCTCCATTGCTGGAAACTTTCAAGGTCAGGTTGGATGGGGCTCTGAGCAACCTGATGTAGTTGAAGATGTCCCTGCTCACAGTAAACGGGTTGGACTAGATGACCTTTAAAGGTCACTTACAACCCAAACTATTCTACGTTAAACACTGAGTGAGGCCATATGCTTAAACGTACTGACTGTGTGTGCCTAAAAACATTGCTGCAAGAACACTTACTCTCTCCCCAGATAGACCCCGAGAACAAAGACTATATTGATTTCCTAATACATAAAAATACCTAGCTCAATGCACCCATACACATAAAGCAGTGATAATATTCACCAGACTGAAAAATAATTGACTGATCAAAAAACCCACAACACCTACCCTTCAACAAAAATACTTTTCAATGGTATCTGTCCATGGTATTTTTAATTTGCTTCATAACAGCACAGTCAACTTCCATGCTGGATTGCTTTAAATCTTAAAAAAAAAATTAAAAAATTAAAAAAAAAAAATAAATCACCACACAAAAAAATCCACCCAACCAAGACTTGAAGATTGCAGCTACTGAAACAAAGTATGTCGAAACTATTCAAGATTCCTTAATTCAGGAAGAGTAGAATTAGCACAGGCACAGCAAGCAAAGCAGCTAACATAAGCACTGAAATGTACTGTTACTAGGTTAGAAAACAATAAAAATGGCCTTATTATAAGGTACAAAGCATCAGTAATTGCTTAGCACAGATGCTGGCAAAAGACACGATCCTTATGGTCACCGAACCACATTACAGGGGACTGCCTGCGCCTGTTCTCCTTACACCTCTGATTCGGCAGCAATAAAAACGAATACAAATAAAGGAATAAGAATCCTCTACAGACTTTGGTTGAGCCCTGCATGGCTGCTGCTGTCACTTGACCTGTTTGGCTATTAGTGTTAGTAAAAGGTTATCTTAGATTGTATTTGCTGTTTGCAGGCTTATTCAAACTGTACTACAGTAGAAACTGTCAGCACCGTTTTCAGTGAGAAGCTGACAAGCTTTTTGGAAGTAGCTATGAGATATGTATAGCTACAAAGTTTATAAATCCAGGCCAATTATAAGATCTTCAGGCTGTTTTATCCATTCCTCTTTGAAGTCTATTCTAAAAACCTTTAGCTCCAACTTAACAACAACAACAAAAAAAAAAGTAAGCTTCCAATTAAATTAACGGCTCAGACTGAGAACATGTTCAACACGCAATTGTGCAGGAAAACACGTCTTGTCTTTCAAATCCACACAAAAAGCAACACTTCTGAATGCAGCGAGAAGGGCCCAAACCCAAGCAGAACACCGTCTCCGTAACGCAACAGAGGAAGAAACGACCAGGTTGGTTTTGCTGAATACAGAAGTGTGTGTATTGCCATATACATGCACATTAGCTCCTCTGCTTTGCTGCAGTTCCTTTAAAATGCTGAAGTTAACTCAGGTTCACCACCATTTCATTAATAACACACAGTTCTTTGCAGGTGGAAGCCGGGGGGGGTGGGGGGAAGACCTTGGGAGCAGTAAAGGCAGCTAATCCCGGTTGCTGTACAGCCTGGTCCTTGGGTTTCATACACACTTGTCTGCTTCCAGTTTATGATACAACAGACTCTAAAATTCAGAGAAAACTAATTTTTATGTAAATTTTAAGCAAACTTTTAAGTTTTAAACAGACTTGCATCAACTTTATATTGAAACAGACTCCAGCTGCACAAAATGATCCAAGAGAAGCCTTCCGCTTGATGACTTAATGTTGTTCACCAACAGAAGTACCGTCCATGAAACAACAGGCTACTTGCAAGAGGCTGCACAGCTCTAACTCCCACTTTCACTGAACAGTAAAAGTCACTGACTTCATTTAAATGCAATTACACACAAAAGGTCAACAAAAAGTCTCCAAGTACTTGTGGGCAGATAAAACCCTCTGTTAGATTTCCTAAATTTCCTAAATTTACATAGAGCAATTAGCAAAGCATTCCCTTTCCTTTAAAAAGATAGTTTACGTTTCTACAGTCTTGACCTCTTTTCTTCTTGGAGAGAACAACTCCACCATTTCCACTCCATCCCACAAGTACCAAACTAACTTCTCCCAAATAGTCTAGCAGATATCAACATAGTTAAACCCTAGCAAACTGTTCTTCTTGAAAAAAAAATCTGTTTTGAACTGGAAGGCCCAAAAGCTCATCCACCATTTCCTAACTCTACAGTCAATGCAACAAGAAGTAACCTCCTTTTCATGGAGCATCCCCCCCCCTCCATAAGAGCTGGAATGTACAGCTTTTTCATGGAAATCATATGCAAACTTAGGGCACATTTAATTCATCATTTAAAGACTGATCACTGACAATATTAAATCAACCACCAATATATTCAGTCTGGGACAGAACAGACAGAAGGCTAGGTATGTAGTTTACCAAGCATGACAGTTCTGCAACTCAGATCTTTGAAGCATCAATGCAATAACTAATCACAGTAGCTCATCAAACAGAGAGTGAATTAGTGCTTAAAAATAAAAAAACAAAAACAAACCCCTCAACCACATAACACAAACCAACAGAAACACCCCCCACCCCCACCCCCCCGAAAACAACCAACAGAAAAAAATCCCAAACTCCCAGCTGAGTACAACACAAACATTCTGACAGGTAGGTAAATAGATAAAATTTTCAATTTTGTGAATTTCTGCCAATTAGAACACAAGTTATAGTAACTCAGGCTTCACCACAGCTTATAAGAATCAGTTTCTCTAGCAATATGAATTTTACACTGTCTCATCAATATATCAAAGAGGGGAAAAAAAAAGCATCTATAGTCTAAGCAGAATTATTCCTTTCTTCTTATTATGAATAATGTTAGAAATGTTACAATAAATTGAAATGCCAGGATCTATCAAAAACTCCTTGCTCTTCTAGGCCTGATTTTAAGGGGAAAGAAATCCATAGAGATCTGACTTCTAAATAGTTTATTAAAAATTAATTCATGCCAAGAGCACAGTAAGTGTTCTTTTTATTAAAGAAAATACAATAATTTCAGTGAAGATAAAACAATCTTACAAAGTAAAAGGTGGTAAAACACATTAAAGGGATTAATACTAAAAATGTATTGTCTAGAAACACAAATGAAATGTTCACACTGTAACAAAATAGCGGATTTATGTACTTCAAAAAATATTCTTCATAGTTATCGTGAAGTTAAACAAATTTTAGAAGCATTTATTTTGCTAAGACTTGATCACTTAAGCCAAATAATTTTGATGCAATGAGAAGAAACTGTTCAGCAGTCCTTTACTTAACCCCACAGTGCCTCTGCGCCTAATAGAATTTCTTTAATGAGGTTAACAAAATGTTATTAAGGGAATTGGGATTTGAATTCCAGACTTTACGTATTTCTTTTGTGACTGTACGTAAATAGTTTTATTAATAGTAGCTTCCTAAAAGAGGGTTTAAGAATAGACTTTTGCAAATCATAAGGCTCTCAAGGTATAATTAACATGCATATAGAGACACTCGTATAGAGAGTACATTAAGATGTATAGACAGAAGCAGTATATGATATAAAAACAAAGTATCAAAGCAGATAACATCCTTTTAACAACAATATTCAAATACGACTCTAAACTATTTTATCAAGAATCTTTGCTGTCTCATTGTTACAGAAACGAAAATTGCCTCACTACAGAACTTCTACTCTGACATTTTCAAATGATCAAATAAATTGCATTTTGCCCACTAAAGTGATAAAACAGCAGTTAATACAAGAAAAGCTTATGGCTGGGTAGAGTGGAGGTATCAGTTACAATGCTGAAATTGATGTTTTAAGCAGTTGTGATATAAAATAACTTTAAATTTTATATTAAAGCTTTGCACATTTCTCAAACAGATATTATGTCCCTTTTCATTTGCATGGACTCCTTCACCCAAATAATTAGATAGAAATGCTACACTTTAAGTTCTAACATGGATACTGAAAAATCAAATCTTTTTGAAATGTAAACATCAAGAAAAACAGCAAGCATAATGATCTGCCAAGCTTTTTCTTCAGCCACAATTTATTTTAAACTTTTGCGAAACTGAGGCATTCTCTACTTATTGCAACATCATTACATTATCCAGGTGCCTCTCCCTATGTAATCACATCATAATTTTTTTCCCTGATCTTCTGCATCACTATTTTCCAAGTACTTACAGTATTTCTCAGGCTGGTGTTATGTGCAGATTTAATTAGCACATTCTTGACATACACATCTTTTTTACAGTGAAATATTAATAACACTCCCCTATTACAGCTCCCCTATTAACAGTTTTTCTCTCCACCTACAATAATTTCTTCTGCAGAAGTCAAAATATATGACATCTACTGCCTGTCCTTTACCCACAAGACTTGTTATTCTATTAGAAACAAAAATTAAAGTGGTTTGACACTTTTTGTTCTTGGTAAATGTCTGTTTACCATCCCTCATAATTATTATTTTTCTAGGTGCTTACAGGTACTTTTAACGACTTCTTCCAGTATTTTTCCAGGAATTAAAATCAAGTATGTAATAAATCTCACTCAATTGCTTAAGTCCTGTGTAGAATGAATGTATCAGCTATTAATTTAAAGAACATTTTTAAATGCTTATTTGATTCAATTTTCATGCAAGCTGAAATATCTAGGCTTCTTAATCTCTATTTTCTTCTGAGAAATACAGTTGTGACATTTGAAGAATTGGAGAAAGTAATCTTCTTCAAATATTTCACTTATTTAAGCATAATAAAAACATAACACTCAAACTTACCCAATTTTTAGTGACACAGGTTTCAGCATGCTGCAGCCAATTAATTGTTGAACTCTTTAATGAATTGATTTTTATTGAGTTCTAAATTAATATGATTTTTATGAAACTCCAGACCATCTTTGAAAGTAGTAGCACTAAAGATATGCGAAATGGCGTATGTATTTTCTGCCCTACAGCAGACCAAACAGCTGTGTAGTTAGCACAAGTAGCAGCACAGGTGATATGTTTTGCAACAGTTGTATCCCCTCATCTTTCATGAGAGAAACAACACTCATCTTACTTTATATACAAGATCTGTAAAGGAGATGTACTAAAAAGATGTAAGTGGAATTGTGTTACTATGAAATACGGTTGAGGCAGATGACTTCTTCCCCATTATTTAAAATCAAAACACCAAACCCCCCAAAATACTCAGTTCTTAAAAGTTTAAGATACTAAACTAGGGACATCACAAGAAGGAACAGACAGGTTTTCATTTCCTACTAGGACCTCCTTCCACAGCAGGCCACCTAACTGCATGCTTGACAGGGAACATTTAACATGCACTCTACTTCAATTTACAGCAAAGCACCTCATGTTACACTGGCCAAAATGCTCCTGTAACATCTTCTGATGCTATCATATCATCACTTCTTCAGGTGAAGAAAAAAAAAGTAATTCTGGAGAACCTGTACTATTAGATCCAGCAAATTTTAATATTAAATAGCATAACTGCATATCGACCATTGGCATTTCACTTACTCTTTAATGCTTACAGTGAAAGGAAAAAAAAAATTGTGCAACTGTAATCTTTCCATTCACCTGAGTAATGTTTTCACATATGCAAAGTTCTGGTTTATTTTCAGTTGACCCTGACTTATGTATTGCGTTGATATGTAACATGTTTAAGTCATGCAGTTTACTACAGACTTACAACTGCAAATAAAAGCAGCTATGTGACTGTCTTCAGTCAAGGAAAAGAGATTATATTTCTAGCACTAATATCCCTATTCTCAACTACATTGTGTCTTCCAGGCTCACAGCTTTAAGATGATGCATATTCCTTTTCACAGCACCAGGATTTGACACTGTGACGGGTATACTAATACCAAGCTGCCAGAAGTGATTAGTAATCTTCTGTGGGTGCAATCAGCCCTGCTTACACTCACTGCATCCACAACAGGAAGGAGGATTGAAAAGAGTATTACCCTTTATCCTGGGAGCCGAAGAGAGAACAGCTTTAGCGGAGGAACTGAAGACCTGAAGGGGTCTGATTGGGATGTGTCTGAAACCTGCCTCATCTAGCTAAGTTAGTGACTGCAAATGTTGCTGCTACATAAGCCAGTTCACAGAGAGAGGCAGTAACATACAAACGTTCTTGTTAGTTTTTAACCAAGAACTCTGTATCCCCTTATTAAAAAAAAAAAAAAAAAAAAAAAAAAAAAAAAAATCACCAGCAGCAAAAGCTTCCAAAGAACGACCAAGAAAGCCTTAAAGTTAGCAAGGAGAAACCTACAGCTTGGTGACAGGCTTGTCTCCAAATTCCTGCTATGCTCTGAAGCAAAGGCACCTCAGTAAGGGCTTAGCAGCTTCTTCCACTTGAGATCCAGGTGCTGCACCTGCAAGTAGGACTCATATCTATAAGTCACACCCAATGGTGGGTGACAGTAATCACTTACACAGTGCGCTGTAGGTTAGGATATATAACCAGGAATGGAAGAGGTGGGATCTGAGTCTTCCCTTTGGCAGAAGAAACTCAAACCCACCTGTCATGCATCTCAGAGAAGCAAGTCTTCCTCCATCTAAGTCTAGGTGCTTTCCTAAACTTGGGAGAGAATTTGTTGGGGTTCCCTCTGGGTTAGGAGGGCATATGTGTGTATGTGTACATCCCAGGGGCAATTTACCTGTAAATCTGTCTGGATGGAGAACTGCTCTCTTTCCGTTCATTATTGAGGTAAGATCCTGAACTCTTCTTACTATTTCAGTTAAGCACCTAGAATTTAGCGGGAGGAATACAAGTCTGAGTGCCTGTCAACCAGGCTACAAGCAGAGTCTGGCGAAGATGGCATTTCACAGCTGAACATTGGAGGTGTGAAGGGATTTACAGGCCGAGTGGACTGTTTCCATGGCCTCTTACTCAAAGTACGCAGCGGAAAGTGGGAGAAACTAGGTTTTACTCCCTGCTTAGTTCATGTATTGTATATTACACAGCCACCATGTGGAAAACAGAAATAATCCCAGGAGCAGGGCTCTGAAGTCAGATCTGAATCCCCTGACATTTGACTATGGAGCAGCTTGCAAAGGTGACCCAAGTCGCACCACATTTCCATTACGTGTTTGGGACTGTGGTGTACGGAGCAGAACAGAGTGAAAGAATTACTTTGCATCCCTCACCCTTAATAAAAGGATAACAACAAAAAAAAAAAATCTGTCTCACTTTGTATTGCAGTCTGCCAAATATTTCATTTTTGGAATGCCATTTGTCCTAGGAAAAATCGGAAATCATTAAATAAATGCACTCATTTCATGGCTGCAAATGCTAAATGCGTATTTTTCAGTGAATTGTTACACTAAGTGCCACAGATCATCCTCATCTGCTTCCTGCTGTGGTCTAAAGCTTTAGAGGAATGTATAAAACCCCATGCACCTAGAGATTAGGAGATTTATCTTCCTCCAGCTCATCAGCTTGCAAACCCAAAGCTCAACAGTTTACATCATTTGTACTTTATATTAACAAGAGTATGTAATGATTTCACACTCAGTAAATTTTACTGTACTCATTTTCACATTAAAAACAATTCTTCATGTTATTTTCAAATTACTAGTTACAAATTATACCTTTCTTAGGGTTGGAGAGGTTGAGAGGAATCTTGCAAAACAAGCCTGGTTTTGTTGCTGTCATGGAGGGGGTTCCCCCACTTCTTGAGTCAATCTAACAGGTTAAGTCTCTCTACTGAGACCAGAGAGGATCATAACAATCTTAGTGACTTAAGAGAGTTCTTGAAGATACAAACTGCTTGCAAACAAAAAAAACAAAAAAAAAAGGGGGGGTGGGGGGAAGAGCTAGTTTTACTGATGCACTCACACTTACTTTACCCTCATTTTTAATGCACACTTGGTGAAATATTTCCTTACGGAGGCTGATGGCAAACTCCTTTGATGAGAAATATGTTGGGAGGGGGGGTTGGGGAAGGGGAGGCAGAAAGGAAAAAAGCTGCATTTCTCTCATCCAGTGCCTTCTACTGGAATGCTGTGGTGGAATGAGGTTACGCAGAAACAAACTAGGATGTTTTAGAGTTAAATGCCGTGCTCAGAAAACACAAAAGAAACTGGAATGTTAATGAACCAGAGAGCACAGTTAGAATGCAGAATTAATTTGTAGTCAAGTGAAGCCTGAAATTTGCTATTGGATTCTGCTACTTGTTGACTGTGGTTTGTGTTAGGTTCTAAGGCTTGCTTGCTTTTTTCCCCTCACTCTACTGGGATTTAATGTTAAGGAATAAACAAAACTTCAGTATGCGAGTCACACAAATGACCAAGGAGCAGGAGCCTTTAAAATTGCTGTTTCTTGGCCAGCTGAGGTTGATTATACTCTCAATCCTTCAGTAATAAATAAATAAACAGAAAGAGAAGACAGAAATTCCTTTAAATTGAAAAAGCACAGGGTGGAGGTGATGAACGACAAGAAGTTCCACATAGTTCCAGGCACACCAACACACGTGTATTTGTCTGTGGTTCTTCACAAATCCATAATTTTTGTCACATTTTTCAAGTTTAGCATAGGTAGCAGTACCAAACATACCAGTGCATACATTATGCTTCTGCATATAACTCTACCTCCCCAAACACAGCATTCAAAAGTGTCTCATTTCTGCAGTGGCATTACTGCACTACTTGCTCATGCTAATTTATTCACCATTTCTCAGCAGTACCAACATCTTATCTATCATCAGCACCAATTCCCCATTTCACCACCCTCGGCTCACTTATAGGTGCCCATTCCACAAAAAAAGATACCAGAGACTGCGAATTCAAAAATATGCCCACCGCCTGCTGCAGGGCCTTGTGGCCCTTGGAAGCATCAGCAAGTATTTTACACCATTTACATTTTCTGCTTCTCTGTGCTGCAACGAGATAAAGCACCTTGAATGCATGGGGGTAGGTCCTCTCCTCATGAGATTAATCTGCAGTTCCCGAAGTGCTGCCCTGAAGCCTGGCTATTGCAAACATCCTGAAGACTATTCTCTGCTTGGCACATCTCTGAAGCTCGCTTACAGGATTGGCAGCTGGTGTACAACACAAACACTGCTTGCTGCCTGGTGTGTAGCTGCCCCATGCTTTCATTGCAGCCCTACAACCACTGCCAGATTCTGCTAGGTATGCAGATCTGTTCCTTTCAGTCACTACGTCTCAAAGACAACGGTCTTCTTGTGTCTCACCCACTGCTGGACATGCTGCGATGTCCTTGCTGAACTTGTGCAGTTAGACTGTCTGAAGTTTCATAACCTGCTCACCTTAGCTTTTCATCTTAATTCTCAATTATTTCAATTCACGGTGTAAATGTTTGCTGTCAAATATGGTTCACATTTAAATTAATGGAATCCCCACAAGAAAAATATAGCCATTAATTTTTATGGGTTGTTCTTGTTGAATGGTACTTGATAACACAACTCATTCCCACCACTCACTCATATTGATTGGCAATGACAGGAAGACAAATCAACTACAAAATCTGGGAACTGACCTCAGTGTGGAGAACTGAGCTGGCATTCAGACTAGTGGAAATGACCTGGCAATGAAAGAAAACCCTTTACAGATTACTCAGGATTATAGGTACTCTTGATTTCACTAATAGGTCCTGGGTTCTTTTATTCTTAGCAGAGAACTATGTAAAAATCACTAGGTGAAGAAGAGAAGCTAAGAATGGGAACATGATAATTTAAGATAATATTTCATAATGAGTTCTTCCATATTTGAATATATTATTCCAAGAATAAATATCAGAAAAACTTTGGCAACTTTCAGCTAAATATTTTAAGTAATGCATATTGCTTTTGGAACAGAAAAGAAATAACGGGTAACTTAAGTCCTGTGCTGGGCCTCCTTTATCTGTAAACTTTTATTGAATTTCCATGTTTGCAAACAATAAATAATAATAATAAAACAGAGCATTTTTATAGCTGTTTTCATCCATAAACTCTGAGGTACTCTTTAGTAAGCTTGTCTAACTATAGCCAATAATTTTCCCCTGTTGACTGGTGTGGAATGCTAAATGCAAGTGTAGTCCATTAAAAGGGAAATGAGAAGAAAGATCGTCTTGTGGTTAGTGCCTGTGACTGGGAGTAATAATTCTTCAGTTTTATTTCCAGCTCTGCCATTGACTCATGGAGTGACCCCGGGTAAGTCACTAACACCAAGAGACAAAAAGAGAACAGAAATGAAGTTTCTACATTTGATTTAACCATCAATAAGAAATTTGATTTTCATAACTGCCAACTATCTGGAAACACTCTTTGTGGAAAAATTTTGCCCTAATCTCTTATTCCAGTAGTTGACCCATCTGAAATTCAGTCTTCGTGAGAAATTGAACTAGTTTAACATGAATCAATTTTAAACTGATCTCATTAATTTGTTATAAATCTCAACTGTATACATGCTTAAACCAAGTAAACTCTCTCTGAAGTAACAGTTAGGCTTATTTGGTAAAACATATGTTTTACTAAACAAAACTTGAAGTTCAGCCATTTGAGAGCTTCTGGATTAGGAGAGAAAACTATTTTATCCTGGTTCAGACCCAGCTTTCCACTCAAGCACCTTTTTATCATGCATCTACATTCTGCAGGCACTGGGTGTCAGATTTAAGCTATTACTTCCCTTTCATATTATTCAGTCTTGTTCAATATATTACATTGTCAAAATATTACTGCAAATTCCTTTTTCCTAGCCTTTGCCAGGCTGTCATCTACCACTGATACTGATCCCAACAACTTTCTTACCCTCCTCTTTGCTCTGTCCAGCTCCTTTTTTCCTATCCCTGTGAACTATAGCATTCCTGGCTTCGCTTTCAAGACTTTTAACTACCTTTAGCTCAACTTTGACTATTCAATGACTGCCGAGGTGTCTGCTCCCAGCTCCAACTAGCTGATCTTCCCTTACAAATGTTTTTGGAAAAAAACAAAAATCAAAACATGAAATCCAGAAAAGATTTTAAGTGGTAACACAGGTCTGACAGGACTTCTCTTGATTAATTTATTGTCAGTCATAAGAACAGTAGAAGCTGTCAACAATTTAAGGTTTTTAGACTTTCAGATGAAAATTTGAACTATTTGTTTTTTCAATAAGTGGAGAAACAAAGCTAAACAATGTACTATTATAAGTGACATTGCTGCCAACCTTTTCTATTGATTACTAGTAAAACCCGACAGAATATCAATGGCACCTTACTGAAATTATCTCTACCTGCTATGAGATATAACGGAGTGCCTCATGCATGTTTAACACGTTTAAAAGGAAAGTACCTTAGCATCAAACTATCCACAAATGGAACCTTCCTGATTTTTAGTTTAACCAAAATTAAGTCATATTTATTAACATTTCAACAGAGTAGAATACTGTCTGCAGCAGCATGACTTCATCTCCTCCCTTGCAACATACTGCAGTTGGGAGAAGTTCATGCACTGAACGCAGTGGGTATCACTACAGACCCCAATTTCAGAAAGAAGTTACCAGCTTGAATTTTTCTAGATGCCTTTCAGATCTTCTCACTGTCCTCGAATCACACATATAGCAAAGTAATTTGTTTGTTAATTGACACAGCACTATCCCCAGTAAAATCGATGGTCTTTACTTCATTAATTCTGAGGTCATCAGAGCTTTCCAAGATATTTAATTTCTCCATTGTGAATTCTTGATAGTCAATTTGTCAAATTGCAGAACACAAAATAAATAATACAGAAATACACGAATCATTTACCTTTTTGACTCTAATGGAAGTATTGCATGCTGGACATTTGTGCCAAAAGGGTAAAGCAATTTTGCTTAAAGCTACAAGCAGCAAAGAAACACCATTTCTAAAGACTGTATACTCTAAATATATAATAAAATATATAATAAATATAAATGTATACTTCTAAAGAGAGTTGGGCTGAATGTACAACTACTCAGCTCATGGGTTGCCCAGGGAATATCTGCCAATATGTTAAGTGGAGAACAGGAATTTTAGTTTTACCTCCCTCCACAGTAGTTGGTGCAAATTTGCCATTTTCTTGCAAATTTATGATTCCAAACAGAATGTGAAAACTACGAGACAAGGTCCTGTGCAGGTGACCCTGCTTCGGCAGGGGGGTTGGACTAGATGACCCACAGAGGTCCCTTCCAACCCCTACCATTCTGTGATTCCGTGAGTAGGTTGTGGAAGGTTGGGATGTTTTTACAGAAATGGAAATTCTGTAGACAGAAAAGAAGATGAATAGAGAAGGACAGAAGATGATGGTCAGAAAGATATGGGCACCGCACAAGAGAAGCAGCAGCACTAAGGATAAAACGAAAAAGGAGACTGACTTACGATAAAATAACTGAAATGCTGAACAGAATTCTGTTCCATAAAGTCAACAGCCTTTTTAAGTTTTAATTTGCTCATTGAGCAGTTTTGCAATTGGATGTAAAGTAGCATATAAATTATTGAACTCCTTTGTGAATAAAAAGACTGAAAATGTACTAATCTTTTAGGCTTTCTACAGAAAAAAACGTGCTTATAACACTGCTAGAGCATGCTGACATTAGAACGTTACGAGGAAAAGCAGCATTGCTTTGTAATATTTAACATTCATAAGATGACGGGGTAATTCAGCTTTTCTGATATATACATATAGCAATTTCAAAAGTCTTAACTATCAATTTTATATCATTATGTAAAACGAGTGAACTCATTTCACCAAATTTGAAACCTCTCCATCATAATGGTTTGATTCTTGAACATCACAGCACTTACTTGCTCCGTAAGAGAGAGGAGGAAAGATGAAAGGAAATATCCGAAACATTAGGAGTATATTACTGGGCAATAATCTAAAAGAACCAAAATGAAGTTCAGTGTCGCTCTTCTAGCTAGGTTTAATGGCAAAAGAGTACAGAAGCTACAGATGTTTTTTTAATGGCAAACAGATGACAACAGGGTATCTGAGGCCTGTATTATGTTACTACAATGTTGGTATTACCACCGTCATCAGACAAAATCTATGGTAATCATATGTAACTTGCATTTTTTCAATATATTGCAGGTTTCCTAGGTAAGGACCATATCTTTTGCTGTGGCTTCTGTGGCACAAAGTTTAAAGACTATGAATCGTACCATAAGAATTTAAAACTCTTATACAAGTGAGCATGTGGAGAGAAGTGAGTCTTGGCTCCTCCCCTACTGCTCATTCTTTTCTGTACATTTCCAGTGGTCTGCATGCAGCTGTGCAGCTGCATGGACTGTATATGAGAATAATAAAAAAATTCCCCAAACGTATATATTTCTTGCATGCTTTAGCTCCTGGAGTCAGATTTGCAAAGATACTGAAAGCACTCAAATATAAATATGTGCTTAGAATCATCTACAGCAGTACCCACAGTGGTTTAGTTAAACTTTGGTTTTAATCACCGAATTGTTTAAGCATTTATGCAAATTGTGCAAAAAGTCTGTCTGTTTCCTATGGTCTCTTAATCTCTTTATGAACCTTAATCAGAGTCTCTAGTTCTATTCACATGGCCTTAAAGCTTCACGAAGTCCTAAAGAGATCAAGAGATCTCCGCAGAATGGAGTCAGATCTAATTCAAGATTCTCTATTGAACTATTTATTTGATTCTCCTTATACGGCATGATATTTTAAAAATTATTATTTTTTAAATTAAATTTTTTATTTAAAATTTAAATTAATTTTAATTTAAAAGTTATTATTAAAAAAAAAAAGAGAAGGAATGGCCTGTGGTTTGTCCCTACAACATTATCCCAACAAGATACCTCATTATACAAAATAGCACGTGTACAAACTGCATACAGACACAGAGATGACATTTCTAAGCTCTGCACGAAGTTTTCAGTGGAAAGCCCAAGGGACAAGCCCATGATATTTGCTATGGTTTGGAACAAATTTAGTTCATTTTTAAGCAAGTATTGGGTCATGTTGCATGGCAGATTACCCTTTGCCTTCTAATCTAGGTAGCATCTGGTTAATGAACAATTCCAACACACTAGGGATATGCTAAATCACTGAGGAAGAAGCATAGAGATAGGAGTGCTCTAATTTCTTCAGAAGAAGTTCTATTAAGGTGAGATAATAGTAATTGCCCTTACAGCACAGAATCATCAGCATCTATGCTTGAGTAGCTGTAAAAAAGTCAGTCTAGAGGGTGGTTGGACTTAAACAGCCAAGACAATACTTAAAGGACAGCTCTTTTTGTGGTTCAGACTTAAGTGGGAAAAGTGAAAGCAAGCAAACGCATGCAAGAGTATAGTATTCCAGTTATAACAGTGCGTCTTAGTTAACTACTTCCAAACAGCCTTTTCCTCTGCCCCTTCCCTACATAGCACTATTCCAAAGCCAGGCTGATTTAAAAGATTCTCAGTATGTCACTTGACTTCCCCTTGCTACAAGATATCCAGCACCACTTCATACTACTTCCCCCCCCCCCCCCCCCTTTTTTTTTTTTACTTCTTTTTTAAATAAGCTGCAATTTGGTACTTAGATTGGAATTAATCTGACTTCACCCTAGCGATCTAAAAAGACAAACACCTAGTTTCTCTCCAATGTTGTGACAGAGAGGTAGGCACCTTGAAAGGCTGACTCCTGCTAGTCATCTTAGACGTCTGTTTTAGGACGGAACAGATCATCCTCTGTAGATGCCCCTCTCCACTGACTAGGCAGAAACACTAGAAAATCAGCTCTAGCTAGATGCATAACACCTATACTACTAATGCTAAGCCAGGTATGTTCCAACCTTTAACATTTGATGTTGAGAATTCTGATGTTTATGGACTATTAGTTCTAGTAACAGATGTTAAAGCCCTAATTGATATTAAACTCAAGCTTGCTCCCCCCACCCCCGCCTTCTCAACTTGAAGAGATAAAGCTCTTCCACCATTTTTGTAGAGATCCAGATGGCTGGAAATATTCTCAAAGGTCATCCAATTAATTGCAGTATATGGTTCATAATGGGAAGCAGATAGTCATTTCAAACATGTACGGCTAATTTGGAGTGCCTTGAAACACCATTATATTCTCATTTAATGAACCTCTCTCCTAACATTGCCAGTTTGTGGTGTCTCCCTTTGGAAAGCAATGAAAAAAAAAAGAATCCTCTCGCTTGCAGGGAAAGACAAAAGGATAAGAGAAAGCTTGGTTACCATTTCAGAGAGAGTAAACAGCAGTTCTGAAGTTTTCATTAGTGCCACCAAGAACATATCTGTGACTACTTCTGCTGATTCTCAAGAATTAACCATTAAAGAAAAAGAATTTTTTATGACCTTTCCATTCCCAAGCCAATTCCCACCCCCCACCCCACCCCCCACCCCCCGAAAATTAATACAAGTTTAGGGCTACAGCCGCTGGTACTCCATTGGTGACAACAATGACATAGCAATAAGCTTCATTTAACTTTAAACTTACTTTAAAGCAGACTTCTATTCAGTTTGCATCATTGCAGCATACCAGGCACTAAGAAGATACAGCGATATTCTGCTTTCTCCTCAAATTTACATCAACATAATTTACATTTTAAAATAGTGTCAAAAAAATTAAATTAAATCCACCTATTTGGAAATCAACCTTCAATCTGCACCAGCCATATGTTTTTATTGCTCCCACTTTCACTTATGAAGTCACAATGACATTTTTTTCCTGGTTTTCTCCACATTGGCTGCGACCACTTTGTGGGCTCTGTCAATCTGATCATAGTTGAACTGGCACTAAAAGAATACTTCAACACAATCATGAAGCAGACTTATGGATAGTATCAAAAAGCTTCAATATTAAGTGGTCCCAAAAACCCTCTGAAAAACTGCTTGCCAGGGGGTGCAATTCAACAGCAATTAGCAACAAGGATCATTTGAAAAATACAGACAGAAGCTTTGCTGGCTCAACAGACAAAGTGAACATGGTCTATGGCCTGTTGGTCACTACAATACACTGAGGAGCACTACCAGCCTAAGATAACTATGCTACTCATCATCTCCAACACTTGCCACGACATGCTTCTCTCTCAGTCTACCTGTGGCAAGGCACAGGTTATTACACAGGGTTGTTCTTTTATTTTGCGCTAACTTGACTCTCTTTTTTTTCAAATGCATGTTTCCTAAATCTTCATCTTGAAACATTTCTTCTGCTATAGATGTAAAGCTTTCATTTTTGTATATATATCTTTCTACATATATATCTATATACACATATTGCTCATAGACAGCTTCTGGCTGTCTATTAGGCAGAATAGATTTACTATGACTAATAGATGCATACACTAAAGTATACGCATGGAAAAACTTTGCCAAGTGTCCTCATTAGTTTCAGAGTTTGGGTTATGCGCAGAGTTATAATCCTACAAACTCTCTCCCTCTCCATCTAAACACACTTTCTCCTCAAGAACGATAATACAAAGAGCTGCAATAAATCTAGCTGTCTATGTTCAGTGCCTGCAGAATTCAAACCAAGTTCCATTTCAATCTTCATGCACTCTTTTTTCATCTGGCAGCTACCAAGTAAATACAACATTTTACATAGCGATTACATTTAAATCTCCGTCAGTTAGGACCTGAACACAGGAATACTTACAAGTTTTGCATTTTGTTTACTTACATTATTATCACTCTTCACTTAATGATCGAGCATAATAAACACACATAAAATATATTTTTCTGTGAGAATGAAATACTTCAGAGAAAATTATTACTATTATTAATTTAGAAATGATGCATTTGGCAGCAAGAAGGCTAAGAAACATCAAACATATTCAAAAATTCACATATACATATATTAGCATTAAGGCCTGGAAACACAAGGTCTGATTTTCAGGGGCAATAACCAGCATTACACCCCATGGAAGCCCTAAGCAATGAGACCTCTTCAGGACCTTTACAAATCCAGGCGTTATTTGCTGTGTGCCCACCCCCCAAAAGGATTTAAGAGATTTAACACACAGCCCCAAGACAGGTTTGCGATGCATAAATGTAAAGAGCCATTGCGCTGGATCATTTTTCCCTGGCAGGTGTCATTATACCTATATCAACAGCACAAAGACATACAAGAAAGATATACAGTCAGAAAGTCTGGAGACACCCTATAAAAGCAGCTGGAAGGGGCTGTGACAAGGACGAAACCAGAATCACCCAGGAAAAATTATGTATTCGTACAACTTTGATTGTTCTTCTGTTTTAACTTTAACATTGAGAGAGAATGCCAAGAAAAACATATGGGTTCTGGTCCACAGTGTTATGGAGCAGGGCACTAACATTTGCCCAGCCACATGGAAATGCTTTTTGGGTTGGCTTAAGAGAGCATAATTATATTGCTTATTCCAGTGCCACAACAAAAAAGAATGCTAAGAAAAATGAACACAGTTCATCAGTGAATTTCTGATAGCTTGCAAGCTCTTTGTTTCAAACCTGTTTTATGAAAAAAGAAGTGAATACAAAGATCATAACTGAAATTGAAAACAAAAAATTCATTCCAGCAAATGGTTCCCAAGATGTTTGGGACGCGGCTATCTGCGGTACACCCAAACAATATCCAGCACAATCTTTACAGGTGATCTCCAGTTTTTACTGCAAGTCTGTGAAAAATAACAGTCTTCTCAGTGACACCCATTTTTCCTAAGTTTAATAAAATAATTCTAAAAGATGAACAGCCTTCGTTCTTCAAATCAGTCTCAAAGTTACAGGGATTCACCAGTACAGTACAGCAGTCTCTCCGAAAGTAAGAGAAAGCAGCCGTAAACATAATTTAATCTCCTGGTTTGATGATGTTTTCCTTCCCTTCACATCAAAACAGAGCAGCTGGTATGCACTAACGAATACAGCCTATTGGTCCCAGTTTCAAACTCTTTCTTGATCATTCCAGGTCCCATTCTAACCCAACCCGACACTCAACACAGCACCAGCAGCTTCAGGGAAATTTTCAGTTAAGGGTTAGACCACAGCAAACTACACTGAGAAAGGGGAAAGAAGTGCACGCAGCCAGAATAACAGTCCAGATTAGGGAGAAAAAAAGTCCATAATTTATTTCCAAGCATCTCCTTTTTTGTTGCTTTCCACCACTTCTATTCAATATGCTACCTCATACATATTTGTTATGCCCTTCTGGAAGTGGTCTCGCCATACGTTTTTTTCCCCCATGGACCACAAAATGACTGCAGGATGCTGCTGTGTTGCCCTCTTGACACTAATCCCTCACAGCCCCAGCCTAGCTTGGGCTGAGAATCACAGAACTGCGCAGCACAATGCAATGCCACCAAGAGGATGGGGCAATGACAGAAAGGAGGACAGAAATTCCAGATATCCTTGGCCAAAAAATGACACAGAGGCACTTAAGTGTGGGTTCAAGGAGCACCTTGATAGCAGGTCCTGGTTAAAACAATCTTTAAGCATTCAGAAAACTTACATCATCTTAACTCAGAGAGCAGAAATTCATATAAACCTTGTGGAACGGACTAAAGCAGACATGGAAATGGACTAGATTGCTACATTTCGTCCCAAAACTGGAGCAATCAAGAAGACATCACATTTTTGCTAGCTGCTTCAGTTAAAAACATTCTGATATTTGCAACAGATATTTAATGACCTTCAAACAGAACAAAATCTAAACCATTACATTGACCACTAGACATAGATTGAAATCAGTTTGATAAATCTAGACTTCAGGAAGAAAAAGTACATCTCCCTTCAATTCACTTCATTTTCCATCGGTTATTCGTATAAAGAATAATGAATTCTCATTCTCTTCCTTAGATGCTCTATCAAGCACACTACAGACAAACCCAATTAGCATTTAGAGGCTGCAACCTGCTTGAATTGCTTTGAGATTTCTTTGAGCTCATCTCCCAGCCAGACAATGTACTGAAACTGATTTAGCCCACTCTTTTTGAAATATTGCTGCTATTTTGCCCTTAATATATCACAAACAAAAAATACGCCTGCATTCTGATAGAGGGCCACAACAGAATTTGCATAAAATTGAATTAATGAGAGCAGATGATAACCTAGCAATATCCAATCTGATGGTTTCAAACAGTAAATTTATTTTGCATAAACAAATTAACTATTGAAAAAAAATCCTCAAAACCATTTACTTTCTACTTGGTTCAGAAGTGGCAAAATCTAAAATCATCCCAAAGTCATGCTGTTTTAGAAGCACTGAAATTGCTTTGAAAACACTCAAAGTTCCTCTCTTGTATTTGAGCGGGGGATGTTGCATATTATCATCCTGTAGATGTTTTGCTTGTTCCCATATATGTTTCCAGTCCTTTCTTCCAAGGCTGGTAAAACTGTAGCCTCAATGTCATCTTAGGGAAATGACTGCCATGGGTTAATTACGCAATGTGTGAATAAAGTCTTTTCTTTCATCAGTTTTCAATTTTTCCCTTCCAGTTTCAATCAGTGTTTCCTTGTTTTTCTATTCATGCTTTAAAAATGAAATACAAATTCCCATCCTGCTTTTCTTTACTATAATCATTACTTTGGCTAGTTTTACTGTTTCCTTCTTATTCATCTCTCCCTAAATAGCCCTTTTCATATAAGAACATTCTCTCCATACCCCCCTCATTCTCACCTCCTCTCTCAATCACTCTATTTCTCCAGTGTGTCTTTCTGATGCAGCAATTGAAACAAAACACAACATCCCAGGTAATAGAACAGTACTGACTTTTTTTTTCTTTTAAGTAAAAGTCATAACCATAGTGTTTTCAGCAGTTTTCTTTCTCCTGTTCCTTTAACTTCTGCGTATTTGTTTATTCTTTCACAGCTGTGGCACAATACAAAGGAGCCTGGATGCAGTTGTCTACACTGACGCCAAGGTCTATTTTTGACTGGATGCTGTCAAGTAAAAGCATAAAATTAATTTCTAAGTTTAGACATTACATAAATAGCTAGATGTGAGTTAGCCAGGTTTCTCCAGACAATGAAGAAAAATAGGCATTATTAAGGTACAAATTTATACATCCGTTCTATGAACTGAATTGTACCCTAGAAGCGCAGTTCCTTCCATGAATTACAACTGAGATGTCAACATCAACAGCTTAGATCTGAGGAATTCTACCCCAAAAAAAGTTCATCATCCTTAGTTTTTACAATTCTATCCATTTGTATTTCTAAAAGCATAAAAAAATTGAAATAACTAAAAAGCATATGAAAATCAAAAGTCACTATAATAATTTTAGGGGACTTTCCTCCCAGCTTGAAGCTGGAGTTTTGTGAAGTGGTCAGTACCAAACCAAAGACAAAGAGGATTAGCAGAATACTTCAACAATGTTTATTTTGATGACAACATTTAGAAGTTAATGTTATTCCATTCATAAATTATCACAGCTTTGTCACATGTTTCTGATGACTTGTTCAAACAATTTTTTTTTTGTCCCCCCTTAGAAAAAGACTTCCATTTCAGTTTGACAATTTCCAGCTTGAATTACAAAGTTGAATTCTCTGCTACTTTGTTGAGTCGGTAACACTTTCCGAGTGTAGGAGGGCACACAGATAAGAGACTCAAAGTGCAAACCGAAGAGATCAAGAGTTTCTCTGAGATGATGTGATTTAAAAATACTTCTCCACTTCCTTGAAATTTGGTTGTCCTTTATGCCAGTGTAAAGAAGTTGGGTTGGGGATGGGGGCAGAGAAAGAACGGGGGAAAGGAGTGAGAACATAGAGCCCAATGGAAAAAAAAAGAAAAAAAAGAAGGAGCAGAAGAGTAAAACCATTCCATGTAGAAGTTACTGTATTGGTACAGCACATATGACAATATGTGATTTATGTTCCACAAAAATAGTGGGCTATGCTTTCTGAAAAAAGAGAGAGAAAAAAAAAAAAAGAGAGAGACACATTTAGAAAGGTCCTGAAGAGAAGTAAAATTTAATGTAAAACTCCAACAACATTGCTGCCCTTTTGTGCAAATACTGAAACCTGAAGGAGGATTTCATTTCCCAGTGGCAATACAGACAGCTGCACTCAGGAGCTTTCTTAAGTTTTCATTTTGCTTGTTTGTCTTCCAGTAAAGTCCTATTGATTCCCAGTCAGGTGGTACAAAAGGGCTGTATAAAATAGCCTCCGTGAAAATAACCACAATGTCTTTACTCACCTCCCGCACTCTCCTTCCCCTTGACTTAAACAAAGGATACTTAATGATTCTGCTGCTTGATGCTCTGGACAATAGGAAACTGCACTTAAAACAGCAACTGCTATTTGCTTACTGAGTCTTTTATCTTAAATGCAGGTCCTTCAAGAATACGTTGAGCTGATTTTAAAAACTACAGAAAAATTTTCGACCCTCTTTCTGTACAATCAGACATGAAAGATTGATGTGGAATATGGTTTTGCAATGAAATGTCATCCTTTGTCATTTGCATTTCAAATAAACCATTAATATCTGACAAAAGGACTGAGAACCAGGATAAAACACACTTTACACTTTGATATGTCAGCTGTTGTTCACCCCTGTGGCTTCAACTTTTTTCTGCTACCAGTTACTACAAAATTCACACCACTGTTTTTTTTGTTTTTAAATTTAACCTTATGCCATCACCAGTATCTGAAGCTGAAAAAGCTGCCCTGACATGGGTTTCTAAACACCACAAAGTCCTATGATAGAGATGGATTATGACTTCAAAAGCTTTCAAAATGGACTTGCAGCTTATTTTTCTCTTTATCCCCATTTAGTGTCCTCAAACTCTCTTCCAGACCCCTTTTGTAGCAGGCAGCATCTGCTGCTGGACTCTGCATCTGCCTCCTGCTGCAACCTTCTGTAACTTGGAAATAAATTTAACAGAAAGATAAAAAAAAATAGACAAGACATAAATTATTAGCCTGAGTCGCTTCTACCAGTGTTGCCAAGTCTGCTGCTCTGTGTAATTTAGGAATGGCACCAGGAAGGAAAGGAGAGGTCAGGTCATCATGGCAGTGCTCTTTCCCACCATCACCACACACCGCACGAAATAGAAGCAAGTTCGTATCAGTAAGGTCCCCGGGCAGCAGCTGTAAGTTCACATCACTAACTTACACCTGATTATACACCCTGCATCAAGGAGGGCAGAGCAGGAAAGAAAACACACAACGATCCAGAAAAGATCCATTTCTTGCCTACACGACTTGTCTTAAAAAAAAAAATATGCATTTTTAGGGTATAAATATTGTGATTATTCTGGAGATAGTCTGCCTTTTATTCAGTGAAAGGTCATTTCGTGTGCAGCATGGATAGAGTCTTTTGGGAGAGATGCACATTTTAGAAATGCTAACAGAAAGACACTTGCAATGCATTAAGAAAAACAAACAAAAAAGGACAAATACAGTCACACCTCACTCACACGTCCCAGGTGAATGATCTCTGCTCTGTCCACTAAACAAGCACAACCTGACACTCACCATCGCAAACAGGGATCGTTACCATCCCCAGCACAACTTCTGCCAGTATATTTCTACCCATAGCCTGTATTATCAGAAATGCATCAGCCATAACGAGGACGCAGATAGCAGAGAGCCTTGGTGTGCCAGGCATTAGGTTAAAACAAGACTTCCCAAAGCGAAAACCACCAGAGCTATTCACAGAGCAACAGCTGGGGATGGATGTTAACAGTCAAGTTGAAATAGCATTTTTCACTTCTAACTGGATCTTTTCCATCACATATACCTCCTCAGAAAGCATACATCTGGGATGATCTTTCTCCTGCCTGGTCTTGGTTCCAAAAGAAAATACTCTGGAAAGGTTAACACAAGATCATTTTGCCAGTTTTGCGTTATTTAAGCACAAGGGAGAAAGCAGTTGTGTCCTTAAAAAAAAAAATTCTGTACTTTTCTGCACACTGATAAATCTAAGCCTGACATTTTACATGTAGTTACTAATTATTGTTTGTTTAGAGTGCTGATCATATGCTCTGCACTGTCATTGATGAGAAGTAATCCCTGTCCCAGAGAATGAGGGTGATATACAGTCTTAAACTCACAGGTAGTGATAGAAGAGATATTAAGAAACGTGAAACTTTAACAAAGTACCTTTAATGATATTTTCTAGTTGCTGGTAGTTTTTATTATTTCAGTTTCTATTCTTGCATGCATAACGATCCAATGCTGTAACTGCCGAGAACTGTAGTGTGTAAGCTACAAGCCCTCAAAAGAAAAGGAGGGATCGATACCTGGGAATGCAGCAAATGTAACAGATGTAGCAGACGTAGAGAGAAGTTACAACTTCAGGTCGTCGGAATCATTGCACACAGATTAACTAAAACCAAAGCAAGTCTTGATTCTTTGTGAGTAATTGGGAAGGTTGTAAAATAAGAGACTCCTGAATAATCCCACTTAGACAGCTCAGCCTTGGGAGAGCAGATGCGCAGAACCAGGAAGATAAGGAGGCACCAAGATGACAACAAGATCAGAACAACACAACCTTGAGCGACATGGTATACGTGATCTCACAACCGAGTTTGCACAGAAACAAAGGTCAACCAGCAGTCACTGTGATGAAGAGTACGAGCCTTCATCTGAAGACCCCTGATGACCACCCAGAGGCGCCAACAGACATGCGAAGGACATTAACATATGCTAATGAGTTCTCAAAAACATTCTGAATGTGACAAGCATTTCTCAGAAATATAATTAATATGTACATCAACATAGCATAAATACCTAATAACTGTGTCTTTTCAACACACACATTTGGAGCAGAGATCCCCCGTGTGCCCGGTGCCGTAATAAGGGATACCTGCTTAACAGCATACATTGTACTGTTATTACCGGATCTTCAAATCAGTAGTTCCCACCTAGTTAAAAAAGGTTACTCTTGTGTAAAGTTACCATTTATATTAAAGGGGACAGATATTCAGAGCTTAAAGGCTGACAAAATAACCCAGACACCACAACCCCAAACAACCAAAAAAAAACCTCACTGGAAAATGCAGAAGATGGAGTGGAAGGTGCAAAATCAGAAAGAACTTCCTACCCCTAAAGAAACTCCATGAGAATATGAGCCTGTGCCACCATTCAGTTATTCTGTAGCCACAAACCTTGACGTTAATAGGGTTTATATGGGTATTGTTTCCCCGCCTCAGCTCAGGTATTCTCAGCAAAATAATACAGAAAAAAATACGACTGGGAAGAATGTGAAATGATTTAAAGTAAGAATAAAAATTGTTCTTTAAGTGAGCACTTTCACACTGTTGGCATTTGACATAATCTGACTCCTGATGCCTGTATTTGGGGAAAAAATGAACTGGAAATTATTATCCTTGCCTATACAAAATAGTCCTACTTGAGACACACCTCACGAGTCAAGTACAGGATTAGGCCTTAAGATGTTGTGTTTGGAAATCACCTGTTTCTCTGCATTAGGAAGGTGTTCTATCACCTTCTTACATTAAAATCCCAGGAGTGTTACCAGGACTAAGATGCATTAAACTTCATCCCTCAGGATGTTATAATACAGGACAGCTGTATGGTTTTCTGCACACCAGATAAAAAGAAAAAATAATCAAAGTGTTACGTCTTGGGCACACATACTAAACAGACTACTCTGAGATCACAAAGGCCATCTTTGGATCAAAATTATTCTCATATCAGTCATTCATCTTGGATAAAAGGCTTGCATTTTCTTTTGAGAATTGTCTCTTTACCAACTCAAATATGTACTGTCTACATGAAAATTCTGAGTGCCTTTCTGTCATCATATTTCTGGATGAAATACGATAATGTGTCTGTTTTCCAGTTCCAACGTGTTTTGTGTCTACACGATGCTATTCATTGCTAATTTCTGATCATGAATTTCTAAATCTCTAGACAGATTTAGAAATTGCTATGAAAAAAATAATTCTAAGACATGTTTCCTTTATTCCCAAATATTTAAAATAAAAAAGGGATTAAAAACTGGGCATAATATAATCACCTACCTTAACAGATTTTTTTTCTCCAGTTAGGACAACTTAAAAATAAAATTCGGTTAAAAAAAATAAACCAGGACCTCACAACATCATAACCACTTTTTTCAACCTCTTACATAGTAATGATATTAATTACAAACACAAATTTAAAAGTAGTCTTCTTAAGCAATGCTCTACATTTTTCACTGGATACCACTATTAGAGGCGACATAAAGCCTCCCAACTCTACTAAAGAGTCATAAAAGACCTGGCAGAGAGGCTGATGTGATTTAAGCCACGTACAGGGAGACTATTTGAACTATAGTTCCATCTGAACCTGAACGGAGGGTTTTAATAGCCAGCACTATCAACCTGAAGAGATATTGCTAAATTGTACTAAAGGGAAAAAATGAAAATCAATATTATTATAAATTATATATTTTCTTGGCATTTTCAGTCACTGAGAGACATTTCTAGGGAGCCAGATATCCATTTGTTTGTATCGCAGGCCCTTGCGCAACAAGGGTGATACTAAGGGAACACATACATGTGTCAATACTTGAATGAGTAGTGACTAGAAAGATTACAAGTGCAACAAATTTAATCCAATTATAAAAGAAAAAAAGTCCATAAAATCTGTATTAAAAGCTGAGGTATTAGTCTTCAACTTCTTTTCATTCCACAGTGACAGATAAACGTGATATTGTCCTTAACAGTATCTACTGAATGACGCATTTTTTGCTATCATTTAATAGTCTAGTTATATAAAATCAATACTCCCACACATGCTGTCATTCTTCTCCTTCTGTCCCATTCAGGACTGTGGAAGGAAAGAATCCCCATATGCAATTATAAATCCGTTTAAAACAAAATATTGAACCATGTCTTCAAACCTTCATCATACTATATGGCATTTTCTATATAATTACTTCTAAAACGTCCATAGCTTAAGTTAGTTTCCCTATGGAAAAGGCTTAGGAATACTTTAGAAATTCAGACGAGGATGAAAGCACACACTGAATTCCATTATAGGTATCAACATAGTCCTTCGATCCTGTTCGAAAGGAAAGTCAAGACACCTAATTGCCAGAGAAGAATTAAGAACCTCACTTTTTCAGGAGCATAAAAGCTTGTTGCCCCAACAGGGCTTCCTGAGCCAGCTCTGTAAGCAGAAGCATGATGCAGACACACTTGAGTTAACACTCTTAGCTACCATGCAAACACACATATTGTTTCTAGAGGTAAAAAAGGCAAAGGTGCATATTGTGTCTTGGCATCTGGGTTTCCTTTAGGTCTGTGATAATTTTTGATTTTTTTTTTCTTTTTTTTTAAACCCACTCTCTATTCTGAACGAGTTAATTACAAACTTAATAGATAGTTAATTACAAACTTAATAGATCTTATAGTTAAGAATAGATGCCACTCTCTATTCTGAACGAGGCTGAGGCATCCAGAGGGGAATTTAACTACTGCCAGTACAGCGAAAAGGGCAGAGGATCAAGGGTGCACCTAAAGTAAGCGAGATGAAGTGGTAAAAAATACCACATTTTTCTAGAGATCATACACTGAGCAAAAGCCTCCAGTTTGATACTTACAGAAAACCAGGATTATTAGCTTTCCCCTAAATTAAATATTTCAGTTTGGATAGACAGAACTGACATATGCTTTTCATTTTAAGTCAGAGTAAGGGATGTAATAAATGTTATTTACTATACTATATGGTAAGCCACTCACAAGGTTTAAGAGTGTGCCACCCATCAGCTTTCAGCCAAACTGGACAAGGGCACATGTTGATGCTTGGCCACTGTCTCAGCAAGAAGAGGAGATTTATGGAGGCAAGAAGGGGGGAGCAGCAGGATCCTGTCTCTAGCTCCCATCTTTGGGGAATCATCTGGGAAGGCAAAGTCCTAGATTTGGCCCTGGCTTTTAGAAGTACATTTTATATTCACTGATCACGTAGTACAAAACAGAAACTCTCCTAGGAGAATGGAAATTTAGAGGACACCTCCAAAAAGTGCAGGCTCTGGCTTGAATTCCCGCTAGCTACAGCAGTCCTAAGATCCTGGTTTTCCATTCCCCTGGACAGATGCTCATCACTTACCTACACAAATACAGGCATAACAACCACTCATAGCAATTACAGTAGCCACAGCTTTGCAACTCTTTCAGTAGAGGTTAGACCTGCTGAATATACCTAGTAGATCATTCGCCTGGGGCATTAAGCAGCAAGGTGCCAGCTGTGTGAAACACACACTGCCTCAGGCACCAGGTAGGTGCTCAGACATTCAGCTCAGCTGACAGGACCATAAAAGACTGGTCACTTTATAACTCCACTAGTGAAAAAAGTCAGACTTCCAGGGATTGTAACTCACCTAGTGACATTCTCAGGATTACTCTCCTGTGCTTCGATTCCATCAAAATTGTATTTAGATGGTAAATTTTGGGCTAGGTTTAAGAGAAAGATGACGAGTGTGCTGTAAGAAGCAACAAAGAAATGAATAACTGGGGAGAGGTGTGTCGTATTCGCATAGAAAACTGTATCCATATCTATCTGCTGAAAGAAATGAGAAGATTTAGAAAGTGATGAGAAAGTTTAGCACCCAATAACATGTTCATCCAGTGAATCCATCACTTAAAGACAATATACAGAAAACATCACAAGATAAAACTATAAGGGAATTCCATTCAGAATGTTGAGAAAGAGTATATTGGATCATTTCAGGTGCATTCTGGTACATCTCCTGAACAGGATCATAAACTGTGTGATACATCTTTCATATCACTGGAATGGTTTTAAATTCAGTATTTGCGGTTATAAAAGAGTAAACATTCAATACTAATCTATTTAGAGAATAACTATATTTAACCTATTCCGGGTACATTTATCATTTCACACTGAAGAAAAATGACAGCCATGGGGAGCACCGGCCAGTGGAAGATGCAGATGTTACACAGGCTCTTTTTCAGTTTTATACTTCTAAGATTTGCCACACTGGTGTTGACAGAGGGTCCGCATCAATGTCTTTTCTCCAGGACTGGAGAGGAATAGACTTCTGAGGAAACCTACTTCAGGAAAGTAAATCTTTGCCCTACACTTTTTGTCCTACAGTTTTTATACACTGTCATCTTCCCACAGCTCATGGTTCAGTAGTTTCCAAGACAAGAGTGGTAGCTAGATGTACTTTTCTTCCATTAATTTGTCTTTTTAAACCAATGCAAAGTTTTAGCACCTGTAGTCTCCTGTGTCAATTCTGAAACACACAAAGCAGTGGTGGAAGCAGGAAAGCAGGACCACCAGAAAATCCAAGCCAACTATCAACCAAACATCTCATTCAAATATTGGTTGGTTCCTCAAAAAAACATTCCGATTTATGTAGAATCCCTCTGGTTTTTTTTCTTCTTTAAAATTGTTTTTAACAATTAGTTGTGGGTGTTGGGCTTACTGGACAGTTCCACAGATCACACACCCTCCTTCCCCCTCCGCCCCCCCCTCCAGTTTTGAGGCATATTTGACACCTTCTAGTCCTCTGGTGGTACATCAGCAGCAAGTTACAAGGCAGAGCTATTTCATCCCAAAATTCCTTTCACCTCCTGGATGAATATTGTCAGCTCCTGGCAACTTATTTTAGTATCTCCTCTACTGGCACTTCAGTTTCATCCTCTTGGACGTCCCCTGTGAACAAGGGTGCTGGTAAGAAGACTTCTTGATTAATTTCAGGCAATACAAGTTTCTTCTATTTTCTTGATTATTTCATAGTTTACTCATGACACAACAGACACAATCAAACCAACTTATTATCTTCATTGCACATCTGTGAAATGGGGAAACAACATGACACTTGCCTTCCCATTGATAGTTATAATTTAAAATCAGAGTAATCGCTATTAACTGTTCTCATTTTAAGATGCTATTTCACTGCAAAAAGAACATTATGTATTACAATACAACAGAAAACAAGTAATTATGCTGAACAGCAGTTAAGTTCTTTCAAAAGCTCAAGTTAAAAATCTATTTCGTCCACGCTAGGTTAAAAGATTAAGGAAATTGGTCCAATCTGAATGGGAAGGGAGAGATCAGTTTTCTTACTCCTTGCTGTCGAGGAGCGTAGAGGACACCACAATGCCTACAGACACACTGTAGCAGCTTTCTCTTCTGAACTATTTCTTGCTCTGTACGCTTGGATAAGGCAATTACACTAACTGCACTCTCAGCCTGGCTCCGTGTATTCAAAGTGATTGAAGAAAGATATTAAACCTGCTGCTCTCATGTAAAACTGGAGATAGTCCTGAACTGAGTAGCTTGGTTTGGACATATCAGTAGCTTTCAGGGCTTAAATACAAAGTTTCATATCAACCAAGAAGTGTTATTAAAAATATATCAAACAACTGGATTTGGCCTTTACAAATGTATTTCCATAAAGAAACTTATTTAAGCTAATATTTAATGTTTAAATCAGCAAAAAGTTTTGAAAAACCAGAAGGTGTTTTGGTTTTTTTAATCACACAATTTAACTTTCTTCTGTTAGGCAACTTCTGGACTTTTAGGATTTTGCCCCAGAAATCCGACAGCCCAGGAAATCCTTTAGTTTCTTCAGCAGATACAACTATATCAATTTCTTTAACAATATTACTGTAAAGCCATGTCATTTTATGGAGGGGAGTTTGTTTGCTTTATGTTTCTGTAAAGCTAAACACTTTCCCTGGCAAGACTACAGCTCCTCATATAAAATCTTTATTCCCTTTAAAAACCACTTTATTGCATTAGTAAACTTAAATTGGAGCTGTCAGATTTCTTCAAGGCATCCTGAGGAATCTGTCAGCAGTGTGACCAAGTGCATAAGTTCTGGCATTTCTTTTCACAGTAGATCAAAAACTAGATGGATGAATGATCCGAAACTGTTATATGTGTGCTGCTGTCTGAAAGAGTTGAGCTGTTTGGTTTAATGCCAGAAAAACGTTCTTCCAGCTGCACTTATATGACATAATCGTGATGTTCAGTCAATGGTCAGATTTACAGTCTGTGATATACCACCTTTAGATACGTGAAAGTACCAGGCAGCACGCTGGCCATTTAAGTTTCTAGTTCTAAAAGGCAGACTTCAGTCAAATACTTTTCACAACAGACACTGTTCTTTTCTAACTGAAAGGTCTGCTTCAACCATCAGCGAGGAGATGGTTAGAAGACTTGGTCTGGACATTGAGAGGTTGGTTCTGCCATTAGCCCTTGCTGCCAAACGGTGATTTTGGGGAACCACACTTGCATTTACTTCTAGAGTAGAACAAATAGCAAAATATGCTCAGTAAAATACATCAAATAAAAAAAAACTTCTACTGCAATCACAAATAGCTTGCTGACAAAGTTGAGCAGCAGAATTTCCTTCAAGTGCATCAGCTTGACCATCAGAAGTGTATGGCAATGCACCCAAAAAGGAATTGCAAAAAAAATAGAAAGGGGAAAGATAAGTTGCCAAATGTTGTCAATAAGACTTAAGTAGATTTGGTCTTCTGAAAGAGATTTTTGATAAATAAATCTGTACTTCATATAAAAAGGAGATACATGAGTAGAGTAACACCCAACAGCAAACCAGGGTTAGCAAGTCTCATCCACTTTAAACCCTAGGTTTAGGCTTTTCCTACTCAAATTGTACTAACTGTGATCTTCATCTGGCCTCTGCTAAGAGAAACGGATTCCATCGCTTTGAAATTGTCTAGCCATGGAAGAAAACGCTCCAAGCTGAAAAAACAGGCTGCCCAGAGAAGTGGTGGAGTCACCATCCCTGGAGGTGTTAAAAAAATGTGCAGACGTGGCACTTCGGGACATGGTTTAGTACACATGGTGGTGTTGGATTGACTGTTGGACTTGATGATCTTAGAGGCCTTTCCAACCTTAATGATTCTATGACAACTACTATTGCCTTTATTTTTTTCCATTTAAAAAAGTTCTCTATTTTCTCCCTGTATGAGAATTCAAAAAATTAATACCAGAGTTTCAATTCTTGCAGCTGCTGTTTAACAGTGGAGAAGTATTAGAAAAGAAAAAAGAAAAAATGTAACTGAGAATTACATTCTTAGATATCTTAGCTACTATCATATTGAAATATATAATTCTAGGTTACAATAGAATAAAAACTATTCTAAAGTCTCCTACTACCAACATTTATTTCTTGAGTATTTCCATGCAGCTTCAGTATCTTTTTAATCACTGAGTGACTGCTAGAAGAACTGTTCAAAATCTCAGACTATCTTGGGAAACATTTGAAGTTGCAATGATTTCTCCATCACTAAAAAGAACTACTACCCATCAGAAGTACGAGATCCTTGGGACCTTTGCAGTAATTAGTGCTGGTATCTTTAGATGGCACAAATGGAACACTGATCCTTCAATTTAAATGGTAGCCAGATATCAGCTACATCATCCTAAGTCCTAGACCCAAATACATGAACCAATATGGAAGCAGACTGACATGTTTTCTTTTCCAAATAAAGGAAAGCTGCACAGTGATTATAGATTAATTTAACTGTACAATTGCATGTACTGAATAAAGTAGGTGTTTCATCTAATGCAATATCAATGAGCTAGGAAGTGCACTATTTAGTGGAGGAATCTTTGCTAAATTTAAGTTAATTGGAGAATACGGAAAACTGGCATTTATTCAACCTTTAAACATAAAAATGGAAGACACTTTTTTGCATTTTCCCATCAAATTAACTTCAACTGTGTTTTTATTTTCACTGACAAAAGAGCAAATCTTCTAGTTATCCCTCAAGAATTATTTTCTTGCAGCAAAACAATAAATATAACCATGACAAAAAGTCTACAAAAATGCATATTAAAAGTTGAATTATATTTAAAACACATAAGTTGAACATGGTCTAATTTGCATCCATTTTACCTCGACTTCCCTGACTTAATACAAAATTCAAGCAATCTCTGCTGTTATTCTACATCAGCAACAGCAATCCATCCCAGATTACAGTGAAAACTTATACTCAAAGACACAGTAAGGATTAAGCCCTTCTTTGCTCTCTTCTTTATTATGTAAGGACACCTCAAACAATGTATGTGCAGTCCCTGCCGCACACAGCCAGGGTCTGGCATCACAGACACTAGTTACAAAACATATTCCCCTTGTAGCATCTTCTGACTCCTTGACAAACAATAAAGAGCAGTATATCGGCAGATGTACCAACAGCTTTTGACTTGCCCCTGGGCTGGTCATAAGTTGCCTCTTTCTGACCTATGTTTTCAGAACAGTTACCAGGTTTTGACTAAGACTTCATTACACGGAATTTGACAATCGGAAGCAATTTTTTAAATGAACGTTGATATATGGAAACAATTGCTGCTATTAAACTTTCTTTTTCCATTTTTATATAAAATGTGTTCCATCAAGTAGTCAGACAGCTCAGATCTATCTCCCAAATTGAAAGACGAGTTTTGAGACGTGCTTAAATCTAGTAATTATCCAGGATGTAACAATTGTTAGGCCACAATTCTGCAAGGACTCAGCAAGTTTATGTTTACTTTTATACCCCATAATTAATTCCATTGACTGTATTTGTATTGTAAGACAAGTCATCTATCGCTATGCAAGAGATATATTAAGCTGTAAAAACTAATTTCAAATGACGCTAACGCCTTGGTCTTTTCAGAATATCATCGTGCCTCTGCAACAGCAAACTAAACAAGTCTTGTGACTTGAAGAACATCTGACATGCACTCTAATGCTCTTGAGTGCTCCTTCTCATCTGCAATAATAAATTGCGTGCCAGTGCTCAAGTAAAAAAAAAAAAAAAAAAATCACTCATCTAAAAGACCACCATTGGCATAAGAGAATTCTAACTGAAACGTAAAAGTTTTCAGATGTGAAAAAAGTCTGAGATTTTTACAGAGGAGCCAATTTTCTGTTCAAATTCCCGATATATTCCTCATCCACCCTCAAGGTCACAGAGCTCTCATCGCATAGAAGACTTGGGCTCTAACTCCAGTGCTCAGATTCACACCTACTTACAGGTCCTCAGCATACCAAGAAAGTAGCCTAAGGCAAAGATTACTAGGGGTATTCGCACCATCTCAGTGTATGTTGTGATAATTAGGCAACATAAATTCTTTAAAAATTAAAATGTTTAAGTGTGAAAAAAGATGCCGAGACAACATGGATGAGGATGACTTCACTAGTATTAAGAAAAAGATGAAGACAGATAAAAAGGGATGCTATAATTGGAAGAAGCAACTGACACAGCAAAAAAAGTAGTCCAAATGTTGTCTTTATTTATTCACATAAATATGTAGATTTTTTTTCCTCTAGTGACTGCATTGCCTGGTTTACACTTCCCTTTGTCATCTGATTCTAACACACCGCTGAGGAACTGGGCAGTCCAGCATCTCTATTCAATAACCCAAATCCTTCCCA
This sequence comes from Opisthocomus hoazin, assembly GCF_030867145.1. Classification (NCBI taxonomy): domain Eukaryota; kingdom Metazoa; phylum Chordata; class Aves; order Opisthocomiformes; family Opisthocomidae; genus Opisthocomus; species Opisthocomus hoazin. The sequence goes on from NC_134418.1 coordinate 13,407,365, forward strand.
TACAATCTGCAATTTGTGTATGTTGCTCTTTCCCTATCCTCCAAAACATAATAAGATAGATCTGCTTATACTAACTCCAGCTATCTTCAGTCTAAAGGTAGCAGCATCAGGTCAGTGAACAGATAGGGCATTATTTTCTGACTCCCATTTTTTCCATGATGCCTTTGTTATAACAGTAATATTACATTTATCAGAGTTTGTGCCTGGAACATACTTTTAAGGTTAGTCATATTTTTAGGAATTCTTTGTAAACTTCTTGCTTTGAAGTAGGATTTGAAAACATTGATAGTGTTTATCCCAGAAGGGAAATAAACAAGAACATGCATAATTAATGTAACAATAATAATGAGCTATATTGAAAGGGAGCTTTAGTTCTCTGTCTCACTACAGAAAAGTAAGGGTCATTCAACAAAACTGACTAGTGGTATACTAAAAAGACAGGAAACATTAACTCTTTCCCCTTCACTCCTTGTTGTGAGATATTGATGTTTTTCCCAAGCCAATTTCTCTTGGAGACAGGATGTTAAACTAAGCAGATCACATCTATCTACCTTGGATCACATCTATTGATGTAAATAGTAGTTTCTTAGCACACAGATACTCCAATAAAGAAGTTCTATAACAACAATACTCTTCATGCACACATTCAGCTGGAGATTAATTCCCATATCCAGTTAGTATGGTTCACTCAGCTACCAAATCTCAGCTGACCCACAGCAACCATCAGTGCGCATTGTCTTAGATCATAATATATACAAATTTATGCACTACAACTTAACATGCAGTGTAAGGTGGTTAGAGATAATTCACATGACTTTGTCAGAGGCAATTTGCTAGCACAATAACTAAATTGTGCATTTAAGCTGTTAACACTAAATTCATCCCACCTGATTGTAGACAACCAAGAGTAATACTTAATCTATGTGTATGAAATGGCATGTGGTCCTTCTACAGTGAGCGAAAAGACCATACGCACGACTATCCACATCCTAGATGGAAGGAAATGCACCCTCAAAATTCCAGTCCTTCTCTACAGGGGAAGATTAAGGTGGCAGGTTAGGAGGTAAATCAAAGATAGCTATGCAGTTTTTGGAATGAATCTGGATCTCAATGATCAAATCTCACCCTCCCCAATTTTTTTCTCCAAGATTAAAATAAACCAAGAAAAACTGAAGGCTGGCATTTCTAATGGCTACATGTTTCTACACAGTGTCTTTCCTTTACATAAACTCTTTGCTAACTCTTTGGCTGGAGACCACCACTCCTATAGTTGATTGAGGAGCTGATTGTATAAACATTCCTCCTCTCCTTCAGCACAGACTCAGATGGCTTGACTTGGATAACTAGTGTGACTTGATTAAAAAATGATAGTTGATTTTGCATGAAAGCTGCTGAACTGCACTTGGACAATTTCTTCTGCTACATCCGTTGTCTTCCAGCCCAACCTCTAATGAAAAGGATGAACACTGCAGGGATGATAATATCTCAAACCACTACAGAACAAAGCCCAAAGGACAGGGTCCATCCACGGATTACATATGCACTGTGAACTGGCAGTATCTCTGTTAAAAACTGTTAATAATTCATTATCACCATTTTACACCAGCCAGCCCCTGGAGAAGAACAAATTAAAAATGCTGCTTGAAATATCATCCTTATCGGCAATACTGGGAAAAGAATGCAACTCCTTTTCCCTACTCACTGCATGCAAACACACAAGCAAAATGGCCTTCTTTAAAAGAAAACAGTTGCTGGCATTTTACATTTCTGTTTTTACTTTATTTACACAAGACTGTCTACTGGGAAATGACATTTCCCTTCAGCTAAGAAAAAGAAAATATATAGAAAAGTGGTACAGCTAGCATTTACAGGAAATACAGCTGGAAAATTACAGGGCACAAATAACCTCCTATGTTTTCTATAATTACACGGAAACATGAATTAGAATTCATATTATTGTGTTATATTTATGATTCTATTTATGACTTCCAGAAAGCAAGAATGGAATCCTTTTTGTAATCTACCTTTTATAGCATCAATCAACACTGACTACTACGAAGAACGTTTCTTGAAATTACAGCCTTACAGTGCAATTATAAGTTTTTGTAATATTGTAACAGAAATATTACATTGCATAATGATGAATACACATAAGTATAGATTTAACATTTGATCAAAGTTACAGATGAATTCCTATCTCTTATCCAGGAATTACCATAGATTATCGTAAGATAATTTCTAAATCATATAAATTTATTTATAGCCTTGAAAATACAGGCAGAAAGATGAAATACTAAACTCAAAAGAGAATTATTCAATCACATGTCTTATATTTCGCCCAGCAATAGGATATCATGCTAACAGCATACTGGGGTTAGGCAGCACAATTTGACTAAAAATGCATATTTTTATTCATGACTTCTACAAACCGTCAGCAGTTGTAGGAATACAGACTTTATGTTGCCAATGACAGCTGACAGCACAATTGAAGTAACCAGCTTTCCCTTCTCTACATGCCTGAGGAAGTGTAATATCATTTATCTACTGCAAAGGTTTACAAAGACCTGGCAGAGCGAGATTAATGCGCTTCTTTATGAAGCGAGCAGCAGTGTTTACATCCTTCCTTCTCCCTGAGTAGCGTCTGATTGCATAGCGCTCGTATCACCAGGCTTGATGGGTGTTACTGTAGGCTCAAGGTAAAATAAACGCCAAAATCACAGTCTAAAACAAATAGAAGAATATTAACTCTTTGTGGATGAACTACAGAACTCAAGCAGGATCAGCATGTCTTTGGCTTTCGATTTACCCAACACCACATGGCCAGCTTTTCCAGCAAAACAGCAGCACAGCATTGCAGGCATCCCCATGAATTTGCACTGCAAGACCAACAATACCTACCCCGAAAAGCTGAAACACTGTATTCCCAAGTCCTTCAACTCAAATACATATTAGAAAAAGGAAAAAAAACAACAAAAACCCCAAGCTTTTCTGCACACTTGCCAGAGATTCTGAAAACCACCAAGAGGTGACACTCTGTCTGGTAGGAGTGGGAAAAAAAAAAAAAAAAAAGAGATGCCTTTTACCCGCAGAAATTTGGCCACCTCATTCCCAAGTGAGATTTTCATCAGTCTCCTGTGATGCTGAAGCCAGGGATGCAGGGGAGACGCACTTCTGGGAATCACAACTTGGCAACAGCTTGAGTGCTGATCCTTGCTAATCCACCCTTGGGTAAAGCAAGCAGTAGGGTATCAAAGGTTACATTCTGCTCTCACATAAAAGCACCATGAAGTTGGCAAGGATTTGGTAAATTTAGTGAAGCTGATCGGGATCAACTCTGGTATAAGTGCTGAGCACAACATGGTCCTGTGCCTATTGCTCTACTTAAAAAGCAGCACCTCAGATTCCTTCTGAAAATCCAGCTTTTCCTGCGGTTCTGCTGACAACGATTCACTTGCCTGTACCAACAGTCTCACTGTTTTATAAACTGTAACTAAAAGATTTCCAACAATTCAGCTAACAATAGTCTCAAAGAATTGCAGTACTTCAGGTATTATCTATTAAAAAATGTAATAAGGATGCTGAAGAAGAGATTGATCCAGATTCTTGAATAAACATTTCTAATTCATCCCAAGGAGGGCAAAGGTGACAGAATTTCTGTGTGTACATCCAGAGCACACAGGCACGTGCTTACATACACATGTTCTCTTTTCAGAGCATCCACCACTTATTTCTCAGCCTTGGAGGTCCAGAAATGACAGACCAACAGCTGTGACTTTGTTGAGGCATAAAAGAGTTCCTCCAAGTTATTTTTAGGTTGAATCCCTCTGCTCCCCCTCATCAAATCATCTTCAGAGTCCTACAGAATCAAACTCCCAGTGGGTGACTTAGATTTAAAAAAGAAACCAGAGACAACCATTTGCTAGAAAATTATTTTTGGTTGTAACTGTAGGGTTGGATTTTCTAAAGCTCTCACTGCCAGCCTAACTTTGCTCCCACTAGCTAGGAATAGAAGTTTAGTATGGTCTCCAGCAGGAGCAGAACTAGGCCAGCAAGAAAGTCTTTGAAAAGCCAATCTTACAATTACACGTTGTGTAAGGAATTTAGAAGCACTCAGCTGCCCCAGTTACAGCATATATAGTCAAGCAGCACTCAGAGTTCTTTATCTCCCAGTAACTAGTTACTGTCACTGATCATATTGATTCTTACATAGAGTCATTGCTGGTATGGTTTGTAGGTGACAAAAAAACATATAGAGTATTAGGAAGGTAGGTCAGGGTATAGTTAGCAAATACATTTGCTCAAATGTAAAATGGAATAATGCCCCAGAACTACTAAAAAAAAAAAACAAAAGCCACAGAAATGCTCTAAAAAAGCCAGTTTTACCATGTAAGGCCTCCAGAACTCAATCCATTCAGCAAAAGCAAACAGTTGGTACTCGGAGAAAAGATGTAATTGAAGCTGAGCATTTCTCTTCCATGATGTATGTATGTCAGGATATGATAGCCAAAAGCAGAACTAGAGACATGATGTGGCAGTGAAAATAAACCTTTTTTTAAGTTCACAGTTTTGTCTCCTCCATGTTCCCATGAGGTTTAGGATTGGGAGGGAATTTTACCCCAGACCATACTGACCAAGAACTGTTCAGCCAAGGCGTGCAGTGCAGATCTGAAGCAAGTGCCACCTCCTGCCACTGCTGAGGCTTCAGGCACTGGCTATGCTTGAGTCTCCCCTGTTTCCTTGTAGCATAAAGTGCTTTGGGACAGAACTGGTTTGAGCAAATCTCTTGGGCTCAGTACAACACTGCTCAATAAAATTTAATAGCCAGTCTGAACTTTGCATGATTTCATTCTCCCCTTTCTGGCCTCAGACACTGTGAAATATGGATGAGTCTACGGTCAGTCCCCGAGCAACATGCAGCCCTGTTCTTCCCGTGCTAACAGCATCAGTGGTCTGGCTCTTCTACTTATACATCTCGCCTTGCTTTTCTGCACATCCTTTTAACTGCAATTTTACTCATTTCCAAATACAGAGATGAACTTTTTGGCTATGGCTTCCTGACAAGTGCTCTTCCTTTCATGGTCTTGAGCCCTGGCTTTATTAGCCTTGTCTATCAGCGTGCCCAGAAGATGTTCTCACTAACGTACCTGACAGGCTGCTCCTAACATGTCTTAACGTACCATCAGAAATTAATTGTCTTTCTTCTTTCTCTAGAAGAATTTTAAACTTCTCTTCGCTCCTTTAGCCTGCCAGCATGTAGCATTCCCTCCCTGGCATTAGGCAGTCTGCCAATTGATCCAGTGCAATAAGAAAAAATCACAAGTGTTTGGAAACCGAGTTACTTAAAAGTTCAGTAATTTCAGAATATGAAAATTCACTTACAGTAATTCTTCAAAATTTTCTTTAGAGGTGTTAATACCATCTGCAACTGCAGCTTTTATTAATATTATAATTAATACATTTGTATTTTGGTGCAGATTTGTACAGTGCATTTGCAGATGCAATCATGCAACCCTCTGTGCCTCCTGGAGTGACACAAGCCTTTTACTGACATCTCCAACATCGATAAAACCTAGCACTCTTACTTACATTTGGCTTTTTCCTTGCTTCTTCATTTCTGCACATTGGCTTCTACCTAACGTGACGAGAATATCTATAACCATTCAGATAAACACAATTCTTTTAAGAGGTACTCTCCCTCTATGTCGGATATGATATTGTGTAGCAGATCTGAGGTCAGTTTAATCCAGCTTCCCTCCCTCTCCCCCTTTATCAGATACCTGAATACATCTGGAAAAAGAAGCTTAAGATAAAGACATTAGAATAGCGGTATACACCTGTCTCCTCTTCCTGTAAGATGAGCTGGTGTGCATCCATGCATACAGCAAAGGCCCTGCCCTGGTCCCTCTCTCTAGTTCTTATCAAATCTTTAGGGTTAGTTCCCTTCCAATTTCTTTCAAAACCAGTCTCTACCAATTTGTGATACCTGTGTTCTCCTTAAAGCCTTTACTCCTTCCCTCCTCCAGGAGCTCAGGTGGGTCAACACGTGTGTCACACCACGGACGCATGGCAGATGCACAGCGTTCTGCTCCCACAGATCCAGAGCAGCATCGGCAATGGGCTCAGCCACCTCAGGGAAACCAGCACCAAAGAGATTAGCCTTTCAGCTCTCAGGAGGAACAACACATTTGTGGTTTTGTCATCAGCACTACCAGTAGTCAGGGTCTACCACGGAAACTGCTGATCTAACTACCAAACTGAATTAACTGAATCTCTGTCACATGCACACTTATTGAAGAGAGAAAAATTAATGGCTTTCAAGCTACAAAATTCATCCTCTACATTATTATTGTGGTATAAATTTGTATCTTTGCCTAATTTATTACTGAGTAACCTCTTGAATGTCCAAGGATATCACTTGCCCACCTCCTACTATAAGCCTTGAAGCCTTCTGAAATCCCTGTTGATCCACCACTAACTCCCCAGAATTCATAAGTCAGCAGCAGCAGCGGAAACTATAGCTTGCAGGCCTTACTGCAGAAACCCATCTGTCAAAAGCCTGTAGCACACAACTGTTTTCTCAAAGAATTGTTAATTTGCCTGCCTGCCATCTGCAACACTTTGAAGAGTCAAAAGCCAACGCTGCTCATCTCAACACCCAAACCTTTACTGCTGCTGCTCCTCACAAAGGTTCACCGCATAGATCTGCACATTCTGCAGATCTGGATTTCCCTGGATAATGTGCCTTCTAGTATTTACATTTTTATTAGCAATACTTTAATACAGCAGTTCTGCTCACCCCAGAAGACTTCGTAGTCGCATACAGTGCCAATGAAAAGCTCCAGCTTCTGCAAGAGTGATAGCTGACAGCTAAATAATGCAACTAACAATTACAGACTTCAACAGATTACAATCTTAATGACAGAAAAAAAAAACTCCACCTTTGTTAAAAGAGCCATGGAATCTAAATATTCTCATCAAGCAGATAGCTCTATGATATTTCACCTTCTGTGGAAAACACCTATGTGTTAAATTGAACAACTGATAACTTGCTTCAGGAAGGAGATGATAATCGTATCTGCTGCCTAATCTGACGTATACCATACTAAAGTAGCCCACTGATAATGTATTTCAGAAAGAATGTACTGGTACCCAACTGAGGAAGACACTCAAGTTCTACAAATAGATAACAATATTTTTCAGTGTCTCTTAAGCATTAATACTATTAATACACAGCCTTTATGAAGAATCTCCTTTCTTCATTAATCACATTAAGATTTTGATTAAAGCTTAATTCTAGAGGAAGATAATTACTTCAGTCATACCTTATTGACCAGTTTCTTATTAGAACTACCACCTTTTTCAGGCAGTGTAATGCTACATTCTATTAAAACAATGCCCACTGCAAATTCTTACCTAGCTCAAGATGATCTGCAAGCTGTCTAGATCTACAAATACAGAATTGTCTTTATCAAGAGACCACCTGTCAATTCATTTTTAACATCTCTACTTGATTAACATTAGACACAAAACTGTTGTTGTCCTCCATTTGCCATGTCTGCAGGAAAACCTGCTTAATATTAATACCACTGTGGTCTCAAAAAAGAGACAGATTGTTCTTCAATAGAGCCCTTCCGAGGGAACATGCAGCGAACACTTTTACACTCTTGTAATCAATAGGAAGTGGCCATAGACAATGAAGACTATTTAAAATGGTGTCACATCATCTTGCTGCATATTTTCTAATAAATGTTCAAAAAACCCCCAACCAAATTATTGTTAGTAGGAGTGAAAAGTCACTTCAGTAGAGATGGAGCTAAAGTCTAATCTGCTGTGTGTGCATATAATTGATTTTTTTTCCCAGGTAATTCCTTTCTGAAGGTTAACAGTGCACAAACAATTGAGAAAGAACAGAGCTTTTCCAAAGACAAAAGATAAAGATTGTAGGGAGATCAGCTATTAACAAACTAAAAGTTAGAATCAATATACCCAGTTCACGTTGTTCATCTCCAAGCACGCTATGATCTTGCTGAATAAAGGGACCCTTCTAGTTTTACTATCTTTTCTGTACTGCCGCACCCTCATTACGCCAATTTACAATCTGTATGACAGTTCCCCAGGTTCAGAAGGCATATTTTACTTTCAGGTGTTCAGCATGCCTCTCGGTGCAAGGAGAAGTACCATCAGCAACAGATGCCCAAACACCCACCTAACATTCTCAAGAGTAATAATAATGGCAATTTATACCGGAAGACAAGAAGCGGTGGTCTAGTGGTGGACACTAGTGGTGTCCCCCAAGGGTCCAGTCTAGTTTAACTTCTTCATCAACGACCTGGATGAAGAATTAGAATGTACCCTCAAGCAAGTTTGCTGATGACACCAAACTGAAAGGTGTGGTAGATACACCAGAAGGCTGTGCTGCCATTCAGCGTGACCTGGACAGGCTGGAAAGCTGGGCAGAGAGGCACCTGATGAGGTTCAACAAGGGCAAATGCAGGGTCCTGCACATGGGGAGGAACAACCTCATGCATCAGTACAGGCTTGGGGCGGACCTGCTGGAGAGCAGCTCTGCGGAGAGGGACCTGGGTGTGTTAGTGGATGACAGGTTAACCATGAGCCAGCAGTGTGCCCTGGCTGCCAAGAAGGCCAATGGCATCCTGGGGTGCATCAAGAGGAGCGTGGCCAGCAGGTCGAGGGAGGTTCTCCTTCCCCTCTACACTGCCCTGGTGAGGCCTCATCTAGAGTACTGTGTCCAGGTCTGGGCTCCCCAGTTCAAGAAAGATGAGGAGCTACTGGAGACAGTCCAGCGGAGGGCTACGAGGATGGTTAGGGGACTGGAGCATCTCTCCTATGAGGAGAGGCTGAGGGAGCTGGGCTTGTTCAGCCTGAAGAAGAGAAGGCTGCGAGGGGACCGAATATATGCTTATAAATATCTGAAGGGTGGGTGTCAGGAGGATGGGGCCAACTCTTTTCAGTGGTGCCCAGTGACAGGACAAGGGGCAATGGGCACAAACTGAAGCAGAGGAAGTTCCGTCTGAACATGAGGAAGAACTTCTTCCCTCTGAGGGTGACGGAGCACTGGAACAGGCTGCCCAGGGAGGTTGTGGAGTCTCCTTCTCTGGAGATATTCAAGACCCACCTGGACAAGGTCCTGTGCAGCCTACTGTAGGTGACCCTGCTTTGGCAAGAGGGTTGGACTAGATGACCCACAGAGGTCCCTTCCAACCCCTACCATTCTGTGATTCTATGATTCTGTGAAGTACTGAGCGACCAATAGCATCAGTTTATTATTTCAAGCCAGTTTATGATGCAGAGTAGAAACGCAGATGAAAATTAGGAATTCCTCATTATTAGTTTTCATTTGTCAGACACAGATGGAATTCTGCAAGCAAAATTCTCCTTTGGTAGTATTGAGTTAGAAATGCAAACTTAACACAGGGTTAGATGCTTAAGGTTTTAACAGTGAACACACGCAAAGAAGTAGTCAATAATGCAATGAAAAGCCAATTCCTAAATCTTCTTCACTGGTTACTTCTAAAAACCTGCCTGTGGCATCCTCAGTCTCTAGACAAAGCTGGTCACCCCCACACTTCAGTGATATATTGGTCAACTTCAAATTCATTGATATATTTCAACTATCTCTGACTCCAATTCTATGACATGTCATGTTGCAATGCCATTTGCTTTTCAATAATTTTGACCACTAAAATGTACTAAACACCTAAGTTTTTGTATTCCTATGGCTGAAGGAAGCAAGTCCCTCATTAATATCAACATTCATATAACTTCTGGATCTGGCCCACTGTACACAACATTACAGAAGTACAATAGAAATTTTTTTTTTTCCTTTTTACAAGTCACTGAATCAAAGAATTATGGGGAAAATGTCATTCTTAAAAAAAATAACTCATGTATGGTTGAATAATTTCTCCTTTTCCTAAATCATGAGGAACTAGAGGTGCAGTTTAACAAGCCATTTTTCCTTGTTCCTATTCACCTTTTCTTTAATATTTTGCAAGCTACTTCTCTGTACAACAGACTTGATCAAACAGGACCACTGAGTTCCTGCAGCAATTACAAAGAAAGGACAGAGGAGTATCAATAACCGTGTTTAAAAACTGCAACGTTAAATGAGCCAGAAACACTGGACTGTTATATACCAACCCTGGAGTTCAACTTGAGAACGACACAGCACACAGAGTTTAATACAATAAATGGTCTAGCAGGAAACAATATGAGCAACGCTCACTACTGCAACTATAAAACCAAATACAGGAGCAAGCTTGGAAGACTGGACACACACCACCGGTGGGGACAGCACAGCCCAGTGGACTAGACATCACACCAGTGCCAGGAGACCCAAGTTACAACTTCTGTTGCCACAACCCAGCGCAGGTCTAACTTCAAGGAGATCACTTCAGTCTCAGCTTCAAAAGTAAGCACCATAACTTTCAGAGACGGGGGCAAAAAACATCTCTGTGTGTTTGATCACAGTTCAATAGAGAAGTTTGGGGTTTTATTTTAAATGAAGGGATAACTGAACCTGTGAGTCAACATCTGAAGTTGGTGAGGGCATGGGAAGTGACAAATGTGAGCCACTTTGAATAGTGCTTGCCTTACACTTCACACAAGGGTGGTAAGAGCCACCAAGGTCGCATCTGCTTCCCCCTGATTGCCATGAAAGTGGAAGCTTTCAGAGTTAGATTTTCACTGGTTGTACGTATGTATTGAAGTGACTTTACAGTGATAATGGCTGAAACACCAATCCCAGTTCCTGTCCATTTAAGTAGCTGTTTGCTAACCGAAAGCTTAAAAATCCAATGACCTTTCACAGTTGCAGCAGCAGCTGTGTTATCCTGCCAATATCTACTCTCTCATGAACACCATGTTCACTAGTTGACATTAAGCATGATTACCGTAAAGGTGATATAGTTGAGCTTTAAATAGTACCTGCATTGTCCTATGGATACTTATTCCATGGCTAGTTTGTAATTAAAGGCTTTATTCAAGCCCTTTGAGAAAATCACTTACAAACAGAGTTAAAGAAATGCGAGTTGGTCTAAATTACTGTATTTTCACCCAGCAATTCAGCCAACTGCCAGAGAAAATGCAGCCAAAAATCTCAAACACTTTTTAGAGCAGGAAATTAGATTAGCAACAATCAGATCGTGCTACTACTATGTTATTTTGAGAGACCATTCCAGGTACTGACCTAAACATCAATTACCCGTCTGTCGCACATGCATACAAATAAATGCCTGGAATCCCACAATTTGGAAAACACAGCTGGTGATTCTGATGGTTGAACAATAAGTTAGTTGAAGAAAAACCTCCAGAATTCACTTCCTTGCAGCAAAACAGAATGAAGTCTGCATTTCCCACTCAACCTAAATGTTGCCACACTAAGAGCTAAGCGACAGCGAGTTAAGCTCTGTCAATAACTCTGATATGTTATCTGGCTAAGAGTTAAGTTCACTTCCTACCCCTTCATAGCTAATTCTTGCTATTTTAAGTGTGGCTAAAAAATAAATCCACAGCAAATCAACCCAAAATAAACATGAGATATCACACAAAGACAGATCACTTGAAATCTACAAAGCTCTCATCTACAAATAACTCATTGTCCCAGCCCTTGATATTAAAAGTAAGGACGGAGAGGTCAAATGCAACAGCTGAAGGATGCAGACACAGCAAATTATATCTCCATTTCAACCTTTCTTAAAGATAGTTTTACAAAGGGCAGTAAACTCAAGTTATTTCAGTGAAGTGTGCTATAGAGATTTAAAAGATTTATTTCTTTCTACATCCATTGACGTACATTTTTAGTGTAATTAAAATGCTCTCATGGATCGATGAGCACAGGTAACAACTGAAAGTAGAATGAGAGCATCCACCAGCAATCTTTTTCATTAAGTATATACCCAAATATTATTTATTAGGCTAACACAAAATGCATCTAAAGGATGCATCTAAAAATCTGAGGAACTGGCAGAACATGTGACCTTCTGAGAAATGAGGGCATACAACCAACACACTCAGAAGCAAACAAGTCAATCCTTATTACTGCTATAAGGTTTAAATCTAATTCCTGCACGTGAGGCTCTAATGAAAACATAAACCAAATAAAAATGGTAGCTGTTTGAATTAGGCCCTTAGTAATAACATAATCACAAAATAAAATAAATCCAAAAGCTTTAACAATAACTACAAATAAATCTAACTATTCTGGATGTGTATAAGCAAATGCAATTTCCAATTTCTAAACAACTGTCTACTTCATAAAATTATCACAATCATGAAATTGAATAGGAAGCATCATTTAGGAAGCAGAGGAAGAGTAACAAGAGAGATTAGAGAGAAAGTAATGTTTGAGTTTTTCAATCCAGCCCCTTGACATGCTATCTTTTTTTTTCTGTGTGTTGCTTAAAATATTCTCAGCACTATTTGCAATACAAAAATCTGCTTCTATAATAAAACCCACCACCACCCCCAAAACAACAACAAAAATTGCTTCTAAATGCATAGGACAATTTTTTCTCAGGGAAAAAACATCTAAGGACATCTAAGTTAGTCCACCTACCAAATTTTTCAGTATTTCGAGAAGGCAAGTTTGGACTTTGGTGTTCTCTTCTGGCTCTGTCCCAGTATTAAACCATTTCTTGCACAGAGCTATCTTATAAAGGTCTATGCATATAAAATAAATAAACACCTTCACACTGTATACAAATCCCGCATGAACAGCCTTTATACCTGGGATAGTGACAACAGAATCAGCAGAGAAAGCACAAAGCATCATAGCTAAACAGTATGCAGACCAGCGAGTGATGATGTCCATTTAGTGAATCTTGTAATGGCTCCTTTCTTCCTCCCATAAACACCAAAAGCCATGTCAGAAAATTCTAGAACAGCAATATTTCAGCTTTCAGACAATTCTGGCCAAAAAGATACATATTTTAGATCAGTTTGCATATTTTTACATTTGAATACTAACAGAATTTAAAAGCATTACCATCATTGGTATTAATAGACTTTGCATGCTTAAATCCCACAAAGAGAAGTGAGAGTATTTCCCTTAGCTTCCATTATTCAATGCTTTAACTGTTAAAAATGTCCTTGTTCCACTGCCCCTGCAAGAATAACTGCACTAGGCAAGAGACTACTTGAGTTTTAGAAGCCTCAGGAGGCAGCATCCTATTCAGATACATCATCTGAAGATATTCACACTTCACCTGTGAATGACAGAGGCCAAGACAAGGTTAGGACTATGATCTATCATCAACTCATTAATTGACCTGCACCACATCTGCAAGCCTGCTCTCAACATGCAGCAGCAGAAATGGTTATTCAATTTTTCAGGATGCTTGGAAGCTTCATATTCCAGGTGTAAAAAGAGACTCTCAGTCCTCAGTATATTTTACATTTCTAATTATCATAAAAATAGTCTTCTGCTTTTCTGAAAAGGAGAACTACAGCTGACAGGGTAATCCCAATGCGCAATACAATTACTTGTGTTGGTCGCCTCTTCCTTAACAGTTGCTCATTAAGAGCCTTGATGCTAGTGAAAATTGTGTCAACATTTTCCCTTAACACGAAGCAGTAGCCTTCCAGTTGCTGACTATTTTGACATTTCTAGCTAAAAGAAAAAACATTTCAAAGTCTGTATTGTCTGTAAGGGATACAGAGTGTGGATGATCTCTTATTCTTCTATATTTGCTTTCAAGGTTTATCACTTGGTCCTTGTACAAAGGGGAAAAGAGGCAAAACACTCAAGGAAATCACAAAGAGAATACAAACAAGGAGCTTATTCACTTAAGTACGCTGCGAGCAAACTGCACAACTGGAGAAAAGGGGGATGCAGAGAACATGGAGCATTGACTCTGTATCGCCTTCCTCACACCTAAGGCAGGAGCTGATCTGGACAGAAAATTGTCGCTGCTATGTGGGCTGAAGATCTGGCTCTGTCCCTTTGTTTATTGTATATAGATTACAGATGGTATCTCCCACAGGGTAACGAGCACTGGCAGTCTCCACAACACCCGTCTGAAGGCAACTTACAAGATCCATTTTGTGACTCTACACTGAGCAATCTTCTGCAATCGAAGAATACCTGCAACCCAAAGGCAAAGATGTTGTGCTTCCCACCACAGGGCTGCCACAGAGAGCTACACAGGCGGAGAGATAAGAAAGCCTCACACAGGCTGGGTTCTGCATCTACCTCACACCCCCGGATAGCCCCACGCTCTTAACTGGCCTGGGTAACAGTTTTGCTACCTAATGCTTGGAAATTGTATGAAAATTGCACTGAAATGCTTGGATGGAAAGTGCCACAGAGAAGCTGATAGCAGCAGTCAGCAACAAGTACACACACATTGGGTTTCAAGCCACAGGACTTCACATGCTGCTTTACTCCTTAAATGTGGGAATTTACGGAAAGGCAACAAGAGACTCTCCCAAGCTTAGATTCTTTGCACTAATGTATTTTCATTTTTTATCATTTTTTTCAGCATTGGCATCTCTTACCCTGCCTTGTTCCTCTGTGCTGCCCTTGACGCTTTCACAGACTTAGCCAAGGAAATATTACTCAAATATATAAAGCTGTTTTCTGCCACTATTACTGATAATAAATAATACCATATAACATACAATTCTTCCTCTATGGCCTTATACAGTATGAAAGAAGGAAATAAAACCCAATCCACAGAATTTAGTAGAGTATTTTCTTTCAAAATATTTTCAAGCTTATCTATACAATTTTATATAAGGAATAGAATTTATCTAATACAGTACATTTACTCCACAGAGATATACCAAAGGGTAAAGCAAGAAACTAAACAAAAATAACCCAGGCAGTATACATTTAGATCTCACCCTGCAACTCCTCCTACACATAAAAAACACATAGCCACAGAAGTCAACATATACTATACAATATTTATTACCATCTTATTGATACAAATATGATATTATTCATTTTAAGAAAGGATATATCTGTAAGTTTTGCTTTCATGACCAGTTAACATCTAACTGAACTTATATTTTAATACAAAATCATTGACTTCTAGAGGGTTACAGTCTTGCAGTGGTTGTTGTGTTTATTACTAGATTTCCTAATCTTACTTCCCTAACCGTGATGTTTGTCACAGATTACTCAGTGGTGTATGTCAGCTACTCCACACCCCTTAGCCCACAGAGGTGTCAACAAGGCAGCTGACCCATTTGAGACAAATTCTCAGATGTGGCGAGTCACCACAGCTCCACTGACTCCATCAATGCCACCAAAAAGGGGTCTGGTTCTCCAGATGTACACTGATGTTTTTAACCTCACTCTGGTACAACGGTGGCCTTATTAAGCTCTCCAGCATGCTTCCCCATCCTCATCTGCTCTTCTCGGATGCAGATGTCACTGCCACCACTCTTGCCTTAACCTTCTCAAGTCACCAAATCAGCTCAGAGACAGCCCTACTTTATTTTTCTGCCTAGTAGTGCAGGCATGGGTGTCACCTGTACGTCATCTGCTGACAGCTCAGACATGCACCATTCTCCTTCTTTCTAATTAACTTGGGCTAAACATTAGGATCCCTCTGAAAAAATATTCATTGTGGGAATGACTTCTAACGTATAACAAAGAACTGAATATCTGTACCCATATTCTTAAAATAAGCCTCACTTTTAACAATCAGTTTCTGCTTGAAACATTAAGCCTCCATTCTTAAAGAAAAACAGAAGTAGCTCAGACTACGACAATGCAGCTATTGTGCCTATTCACCAGTTAATGTGCTGCAAAGACCTACATACAGATATTTTATCTTCTTTAGCAAAACAGCTAGCTGCTCCATCTATTCATTCAATCACCAGTTTAGCATCATTGCCTCTCTAACATTTCTAGCACTGAACTGACTGGCCTCTTTAGTCCTCACAAACGCATTAACAAAGCTTCCCATCAAAGTATCAGCCAAAGTACTATTATTAGCCGAGCTTTAATATAGCACAAAAATTAAGAATGGCTGCAGCTAGAAAAAGCCTAGGTAGATGTTACTTGTCTGACAGCTTCAGGCTTATTCTCAACATGTTAAATAACTCAGAAATGAGTCAGCCAGCTATTCACGGACACCAACCCCTGTACAGCTAAGTAATGTTAAGGGCCTGTAAATGGAAGGAAATCCTATTATGAATGCCAGGAGGGGCATCAGTCTTTTCTTCCAAGCCACTGCTCCCTATGAATGAGGGGAACAGCACTAAGATTCAAACACAAAGCCTGATCTCCAGCAGCTACATTAAAATCACACATTCTTCCAAGGTGGGGACATCCAGGGAAAAAGCTCCAAAAGCCTCGGGAGCTGCTGAAATACAGAAGTTTTCAAAGGCAGATCTTAAATGTTAAAACTTCTACAGTAATAGAAGCTTCACAGAAACTACACTGTGTAAACAACACCTGGCTGCTCAAGCTTCTTGCAGCTTTTGGCTTTTTAATTTGATTTTGCCATTTTGTTTCTTCAGTTTCCAAAAACCCCAATGCCGTTGGCCAGCCTGCAGCCAGGCAGGCAGGGAGGGAGAAACTGGGCTCTACAGCCCTCGGTCTGCAGCTGAACCATCTGCACTGAAAGTTATCTTTTATGGAGAAAAGTAAATTGTATTCCTGAGACTTCTCTGCCTGCTATGCCGCCTTCTGCTGGATAGAACACATCCAGAAATCCAGCAGATGCCTTACATGTCTCCAAATAGACTAAAAAAGGGGAGTAAATGGATACAAAAAGAGAAACTTCTAGTCACCACAAAATGTCCTGCCAAAGAACATTTGGCAAATACTGTTATTGAGGTGCATATAAGCGTAAGCAGATCCTTTCTGTCATTCCAATGACTGAGTAGAGGGAAGAAAAAGAGGATGAAGGAGGTCTTACAGAGGGGAATATCCTTGCAGAAATGGCAGGAGGTCAGGGCTAACCAGAAAACGCTAGCCCAACCTCAGTGCCAAAGTCTAACTCATTAATTAAAGCAAGGGAATTGGATTCCATTCTGATTTACCCTGGCACAGATCCTTTGGTTCTACCTTTGAATTACACCATTTTCTGTGATTAGGACTCAGGGTCATTATTTCTGTCCTTTAAAAAAAGGACTGAACTAAGCTGAGCGTAACTATGTTTGGTATTAATACAAGTTGGGCAATGGGTAAATTTTAATTCAGATATGTTTATCAAAGCAAATTAAAGCAATGTAAAAGCATCTGATAATACACAAATTAGTAAGTGTAAACATCTCGCTTGTCACGCTGATTGCTTCCAAAGTTAATGAAGGACTTTTTCTCCTCTCAACTGTCCTAAAAGGTTTGCATTTTCCTCCCTTCTTTGAATCCATCTAAGGTATTGCTATAACAAACACTTGTCCTGGAGACCACTGGGCAGATTCAGCACGTTTTAGCTATCATTTCCACGTGACAACTACCAAATTTCACCAGGAGAGCACACGTGAGCACCACTGCAATACTTGCTGGACTAGAGCACAGTTCAGCGATGTGTTGAAAATGGAAATGTGGCAGCTCGTCCCCTCTGTGGCTTCTGCCATATCAGGAGGGCAGAGATCAGCCCGTTAACACAGCACTTAACTGCACGCCACCAAACTGGCCTTTATATTATTTCACTTATTAACTGCAAAAAGAGAGAGCTGCCCATATAGCCCAGGGAAAACCATATCTCTTTACAGATTCACTTGCAAAAGAAAAAAAGTTAAGTGCCTTCAGAGGATTACATGTTTTATAATGACTTCTATTTCTCTGCCACAAGCAGCCCGACAGAGGCTTATCCTCTTTACAGAAATTATAAAATATTGACTGCGTATTCCCTTAAAATAATTCTACCTTTGGGTCTCACGACAAGAATTTCATTCTTCCAGTACTCACACACATCCTCAGCTTTATTTACACCAGTAAAAATGAAGAGTCTTTCATTTCAAGATTGTCTGAATGACACTGAAAATAATTAACGTAACTGAAATTAAATCACAGCCATGGTCTGTCATATTTCAGATTTTGGTGTAACTTACATGAAGTAACTTCAGAAGACATCACTTCTGAGAAAGAGATACTCATACTCTCAATTTATTCCCCATTTACCACTAGGGGCCAGCAGTTCACCTGCTGCTGCCACACCAAGGAGTACCTAGCCACCTGAAGGTAATTCTACTCCCTCTTCCACCTGCTAAACCGTACTAAGAAGCATACGTATTTCTAGCCTATTTACCTCACACACAAGGAACAGCTCCCCTTGGTCGTAAGCGCTGCTATATATTGGGAGAGAGAAGTAACCTAGGCATCATAAAGTGGGAAAAAAATCGTTTTAGAAAATAAAACCTATTTCAATGGGAGGAAAAAAGCCCAAACAAAACCAAAAACACACCACACAAACAGCTTTCAGTGAAAAATTCTTTTTATGAGTCCAAGAAAGGATACTAATAATTTCTGAATTTTAATATTGTCTCCAAAACTAGTATATATGGCCTGAGACACATCACTTAACATTTGGCTGCCCTTCTCTCTACTTGTAATAGGCTGCCTAAGAAGCAAAGACAAAATGGATTTGATATCTCATTCCAGCACATCCACTTGGAGACAATCCCTACTTTAGAAAATTGCAAGCAGTAATCGTTTGACAAAATGTCTCAGTTTAGACATCCAAAAAGGTAAGTATGTTCAAAATGTCTTTAGCATATACTTATTTATCTTTATTTCTTTTGAAGGCTTTTACTTCTATATACAGGAATAAGCAAGGGCTACTAAACAGTACTTATATCATCGAGGTACTGCTTCATGGTGCTAAAATAACAAGGGAAAAATCTCAACTTATTGAAGACATTGCACTATTGTACAGACACTGAAAAACACAGTTCTGGATGAAAGCAGCTTACCATTTTATTCAGGCTCCTCTGGACTTAGATATCACCCATCTCCTAGGAATTTTATAATTTAAGAGCACTACAAGAAATTACTTAGAGATTCAGCTATTCATTAAAAACTTTATCTGACATTGAAAACCAACCAACAACTTATCGCTTGTATTTACACCTACCTCAGGGAGGTTCTGCAACAGTGATGGGATAGTGCGCTTCCAGCCAAGCAAACAGCCGGCACACTGCACACTTCGAGAGCTGGGAAGCATCAGAGGTGGCCAAAGGTCAAATTCATGAGACTCTCCAAAATCCAAGAGAAGAATCTCTAAGAGTAAACCCAGATATTTGCACCATCTCACAGTAAGCAAACAGCATATGGGGAAAACAGCAGCCACATGCTGCCCATCAGCCTCAGCAGAACCCCAAATACCAGATCCTCAGGTTCCCATAACGAGCAGAGCTCCTCTGAACACAATGTAATTGCATGAATTTGTCCCAGCTGCAAATCTAGCACATGCTTTTTTCTAACACTCTATTAACAGCTGGTACAATTCTGTTAAAACCATGCCTTAGCACAGTTCAGCTGCAGGTCAGTCTGTTTCAAAGAAAGCAAAGATGATAATTTTGGTGAAATGGTTGCCTGAAATGCAATAAAATACTCATTAGGAAACTCAGGCTTCTACCCTTGACAACATTTATTAACCCTTGTCTTAGGATCCTCAAATCCTTTCCATTTGCCAGGTAAAACTAGTCCTGTTTCTCTGCTGCCTCCATTTTGTGTCGTCACAGACTTGAGGGATTATTTGTGTGCTTGAAGGTTCTCACAGTTTCAGAAGTCACTAAAAAGGCTTCAGGCCAGTGGAGTGAAACCCCAGGAGTATCAGAATCAGGCAGAAAAAACAGACATAACCCCTAAAAGAGGGCAATTCCAGCCATTCGGTGTTATTGAATCCTTCCCTTCTTCTTCCATGGATTTTCCAGGGATATCAGGTTTGCACATCCAGCAAGAGGGAGGATAAAGCTGTTACATTTACCAAAACAAATTATGCAAGCTGACGAGAAGAGTTTCTTGCAGCAGTAACAACCGAAGTGCAGGAGAGGGCATAGCAAAGACAGGGCTCAAAATCAAATGTTGTTATCGGTGAAGTTTTGTCTATCCATCTCAACAGAGAATCTGTGTGCCAGAAGAAAGAAAATAGGGAGGGAATGGCTGTAATTCCCTAGCAGACAGTCAAATTAAAGAGGGACCTTTAACAGACTTTAACCTCTAACAGAGCTACTTAGGAGGTACTTCAGTAAGTACATCTTAGTCCTGTAACTGCAGCATTCTACAGCAGTAAATAGATTGCTAAAAAGCAACAGCAATTCTGGGGAAAATGTGATTACGGGAATGGAAGTTCTCAGCTAACTGTTTTGTGTCATTTAGCACTTATTTTCCAAGTCATACATGACCTACATTTTCAAAGAGGAGAAGTACCGCTTTACCAAACCCAGGGAGAAAAAGGCAGTTTGAGAGGCCTGCCCATTAACATGTACCACAGTGGTTTGCAGATATCCAGATAGGCTTGATTAAATGAATTAATTACCCTCAGCTCCAAGACTTTAACTATCAGTTTTTCTTCATTGGCATTTAGAGGCCCAACACTTACACTAAGCCCAGAGTTTGTATATGTACTGGAGACTTAAGACTTCCAAAACTTAAGACTGACATGTCTGTCAATGTACCAGAAAAGAGCAGGTATAGAGTTGAAGAGGCTACAACACATAATGCATCTCACAGTTCCTAACGTAGTCTTGGAAACAACAAAAAGTATGTTTGCACTCAGAAATAAAATTAAAATCAGCGACCGTGTAGGTCAGCTGGACATACTATAATAACTTCATTTTGTTATTATTCATTTGTAGGATTAGTAGGCTATATTCAGGCAGTCTATCTCTTTTTTAAGGTAGCACACTCAGATGTCACTATTTACCCTTTTAAAATCTCACATTTGCTTCACGTTATGGTCACCGCTCTGAAGACTGCAGTCACAGGCTTAGATCATAAAAAGCATGTTTCTCCTTTTCTGCTGAGGAAAGTCCACCAGCTCACAACAGTGTGGGAGAAGAAAGAGATCTGAAGCAACCCAAATCCCATCCTGTGAAACACACAAAATGACAGGTATGGTTGGATACAGCTGGTAGAAAATATAGTACACTGAGCAATTACGGACTCGCTGTTTGTCTCGGGAAAAGAGAATTGTGTAATCAGTAAATCTAACTGAGTGTTATTGATCGAGCCAGCAATGTTGCCTCTTCAGAAACGCAATGAAAATGCCAACGCAAAGTCCATCACTAGGTGTTCTGCTGTTTATGGGGAGAGCTGAAAGGGGTCACCAAGTGTGCTGCACAGAATGTACTTTGCCTATATGTACAGTACAGATGCTCACAGCCTGCCTGCTTTAAAACGATGTCAGGAAAAAAAGGGAAAAAAAGCCCTATACAAGTCTACCTTCAATACCCTGTGTGAACAGCCAAAGACGCAGCAGTTCATGCACCAACAGTGAGGATATAGCCTAAGAAACTAAAGGCTGAGAACATGGTCTATTAATTGGAATGCAATCAGCACTCTGCAAGCTGTCCCTGATGCTGTCACACATGGGGTGTGACCTGCCTTGACTGACTCTGCTGTTCTCTGATTCTTTTTCCATGAAAAATTCCATTCCAGCACCTCATTCTCAGTTTTGCCATGCATTAGACAGATCTGTAGCATGATTTGATGTCTTTGTATGAACAACCTAAAGTGAAAAGTATAAACCAGTTTACCCAGATAGCAGTGTTCTAACAGCCATAACAAAATTAGGTGGAAGAGGTGAAAAAAATGCGTCAATAAAAAGCAAAGTATGTAATGTATAGAAAAAGAAAAAAATACGCAGAAGAGCAGACTGCTCTGGAAGGGGGTGAATTCTCCACATGTACACTACAGCTTTCTGTTTTGCCAGTGAACTTGGTACAAAGCCGCTTGCAAACCTTTTGCTTAAAGCGAAACCAGAACTAATGGCGTCTGCCACAGGAACTGAGCATCATTCACTACATGGCAAACCACAGCTTCATACACCCTTAACTCCTGCACAACAGATCACCAGTGCCTCTAGCATTCAACTGGTCTCCAGTGTCCTACTTTGACTTCAAAACAGGGAGGCTGTGAAGTGACAAGTCAGCCAAGCCACACAAGGAACAATATCAATAAACATAATGCAACAAAACCAAGTGAACTGGGGTCATCTTGCTTACAACAGCATGGCTTTCCATCCCCGGAGAATTCAGGATGCTCCCAGCCTAACAAGGCCTCAATTCTTGTCTCGCTTGGGCTCTGCAGGGGTACGACAGGAGCAATCTTTTGTCCCATCAGGGGAAGGGAAGGCAGGAAACCTTGCAAAAGTCTAGTTCAGATACTTACAAAATGGAAAGGATATCAAGGAAATGAGAAATAAATGTTTAAAATGGGGTCTGTGGCCAACTGGAGGATTGAACTAACACATTTTTATACAGTGAGCAGTAGGAAATTGGTGACTTAAAGACTCAGGATCTATTTCAAGGATTTATACTGCAAGTCTCATAGCATTTTCCTTTCTCATGGTGTCTTTAACTCTACAATATAAAACCAGATTGTATACATAAATCACACGATTCATACTGCTTGTCTTATCTGGAAAAGAATCTTAAGCACTTTTGTATTTAAACAACTGGACATGTAAAATAAAAAGACATTAAGTAAATCATAGCCTTGGGCTGGAAGAACCATGAAACTGAATTCTGAAGGTCTGTGGCACTCAGTAACCACAGCAGCCCAGGAGACCTCGGGAGGTCTCTGCTCCAGCCTCCTGCTCAAGCAGACCAGCCTGGGGGCTGACTGATGGGATTAGCAGAACAGCTAACTCGGGCTGAAAACATTCGTGACAATTTTGGGGTGGGAGGGAGGAAGAGGCTCCTAAAAGCCCTGTGGGGAGGCTCCCAAAAGCCCTGTGGGGCTGACCCCGTTGACCGTGGCCTCATCACCGTGGATGATGCCCCACCGGCTGTGGGATCCCCCTCAGCTCCCAGCTCCCCATCCCACAGGGAGCAGCCACCCCGCGCTGCATGCTGACACTGAGCACTGAAGCTGGAATAAATTGCCTAGATATCCTTAAGCATCGGCTGTCACTCTGTATGGTGGAAATAAGAACTAAGTAGCACTCTGTAGAACTGAAGTATTAATAGGAGTGTTAAAAACATGACAGTGTAACTACAGTAAGTAATCAAGTGGCTTCCCCAAACCTGTGTGCAAAGGTGAGAGCAAGGTGTATTGTTTAAGATCTAAGAAAAGTTTCAAAGTGAAAGAACTGCTTTTTAAAAGATAATTTTAATATATATATATATGTTAGTAGTTCATAGAAGGTATTTTAAATAATGCAAACAAAGCAGCTTGAATCTGGTTCATCAACTTTAGACAATACATGCTGTGGGGCAGAACCACATCTCTACTTACTGATTCACATTAGTAATTCACCCAAAGGTTGATAAAATAAACCTTTATTTTGCAGGTTGGTTACTTCACCAGGCCAGTAAAAAGCAGGTAGATGTGTTCCAGGCTTTCTGGGGCAAGGTATCTAGTCCATTTACGCCTGGCATTTATGAATTACATAAACAAAACCAGAAAACTGGCAGAATATTTCTTTTTAAGAAACATATTTCAATTATTGAACAAATATCATGTTCATAGAAAAACAGTTGCACTTCTTTAATAGACAGCTCTAATGAGTCTATTTCCATAAAAATGCTTGATTTTCAGCTTCAAGCCACTCCAGTGCCCTCCCTCAACTCCCTTGTTAAGCATCTTATTAAAAAGATGCATGATGAAAAATATTCAGTATTTTATTCATTTGAGTCTTCTTCCAGGACTATTCCCTGATATTAGCCTTAGCTGTTTCCCAGGAAATACTCTAGGGCATACATTTCTGATAAACAGACAGACACACCTTCACCTCCACCCCCATTTCAAAGAACATGGATTGATTTCTGGATTGTGAAATGTTCTAACACCGCTTACAAAATCCCCTACCTTCCATTGCAATGGAAGTAAACAGTCACCTTCACAACGGAGACTATTATTTGCCACTTCCACAAGAGATGGAGGTTTCATTTCTCTGCTCCCTGACTTTCAATTTAGTCATTCACAGCTATGTAAAGCTAAACACACTCCACCCTACCCTCTCACCAAGAACTGCTGGATCCCTACCGAGCTCCTACAGTGTGGGCAGAGCAGCCAGCCTCATCCACACTATCCCAGGCGACAGGCACCACTGTCTCTCTTGCGGCAAGGCTGATGTGTCAGGCTTTATTTCAAAGCCAAACCAGTACTCGCTCCATTTAATGTCCCTTGGGTCTGCAACTTTGCCCTTCAGTCATGTGGGGGATACATCTTTCTCTTTGTGAGAAGAGCTCCTTCGAGCCCTGCCCATGCTCCCTCTTTTCTTAGGGGGTAGGGAGAGGGGGAAGATCTTTTCTGGAGCTCTGTGCTGGCCTAAAGCCACATTTAAACCCATCGTCAGGGAAATGAGGCCCTGGGACGGCTCCCCAGCACATACACGTCCCTTCATTACAGAGCAACCATGGCACCTCTGCATGGTCCAAACCCAGTCATCTTCCCTGTTCCAGTGGTGCTTCTCATAAGAGTAACTTAAAGCCAGCCTTAACTACTGGCAGCATTTCAAATGCCTTCACATTAGATTTGCCTAAGTTCAAGCAGCACTGAGCCATGCAATGAAGACACAGCCCAAAATTCGAGCTCTTCCAGAAGAGCCCCCGTGAACAGCTGACCAGGAATGTTTTCTTATGATACTCCTTAAATTCCTCAAGAAAAAATAAGATGCTTTTTTTTCAATCACTACTGCAGTCATTACCTAGACTACTGTATTTTGAGATTTAACATTGCCCTGATTCACAAGCAGTACAGGAGGGACAGAGCAAAGCAAGAGCTCTGCCAAGTCTTCCCTGGTCTGATTTGGGTTCTCTTCTGGAGTGTGCAGTTGCTTTCAGAGCGATGAATTGCCCATTGCTGCTGAAGATGTTGCTTCAGGAAAATCCACAGTGGTTTTAGTCCTTTTATATCAGCCGAGGTCACCCTGAAAGCTGCATTGAAGAAACAAAACAAAAGCACATCTGATGTAATAAGCCTGGCTACTGAGGAGGAAAAGCCCCACAAGCTTGAAACAAAGCCTCTAGCAAAAGATTTTTGCATGCCCTGTGGCATACACCGCCGTCAGCAATTTATGACTTTAAAAACGAGCTAAGGGAAGGCTTCAGATAAACTGCATTTTGGTATAAAAGAGTCACTTCATTTTCTTGGAAAAAAGCTACTCTTCTCATTTATAAATTAAGATATGGAGAGGTTACTGTCCTGCTCCTCTGGTAAAGACTAATTTTTGTGTGTTCCATTTTATTCCCCAGTTCCCAAATGCAATTGTGCAAATGCTTAACTTTATGCACTGAAGTCAATGGCATCATCCACGTGGTTAATGCCAAACACGAACTTCTACCAACGCAGAACTCAGAAACAAACCTGAAATCCAGGTCTCCAGTTTTGATGAAATCCCAGTTGATGCCGGAGGCTGCAGGACGAGGGGACTGTTAAGGAGACTGTCCTGAACACCCACCTCGGGACACACAACGACACAGCACAGAGAAAGGAGCCCAGGATTTGTAGCTCCTCTTCATTTCAGACTGAGTCTTTAATTTCTCCCATGTATTTGCTAATGGAGTCGTTTGTGAAGCTGTTTCAGTACTGATCCAGATATGCGAATGCGTATCTTACTCCAGACCTTTGCTGAAGCCGCTTGAATTAAGCTCGATATAAGTGACATGACAAGCAGAGAATAACAAAAATGAAGCACAGGTTCCTTAAGCCAAATTCTTACTGATTTTACAGGACACTTTAAATGCTGAAAACCTAATTAAGCAAAGATGTATATGGATGCTATATACGCAGTATAGGTTTAATAACTGAACTCTCCTAAAAATTTATATTAGCCTAGTTTTACAATTTGAATGTATGAAAATACATACTGCAGTCTGGGTGTACATGCTGTATAAAGCTACCTGACCCACAAATGCGACTTTCTGAGGCACTGAACAGCAAACATTTCCAGAGGAGCCGATGGGAAGAGACGCTGCCCAGCACGTGTGGGAGATGAGGCGCACGATCCAGGGGATCTTCTCTCTGGAACTCAAATAGCTTCACACCCCATTTTCCATGGCTTTCTGACTCAAGCCTAGAGTCAGGAGATAACTCTTTGAAATAGTGAAGCCTGGTCTGAGAAGGCAATGGGTCAGGGGTGCTAAGCAGGACCTTTTCTGTGTTGTAAGTGGTTATGAGACAGAATGCTGTTACACAATGCAACCATGTACCACAGCAACAGTGTACAAGCAGGCCTGAAATATCCAAATACAAAGCACGTTTACTCTATAGATGAGCTTAATATTCCTAAGCAAGCAAAGATTTTGAAAATTAAATTTATAGCCATTTCAAAATATTATTTTCCAATAGACAGGCCAAAACTTTCAACCTTAGCCCAGGCAAAAGATTGCTGCATTTTAGTAAAAATACTTATTCGTAACTAACCAAATACGAGCAGCTCTTCTCCTCTTCTTTTATTGAAAAATCAACTGTTTGAGGAAAAACACGTGCAAGAAAAACATTTGAATCGCTATTAAGAAAAGTGCAGAGCATTTCAATATCATAGAAAAATGTGGACAAATTGGGCTATTCCTTGTAAAGATTCATAAATCAGCTAGAGATTGTTGTCACACCAGGCCTAAAACAATTTTACTGCACTTAGAGGCACAGGAATGCTTTTGTTTCAGCACAGAACTTTTCTAAACACACTGCAGCTCTGCTAATGGCCACCAGCCCTCAAGTGGAAGCCCTTGGAGAGGTATTACCCTGAAAGCCATATATCTTTTGCTTCAATTTGCAAGCAAACACCAACACAGAAAGCCATTAGAGAACAAGTGCTCTCTGGATGCTGAAAATCAATGGAGGAAAATTAAAAATCAACAAAGCTCCCACATACAGCCTCCTAAATGAAATGGCCTGTGATCCAGTCAATCCTTGTTAAGAGGAGAGTAAAATAAATTCTTAATCAAGGATGAGCTGTAGTGACACTTTGTACCATATTTATACGGCATATCATACATCTCTAGCTATATTCTGTGTCGTAAGGACATAATCTGATAATAAAGCTACTCATAGTGCATAGAGCAATTAAGAAACTATTTTCACCACTCTAGTTCTGGTGGCATTCAAAAGGCTTAAGCTCCATGAAGGGTGATGACATATGAATGAAGTGACACAAGTAAACATAGTAGAAGTTTTGCACAGTATTTTGATAAATGCCCCTTCACTTACATCCTGAAGAGTACTTCCACCTAATTTACACCTTTTATTCTTTTTTTTTAACAGTATTCAGCTACTTACTAAGCTCTTTAGGTCAGCTCATAAAGCAACACTGGGCGCACCTGCCTGCGATGCTTTTCCATGTTGCTCACAACAATGGAAAAGTTACAAAAGAAAAAAAGTACAAGTATTTAAAAGATTTGTCTATGCTTTCTTACCAACTAATCATTGTCACTTATGAATCAGTAGAACCATTGCCCCTGAGAACGCTACTAAGTATTGATATAAAGATGTCACAGAATGCAATGTCAAGTGTACAAACCACTCATTTACCTTGAATATTGCAATAAGAACACAACAGTATGAGGCATGTTAACGAAACAGGATATCATTCTTTGAGGCAATTATTAAGCGTTCCTAATGTAACAGTTTCCCCATGATCTAATAGCCATGATGCAACTAAGCACTTTTAGCCAACATACATTGAAATAATCTGTATTGATCAATTAAATTTTCTGTATTTTTTCTGAATGAAGGTCAGCCTTTCCACTTTTGGTGATACTTTCTCAACACAGCAAGAAGACAAAAGATGAAAGGGTTTCCTTAAATCCTTCCTGATTTCCATTATAAACATGACTTCTGTGAGGAAAAAGGAATTCTGAGGTGAAAAATTGTCAGACATGAGAAACCTCACACCTAAGACATCTTCTCCCATTTGCCTAGACCTTGTTCAGTAAGCACTGGTACTGATAAATTAATGCAAAGGATAAGACAGGAAACCAAGCACAACAAGTTTGATTGAGATCAAGCAAAACATAAACAGGATCAGGTCTCTAAGTTATCCACCTTTTTACCTGGTGCTGCAACAGCTTCTAAATGGATGTTCAAGAGTACTGCATGGCACCATAACAGTTGATTGGTTCACAACAGCACTAGGTGGATGTGTTTAAGTGATGAAGCTGTTAATTACTACAGAAGACCAGATGAGTCTGAGTCTTTATATCAAAATGGTTATGGATTTCTCCTTTAATGAATGTGTCATAGTCCCAGCTGAGGCTCTTCCAGTGAACCTCCCACAGTTAGGTGTTGTGGAAACAAACCTCTGCTTCCAACCTCTGCCAGCCAAATCTGGGCAGAACATGGTTTCTCTTTCCCTGTGCTTCCAGAGAATAATCAGTGGTTCAGGCTGTGCTGTAAAACTCCTTTACCACACACCTTTTAGTCGGACAGCGTAATGGAATTACAGATCCAGCCGAAGCATGTAACCCCTTTGCATACTTGCCTGTTACCTCTTTTGACCAGGCTGTTTTCATCATCAGCAAGTCCCTTATCCTTGCCTAGCACTGGTGGTGAAATTGCTCGACCTTCTAGAAAACATCTGGTCTTTGAGAAACATTTCACACACCTTTCATCTTTATCTCGTACAAAGACTGACTATTTGCCACAGTGTTTGCAGGCTGCTGGGCATAAAAAATCTCTAATGATTACCATCTTTTCTTTTTCACCAGAGTCAGGGTGCTAAAACTGTGGGCATCACTGATATCTCCTACCACAAAATACAAACTGAACTACCCAAAGGGTTACATGTAGTAAGCTTCTTACAACCAGGAAGACAGATGGCATGGCATATCTGAGCACAAACATGACAAATTTAGGACTACGTACATCTGCAGAATTGACTCTTCAGGATATTTATTTGGCAGTCAAAGTGTTCTTCAGAATGATAAAAATAAAAATTGACAGTTTGTTTCTTCCAGAATAAAGACAGGTTCCACAGGTCTCCCTTCTGGTGACAAACTCAGTAATTTTCAATAGGTAAGAGAACACAAGGAAAACCACAAACTTTAACTTTTTATTTTATTTTCCATTCGAAGGTTAAAATTTCAAGATGGTTGAGTGAGAGAGAGAGAATAGCTCAGGGCATCTTTCTTTACTGTAAAGCTCAAGAAAACTTGTGAGAAATCACAGCGGATTTTGACTGATTAAAAAAGGCAAAGGTAAAATGGCAGTTGCCAAAATCTTGAATATGTTGCTTGCTCTTCCCTAGCAGGGCTCATTTGATTGCAACTTGACTCTTCAGAAGTTGTTTTAACACCTTCTGAGATGCACTAAGTTGATGTCTGTGCTCCCCTGAAGACAAGAACATATTTTTCAAGGCTCTAGGCTGCCAGCCACACTGCAGTGAAACATATGCTGTCCTGTTACTCCAGACAACAAATGGCTTCTCTTTTATTCAGAGCTTCAGCCACACAAATAACTTCTTTTGTCTCCTGAGACTTTTGAAATGAGTGAGGTCTCCTCAAATAGTCATCAACTGCATTGTGTTTATCGGGTAATATATTTCTAATGCAGGGCTAGATTATTCCAACGAAGGTATGGTAAAGGCTTTTATAAGTAGCAGCTAAGGCAATTGGTTGTGACTTCGCTATTCCCAGTGGCAATCCTTATAGAAAGACCATAAACATTGCATACCCGCCACCACATGTGATGAACAAATATTGACAATAATACTGTATTCTGAAAAGTCAGTAAGTAACCTCATTCCTGTGAGAGAAGCCCATTTACAAGAAGTCTTTAGATGGAGTAAAATTACAAAGACATCTGGTGAGATAGCTTTAGAAACCTGGAGTACTGACATCGGTCACCAGGTCAACCCCACAAGGCATCACTGCTCCCCCTATTGTCATTCCTTCGGCATGGAGAGCATTTAGTCTGGATCATAGGTTCTTCACACAGAACCAGTTTCATATAAAGAGGATCATGAGGGGATTAAGAACACCACAGCAACCATTATCACACTGTTAGCCCTTGGTATTTGGAAGCCACCCATCACCATGGTACCCCAGCGTGAACAGGATTCATACGCTAGAGCTTTAGAAAAGGAAAGTGACTTTACATAGAGATTTGAACAAGATAACGCCAGCACATTTCTTTGTTCTAAGGAAAGAAACAATACACTATGAAAGAAGAGCCCATTTTGAGGTGATTCTTCATCAAAATTGTTTCTGATATGCAATTTTGCATCCGACAATCAACTCCCTCAGCCTTTGATGCTGCAGCCATCAGCAGTACCTGTGCAAGGCTGCCCAGCAATACAGGCAGAGGGGAACGCTGCTGCTCCCAGCATGAGGGTGCCAGGAAAACCCACCTCCAGGCCAATCTGCAGCTGGAAGGGTGGGAGGAGACAAACTGAAGTGGAATGGAGAGAAGCTGGAAAGGAAAACTGGAGGGAGAGCCATTTACACCAAGGAAACTCTTCTTTCAGGGCTTTCACACAAGGGAAGTACGGAGAGAGATGCCATTTCCAGCAGCCCACTGCTCCCAGGAGCTGACTGCTTTGCCTAGAGCCATAAGGAATAAAAGCAAACCAGGTCACTGTGACGCCAGACTTCCTCAGGTTATTACTGAAGTTCTCCCTATCTGGAAAATCAATACTCAAAACACGTCATAGCCCAGACTGCAGCACTGTACGCTGTTAAAGAACAGCCCTAGATAAAAGGTCATCAAGCTGGAGTACCCCTGATTACCATCTAATATACTACAACAGAGCTGGGCAAGCCTAAATTGGAGGTTTCCTCCTGATTTTGTGGTTCCTTAAGAAATCAAAATAAGCTGGAAACTCAAACCTTTCAGGGAAAAAGCACAACATCTTACTGTGCAGCCATCAACATATGTTTACTGGATTAAAAAGTGTACTGAAAATTTACTGTGCATTCTTATGTTATTCTTCACTTTTCTAAGATCTACTAAAAATGGCTACAGCCTTGAGAATAGACCTTTTTTTTGAGCTTTTTGGTAAAGGCCTGTAGCCCCTACAATGGTAGATGTCATCGCGAGTTTACAACCGCAGTGTTCCCTGGGGATAATTTTGCTAGCTGAAGCTTAGAAACTCATCGGCAAAGGAGGCAGAAAGGGGGACTCTTGGGTTCTGCCACCGCATCCCTTGGTGATTTTTAAATAAATATATTTGCTACCATGAACATTTAGAGATTTAGCCTCTCTCTGGATGTTATCTGGATGATATTTACCTTACGTCTGTGAACACGGCTCAAATGCAGTGGCAGGTGACACAGCAGTATTAATGAACAGCGAAGTGTCCAACCTCAGCCACTGACAAGCTGCAGTAGTTGCTCCAGTCAAAGGAAGCAGACAGAGACTGTAAAAAACCACCACAAACAAAACCCAGAATGCTACCAAAATGTTCGAAAAAGATAAATAACTGGCAATTACCTAAATCATGGACCACTGAACACAGGAAAAAAGAAAACCACAGCAGTGTCACCTGCAGACTGTGAGCATCAGCCTAATGAATTTGTGTCCTAACATCTTCATTAAAAAAAAGGGGGAAGAGGATAATCCCCTTATTAATGCATCAAAGAATCCCATGGAGACAAAGATATATCAGTAAAGCAGAATACATTCTTTCTTTCAGATAAACTCAGAGTTGTAAATATTATGCAGGTAAAAAAAATTTACCAGCTATATCAGAGAAAAAAATGTGTAAGATTCTGGCACTTCATTGCCTATTAAAATGCCAGGGTTCTTTCAGAAAAAATAAATTTTCATCAGAAAATGCTGAAGTGGCAAAGGCAATGTTTTCCAATGCACATTTTAATTTTGACAAGATTCCCAATACAAATATTAATTTTAATTAGAAGTATTTATTATTTTTATAAGTAAACCTTGGTATACTTTAAATCATTACATTTAAGAGGGTCATAATTTAAACAAAATATTTCACTTCATCTCCTCTGGTTTTCCTTATCTTGGCTTCATCAACCCTTCTCCAAGTTTTTTATTTTCATTTGTAAGTCAGGATATATTTTTTTCAGAAATCTTCAAAGTATTGATGAACATTTCTGACCTTATCCTAACGCAGCCATGTTTTACGCGGTAACTGGTTTATAGCAGATAAGTGTTAATAAAAACTGAATTCTATGAATTGTGCAGAAACACAGGGCCAATGTTTCCAACAGAGCAACACAGCATCTACAATTGAGACCCTAGACATAAATTAAGCTCCCTTCTTTCTTCCTGATATAAAGACACAGTTCAAACTGCCTGTAACAATTCAGAAAAGCTTTAAAACTTTTTTCTTTATCATGAAAGATTAGCTTTCTATAAAATTCCTATGAAATTTGGCTCAGAAATCACATCTTCAAATTCTGTGTATTTATCTATTTAGTCTTCAAAACAGTAATGCAAGAAAGTGTAAAAATTTACTTGATCCTTGCTTATAGCTAATTATGATCTTATCATTGAAAATATTTCCCATATTTCAGTCCTTCATTCTGGAAAGATTAACCATTCTGATTTTTTTCAAAAATAAGCTTTCATATATGACTGCTAAAAAACCTATACTCTCCCTTGAATTGATAAAAATGCATTTGATATAATTAATCTATTCTGTTGTTGAGATGCAAAAGGGTAGTTTTGTGCTTGAAGCTGAGAGGCTGATTTAGACACATGGCATATTATCAAATTTCGCTCATTTCTTTCCCAGGCAAGTTATTTACATCTTTCTGTTTCCACATCTGTAAAAGGGAAATCCTATAACCTCTTCAGAATTCCCAAAACTATTAACAGGAGACACCAAATCATCTACGTGCACATAAAATTTTGAGATCTTATGGCAGAGTACAACACACAAATGGTTTTAATATGGTCTTACAATATACCAAGCAATATTAGAATGGAACATTACTACCTCCTGCATGGCATTTTATTCTAGAAAGGACAGTTTTATAGACATTGTCTGCCTAAGTCAAGTGGGAAGTTATGGCTGGACCTTGCAGTAATATACAGCATGGGAGCATTTCAGGGGAGCCCTTGGGCTTCGCAATCCCAAAGCATAGTAGAAACCCTGTGTCCCTGAGCTCTGTGTAGCAAAGATTTAAAAAATGGAGGCCCAGATCTCCCACTCCTGGGTTAGAGCTCCTTACCGAGCAGAAAAGCATTTCTTGACCCTTCAGTCTTTGCTGGAGCCTACAGAAAGAATGAAGCACGAGACACTATTATTCTCCTGGACAGACTTGGACCTTTAGCCAAACCCACACTAACTTATGCCTGCCTGCACTGCATCACAAACAAACTGTCAAAGCACTTGAACACAGAAAATCCGACAAAGTGACGCAATGTGGAAAAAAAATAGTTCACAGGTACAGCTGAATGAAGCAAGCAGGACACATATTAGCACTAAAGAACACCACCACTGCATTTAATGTCTTAAATTGACAGGAGATGTTTGTTTATTCCCAGTGATCCCGGTCTGATTCCTGTAGTCATAGTTACACTGAAAGCACAGCTTTTTATGCAACTAGCAGTTGTCCACTTTTGGCACCAGGCTTTGCAAGATAAACACTCCACAATTTCTCAGTGCTACCTGAGGCACTTCCCTCGCCAGACTTTTCCACAAGATCTCCTTGCATAGACTTAGTGTCTTTTGGAAAAGAATGAGAGCATTTTAAAGTCAAATCTGAATGCTGTTTCAATGTCCAGGCTGTTAATAACTGTTTAGAGGACTGAGAATAGGACTGTAAGCCTGTAAATGGTAGATTCAGCAATTGCAGCAGAAATTAATCCTGTTCCATTTGAGGCAAGTAGCCTGATTTCCTCATTTATGTGAGAACAGAAGCACTAACATCATATTCAAACTATTACCTATGTCATGAACCAACAATGCCTCTTAAATGCTAAATACTCTTGAAAAACACAGGAACTTATTTACAACAATTCTTTTCAGCATGCTGCAGATCTTAAAATGCTGTTCAGTACTGCAGGTATGTGACACAAAAAATACCTCATAAATATGCATTCCTCTTGAAATGGAATCATAAAAATACTCAGCATTTATTTAGGGATCACAGGTGCTCTGCAGACTTCAGTATTATTATCTTCAGTTTATAAATAAGCAAACTAAACCAGACTAATTCTGTACTTTTTGCAAAACCTGGTCATCTGACATCAGGGTAGACTGTCAAATCATGTCATGTCACAGTGTTTCTGCACAAGGCAAATGACATTGCAAGGTGCAAGGCAATGGGAAGTCAGGCTTCAGGGAGGCTCAGGCTTGCTCAAGGTCATAGAAACTGAAGTCAGGTCTCCTGGCTAACAGCTCCCTGATCGAATCACCCTATTACTGCTGCTGAAGAGATTAATTTTATGAATTATAGTTAGGCAAGTGTCAGCAGTTTTATTACTATCCCTGTACAATTATGATTTTTGAATAGAAACACAGACCATTAGCTACATTCTTCTAAATAATAATTTTCTTCAGTAATTGTAACTGTGAAAGAAAAAGGTTTAATTCAGTCCAGAACTGACTTGCAAGGTGTAAAAAGGAGTAATGCTCAGAAATGGAAGAAAGAAAAGCAGGAAGACAAGAAAACACTGGAAATAGATTAAGAGATTTAAGGACAGAAAGAAGTAATGAAAGGCTGCAGAAGCTCGTTATGAAAAAAATAGCGAGAGAGAAATACCGGTTAGACACAAAGCAAAACCAGCTTGCAGAAGATCCCACCTCAAAACCAAATCGGGAATTATGAAGACTCCAACATTTATCTGACAGCAATCTTCTGGTACGAAGGGATGACAGCAACCTAGTGCACTGCTCCCATAGAAGGCACAAATCTGTCTCTAGCACAAGCCTGAAAGAGGCCACAATCAAGCAGGCTTCGGAATTGGCTTAGCTGAACACAAGAGATTTCAGTTTCCAGGAGTAAGAATCTTTCTCTGTCTGGCAGAAACACATAGTGTGGAAAAAAAATTTCCTGTTTTATGTTTGCATGAATTTTTGAAGACTATATTCAACTAAATTGGTTCAGGCTGCATGAGCAGGGCATGATTAAAATGTATTTGTCACACAAGCTCTGCCTTCTCAGTAGAAGTTTGCTGCTGCAGAGTGCTGGGGCTACTGGGAATCAGGGCTCATTTCAGAATTAGAAACAGGTAAGCAAACAGTTTGATTCATCCCATCTAGCATTGTTGTAGAGGGTGGAATAAACAGAATCATTGGAATACTTAACTTTCAGAGTAGTTTCAGAGTCCTGTACAAGTATTTGTGCTGTGACAACAAGATTGCAGCAGCCGACACATTTAAGCGGCAGTTTCACTCCTGGCAGCATAGAGGGGCAGCAGCCATGGGGCTTCTCAGTGGGGCAAGCTCACTGCCAGCCCTTCAAAATGGCCAAGGCAGCAATTTAAATCCTGCTCATTTCTGCTGTGCTTCCACATCGACCCCAGGGAAAAAAATCCTGCTGCATCTCTGCTCCTGAGAGAGCCAGAGGAATTTGTGTGGTCAGCACGAGCGGAGGGAAGTCAAACAGCTGCAGTGAAGAGCAGCAGAATTTGACACATCAGTAGATTGGAAAACACTAGCAGAGCATGAAGCACAAAAGCTGGGACTTGTGCTGCCATTCCATCATTGGGAAAATGAGGAGGAAACAGGAGTTTCCAGGAGATGCAGAAGATCCATCAGCAAGTATGATGAATATGTTTCAAACACACTACACCATTATTCTGAGCTGTCTGGGGAACGTGCCTACTATACGTTGTCCTTGCAGACCTCCTGAATGGTATTACTCATCTTTCGTCAAATACTGTTTAGAAGTTTTCATCTAACCTCCTTAACGTTGTCCTCATGGTTAGTTATTGCTGTGGTTACACTCTGAGTTAAGATGAAAGAGTTCCCAATTTCCTCCCTTTTGTAACACTGGAACCTTGATATGAGCCTCTAGGCATGTTGTGCTGCTCAGTAAATAATTAGACGAAAGTAATCTCGACACACAGGATAATTGCAATAGATATAAATAATCCAAATTAATCACAGAAAAACCTCATCTTGTGCATGCCAGTTTCAGCAGAAACCTGCCTCTCTTCCATAGACTGAACTGTACTCATTTCATCCTAGCACACTGGGCAACTAATTAAATACTTACTAAGTACTGTAAGATGCTTGTTACTAATCCTTTACCATTTCCTCTTTATAATTAGCTTCTCTTTTCTCCTCTTTCCCCCTATAAAGATTCAACACCACTGATACAACCACGTCTTCCTTTCTGATTTTATCTGTCACAGATTTACTGAATCAGTAACTTTCTATTCACTCTTCACATGGACACCTTCTCCTTTGGACACTACATCATATATTACAATTTGCCTCCTTGTTATATTTAATTCTGAAAGCTCCATATTGCATCAGAAAATCTTCCAGAATCATATTCTCATGGGAATGTATAGCCTTAAACAAGGATGTGCATGATCCTCATAGCTCTTCATAATAAGAAAGCTGTAGCTCTGGTTAGGACACAAGAAAGTCTCTGCTATGCTGCAGAAAAGCCTATGTTTCGCTCACCTCTAGAGACCTACTGTAAACAATTTCGGTTGATTAGTTGATTTTGGTTTTCCCCTAGCTGTTATCTTAAGCAGAGGAAGAATTAAGTGGTCCTTTCAGGTCAATGAGCCCACAGGCATCTGGACAAGGGAAACAGTGTAGCGTCCTGCACCGCAAATCTACCACCACCCCTCTACATTTTTCTTTGGCGCATGGCTGATTTACATTTGGGCCTAAGTGGAAGAATCTACATTTTAAAATTAAGATGTTTGAAATGGCAGCCTGGTCTAAATTTTGCAAAATTGCCCGTATTTTCAGACATGCGAAATCAAAATCCCAGATCTTCAAACCCATCTGATGTGGAGCATTATGCTTTTCCGTTTATGGCTCCTCTCTGACCAGCCACCCACTCAGCAGCTCACTTCACCACAGGTGCTGAGGGTAGCTTCAGGCCTGCTTTCTACTATATGCTCTTGACTGACTATTCCTATTTCTCCAAGCAATGACCCCTGCTCATCATAATAGGAAATAAAAGCTTGCTGAAAATATGATGCTTGGATTTCTTCTCTTCCCAGAATTACCGGGAGGGAAATGGATGTCTCTCAAGTGAAGAATCATATGCACAACGGTCTCCTAACACTTGCTTACAGGTCTTTTCCATTTTCACATAAATCTTTTTTATGTTGTACTCCTACAAACTAGTCTTTTTATTTTTGGCTTCACTACAGTAAACTTAATTTAACATTATGGCTTTTTAGTAGTTGTTGGTCTGCTTTTATGATTAATGAGTTTTAGACAGGAAATTCATAAAAACAGAACAAAAGAATCCATAATAAGCATGCAGTAAAGACAGGACTATTTTTCCTTAGAATAATTGTATGCCTGAGCACAGAAGAATGTGAAAGTTGCACATTAGGCTACAAAATCACAGTGGAAGGTCAATCTCAAAAACTTCGATTGAGATCTCTACATTAAGCATCAAATAAATTACAGGACAGAATAATAACACAGAATGTCTGCTCAAGTGTGCACCCATTTAGCCCGCACATCCTCCACCTTGATGAGTAATTATCCTACATACTATGGCAAACCTACACACTAGTCATGGTAGTCTACTGTTCACTTGTATTGTTAGCCAGGTTTGTTGGTTTGGGGTTTTTTGTGGGTTGTTTTTTTTCTTTTTTTATATGAGGTGCAGCCTTTGACCACAGTCTACTCTAGGTGCTGGAATATAAAACATTTATAGGTCAAAGGGAACAGCACTGAAACAAAAAGGTTTCGAGGCAACTTCAGGCTGCACTGTTCAGTGTTTTGGTAGACGTGCATTCAGAAAAGTATTCAAAGACATCAATGTATTTAATCAACAAGAGCTGCGGAGTCCTTTATAGCTCCAGATGTAGAAGACCAGGATGGAGAAATGCACAGAAAGTGTCTGCAAAATTTTTATGGAAACCAAACCAAACCTTTCTCCGTCACTATATAGAAAAATGAATTCATAGTCTACTGTTCAAGAGAGAGGGTATACTTAAATAAAACAGTAGCACTGCCACTACCTATCACTTCTTGGAGGTGTTACAAAGAGTTAGAATATTCAGTTCACAGAAGAGTCATACATTTTTGATGCAGCCCTGTTTACATACAAAATGTGAAAAAGCTCTTGTTTCACAAACATAGCAGGAATCGGACTGGTAAATTTGTAGTTCCTAGCCTCCATGAAGCCAGTACTTAGCTCAAATATTTTTCTAATAGCCAGATTCCTAGTGACTGATCTTCTCTCTCTATGGCTTGGTTTCAGTGGTCCTGCATGAACCTCTGACTCCTTGCTAACAGTTCAAGGAAAGCTATGACCATTTTAACCAATTTACTTGGATTTAATAGCTTCCTAGATTGACCCTCAACTAGGCAACTGCTCATCAACTGTGTGTGAATAAAATCTGGGATTTCTGCATAGGACTGCCTCTCACAGCCATCCACTTACCAGGAAACTACTAATGGAAAAAAATTTTGATTACTGAGCATACTTGTGGAAGCATCTGGAAAATCTGAAGATAAACTGAAGAGTCACAGACTGAAGCCTTAAGCAAAATAATGCAGTCAGCAGTGCTCTAGTGGTGCATCACTAGAATCATGGAATCCAAGAATGGTTTGGGTTGGAAGAGACCTTATAGATCATCTAGTTCTAACCCCACTGCATGGGCAAGGACACTTTCCACTAGACCACATTGCTCAAAGCCCCATCCAGCCTGGCCTTCAGCACTTCCAGCGAGGGAGTAGCCACAGCTTCTCTAGGCAACTTCTTCCTATGCCTCACCGCCCTCAGAGTAAAGAATTTCTTTCTTATACCTAACCAAAATCAACCCTACTTCAGTCTAAAGCCATTATGCCTTGACCTGTCCCTATAGGTCCTTATAAAAAAATCCCTCTCCTGCTTTCTTGCAGGCCGCTTCGGGTACTGGAAGGCTGTCACAAAGTCTCCCCAGAGCCTTCTCTTCTCCAGGCTGAACAGCCCCAACTCTCTCAGCCTGTCCTCATAGCAGAGGGGTTCCAGCCCCCTGATCATTTTTGTGGCCTCCTCTGGACCCACTCCAACAGGTCCATGTCTCTCCTGTGCTGAGGGCTCCAGAGCTGGACGCAGGACTCCCCGTAGGGTCTCACCAGAGCGGAGCAGAGGGGCAGAATCCCCTCCCTCGACCTGCTGGCCACACTGCTTTTGAGGCAGCCCAGGATACGGCTGGGCTGCAAGCGCACATTGCCGGGTCATGTTGAGCTTCTCATCAACTAGCACCCCCAAGTCCTTCTCCTCAGGGCTGCTCACAATCCATTCTCCGCCCAGCCTGTATTTGTGCTTGGAATAAAACTGAATGGTGACACTGCTTACAAGAAAGAATGCATCATCGTAGAGACATGATGCATCATGATATATAGATTCCTATTCTGCAATTTCACAGTGAAACCTTCCTGAAGTAACTACTCAGGTTATTGAAAGGCATATTCTGTGGTTGACAACTTCTGCTAATAAAAGTGTAAATAATTCTGCTCTGTATGTTTGCAGACACTCTGGAATGGTGTCTAAGGAAATTGATACTTGAATAGAATTATTCCTTACAAGTAAATGTAGTCATGCTGTGTTTTGACAACCTCCACTACCAATTGTTTTGCTCCAAAAGACAAATGTCAAAATGCTGTATAACTGCATTTACCTGTAAGTGCTTACAAACATTGCATCTCGGGAAATGCTTTTATAGCTGTGGCAAATACCCTTTTGCAATCCTGTGTAATTTATACTATTTTAAAGTATCAAGAGTTAAAATATTTTACAGGATAGCCTATATCCTTATTACTATCTTAAGTGTTCTGCATGGTTTGTCAAGCAAGAAGACATGTCTGTCATCTAGCCTTTTAGTTTGGAAAAATATGCAGCTACTGGTTATTGTGACAGCTGGGAAATGTAAGTATTCAACCTATTTAACTAATAAGTCGGTGTAGGCACAATCGACATTTATTTTCTTTTAATATGAAAAGATTGAATATACACTGCTTAGCTGCCTCTTTTCCAAAAGCATGTAAAGAGAAGGATGGATGCATCAGTTGCATTAGCACCAAGGAAAATTAAAATACGTGCTGCATGTGGGGTGGGGGGAAAGCCTTTTCATTCAGCTCCTCCCCAGAAACACTACACAAAGAGAATTAAAGTAAATATGTAATTTCTACATCCAACAGCATATATGTCCTATAAAATTGTTAAATATTTTGTTGATAATTTAGCTCAGTGAAGCTGAATTCTGCTAACTTCTGCCTCCTACAGAAAAAAAATACTTTGTTCAGCTGACTTGAGACTGACAGTATGGAAAGCATAACTCCATCCTCCATGAATCGTGTGCTTCACTTCCAAATCACAATTATAATGCTGTTTTGGAAAACAGAGGATACAGATTAAATTATTTCCCCCACACGGTAAGGTGCCTGCATTATTTGATATTATCAGCATAGAGTAATTACTGAAAAGTAGATAATTCCATAAGTTCTGTTGTTTCAAGTGCAGGAATATCCCTTATCAATGCACAGCACTTCAAGGCCTGCGTAGAGTCAGGTTATTTTATATCACAGATCAAGGAAAAAGTGCTTCAAATGGAGAAGTTAGCATCAGAGAGCTTACCTAGGAGAACTCACCTTCATTACTCTATACCTTTCCAAAACCATGTCAGAAGTTTCAGTGTCTTTGGCTGCAGGTTTATTCTACACTAAAAGCAGCCAAAATGCAAAGCAAATATTAATGCATCCTTACAAAGCATGAACTCTTAACTACACTTACCTCCCCTATTACTCTATTGTTTCATGGCATTTAGGGTGAGCCTACATGGTGTTTTGCAGGTAGATGCAAATATCTTCTACTTGTGCTGCTGGCTGACTGCAGTTCAGCCCTGAATCACAAAAAATACAGCCCCAGTTCACACCTCCATCCCATGATTTCATCAAAGGCCCATTCAGAGCGATTCACAAATCCCTCTAAAGCTCTACCCTCAGAGGTTTGTCATCATTTCTTGTCAAAACTGGGTTTCATAGCTTGAGTCCTGTGGTAACCGCAGCAACACAATTTCTGCATCAGAGTTCTGCTGCATTCAGCCAGAAAAAAACCCAGATTGCATGCATTTACCTCAATCATCAAAAGATTGTGTAGGCATGACCTTGATACAACTCCTTCCAGACTCATCTCAGACTCACGAATAGCACTCATCACAACTTGTTCACAGAAGGGTAAGAGAGAAAAGGAATGTGCAACTTCTTTGCATAGGTTTAGTAGGGTTTATAAATTCCTTCCAGCATCTAGTTCAAAGCCCCTATCACTCCTCTAGTTTACCTTGTAATTTCGTTCTTTTTTATTCAATCTCTTTTCCACGGAGCACTATGTAAAAAGGCTGCTGTTATATCCTCTGCATCTGCTAATGCACTTCTTCATGAACAGCATTATAATTCTGTGGAATTTTAACTTCTTAAACAACAGGGTAGGGATCTTCCATCTTAAGAAAGTGCAAACTAGAGCAATTCATAGGGATCGAAAAATTACAGTACAATTTCACACTTGCTGTATAAAGCTCACTAACAAGTCTGTTGGTCAGAATGGTATAATTGCAGCTCACAGAGTGGAGGCATGTTGAGTGAAGCTCTAAGTCACTCTGGGAGCTGGTATACCGGCAGAGAAAAACTGAAGAAATAATGTCAGTCCAAGAACTAGACTGGAGCTTTCTAGCAAATATTTTATGTAACTGCATTTCAAAACAATAATCTTATTCCATCTCTTTGTATGTCTTTGTAGGAAGCTGCAGTGAGATTCTATTCAGACTCACAACAGTCACAAAATCATTTATAGGAACCTCTACAAGATCATTCCATCTTACTCTCAGAATTACAAAGAACTGTGACTTTAATAGGATGAACTGCCTAGAGGTACCCATGTTTCTCCATTGACTGCAGAGGGAGAGGGCTTCACTACAGGTTAATGCTCTGATGACATCGAGGTGGAAATGATAAGCATTGAATTTGCAGTATCAGTTCTTCCACAGATGAGGTATACACTGGGTAAACAGAATGCAAGCATGAATATGCAAAGTATTAAAAAAATCCCCATCAATGTCTTTTATCTCTGCTTTCATGCATATTCCCAGACTCTAAATGCTAAGTGGTAGCATGGGACTACTTATGCTCTAAATTCCAAGTGCATGCTCAGTTCCAGTACGCATGGTCAGCACTCCAGCAGTTTCCATTTTCAGCACATTTCAAAAAATCTGAACTGCTTGATGAAAACCCATACCATAATGACCTGTAATCTAGTAGCATCAGGAACAAATGAAACCCTGAGACTTTTGCTCAGCTCAGAAAATGGAGTCAGAGCTCTAAACGTGCTATCCCACCTTACTGCAGTTGGGCTGAAATGGACAGATAGGGAGACCTGTTCTTCCATCTTTCTGAATAAGTTTCATGAAATCAGCTGGTAGCCTTCGTGTCCTAATCAAATGTCCAACACCAGAAAAGTTGCCATGATGACTGACAAAGTTCTTAGGACATGGGGACTGCCTCCTTACCTGCCATGTGAGACTGCAACACATCCAAGGCCAGGTTGATGCTGCTGGCTACAGAATTTAACGCCAGTGATTTCACCATTTTTGTACCCTGTGTGTGTATGTGTGTATGTATGTATATGTGCACGTACAGATATATCGCCCTCTGGCATCATTTATAGGCCCTAGAAACCCTTTCTGTTCTGTTGTTTTTGTTGTTTGTACACTATTGAACAACATCTTCGTAGAAGCAAGTCTCAGCATAGAAATAGCGTATTTAATGACTCAAAGGGACT
This sequence comes from Opisthocomus hoazin, assembly GCF_030867145.1. Classification (NCBI taxonomy): domain Eukaryota; kingdom Metazoa; phylum Chordata; class Aves; order Opisthocomiformes; family Opisthocomidae; genus Opisthocomus; species Opisthocomus hoazin. The sequence goes on from NC_134418.1 coordinate 13,450,337, forward strand.
TTCTGTAACAGATTGATTCCAATATGATCTTAGTTTACTCAGTAGGTTTGTATCTCTAAGAATTCCAACTTGTCTTGAGTAGAACATAGATTTTTCTAAGACAGAGCTAAAATAAGATTTTTTGTGAACATGGGTGTGTCTTTCAGGCTTGAAATTCTGCAGTGATCTTTCCACTGTTTATTTTGCCAGACAACTGGCACAATCACATTGTCACTAAGCACCTTGTGCTTGTGCAGGCTTTTATATTGTAGCTGAGAGAGCTGGGAAAAATCTTCCACAGAGCTCTCATCCATCTCATACTTTTAGCCTTTATTCCAGAAACCGAGATGGGCAAAGATTTTTTTTTTTAATTTTTTTTGACTTGAAATCACCAGTAGATCTTCTCTCTGAGACACACAATCTGCAGAAACTTTGTGCTTGGTGGTAGCTCCACTTCAAGAAACAAAGAACTAATTTCTGCATAATAATAATCTGCAGGAGATTGAACATACATTACCGAATTCAGGAATGGCATCGCTTGGGCACAAAGACTCCAGTGACAATTGCCAGAGAAATAAAATATGTGCTTTGTCACCCAGGCAGCCTCCCCGAGTTCCACTGATTTTTGATTAAGCAGAACAGACAGACAAACACAACTAACATTGTCCTGCCAATCAGTGGCCTCTGCGTGAAATAAACGCTTCTGTATTACACTGGAGTCAAAAGGCCCTTATCAAGAGAAAATTCTGATTTCATGAAAGACCTACTGTGCTTGTGTTATTCACAATGCATTTCACAAGTCTTGCCGTTTAAATCACAGGCATTTCGCAGACATAGAAGGGTGGTTGTTGTTTTTTTTCTCATAATCACTCTTCCTGTTGCTTCTAATATAACATCCATTGTAAATACACTCAATGGGTCGATTTCGCTCTCACTTACAAAGTCCACTTAATCTTCCTAGGATCCGTGAAAAGCTTTTTGGTTCAGTAATAATGCAGGAACATTTTTTAAGCAAGAGTTTCAAGGAGAGGGTTTTTTTTATTTTCTTAAGGTTTTACACAGGATAAACATCATTCTCAATGACAGCCTGCCCAATCCCTATGCCTTATATTAAGGAACGTGCGAAGGACTTTGTGCATAAAGGATGAAGAGGTTGAATGTAGTCCCAGAATTTGTGTGGATGTGTGAAAACCTACAGGAGTTCCTTTTTCATTTCCGCAGAAAACTCCACAGAAGCTCAACTGCCAGGAGTCAACGGCCTTAAAAGTTTTCAGAGTCCATCAAGGCATTTTTTTCCTTCCTATATTGTTCAGGAAGAATAAATATCCCACTTCCATACGTCACAAATGCACCTAAGGTGATCTGTAACTTTGTGAAAACCACTTCCCTGTATTTTGAAAACCTGTAAAACACATTTCACATAGCTGCAGAATCTCAGCTGCACGACAAAATGTCATTTTTTGCCACATACCTTTTTTTTGTTGGTGGGACAAATGTAGAAATTGTCAATAACAGTGGCAATCCCAGGCTGTAGATTCAACTTTGTGTATAACGTCCCAAAATCTGAGGACCTGAAAGAAATCAAACATCTGTAAGTGTTCTCTTCTAAAGGCTTCAGCATTGAAACTCTGAAAAAAACCCCACTTTGTAGTGCTAACTATCCATTTCCAATGCTACTCTGCTATCCTCTTGTTCTTTTCAGTGCTCATTAGCTACTAAGAGAAACTTGCCACTATTAAGAATAATTTTCTAGGTTTGAAAAAACATGGCTAGTTCTGTCTGTATTATGCAATTCTGTGCAGTGCTGGTTTTCAGTCTGACATGGTACCACACCGTGACAGAAGCCCAACACATATACCTTTCCGTCACCACCCACATGGTGGGAAAAAAGAGCTAAGCAGAGCAAAGGTTCATCAGCAAGTACTAACAGCACCTCCTCGGCGACGCAGAAAAAGAAGAGCTGACTTCAGAGCTTGGTGTTGCATAAGGGAACAATTTGGCCTGAGATTTGGAAGATGCGCAATGGACCTCTACAAGAATTTGTACTTGATAAAGTTATCTATTCACTCCTCCAGCTCTTTTTCAGAGTATCACTAAATTTTGAATGAACAAAAACAAAGCCGGTACTTGGCCATCAGTATGTCATACACACAAAGCTATGAATATTTCAAAAGTGGGCATTCTGCAGAAATTGTTTTGTATTTCTGAAAAACCTACAGTGAAAAGTGGCACCTGTGCTACACACTTGTATCTGTAATGTCTAGTATAAAAAGAATGCACAAGTAAAATGCTGGTATAGGAAAACGTTAGTTAGTGAAACTCAAAGCAAGCCACATCCAAAATTAAATCACTTTGGATGAAGCCTCATTTGTTCTACATACAATCAAATTGCACCATATGGTCTCTCCACATTTACAGTTTTTCCTTTCTCATTTGGAAGGGGACTCGGACACGTCTAAGGCACCGGTCCCTTCATCACCAAGAAGCCTTCCCTGGGACAGACGGTTGGTGGGAGGACTTCCACACTGTTTGCCCCTTTCATCACTGGAATAACAAACTCCTTTAAGAAATGGGGATAAAGGTGCCCTGCCTGGTACCTCTGTGTTATTCAAACAAGTGGGAACATGCAACAGCTCTCACGTCCAAGGGAACCAGCATGAGACCTGTGTCCCTCGCAGTGTGACACTGAGGGCTGCCTATAGGTGATTTCACCCCTAGGTGATTTTCACCTGTAGTCGCACTCCAACACATTGATTGCTTCCCGGTGGGCTCTATCATCTCCTACTCCTCACTCAGGGGAGTCACTGCTGAAATTCGTAGGGACATTACTGAGTACAGCGAGAGAGAAAAGTGAGAAACCAGATCCCTGGCTGAGGTGCCCGCAGCCTGAGGCAAGATCGGTCCCCGAGGGGCTGGTGCCCAGAGGAGGCTGCCATGAGCACGGTGTGCCTGCCCGCATCCCAGGCCCGCCAGGACACTGCGTAAGTCAGAGGGCATGTGGTACAAAGCCAGAAGTGGCTACTTTGCAATCACACATCCAGCTTTCCAAGTGACACGAAAACTTTCACTGTAGTTATCATAGAATCATAGAATCATAGAAAGTTTTGGGTTGGAAGGGACCCCTAGAGGTCATCTAGTCCAACCCCCCCACAGCGAGCAGGGACACTGCTAACTAGATCAGGTTGCTCAGAGCCCTGTCCAACCTGGTCTTGAATGTTTGTTATGGTGCAGTTTTCTATGTCTTTGGCATCACGAAGTATATCAGGCACAGAGCTACACGTCTGGATGAAGCCCTAAGTGACATCAAGTAAACAGCTCATATTTACCATGCTTTTTTTACCCCTCTACCAGTCAAAAAATGACCAGGCATAAGCCTATGACACACAGACCACACTCACAGCCTACAGTTGAGAGTTTATCTATTTTATAGTGACATCTGAATGGATTTGATCTGGGGTTTTTTTTCCCTCATAATGTTGCTTTGCCTGCAGATATACAGCAATGCATTACAAAAGTTAATGGAATCACAGCAATTCTGTTTTGACAAATAATTGTGTAGAAATCAAATATAAACAATCACACTACACTGGGTATTCAGCACTGAGCTAATTAAAATTCTAAGGGGAATAGCATGGACTGTACTAAACCTAATTTGCTGGACATGTTTGACAGAAAAGAAATAAAGACTAAAATACTGACTTCAGCCAGATGTACTGAAATCGTGCAGAACAAGTATATATGATGGAAACAGAACCTAGTCTCTTCTCTTTGAGGAAAGTATCAGGTCAGTGGTTTGCCCAGTAATAGCATGCTGAAATAAATCTCTGAACCTTAAAGATTATCCAATTTACTTTGAAGAGGCAGTTCCAGGATTAATACAATTGGACCACTGGAGAGTGTCACTGCAGGAGGGACCATGGCAGCAACTGTATCAAGATACGAAAAGAGTACAGGCAGGAAGCCCAAGGAGGATAACCCATTTCAAAGATAAAAAGTTCCAGTCTAAAACTTTTTCTTCTAATTCTCATGACTTCTAAAAAGTACTACAAGAAAAGAATAAAGTTCTAACAGACAGAGTACGCTAAGGTAACTAAGGTATTTTCAAAGGCAGAAAAATTATATAGTCAAAAATGTTTTATTTTCTGGTACAAATTAGCTATTTCAAGGGGGAAAAAAAGGTCATTTCTAATCTGAGATAATGGGCTAATGCATATCCATAAAAGTATACCATGCCTAAGTAGGAAGACCTGGACTGGCAGAAGATCTGTGGATCTACGGAGAAACTTATTCAGATTCCCAAATCTTTTTTACTATAACCTAGCCTTGAGGGAGCCCAGGAACACCAGCTCCTCTTTGAGACATTTACATACAAGAGGACATAGTTCAAGGACATCATTCCAGGGAAGCACTGTCCAAAATAATCAGTTTTCCAAATCTGCTATAATCCAGAGAAAACAGGTGACCATAACTGTTTTACTTGAGATATAAATTCCAAGCTCCTGACTCTGCATATGTAAAGAATTAACATTTTGTAGCACACAGCTAGAACAGAATTCCCTGTAATTGCATTACTGGTCTACAGGCAGGGCTGGGGAGTATGAATTCTGGGATCTCAGAATATGCCTATTTCAAGAATATATTAAGAGGAAGCACAAAATGTGTTTGGTACCAAATTCAGGAAAGGACAAGCCCTTTATGCTTTTCCAGTCATATAAGAGATTTTTTGTGTATGTTAAAAACCAAACTTGTGCTGTGTCAAAAGTGTTAAGGAGAGGAAAAAGAAATCCCACAAATGAACTAACTGTGTTTATCAGGATAAATGCTCTCTTTCCTCCCTAAAAATTAATTAAAAGATTTTTTAAGGTATAATGGAAAGCGGATAGACAGATACCTGATGAGTAAACCATTCTTCTATAGCATGGGTAATTTGCAGTGGTAGCACAACAGCACAACTCCATAAACCCAAACAAGAAATTTAAAGGTGATTTCATAAAGCTGGGCCTGACCTGTGGTTCTGAGTGATCTGGATGTAGTTAGCGACCATTTTGGCTTTCTGTGAGACATTCCAGGGGACACAGCAACCTGTATGCTGGCTTCTTGTTGCTGCTGCTTATTCACCTGTGCACTACAGGCTACAGATTGTATGGATGTTTCTTAGTACAGAAAAACTGGGTGGAGGACTCGTAGGAAACACATCTTTCAGTATTCAAGTGATGGGCCATTCAAGACCGGTAGGACCACTGGATGCTGGAATGACATGATTGCCGTGTACTGATGCAGACATTACACGACCTGTTTGTGACAGGCCTTGTGGCTGGGTAACAGCTTCTTTGAAAGTGTGCATATCTACTGAAATATGTGCCATTCTTTGTTTTTCTTTAAGAAAAATCACTTGCCACTGTAACAACAGCACATTGAAATGACAATTATCAAAATCAAACCGTGATATTACAGCACAGATAGAGTCATCTCTTTTTAGCTTGTTTTAATACTGGGAGCTCAAATGATAGTTGAGTAAACTTCCAAGTGGTACAGAAATGGAACCTGATGAAACTAAACTTCCAAAGCCCCTAAACTCTCAGGAAATTTGGGTCTTGTCCTTAACAATGTAACTTTTTTATATTTAAGCTAAAATAAATCTATGCTTAGCATTATTTGGAACTGTAACTAAACTCTGAATCTGGACGTCTTCCAACAGAAATATTGAGAAAGGAGAAATTTAACAGATACCAAAAGAGACACAAACCAAATGCTTGCCTGTCTAAACTTCACTGTCAACATACAGCTCTCCACTGACGACTTACACCTATGATTCAGTATTACTTATTGTTAGTTATTTTTCCAGATGATATTTACAAGTATATATTATAATATATGTAAGAAACATCAACATATATATAGTAAGATGTTAATTAAAATTTTCAGAGAGATTAAAACTGCATTCCCAAGTCAATTTAATACTCAAAGAAAATGTCAGCTACAAATGCTTCCTTCCCTGTTTTCTTTTATTTTTAATCAACTGAAGAGACATACTGGAAAGAGAATGGCTGGAACACTTAACATACATGTTGATCAGATTTCCTCTACCTTTTCTCCCTGAAGATTAACTCAAGCTCCATTCTAACCAAATGAGGCATACAGTACAAGCCCTATTAACTGAAAATCCTGGAAGACAGCAATGAAGAGACTTCAAATGATCCATGGATTATTTAACGAGGAAAAACAAAAAAGAAAGCGGGGGGGGGGGGGGGGGGGGGAGAAAAACATACAAAGGATCTGCTGTTTTAGATTATTGATAAATTATTGAAAATAAAAAAGATTCAGTTGAGATGCATGTAACGGTATCAAGGAAGAGTGGATCTGTGCACAACACTCACTGGAATTCTTCCCACTTAATTTTCTCCAGACTGTATTGCAAATGTCATCTTCTCTCCTTCCCCTTCTTACCCAGTATTTACACCATGAACCTTGAAGTGCAAGAGAAATTACTCAGGTTCTTGCTCTATCACAGCCTGATGTCTAACACCAGGATTGCCCTTGTGTTCTGGTCCCTCATCTGAAAAATACAGACAACACTCTCTCCTACACCTCAGATGGAAAACAGGTATCTATAGGATAATGAAGACTGGCTGATGGAGTATCTTAAAACAGATACATCAGAAGTTACAAAAACAAATGCCAGGACAAACCTACTGAAAAGAAAATAACCAGAGGAATATGATTAAAGAAGTGGTACGCTAATGCACAATCATTATTAAACAGCACAGAAGACTTCAAGGGCTCTTACACATCCATTGTGGAAATTGCAGACACATTGGTTAGCGTCATAGAATCTTTTTAAACAGCAACAAAAAAAACCCCCTAAACCTCAAAGCCTTTTGTCAGAGTAGAAACACTTTGTAACATTGGGCTTCAATACGTGACTCAAGCATTGAGGAATTCATGCAGATGAAAGTTTCTCCAAAGGCTGTAGAAGAGTATGACTCCTAGCAATTCAACTGATGACACTCATCAGTTATCAGCCCTGCTGGAATACTTTCTGAAAATAACTCTCTCTCTGCTTTCCAGAAAAGTTGAGCCTTTTTGAGGTTACATATTTTTTTTTCTCAAAAACAGATTCACAGAAATGTTTCTTCCTTAATCCAGTTTTACACAAATGAATCAATGGCATAGGCAAGAGCTAACAGATAAAGAGTTTACCAACTTCAAGTTTAGGCAATACAGAGTTTAACTTTTTTCCCAAAAGCACTACAAAGATGAATGTATCCTGTTATTACTTACCCTTCCATTACTAATAAGATATATTGATCACATATGGTGTAACACAGATATTTTTAAGAACCGTGGATTATCACAGCAGCCTTTTTGGCTGAAGTGATCTGCTCTGTAATGCTCTGATGAGTAGAGAACATTATGCAACTCTGCATTTACACAGTTGCAGAGATTCCGTCCCACTTCTACAGTTATTATGTGCACATGAGGAGCCCTACAGTCTCAGCCACTACATGAGAGCACAGTGAAGGACAGGCAGCCATTCGTAGTGGCTTTTTAGTGACTTGTAAATATATATTTAATTATGCAATACTGACTCAAAAAATCCAAAGAAAAAAACTCAAATGAAACCAAAAGACTGAACAGCCACATTCATATCAGATGAGAACTCAAGGAGGATCAAAATATCACAAATTCTAGAACTGGACTTTTAGTCAATGCGTTAAATATACCAGATTCCACTGGCTACACTGAGAGGGAAAAATAATCCCCTGTACCCGATAATAAAAGCAAGGACTACCCTGCTAAGCAACTTGGGGGAGTCGGATCCTTCCTCGAAGCTATGGTTAACTGCCTTCACAGTGAGGAACAGGACACGGCCTTATTTTGCAACGTACTTAAAAATCACAGAAGGTAAATGCTGAATGACGCTACAGGTTGGCTTCTCCCCTGAGGGTCTGACAGCCAGCTCCCCTGACGCTACACAGTACCCGAGCTGACTGTGCAGGCTAGGCTACAACTTCATATCCTGATGTTGCAATTACCTTTGCAGAAAGTGTTTCAAAACCCACATTTTCCAAGAATTACCCTGTGTCAGAGCTGTCTGGACACAAAGCTTCACACGGTACAGGAATCTTTCACGTCTTCTCATGAGGGAATGTGGAAGGTTGGCAAACAAAGCTTTGTGTATGGGTGGGGGGTCTTACTCAGTGCAGAAATTCAATCTATGGTTCTTTACTTTATATGTACTTGTGTACTCTATCATGTTTTCCCTTGCTGGTATCTTCTGCCATGCATTTATCCCGTAGTTTTTTGGTTCATTACTTAATCTATACAACGTACACAGATATACTTAACGTCTAGTAGTTAGCAGCACTGTCTCTTCAGTACATAGCACATATCTTTCAGTGTTGTATTTAAACATTCCTACTCTGCATAGTCTCACTGTACACCACCACAGTTATCCTTTGCAGCCCTTCATTAGTCCTTCAATATACCACAAAAATCCTGCTCATTAGCCTATTATTGCACTGCTTATCAGTTACATTTTCAAGCTCCTCATTACTTTGCTGCAGAGCTCCAATAATTAGACCTTATATTTCACAGGCCTGCAAAATGTTGCATTAGCTCCTATTAGCTGCAGCCTTCACCTTTTCTCCCAGAAATTGTTAGTTTAGGTAGGACACCTATTTTGAAACTACTGCCTTGGTGCATTAATTCCATCACCAACACAGAGCACTCGCTGACCGCACGTCTTGGAAGGCACAGCCTGTAGCCACGCTTGCAGTACACAGATATTTGTGATGAATCCGTTCAAGCATGAAACAAGCAGTGTCACAGTGACAGAGCAGACAAGACACAGCCAGGAAGACAGGGTTATGTCTTACTTTTGTAAAAAGTAAAAGCTCTGTGTTACTTCTTCCTTCTTAGCTTTGCACCTTAAAAATTCCCTACCATCGTCCTACTTCAGTCATTTGCTCCTGCTAAAAAAAAATGACTGAAGCGATACACATTCAAATCAATAGTTTTGAAGACTTACTTTTAACCTGGATCATTTCAGCAATCCTGTTTACAACTCAGTCCCACAAATAGTTGTAGTGGCCTAAATAAGCGAGTAGAAAATGAGAATGAAATGGTGGGAAATAGGGAAAGATCAAATTCTTACCACACTATCATCATTGAATTCAATGTACCATGTAACTAACCGTTAGCATGCAAGCATTTATTCTAAGAAACAGTCCTGTGTAGATTTAGTTTCAGCAGCTGCAAATCCAGCATAGAATTAGTAGGTCTCAGCAAGGAATGGAGCATATCATGGAGTGTTTGAGGGGTTTGGTACTGAGAGACAGCTCTGGCATATTAGAAACATAAATAAAATACCAAAACTGATAACTCACAGTGTTACAAAAATTATTAATATTATTTTGAGGGTCTTTTGTATCCTAAAAAGGCCATCTGGATTAGAGTACAGGAAGACTTCTACTGTTAGGTGTGTATTTTTTAATAAACAGTCCTTCCTTCACAACCTCAATTCATTATTTCTGAAAGTACTGTGTTGGGGAAAAAAACAGTAGTTTCACTTCACCATTTAATCACTACCTACAAAAGAAACAAACACCTCACTTCCTATATAGTGTTAACTTCGTTCCATCAATTTGAAGAAACAACGACCTTTGGAAAAAAGGTGTGTTTGCTGAAAACTTAGGGAGAGTAAACAAGAAAGAAAATCCTTTGGTGCTCAAATGCAATACTCCAAAATTATGCTTACTAACCACAGTGCCAGAAGTGGAAACATCCTTACATCTCTTCCAGTACGATTCCTCTCTTGTGAGTGTTGCGACTGGAAATTTCTCCTCTCAGATACTTGTGTTCTTTGGGGAAACGGGATGTATTAAGAACATTTTCTTGAGGTTTGCAAGGAGCATTAAAATTCTCCACCATGGAAAAATGCTAGGTATTTCCCATAGCCCAGGCTTTTCTCTAAACCAGTACGCACAGCTGAAATATTTCTGAAACAACTTTATTCTGAGCCAGGCAGCTCCTTGGAAGGCAAGAAGGATGTTGGGATGTATGAGAAGACAGAATCTGGCCCTGTACTTTCTGACCAGAACAGCGAGTTCTCTTGTAATCGCTGGATAGATCCGGCTGCAACAAGAACATTTAGGAAATTAAAAAAGAACCGATAATAATTTAATAAATTCTATGTGCACATTCACATGCGATTATGTATTCCTCTAGTAATGGGCCCTGCCAACTATAACAGTCAGCTACTTACTCTTCAGTAAGTGGAGCTCTTCTTTAAGTCCATTTGTAGAAGTTTTTGCTGCTGAAGTGCTGACCCCAATTTTATAATTGCTCTGAGGGGGATGGGAGGGGGGGTGAATTACATAGCCAGGTTGTAGCACTTTATAAAAAGGTAAATGAAGTCAATGTTTTGTCAGTAATTTGACTGTGGTACTCTGCACCTGAAGACTAATGCTTGGCAGAATTAAGGAAGCAACTGGACACTTTTTTAAAAGACTTAAAATATCACGAAACAGTATGTAAATACAGATAAATAGACTCTGGAAAGTATCAAACCTTATGATGAGTGTATTAGAGACCTATCAACTACCCCACGATCGTCTGTTGTGGGTTTTCTGGCCTGCTTCTCCAAAACTGCTAGCACACACCATGGATGGAGGCTGAGCAGTGCCCAGATGCAACACAAGTTCATCCACGATTTCAGCTCCCATGTCCCCAGTGTCAAAGGAGTGATTATATTATAAGCTATTACAGTTGCATCATGAAGAAAACCTTTACAAGGAATTTTAAGGTATATTTTGAGTTCTCCTCCTGCAACAGAATTTCACTGTCCATGTCAAAAGCATCGCCTGCCTCACCCACAGAATCACACAATCACAGAATAGTAGGGGTTGGAAGGGACCTCTGTGGGTCATCTAGTCCAACCCTCTTGCCAAAGCAGGGTCACCTACAGGAGGCTGCACAGGACCTTGTCCAGGCGGGTCTTGAATATCTCCAGAGAAGGAGACTCCACAACCTCCCTGGGCAGCCTGTTCCAGTGCTCCGTCAACCTCAGAGGGAAGAAGTTCTTCCTCATGTTCAGACAGAAATTCCTGTGCTTCAGTTTGTGCCCATTGCCCCTTGTCCTGTCGCTGGGCACCACTGAAAAGAGCTTGGCCCCATCCTCCTGACACCCACCCTTCAGATATTTATAAGCATTTATTAGGTCCCCTCCCAGCCTTCTCTTCTTCAGGCTAAACAAGCCCAGCTCCCTCAGCCTCTCCTCGTAGGAGAGATGCTCCAGTCCCCTCATCATCCTTGTAGCCCTCCGCTGGACTCTCTCCAGTAGCTCTTCATCTTTCTTGAACTGGGGAGCCCAGAACTGGACACAGTACTCCAGATGAGGCCTCACCAGGGCAGTGTAGAGGGGAAGGAGAACCTCCCTCGTCCTGCTGGCCACACTCTTCTTGATGCACCCCAGGATCCCATTGGCTTTCTTGGCAGCCAGGGCACACTGCTGGCTCATGGTTAACCTGTCATCCACCAGGACACCCAGGTCCCTCTCCGCAGAGCTGCTCTCCAGCAGGTCCACCCCAAGCCTGTACTGGTGCATGGGGTTGTTCCTCCCCAGGTGCAGGACCCTGCATTTGACTTTGTTGAACCTCATCAGGTTCCCCTCCGCCCAACTTTCCAGCCTATCCAGGTCACGCTGAATGGCAGCACAGCCTTCCGGTGTGTCTACCGCACCTCCCAGTTTGGTGTCATCAGCAAACTTGCTGAGGGTACATTCTAACTCTTCATCCAGGTCGTTGATGAAGAAGTTAAACAAGACTGGGCCCAGTACTGACCCCTGGGGGACACCACTTGTTACCAGCCTCCAACTAGACTCAGCGCCACTGATGACAACCCTCTGAGTTCTGCCATTCAGCCAGTTCTCTATCCACTTCACCGACCACTCATCCAGCCCACACTTCCTCAGCTTCCCTAGGAGGATATCATGGGAGACTGTGTCAAAAGCCTTGCTGAAGTCAAGGTAGACAACATCCACGGCTCTCCCTTCGTCTACCGAGCCAGTCATGTCATCGTAGAAAGCTATTAGATTGGTCAGGTATGATTTCCCCTTGGTGAATCCATGCTGACTACTCCTGATAACCTTCTTTTCTTCCACTTGCTTGATGATGACCTCCAGGATAACCTGGTCCATCACCTTTCCCGGGATGGAGGTGAGGCTGACCGGCCTGTAGTTCCCTGGGTCCTCCTTCTTGCCCTTTTTGAAGATTGGAGTGACATTGGCCTTTCTCCAGTCCTCGGACACCTGTCTTGTCCTCCAGGACTTCTCAAAGATGATGGAGAGTGGCTCAGCAGTGACATCCGCCAGCTCCCTCAGCACTCGTGGGTGCATTCCATCGGGGCCCATGGATTTGTGGACGTCCAGATCGCTTAAGCGATCCCTCACACAGTCCTCCTCGACCAAGGGAAAGTCGTCCTCTTTGTAGGCTTCTTCTCTTACCTCCGGGGCCTGGGATTTCTGAGGGCCATGTCTGCCCACAAATGAGGTTGCCACAATGTGTCTGAAATCATGCAAACTTAGACAGATAAATAAGCTCAGTTTTTCCTAAGAGTCTTTAAAATCACCGTGTTTCTGTGCCACCTCAACGGGCAGTTTGCAGAACACAGTGAGAAAGCCTGCAGCTAGGGATGGGAGGAGGCACACCTGAGGGGGCTTCCACAGGGGAATACAGATGCTCACAACCACTTCAGCAGGATTTGCTTCTGTTACTTGCTAATGACCCCAGTCCTAATCTCCTAATAGCCTTCTACAATTGCCAAAGCTTTTTTTAAAATTTATTTTGTTTAGAGCTTTCAGCAGCCAAATTTTCCTTGCAGTGGTTCTCCTGTAACCGCAGTGACACCTGGGGAGGGCCGAGCCCATCAGCTGTAGCTTGGCCTGCTGTTGAACTTGGCAAGTCAGCAGCACATAAAGCCCCAGCAGATGTTTCTGCTTTTATAGCAGCTCTTCCAAACCCTTGGCCAGACATAAATCCAAAACAGATCCAGAAAAGAGACAAACAGTGCCACCATCATGGATCTTAAAATTAGAAGGCAGAACCAGCCTTTTCTGCAGGACTCCGAGAGACCATTTGCAGCAGAAGGTGCCGTGAAGTGTTCCCATAAATTACACAGACAGATTACGAGGGCCAGCCACAGCAAATGCAGCACATTTTGCACTGCATCGTAGTTTGCTAGGAAACAGAATCCGAAGACCAACACACGCATTTACATAGCAGTTTCCAAACCGAGACGATCACACTTCATAGCAACAAGTACAAGAAGCAGGCGGTTTTATGGCCATTTACACTTTCACATGGATCTACGGTGCTTCCACATCATGGTAATGAATGTTCTAAAAATAAAACAGCAAGAAGGTGATCCTTGGCAGAAGTCGTCTTCTGAATACATGCCATGCTGGATCTATTTCGTAAAAAGAAAGTTGCAGTAACAGTGTGTTCACAGCTGACACTGTGCTTTATAGGAGAGAGATTCCCTACTATTCTGTGATTCTGTCCCTGCTTCGGCGGGGGGGTTGGACTAGATGACCCACAGAGGTCCCTTCCAACCCCTACTATTCTGTGATTCTGTGATTCTGTGACATGCTAATAAATTTGTTCACTCGATGATGACTAACTGCTCTTAACGGAAGCTCAGTCCACTATAAATTGTTGCCATGTAATTTCAAATGCACATGAAAACAACCTCCACAGAACAAGATTAGTTCTCTATATTTAAAATCACACAAAGCACTCAAGGAGCTGAAATCTTCAATCGCATTCTTGTCTGGCATTAAGGGAGACTAGAAGGAGAGAAAAGTGACGCAGCGTCTAAGAAGAAAAAGTTCATGTTGTAAGCGTGAAGGTTATTACATGTTCTCCTGCTTCCTCTCGCTTCTACCATTCAAGCTCAGATTGAGCTGCCAGCAGAGGATGCTGCTCTGGGGCTGCAGGGGTGTCTGGGGTCTCTTGTTGAGGCTGGGACAGTAGCAGATGGGCTCCTTCCCTCCCTGAGCTCTATGGTGGTGGAGGATCCGGGTCACCACGCAAAGAGCTGCAGATGGAGATCAGCAGACTTCACAGCATCCACGATGACAGGAAATAGATCCATGGGATCCTCTCTCAGACACGGCAGCTACAACAGCCTGAATCCTGCTGTGATGGTGAAGGCTGAAATCTGGTGAGCCCTGGCACCAGGAGGAAAGCTCCTGCACCATCTGCAGGTCTCCAACTACAGAATAGCTTCAGTGCCCTGAAAGCACGAGGGGCTGGGAGCAGTGTCCAGCAAAGCACTGAGCTGGTTGAGCCTGAGCCACACAGCAGTGCCAGGAGGAAGGGTCCAGTGATCAAAGTTGGAAGACTCCCCACTACAGCGGATGGAGGCCCCCATCTGCTAACCTAATCCACTGGCTAGGGAGGTTTGCTGTTTGTCGGGGGCTTGGATCCAGGATGTGGAAGGCAGACTGCCACATTTTTTTCTGTCCCTTAGATTATCAACCTCTGCTGCTCTTTTTCATGGACATCCACGTGGGTGAGACCCAGGGGAGACCTGGACTGTACCAACCGTGACTACATGGCTCTGGGGCCAAAGGCCAAAGAGGGCCTAGGTTGTTTTCTCCTTGATCCTGGTAGTGTAAGGAAAGGGCTTGAGGAGGTGTAGAAGGATCCTGCAGGTTGATGCCCAGTTGTGCCCCTGGTGTTGACCATAGGATACTCCTTGGCGATCAAGGACTGCTAGGGAGAGAGGAGAGCCACCTGACAAAGTGGGGCAAAAGCATCTCTGCCAACAGGCTGGCCAGTCAAGTAAGCTGAGCTTTAAACTACAAATGACAAAGGAGGGAGATTAACATCCACAACCAAGTGAGGAAGCGGTGGACAAAGGGTGAAGAGTGATATGGACAAGAGAGACCTCGTAACCAACAGAAAAGGCCCAGTCTAAGTCTGGTGCACCCACCAGACAGCATGATGGGGAAAGCTCTCACCCTGTTCCTGGGAAATCAGCATGATCAGGTGCCCATCTGAAGTGTCTGTACACTACTCTGAGCAGTTTGCGGAACGAAGAGGCGAAATTTGAGGTCTGCATGCAGTTTCAGGGCTACGATCTCACTTGAGATTACAACTCTAGAATTCAGGAAAGCAGACTTCAGCCTATTCAGTGATCTGCTTGAAAAAATCCCATGGGCTATGGAACCAAAAGATGGGTCAAGGACACCTGTTTGACTTTCATGGATAACTTCATCCAAGCTCAAGAATGGTCTAGTCCAACTAGCAAGAAGTCAAGCAAGAGAGGCAGGAGGCCTGCATGAATGAACAAGATGCTCCTGACAAAATTCAGACATAAAAAAGAAAGCATACAAAAAGGAAGACCAGAGAAAATGTGGGCCTGCCACTGAACAGAGCAGGAAACTTGATGACAAAGGACATGGTGAAGGTTATCAATATCTTCTTTGCCTCAGTCTATACTGATAAGACTTGCCTTCACAGCAAGCCCAGGCCCCGGAGACCAGTGGGAAAGGCTAGAGCAAGAAAACCTTAACTTCCCTGAAGGAGCATCAGGTTATGGAATATTTAAACCAACTAGGCACACACATGTTCATGTGCCCTGATGGGATGCATCCATCAGTGCTGATGGAGCTGACTGGTGTCACTGCAAGGCCACTCTTGATTATCCTTGAAAGGTCACAGTGATTAGGTGAGGCTTCTGAGGGCAAATCTCACTCTTATCTTCAAGAAGGAGGATCCAGAGAACTAAAGTCTGGTCAGCCTCACTGTCATCCCTGGGAAGGTGATGGAGCAAATACTTCTGGAAGCCATTTCCAGATATATGAATACAAGGAAGTTGATTGGGAGTAGGCAACAGGGATATTTTCCATTTTCTATGAAATCCACAACTTTACATAAAGTCTTGACCATACTACAAACAAAAACTTTGTCATTTTGTTCTTTCTTTAAGTTCAGTGGAATCAGAACGATGCCTGCAGTCTGCTTGTGTCAAGAGAGTGCCCAGCTGTGCAGCAGTGATGGTTAATCCAATGAAGGATACCCACACATTTACTGATAAGCAAAGCACCTACAACATAGGGCCTGCACAATCTTTGGATAAGAAGTTCGAAATTATAGTCTATCCCAATACTTACATTTGCAGTTTGAAACACAGCACAGAAGCATTTCATCTACATTTCTTCTTGCATTCATATAACTAAGTCTTATGCAACTGCCCAAAGCAGTCAAGCTTACATGAAAAAAAGATGTGGTTTTGCCCAATGAAATTTTTTTTTTCTTTTCTGATGTTGTCGATTCTGCTCAAAACCACCACTTTGGGGAATTTAACCTATGAAAGCTTTGGCAAACCTTTTGGTATATGTGGTCAAGCCTCAGGTTCATAGTGAAAGTTCAGCACAACACCACTACTCTATAAATAAACGTACAGATCCCAAATGCTGGCCACTAGTCCCACCAGGCTTATTTTATTAAGTACTTTTTATACATGACTCGGAAACCAGCTTGATCTTATACCAATAAAATGAAAATCGACATGCCAGTGTTTGGGGAGAGACTAACGTACATTTACTGTTCTTACTTCCAAATCACATCCACTCCAAGGCAGTCATTTTCAAAGAAATCAAGACTCCAGCTATCTCTCTTTGGGGAAGCAAAAAGGAGCGTGGTTAGGAGGAGTCATTCAATGCAATGCCTGTTGCCCCACATTTGTGGGTAATCCGATGGAACACAGCAGACTGCAATCTGCCCTCCTTCACTCAGCTTCATACGGTAAATTTACATGTAAACATAGCTTGTGTTCAGACTGGATCAGACTGGATCTCCAGATACGAACTGCCTTTTGTTTTCCTTTTACTGAGACAAACTGTCATTATCATCGTGAGACAATGACCAAGTGAAAAAGCCTCACAATATATCTTAAAGACACATGTAGTATCTCGACTGTTGAATGCATCTGAAGTCCTTTCCAATGTAAGCATGTTACATTTCGTTTAATTTTTAATATCCTGTGCTAATAAAAATGAAAGATCTGAGTCATAATGTTGTTGTTCCTATATATTTACTTCGTAGATAAAGGGAATTCCTTCTCCTAGAGCCATCTGTTGTCTAGTTTTAGACCATGTCTTACTATTAAACTCTAAACTGGCTGTATTTAACATTACCGCTGGTTAATCTGTCTGTAACATCTAACCCTGTTGAATAAATGCCACAAAAGACTTAAGGGAATGAAACACAGTGGCACTACATGGTAGGCTAAAACACTCCAAAAAACTTTCAGTAGGAATTTAGAGGAAAATGACCTAGCTTCTGAGCTGTGTATTTGCTGAATCCATTGACATTGAAACTTGCACACTTGAGAAAAAGGAGTATTTAATAACCGAAACAAAACTGTTTAAACTGGCTGTAAATGACCATCCTTGAGTTATCACTACTAAAACCTGATAATTCTTAAATGAAATTTAACCATCTTGCTTATTTTAGTTACTTTAAAGCATCTTCTTCAGAAAGTTTTTTCATAATAGATTTTTTCACTTTCTGAATTTCAGAGGTTTTAAACTGCAGAAGAGGTTCTCCTACAGGAGACTACCATATTTCCAGGCCATATATAATAGTTGTTCTTCATTAACTGCTAGTCCAAGGATATCAAAATGGGCGTCATGCACATATATTTTCCAAGATACTATTTTGTCATGTTCTGACCTCTCTTCTTTATTAAGAAGTTGCTAGTAAAACTGATTGATGGGTAGTCTTATTGTACCAGGAGGACTTGTCATTCAAGTCTTTGACCTTGTCTTCACACTAACAGTCAAGTGTCTTTGAAATCTGTTTACTTCAGAATTTACAAGAGTATTAATGACAGGATGTCAGCACTTCTCAGGTTTGAAAAGATCTAATAATTGTAAACGAGTTTGGACAGTAGGGTCATCTGTAATGTACTTTAAGAAAGAGAGACAAATTTCATTATTCCACCTTATGATTAAAGACAAGTAAAACAATTTTTCAACCACTTTTTATTCTTTGGTGTTTTTTTAAATTAAAAAACATTCTTTATTTTTGAGGCCAACATAGACCACATTACTTGAGAACAAGAAAAAGCTATATTGTCAAATAAAGGACTTAACTTGACAGATGCAACACCCTTTCCAGACACAGCTGCACAACCTAAAAAGCTTAGTCATCTCTTATTGTGCAAGCTTTGGGCAAGTTTGAGAAGCAGCCTACATATGACTCAAAGCTCTTTTATTCTTTCATCACTACGTACAACGTATAAAAAGGGTCTATTTGTCCCTCTGTCACTAACATGGGGCCTGCATTCCTGCACTTCAGATTCATAAAAATGAGACATCAGGATTTAAGGAGGGGGGTGGAGGAAGAAAATCTTTTCCTGTGGTAATACTTTCCTTCCTTCATGAGCAATATTACATAAAAAATTACACATGGTAATAATTTTCTCTTGTGTTTGCTGAAGACCTTTTGCTTTGCTGCATAACTGCCTCAGGAGAAAAAGTGATCTTTTGTTCCAACTCCTTCCAGTATAGTTGCATTCTCCTTATTTACCTTCTCACAATTTCATCTATTCTACAGCATGAGATTAGTAAGAATAATACAAAATATGATAATCAGATGACCCATCAAATCCCAGCAAAATTGTTCTCCAGCTCTACTGCTGTGTCTTCAGGAACTGACTAATCTAGCAGAACAAAGAACAGTCACGTCACACCTGTATTTGCATTGCCCACGTATGGCCTGTTCGGCAGCTACGCGTGGACAGCATTTTGATTAGCACGCCAAGTTTCTGATTTCCTTTCTTGGTTATAGCTTTTGGATCTGCCTCAGATTCTCCTAATATTTTGCACATTTTACATAGATAAATAAAGGTGCATTCAACTCAGCTGAGCTTCACATTCCTCAAATTTCCTCCAATATTACAAGAGGTCAGAGAAACTTCTGGTTTTGCCTCAATAAAGCATAAAAGCAGAACAAAGTTGATACCTGTTGCCTCTAAGACACTGAAAGATGTAAAAGTGAAGGATATTACCACACAATCAAAGGAAGCTATAAAAGATTACAAGAAGTAGTAAAATAAGAAGTAGCTTTGAGTCCCTTAACCTTTTGAGAATGCAAATAATAGGTAAGGGATATTAGCTGATGGATTGATAAGAAATTTCAAGTGATTCCAGACCATTAAGTTATTCACACTGATATTTAAAATGTAATTACCTTCAAACCACTTGATAGAGTTGGATTAATGGAATAAACTCTTTATGAGCAACCCATGAGTCATGCCTAATTATTACAAGGTTTTCATTACTTATCATTTTGGCTCTGCGGTTTTACTGAATAACAACAACAACAATAATAATAAATAACACCCCATTCAGACTCTCACACTTTTACACACATACTGTCAAGTGTAAGAGGAAAGAAAAGAACATGTACATAAAAGTTTCAGTGGAATACCTTAAAGAAAATACAGCTTGGCTTATGCATACTGTAGGTAGATTTTTCAGGCTTCAATTTTATGCTTTGCATTTGTCTCTTCAAATATTTAGGTATGGATTTTGGGGAAAAAATGTAAGTTGTCTTTGTTACTAAATGTGTCAAATGGCATAGAAGAATGTGGGAGGGAATTAATTCTGCTGTGTCCCCATCCCTTGAGCAGCAGATACACAAAGGCAGAGGTATAATGAAAAAGGAATGGAGCAGAGTCATCCATGCCTTGAAGCTGAAGTGAATAAGAAATACTGTCAGGTATATGATAACTAGAGATATATGTGATTTCATCATTAGAAGACCTGAGGTCCTGAGGAGGAAAAGATAATCTGCTGTCCTCTGCTGCCCACCCCATCCCTGCTTGTTACTTCCTGGAAGCCTCTCCTGCCTCCCAGCTTACAAGTCCATGAGCAGCAGAGAAAAATTTGGAGATGGCTGACCTTTAGTCATTGCATTTCAAATTATTATCACAGCATCGATTGTTCATACAATGTTTCTTTTATACCTATCTTTTCTTTGCCTTCCCTATCAGAACAGCATTGTTTTTTGCTATTTTTTGTCCCATTTCATTCTTATAATTTGGCAGTGATTACACATGACTCTGTGTGTAGCATCAGCAAGAAGAGACAAATGCATTATTCCTTATTTTGAAAGCTGGACATGCTAGGCACAGATCTCATCTAAATTGCAGTTAAAGCATCAATAACAGTACTGATAGCAACATCAGGCATCCTTGGCACACAGATGAGAAGGCCTGTTTGTATTTGCTTTGGAATTTTCTATTATGTTCTCTTATAGCGTATCAGTGCTTGGTGTCAATTTACTGTTCCATCTCAGAGAAGAGAAAACAAATGCCTTAAGGATCAGGTATGCTGTCTGCAGGCAACTGGTTCCAAAAACTTTGGCTAAGTGGACCTTTGTAAGAATATTTCAAATATCACTATACGTTACACTTCCAACTGAAAACAGCATATCTGCAATGCAGTTCCACAGCTCAGCTGTGAAGCATTCGCCCATGAACTTGCAGACTACCAGTGGTCCATACCCACTATTCACAAACCTCTATATGAGGAACTTACAGATACTTTGACAGCTATTGCTAACTATTCAACAGTTTTGATACTCTGCCATCAATTCTGGAGAGAAAAACAGGACAGATGGCTGGAATATTGTTCATCTAAACCAAAAGTCATCTGCTTATTTAACTGCATCATCTTCATGTACTTACTCTGGGTTTAGCCTACCCTCTCTGAATTCACTTGCCACCCTCGCCACCCTAGTTTCCATTATCATAGAGTAAAGGTGGAGCTCTGACAATGGTGAGACAAATTGCATTTTCTGAAAATGGTAAATATTCTGCAAAGATGTACACAGGAAAGGAAGAGATGTTGAGAGGCAGAGAACAGTCCATCCTTTAAGTCCTCTACAGAAAGGCACCTAAGTAAATCACTTGGAATCAAGCCCCGTGCTTTCTACATATTTGAGCTTTAAATTAATCTCAATACACAAGAATATCACAGAATGTTGCATTACGTTATTTATTCAGACAAACTACTCTTCTGTTTATAAATTATCTGGAAAACCAACAATAGTTGTCTCAGATTATTTGTAAAGTAATTCTTGACCTGTAGCTTGTTAGCTATAAAATACCTGAGCTCTGACAGGGTGTAAGGTAACATGTGAAGTCCGGTTTTGTCTGATCAGCTTGCGACTTGGGGAATCAGACTTCTGTCCTATGCATTTGTGGTTATAAATTCCAATTGCCATCCCCAAGTATCTGTAATGTATAGTTAAAATGTATTGATTTGGCAAAGGCTGCCATTTGCTGAAGTCTATTTGTAGAAAATGAACACAGAACAGGTCTAGACAGGACTGAAATAAATTCATTCTCAAATATGAGCTAATATTCACAGAAAACCTGCAATATTCTGTTGCTTGACTCAGGCAGAACAAGAGATTTAATTACTCATGCGGCTTCTTTGGGTGTTCTGTTTCCCAGCAAAGTCTCGGCTCCCCAGCCCACTGCCATATGTCTCCTGTCTGAAACCAAACCCAATCACAATCTCAAACACACTCAAATTAGGGAGGACTTCCAAGGAAAATTTAATGGCCATAGTTACTCCTCTGGGTTTCACCCTCACTGGTTCGACAACGGTATCATCTAGCTTGTCAACTAATCCTCAGTGTGAGAAGAATGCTTCCATTCTTGCCATTGGTTTTGCTAACAGGCTCTGCGTTGCAGGGAATATTGTCCATCAAATCACACTATCCACAGACCAAATGATGCCAGCTCCTAACCTCAGAATAAGCACCTACAGAGACAAGCAGAGTACCACCGCTTGGTCCAGCCTGCTCCTAGAAAACACTCAGTTTCAAAAACCAGTGATATGAAAAACAGAACTGGCTGTACATGCCATGAAGTACATGGTAACAACTACTAGCAGGGCTGATTCTATTTAAATGCCACACCGTGTATCCTAAGTACATACAAGAGCTCAGCAGAATCTGCAGGAGACAAGACCTACTGACAGCAGCCCTTCTCAGTCACAGAGGTTTATCACAGGAGCCAGAGTTCCTGCTCACTTGGTGCTCCAGAGGAAAGCCACTTGCTCGTCCAGAGCCAAGCAAATATTCCAGCTTTATCCTTCCATTTCTCTACCAGCTACCACTATCCCTGCTCATATGGAACAACAATACTTCCTAACTTAACAATTCACTCTCTAAAGAGTGCTTCATAATGTAAACGTTATTTTCCTATTGTCTTTCAATGTGCACAGACATTTAGAAATATATGTTTTCATCCTGAAATGTGCTTATCCAAGTGGTTAAGAATAATTTCATTTGAGGATGTATTCCCATTCAAAGTAAGTTATTTCCATAACCAAAAATCACTGTTTCTTCTCCCCAACAACTTCAGTCCAACTCAACAGAAGAGTGCCAAGAGAGCAGTTCAAAATATTTCTTAGTTCACCTGATGAACTACTTGCAACAGAGCTTTCTACCTTTAACAAGGCCTCTCAATTAATCTTGGCACATTGCATACACACTAAATACTGCATGTCCTTTTGCCTAAGTACTCCCCAAACACACTGCTGCTCTCTCTGAAACTAATAGTGACTGAACAGAAATACAAGAGCTAATATGACTGAACAGAACTGTAAGACATACGAGCGGTGTGCACTGCATTTATCGGCGACACAAAACTGTCACCATACCTGTCCCAACAAACCTAACCGCAGAACGAGAGCTTCTTCATCTGGTTTACACCTGTGCCTTTTTGGCAATGTTTTTCCACTTGGAAACATCCCGAAATCAATCTTAACCTTGGAATTACTTGTCCTAATGTATTTTGGAACGCTCCAGCCTTCATGAAAGTTTGATTTCACTACAGAAAATTACAAATGTCATCAGTCAGTACCACAAAAACTTCTTGGCTCCTGTTCCTCACATTTGGGAAGTGTTCATACTTGTCTGAAAATGTTTTCATGTGGCAATGATTGTACAACATAAGTCATATATACTGAGCTCTGACCCTGGTCCTCCAAGCATTGCCATGCACGATGCTCACAACCTCCAGTAATTGCGCTAAGCTACTGTTAATACTAAAGCCATTGATAGCTTTTCTTTTTTTTAAAATTATAGCGAATGTGAAGTTCAGTTATAAGAGGATCCAGTTTCAGTGTCCTGTGTTTATAATGGAGCTGACATCTGCGTACAATATCAAATTCATTTACAACTTTGCATGGGGACCCAGGAGAGCTAACAGCGCTAACTGTTCACTGCATTTGATGGGATAAAACTATGAGTTAATGCTGCAACTCAGAACAAACAAGCCTGGTGAAAATTGTCCATTCTTCCAAATCTAAAAGATGCAGGATATTTAAGGTAACTGAAGGAATTAAAAATGCATTAGGACAGAAATATGAACATATGCAAAGCAAGAAAAATCTAAAAGAAGCTCCTTGATTCTTTAGCATAAATCACAATTAGCAGTCAGGATTCCATTTTCCTGTCACACTGTCTATAAATATTTCTCTCTTGTATACAACTACTGCAAAAATAACTTTCTTCTCAGTGACAGTGTTTCAGTCCTCAATCCTTCTGTTACTGAAGTGTGGATCTAAACATGTTTCCAGCATACTTGTAATCCACAATGAAGGAAGCACCTCACAGGCTCAAAAATTTGCTATCTCCATGACAAATGAACGGTTGTGGGGGCAGGCAGAATGGGTGCCAACCGTTCGATTACTGGGGAACTGCTCCCCTCTGCTGAGGATTACTTCAGGGGTCCCATCCACCTCAGACACCACAGGACACCCTGCCTGCTCTGCCGTGCCCAGCCCCACCGTGGGTAAGGCAGATATAGGGGCAAAAGAAACCGAATCCTCTGCCTCTCCCAAATGCCCCTCAGATCTTGCTGAAGGTTATTCCTCTCTGCAATAAAGATGTCAGATTACTTTCGAATCCGAGTTTATACTACTTGACACAGATGCATCGTGCCGCATAGAACAGCACACCATTATGAACGAGGCCGAAAGCACAGAGGCAAATTCTGCTTTACTGTACAAACTTCTACTGAAGTTAGAAATAAACTCTAATGCCACGTAGGCTAATGTGCCTGTGGAGCCTATTAACTTCCTTGCTGTGTTTTCCAAAGTACCACTTTCAGTAGGTCACAATAGTAATCTGAATAAATCTAACACTTAAAAAAAAGCCATAATGTTAACAATATATTTTATTTACCATCAAGATGTCAGAGCAGATAAAAGTGTTTATTTTAGGCATGGTCATAAAAGGAAGTTCTCCAGAAGGAAGATACAATTTACCACATACTGAAAGGATAATAAAATTTGATTTTAATCTATTGTAGATATATTAAATAATTATCGATCAGCATACCAGTATTGATCTGCCTCATTTAAGAAACTCTCTTACCACTTAAATATAAGCAATACAACCCATTGGTGTGAAATTTTTCAGGCTTTAAGTACTTAAAGCAGTAAGTAGTCCTAAACCCCAAAATTTATTTTCTGATAATATCAATTTGCCATTAGAATCACAACAAACAAAAAAGCCAACCCACGCAGAAATCCAGAAAACAGGGCTGCAAGTTTCTTCAAAAGAAGTTTATTTCACTTCCACCACTGTCAAGGCAGGTGAATTACGATCTCGAACAGATGTTTGTTTATATATTTATTAACCTCCAGTAATGAAGATTTTATAAACTCCTTGGGCAAATAATCCAAATGGCCTATCATTTTATAAAGTTTTCCCTAATTTCTAACTTGTGCTTTCTTTGCTGATGTGTAAGTCTGCTATTCATCATCTAGCACAGCGCATTTGGAGACTGTATCCTCTTTGCTGACATTTTTTTAATACATTTGAAGACTGTTAAAACATCGCACATTAACCGCTCTTCTCTAAACTAAACAACCCACATTCTTCTGGTGTTTGCCGTAAGTCATGTGCTAGACCCTCCTCATTCCTGCTGCTCTTCTCTAGGCTCACTCCCATCTGATACCCTACAAAGGTAAATTGGCCAGAAGACTAATTGGTATCTTTTGCACGTAAACTCAGATCCACATATATTCCAGTGTGAGGTTTGCCTTTTCTGCATCAACAAGACAGGATTGAAGTTCAGTTTGTGATCCATTTTAACACTGAAATTTTATTTCTGTAAAATTTTCACTTAATCAGTAGCTGTGAAGCTGTCAATTCCTGTTGAAGCGCAATAGTTTGCACTTATACCTATTAATTAATCTCCTCTCTTTTTCCGTTCATTTCCTCAGTTTGTCAAGATCATTTTGAAGTCCAATTTTGTCCTCCAACATGCTTACAGCCTCTTCAGACTCCATGACATCTACAAATTTAATATATGCACTGTCATCAACCACAGCACTAATATAAACTCATTGACCACAAACACAAACAGACCTCTAGAAAATCCCACTCATTTCACTTTTCTGTTTACCCAGTGAGGCAGTCATGACTTTTTCTGACAAAGGCTTCAGACCAGCTTTCCACCTCTTCTGTAGCAGCTTCATCTGATTATCAGCTACTAGATGCTGGGGTATTTTCAGGAGGTCATCAAAATCTTTGGACAAAAAAAAAGAACTGGATACTCCAAAATTACTTCATGGAAAATGACTGAGTAAAGTAATAAAATGTGCACGCCTTTTACTGAACTGATAATGCCATCATCCTACATGGCAAGTTTCCATTGACTTCAGTGCTCAGCACTGGAATATTAACAATTCACATTACAATTCTGGCATTGTACTTATAAGAAAGATGTGGTACACAACAACAAAGGAGATGACTTACTGTAGTCCTTTGCACACTAACCACAGAAGGATAAATTAAAAACTGCAGAAACTGTGGAGAAAATACGTTTCTAGACACTAACTCAAGTAGGGCTTGTGACTAGAGCTATTTTGGGGGGAGAAATCTGATAGTGGATTATAGAGTTGTCACTTGTAATAAGTATAATCCCTTGTAGTGCAAACTCAGGAGATTTCAGATTTGGGACTGCAGAGCAATCCAGCTGTATATGCATGACAGCCTTGTGCCCCTGGGCAAAAGAATTATAGTCTTGGACATTCAGAAGCCAATTTTGAATATGATCAGGCTGCATTAGAGTATCTGCATGAGCTAAACTTCCATAGTTCCCATTTCAAATGCATCAATTTTCTTGTGCTGGATTTATTCAAAAGAATTATTTACATTAATTTGTCTATATCAATACTTGTAGGATGCCTAACAGAAGAAATACCAAGACATCTGGAAAAAGAAAAGGGAGTAGATGTACTTCACCCTAAAACTAAATAGAACAACCTAATACGAAGGCAGGCCTGAAGAGCTGAATCCATACAGCTCAGGAAACAAGAAGTTGCAGAGGATTTTGACAGAGCAAATACAACAGTGCCAGCCAGTATCGCACGCCAACTATTTAACAAAAGCAAACAGCCTCCAATGTTGACATATTTAGGCCTCATTGAATCCAAAATACCAAAGCTTCTCCATATTTAAAGCAGAGATGGTTTATTCAGCATTGAAAAGTCATCTTCTCCCACTTTACTGGGAGGGAGTTTCCCAGGTTTCCACAGTGCCACCAGCATATGCTCTAACTAGAAAGTTTAGATAATTCTAAATACTTCATCAGCCTACATCTTTCTGTACATCGGGGGTGGGGGGGGGGTGGCGGGGGGTGGAGGGGGTGTATTTATCTAACAACTAAAGGGAAAGGAAGGACTTTTTTCATATGACATGAAGAAAACTTAAAAGTGATTTCTAAGAAGGTGCTTCATGGTGCAAATTCAGGAAAAGGCAATGTTGTTCTTTTTCCTTGCTGTCCAATTCTTTAAGGGGGTGTCTGTGACGATGCAAACCTAAAACTTTTCTGAACAACTCAATTGTGTTATACTTGATAATGTTCCACTGTATCCAGACATTCAAACTAATAGAAAGCATTAACAGAGATCAAATTTAATAAGTGAGAAAACACTACAAGGCAATATTTATGTAGCACATCTCGTGCTCACCTACTCATAGGACAGAACACTGCACAGTGCAACATTAATGGTGAATTATATATACATATAAAAATTACGTCATCTCTGGCTATGACCTGAGAGGAAACAGTTGGAAACAGATAACAACTATGAAGAACATATGAACAAATGACTGAACAAATGACAACTGCATTTGTGAAATAATACAAACACAGAGCTATCACATGGCAATAGAGACACAGTTTCAAATTCTGGATCACTCCTGTAGTTGAGCTTCCCCACTATACCTATACACCAGTGGATGCATTCTGCTTGATCTATAATGTATGAAACAAGTCTTAGATACACATTTTTAGTCTGGTTCCCTAAGGAAACAAGACTTACATGATCATTTGTTCTCTCTTCCAGTTCCTTTCCCCATGCAAAGTGGCTTGTGGACCCAGACTGTGAGGAAGAGAGACCACAAAAATCCTGAACTCCTACAAGTTTTATGAATAGCAATAGCTGGATAAAGGATACAGACCCAATTAGCATCTCCACTGAGGGAAAGGCAACTGGAAGAGGCTACCAGGGGGTCTGGCAGGCAACAGCCAGCTGGCTCGACAGCAGTCACATGGCTTGTCATCAGCCACAGCAAGTACTGCTTCTTGCCCTTCCAAGAAGCACGTGGAGATGACCACAGGGTATTGCAAAAGTCAAAGAGAAAGGTTAGGGGAACACAGCAAAGCAGCTTGTTATTACAGTGGATAGAAGACAAATCCATAAGCAAAGTGTTCTGTTTTTCTACTACCACAGACACTTCTATTTACATATGGTGCAAATGACCACACAGTGCAGAGGTTTACTAGAATGAGAATCATAATGCCTTAAGATATGGGGAGAAATTTCCATGGCCTTTCTGTGCAGTTACTGGGGTTATCCAGTGTCCCACGTGTACAGAGCATTCTATAACCACAACCAGCGTGACCTGGATAGGCTGGAAAGCTGGGCAGAGAGGAACCTGATGAGGTTCAACAAGGGCAAGTGCAGGGTCCTGCACCTGGGGAGGAACAACCTCATGCACCAGTACAGGCTTGGGGTGGACCTGCTGGAGAGCAGCTCTGCGGAGAGGGACCTGGGTGTCCTGGTGGACGACAGGTTAACCATGAGCCAGCAGTGTGCCCTGGCTGCCAAGAAAGCCAATGGGATCCTGGGGTGCATCAAGAAGAGTGTGGCCAGCAGGACGAGGGAGGTTCTCCTTCCCCTCTACACTGCCCTGGTGAGGCCTCATCTGGAGTACTCTGTCCAGTTCTGGGCTCCCCAGTTCAAGAAGGATGAAGAGCTACTGGAGAGAGTCCAGCGGACGGCTACAAAGATGATGAGGGGACTGGAGCATCTCCACTACGAGGAGAGGTTGAGGGAGCTGGGCTTGTTTAGCCTGAAGAAGAGAAGGCTGCGAGGGGACCTAATAAATGCTTATCTCACCGCAAGGTGGTCTACATTTTTATTATGAATTTGGAAATTAGGTCATCCTACCCATACACATTTAAATTACTGAGATTGCATCATTTCCTTTCATAATCTTTCTCACCTTACAATGACGCCTCTCACAGCTAGGCAGGAAACCATTTTCTTGTCATATGGAAGTTTTGAGACTCCATAAATTGCCATGGTTTGAACTAGGATGAAAATCAGGATGAAATAAGACTTGCCAAGGTTTTTCTCAAAAAAAATCCCAAAACAACAAACACCAGAGAAGAAGCAACATCCCAGAAGAGAAAAAAGCCATATGGTGAAGGTACCCACTAGTCCCATGGGAACCTCTGGTTCAACTTCTTAATCTTACACTGTCTACAGGACCACCTTGCTTTTTCAGAGATGGGTATTTGCCTGTCTATACGTGGCTTCCTCTCCTTTCAGGGTGGAATTTCCAGTCATAAACTAGAAACGCTTGTAAAAGCATTCTTGGTGAAGCCAGTACGTTCTTGTAAAAACCTTTCATTTCAGTAAATGTAAATGTACATTCTAAAAGAAAGACCATTGGCCACTTTCAGACTGACCCTCATTTTATGTTCTTACTGAAAGCTGATGAAAGCACACAACCAAAAAGACAGTACACACACATTTTCCCAGAATAGCTGCTGGCATAGCATTAGTAAATTCAAATGGGAAAAATATCTCCATTTAAGTCCATAACTCATTATTTTGTTTTGAACCTATTCACAGCAACTGACTGATAACAAGGAAACAGATATAGTTTTAGTTCAATTACTAAAATATTTGAGTTTTAATATAGTGCTTTTTAACCCACTTATTTATTGTTAGTTTCCAAACCTATAAAATCTTTGTTTGTGAGCTTTTCTATTTTAATCACCCTAGCCATCTGCAGCACATCTGTTACTTGCTAGTATACAGTAATTAACTTAAATGTGGACTGGGTACAATTCTGCATCAACAGATATCAAAGCACCTGCTTTGATAAGAGACAAACACCTCTTTATCAGCTATAATATTTGGTCAGGTTAGAATTAGATTTACTATCCATCCCCTAAACTTATGTGATATATATCTATGTAGTAATTGAAAGCAAAGTCTGGATTTTTTAGCGTTCTCCATTCCAGTGGCAAAATATTATTTCTTGAGAAAGAGATCTCATGTTAAAAGACAGATACTCTGATACTAGTATTTATTTGGTTTTAAACACAAAAAGTGAATGTTTCACATTCACTCAATTAGCAATCTTATGTCACTGCATTTTTTCTGTGGAGTGTGGAGAAAGGGATACATCTCTCTGTGATCTCTGCTGGAGAGAGAACATTTAATGAATCCATTACAAAAGTTCTCAGAATCATAACCAATTCATTAGGTTTGAAAAACTCCTTGGGATCATGCTGAATCCACATAACTACCACCACCTGGGAACTTCATAGGCAGCCTTGAACTGGCCACATAACTGCAACTGTTAGACCTCCAGGCCAACTGGACCCATCTTTAATTGCATACTTAGTACAAGTCAGTTTTGACCATCCTGTCACCATTTAAACAAGACATAACTGAGTCTGTCGTGAATCCCTGGATAATTGCATTTTGTTACCTTAGAGGTCTGTGGCTCCTATAATTAACTGTATTCTTTTTAAAGTCAGCCCAGAAAAGGATGGCTTTCTGCCAAGAAAGTTTTTATAATGTTCAAAGACTCATTCTGAGGAACAGCAGGTGCTCTTTGTTTTTATTTCTCAGTGTGCTAATGCCAAAGAAGCAGGGCATTCAATTGCCATGTGTCCACAACCTAATGCTCTCTCCATCCCCATAAAAGGGAGAGATTATTGTACCATTCAGAGCAATACCCCAATAAACACAGTAAGGATTGGACTATTAGGTAGGCTGTTTCGGGAAGTTGTTCTCTTGGGGAAACATGGTTCATAGGTGCATGTGAAGAAAGTCTGCTACAGTATTTGCGCATCAAACCTTTCATCGCATGTGTTACATCCTTAGCGAGGGTGCTCAGCCTGTTAGTTCTCAGAACACAAAGCATTTCAGGCTGCCTTCCCTGGGCAGCAGGGAGCTCATTAGTATCACCAGCTCACCATCTGTCTCTGAAGGAGGAAGAGACGGAATTAATATATGATGGAGAGAAGGAAGAAGAAAAAAAAGGCAAACAAAAAAATGGTTGGGAAGCAGCAGGATGTCATCCAGAAAAGCACAGAATGTTTCCTTTGAAATATCTCGCCTTGTCTGCACAAAACATGGAGAACGGCTTGGGAATGGCTATGAAACGTTCACAAAAGCATTGGTAAAGACTGAATCATAACCATTTTAAGTACAGGATCTTCCAAAGACCATCATTAAATACAGCTGTCCAAAGATGAGCCCGGTGAAACCTTCCTGGTTCTGTACTGCCTGAACCACAGGAGCAGACAGCGGCTGAAATGATGCCTTTCTGGCTTCGAGGCATAATGAGAGAAAAGGTAATGAATGAGAGCAGCTCCTCGTATGGACCGAGCAGCCGCCCTGCAGCACAGGCCACGTGTCGGGTGGGTGACAGGAGGAAAAAATCATCTACAGCTGGGAAGCGTCATGTCTGGTCTGGACATCCAAAGTGCAAGCTGTAACCACCCAAATGTAGAACAGTCTCCTTCCCAACTCAAGCCCTTACAAATGATTCGGAAAGCAAAAATAGACTGCAGGAGAAAGCGATGGCAGGACAGAGTCACAGAGGACAGTGACAGAATGGGAGGGGCTGCAGAGGAAGAGGACTCCACAGGGCAAACACAAGGCAGACCACAAAGCTTTGAGATAAAGAACTACCTTCTGAATATTGAATTAATCTGAAAATTCCTAAAACATTCCTCTCATTAGATGTTAGCCATTTTAGTAACACAATTATCTTTATACGACAATTTTATATACACACATAATACAGTATAAAATAATGCAACCTCTAGAATATCCAGCTGATAGGACAACATCTCTCTGAGTACGTGAGAATTAAAAAATTCATATTTACATAAACTAACCTTAATTGGAGAAGTTTTTCAAGTACCAGCAATTACATTTGTAACTATGCTCACTATATATCTACTTTGCGTCTGAAAACTCTAAAGAACAATGCAGACTTCAAATCTGAAACCTATGTAAACTAACTTGCTCTGTTAATATGGTCATAAACAGTCACAGCTAAAACAGAATTGAAATCATAAATAATAAAGTCCAGGGCAGCCTAAAAGTCAGTCACTGAGTGAATCCTCTACCATCTGGTCCTTCAGGAATCTCAATATAAATATTCAGAACGAGAATACATCTCACTGAAAATCAGGAATGGTGCATAAAGCACTCAGGACTGTTTGAAAACTGTAATATAAATATCAGCCTTTCAACTGATCGCACAGACCTTTGGGTCAATGCAGCAACTTCTCAGAGGGACAAAGATGAACAGCTCAGATATTTAAAGTTTCAAAATCTGGGACACCTTCACTTTTTTGGTGGTTTATACTTAGTCTGTTTTCTTTGGTTGTTAACTTCTGTGTCAGGGAAAAGACCTTCCTAGTCATAAAGAAATTATGGGAAAAAAAATACAAGTAACCTAGAAACCTGAAGTCAGACGGTGGTATTTACACTCATGTATCTAAGCAGATGCCTTGATTTTCAGAATCGCTGAGCAATTGCCTATAGGTATTGTCAAGCACCACCATTTTTTT
This sequence comes from Opisthocomus hoazin, assembly GCF_030867145.1. Lineage (NCBI taxonomy): Eukaryota > Metazoa > Chordata > Aves > Opisthocomiformes > Opisthocomidae > Opisthocomus > Opisthocomus hoazin. Next base: position 13,482,539 of record NC_134418.1, read on the forward strand.
GAAAATCAAGTCATTGACCTACAAGGTATTATAATTGGCTTTAGGGTTTTTAAATTTATTTATTTCAAAGCCGTGTTCTCTTAGCAGGAAAAAAAAAAAGTGTCTAGCTGTGAATGCCAAAAAATGTTAAAGGTATGACCTCAGTTTTCTGCTGATCATGAACTATGTGGAACTTGTCCAATAAACATAATAGAATGGGAAAATGAGGAACTGAGTTCTTGAAAAAACAAAATATGTCATCAGCACACAGAGTAAATGCACTTCTGTGCTACTTTCTGGGTCACAGACACTCTCACAGGCCACAATATCCTCCTCCTGACTATCTCATACACCTCTGTGGTCTGACCCACCTTCACAGCATGTCATTGCCATGTATGCAACTTCAAAGAAACAAATGGAGTTACAAAAGCAGCACGCTACAGTAGCACGTCGGCAAAATCAAATCTTACATCTGAAGACATACATGTTAATGAGTCAAATTCAGCTCTGTTTCACAAAGCTGTATATCTGGAGTAGTAGCTCCCTGAATTTCTTTGGAACTGCCTCAGAAATGCAACCACAGAACCCTCTACATTTCCTTGAGAAAAGGGTATCCAGGTTAGTTATGGAAAAAAAATATTTTCATTTCTGAAGTTCTACTGTCAGTAATGAGCAGATTATTTGATTGCATTACATTATTCTCTGCTTCTCATGGCAGAATGTATAGCACTGGGATAGAGGTATGGCAACTATTGGATGCAAACTCCCTGCTGTAGAAGAAAATACAGATATACTAAACCTGAAACAGTAAGACAAGACATAACTGTTCATACAGGTTTTGTATCAAGGAATGGAGTTGCTACAACATTAGAAGGTATATATTCACAAGGTGAGGCATATAAAATTGAAACTCCTGGAAATCATAAGTATTTATAAATACGGAAACACAGGACAGCTCAGGACACAAAATATATGATTGTGCTTGTCACAAACAGGTATTTGCTACTTCCGAAGACATTAACATGAGGTTTATTCATATCGCCACTGTACACACCACTTCCATTGTTTCAGTGATGATGCTTGTTTATAAAAAAATAAATAAATGAATACTGGCATTCATGATGTATTTAACAAGTCTCTCAAGATCTTAAATCAATAATCTCAGTGCTATCCAACTAAATCGCCACACTGCCTGCTTCTAACACAGAACAATGAAGATTCTCTAAATACAGTAGGCTGACCATGACAGCTGATCAGCACCCAGATCTCTCATATGCACACAAAAAGCAGCGTTGTAGTACTTATGACACCTGATGTCCCCAGCATTAGCATTTTGGTTCTGTTCGGTAACAAATGCTGCATGGAAAATGATGTCTGAAAATGAACCTTCCCCTTTTGGTTAATTATGATGGATGGTAATTTTGAAGAATGTGGTTGCATTTTCTGAGTAAGGAGTTTGACTAGATAGATGACTCCAAAGATCCCTGTAAGGGCCTGGAAAGCATCCATCCTCCTGAAAAAGAAGAAGAGCATGAGCCAACCCAAAACCAACTTCCTAGAGTCATCACTGCTGTTGCAGAATTTTATCTGCTGAGTAGCACAGAAAGGTGCCGCAAAGCTGGAAATACAATCACAAGAAAGAGGACAGAACTACTGCCAGTCTTGAAGGTAAATGATGTTCACAAGGAGATTCATATACAGGTTTATAATATGTTTTGTTTTGATGAACCTCTAGCAAGCAAAAAACTATACATACACTTGTAGACCATTAATGTATTGCTAACATATCTGGCATCATTATTCAACAGAGGAAGGTACTCTTCAGTTTGCTGGCATAGTCTCAAAGTAAAGTTCCTTCTTTTTGTTTGCAGAGCTCTTGCCTTGAAGCATTTTTCCAGGTTTTTTATTTATTTATAATCATGCCAGGCCTCCTAAAGGTTTGGAATCTTGTTTGTTCTAACAAATTGCCGTTGTAATTAATAAATGCGCTAAACCTGCCGTCACCCTAACTGATAATGAAAGTTTGACTGGGCCTAGCAGGGAAAGATTTTTCCCTGTTACACCTTTTTTAAAAGAAAAAACCTACTTCTGGTTGAGGACAGAGATATGGGCATGAGAGAAAAATACATAGAAACATTTTAAACCCCCCAAAAAAGTTGAAAAATGATACAATTTTAATTTTAGAGCCAAAATTACGGCAAAATTTAAGTCATGACTGGAATCAAATTATGCCCTTGGATAGTATTAAAATGGCAAGTTGAAAACAAGAGATGATTGTCTTATTTTAGGTATGTCTCTCCAAGAAACAAACTTCTGCCTGATTTGGTCTGCTGATTGCCCACCACCTTCTTTGTTAGTATTTCTTTCTCGTGGACATTTATTATTGCTTTTCCCACAACTACCTAATGCCCACCCAGCAGTTTCATGGGGAAGGGAGCATATTATCTCCATTTGGTTACCCAGTGCCCAGAACTTCGTTCATGGGGCAAATGAAAAACTGACAGACCTGACTGATATTGCAAAGGCACTGACTAACATAAATGAATCAAAAGGCAACGGTGTGCTTTGTAACCTCTTGCTTGACTTGCCTGTTTGACAAGGTAAGCCTATCTCCAGCACAGATCCCTGTCTATAATCTCATTTTATATACTGCATCAATGGCTGCACAAAGGAAGCTGATTTAAAGCTAAAGCATAATCACAGTGAAGACTCTCAGACTTCACCACAAGGAACCCAGCAAGACCTACACGTGGTAGTCTGCTCAGGCTCCATTAAATCATCAGTAAATTAGGAACATCCATAGGTGCTAGCAGGCTAACATATAGTTGTGCTTAAGTGCCTTGCAAAGAAAAACTTCCTAGTGGTAAATCAATGTAAATCAGTTTTTTAGTGCTAAGGGATTGAACTCTGAAGTCCTCAAAGAAAAAATGACAGGTTAATACCAATGGTTTCACTGTTGATGACTTTAGTAGAACCATGCCAGCCCAACCATTTGTCAGTTCAAACCACAATGCAAAGCTTGAGAGGAAGGTAACACCAAGCACTTTGGGGGTAAGGAGATATATGACAGAAATTTTCTACCCTCAGAATAACAATTACCCTCATTTCTAGGGTGAAGAATAAGGAAAATAAAAGGGAAAAGGAAATACAACATGAAAAGTCCCCCCTCCTTATTAGGTACAAAAACTCCCATGTGCTACAAGCCCAACAACCCCCTTCTTGGCTGTTAAATTTGTTAGGATTTTCACCATACAGAGTGCAATAACTAACCATCAGTAGAGAACCACGCTGAACACAGGATTCTAAAATACAAGGAGAAAGAATACATGTGTTAAATATTAACTTATCTATTATTAATATATTATTTACTTGGTAAATAACATATTACATGAATTAGGTGGGCTTTGGACCAGGGTTCTAGTGTTAATTGTATTTATCAGGACAAAGAAGAGAGCCGTACTCTACAATTTCAGTACAATATTCTTCAGAAGAATGGGCATTGATTCAATCTAACTGTGGGTATCTAATTGTGGCTATAGGAATTACGGTACCATTTTCTGTGTAGAGATTCGCTGTAAGTAAATGAAGAACATGACTGTGATAAAAAAAATAAAAACAATAATTCTATTAAGTTACATGCAATGCTTTAGAAGCTTGCCCAGAGAATTCCCCCAAGTGAAGATGAGGATAATATTAAAACCAGTAAATCATAACAGCTGCCACAAAAGAATTATCTGGTATAGTATCCTGTTCTGGTAACCTTGCATCCCATGGACAACTAGGTACATGGAACCACCCTCTAGGGAAAAATACTCAGTATTTCTCTTACGTGCTATTTTGTAAAAGCCTGAGGTGACAATTTACTATTTGCTGTTCTACCTTTTTTCCCTCTTCTTAACCACTAAGCCTCTCAGATTTCACTTTCCCTTGATGATGCTTAGCTCAGAGGCATAGAAACAACACTCTTGAAGAACGCCCTTCACCTGGAATTTGTGTAATTTGAGGTATGCCTTTGCTAGGAAAGTCGGTGTGAGCTTCTGACTTCCCAGTCATGTTGCTCTGCACATACTACTTGTGTCTCCTCAAGATCCATAGCAATATCTTGAGTCAAAACAAACTATTGGGTCTGACAGCAGTGTTTAGATAGCAATATAAATATTGCCCGACTCCACACGGAAGGTGTAAGGTCCCCACTCCAAAGTCTCTGCGTTTCTAAAGGCGACTGAGTAACACAGTATTGTCATACACTCTGGAATACATATATTAAAACAGTGTTAAGCAGAAAGGTTACACTATATTTCTACCAGTGTTATTCAGTATAGTCTATCCCTGCTAAGAATAAGTCTCTGCTCCTGTAACCCAGAAAGTGGAGCAAGATACCCTGATTTAGCCCTACAGCCAGTTCTAATGTACAGCATTTACACAGGCTTGTCTTCAACTCCTTTGCTCGTATACTATACTCACAAGTGAAACAGGGTAGTGAAAACAGGACAGATGTCACAGGAGATAGCGAAAAACAGAAAAAAAGATTACTCTTTTCCCCACAAAAGCAAGACACATACAGAGTAACTATATGTAAGAAAGGAACAAAATTTTAAGAAAGAATTATTCCACTGTACAGAAGTTGTAAAGGTTGCTGCAACTGGTGAGAATCCACTTTGAAATTCATTCTTTTATTAATTTTCTCAGTAGCTTTAAATATTTTTCCAGTAGGATTTTATGGATAACAAATTATCATTATTTTGAATTTCCTGAAAATCATGAATCAATACAGTCACAAACCGGATCTGTTCAAGGTAATGTTCTTGTTACTTACTGCCTCAGTGTTGCAATTTACCCCCTTTGCTTCCTTTATTTCACTGCATCTTTCACACCACCCTGTTGTAATGCCTTTAATAAAAAAAATAGCCTTCGTTCTCATGTACTATTTAAATTCATCATGTCTGACCTGTTCAAATGCAATGAATGCATAATTAATTTTCATTATAAATTTAGAATACTTCCTCTCTTCTTGCCACTTCAAGCTTCCTTTAGCTTTGAACAGCTATCATGTTTTATTTTATATTCCTCAAAAATTTTTTTTCTTGCTGTCTTCCTTTCAAATTTCACATACAATTTGACTCTTTGGTAGACACACAGAGCACAAACCTGCCCAGAAACTGATGCAAGAGTAATCGGTGAAAAACAGGTATTTGGCCCATCACTAAAAACACAGCCTGTACTCCTATGGCTGGAAAAACAGCTGGCATAGCAGCCTCTGTGCACATCATCTTCCCAAGAAAGAGAGGTTTTAGGATTCATATTCAGTCTTTGCTGTTAATACCAAGTATTTAAGAAAAAGATACAGCACAGAGCAAAAACTATACATTTATTTCTCTCTTTAAATTGTGTCATTACTTCAGCATTTTTTCTTTTTCGAAGTTATTAGGAATGCTGTTACTTCATATTCACACACATTTCCAAAATCCTGGTATGCAGGCTTTATTTGGATATTGGGTCTGTTGTTAACAATCCTGTTTCTCTAAAATGCTGCCAACTGCATCTTCAGCATGACAATGGGCGAGTAACAAAAATTCTTAGAGCCAGGGCTATCAGTCACAGACTACAGGAAAGGAAAGCAGCTTGCTCAGTTCTGATTTCAGCGCCTTCCGTGTCACAAGGACTACTGCTTAAGGGAACTTCCTTGCAACTTTATGGCACTAAACATTAAGAACTTTGCTCAGCAACATCAGGCTTATCTAATTGACCAGAACAGTTTTGAAATGTACTTCAACCTGAACAAATAGACTTGTGGAACACTCAGAATGTCTTCCCATAAAGGCCACAGAGTTGGAGTGTTGGTATATATTTATTTCTGCTCAGTATTCCCAGCTTGGAGGATAAGTATAACAGTACACTCCAGGAAGTTTTATGATTTGACTACATCAACATATTTCTTTTATGACAACTGCATTAACTTTAGTTCCTGGGTTTCTTTTTTTCCTGTGAAATAGTCTTCAGAAAGGTCTTTTAGAAGATCTAAAACTATTGCCAAAGCAAAAATCAAAAAAACTTAAAAACTAGTCACCACTAAAAGATGAGGACATGTCCAGAAATGTTTGTCAATTTAGCCGCCTTCCACTCTGTAAAACCCACCACCTTAAGACTGATGCTTTACTGGATGAATCCAATCTACTGTAACTTCACAGGAAAGCATGCTATACGCAACTTGATCTAAAGTAAAACTTTGCAGTTTAGTTTTACTGCTTTTTCAGGACAGCCCCCATCACACCCCTCCATCTCTATTAGCTCACTGACTTGAAGAGAGCCCTGTTTCAGACCAGTAAAGCGTGAATCATCCTTGAAGTCTTTCCAGGTTTGTTTTGTTAAGCCACGTTTTGTGGAAAATATGTAATTTTGCTGGGATTTTCATCCTGCTGTCCAAACATATCAAATTTTAACCAACAGGCAACTTCTTGCCAAATGAGGTCTCAATGACATGACATCACAGTAGAAAGGGCACACACTTAGAATGCAACAGTGGCTGCATTGTAATTGTTCTTTTGATGGATTGTCTTAGGATTGGTTTTGTTGCAGCATGAAGTGTTGAACTTTCCTGTTTATCCATCAAAAAGAGAAAGCGTACAGACTGCGCAAATACTACGCACTTTGCCTTTTCAGTATAATTCAGATAAACTGATCATTTCCTAATGGAAAGCCATCTGCTACGTGCACTATATTGCATTCCTATCACTTAGCTCGAATTTAAAAAAGCTGTAATATGGAACTGTACAATGCTAAAAGCAAGCAAATGGTACAAAGTCCAGAGATTTAACTTATGCAACGCAGATTATCAGAAAGATGGTTCTTTCATCTGCAGTATCTGCTACAATGAACGGCTATAATCCCCTTCAAAATAAACCCCTAAACAAAAGAGTCCTTAAAAAAAAGTTAACCCAGTCACTTAAAACATGGTTTTGACAAAGTGCTAACACACCATGCAGACTACAAGCCTTGAAGGCTGTGACTACATGCAGGAGTACACTTCCATTGTTTTATTGGTCCTACGGAGAGATGGTGAAGTGCTTCATAAGGAAAATGGCATTCCTGTATGGTTACATATTGAGGCAACTACCCTGGAAAAAATCTTGAGGAGAAGGAGGAGAAAGAAGGGAAATCCTTGAGTGGCAAGAAGATTTATTGGATAATTTAATAGGATTTTCTCATCACTAAATTCTATTTTTCTTCTGTCCCTAATCACCTTTCTTCTACCTCATTAAATCCAATTTCACTTCATCATATCTTTCTTTCCTCTCTAATTTCACAGATCGTCATGTAATTTCTCTTTGGCCAAACAGCATACCTTCTTTTTGTATCATTCTTCCCAACTCTACTCCTTCCCACCTTATCATTACGCTGCCTCATTTCCTGCTCATTACTTCTCTTGCCACAAACTGGTCACTCCTATAATGCCGTCCACCCCATCTTTCTGCAGTGTTGTGAAAACACTGTGCATCTCTACTTTGTTCATTTTCTTCCTTTCTTTAGACAATTTATTGGCTGATCCATTTTGAATTTCTTCATTTTTCTTATTTCTAGAAACATATACATATAGAAATGACAAAACCAAGCTACACAATCATTAAATCATATTCTACGGAGTCACATCCATGCTCCTGCGCACATCGTCAATTATATTGTGGGTTCACCAAACAAGAGTAGAAATAAATTTCATACTTCTACGCAGGTTGGACTGATCGGCATTTTATTCATGACACTGAATCATGCTTCATATTTCAGCAATGAAAATTTCAGTAATTTTGCACATTTTCTGATTTCACATAAAGAATGAGACTAGTTGAATCTTGGGAAGATTCAGTGACATACCTGAATCACCATTCAATCTTGTAAGCACTGGAAAGACTGAATCCTGTCAAATAATGTCTCAGTACCATGTTTTGTAATATGTCCCCCATATATTCTTAATGAAAGTGAAAATGTCTCTGTACACACAGAGAAAAAAATCCTTCTTAGGTCTTGTCCACTACTCTCAAGGTTGTAAAGGAAAATACGACAAAAGAGAATAACTACCAGCACCAATAATTGTTTTTATCACCTTTGAAAGGGTCCCTAGTCTATCATTTTACTAGATCCCTTAAATGAGCCCATTATCATCTAAGACAAGGAAGGGGGCTGGCACACTCCAAAGAAGGGCAAAGCCCCAAATAATCAGACCCTGCAAGAGGTTTGACTTGTTCCTGTAATAACTCCACCTGTCTCCAGGAAGCCAGCTTTCCTTGGACATTTGCACTATGTTACCATAGGCACAGTACCACAAAAGTGAGCAAATGAAAATCGTCCTAGAAATTGAGGCATGGGAATGAATGCAGAGACACCCCAGCAGGACCTGGATAAGTATCAGCTTTGTGAGATTTGGCTCACGTACCACTTATATACTGCAAGATGAAGTGCTACCAAAGGCCCCCAGAGCCTGGAGATCAGGGGTGTGGGGCAAAAGCGAGGGCTTCAGCACAAAGTCAGTTCCCAGGAGGTAACACCAACCACCAACCAGTCTGCCAGCTCTTCAGAAACATGTATATTCAATCAATTGTTCCCAGCAGCATGGGCGACCTGGGAAAAAGAGTATGTACCAACCTCCCCCCTAACTATATTTAAAGAGGAAAAAGATGTTCAGGGGACAACATTATCAGCAATTATTCATTAGCGATGGCAAATGAATAGAAGACAGTGAGCCTCTTCCAGTTTAAAACCAAAAAGGGCCTAGGGATGTCCAGTCATCAGATGATCCACAGAATATTTTCAGCAGGACAAGCAGTGTTGTCTGGAACTGGACCTATTCTCGGTTTTGATTTGACAGAGGGTTAAAATGTAAAATATTAATAGCCTGATACCTTCAATGTGTTTGCATGTTCACAAAGGATAATTTAAACTGTAGCTCTCCATATTTACTAACAGAAATTGGCATGAAATGTTTAAACATACCAATTTCAAACTAAACACTGCACACCTTTTGCAAGAAGCCCCCAAACCTTAATTCCTCTTAGATCCTTCTGATGAATCTGCTTTGTATAGAGGGGACTGACTGGACACAGCTACAGAACGATGCAAGTCCAAAAGCATCTGCAAAGACGTAAAATGGTTTCAAGAACATAATAATAGGTGAAGGTAACATAAATTTTGGTCATATTCATACAGGTTCAAAAATGCAGCACATGAATAAATGGGGTTCTGGGGCAGGCATGACATTCCCACTATTCTTTCTCCCTGATAAAAGTGCTCCATCTGCTTGTGTTACTCTTTCTCAACTGTCAGACAAAATTTTACCATTATTACCATCTTTGTTATCATACCATCTCCTTAAAATCAATGCTCAAAAATCCCTGTTCCTTAAGGACAGTATTATAACCTTCATGAAGAGAGAACTGATGACCATTAGAAGGACTTGCTGCACAGCACACAGAGTTAATTCGTTTTACCATTCTTTTTCCCTTGAGTTTTCTGCAACGACATTTTAAAGAATGACACTTCAGTAGCACCGATTCCTTTTACTTTCCTCGTTGTTTCTGAATAGGACACATTCAACCAGTAACAAATACAATAAAATGACACTGCAGAAATGCAAGCTAGCCAGCTGCCCGGCAAAGGCTGTACCTGCATGAAGCTGATCCAAAGGTAAACATTTTATTTAAGTGAGAAATAATAAAGTCATTACTCCACACACTGTTGGTATTGATTAAAATCACTGATGATGTGTAAAATGGTACACTTTGATACTGCACTGTGAATATATAAAAATCACAAGTCTGGTTTCTCAAAAGTAGGATTTTATATTACTGTTTTTAATAATAACTTTGGGGTCTACTTTTTAAGATTATTTAGTTTATTTTTGTTGTATTTAAAGTATTTAATCTTTTCAAGGCACACAATGCCCATCAATTCAGAGAGCAGACTCTATGATACTAATACAACACAAAATCAGAGAGTATTGGGATATGTTTGACAGAAAACAATCTCCAGAAACAGACCACAAAGTAAGGACCACTGATCAGCCAAAAGAAGGCAGGATCACAGAAGCTGGACAGGGCACAAGATATCAACACTGTAATAAAAAAAAAAAAATTCTTTAAAAAATTTCTGATTTACTACTGGCGTCTGTTTGCTGGCTGGGTGATGTGGTTGTAGCAGGCTTAGTATGACCACCAGCTAATGAGAGTGATCTATCTTACAGTTGTATTTGCACTTAAAAGAAAAACTGGGGCAAAATTCATTTTGCTGATAATATCTATGCAAGATTTTAAGTTAACTCACCTAAAGTCATGCTGATCATACGTAAAATGTTGGTGCAGAAAAAAACCCAGGAAATCGATTCCAGTTTGTTCTGTACTGTATTTTCCAGTTAAGGGTCTAATGTTATGTTTTATTGTATTTAACAATGTACAACTCTATTGGAATCAACTTAACTAATGAGATGTCAAAAATACACTTTGTTGCATTTATCTGAGTTAGTAAGAAATTCAAATTTCCTTTAATGACAAACTAATATATTTTCATTTTGCTGTCAAAGAGTCTTTGAGGTTCTACTATAAGCGAATGCATCTGTTGCATTAAAATTCTTGTGTAAAGCTACATTCATCATTTGCTTTAGAAAAAAACCTCTCAACCATAAAACTGCTTCATCTGGACATAAAAATGTAGAACGGCAAGGACACAAATACGAAGAAGAAATCACTTAGATCTAAAGATAAAATAGTAAAACCCGATGCACTGCTACACTAAAACATATTGGTGCTCAACTTAATGTTTGTGTTCGCTGTACCAGTAGCTAGTGATTAAAAAGCAAAAAATAAAGATTCCTCACAGTTGAATACTATACGCCAAGAAAAGCAATATAATTCCACATATCTCTGCTCCTGATTTTATCTATATAATAAAAAAAACTTTCATATTTTAGGGCATAAGCACATAGAGCATGTGAAAATCAACATACAGATGGCATCAGTCAATTCAGAGCCAGCACATCAACAGCTTCTCTGAAGAACGGATTTTGTCTGGAGACAGATACTAGATTCAATAGTCTTAAGAGAAATTCTTATACAGGACCAAGGAGATGGAAACGCACCTCATGGGACTTCGAATTGAAGAGGAAATGAAAAATTCAGTGAAATGAATGCAGCATCTGTACTTCAGCCTTGGAAAATACTTTGCATTTAGGGCTTGATTGTACCAGTACATATTCAAACATGATACGAAAGCCCTCTAGCCTGCTGGTCATAGGAACTGACAGTCAATATTGTAGCAACTACTCAATGAAATGAATAAAAATACAGAAGCAAATGGGTTCTCATTTGTCACAAGCATAAGAAGATGACAGAATTTAAACAATATCATTTTAATATTTTACCACGCAATTTGGATTTTGTCAAGAATGCAGAAACTTTGAAGTCTAACATAGAGAAAATGTTAATTGGTGTAAAGTATTAACTTGTCACAGCTGTTTTCTAAAAGCATGTGAGCAAAATATCAATGGGGAGAAGGGGAGGGATGCAATTTTCTTTCTGCAAGATGTGCATTAAATCTGCTCTGCTTTCAGGTCATCTACTTTGCTCTTTTAAAGCTTCTTTCGTTGTTCTCTATATTCTTTTTTTCTTTCAAAGCCTTTTTTTCAACCACAACTTTATAAGCCTCTGGTGCATCAGCATTTTAGTAACAGCACAGAGCTGCCATTTGCCATTTTCATTCTGTGCAGTATCTTATTATTCAAACATGGTCACAAATCCCATTGGGCCTGCTCATAGTCTTAACAGAGTAGGACTATAAGTATTTAAATCTCTGAAACTGTCCATTTATTTGGAGAGAGAAAACTGATGATAAAACATGCAATTCGCGCCATTTGAGGCGCCTTGTTGTCCACAAAGAATCTACATGAGCACTGAAACAGCAAGCTGATCTTCCCCAAACCAAGGGTAATTAAAACCACAAAATCCATAAGGAGTACCAATCTCACATTAAAGACAAGTTCAGATAAATCAAGTCACTGAAGAGATGAGAGGCAGGATAACAACACTGAGAATGATGTTGTTTACTAAAAGTTGAAGTATTTTGTGATACGAATGATGACAGCCCTATAGCATGCCTCATGGACAAGATCAGTCCAAGGCTTGTAATTCTGCAAGTCAAGAGAGCTGGAGGAGTGGCAGCAGTAACACTCCTGCTATGGAGGGAAGTTCTGGGCTCAGAAGGTCCCAGTTCTGTCACCAGAGATAAATTCTGTGGCTTCAGATTGCTTAATTTCTCTGTTCTTCAGCTTCACAGCTGTAAACGGGGGTAAAATTTTTTTTTTTCCCCAACCACAACTGTTCTTGCCTGATGAGAATACAAAGTCAGAGCTGCACACAGACACACAAACATCTACACTTGCACACACCTACATACTCCGGCATAGAGGACTCCCTCTCCCACAGAGAAGCACTTGCCAATGTATACTAAGAAATATTAACTAACATGCATCAACTTTGGAGTACAGCATGTGCAAGTCAATATTGTTTTCACAGCTAACAAAACAATTTTTCAGTGAGTATAGCTCTACTCCACTACAAAAACAAAAGAATACTAAACGAATTAATTGCTTATGGCCATATTTCTTCCTCATGAGATGAACGTCTAGTTTGGTGATCATCTCTGCCTTCCCACCAATATCGCTTTTCTCCATCTGTGAAAATATGCTGTTTTGGATGACTGCAGTGTAATGACAGCCAGACTGATCTGCCTTGGAGAGAAGAGAGGATGTATTTTAAAAGAACACTGCTAGAATACTTAAGAAGATATTACAGAAAAGAAGGACCGTGTAGAGACTTGCATCACTGAGGAGGTCTCTCTTTTGGTACTATTACCACTATCTCTATGAAAAGGGATTTATTAACCTGACAGATACTGCAGGGTTCAGTTCTACCATTCCTCCTCTTACTTACCTTACTTTCCCCTACCCTTACACACTAATCTCCTTCTAAATCATCCTTCTTTTTCCCTGTTTCACCTCTACAGTTGAAAGAACATCACCTCTTGGAATAGACTGTGTGTTAAACTACACTTTGTACGGAATACTGTTGTCTCCCTCTGTAACTGCATTATTTTACTGTACCTGTACAGAAAATGGTGTGTTTGCTCATAAATGAACAATATTTTGTTCTACCACAATAGCTAAATATAATAAAAATATCACATATTGTATACAAAAAGAAAATGAAATGCTAAAATTAAAAAGGCTGATATGCTTTTTGTATATTAGTATTGCAGATGTAATTTTTTCAGAACTATTCTATTTAGTGATTTCAAAAAGTGTGGCACTTCTGCTTATTCTTGTGTCAGTTTTATGCCCTTTTCCTTTGTTCACAACCAATTAGTTTACGCAACAATGTTCTTTGTCCCTGCAGAGATTAAGATTTCAGAGTAAAGTCTTACTGGATGGAGAACTGCACAAATATTCAGATGACAAGCATTATTTAAAGTTGTAACATTAAGAATCATGCTAAGATTTGCAAAAGACCAGACTTTATAACTCTCCAGCAATAATTGGAATATATTTTCAGCTCCCTAGGCAAATGCTATCTTTATAAACATTTAACTTTTTTTTAATGTCACAAGTTGTATTACCGCATTAATCAAATTGATAGTGGAGGCTTGAATTTCATATTAAAATCAAAAGCAATAACTATACAACTGTGAAGGAATTCTAGATTGTGTGTCAGTCATTCTCTGAAGCAAACACAGCTTATCATTCACTGAATTTTATTTAGAAATCATTCAAAATGTCTCTTCTAAAGTCTTCTAAATCCAGATTCAGGAATTGTGCCAACAGTACATTTTATCTAAACTGCTTCTGCCGACTAAATACCTTGTTTGTTTCCTCTGGCTGAGAACAAAAGTAGATTTAAGATAATTTTTAAATAGTTAGAAAAGGTAATCACCTTTCACATGGCTTCAAATTAAGAAAACAGAGAAGTAAAATACTCCATCTATTAGTCAATAACAACATGACTTGTTTAAGGATGGTAACATGCTCCGAACTGCACACAAAAGAAATGAAGACAGGAACCCAGTCCCAAGGCAGCTATAACCACACAGAAGACAGACACATAAGACACTACAGAGCTGCAGATTACTTTATCTCAAACCACAAATCATTTTAAGAATACCTAAAATCATTTGCATGGCTTATCAGTATCAATCATACGCAGGAGACGAGTTCTCAGACAGGGTATGAATGAAGACAGCGTATTTCCACGCTGAATGGGGAAAACCTGTAAATAAGAGTTCAAAGTTCAGAGCGGAGAAATAAAACACTGAGAAATTATTTAATATGAGGCACATGATGTGAAAACAGAAAGTGAGAAAATCAGAAATGTAAACAGCAGCAGAGAGCAGAATCTAAATGGAGGACATCTAATAGCTTTCTACGATGACATGACTGGCTGGGTAGACGAAGGGAGAGCCGTGGATGTTGTCTACCTCGACTTCAGCAAGGCTTTCGACACAGTCTCCCATGATATCCTCCTAAGGAAGCTCAGGAACTGTGGGCTGGATGAGTGGTCGGTGAAGTGGATAGAGAACTGGCTGAATGGCAGAACTCAGAGGGTTGTCATCAGCGGCTCTGAGTCTAGTTGGAGGCTGGTAACAAGTGGTGTCCCTCAGGGGTCAGTACTGGGCCCAGTCTTGTTTAACTTCTTCATCAACGACCTGGATGAAGAGTTAGAATGTACCCTCAGCAAGTTTGCTGATGACACCAAACTGGGAGGTGTGGTAGACACACCGGAAGGCTGTGCTGCCATTCAGCGTGACCTGGACAGGCTGGAAAGTTGGGCAGAGAGGAACCTGATGAGGTTCAACAAAGGCAAATGCAGGATCCTGCACCTGGGGAGGAACAACCCCATGCGTCAGTACAGGCTTGGGGTGGACCTGCTGGAGAGCAGCTCTGCGGAGAGGGACCTGGGTGTCCTGGTGGATGACAGGTTAACCATGAGCCAGCAGTGTGCCCTGGCTGCCAAGAAAGCCAATGGGATTCTAGGATGCATCAAGAAGGGTGTGGCCAGCAGGACGAGGGAGGTTCTCCTTCCCCCCTACTCTGCCCTAGTGAGGCCTCATCTGGAGTACTGTGTCCAGTTCTGGGCTCCCCACTTCAAGAAAGATGAAGAGCTACTGGAGACAGTCCAGCGGAGGGCTACGAGGATGATGAGGGGACTGGAACATCTCCCCTACGAGGAGAGGCTGAGGGAGCTGGGCTTGTTCAGCCTGAAGAAGAGAAGGCTGCGAGGGGACCTAATAAATGCTTATAAGTATCTGAAGGGTGGGTGTCAGGAGGATGGGGCCAAGCTCTTTTCAGTGGTGCCCAGTGACAGGACAAGGGGCAATGGGCACAAACTGAAGCACAGGAAGTTCCGTCTGAACATGAGGAAGAATTTCTTCCCTCTGAGGTTGACGGAGCACTGGAACAGGCTGCCCAGGGAGGTTGTGGTGTCTCCTTCTCTGGAGATATTCAAGACCCGCCTGGACAAGGTCCTGTGCAGCCTGCTGTAGGTGACCCTGCTTCGGCAGGGGGGTTGGACTAGATGACCCACAGAGGTCCCTTCCAACCCCTACCATTCTGTGATTCTGTGATTCTGTGACATTAGTTTTGCTATCAAAGAGATCCAGAGAAAAAGCAAGCAAGCAGTGGTGAGGGCAGGAGGAGGGATGAGGAACGGAGAGAGGCCAAGGGCACGTCAACCGAAATGAAGAGAAGGAAAAGAAGTTCCGAGTTTTGGGGACAGAAACAAAAGTCCACAGAAGAAATTACAGTGAAAAAATGCAAAAAAATCCCAGAGATTGAAGGAAGAGAATGCAAAAAGGAACTCGTTTTATATATAAGACCTTTCCCTTAGCATTTACTGCCACAAGAAGAGACTCATCTGTAGATATTGATCCACAGGTATGCTGGGTAATTGAAACTTTAATTTACAATTATTGTTCCTCTTGTTAGAAAGGTCACTTAATCTATGTCAGCTTCTGCTTACTCCAACATTACTTACACTTGTTTTCAACAGCTGGAGAATATTTTCAGTATGTAGCAAAGAGAGTAGATGAAGATTTATTGTACATGGGCCTAATAAGTTCAAAAGTTTCTGCTATGAGCAGAGGAGTGTGTAGGTGCTATATTTGCATTTTTATCGAAATTTTATATTTCACAGAGCAATTTGCATGAGTCTAGAGATAAAATTAGTAGATATATATTATGCTTTAGCATAAAACAGAGCTAGTGACTGTGTAAGGCTGCTAAAACCATGAAAAAGACTATTCATACATAAGAATGCTATTTGCGAAGAGAGAATTATATTGTTTAGATCAATGGCTAGAATAAATTCAACAAATTAATGTATTTTAAAGCCTCTTTTCAATGCCTCATTTTTTCTATTCCTCCATAAGGTACTGATCTTTCCTGGAGAAAGGAAATGGGGCTGGCAGGACACCTGCCCTGACCAGAGCAGCTGTTCTTACGTTCTCTCCTGAGCAAAATAAGATTACACGTTCTGAAGAGACAGGCTTCTTAGAGGCTGTTAAATTTCACATTTATTAAAAGGGGAAAGAGGAACAAGCCAATGCTAGTGATCTTGCTGTTTTACTGAAATGGGTCAGGATACTTATAAATCTGTAAAAAGTAGAGCTATTTCAAAGCAAAGCAAACCTCAGGTCAACAGAAACAGGAGCCAAGTCCTATTCCAGTTTATTGTTAATGCAAAATTGACAACCTATAAAAGCGAGCTTGAGAAAACAAATAATATATGCCACAGAATCATCCAAGCTAGAAATTAAAAAAACCCGCAAATTAAGAAGACATTGATATTTCCAATATAGTTTTCTCAAGTACTTTTCTGATATTTCAGTGCTGTATAAAATTCAGACTAGTAATATGCCAAATCCAGGTCTATCCTTTGCCTTTTGGAATCACTGGTGTTAAGCCTAGAGAAACTACTGAAGCGATTAACAGAAGAGTTGAGCAGGGGTACTTTAAACATTTTTCCCATCCTGGTGGAAAAGGATTACAAAAGCTATGGATTGGTTTTGACAGCCACCCGGGGGCTCCATGTAAATCCCAGACCAAGGCCCCATTTTCCTAATTACAGCAAAGAGATATCCTGTGTCTTTTGGAATGAATGGTATCCTAAAGACTAAAATGAAAATTCCACCTTCTGATTAAACTCCTAAGGGTAGAAAAAGATACTGAATAGCCAACTTACACTAGAAAAAGTCAGCTTTCCCAAAAAATAAAACTGGCTGAATTTCATTAATGAAGGTGGAAAGAATTTCATGTATCCGACAGGACAGTTGTTTCTTGAATTTTAGAAGAGGGGGGTGAAGACTTTCTGTTGCCTGACTTCAGATGCCTCAGGTTAGGACTTTATAGGTTTTAAGAAAAAGTAAGATGAGGTCTAGGTATACCATACAGCAACAGATATTACATGACTAACTAGCACTAGTAAAGCAAGGAAAATCTATTAGTAACTTATTTTATAAAGGTCAGCCAGAACATCCTCTGTATCTAGGTTTTACCCACAACATTGTTCTTCACTTTAGAAATTCCAGCCACAGTTAAATTTCATGCAGTTGAATCCCATTTCTGTTACGAATGGGTATGAGCAGCATTTCCGAAAGGAGACTCTCACTGTTCAAGTCTTCCTGTTACTTTAGATTTTTGACAACTTTCCTTGATTTGTTGCAGGTAATGGGTCTAAGAAGCTTTTACTCACATGGCACTGCGGTCAATGGCTCTCACATAGTAGTCACTTTGATGACTTCTTGCTCAGATGTGATTCCCTGATGGTTTAGAGCCTTAATAACCGAACAGAAAGTTACTCTTCTGTAAAACATGTTATGAGATGCAGCCTATTTCAACGCAAGCACAATGTGTCACTGCAGTAATGTTGCCTTTGTTGGCGTGGCGACCTGGTTCAGGAACGGCACGGCGACCAACCCCAGGCCGCTCGGGCCATCAGCTCGCAGACACCAATGTGGTGGACGGCAAATGGCGTTTATTGACGGGTAGCACAGTATTATATAGCTTAGGTTTACAGCGTCACTTCCGTCTGCTTACACCTATGGGCTAAACGCTACTGGTTATCAGGAGAGGAGGGGGGGGCCTACCTTTCCGTACAGCACGACATCTTCCGACCGCCAGGCCCTAACTATCCACATTTCCCCCCTCCTTATGCTTAACTAAATAGGTTAATATAAAATATAAAAGTGTTAATACTTAACCTTAAGACTTAAACTTAATATCTGGCCAGACTTAACCTTACTTAACCTTAACTACAATTTAAAAAATGTAAATATTAAAATCTTACGATTACAAAGATAAGGTACCTTAGACAAATGCATTTGTAAATTAGCTAAAATATAATCTTAAAAATTCTATTGTTATTCTTATTCTTATTCTATATTGTACAGTAGTGTTAAAAAGTATATGCTATAAACTTGAATAGAAAACATAAGGCACAATAAACGGGTAGAAGTTAACTTTTAGGGACGATTGAGGGTAACACTGGGTAGGTACATTTTTAAAGCAGTTGTTGGTGTTCTACGAACATGATGTTAACTTTCTCTAGCCGACTCTTGACGAATGACACGATCTTGTTCAGTATACAGGGTCCAAAAATTAGTGTCATTACGATCATCGCAATCGGCCCTGTCAAGGTGGATATCAGGGTGGTTAACCATGGCGAATGGTTAAACCACGACTCAAACCATCCTTGTTGGGCTTCTTTGTCTCTTTTTCTTTTTTCTAGACCTTCTCTAAGTTTGGCCATGGTATCTCTGACTACTCCGGTGTGATCAGCATAAAAACAGCACTCTTCCCCTAATGCAGCGCAGAGGCCTCCCTGTCGCAAGAAAAGAATATCCATTCCCCTCCTATTTTGTAACACAACTTCTGATAGTGAGGAACTTCCAGGCTTGGACAGAACGTTTGCTGACTTGTCATCTTCTTTGGTCACCGGGGTATACGGGTTACGGGGGTGTCCGATGATCCGGTCCTGTGAACAAAAACTCACAGTTTTCATTAGTTTTACTCTGGCTAGTATGGTGCGAACAGCCACCTGGATCGGGGTTAGATGCTCTTCCTTCGCGACATGCTTAATCATGTCTGCGATACACAACCCCGCTGATAGTGATCGCAGGATTTCTTTGGTTGTTGAATTACACTGCTGATGTAAACATTCTGCTACGACTGGGCCTTTTGCCTCCACAGGCAAGGCTGATGAATCGACCGCTGCTTGGAGACGATCCACAAATGTTGTGAAACTCTCACTCTCACTTTGCTTAATTGTGGACCATGGCGATGGTTTGGCAATGACTCTAGAGGCTATGCGACTAGCTTCTCTGGCCGCACGAGTAGTTGTAATGACTTCATGGGCCCGCAGGCCCTGGGCTTGTGCCTGGGGAGTAATCATTGTGGGATCTGTGCCCATTAACCGCTGCAGGCTGGAGCCATGCAGTGGATGGTCTGCCCCAGTTACTTGGGCCAATTGCCTCGCACAGTTGTCCTCCCATTCTTGTTTAAAAACGATCATCCCTGCCCCGTCAAAGATCAATCTACAAGTTTGTTTTATATCGAACGGGAGCATATCGTCTCCCCCGAAGTCACCATCTATGAGGGCGGAGACAATGGCAGAATTAAGGCCTTTATCTGCGATTGCCTTAACAATCGCTTGTATATCCTTAGGGTTTATCGGTGTGTGGACCCTCTGTCCCCCGTCCGTCACCCGGACCGGGAACGCTAGTGCGGCCGATGGGGTCCAGTCGGCGCACGTAATCTTTATTTTCCTCCAGTCCGTGAGAGGGATTTCTCCCCCTCGCGGTTTCTCTTTAATTTGGATGGGGATATTTTGGCTCTTGACTTTACTTATCTTTGTTTTCTTCTCTTCTAAACTTAAATTAGTTACGAGCCACTCATCCCCGCTAGTGTCTGACTCGGAGTCGGAACTCGACTGACTGGTTACTTCCGGTCTCCAGTACGTTTTTGCCGAGCTCTGGCCCCCTCCCCTATGGGCGGGCTGCTCCTCCCCCCGCCCGGGCCCGCCCCGCCCTCCGCTCGGTGGGGTGCCCACCTCACAGGCGCACCTTTTGAAATGCACGCGCCGGTTGGCTCTCTGCCCCCCGCTGGCCCCCCTTTCCCCTTCTAGGTCGCTCCTACCGCTCCTCTCCCCCCTGTTCTCCTCCACCTCCCCTTTGTGTGCGCTTGATAACTTTAGCGCTTCCTCCCTGTTATCACCAAAGGAATTTTCATCCCGCCTTTCCCCTTTGTGCTCGGTGCCATCTTGGGGCGCATAGGGCGGTGGTGTGGCCCAGACTTTATTAGACTCTGTTTCTTTCGCGGCACCCCTAGCCTCCTCGGCTAACCCGCCCCAGAAGGATTTAGCTTGTTTCTCTCCCTCTGTAAGCGGATCCGGGTCCGGGAGTTGAGGGGACGTGTCGCCCTCTTGCTGATTTTTAGGCTCAGCAGAACCGTTATCGTCTGGGGGGTGCGAAGTCTGTGTAGCTGCCCCGATTCCCAATTTTGGGGTAGCTAACAAACAGTTCTTTGCCGCCTTCCAGGTCTCCTGCTCTTGTATAGCTTTCTGCAGGGCCTGCACGACTTTCCCCCACGACTTAAGCTTTTTCCCACAACCCGAGGACATCGTTTCCTCGGCTAACGCTTTAGTGCACTTATCCCACACCTCAGGGTGGAGAATATCCACCGGCTGGTCAATGACCCCAATTTGCAAAAGCCTCGCAACTGCGAGCGTAAAATCTTTGGGCTTACAATCAATTCCCCACTGCTTATGTAATTGCAATACGACCTTCACAAGGGCTTCCATCCTCCTTGTTGGTCCGGGAGCGTCCTCCCCGCCGGGCTGGTCCTGCCGCTCCGGCCGCCGTTCACCCGATTCCAGGCGAGTCTTTCCCGGGTTTCGGCACCACTTGTTGCCTTTGTTGGCGTGGCGACCTGGTTCAGGAACGGCACGGCGACCAACCCCAGGCCGCTCGGGCCATCAGCTCGCAGACACCAATGTGGTGGACGGCAAATGGCGTTTATTGACGGGTAGCACAGTATTATATAGCTTAGGTTTACAGCGTCACTTCCGTCTGCTTACACCTATGGGCTAAACGCTACTGGTTATCAGGAGAGGAGGGGGGGGCCTACCTTTCCGTACAGCACGACATCTTCCGACCGCCAGGCCCTAACTATCCACACAGTAAGTTACTTTGCAATTTATATTCTACGTGGCCTTTATATAGCCTTCTCAGCTGAGAAGTGAGCTTGCATATTAAAATCAGCTATCAGGTACGGTTTGAGGGTTTCTGGTTTTGCCATGCCAATGGTGGGACTCATCTTGCCAAACCTCCGCAATGTTAATGCCAACACCTGAGACAGTCACCTGGGCTCATTCTATCACCAATGAGGAGAAACAGGCATACAAGGGCCTCGGTTTGGAAAGCTGCTTTAGGGTTATGTTAATAGCACACAGACAATCTTTATACAAACACATATAAAACAGAAATCGAGACAAAAAACATGGACATCTATATGGTTGACAATTAGATTAGATCACAAAGTATTCGATGGCAATACCCTTACACCAAAAAGCAGGTTTTGGCCAATATTGCCAACCTATTCATACTTATTTAAATTACTTACTTGGAGTAAAAATACCAAAACACGGCCTTGAATAACTTTGATAATTTTATGTTTAGAAACTTCCAGTGAATCATAGAATCATAGGTTGGAAAAGACCCCTAAGATCATCAAGTCCAACCATCAAGCCAAGACCACCATGTCTACTAAACCACGTCCTGAAGTGCCACATCTATACACCTCCAGGGATGGTGACTCAACCATCTCCCTGGGCAGCCTATTCCAATGCCTGACCACTCTTTCAGTAAAGAAATTTTTCCTAATATCCAATCTAAACTTCCCCTGACACAACTTGAGGCCATTGCCTCTTGTCCTATCACTTGTTACTTGGGAAAAGAGACCAACACCTGTCTCACTACAACCTCCTTCCAGGTAGTTGTAGAGAGCAAATAAGGTCCCCCCTCAGTCTCCTCTTCTCCAGACTGAACAGCCTCAGCTCCCTCAGCCACTCCTCATAAGACCTGTTACAGTGCCTGCAATGCTTTCCTACACTGCTACAACCCATGAGGTATTTTCCCCTTTCTGAAAATTGGGTGGGAGCTGTTGCCTGGGTGCTGTCAGGGAGCCCTAGAAGCTCAGCACACATTTGCAAGCTCTCCAGAGTCTATCCACAGCCGTTGTTTTTTCAGAAGCACTTGCAAAGAAGATCGACTCTGAAGGACTGGATAATTTTACAATTACAATTCTCAGCCATTTGTGAGCTGCCTGCTTCAGTTACACCAAGAGCATTTTGCTTATTAAAGCAACTGTATGAAGTGCAGTGTAAGAAGCTTAACTCTCATTTCATTTCCATCACACTGTATTGTGTGAACTCTATGGACCTTGCAGTGAATCATGCCTAGATCTTCAAAGGGATGCAGTTAAAAAATCTGGACCTTAGATGTTTCAGTAAAAGGCAGATTACTTAAAATGCTGTTAAGGAATCCAGAATATGGAAAAAACTTAAATAAATACGCTTCATAACTAAAATTATGTAACAAAATATAGGAGAAATATTCCAATATTTGTAAGGACATTTCAGTAAGTGAAAATACTAAGAGAAGGCTGCCAAATAACCAAGATACTGAATATTTGTTTGATCTCTAAAACAGGTAAAAAAATAAATCTATTCCTTAAAAGACCCTACAAGGAGACCACTGACAATAAAATAAAGTTAGTCTTGAAAATGTGTACTATGCTGAGATGTGTAATTAGAATTTTTAATGCCAGGAAGACTTACATCACCAGATGGCTTAAAATCTTAATCCTTTTATCATTTCATGGCATCTATTACAGACATCTGGAAGAACCAATGCAGGTGGGAAAAAAGAGAGACAGAGAGTTCACTGAAAAATTAGAGCCCTTCTCCATCATAGTAAGACACAACAGAAGGAAGGTGTTAAATTATTACTAGTGTACATACACATATTTAACTGAATTATAACTGAAGATATGCCCAGAAAAAGGTAATTCTTTTCTGAGCAGCAATCCCATGAATGTAAAATTATTTTCTAAGAACTTTTCTCATCTGGGATTCTAAACATTTATCCCCTAGAATCATGACCTCTGTATAAATTAAAGCTCTCTGTTGCACAGACTTTTGACCACCCACATTTCATGGATTTTTCCCTTCTCTCCAAGACAGAATGAATGTAATTTATACTTTCATTGTTTAAAAGATAGATACGATTTTAGTTCAATTTATGGATTCAATTGAAACTTGAATGTTGTGACTCTAAGCCCATGTGTAGATTAGATTAGGGAAAGCAAACTCCTACAGAGCACAATTCGTTTTCCATTCAGAAACTATAATGGCATAAGTCAGTAATTTGTTTACAGATTTTAAAAAGGACCCAAAATTATAAATGCCCACCCCGAGCCTCCCCTAACACTCTCCATCTGTATTCTCAGTTTTTTGCTTTCTATCTCGTAATTTTAGGAATACGATGGTTATCCTTCCTTTCTTGAAGAGATAAAAATTAAACAGAATGAAAAATATTAAGACCAACTGTTGATCATGACAAAGCTGAAATATCTTCACAGGTGACAAATGAGTGTCCTCAGACAGAAGGAAATTCTTCTTACTAAGAGCTGAAAAGCAGAATTCCTGTCTCCCAGCCACATAATGCTTAGAGCTTCTCTCTCCAAATAATGTGTTTTCTTTAATGAGAGAAGTATGGAAAAAAATGCACAACTCACAATATGTGTTGGTAAAAAAAAGTAGAAATAAGTCTTAAAGCCAAATAATTTTTGCATCAACCCAATCCTTATTGAAATTACTCACAGAATGGTAGGGATTGGAAGAGACCTCTTTGGGACCATCTGGTCCAACCCCCCTGCCGAAGCAAGGTCACCTACAACAGGCTGCACAGGACCGCATCCAGCCGGGTCTTGAATATCTCCAGAGAAGGAGAATCCACAACCACTCTGGGAAGCTTGTTCCAGTGCTCCGTCACCCTCAGAGGGAAGAAGTTCCTCCTCATATTCAGATGGAACTTCCTCTGCTTCAGTTTGTGCCCATTGTACCTTGTCCTGTACCTGGGCACCACTGAAAAGAGTCTGGTCCCATCCTCCTGACACCCACTCTTCAGACATTTGTAGGCATTTATTAGGTCCCCTCTCAGCCTTCTCCAGGCTAAACAAGCCCAGCTCCCTCAGTCTTTCCTCGTAGGAGAGATGTTCCAGTCCCCTCATCATCTTTGTAGCCGTCCGCTAGACTCTCTCCTGTAGCTCATCTTTCTTGAACTGGGGAGCCCAGAACTGGACACAGTACTCCAGATGGGGCCTCACTAGGGCAGAGTAGAGGGGGAGGAGAACCTCCCTCAACCTACTGGCCACACTCCTCTTCATGCACTTCAGGATGCCATTGGCCTTCTTGGCAAGAAGGGCAACTAGGGCACGCTGCTGGGTCATGGTCAACTTGTCATCCCCCAGCACACCCAGGTCCCTCTCTGTAGAACTGCTTTCCAGCAGGTCTTTACTGGTGCATGGGGTTGTTCCTCCTCAGGTGCAGGACCCTGCACTTGCCCTAGTTGAACATCATCAGGTTCCTGATAAGGAATCTCTCCACTGGCTTCTAAAGATGACAGACATGTTACAGATTTCAAGGCATTTTAGGAACAAATTGCATCTCACCACAGTTCTGGCAGCCAAACAAATGGACACATCCATAAATGAGAACAAGTCTAATTGGAAAAAAATTAATCAATTGTCAATGTCTTAGCAGTACACCAACTGATGGAAACTTACTCTCTTTTGAAATTACATCCAAATTAATGGGAAATATTAATGTTTCTTACTAAATTATAATAGCTGTATCTTTATAACTTTCATCCATAATGGGCCATTTGGGGGATTATGAATGAGGGCCATACACCTCTACCCATGCTCATGGATTACAAATACTAAAACTGGAAAGAAAGCCTCCACTGTTTTATTTTCTTCTCAAATTTCCACTTCTCCCATCTTTTCTTTAAATTGAAACTCTGGAAAATTCTATTTAACAGCCATTTAAATCAGAAGAAAAGAAAACAAAATATTTCATAACAACTGTCTCCGTTGGCTTCAATAAGCTTCCACAAATGTGAAATTCTGGCCTCCCTGAAAGCAACGGGGCTTTTGCAATTGCTATTGTCTTCTACAGCAAACTCCAAGTAGAAGAGGAAAGGAGATATATACCTTAGTTATATTTTTTACATACATATCAGACTAACAATACCGAGTAAAATTATAAATGTTTGAAGGGTGTACTTTAACAATATAAAAATAAGTGAAGATATCCTTAAAAAGTACAAAAGAAAGAAAGTAGTCTTTTCCCATAACCACCATGTTTGGAATGCAGAGTGAACAGTAGTCAGGGCTGGGCACTGTCATTTCTTCTTTAATTTGATGCCTAATAGTGTATTTCACAAAACAAAAGAAACCTTCAGAAACATTATTAGGTACTGACATAATTATAATGTGACTTCTTAACAGCAGAGGTGTAGAAAAGAAGAAACTTCATCTCTACATTAGGTTACACTGTTGAGATTTACTTTACCAGTATGAGCGTCACTGAAAATGATGTATTTTTAACAGGCAACAAACTACACATTAGTAGAAATGTGAACCATAAGCAAAGCAGTGTGAAAAGAATTTCATAAAGAATTCTGTCTGTCCAGATTAGTAGGACTGGAAAGTTTCTGCCCGAGTACAATGAAGACACAACAAGCTCATCTTTAAATCCTCTGCAATTTCAATTTCAAGACCATTTTTTCAAAAAATCCTTTATAAACGCCTCACATTTTTGAAGCTTGTTAGGATAACTATGGGTTCAAAAGCAAGCTTCTTGTGCATGTTTCTGATCCTTTGATAGTGTTTCCTCATAGTAACCTAATACAATGGCAATTCCTTTGAGGATTTCTGTTGTATTCTTCAAGTAAAGTTATTCCTAATACCACATCTCTAATGTCTGCATTGGGGCAATTTCATTTTTATAATGAGGGTTCTGAGAATTCAGACCTCTGAGTTATGCCTGCAAACTTATATTCATCTTAAGTTCATTTTTACATCTGATTCAAGGTGAATATCTTATTAATCAGAGGACTACAGTGGGGAAAAAAAAAAAAAGTTGAAGGACAGGAGTGGTTCTTAGGACTTTTACATACGATAGAGTGAGGAGAAAGTGCTGCAACTACCTGACCTGAGACAGGTGTTTTCCTAATAAGGCCTTGTGATGCTTCATAGGGAGCTTGTTTTGAAAAGCTTCATCAGGATGTTATACACGAGCTTCTACAAAGGGCATCTCTTGTTTTCGTTCTAAATACTTCTAATAAAATCCCTAAAACTGCCCAACAGTAATGAGACATGAGATCCTATTGTACGCTTGCCAATATTGAACAGGGAACCTCCTGGAGCTGCGAAAAAAAGTGTTATACTTCACTTTATCTCACAAGACTAGGGTCTGAAATTAAAGGTCAGACCCATTATTTCACATCAGTGCTAAAGGCAGGAGAATTTATTCACTACAGAATTAAAGATTAACCAGATGCTTCACTAGGCATATGACTGTTCATAACTTAGCAGACAGTCTGCAAACACCCTGCAAAAGCTGATGCTGTCTGAAATCTTTTGCTGAATTATAGAAAGAGGCCTGGGGAGCTAAAACAGGAAGGAAGCTATTTGTATTTTCAAAGCCAATCTTTTTAGCATCGCCCAGCTCTGGCTGCAGTTTGCACAGTACATCATCCATCAGGACAAAGAGGGCTCATCTGCATATTTTGACAAGTGGCAAAATGGTACAAAACCTAAAATTACTTGAGTTAACTTTATGTGTAGTATGGTTAAACAAAATGAACTTCCCATGTTTTCCCTCCTTCTCTCACCTGGAAGATGAGCAAATAGAACAGTAAAATATTCCACGTTGTCTAAAAATGCTATACTTCAGGTGTTGCTTGCCCCTCTTTTGTTTTTCTTTTCCTCTTGGATCCATACGGTCTAAAAAGTTACAAATATAACTAGTCTGCCACCTAGCTTTTGCCCAAACTTTCCAGACCATTTCCAACTCTAGCCCCCCGTAACCTAGATACTGAACCACTGAGATCAATGTGATCAGATTTAGGCCAAAAACCAGTAATATCATTCTCTACACAGTCATCTCAGCCTGTTTTCAGCTGGGTTGCTTTTTTCATCTTCCCATTTATCCAGCCTGTAAAATTCAGTCCCATGCTAGCCTTCACTTGGGTTAAAGGCCAGAACTTTAGAAAACTTACTCTAAGGCAATTTTATAAATTTAGAAGGATGACCTCCTTCCTGTTAACATTCTTGTTCTCATGCTTTGACATGAGCATCATTTCACACAACTGCTCTCTTCTGCATTCAAATGTATAACATCCATAGAGGCCAGACATTGCTTCAGTTGTCTTACTAGAAATGGCAAGTAACTCTACGGAACTAAACAGACGGACGCTAAATTTGCATCAGGTTAACTGTAAGCATAATCAAGGCACAGAAAATTTTGCCAAAAAAACTCCTACAACTTATATTTCAGGAAATGTATACAAAAGGACTCAACACCAAGGCCTTAGCACAGGGGAGCTTTACACAGTATATAACTCTTAATTCACTTCAGTTCTTGTTGCATCTGTCTACTCTTGCTCTTGAAAAGTGATGTATTTGTTTTCTGCTCCAATGGATGAGCAGAGCTGCTCCATCCATAACCGTGTCATTACATTTCCAGCTCTTAGACGCTTCTTGGATACTCCCTCAGGCATTACATACTGTTGCAGAGCATGACCCATTTCCATAATCTGCTTTTCCCACTGTTGTCTCTCCAAATCGGACATGTTCGCCTTTTGTCTCAGAATCTGCAGTAGATCTCCCATGCTTATCCAAAATGTTCTTCTTGCTTATAAGTTGCATCACTGGCTCACTCAAGATGATGTACCAGCACCATTACTCTGACAAACAAAAGGACTTTTGTGACAGTCAAAGGTTTCGCTATCAATTTAAGGCTGATTTAGCCTTAGTCCCAAATGTGTATGTTGTAAATGACAACAAATTGATTCTCTACCAATTCATGTACATCATGCATACCATGTTAATAGTCTGTTTTTGAAAGCAATCGCTTAGGGTATTCCATTCATTTTTACAGATAAACTTTGAAATCAATGAAGAAAGAATTTTTCCCCTTAAAAACATGTCAGAAAATGTTATGGTTGCCCACCTGTTCAAGAGAAGTAAGGTATGTGTATCCAAACGTGATTTAACAGAACACACTACTGGCAAGTCTTCTAATTTTAGGGTCCAGTTCTGCCTTTCTCCCATGTAATGTTGTCAGAGTGTCACCATCCATGCACTATGGCAGGTCTTGAAAGCACCGGGAGCAGGCAAGAGTACACCTATGCAGTGCCATGTACCCCAAGCTGCCTCACCACCAGATGTGACCACTGAACACGTTTTGATCCAGAAACCAGGAGTATGAGGATTTAAGATGCAAGTTTTACTCACAGCTTCTTCACTTACAAGGAGCTGGACATCAGTCTTTGTGACACTAAAGGCAGGGTCTATCTGCTGTTTAATTTTTCCTCTCAATTTATCTTCCAGGTCATTAATCCATTTCCCAGCAGCCTGTCCCCACTTTCTATTCTTACACGCAGTTCTTCTCTGAGATCCTGCTGGGAGGCATCCATCTTTCAAAGCAGTCAAGCTTTAATTTCTTCATGTCTAGCTTGAGCTACATCAATCCTCCTCCTTTTTTTTCTGTCCTGCAAATTCAAGACATGTTCGTGGATTAAGAAAACGGTGCTGGAATCGGGACAACTAGCCTGAGTAATGGACACCCTTCCTTAGAGAATAAGCTTCCAAGCAGCTAGAAAAGGAACACCCCATTTTCTAGTAGAAAAATGATAACACCTCCATAAATAGAGCCTCATTTAGCATGGCAATTCTGCAGAGAAGAGAGCAAGTCTTGTCAGCTGCAAAGCATCTTCTAGAACACAATATACAAAAACATTTTTAAAATGATCCCATCTAAAAATCTAATATTTATATAATATCAGGCTCCCACATTTGATGCTTTTTATTTATCCAGCAAACAACTGAACAATTCAGATGTTATTATTTTCAATTCCCACCACACTGATAGCAGTGTATATAAATAAATGAAAATTTCTTGTTAGAGCATTTGCATATACTGCCAATGCACATTAGCGTCTTGACTGCTGTGCTACGTTGTTTGCCATGCTTATGCTAACAGTGGAAAATATTCCTAATACAAAGTGCTCCAGGTCACTTTTTGTACCTGATGCAGAGAGATAATAAAAGGTGTTCTCATAAAGGCCCCTTCACTTTCAGTCCCAGCTCAATTAAGAAATGTGTTTTCTTCACACATAGCCTTCTTCTCTGTCCCCATATCTCACTTCACACACTGAGAGACAGCTGCCAGACGAACCAAGCCAGCCCTACTGCTATCGTAATGACCGTAGGAAGGTAATGTGACTCCTGGTTGCTTCCATGAAAGATCCTGCTGCTGTAACATTTTGCTATCTCACTCTTGTGCTACTATTTATATTGTATTGTTTAGGTAGACACGTGCCATATATTTGGAGGTGATTTTATCAGCAAAAAAAGAGTTGTGTTTTTTTTTTAATTTAGAGGATTTTTTTTCTTGCTGGCAGTAACTCCAGTGTAGGGCTAGGCCTACAAACAAAAGATGGTTTGGAGAAGAGTTAACAGATATGATTAAGGGAAAAGATTGATTTCCCTCTCCAGAACTCCTTTTCTATTACCATTTTAGGGTTTGAGGCATGAAGTAATTCCCTTATCTGAACTGATATATTTGACTAGAAGTAGCTCAAATAATAGAAAGAGCAAGGAGAGCTACACAAAGGAATACAGAGCAAAACTATTGGAGACAATACACCTGGGGAGGCCCTACAAAAGCAGAGAGATGGTGGATGTGGAAATCTACAGCAGACATCATATTGAAAACAAAAAAAATTAGACAAGAGGAATAAGAAGCAATAGCCTAGCTCAAATCTTTTTGTATTTCCTCTATACTCCAAGGCCTGGATGGCACACAGCCTCTCACCATCAATTCCTTCTTTATTATTGTTGTTTCTATTTCGTCAAGGACTCTGGTCCCACTAGAGGTGCTCTGGCCATGTCTATACTTAGGCTTGCATCATCCTTCCACATTTTCTTCGTGGACAGCCTGAACTCCTGCTACAGCACAAATCCATCTATGTTTTTGGCACGTAAACTTGGTGGCCATTTAAGAAGTACTGCAAGACTGTCTGTTACACGTGTGCCAGAGCCTCAGGAGACTGCCAGGCTGCATACGAATAAATACACACTCCAGCATGTGCTGAAACAGGAGGTCCCAGGAACATCACTGGGTTACTTCACAGGCAAGCCTGCAGGTACTGGAGCAAATGCAGTATATAGGTGATGAATTTGGCCGCAAGTCTGGCCTTGAGGCTGCTCCTGCACAGCAAGAAGAATGCAACCTGCATGTACAAATGCTTCCTGTTGTAGAAGTGGTATCATGTACTTCTAAAGCAACTTTTTTCACAACCTCAGGCACTATAAAGGGATGCAGTGTCTTTCAGTACTGCACAGCTTAGTCTCCAACTCTGGGTGACAAACAGTGTTAACCATGACTAATATGAAGACTGGAATACAACTGAGATGGAAGACTTTTTTTCCCCCCCCATGTACCTAGGCTAGATGATAATTCACAGAGGACACTGGACTTTCAGTGCCATGTTTACAGATATAAACCATTGAGATGCTAACAGCATCTACATAAGTGAATACTTTTTTCCACAGCTAACTAGTATTAGATGATTCACTGACCTTGTGTTATGAACAGATCACTGCCAGTCTCATTTGGAATGCCATTACTCTGAGCAGTTTCTGGGCAACTTTTGAGCAAGAAATCCCTTCAATACTCCTTAAAAGTTGCAAAGTCATAATTATAACTAAGATGGATATCCTGGTTTTTACTAATTTGTCACTATAGCCCTCTGGAGAAGACTTCTTTCCTGTGAACAACAACAAAAAATGAACAGACATGCCAAAGAACCTGGGAAGTATGACAGAGTACAGGATTCAGCAGCCTGAAACAGTATAGACTGAGCAGGCACATTGGAGAAGAACAAGTCTATTTCAGTGCTTGATGAAGTGACTTTCACAAGCTCTGTATCTTAATTTTTGCTTTCTCCTGCTTGTCTTCCTTTTACTGTTTGTTATAAACCTTTTTGTGCTCAACACTCAATATCTTTCTTTTCTCCTCCAAAGGTATTTTTTTGTACAATGTGGAATCAAAAGGAAATCCACAAAAGCCCATGTTTCAAGCTGTGAGTCTTTGAAAAACCATAGAATCAAGTATTTATAACACAACTGTGTGCCCACATCTATATATTTCATCCCATGACAGCATCGTAAGTTTATTATAGAGCAACTATCACTCCACAGTAGCAGCTGAGACTGGCTTTCAGCTGTAAGCCCCATAAAATATTTCATATAGAACTAAAAGTTAAAGAACTCATCTACCTCTCTACTACAATGTAACAAGTTATTTGCTTTGCACGCACATTATGTCCCCTCAGAATGGTGAAACCTATGTGCCAACTTCAGTAGAGCTAATTAGTACATCACAAATACTTCCAACTGAAGGGTAAAATATATCGGAGACGTGAAAAATTTAATTATCAGTAACTTATGTAAGCCTGGAAGGACCCTATGTGGCACTAAACCATGCATTAGTCAAATCTCTATTTGCTTACATGTAATCAATGTGTTTCTTAGCATCACCAGCTGAACTAATGCCATTTCATTAATTAAAACTTATTTCTGGCCTTTGTGAAAATCTGTGGCTCTTAAATGTAAAGCACATCTTGCGGCTACATCCCTTTCAAACTTTTTAATGTTTGTTTAGGATCAAGTTCAAACTTTATTGAAGTCTTGGAAAGATTCTTATCTAGTTTTACCATGCTCATTCAACCCATTGGGCAGTACGTGCTGGCCCAGTTCACAATGGCTGAAGACCCTGGCTCAAGCTCAAAACAAAAGTGCGAAGATTTCCATTACCAACTCCTGCACAAGCCAACAGGGAGCCATCACAATTTGATCACACTCATAAGAAACTCTCCATGCTATGTTCCGAAGTGTAACTGTATATTTAAAAGAAAAGAGGATGAAAGGTAAGCCTTGACAGATTATATATTTCATTGGCATAAAGTCTAATGTAAGAGAACATAGTAATGGAAAACTGGCTGAATCCCTCAAAGCCCAGACATCTCTAGAATAAGTTTATTCCATTTGATTTTTACAACTAAAAAAAAAAAATGGGGAGGGAAGAATTAGACCATTATCCACCTCAAAATACAAATACGCGTGACTAGCAGAAGCCAAGAGCTAATTGTTAGTGGCTGATAGTGAGCTAACCGTTACCTTGGGCGGAGAGCAAGTTAGGGAGAAACTTTCAATATATTAACAAACATAAACTCTGAACTAGCTTAAAGACTATAAATGCATTGTCTTCGGCTCAGAGAACTGCGATATTGCTTCTTAACCACCTCAGATCATAAAGCAAACCAAAGAACGAGAATACTGCTATTTTTACTATAATCAATCCCATATCGAGTTTCAGAACTAATCACGGAAAGTTATTCTCAAACTCTCATGGGCTGTCAGCTTGTGGTCTCAAACCTGCTTAAGGATCTGTGACAGAAACATGGCAAGATTCTATACCTGATTCAGAAAACCATGCTGACCAGTTATTTCTAATTTTAAAAAATGGGTTCATAAGGCAGCCCAAGTCAGATGAAAAAGAAAACACCTTGAAAATACAATTACAAGCATAACATACAGCAAGATTTGAACAACGTTATACTGATTCGTGTCTTACTCTCTTAAAACAGCCCTAGTGAAAGCAAAAGGATGACTTAATGTAAGGTGCAAGCAACAGGACCTTCAGGTTAATAAAAGACACATATTCCTCTAGGTATTCTCTTATAACAATGAAGCTCAAAAAGAGATTAAGCGATTCTGAAAGGCTTTTTTTCCCCCTCTTCCAAAATTTGTATTCCTCTTTTCAATTTCACTTGAAGTTACACACTTCATACATTCATTTTATGAATATGAATGTGTCTTACACTATGGATCATGGCCCCTCTGGAGCGAGGGCAAAGGAGCTGAAAAAAGATTGAGAATTGTTAAGGAGCAGTAATCTGCAAAAGCTCAATTCTTCCAAGGTGGAGAAATGCGAGCAGGCTGTGATAAGTGACTGCACGTGGTTTCACTAGCAGGGGAAGCGCTCCCCTAATGCAATTGTTTACAACAGCTCAGATCCTCTAAAATGTCTGAGTGAGCCAGTAATTACAGCTGCATCTCAGTCTTCACATTGCAGAGGAAAGAAGTTATTGTCGACTCAAGGGGTCACATGAAGACAGATAAGCCAAAAAGAGGTCACATATTTCAGTCTGAAAATACCAAGCAGTCAGATCAAATATGCTGGAAGTCTACAACAGGAATTATTGCTGGGCTATACACAATGATTCAGATTTCCATAAGCACAAGTGACAGGGGCTGAAAGTCAATGGGAGCTAGGGTGCATTCACACATTCACCAGCAGTACTGCCTATAGCAGCTGAAGCAATCACCTCCTCAGTCCCAGCCACTTATTCCTGCCCTTGCACAGCATGCAGCGCTGTGCTCGAGGTGTTCTGTGCCCATCTCATAACTAGAATAGGGAAACTCGTCAAGCTGTATAACAATTCCGTTCGAAATATAACAGTGATTGTTATTACTAGCACAGTGGCACCACACAGAGAATCAAGGAGACAACCCAGAGAAGGAACTGATTAAGTTATGCTGCTACTACAACATTGCTTGGCAGCTATATCCATCGAAGAAGAGTCGCCGCATTACCCTGAAAAGCTCTACCACATCATATGCCAGCATCCTGGACACCAAATTTCCCATTCTCAACTTAACAGGAATATAAGAACAAAGAGTAAAAACAAGTAGCATACTGAAGATGCCTGCAGCTCAATATATTGCTCTTTACATATTCACCTATCAAAATCTCCATGGATTAGGGTTTATCAGTATTTATCTGGATTAGAAAGCATGTTGCATCTTCTACTACATATCAGCCTATACTGGCATGATCAATGTACAGAATCTCTTTGCAAAACTGCTCAATCATTTGCTTTTCTTCCATAATAGAAACCTCATTGAGTTTGTCTGGGGTTTTTGTGTTTGGTTGGGTTTTTTTTCAGAAACAAAATCAAAGCCAATATCCCGATGGGTTTACAAAGTCACACAACAAAATAGCAGAAAAATTATACAGGCAAAATGCCCTGTAAAGGAAAAAAAATCACCATCCCTGGCACTCTATTTATGTAACAGATGCAATTTTGTACTTACAGCAGTTTTGATATTGGAAAATAAGTCTGTGACTATGATCTCCTGAAACTCTTCAGCCCAGTGTATTCTCTCTCCCCAGATGGGTTGATCTCTCTTCTTTCTCAGATTGGTGTTCCAGAAACCAACAGGACACACGGCACTTTTCCCAGCAGGAAGTTAATTACCAGTATAAGGAAAAGTGGTTTTTCAGACTTCCATTTTCAGACAGGACATTCTCTTTAAATTGTTTTGCAGAAGCAGGCAACAGAGCATGTATTTTGTGCGGTTTGTCTCCTTTGCCCCCCCTCACCAGGATTTATAATAGAATGAACCTAAAGCAACTACTGAAACACTGGATAGCAGTGTTCGAATTCACGCAGAGGTAATTTTTACTGTTGTAAAATACACGGGATTCTCCTTAATTTGTCAAGGAGCAACAAAGGGTAACTGTTCCCTGAAGGACAAGGTCAGCAGGGCAAGAACATCACTGACCAGGGCCCCACCCTACCATGCCAAGTGAAGTGAGCTGGACAGAACGCATATGGTGGCCAGATCCAACCACGAGTCAAGATCGTAAGGCAATATCATGGTGATGAGGCAGGTCTGAGGTCCAGCCAACAAGTCAGCCTGCATGTTGGGGTCCAGATCACCAAGCCCCATGGCCAGGCAGGGGCAGGTGGTGGCAGAGCTGGAGACAGGTACACCCATGACTGAGCTGAAATGGTGCTCCTGGGTCCACGGGCAGGGGACAGGAGAGGCCCCAGGGGAGGTTGGTCAGGGCCACCAAGGCCCACTGGTGCCTTCAGGGCATTCAAATCTAGAAGAATTTAATGGGTTGTGTTGTTGTTTTGATTTTGATTTTAAAAACACTGAAAGCTGAGGAGATCATGCTTAATGTCTCCAGAGTGCTTTCCTGAACTGAGTTCTTAACATCCATCTAATCTGCAGGATTCATTTTGTTTTGCTTTTAGAATGTATTGTATTTTAGAAACAACAAAAGGATATATGTATTTTCCTACAGAAGATGCTACTATTTGTTATTCTCAACTCATAATTATATAACATAATCAGTACAAAATTTCAAAGACTTTGTGGTGAAAATAACCCACATGCCATCAGGTTTTTAAAAGATAATCATGGGGTATTAACTAAATATTATCTTTGATCAGGGGAAAAGTATTGCATTATTGTCATTCTGCGTTTGAAAGTCATTATTTAAACGTTATTAAAAGATTCTCCAAATGACACTGAATCAGTAGCACTCTATAGGGACTACAGAATTGGGCCCAGTGGGCAAAACATGGAAAATTACTTTGCCACAAGCAAATTAGCCAATGTTCCGTCACCTTCTCAGACCAGTTTGCCAAATAATCTTGTTCACAAATCTATGCATTAACAGCAAATATTTTTATCATCATCAAACACAAAGAATTCCAAAAAAGCTGATTTCTAGTGTTCTGGGAGCTCCATGCCACCAGACATGCTTTAAGCAAACCTTTGTAGTGTTTTTTTAAAATCTCAGATAACTTTAAAAGGATTCAATTGTTGCTCTCTGTTTTAATTCTGCCATTTCTGAATACTTCTAAGTTCCACTTTATTTCTCCTGCAATTTTACTTGCTTTTTGCTATTTGTCAAATCATAATAAAGCCAGGCTACACTTTTGTTGCACAATTCAGTTTGTCGTGCTTGGTTTTCATTACACCGACCTGAAGTTTCTCAGGAAATTATTTGTAGAACAGGTCTCACTTATTTAATTCCTCTTGGTGTAAATATGAATACCTCTTTATACTGCATCCCACATCTTCTTTTTGATAAGGTTTCTCATCTTTATGCCATAGAACAGACTTCTTTGTACTTGCCAACACTTTTTCAAGTTTTTAAGCTATCCACAGCTCTTTCAGGCACAATGATTGAGACAGAAGGTACTTCTTGGGACATTTAACCTTTGTTGACAATCAATTCCACAGAAATTATTTGTACTTACTTTATTGCTGTCAAAAAAATTTAAATGTGACAGACGTGGCTATTTTGAAGCTACGTGTTTTAAATGAACTCTAAAGAAGAAGGAATAAGCTGTACACTAGCCATTCAAATATCTCGATGTAACTCCAGATATTCTATTAATCCTGAATTATAGTCCTCCTTACTAAATCTTCTTTCAGATCTCAGGTCCTTAGCACACAATTGAAGAGCACTTATGGGAACTGGAAATAGAGAGTTCATAGTTATGGCTGCAATTCATTTTTCTACTAGAAGTCAAAATCAGCCCATCTGTCAAAGAAATACCATCTCCTCTAACTGTTCATGAGGGATGGGACAGAATTTTTCAATTACTTTTGAAATGCATTATAAAATGGACTTCTTAATTGAGAAATTCTAAAACCAGAGACAGGAACCAAGACCAGAATGATGTTTCACTTTGTTGATAGAGGAATTACAACTGAATTGCCTAGTTGAGATCTAAGATTCAGGACCAAAGTCTGTTGAATTTTCCCTTCCAAATACAGTATCAGATACACTTTACTTCTAAATTCAGATATATTACATGCTGCAAGCTTGTTTAAAATGTATAGTTTCATATTACAAATTTTTTTTCATTTAGAGTGGCAGAATTAAAAAATGCAAATTGTCTATAGAGTTCAGTAATACAGAATGTTAGTATTACCATGTATCTGTATCGCTACATTATCTCTATCACCTAACCTGAGGCAGACAGCAAAGTACAGAAGAGGAACATGGTCTTGACACAATGTCTCATAGTCTAGGCAATTAAGCCATTGAATATGAAGTCAAAATAACAAATTGCTTGTTAAATAATTTTAAGTGATACTTTCCTTAGATTACTCTTGTAACAGCTTGTTACAAGATTCAACGTCCCTGTCAAAATTCAATGTCTCCGTTCCCACAGACTGTGGAAAGCAGATTAATAACAGAAAACGTACAGAACTGTTATCCTTCATTGACTCACTGACAAATGATGAGGTTCCAGCTACAGGATTTTTTTAAATCTTGCATTTTAAAAATGATATAACAATAAATGAAATTATTGCAAATTTTACTAAGACTATGCTTATGTTGTTATGTTCTGCTTTAATTCTTGGAACATGATTCAGATTATGATTATTGGAACAGAAGAGAGCATGCTGGTGATAACTCCCATATTTGCCTATTTTGGCAGGCCTGCCTTGGTTTCTGTTCACTGAATGGCACCTTATAATCCTATTTTCTTGCACTGACAAATTTCACACAGACAGGACTGGACTGCAGAATTGCACTACACTTCTGCAAGCTGCCTGTATCAGCTCTCATTTCAGCTTAAGCCATGTATTTATTTCAATTTAGCTGAAGTTGCTTAGGAATACATTTCGGGTAAATTAAGTCCAGACATGTAACAAAGAACACAGATGTATGTGCTGAAGCCTCAAAAGCAGTAAGGCTGGACTCACGGTCTTAGATTAACCCTGTTTATCTGAAAGGGAGGCAAAAATCTCATCTCACTTTTGTGATGGACTAAGAGCACAGAATTTATTGATGAAAATGAGCTGATGAGCTGTAGTTGAAACACTACTGACACTCAAGAGCACGTTAAAGTCCTCTTAAGACATAAGCCCTTTGCACCAATTTAACTAAGGTAGAGTGTGGTAAGACAAGACCTTGTGTTCATAGCCATATACCACCAAAACCGAACAGCTGAGCTATTCAAGTATACATCACCAGAAATTTGTTTGCACAAACAATTTTGTGCACACTTACAAACAATGGATGCTTCTGTCTAGGCAGGATCAGTTCATTAACAGAGTTAATTCAGTCAGGACTGAATTATTCATAGAAAATAAATTATTTAGCACCTGTGCTTTAAAGTACTGCATGCCATTTTGGGCAATTATTACAAAAAGGGCATGAATAAATTAGAAAGAATCTAAAGAAGGCAAGCAAAACAATGAAAGGGTTGTAAAGATAAAGCCCAGAGGAGAGGGAATGAGAATGCTACATTTATACCTGGCAGGAAAGGTGAGAGAACACCTTTTAAGAATAAACACTTCTGCTAAGGGATTATTTACCATAGTAGAAGAGAGAACTAAAAGGAGTAATATCTTGAATCTAAAAGTGGTTAATATTAAAGCTGATCAAAGACTCAGAAGGATGTTAAATAGGTTAAAAAATTACTGGCAATATAAACCTACAGTTAATAGAAACAGAAGCAGTGATAAAATTGTTAATGACTTAGAAATACAGAGACATGGTGAGATTTTCAGATATTTATTTCAGATATTTTACTGTACTCTACAGAGGAGTGTAAGCTATCAAGCCTAGGTTACAATCAACAAAAAAACCCCGAAACAACAACAACGAATCATTTGTCACAAGAGACTTGAGAGAAGAATCTATGTTAAAAAAGTCTAAAATGAACAGATCAGACAGTTTGAATCAGTGTCATACTCAATAAAAGGAGACCTGTTGCGAGAGGAGGGGAAAAGGTGGCCACAAAGGGCATCAGAGGGATTCATTCCACACAAATCCTTGTCTGTATAACATACAGAACAGGTTGTCAAGTAGCTACAGAATCACAGAATGTTTTGGGTTGGAAGGGACCTTATAAATCATCTAGTTCTAACTCCCCTGCCATGGGCAAGGACACCTTTCACCAGACCAGGTTGCTCAAAGCCCCATCCAAACTGGCCTTGAACACTGCCAGGGAGGGGGAATCCACAGCTTCTCTGGGTAACCTGTGCCAGGGCCTCACCACCCTCATGGTAAAGAATTTCTTCCTTGTATCTAATGCAAACCTACCCTTCTTCAGCTTGAAGACATTAACCCTGGTCCTGTCACTACATGCCCTTGTAAAAAGTCCCTCTCCAGCTTTCTTGTAGGCCCCTTTCAGGTACTGGGAGGCTGCTATAAGGCGTCCGTCCCTGGAGCCTTCTCTTCTCCAGGCTGAACAGCCCCAGCTCTCTCAGCCTTTCCTCACAGCAGAGGGGTACCAGCCCTCAGATCATTTTTGTGGCCTCCTCTGGACCCACTCCAACAGGTCCATATAGGGGAATCTCATACAGGGGGGTTAAAACATAGTGTCAGAAAATATACTGGGGCATAAAACTAGTAATATAGCTCAATCAGGAAGGGGTAGGGAGCAGAGCAAACCACCAGGCTACAGATTCACTTATTTCACAAGAAATCTTATGTTCCACGCGCTTTCCGAGTGGGTCTGGGATGTAGTGAGAGGTGACAAAATCCTCCTCTCTCTTACAAACTGCATCCCCCCTTTACTTGACTATAATAATTACAACAATAGGAAGATTCAGGATGCAAATAAAACTGTATTTATAAAACAGATTTGAATTCTTGAGATCACTTTTTACTGCAAGTTCAATACCTCTCTCCGTGCTCTAACATTAACAGTAAAATATCACTTTCAACAGTGTTACCTTACCCCATCCTTACCATGTGAATAAACTTTTGTTGGGGTTGGTCGGAGTGCTTTCCTTTTCTTCTTTCAGATAGAAATTGTGCTGCTCTGGGTTTGTATCATTCTGAATTTAACACAGTCCAATTAAAAAGCAACAACATCAATCTGTTGTATCTTCAAAGAACAGGACTTGAATTTTGTTCTTCCCACTGAACTTTATTTACATCAGGCGAAGTCCTGCCCAACCCCCATGAAGCAGTGTGCATTCTGAGTAGTACAAGAATGAATGACTCATTTAATCATTTAATGCATCCAAAATTTGATAGTGCAGATCAAGAAATGCAGTATTATACAGTAAGTCTGCTCAGTTGGGTGTTTTGTTACAAAGTAGGTGGGGCTGAAAAGTCATCAGAAACACTTAGCTAACTCTCAGTTTGGCTCAAATTTTCCAGTTGGGGAAAGGTCTTGCCCTATTGAAAAGGCCCTGGCTGTGCATTAGAGCACCAGAGTTGTGAAATGAAATTCCCTGCTGCTCCCGGAGCTTCACATTAGCAATGTATGCCAGTGCTTAAGAATGGTCCTGATACCTCAGCTTGGTGAAAACTGTTTGAGCCTTTTACCTGCCAGGATGAATTGCTAATGCCAGAGAGAATTACAAAAGAAATTTCCAAAATATTTGAAACTGTTCTGTATCAGCCAATTAAGCAACAGGGGAACTTTCTAAAGAAGGCATACAGAAAGGCTGGGAATGAGCTAGAAATCACTCTTTTCCTAGAGAATGCTGACAATGTCAACACTGAAATTTGTATAGTCCTCTACTTTTCTAACACCTGAGCTTGCATCCAGTGACATCAATAGCAATTATTTCACAAACACCCAGAATTTTACAATTCTGTTGTTGCATTCTGTGGTCAGACTGTTCGACATCCTCAAGTCTTTGAGCCAGATGTTGGCTGTGGTATATAGCAACAGCAAGTCACTGCCTTCTGAGGAAACAGCAGCAGCTTGCAGAGTAAGCACTCTGACATGGGCAGGGGAAGAAAGAGACTTCCTAGTTGTTCCAGGTCTGGACAAATCATCCTCGATGCTACAGTCAAGCCATGGACTGTAATTTAGAGATTTTGCAAAAGCATAAACACAATTTGGTCAACTCAGAGAGTGACAAACGTGCCCACCCTAAATTAGTTCCAAGTTATTTCAATACAAGAGCTACAGAAAGACTTTCTCTGGTACAAGGTGCTCATCAACTGCTAATTCTGTAGACTGTACTTTTGTCCCAGTAAAATTATGTAGAGCCACATCAAAGGGCAGTGCAAAGTGACAGTGACTGTGAGAAGTCCTGTACCAACAATTTTATACTCTAGGTGACTTTTCCACCTTCTCATACTTTGAAAAGTACTTAAGAGGCCAAATCCATAGTGGATGTGCAGAGGCACTGCCTCAACGACCTGAATTTTAACTATCATGACTCATTTATTATTTTAAACCATTTTTTTTGCTGTAACAACATTTAAGAAAGTTTACTCTTCATATCATCAGATTGATCAATTCAGCTTCCTTCTGAAAAAAAGATTTTGCTTTGTACTGCATTTGAAAAAAAGTTAAACGCAAAGAAGTAGCATTAACAGTTGCAGCCCTTAGCTACCTCTTAGGCTTTTTTAAAGGCTCACTATATTTAATACCACAGTCTGATAAAAGAAAAAAAAAAGTATTCTGAGTATTCATTCACGAACAGGAAGAAAGAAACTCTACAGATCTTTAAACAGAAATCTACAAAACCACAAAATCTTATTGTTATTGAAAATATCGCATTAAACTTTACTGACAAGTATCATTTGATAAGCAACAAGTTCAGCTCATTTAAAGACTATCATCGCCTAGAGCTTGCCATCAACCCTGACTCAAGCACCACACTAATCTTTCCATTTGTTACAGTCTGATCATAGTCTAATTTACCAAAAGTAAAAAATCAGAAAATTACATTTCAATTTCATACATTTTCAAAGTTATATCCAGGTAAAACCAGGATGATACATTTTCCCATTTTTAATGCTTTCAGTCAATGAGACTGCAGATCCAAGAGGTGCTGATTGCGTAACACCTTTCTACACACATTATAATTCCCTGCAGCAATGCCTCTCGCTCTCAGTACAGCAATAGTGTAACCGATTTCATGCCAGTGTGGGAAGACTTAGTATGCATGAAGTGTTGGTTTCCTACTGAAAAATTAATTAGCGCTATTTGTATGCATCACTCCACTTTCTGTAACAGTGAACAAGAACTGCATAGTGATTCCCTAAGTTCTGCTCTAACTTTTTTGCGCTGTTTTAAAATTCAATAAGCACAAATCACTGCTGTTTTATACAGCTAAAAAACAAACTGCTTTGCTATGACTCCTACACCTATTTACTTAATGGAGACACTTATAATGGAAAGCCCTTTCAATATCAATGATTGTTTCCATAGAGGCTCCATCCTAATTATAAAGGTTGTGAAAGAAGTACTGCAAAAGAAAAATATAAATTACACTGTACTCTAAATACCTTTACACTTTCATATATCGTGCCTGTAATTTCAGAATTCGCATTTGAAGCGTGGATATGGGTCAACATCTCATCCAAAACGCCAGACACCATGATGAGATGTTGAGACAACTGATAGAGTTTGTATACATCTCTAGGCATGATTTGGATCTGGGATTATCTGGTACAAAGAGAAGAATGCTGCCGACACCGACTGATGAAACTCTCCACAAAGCAGCAGTATTTTTACTTTACTGGTATTAAAAAATAATTCCTGTCTCACTTGGTACTGTTAACATTCACAGCACAGTAAGTAGTGCAATAAAATACTGGATAGCCAAAACCAGCATCCTTCCCAAGTTTGTCAGCAAACAGACAAAACTCCCAGCGATGAGAGACATTTCAATAAAGAAATTTAAATGCAGTACCTAGAAGTACTAAGTATGACTGATTGTTATGTTAACACAACTGTAAGACATGAGTTATTTATTCAAGCCTTTAGTAATCCTGTATCATATCACCGATGGCCTTAGCCCATTCGAGATCAATCTCAAACACTTAAACCTTTCAGATGGGCTAATGTTGCCTCTCAGTCTTCATTAGAGTGGAAATGAAGGTCAAGCTACACGATTAATGGAGCATTTCATTAGTTTTTTTCATCACAAACTGTGAATAGGAGTTTCCGTTTGACTGCCCAATTTCAGCCCATTTGGAAAAAGGAGATGATATTGGCTAGATCGGTTGGGACACATGGTGAGGAGCGATTCACATGCAACGTGTTTGTGGAGAGAGAAACTCAGTGAACTAAGACAAAGCCATCGACCAGAAGAGTAACAACTATGATTCTTCTACCACCCACTACCTGAAGGCCAAAGTAGCAGAATTTTTGCGAGGAATATTAATGTATGGCTAGTCAAGGATTTCCAGTATTCATTTTTTAAAAATATGTCATTATAAGAAAATGCTGCTCACATATTCCCACACAAAGCAGGTTCAACTCCCAAGACACAGACTACTGCAGATTTCTAAAGCAATCTCTGGTCCGAAATATATCCACGCAAGCAACACAAAAATTAAAACCCCTGCCATTAGCAAGTCCTTAAATTTGTGAAATTCTGAATATAACAGCTGAAACTTTTGTCCATGAAAGCAACTGGCAAAGCAAGTACAGTTAAATTTAAATATTTGCTTAACTCTACATTGATAATATGTAAATGGCTGAGCTGATACAATTTTTTGTAACAAAACAATTCATTGCCTGATAATATCATGTCTCTTTTCTGAATCTCAAGTTCAGTAAAACTTCTGGAAGCTAAAAAATCAAGAGTTAAGGCAAACCTCCAAAAAGTTAAATTCTGCTGCCCTTAGAGCAGTATACTAGGAATAATCTTCCGCTGGTGTTCCAGATACAGTCAGTATACTTAAGCAAT
The DNA here is from genome assembly GCF_030867145.1 of Opisthocomus hoazin. Taxonomy (NCBI): domain Eukaryota; kingdom Metazoa; phylum Chordata; class Aves; order Opisthocomiformes; family Opisthocomidae; genus Opisthocomus; species Opisthocomus hoazin. The sequence goes on from NC_134418.1 coordinate 13,526,451, forward strand.
CACCAGGTACTGCAACCTACCAAATCAAACTCCCAAATTAAGAAGATGTTGGGATTAATCTGTGGTCCTGATTGTGGTGGTATCTGTAATTCCCAAGAAATGAATACTGAGATAGATACTGGGCTAATTCAAGCAGGTTGAAGGTTTGGGTCTTGTCCCTCCCCTCAAGTGCTACAAATTCTAATATTAATATCAGGAAGAAGAGGAAAGTATGTGCTATGTCCTACATGTAAAGCTCGAAGTGTTATTTATCAGCAAAAATTAATGAACAGCCCTTCTGGGAAGAGTTCTCCAGTCTCAGATCAAATCTAAATAGCACTTATCCCTGACAGGCAAAACAAGTATTTAAAATTCTTACTAGGTAGTGTTTGTACGTCATGACACAAGATCGTATAAGATCATCAAAGCCTCAAAGGACACAGATAAACATGTGACCACACATAAACACCCACTTCCTTTTTGATATGCATTTTAAATTATGCTGTCCCTCCATAAAACACATTGATATGTGCTGCATGCTTCCAGCATGGCCATTTGGTACTGGCTGGCACCTGTCGATTGGATATTAGATGCTTCTCTCCAGCATTCCTTAAGTTTTACCCAAAAGGAAGGCTACTGGCATGAATTCACTTCACCTCAGGCTTAGCCATTTTGTCTCCACAAACCGTTTTTTAAATTCCCAGAAGAGAGGAACAAGCAAGCTGACCACACAGCACAGCACTGTCTTGCATCTTGCAAGTAAACCTCTCACACTGCCCATATTGCCTTGTGATTTCTCAATTGTCCCCTGTCCAGATCCAGCCAACTACTGAAAGCTCTCACAGTTCCAACTTCTTCCTTTCACCTCCAAAACATCCCCTTACCTCCGTGGGACTTTCCGTCACCCCAGAGCAGCAGGGCTTTCACCAGTGCTTTCTGATTTTAGGGCCCAAGACCAAAAGCCAGCCTTTGCGCAATTCTAAAATGTTCTACCAAGCTGTGCGATGGGTTAAAGCAGGGCACTCTGCAGTGAGGTTCATTGTCACAGGACCCTGAAAGTATTATCTTTTCCCTTCTTCCCTCACGCCAAGTAAAGATTTGAAACACATGAAGAAAGCAAACTGATCTGAGTGGGCTGCGAACACAGTGCCTAAACAGCATGATCACCAGTGTGCTCTGTCTCCCTTCATGCTGGTTACACACTTAGAATCATCGAATGGTAAGGGTTGGAAGGGACCTGAAAGATCATCTGGTTCCAATCCCCCTGCCATGAGCAGGGACACCTTCCACTAGACCAGGTTGCTCAGAGCTTCACCCTATTTCCCTTTCTTCTGCTCCATACTGCGCAAATGCAAAATTGCAGATCTGCTGTTCTGAGGACTTTTGCTGCAAATTCTTCCGCCTCATCACTGCCAGTCATTCCAAGTATCAGCACGAAAACCTGGGGGAACGTCTTAACCAGTCTTATGGACAGCAATACCTAATTAATATCTCTAGCACTATAACAACCTTGCCTGGATTCATTTTCAAAGTGACTTTTATCAGCAAAGACTAGGGACTGCTAATTAAGAAATATTAATTCAAGCTTTTTATTTTGTTCACAAAAAAAGGGCTAAGCAAACTCAACTATATTCAGTTGAGCCATAAAGCATGTTTAAAATCTATATAGAGAACAAAAACAAAGTAATCATTTCATAGTAACTGACACAAGGTGATACTTACTCCTCCTGGAGTATGAACTGGCAGAACATCATTATAAATTTGAAAATGGCTCAGATGAAACACTGATGCCTGATCATGAACGTATCTGCTGATGGGTACAGAAATACTTCTAAAGAGATCAAAAGGAGGTGCATGAAACTCAAGGAAATAACTACATAACAGAGTATCTGGCAAATCCCAAATCAGAGGGGATCCTACACCACTTTCCAGGCAAAACCACCAGAAGAGATGTAGGAATGAGAATATCAAAATTGCCAAAGCAGTATCTCACTTTTTTTTTCTGTTAACCAATATATTAAAACACCAGTCTAACAAGCCATGCATTAGTACCTAAATTCGTTAGCGCTAATACTGCCCTAAACATGCTGTCTTATCCACCCTTCAGCTGCCTTTGACAAACCACAATGCTAACCCACTTCTCCAAATAAAGTACTGCTTGCTGAGGCTTTCAGCAGCAGATTCGTGGGCTGCCCGCAGCCTTGCTTCCCTGCCACCGGCCACTGCTCCCACCTCTGTATCAAAACCCCCAGCAAGAGAAATGAGCTAGAGCTGCAAAAAAATCTGGCTGCAGACTGCTCCCCTTCCCCACGCCATTGGCCAGCCCCACTCGCCCCGCAGCCGCACAGGGGACGAGCCGGGCACGAGTGGCCCGTAGCTGTGCAAGGAGAAGGGGAGAAGCTGCCCCTTTCTGTGCCAGAGGAACTGCTGGTCATTAAAACGCCTGTGCGACCCCAGCCCTGAGATCCCAGCAGCAAGCACACGGGATGTAGGGAGGCACTAAGAAACCAAACATAGCACCTAGAGCGTACTCCAGCTTTGCACTTGCAGTCCATTTACAAATAATTTGAAGTCATTCATAGTAGTGTTTTTTATCTTTTTCAATAAATGTACAGCAATGGGAAGGCAGCGCTGCTGCGTGGAACGTGTCCACGCAGATGCTCCTTTGTCTTGTAGAAGGGAAGCTGTGTAACTTACTACACTCAGAGACAACTGATTGCACATTCATCTAATCCGCATGACTGCCCTCTTATATGCGGCTCCCCCAGATATGTGTGCACGTAACAAAGTAAAATGTCCGCATTCATCACACAAGCAAGATTATATTCAGTCAGACTTCTTTTTTAGAAAGATTAATTTTAATGAACTTACAAATAAAACCAACGAAGGCCAGACAAATTGAAGAGATTAAAGTGCAGGAGCAAGACAGGCTAGAGAAATTGTGCTGTGAATAATTAATCACAAATCAAAAGTCTTCTGAGGCCAATTATTTTCCTGGGATTCTTTCAATTGTGAATACTCACTACTGAACGACCTATGCTTTTCCCATTTCTGCTTCTCTGAGTCACATTACAGGTACCATTAGCTATATCAAAGATCTCCTAACTCGGGACAAAAATCCTTGTGGTAGGAGGGATGTGGGCGGGGGATGGTGTGTTGACAATCGATAACTCTTACAATTAACTCCTTTGGAGAGATTTTGAGCCATGAAAAATCTGTGACTTTTCAAAAACCTACAGAGCACAATAAATCTTAGGTATCCCATCAGTTCTCAGTTACAGGCTGTGCAGACACTGAACGAAATTCTTTTATCCAAGTACAATGATGGTGGAAGGCTCCTAATTTCAGCAGTACAGAGGGGTATTACACACAGCCAGGCAAGTGCAGGGACTTCTCATGCAAACACGCACAACTGTACTCAGGTTCTCAACAGAAAATTGGGAACACTGACCTTTTCTGCATTGCTGGTTTGTTTTTTTTTTTTTTACAACACACGTTTGCTTAAGCAATTACTATCTGCTGTCTTGTGTGTACTAAGCATTTGGCCCAGCCTGCTTTTTTACCTCTCTAGTACATCTTCAAAAACAAGGTCTCAGCAGAATCTCCTCTCTTTTAATTGCCTAGTTCGATGCTTTAGTCTTTTCAAAGTGCTCCCTGTGTTCTATGTATATTTAAAGAGGATATAAACCCCTTCATGTTTTGAAAAGGCCAGACTGTCATCCAAAATTCTTCGTTCCAGTCTGAAGTTCCATTGAACTTGGAGTAGAAAGTCCAGGAAACTGTCCTGATCTCTCACGAAGTTGCTCCCCTGCCTCCCTCCTCCCCTGACAATGCATCTTCCCTCCCTTCCTCCCTCCCATCCCAGGCCCCTCACACATAAGCAAATGATTCCTCTGCAGATTTCTTGTTGCTCACATCCTTCCTAAAGACCCACTTACTGCCATTTACAGTACAAAAAAAAAATCTTTCTTTTCTAGGGGAGATTTTCTTGTCCAATATACTGTGCTTGTACATGTTAACCTTTTTAACAGACTGCTTTCTCCAGTGGTACTCTTCAGCCTGTAAGTTCTCCAAGGAAGCATCTCTACTGTATGAATAAAGCACACAGCCCAACGAAAGAACGCAGGCTAAACACTAAAACTCAGAAAGGTGCATTTATCATTGAGTCAGGCTCTTTCTTCTGTTGTTTTGTTCCAATTCCGACATTAAGGGATCTCAGAGGAGGACTGCTCTTGAAAGGCTTTACAGAGTCAGGGTAAGGATGTGGGTGAGGTTATTTGATGCTGAAAGAGAATAAAGGAATTCAAATTAGAAAGGACAGGGGGGAAAAAAGACATGGAAAAAGACAAGGACATACAGAAAAGATGTATTTGAGAAGGAAGTATGAAGGCTGAGTGGGCAGGGAGTTGAGAATAGGAAATGCAAACAGTAATCGTAGCAAAGCACTCAATGTTAGAAGTAAATGTTCATAACGTAGGAGCCTGTCCAAACACTTCAAAAGGTCAGTACAAATTGGATGATCATGTTTTAGCTATAGGACAAGCTCATGTCCTTATCTGTACAAGTTATATGAACACTTTTTCCTGAGCTGCAAGCATGCAGGTGAAATCAAATGTTACAGAATCACAGAATGTTAGGGGTTGGAAGGGACCTCTGTGGATCATCCAGTCCAACCCCCCTGCCAAAGCAGGGTCACCTACAACAGGCTGCACAGGACCTTGGCCAGGTGGGTCTTGAATATCTCCAGAGAAGGAGACTCCACAACCCCTCTGGCCACCCTGTCCCAGAGCTCCGTCACCCTCAGAGGGAAGAAGTTCTTCCTCATGTTCAGACGGAACTTCCTCTGCTTCAGTTTGTGCCTGTTGCCCCTTGTCCTGTCTCTGAGCACCACTGAAAAGACTCTGGCCCCTTCCTCCTGACACCCACCCTTAAGATACTTAGAGGCATTTATAAGATCCCCTCCCAGCCTTCTCTTTTTCAGGCTAAACAAGCCTGGCTCCTTCAGCCTTTCCTCATAGGAAAGATGCTCCCGTCCCCTCATCATCTTTGTAGCCCTCTGCTGGACCCTCTCCAGTAGTTCCTTCACATTGTTGCACAGCATACAAATAAAACCCACTCACTGTGTCACTGGACCTACATAGAAAAGATTTGCTGCTAAATGCTTCATTAGGAAAGGATGTGCATGAAACATGTTTGCTTGATGTTTAAAATATTGATATAGGATCTACTACTGTTTTCTTTATTTTCCTGTTATTCAAGTACCTCACTTGTAAGCAATCAACAAGTCAGATCCACTCTTGGCTTGTAAAGAAGCTTATAGCAGCAGTGAGTAAGCTTTAGGTAAATACAGAAAGTGGAGCTGGTTTTGCCTTACAGATATAGGGCAAGCATGGGGGGGAATCTGATGATTTCGCAGCGTGGCATCACTTCTCTCTCAGCAATTCACAAAGCTACTGTTATCGAATCAAAAAACTGTGGAGTTCACAGGTTGCTTTGTTTGCGTTTCTGTAACTGTAATTAAACACACATTTTCCACACTGTGGAAAATTTTCACTTCTACTTCTAGTATCACTTCTGAAGGTTTATTTCATTGTCAAAGCTGCTTTTTTCAAGTGTTTACTGAAGAAAAAGAAAACAATTCTCACTTCTCAGCCTCCTACAAGGTTCTTCTGTGAAAACCTTTCACAGCTGGCAAGCCCAGTCTGCACGCACTCCCCTTAACAGCAGCTCTCAGGAGGCAGCTCGGGAGGGCAGGCAGAGGGCAGACACAGGAACCAATGTAGAAAGAACAAGGAAAACCAGGAGGAAAAGAGCAGGTTCAGACAACGGAAGCCCTGGCTCCGTGCAGGGCCAGTTGAGACCGCCAGCCCAGTGGGAAGCAGGTTTGGGAAGGCACCACACAGCTCCCGGGAGCGCTCCCGGGCACTGGCTGAGCCAGGGAAGGTCAGAGGCAAAAGGAGTCCCCGCTGTCCCCCAGCACATCACCTGCCCAGCGTACCTGCTGACGGCAGCCTCAATGCGCTGCTCTTCGGTAAGTGTAAACGAATGAAGTGCGGGACCAAAAAGAAGGGTAAAGGAGAACAAAAGGATAAAAGGAAACATGTTGCATTTATGAAACAGTATTTTTAAAAGAATATATTATGTGTATAACCTGGCAGTTGTTGGCGAAAAGAATTACACACACGCGCACACAAATACTACAGAGAGAGAGAGAGAGAGACAATTCCTCATGAGCTGTACAAATCTTCACAGGTGCTAGAAAGATTTTTTTGCAAAGACTGGACCCAGACTTACCTCTCACCCATCTCTTTTTCACCCCTCTCCCTTAGCATTTCTTGTGAAGCTCTTCCATTGGGTTAGTACTGCTGACCCCTGCGTGCTGGGTGACACGAGCCGTCCGGGAATTGAGGCACCCTGCATATCTGCTAGTGCACTGCTGACTACAAACAGGAGAACAGATTGCCAAGAGTTTTTCCCCCAATGACATCATGTAGCATTGACAGTGGCTGAGAAACAGCTAACAATTTTAGAAGGTTTCAGATCTATCTCCAAGCCCCACGGTGACAGGCACAGGGGCCAGAGGCTCTCCTCTAAGGACCAACTGCTACACACTGGTTTTCAGCAGCCACCTCCACTGGAGATGCTGTTCAAGACAAAAACAATTAGAATGAATACAAGAGACAGGTAGGGAAATCCCGAGAGAGAAATCCTTTAGAATGAATGTTTTGCTTCAGCTAAACCCAGGTGAAACAAATCAGTGAGGGATATGCTTATAGTTATTTGTTGTTATGATTAATATTAAAGTTAAGTACGATATCAAGTTGTCTTTTGCCTCCTTAGCGTGCTCATAAACCATAAACTTGAATAGTAACACATACAATGTCCTGCCTATACCTGATACAGTTTTTTTAAAATACGTGACAATGCTAAGTGGTATTTATGTGGCAGCACTGGCAAAAAGAGTGAGACATTTACCAAAAAAGTCCCTTTAATGAAGTGTTTGGATTAAAACAGAACTCCTCTCATGGGAAAGAAGCTACCAAGACATGAGATCATCTTTTAAAAAATGGATTAAAATGAGAAATATGAAAAGTCATCAGACATAATAAGGGAATCCATTAATCCAGTCACAAAGATCCTGTCCTTCAGAGACATTGCCCAAGCAGGAGTATGCCACCCAATGACACACAAGCAGCCAGAAGCAGAGAGTAGTGACTCGGAAGGCTGAACAAGCCCTACAAGGGGTCTTGGCAACAGCATTTTGAAGATCTCCAAATACATTAGTCAGCATTACTCTGTCTATCACTCATTAATGGGTGACTCAACCGGAGGAAAAAAAAAAAAGTGCAGATGGGCAATGCTCAGTATTTGAATAATGGATCATTTCCATTAAGTTGTAAAAAGAATGTAAAATTGTATGGTGATCTATTAATCTGATTTAGTGATGGATAACTAAAATGATTAATATGGATTATATATTTTTAATGAGTGTTACATTTAACAAGTATGAACATTGGTGAGTGTGAACATTAGTGAATGAATAGCAAGGCTTATAAAGTTTTCAGTCTTACAAATCTAATGAGGGCTTTTTTTAGCATGCATACTATTAGTATCTTGAGATTAAACACGACCTATTGGAGCATGTAAATGTTGACAGACAAAGAGAACTTAAGTCATGTAAGCAGTATGTTTTCTCTTGTTTGCTGAATATATTTTAGAGCCCATGTTGCACTGCATGGAAACATTTTTCCCTCAGCTAAACCACAGCGATCTCTTTCCTGTCATTTACCAGGCTGGCAATGAAAAGAAGAATGTAAAATGCAGGGGTTGCTCAAATGTTAGTACAAGCCAATTAACAGGTATGAAAGGAAAGCTCAGGAGAGGCAATGAAGTTGAGACTCTTGAGTTTTGCTAGAAGACAACCAGATGTCAGGCTGTCCACATTCCAAGTAAATAAATCCTGGAAAAGAGGCATCCTCCTCCCCTTACCCACCCCCAACCCCCCCCCCCCCCCAACCCAGCCACCCTTCCAGCTGCCAAGCGTGCCTACAGCTGTCGATTACTGCATCTCACCTCCTCCATCATCTCCCAAGCTGCTCATACCCAAATTCAAGCATGTTATTTTTTATCTATTCATGCACAGCACAATAAAGATCCTGCCTAGTAGAGCTCCAGTAGTTCTCTACCCCCTTTTGTAGCAAATACAAAATCCACTTTATCATCCACTAACTGCTTCACTTTGTGGAACCATGCTTTCTAGAAGAGCCTAGACTTTATCCTGTTCAACATTGTCCTCTTTCCTTTCTTTCTGCCTTTTGCAGTCTTCTGTAGCTGCTGCAGTAGTGTCAGCAGGTAAAACACCATGTCGTCCCCCTCCTGAAAGCACCACTGATACCTTTTGAAGCTGTATCAAATAAATAACCTGTTTTCAAGACAGCTTGATGGCAATAAATTGCAAAGAACTTCCTACACTTAGAATTACTGTTTCACTTCAGATATTTACCCTTCACCAGTCCTTTACACTCTGCTATTTTCGTGGCTTTTTGGATATCTACCATACTACAATACAGAGACATGGAAGCAATGATATGAAGTTACGCAACAGAAAACACTTCTTTAATAGAGAGAAAGAGACCTTCAGGCAAAAGGTCAAAAATACTCCATTTTTGCAGACAAAGCACACCAGAAACAAGGCACGACAGGTCCTCAGAGGAGCCTCTTGTGGAGCCAGAGACTGAAATCCAGATTTCTCGGCTTTCAGCAACAGGATCTCATCACCTGACCTAATTGCGCCGTACCTTTATATTGCAGCTGACATGTTTGGAGTTACTTCTCTGGTTTGCTACTACAGAGCTTCTTAGTGCATCCTTTCTCTCAACTTTTCCCATGTATTTTGATCTGAAATCCCTTTTTTTCCCTGTCAGCTACCTCAGTCTGCCTAAAAAAAGTTAGTTACAGAAAGTCATAAGACTTCGCTAAATACCATGACAGCTCCAACTTTGCTTAGTTCCCCAATTTTGTTGATTCAGCCACATCACCCACTATGCATTGATAACTACGATGCAGCTCTTTGTTTCACATATTAGTGAATACTCTTTGCAAGAAGGTGATTTTCATTTTCTTCAGCACAACTGAGTTTTGCTTCTTTTTCTTTTTCCCACCCTAGGAAGAACAGTCTGTCCTGAACCTCACTGGTAAGCAATTAAAATCTGGAAGCCTGCCAGCCTCTGTGGTACAGTGAATTCATTTCCCAAGTAGACATGTAATTCTTGGAGCTGAAGTCCAGACAATAAAATGTGTAAAACTATAATATGACCCCTCACTAAACAACAAAGCCCCTTTTATATAAAGAAATTGGAGCAAACTAGCCGATAATGAGAAAGTGCAGGCACTAATTATTTTATTAAAAATCTGGAAATGATGCATAATTTAATTTTTGGAAATTAAATGTTCTGATAGAATAATCATTTTTTCAGGCCTAACGTCATTAGGACTCCAGTTGTTTTTAATATCTCTCAATAACATACTTATTGTCACCATCAAAGCCGAGCAATATTCCAAATGTCTGGACTTCAAAAGCTCATACTCAGTTTGCGACTATCAGTGTGATACACTCCAGATACTGCAGAAAAGGGGAAAAAAAGCACTGGATGAAGGAAAAGGAGATTGTAAAAGCAATGTTTTAGAGGTAGCATAGCCCAGCAAATGCAATTAGTGACTCCTTGCCACGTACATTGAATGAAATGCAGGAAAATGGCAATAGACTTGTTAGAGAGTTCACAGGAAGGTCACGGCCACAGATGTCGGTGCCCCAGACGAGCCTTGTTTCACTAGAAAACTAACCAACTCCCAGCAACTTATCCCTGGGGATTGGATGTGGATTTGGGAAAGCTTCAGGTTTCGGGCTGGGAACTGAAGAAAAAAGGGGTGGGAGCAGGGGAGAGAACAACACCCATCAGCCAAACCGTATCACATTTCCCACTGCACAGGCAGCTCAGGCCTTGAAAGAAGGTAATCCTAACAAATCCACATTATAAAACTTTTTTCACCTAATTCATAAAATCATTTTATTGTTTGTGTATGTGTACCTATCCCTTGCAAAGATTTAAACTGTGGTGTGCCTTACATATATTGGAAGATGAACAAAGCTGCTACAGCATGCGGCTTGTTGGAACCAAAGGGAGCAGATTTGTTCCAATGTCCTAAACAGTTATAACAAATTAACTTATTCCACCTGAAATCCTATATAGTGTTCTATGCTATATAGTCATGGCTATGACATTATAGTGAAAGGTCAGTCAAGGTTTCTTTTGCAGCTTTTGAAAAGTGAAGGATTTATTTTCGCGTACTCTTTATATGCCATAACCTAGCACTGTATGTTTTGGGTCCTACACTAAACACAAGTTTGTTTCCGAAATGTGGCGCTGACCCATTAAGCAACAAACGAAAACCTAAGATCTGAGAAAACCCTCATGCTTAGATGGCAGTGCACAAGAAGAAAAATGTTAAAAATAGTCCTTTATGAAATGCTCAGTAATTTTATTAACTTAATCCAGAAATAGCAAATAAGAAATTAATAACATTGAGTCACCAGTGTCTGCATACTAATTAAGAAACACTTCTGATTTAACCCATGTATTCATTTAGGCTAAGGTTCAGAAAACATTAAAGTATAAAGTTTAAATCCATATTCAGCTGCAGAACTAGCCTGCTTTATGCTTAATCCAAATTGCTAAATCCATTTATTAAAGACCTGAAGGGGATGCGGGGGGCGAGGGGGGTGGGTGTATAAGATTAATTACAGAGTGACAGCAATACTCTCTCAAAAAGAGTGATTTATAGGAAAGATTATTTTATTATGATGAAATTAGAGGAAACACGATAAGCATGCTGTATAACAAAAGCACAGCCTACAGAGGGCTGATCTGACAGTTTTTTAATGCAGCACCATGAAACAAGAATACTGAATGAAACAAAGAACATACCAAGCCTCATCAAGCAAAACAATTTTTTTCTAGCAACCGATCCATGGATCTCCCTGTCACATAGTAAAGAAATCAAGCAGAGCAAGACTAAGAATGACATTTAGGTCATAGCATGACATTTAGAGAAATAACAATTTCTAGATTTGCAAGTGTTCAAGCACATTTTGGAAACTTTATCAAACTCAATTCTTCAGGGTCTCCAACAGTTTAGGTACCAAAGAAATCTTGTAACACATTCTGCACTTATTCTTAAGCGTTTGGTACTCAGATGTTATACACTGGACTAACTGCATCATTGGTCACCTAGTAATCATAAGCTGCTTGAAGATCAACACACATTTTCTTACATCAGCAAGATAAAAGTAATTTGGTTACTTGAAAGTGTAACTGAACTGTTGCAAAATTCTAACTTTCTCTTTTGCATCTTATGCTTCTCAGCAATCTTGTGTCTGTTGCTCATAAATACTTGACTCTTTTCCCAAGGTATTTGTCTAAAAGGGAAATTTTTTTTTTGTTCTTTTGACTATGGAAGAATAGCTGCTCTTCAGAGATCGGCCGCAAACACACAACAGTCTCCAGACGAGATGCTTATAAGGAGCAGTGGTCACTAGACCAGATATATTCAGCTTAACACTTGGATTTTATCACGACGACAGCATGCCTTGCAACTAGCATCAATTATTTCTCCTGAAGTAGATCTGACAGCTTTACTCGTAATACATTCAAACTATAGCATTTCATACAGCACTGCAAACCGAATACCGACAACTCATTTCTCATAAGGTAAAGTCAGCACAGAACCAGTTCGCGTGCGTTTCACAGTTTCATTTCAGTAAGGTGCCCAATCCCACAGGAAAAGACCAAAGCCATGACTGACTACTTTTATTTTTAAAATTGAGTATTTTTCCTTTTACAAAGCATCACAGTAGTGCAAAGTGATAGCATGTTTCCAAAATCACTAACAGCAGAAAAAAGATTAGTGTCAGCACAGGTCTGAGGACCCAAGGAGCAGAGTACCCTCCTAGGCTATTTTCTGCACAGGGGCTATAAAATAGTCTTCGTATCCTGCTGTATCGCTACAGCAATGTAATGCAATGAACTTGTGCAAGATTTACATTAAAAACCCATACAGCACCAGACGCCTTTCCTTCAACAGCAAAGGCAGAAAATCGTAAGTGCAGCTGGGTTGCACCTTTATCTTCCAAAACACAAAAGCCATCAATATTATTTCAATATAGTACAGATCATGGAAAGGATTGGAATAATCTCTCTTTGCCAAGCAGAAACTGAGAATAAAATGCCCTGTGCCAGATGAAGAAAGGAAACTTCAGACACAATCTCTTCATGATAGTTATTTCCTTTTCTATATAGAATTGTTTTCTTGTGATATGAAGCTTAATTTTTAAGTTATTATACTTCTTGAGAAACTGATACAAGAACATCAAACTAAGCTATACACTTGATTTCTAGGAGAATGTTAATTATTAAAACCATAATACTAACTTGAAGTTTCACAT